>NW_024881275.1:26035549-27428049 GCF_018691265.1 Tyto alba
ATTTTATAGCAACAAGAAGACCTCATGTTACCACGTGATTTCCCTGCAGTTGGCTACATTGATACAATTGTGTGCAGCCTAGTGTTTTTAATTTTTTTAAATGAATGTAACACATATTACTATAACTGTCTTTTGGAGTGATTTGATGTTACTTATATCCTAAGTAAAATATAAAGCTGAACAATATGGTGGTTTCTTTATCAGACACCAAACAAATAACAGCACCATTGAACAAATGAGTTTTATGTTGACGTATGCTGCAACACAGCATACAGAAACTTGTTTCTCTGGGATCACCTGTAAATTTAACATTTTCCCCCAGGTATTTCTAAATACTAATAAAATTATTCTGAGTTCTGCCTCCCCTTGGAGAACTATAAGAAATTTTGATTCTAAAACAATAAATCTTCACTGAGAAGGCTGTTTTTTGTTTAGTGTTTTGATTTTTTTTTTTCCAAAATGGGTAAGGATTGTCTTGGAGATTTTGTTTTGGTCAGAGATCAGTGCCAAAACCCTAGCAACTCAGTATAATAATTTAATCAAACATCTTTAACAACAGATTGTTCTGTGTTATCTTTCTGAGTGGCCTGTCAAACAGCACACTACATTATAGTACGTGCAGGTCTCAGTGTGTACACAGATATTCTTGCGCACATACATACACATAACTTGATTTGCATATATGTGCATGATTTATCTGTATCTCAATCAGGGTTACACAGGACCAAAAGTAGATCTTTCACCAATAATATGTTAATAACCTCTAAAATAGTTGAGATTCAGACCTGTTGAAGCCAGAATTCAGAGAGTGATTTTTTTTGTTGTATAATATGTATCTCTGTATTATGGTGTGGTAAGGACACTTTCCTACAGTCCATAGCATTTTTTTTTAGTATGTATTTTATTTTATATTAGTTATACAACCATATTTTCCTGTGCAGATGTTATAAAAGCTATATACTCAGTAGGCATATTTTACTGTTCAGTTAGTTGCAAACTCCTGTGTGCTGGTCCATTTAAACAACTGTAGGAGATCAGACTGAAACAAACAGAAAAAAATTACTTCCTCCAATGTTGACTTTCAAATTGGTTGAAGGACCCCAGAGATTAAACAATGGATATTTGGTATCTCTCTGTTAGGATCATTTTTTATTTTTAATAGAATATTTCTGACTAAGACAAAAAGGCCAAGCAAGTTAGTGCCTAGCAAAATATATTTCATGTGGATAAGGCAATGGGAAAATAAAAAATCTGAAGCATCATACAGCACCTCAATCCCTTTACATGAGCCAAGCACTTCTGAAGTAGTAATTCATCCATCTATGGATCTACATCTGTTAGCTTAATAGGTGACACCAGGCTGGATTTTAAATGTCTAACCCAATAACCAGATTTATGTAATAGGCTTTTCAGGAAGACAGAGCAGGAAGCCTTAATGTTAGGAAACCCTAGCTCAAAGTATCAGTTCCAGTAGCTCCAATGGCTAACATTAAACCTCCCTGTCTGTCTGTCAGTATGACTTTCCTTTGTATTTGCTTTACTCTGTCTATCACATTTGCACTAAGACTCCTATTGCCCTGCCATTAACCCATGTGAATGCACAGGTGTGCATACATGAACAAAGAAAAACTATTGTTTCAAAGAATTTCTTATTCATGGTTGTTGCTGAAAAAAATGCACATCACATGCAACTATTTTTCTTAGCTACTCCTGAAATGTTACTGATATTATGTGTCCCACTCTGTCACTCAAACTACATTAAAAAGCATAGTAAGGAGCAAGCTTCTGTAACTTGGTTATTCGTAATAAAGGTTGGATCTTGTTTTCTTTTACAGGGCTGATCAGGCAGAACATGATTCTTTCTTCCTGTACGCTCGTCTAACTACATTGACTTCAGAAGAATTACTCTTGATTTATTCTGGTGAGAGTTGAAGAGGCTGCTGATTTTCTACCTTAGACAAGTTGCAGGCACAATAGCAGAAATATTATATGTGTTGGAGAAAAAAAATATAGTGCACACAAGCAGAATGTCCCACACAACTCAGTTAGTTTAAGAAATGTTTTATCTCAGAAGATGCCAATAAACTAGAGCAACATTTTATTTAATGGTGTAGAAAAAATCCACAATATAGTCATGTATTGTGAAGATAAATGCATTTAATTTTCTTTTTTTTTAAACATGTCAGAAAGTAAGGCAAGAGTGCATATTACTAAGTTTACTAGTGCAGCCTGCAAGAGCATATTGAAAGATCCCCTGTAATGCACAATTGGATGCAATGCTAAGATGGAGTGTTTTGTGCAGCTGCAGAGCACTTTGCTGAACTGATTGGTTTCAGATGCTGTGAGTTTCCAACCTTGTTATTGGCATACATTAAAACAACAGTGTAAGCCTTTTGTCTCTTATTCTTTCCTGATTATACAGGACATGGTGGGACAGAATAAACATAACAGGCATCTTTTTGTTGGAGACAGTTTCAGCAATAAACACAGTCCTGGCATAGGGAGACACAACTTTTGTTGACTTCAGTCAGTGCTATGCTGGATTACTCTCGGGACGAATTTGATCCTCAGTGTCTTTTTAGTAATGAGTGCTCTGGCAAGAGCGTTAAGCACTAGGAGCAGAGAATTAGCAGCTCTAGTATTATCCATGTTGTCAACAGACATGGAAAGCAAGCAGGAGGCAGAAGGAAAATACTGTGTGTGCTTTATTGGTTTGCAAATATACGCTGATTAAATCAGCAGCAATGCACTGACAAAGTTAGGGCTTTTTTCTGCTCCCTTGTAACTGTACATAAATAATACATATTTAATACAGTTTAAGGCATTTATTGAGGTGCATTAACTGCAAGGAAAAGTAGGTGGTTAGATAGCGAGGACTGTAAAAGAACTAGATGTAATGATGTCTTTGAGAGTTATTCACAGTGCTGAGAAACATTTCATACATAAAAGTTGCAAAGCAGTATGTATCCTACCTTGAAAATAGATTGTCAATATCGTAACATGAATAAGGAAGCTCACATTGTCAGTACAAGAAGTCTGGGAATGTTTATGTATGTTCTCGTTAAAACCAGTATGTTTAATTCCTCTCTGAGATCCAAGTAAAGCCTTTCTGTTCAATATGATTTTATTTCATGACAGAGCAAGGAGGGCTACAGTCTGAAAGAAAGGACTAAATTTTAATAACCTCCAAATAGAAAAAAAAAAAGATACTGAGACAGAAAAAGAGAAGAGCCAGCAATAGGCATCAGCTGAGACAGAAAGAACTAAAAATTAAATTGACAGCTGGAGACAGGTGAGAAAATAATAGTAACAGACATACCAAGTTTTCAGAGACATGTCCTCTGTCTCTTCTCTCTCCTCTCCCCACTTTGCAGTGAAACCACTTGTAGCCAGCACTGCTCCTGGTGCATTCCCCTGGCCTGGGTCCCGTGGGACTTGCATCAAGCTGGGGGCCAGAGGGAGGCATGAGGGAGGCACAAGGAAGGTAGCTGAAAGGGCTTCCCCTCCTCTCTCGAGTGCTCCTTCCCTCTGCCCCACATCATAACAAGTGGCTGTGCTTGGTCTGTGGGTCCATGACAGACTGTGCCCAGGAAAGGGAAGTCTAAGTATTTCACTTGGTCAGTGCTATCAGCTGGGGAGGCAGCACCTGTACCACCAGACCTTAACCCCCATCACCATGCCAAGTAAAGTTTAGTCCAGAGAGACTGACTTTTTGTACCTTTCTCTGTCTTCCTCCCTCTACTCTATTTTCTCTTTCCTCTTCTTTTCATATATGTTTCTTAGAGTGTTGGCCTGATCTTTTCCCCACATTTCTAAGGCACCAGACACTTCCTATGATGCTGGGTAAACAACAGTCTTCTGAAAAGTCCTTTTGTGGAGTGTGGAAGATGGCTTGAATCTTGTTGTTGTTGTTGTTGTTGTTAATCAACATTCCCCTCTGAGTTCTGAGCTTAGATGACTATGAAAGAAAACTGAAGACTATGGTTAAAAGTCTGTGTTCTAACTACACATGGGTTTCTGACTGAGGCTCAAGGAAATGATATACTGAAGACAAAGGCCACTATATATTTTCAGACAAAATATAGCTGTGAGAATTGTTTCATTATAACACCTGAAAAGAAAGGAGCTTCCAGCTAGCCAAAAGTTTGTTTCTGAGCTAGGTGAAGCTATGCAAGCTATAAATGACCAATAAAGTCTTTTCATTACAACTGCATTGGGAAGTTATCCCAGGTATGTCTGTGGACTCAGTTTTGTGAGTTTATCTGTATAAATGGTTTATAGAAATAAATGTCACATTCCCTGGTAAAATGAGAGATACATGGAGCTTCTGTCATGAATAATGCAAGTTTATCAGAGATAAAAGAACTGATGAATTATAGCTATAGTTCCCAAATTTACCAGTCCAAGCTCTAATTTTTTATCCTATGAACAAGTAAACTGTGAAGAGTTGGATTGATTTCTGATAAAACAAGAGCTGATAAAAGCCCTAGTGCAGAATGAAGTATATTTGCATTGTATATAGCATGCAATTAGTTTTTCTCCCTAATCTTCTGACCTTTGCTGCTGCTACTAATTCAAGACTGTCCTCCCAAATGAAGTGACACTGCAAAACAAAATGTGTGCTTTTTCCTGGCAAAGGTGATATAGGACAAACCAACAGGAAAATAGGTTTTATCCTAAGGTATAGGCCCTCTGCCAAGTTACAGAAGCATAATTCCCTTGCTAGTCTTTCCTTTAAGGAAATGGAGATTTAAAAGAACACTCTGAGAGTAGTTTCTGAGTTTCATCTAAATTAGTCCATTTTAATGCAGTGGAAATCAAACAAAATACAGTGTGTGAAGAAAATTATATACTTAACCATGAAGTAGTTGATTCAGAGAATGTTTGTTGGAAGGCTCCTCTGGAAGTCATCTAGTTCAGCCTCTCTTCTGAAGCAAAATTGTCACCAGCTGTAGATGAGGTAAGGCATGACTTTGCTTAGTCAAGTCATGAAAACCTCGAAGGATGGAAATCCTACAACCTCTCACTATTCCAGTGCTGCACTTACAATCTTTTTTAGGAATTTTCCCCGAACATTTAATCTGAACCTCCCAGCTGCAGTAAGTGCTCATTGTTCCTTGTGATGTCATTTTCTTCTAATGGAAAGACTATGGCTCCATCAAGTCATAAATTCCCTACCAGCAGTTGTAGATTGCTATCAGATAACTTCCATGTCACACTGAACAAGGCTATCTCTCTCAACTTCTTGAAGGTCATATGCTCTAGGCTCCTAATTATCATGGTAGCATCCGTTCGACACTCTTTCTCCTTACTCCTCTTGTTCTGGAACCAAAAACTGAACACAGCATTTTAGGTGCAGCCTCACAGAGGCCAAGAAATGATAACTCCCCTTTATCTGATGGTCAGGCACTTCCTAATGGGTAGTATGCACTTTCCCTTATTTGTGATGTGATTGCAATGATGGCTTATATTTTGCTTGGTATTCACTGCCACTTCCAGGCATCTACATCAGGGTTGCTACTTAGCTACTCAGTTCCAACCTGTATTTGTGTATGAACTAAGCTTTTATGCTCACGTGCAGAATTTGCACTTCCTGAACTGCATGTCGGCCAATTTTCAAGTTTCTTGAGGTCCATTAGAACTGAGGTTTTACTTTCCATCTTAATAATCTCTTCCCCTTATTTACTAGCATTCAGAAAGTGCTTTCTTAGAATCCAAGTTACTGATGATATTACTGAATCATATAGACCTCAACTCCATTTGCTCCTAGCTGCCAACCAGATACCAATCTATTGATTACTATTAATTGTCTTCCTCGTTCAACAACAGGCCCATGTTTTCTCCAAACTTCCTTTCACTAAAGTTACATTCTCCTCTAAGTCTAGACCTGGTTTTAGTTCTACTTGAGCTTTGGACTTCTCCCTAAGTACCTTAGCAAACAAATCTTACATTTTACCCAAACACTAGAGGTGACTGAGGCAGTGACGTAATTTTTCTAAACTGTTTTCCCTGTTACATCCCCATAATATCCCCAGGGTTCACTGGTCTTTATCCAAAGACCACCAAAAGACAAGTCTCTGATTTCATACTGAAGATGTACTGTCAAGAAGTTCCTTTATATGGGATGCAATGCTCCCTTCTCTTCTTCTCTCCCCAAAGAAACTTGTGCCCATGGTGCACATGCTGTGCCACTCAGTCTCTGTGATTGTGCTCACACTGTAGCCCCGCAACCAGTCACAACCTTACAATTCTTCCTGACTGTTGCTCAGTCTCCAAACACTAATGTAGAGACACTAGAGGTAGGTCTCAGAATGCATTTGCTTCTGAGCACAGACTTGATTCATTGGCCAGCAGACTGTCATAGAAATACACTAGCTGTGGCAAAACTAATCAAGAAGTTGATGAAAGATTGAAGGCTTGATAAAGAAACATACTAAAGGAGAAAAAAATATCTGTTTTTAATGGACAACTCTAATAATTCAGAAATAGTCATTGGCCCTGGGTAATGGCCAGTCTTGATACTGCAGAGAAGGCACATTTTAGAATGTACCCACCACTAATACTACAGGCGGCTGAGTCATAGCACACTTTTTTCTAACTTACTTCCCTTCCCCCTTAAATCTCTGTGCCCAAACTTGAGAGCAGACTGCCCATCACTTGAATACCCATAGAGTTATCATTAAGTCACAGCATGAACCAGCCATACCTTGTGTTTGGGTTTCATTCAGTGACCCCACTCTGACAATGAATTCTGCAAGTAGAATATACAGAGTGCAAAACAGTTCCTTATTCTTTTGTTCTGTGTTTACTGGCCATTATATTCAGCTTCCTCACTGGTGTTTCTACTATTTCCCACTTTTATTTCCTTTGGTACGCTTGGATGAGTTTTATCTGAGACGCGTGTTTTGTTATACAACAATTACAGGAGCTGTTCCCTAGGATTCACTGTAGCAATATGTCTATCACTTTTGTATTTGCATATTTGTCTGCCAAGTCCATTACTCTCAAAAAATCTATTGGAGTGCCTCTTTTTTTTTCCATAACTCTTTTGGCCATCTGTCACACTGACAGTGCTCCATTCCAGGATGTCATTGTAGCCACAGTATTCTCCATTATATTTGCTCTGTGTTGCCCTCCAGTTTCTTCACAAAAACTGTCTGGATGGGTAAGGTTTGCTCCAGTCTATACTGTCTTAGACAGACTTTCTAACACATTCTCCACAATTATTAACCTATTCATTTCACCACAATCCACCGAGCACGATGTAAATGAGAACAACCTCTACAAGCATTTCCCCTTCTCAGACAAATTGTTCAAAATATATGCTTTTTAGCCACAGTCTGTAAATGTAGCCATGTCTAGGGTCTAACGCTTTGTGGTTATCACCCTACCAAAGAAATAAATCAGTTTGCCTCGCTCTAAACTGTTGTTGACACCTATTAAAAGGTGATCATCCAGCCCAAGATTGGTGAAGACTTACTAAAAACATGTCCCTTCATACAAACAAACCCCTGAAGTAGTTTCTTCAAGAGCTGTTCAAGAGCACATCACTGCTGAGGTTTGCAGACTGATTTAGCTACTATTCATGGACTACAGATGTTCCTCTCTAAATTGCATGAAGTTGTAAACACAGGAGCATTATCACCTTATTTTCATCAGGCAACCCTCAGCGGTACTTAGATGAATAATTTCTTTTTAATGGGAACTCTGATAAAAGTACACAAACCTCATCTTTCTCTGGCATAAATTCCTATCTATCAAGTTGGGAAGAAAGCTTCAGCTGCTGTCATATTCCATGGTGCATCACAATGTACCAACATGGAGAAAGCGCCTCAAATGCTTACACCATAAATAACTTCCCATACCATCTGCTTTTGGTTATTGACAAAGACAAGACACTGTACTAGATGGTTTGGTCTGATCTGGCAAGACTAATTTTGTCTTCTTATGTTCTTGCCTTCATGACTCAAAGTAGACCCTAAAAGGGTAATGCAAGGGCCCTGTCTGCTATACTCTGTCTTACTGTAGGCAGCTGCTTGCAATCTACTGGGTTAAGCTCTACTTCCTAAGTAATCAGGCTGTTTACTGTAGAACTATGATTTTATGAGAAAAAAAAAAAATCTGTGAATGAGAATCCAAATTTACTCATGTCTCTGTTAAGGGTGACTGAGGCCACAGTAAGATAAAAGCTGCAGAACAGGGAAGAGTTGCTGTAGTGACAGAAAATGGCCTACATTGTTCTTCTACCCATAGATATGGGGGAAGCTGGGGAAGGGGCTTAAAAGCAGTGGCTTTTGGTAAAAGGGTGAGGTCAGCATGAACAATAGCTGTAGTGACAATCCACACTCCCATGGACTACTAGCAACAAACACAAACTTTCTCCATTCAGATAAATTCTCCTGGGGATAGAGGGCCCATTTGGCTTAAAATATGCATTCTTTATACTTCTTTGCATCTGTTGTGTTGAAATAGTTAGTATCCCTTCTTATTTTGTGTTAGTAAGGCTTTGGAACTAATCAGAAGACTATGCTTCAGGTATATTATTCTATTGTATTTTTTTAATACTCAGATATATTGTCTTGGTAAAAAGGACTACTTGTTAAACGTAAAAATGCAAGCCAAACAATTTCCTCCCCCATTAACTCGAGAGGTGGCTTTTAATCCTCAGGTTTTCTTATTTAATATAATATCGATTTATTGCTTTATGAAATGTTTACATTCTGACAGTCCTCCTCTATGGATCTCTCTAATGCATATTGCGAAGTGTGCTTGGTTTTTGCACTGTGTTCAGGATTTTCCTTTCATAGCAGAAATAGCAAGCGTTATTTGTGCAACTGAATAGTTCATGTTTTATGATGATTTAAGGTAATGTGGAGTGAGGGTGGCCCAACCATAAAAGCAGTCAGTTTATCTGTTACAAGTTAGTCTATCTAGAGCATGTTGCCTTGTCAGCAGTATCATTGTTTCATGCACTGAGCTGACTATGCCTATCCATTCTATCAATATGTGTAAATACCTATACAAAAACTGGTATGCTTTTTGTATCTTAACCCTGCCCCCTACAACTACAAAACCTTAATATTCTTTTCTATATTTTCTCTTAAAATACCTGTGAAATGCTTACTGGATTTTAGAAACATTAGACCAACAACCCAGTGACCTAGGTTTATCTATTGAACTGAACAGGAACAGCTACTGAACAGATACGGGCTCTATGAAAAGTCTGACACGCTCATAACAGGTGATTGAGAAAGCCTGCAAAAGTTTCCAACAGACTCTACACACTTCTTTTTGTCTTGTCTACCTGGAGCCAGACCTGTGTATATGATACTGAACAGCTGATGCAGCTGAAGACTTACCTGGATTTGATTTGAGCTGGTGACTATTGCCTGTGAGCATTCACCTTCTCTATTCTAATGCAAGCTACAAGTCAAAACTCACCTGGGGTTAGTTTTTGAAAAGAAATAACATATACTTTCACAGACTTGGATATTCCTGAGGATTCACAGCACTGCTTTCTTCTTCCACTGCCTGACTGAAGGGTATTAGTAGCGTGCTGTGAAGGAAACGTTTCCTACCTCTGTATTCCTCTGTAGAGACACAAAGGGGCCCCAGCTCGAGTTGCCACCTTCTTTAAGCACAAAATCTTCAGGAAAGAAAGTTCTTTAACAAAGAAGCAGTCAGTTGATAGCTGATAAACACACAGTGGGCAAACAGCTGTCTCAGTGTACTGAGACTCTTGCCACAGCAGTAGCATAGGTTTAGAATATGCAACAGAAAATTTACTCACTGTGGCTAGGAAGAAATTAATAAAAGGAACAGAGAGACTAATTTTGTGCCTGGTAGGCTGGCTTCTTTTTTGCTGCTGTCTATTATTGACTAGATCACATTGACTGTGATGCTTCAAACACCAATTCATCAGACAGATGCTGACAAGCTACTTGTTCATTGTTTATTTATGAGCAGGGAAAGATTTCCAAAGGTGTTCAGATAATTTAGAACCCAGCAATCAATACATATATGTTTTTTTAGGTTACCAAATAATAAACCTAAGTTAAATTATAGTTCGTTATACAAGAGAGAAAAATATGAACCCTCGAGGGGCAAACAAACTGTTGTTACTGAAGGAATTACCCATTCAGGATGGACTCAGCTGCCTAACTCCTCATTAACTATTTATCAGCTCCTTGGAAGGAAAAATCTACTATACGGTGAATTTCCATCAATATTTAATATAGCAGTGCCTGGAGCACTGGACTGAGTTTTTCACTTGTGCAGATGGCATAAGCAAAGTGTGTACTGCCACATCTCTTAATGGGGGAAATCTCAGATAAATCCCAAGGCTTCTTTCTTTTGTTATGATTTACTTTATATACTTCTTAGAATTGTTAATGACCTGTTGCTGAGCATTTCTGCAGGGTTCATGTCAGTCTTTTCCTTTCACACACACAGCAAGTACACTTATTGATCATCAAGCCGTTTCATCTGAAAGCCAAAACCACACCATATTGACTTAGTTCTACCATCTTCTGGTTTGGAAAGTACCTTTGCTAGCCTTGCTAGTTGACCATTTGTTTACATTTTTTTATGTGATAAAACTATCATATCTGAGGATTTTTTGTCTTGCTGCCCTAGTTTTGGTCCCTGATATACAAGGCATGCACTATAAAAATAATTGGGCAGTCTTCATTAATATAATTTTCTTTCAGTTTCAGAATTATCCATCATAGTCAGAAAACTTCACCAAAAGCTTGATAGCTCTTTTGCTATTTCTATACGATCTGCCTGCCTGTCTAGTTCCTCATTATAAATATTCTGCCATCACAGATAAATTTACAGCTGCCAGATTACAGCTAAATTTGTTTTCATCACACTTTTAGCCAAGCTTCAGTTCACAAGCTCTTCCACTTTCTATTGTTCAGGGCCAGTTCTTGATCTAGTGTGGCACTGCAGTAGGAAAAAAGGAACGTATTAATGCTTTACATTAATAGTGTCATATCTATTTAACCTGTCCTGAAGTAGAAGTGTAGGAACTTGTTTTGCACTGGTCTGTGACAGAAGGCTGTCATGACATTTGTGAAGTGGGAACTTCGCAAAGTAAGATGTTGCCTACTGAAGAACATTAAACAATCTTGGTCTTGGTACCCACAGTTATCCCCAAGAAAGGTAGTGGGTTTTGGGTTTTGGTTTGGTTTTTTGTTTTTTTGTTTTTTTTTTTTTTTTTTTTAAATGTCAGGGCAGCAAAGACTGCCATGGGTTGGCCACAGGTGGAAGAGGAATTGTCAAATGTGAAATTTCTGAAAGACTAATAAATTAACTGAAATTAATACTATATTTAAGGTTACCCAAGCTGCCTACTATTTTCTTATTTACTCTATCACACTGTTCACTGCAACCTAATGACTGATTTGAACTGCCTGCAAAATACCCTGCTCTGAGTTGAAGATAACCAAAATATTCTTCTTCCCAACAGTCTTGTACACAGTAGCCTATTCATTCCCACTTGGGCATGAAGTAATCTCCATTACCTAGATGTCACAGTAGGCAATGAGGCAACAGACCTAAAGAAAAAAAAGTGATTTGCCTGTTCTCAAAGCTATCTGACATACACAGTAATCTGCTAAAGCTTTAGCATCCCGCAGTGATGTGATATGAATTTGGTCCTTCTGATCTGATTTTCCTTACAGCATCAAAATGTTTTGCCTTTAATTCTTTTTCTCTGGCTGCTCATATTGCTCCATGATGATCACACATGCTCTTCTTGTTTCATTTTGCAGCCATTTGGGAACACAATGGCAACATGCCATGAAGATTAGGCTTATTCCACTTCATTCCCCTTACTCAACTGTTCCACTTAATTCTTTAGTTTCCTCAAGATTTATTAGAAGTTTTATCTTATGTAGTGCCCAGTGCTTCTGCCAGAGGTACATGGAAGCTCTTAAAACTCAAAGCAATCTGTCTGTCAGAGGAGTTGCCAATGACCTTTTTACAACGTTGTTGACCTGTTAATCTAGAGCTGTCACTCAGAATGTGGAACTCATTGTATTTCTAGTAGGAGATTCCCCAAGAGCACAGGGTTTGACAAAAATGGCTAAAGTTAGCAAATCACACAAGCAACTTTTAGGTTACCATTAGAAATAATGTATCTTACAAAATTTAAAAAATATAATTATGGTATTTACCAAATGCTGTAATTTATTTTCACGAGTGACTCAACTCAGAAAGCTAGTAATGCCTACATTGCTTTTTACATAGGTTTTCTTTGGGGAGAATACAGTACATATGCAGCAGATAAATCAAGCCCTCAGATAATTATGTTGTATTTTACAAATTTGAGTTGTTGGCTGGAGAATTCTAGACCCATAAAGTTGTGAAAAGATTTACCGTCAACTGTGACAGCTGGAAATAATTTGAGGGTATTATTACCAGTGTCCACCTCTATTGAAAGTTTTCTGCCCACTTCCATCCCTATCTGCTAACTATAAACTAGACTTTATATTTACGTATATCAGTTTTCCTACTTCACAAATGCCCTTAGTATTAATGAAACATATGTAATTGTATATGAAATGTTAGTTATGATGCAGATTGAACATTTATTCATCTTCCTATTTTTCCCTCAGATAGTGAATACAATATGCTGAACAGTTCGTTTTCATGCACAGCTCATTAATTAGGAAGAAACTTTAAATTATTGCCCTGGCTCTATCACTTCAGAGAAACTATTTTTTATTGGCTTGATTAACACCATGAGTTTCCAGTGACTACTCCACCTCTTAAGAAACTAGTAGGACATTTCAGAATGGAAGTCTCACCTTGGAATGAATCTGCAGAAATAGGCGGAGGCATAAGTGTCAGAAGGAGCAGGAATGATGAGATGCCCTTCTTTGAGACTGTACTGCATCTGAGGGATGGGAGAAGATGTAAAGACCTGTGACATGGTTTAAATAATGAAAAGTGGCTACACTTTTCCACCCATCAAATATCATCTGACTTCCACATCTGGTGTGTACAGTTGGGAACTGGAGAGAACATACACACTGTCCTACAGCAGGAGGATGGTAAGCAGCAGTGGAAGGGGTGGGTCCTTTTTTATTTGTGAAGATTCTTGCTTTTTTGTGTTCATCTCTTGAATTATTCTGTGTCCAAGAATACAGCTTTTTACTGTATATTCACTTAAATATAGAAACACAAATACATATATTGACATATTCACTTTATAATAACAAGGTTATAACCTCACTGTGGTAGCAACTGTTCCTAGCTGTGTTTGGGTACTGATAATTCACTCAGGCATTACATGTATGTGATCTGATCAGGTCTTCAAGTCAAATGTAATAACAGTATTATGTCAGAGTTTGGTGGAATAATTCATTTAGCCTATTCATGCATTTGTAAAGCTATTAGAATAATTCAGAGTCAAGCATACTTCCCAGAGGAATACTGTGGTTTTAGATTGGTATTTACTTTGAGATCTTTGCCTGAAAGGAGTTAAAATAAACGTTAGCTGGGTTTTAAGCATATCAGTCTTGGTTTGCTCATCTCTGCTGTTTAAGGCAATTTAAGAAAAAGGACCATAATCCATTTAAGGAACATATTTCTTTCAAAATATTTTTGCATTAAAATACTTCTCAAGTGTGACTGACACTAGTTAGTAACTCTGATGATTTTCCTATTACATTAAGAATGTAAGAACAGCTGCACCAGGTCAAACAAAAGGTTTGTCATGTCCAGTGTCTTGTCACAAGAATGTCACTGGGGACACTTCAAAAAAAGTGTCAGGAAAGGACAAGCAGAAAAAAATCCTGGGTGGAAAATGCATTCTGACTTCACTGTTAGAAGTACTTAGTTTAATGTATAGATCTCAAATGTATTTTTATTATACTATCTGCTTCTTGAAAATGGTGTGATATGGGCCTAACAGCCTATGACATCCTTGCTGTTTTCATTTCTGATGACTTCACTAGTGCATTAGCTAAAGTGCATATATCTTGACATAATTTTCCTCTCTCTGTGGAAATAACTGCCAAATCACTATGGGTCAAGTCACATCAACTGTAACTAATCAGCGAACTCCCACAATGGAAGAAGGTTCAGAGGGGATGGGCAAAGACGTGTGCTCATGAAGGTCAGGGAAGAACACAAGGGGTCACCACAGATGTTGTAAAGAAAGCTGAGCTTATCCCAACAAAAAGGAGACATAAGGGTGGCCTTTGGTTTAGATCAGTGTCTCTATCAGTTGAGTGGATCGACTAGTTGTGTAAATGGCCTTCCCTGAGTTAATCAGAAAGGTGTGAATGTCTCCCTAAACCAGTCAGACCAGCATGGGGGCGGTGTACAAGTGCCTCAGTCCAACATAGAGTATAAAAACTAAGCAATCAACAAAATTAACTTTGAACAAAGCAGCAGGCTTGAGCTGGCTTCAACCATATATTGTTTCCCAGAGACTTGGGGATGCCCAGCACCGTGATGGTGAGCATACAGGGACTGGTGACAGGAATCACATTTTTATTTGACTATATATTGCAATTGCTTTATTATCCTTGTGTTGTGATTTCAGCAAATTGCTATATTACTCCACCAAATCAAAATCTCAGACAACATTAAATATATTAAAATAAGTAAATTTGATATTGAAACATGAAAACTGTCATCTTGTGGATTATCTAAAAGAGCCTGGTCAGAAAGTATTGGACTCTAATGTCAGCCTAGTCCAATAAAACAGAGGCAAAACTAATTTTGATTATTTTAATTTGAAACATCTTCTAATTAAAGTCAAAGACATACATTGGAAGATTGTAAATCCTATGAAGAAAGAGCAATTTTTTGTGGATACAGCTAGCAAGGATGGTGCAAGATTAAAGTACGAGGAAATGTAGTTTGAATGTCAGAATAAAAATCTTCATGGTTAGATCTGCAATATTATGGAATAGCTTCTGAAGAGAAGGTGAAGTTTCAACACTTGGCACTTGAAACTCTACTGGCAAAATCACTAGTGACTACACCAGAGGAATTTTGTCCATCTCTGTCTTCATTTACTCTGCATGTAATTTATTTAAAATCTACTGTATATGATTACAATACATCTTCTTTCTAACTCTAATAAAAATCTTTGGTTTTGTTGTCATTCAAGTCTTTACCTTAAAAAAGGGACAAAGAAAGTCAGAAACATAATTTATGTTATTAAATGGGAAATGTACATATTTTCAGGTGGAAAAATTAGGTTACAGTGATCTAACTAATGCAGAATAAAAACACAGTTTACTCATTGTTCAGATGAGTATAATGATGGAGGTCCCAGAGGAACAGAGGAAGGAAATAGTTCTTTAGGATTGTTCTAGTCAGTTTGAAAGAAAGCAAAATGCAAGAAATGAGCAAAGAAATGTGGGGAAGAAAAAAAAACGGATATGTGAAAGAAATTCTTGCAAGATGCGGTTACTGCCTGGGGATCACAGAGTGCTAAAGCATGTAAAACTATAAAAATATGGTGCATAGAAAGGCTACTGACTCATACCTTCAGTCTCCCCAAAATTTTAAATCTATCCCTGCAATAGGAGAACACATAAAATTTTACATGCTACTTCTGTGAATAAAGAGTCTGATATTCCTACATATGATGCTTGAGCGGATGAAAATGTAGCAATGCATTCATTTATGCTACTCTTATATAACGCACAAGCAATGGAATAGAGAAAATGTTGGTAATTTTGTCAGACAAATAAGATTAAAGGCTTCTTTAAAAACCACTGATCTTCTCTTTAGGGTGAATAATCACGTGCTTATGAGGCTTCATTTATTTGATTCAACTTTACTCATAGAGGTAATGCAATAGTCAGAGGTGTGGGTAGAGAAATACTTATCTGTGAGAAGTGAGAGGATCTGTTACCTATATGTTGCTTGCTGAGTCCATCTGCGTCCAATTCTAGTATCCACACCAAAATATGCTGAAAATCATAATATTGTTCTGTGAAGAACTACAGAAATTAATGGAAAACTGAAAAGCAGGTTATTACTGACCTCCTAGAGTCACTCGGTCCAGTTTATCAAAGAGATTTTTCAGAGGGAAACATAAGCATCAACTAGAAGAGAAGATACAGAATGATAACAGAGCACTTATACATAGGAGACAAAGGCTAGATGAAATCAAAAGGGATAAAAGCTGTAGCTCTGTAAATTTAAACCAGTTGTGTAACAACTGGGTTTATAGTATCACCAGGTTACAGCTGTAGAGGGATATAAGATATCCCTCAAACTTTTAAAATCCAAGACTAGACATGATTTGAAGAGAGAGACTTCAGCAATGACATGAGCAAATGCAGTGAATTTATAGGGACTGTAGTATTTAAGGTCAGATGAATTATGTCCTTTCTGACATTTCAAATTCTGAGCCTAAAAGTAATTTTTTTTTTTTTAATTTAGTGCCTTTCATCCAAGGGATTTTAAGTGCTTAACAAACACTAATTAATCAATCCCCTCCACTCTTGTGAAAAGTATGTAATTATTACTAAACCTGCTTTGCAGATATGTAAGCTGTGGATCAGAGAGGTAAAAATGATTTGTCAAACATTGCGCAACAAGCAAATATCAGATCTGGACTGCTGGAAAATCTAGGTTGTGAGTACTCTTATAACTACGATAACTGTATTATATTCTGGACAGAAAAACATGCATTTTTTAATTTCTTAGCAGTCAGGTGACATTAACTAAGTATTTGCAATGGTAAAGAAACAATTCTGAACAGAGGAGGTGAGAGACTAGAGTGCCGATCTGTGAAGCTGAGAAGTTAGTCAAAAGATACCAACGAGAGAATACAGTTTATTTAACAAAATCAAAAGCAGCTGATGATTATAAAGTTTGGGGTGCACTGCTTTTTCTTTGTCTAAAAAGGACAGTGGAACACATTTGTAAAGACTTTGAAATGCACTATTTATTGAAGTTACTCACCACAGACAGCATGCTCTGACTTTCCACTCCCTGTCTGATTAAATACAGCTTGGTGCTGCCTGGTATCAGCATGCAGGTTGTTCATAAATCCTGGCCAGGATTATGCTTCATTAAACCGGACAACATTCTGATTTCACTCAAGTCAGTAGTAAAACTCATCCAGACTTCAGTCTTTAAATTTGTGTCACTCCAAACTCTCAGTCCAAATTAGAGTTTTCATTGTTATTACATTCTATTTCTCCCCTTATGCTTGCCTGGGGAGTAATTTCTCCCTCTTGTTTGCAGCATCCTATTAAATTGGCCCACGGAGAACCTGTGAAAATTGAATGGAAGCTCTAAGGCATGCCTTTCACGGTGTTTTCTCTGCAGCATACTTCCTGAGTTGAGGTTGGTCCTACTGCAGTTCCTAACAGAAGAGTATTTTGGGTACTGCTGGAGAACAAAGCCAATACAGCAGTACTCAACATTTCTGGTTTCTTAATGGGGTGGCTCCTACAGAGACCATGATACCATTAAGCAAGTCTTCTTGTTGACTATTCAAGAACAGCTGAGGAAAGCACACAAAAATGAACTGTAGGTTTCAGAACTACAGTATCGGAATGTTGTATTTGTGGGTAACAACCTGCAGAGCTATCAGTGATCTGTAATACACAGCCATCCCTAACTTCAGGGACTTACAGAAGTCTCAGATACAGACTTGAAGCTAGTCACAGCTACAGAAAAGTCACAGCTAAAGATTCCTAGAAAAGTACCAAACTCAAATGCCTTGGACCTCCCAGCAAAAAAACAGGAGAAGGCAAAACTCTTCTCTACATTCCTTTGTAAAATACATTTAAATTGACGAGTACTTAAACACAGCATTTCAGAATTTTTGTTACACTCATGCTTCAGGGTGGATTGTCAGTGTCCAGTGGTGATTCTTAGAAACATAAGAATATGACAGAGGAAAGGATCTCCTAGGACTGAGACATTAATTTAATGCCTTCTACTGTAGGCAACCTTGCTTCACATTACTGCTTGAATAACCATGGGCTAGTTCATCACTGCTACGTTGTTTTGACTTCTATGCCTGCTTGAATCATCTCCTGTTTGCATATAATGTCAAGTAAAAATGCTAATGTAAGAGTGAATGTAAAGCGTTATTTCATTCCAACTCACATTCAGCCTCATATATTTTCCCTAGTTTACAACCAGCTATATTTTTCATATATTCTTCTGCACTCTCCTTGACTAAGCAAGATCTATATTCGTACCTGCAGAATGTAACAAATCAGATAATTTTTTTATACTTTGGAGTGAAATTTGCAAGCTTTTGAAATCCATTAAAATACATACTGGCACAATATTCTGAGATTTAACACCATTGAGTTGCATATTGCAGATATTCTGTTTGGTGCTGTTAGGTTGCTTACTCACTGTAAGTGAAATCCAGATCTCACTGAAGTCCGTGAGGAATTTTCCCTCTATCTTTCTAAGAAGACCAGTTAAAAAACTCCAACTGTAAAAGGTCTAGGCCCATACATGTAGCTGAGAAGTTATTGGCAAGCAAGGCTGAATACTTTCAAACAATTGTTATTCGTATGCAGTACAAACAATGGTATATTGTGCACGTGGAAACTTTGTGCAAGTCTGAGACCTTTACTGCTTCTGTATCTTTTGATGTTAAACTGCCTTTTCTTTTAAAATGCATGTTACTAAATTACAGACAGCTTTTATAAATCAGTAACGAACACTAAGAAAAGCTAGAGAATATCAGGGTAATACAGCTGTCAAATATAACCTGACTTGCTTTTTAAGTGCAGTTGCTTAAATGAGCATAAGAAAAATAGATAAATACAGTAGATGAGGAGAAGGAGAAAGGACAGTAGAAGTATCCTAGGAAAACAATACAACAAAGCACTTGTTTTTTTTCAGTTCTCTAAAGGGCTGACATGCAGGGTACTGTTCTTTTTCAACTTGTTTTCTTTTTAAATGCTTCCAAATAGCTTTAATGTATTCCATCCATGCTTAGAGAAAATAATGAACTGATGAGCAGATGATACTTTGAAGGTATTAACTGACTGCTATGGAAGAAACTAGATCAACTCCAAACTAACCCAAAATCTTAGTGAACTTGTTATTTATAGGTCCTTTCCGAGAGAAAACCAATATAGTCAAAATTAAGTAGTCTTTCTTTGAAAATTGTAGTTATTTTGATAAACAGTCCTGTCTAAGCAACAAACACGAATGCCACAAACTCTAGTTCATTCACTTTCATGTCAGGTTTACAAGGATACTTGTGAGAATACTTCATAGTTAAAGTATGTCTTTCCTTGGGGATCACACAAGCATTTAATTTTTATTTTGGCATTAGGCCTATTGTGTTTATGAGGTTCTTTAGAGAAGTGGAATTGATGACCACAAAGGAAAAATTGAGTTACTTATTTTAAACCATGATTATAACCTTTCCAGATTTTCAGAAAAAATATGCTTTCTTCCAGATATGTATGTATAAAAAGGGACTTTGTTGCAAAAAAGCTTTAGTGTTCCATATTTAGCTTACCAATATAAACATGCATATCAGGCTTTATACTAAAGGGTTATTTATCATGCTATAATGATACCCTTTGCTGTTTTGCCCAGTTACACTAAATACCATGTGCTATACTTTCTTGATCTACAATGCACAGTGTTTTTGATGACAAGCATAAGTTTGCAGGTAAAACTTCAACTCAGTTGAATATTCTTTGATTTCTCACATAGGCTTTTCAATTATTGATGAAAATTTATTAGACAGTTTATTGTGATTTCTGATCTGTCACATGTCTGAATTTATACTACAGATACAAGAATACCTTAAATCCTAAAGCCCATGCACTACAGCATGATCTTACAGGTACAAGCCATACAAGAGAATCCCTGCTGTGGCATGTCTGTATGATACTGTCAGTACTGTGTTAAGTATGTTGCTCTAACCTTTTTCAGAAGGGACTTGCAAGACACTCTTTCTGACAATCTGAGTGGATTCTGGGCACAATCAGTTATATTTTATATGATATGCTAGTTTTGTTTTAATGTAACTCATGGAAAATTTAGGTGCTGTAGGCCTAATCCTCTTGAATTCAGTCCCATAAAAATCTAGGCATCCTTTACTGCACCAAAGATCACGAGAAATTAATGTGCCTAGTGTGTGACAGTCTCACCAGTGCCTTCCAGGAGCGGGATGTTTACCTGAGCACTACTGTACTTTAGTTGCAATGTTAGTGGTGCATTGTATTTGAATAAAGAAGATCTATTCTGCTGCTTGTTAGGTCATGTAGACAAATGTGCAATTTAACCTCGAGGATCTGTTAAAAGGGAAAATGTGACAAGAAATTACATGGCAAATTCCTCCTGATAAAGTTCTGATATTCTAATACATATTAAAGGAATGTCAAACTGGTCAAATCCTAGGTAACTTAGTAATAAAACCCCCACTGTGATGGTTGACTTCAGACATCAAGTGTCACATTCTAGTTTGATTTGTCTGGGGTTTTTTTCCCTTTCCCTTTTTTTTTTTTTTTTTTTCCCTCTAAAGTAAGGTTTAATAGTTACACAGAATTAATTGTTACTTCTATTAATTTGCTCGTAGAAGATGCAATGACATTTGCACAGCAGAAAATATCGTCACTCAAAATGAAAATATTTTTGCTGTCATAAGTGATAGCAGATCTGTTGGTTTCATCAGCAGTCTTTAGAGTAACATGATTTTCCACTCTGTTTCTGTCATATACCTATTGACAAAGGATTTCAGAAGTATAAAACAATTAGCATTTGTTTTCTTTTGTTTATGCAGAAACACTAAATTTTCTAATGCAAAGAATACACAGTAGATTTTACAATATATTAATAACCCCTTCTAATTAAGAAATCCGGCTATGGATTCTTTTCATGACTGTATTTCTACCCTTTTATGATTTACCAGTAATTGCTTAATTCTTGACTTTTGCATTTCCCCTCCACAACTGTAAGATTGTTTTACATTTCAGAACTGTTCTTTAGTCACCTGTTAGCTGGATTCCACTACCTCCGATGGTTTCTTCACTTTGAAATGGAAGTCTGATATAATTAGTTCTGAGAACACCTTTCCAATGTCAAATATAAGATGTATGCCTTTAGAGTGCATATGGCAAAGGTCCAAAATGAAGGACAGTAAAAGCAAATGATTGCCAAAAAGATGTGAAATTAATTTCATAACTGTACAAGCTTTCTGTAACTTCATTTTCAAAAAGTAATATTTTCATGAACAATTTTCATTAAGCAGTGCAAAGTCTGTACAAAAGCTAAGCTGAGATAGAACTCATATAAAAAAAATCATAATGAAACAAGGGGTATTATGAGTGCCAAAACAGCACTTTCTCTCATCTAAGTTTTTGACATTACGGTCTGAGAAAATAAAATTCTCATATTTTTTTTCACTAACAGCACAATGCTTTGAAAGGCTATGTCATGGCTGAAGATAAGGAGAAAAATTCACTTAGGACTGACACAAAGTAGACAATGTCATTCAAACTTCTGCAGTGTTTTCATAAATTAATTCTCTGCTACATCCACAGCAGTTTCACTGACAATGAGACTATAATCAAAGTCTTGCAAAATGAGCCTAAAAAATTTTAACCTTATTCCTTTTCTGCTTCTGGCTTTCCATGACAATTATCAGACTAGCATTTGTCAAGCTGACGTCTGTTTTGTTGGCATAGAGCACACACAGCAGCTAATTCTGCTGTGTTCTTGTTTGGCTGAGTCTAATCTACTGGAATTCAAGAGTCAGCCAAACTTGGTATACTGTATGTAATGGAAAAGGCTGCCTATGAAATCTACAACAGAAGAGCTATGTTAACAGACCTTTCTGATTTTGGAATAAAGAGGGTTAAGAAAATGTTCTCCTAGCCCCTTCTCTCATGCCACTGTCTTGAAGGTTGCAGTTTAGTTGCTTTCCAAAAGATCGTTGATAACTCTCCTCTTTCTATTGTGTATTGGAATTGACACAAAACACAGGACTGCACATGCCAGGTGCCCAGTCATGAATATGAGATCTGCTATTTAAAAAACACTCAGGGTTCATTCTTCAAACTCTACTCTGCAAATCATGCAGAAATGTATTTTTTAAATGAAAGGGTGGATTTTCTCTTAGTCACATGATTCTAAGAACTGGCTTTCTCATTAAAGACACTGTTGTAGTACAAACAGTATAGCTAAAGACACTGCAAGTGTCTTCCGCATTGCTTAAAGTAAATCAGCATTTCATCACTGAAACCTCTGAGATTTCTTTCATCTAACTAAGACTCTCCCAAGCACATAGCTGTGCACAGACTTCTCCAGAATTTGCTTGCTAATTAACTGTAATAATATCTATCAGTCTTGTTTCTGTTTGTTCTCTTAACCAGATAAGATTTTCTCCACAACACAAAGGACCTTGTTCTATTGATACAATATCCGTGGAACTCTTGTTCTACAAAGTAAACAGCACCAGTGGAGAAGCTACACCCAGTACCCACTGAGGCAACTTTTATGCCATGCCAACAGCCATTCTGAAGATCGCCATCTGCATGGACCATGTGTCATCCCTGGTACATAACAACTCGCTGTCAGGTCCGTTGCTTCTGCTGAGAAAGCAGCTCCTCTGCAAACGGCTCTCCAGCATGTAATGCACACAAAGCTTGCATTAGCAAAGGAGCTCTGAAGTTTCCTAAATGGAAGGACTATCTTGTGCCATTTAGCTAGCTTTGCATACAAACTTCTCAGAGCTGCCTTTAGACTATAAAACTCTACCTATTACTTATCAAGGCAAGTGCCTCCAGTGCTAACAGAGCAGAGTTGTAGCACGATCTGTAATAACCTACTTTGCAGCATTTTGGAGTTTTGTTTTGTTTTTTTTTTTTTTTTTCTTTTGATTCATTTTCACTAATATGAGTAATGTTGGTTGATGGGTGGTGCTGTGTGAGGAGGGAATGGTGTCAAAGTCTAAGACTTTGTTATGCACTAGAAGATACGCACAAGGAAGAACAGAGTTTTGCAACAGATAGGAACTGTTTATGATTTTATGGCTTATGATTCATATATGAAATGGGCAGCAAGAATAATGGTTGCAGTATTGAAAACTTAAATTGAAAATGATCCTGGATGTTGATTAAATTCTGAAAAGTGTTAAATGCTATCCTGGACATTTTTTTAC
Source organism: Tyto alba (assembly GCF_018691265.1). Lineage (NCBI taxonomy): Eukaryota > Metazoa > Chordata > Aves > Strigiformes > Tytonidae > Tyto > Tyto alba. The sequence continues at coordinate 26,058,687 of NW_024881275.1, forward strand.
TCTTGTAAAGTGTGTTATTAATAACAAAAATTAATAATCATGTTTACTACATAGGCCTTGAAGGCAATCAAGTACAGGATTTCCATCATGTTTCCAGATGATAACAGTAGTCCACCCCACCTTGACCTTTCTTCTAACTTGTTTGTCTTCACTTATCTGGACATAGACAGAAAAAAGCCCTGCTAGCTGTCCATCCCATGCAACAAGACTTTAAAAAGCAACAAACAAAGGACAGCATGCCCACAAACAAGACCAATTATTTGTCCATTAATCAATGTATTATTGAAAAACAAAGACCTCCACACACCTTCAAACACCTTTTCTTGTCATATATTATTTTTTATCCAGTTTTACCCACCAGTGTACCTCTCATTTTCTGTTGTTTTGCTTGTCTGTTGGTTTTTTAATCTCCTGTCTATTTTGAAAAGACTGCTTAAAAACAGGGTTTCTAAGCAAACACTGATTTTCTAGACCACTGGCTGCAGTTACTCAGTACAAAGAACGTATCCTGAAAAGCTAATTTACACCAAGAGGACTCTGAAAAAATGCAGTCTCAGCATGGGCATTTGAACAGCACGCAACACAAAATTTAATTTAAAAATATCACAAGGTCAAACAACATTATTATTTACCTTAACTGATTTCAATCCTGCCATGTCATCATAGGAGATGCACAGATGCTGAAATGAGAGCCTACTCATGTAACATAATCTATATAATGTGCATAGTGTATCTGCTCAATACAGAGCTTTTTGCAGAAGTGAATAGCAATCTTTGGGATAGCTATATTCATACTGTCCACTGTATCTGATTATATTTTTTTTTTTTATTGTCTTATATTTTGATTTTACAGTATTTATTCTTTCTTGTACCTACAAGCTTTAAGTACTTGTTTCCACACTGGTAATACCGAAATTGGAGCTTTTGTAAGATACGGGCTCTGAAATAAATTAAGATTGAGCAATAGCTTTCAAAAGTCTTTTCAAGAGATCTTTAAATTGATGTCTAATTTGGAGTGTGGAAGAACTGAAGCGGATGGCAAAAATGAAAGCTATACATTTATCCTGGGGCCATGGGTTCTCTTGCTTTGCCTTTATTCCTGGGCTATTTCAGTTATTCCTACTGACTCAATATTAATGACAAATCAGTGCAATGCGCTTTACTTTTTGTAAAGCCAGAAACTATACATAAGATCTTGACTGGGTAGAAACAAATGCTTTTATTTGGCCTTTCAAAACAACGGTATTAAAAATATTTTAACTTCACATAGACATAAATTTAGAGCTCATTAAAGTGTGCCAACAAACAAATTCCTCATAATTAGATGTTTAGCAAACATGAACAAAAGTATTTGTAAAGGCGAATAGAAACGTGAATGGCAACACACTATATTTAAATTACTACCTGTATATATGGACGAACATCACACTGAACTTCAAAGTGGATTCTTTTATTGTCTCAAGGGCTAGATAAATACCCTGCTTCCATTTATGTTTTTGAAAATCTCCTACCTTGCAATTCTTTTTGTTGCAAACTTTGAAAAAAAAAAAATCATAAAATGTCAATATGAAGCCAGGATATCTTTTGTTTTCTTCTGAAAGTTTTCTTCAATGTATTAAACTTCTGAAGTTTCCAGGCTAACATCCAAATAATTATGTGCTGAAGAGGTCTTACGTAATTTGTGAGCTGAAGCTCTTTTGACTGCTTAGCCAGATACATAGATTTTGAACTTACATGGAACTTTGAAATGGAAACAAAGCTGGTAACTAGATAATTTTCATTAAAAATAATAGCAAATTTTTAAGAACCGTATGCAAAAAGAAGTATGTACGAACTCTAGATGCAATAACAAGCCTGAAAATGCCTCTGGACAATATCCCCCCTGAAGCTGCCTAGAATTCATTACTGTATTTTGTGTTAAGCATTTTATTTTTTTATACAAGGATCTCAAAGTTACACCTTTGAACATCAAAAACATTAAGTTACTGAGCCTCAGTATATCACAGTACAAAGTAAGCATATATGTTTTCTCTGGTTGGTAGAGTGGAAAATGAGGGTTAGAGAAGTGAGGGAGTTGCCAGACAGTTTAATAAAATGAGTATCAAAAATCTTCATTTAATTCCTCTGTTCTAGTCAGCCAAAAATACTCACACACACAAGTAAATACTGGGACAGGTTTGTCTGCAGCCATTTCATTCTGTTCTCTTCCACAAGATTATTTCTTCCTCCTAGGACAAAAAAAAAAAAAAAAAAAAAATCAAAAAATCCTGTGTATGCAGTACATACACAGTCTCTCACAGGTAAAAATATCTGAGAGGGAAAAAATATCTTTAAGTTAGAGAAATCTCCTAGAAAGAAAGCTCTTATCTTACTCGAGAATATTTGCAATCAAACAATGAATACATTTCTCTATAAAGAATTCAGTGATTCTCTCTAACCATATTATTTATGCCTTTGGTACCTACTCCTGTCATATGGAAATTAGTCTGAGATTTTGTTTTGTATTACTCTTTGACAGTTTACAGTATCAGGGATTACAATAAAAGATGAGAGAATTTGTAATGATTAACCATTCTGTTCAGTTATTAATTTGAAACTGAGGTTGCTTCTAAGTAATTTTTCAGCAACATATTTATGGGATCAGAAAGCATGATGTTTTCAAGTCCTGAAAAACATATTCCTAGGGATACCACCAATAAACAAAAAGGCTGCATTTTTGTACAGTCCTTTTAACAAAACATCAAAGATGATTTAAACACAGACCAACCAGAGGATTATAGGTTTTTCTGCATGGCTACCTTTAATCAAATTCTACTGAAATGTTAACTCATGATGTAAAAATAAAAATTTTCATAAAATTTAGCCAAAAAGAGTTTTGAAATACAGCTGTATTCTTCATTGATTTGCAGTATTCATCTGTTTTTCCAGAAGAGTCTTTTCTTAATTCTCTGGATATGAACAAACGGAAAAAAACCCAAGTGATTTACTTGTTTAACTCATTTAAAGTCACTGGAGTTAACGTCAGAAAAAGCTGGATTGGGCCCTACTATCTAGTTTTACTTCTGAAGCACTACTCATATTTGTAAAAGATAAAAATAATACACAAAAGTAGATATATCTTTGTTATGTTCTGTGTTTCATAGGTGCTAAAGTATCTTTGAATGGCAAAGTAAGTTAGGTAAATTATTAAATTATTTTAACAATACTACCTACATTGTAACACCAGAAGTAATTTGTATCTGTTGAAGATACTAAGGATTGATGAACAACCATGGAAATACTATGTGTATTTTTAAGGGAAATCAGCAAAGAAAGGAAATCTACAGATTTATCCCTTTTCCCTGAGATAGTCTTGAACTGTGCTTAGTTCAATTATTTTGAGGTATGTGGTCAATTATAGTAACTGTAGCACAGCATATCAATAGACTGAAATTCTGTGCAACTACTGAGAAAGTACGTGCTGTACAGTGGATGTTAAGGACTCATTTATGCTGTGAAGCTGGAGATACAGAGGCAGCTACAGAGGCTTGTCAGAGGCAGTTTCAGACATTTACTGTGCATATGTACTATTATTTCTAAAAACTGTATTCAAAATAGTTTACCTGATGTTGAATCACTTTGCTAACAGTCTCTACCTTTCTGCCAAACGAAGGCTAATGCCAGAGGCCATTGGTATACAGAAGCAGTTTACAATTATGATATCAATAATTCTTTAATCATATAGTCCCAAAAATGGAGAGTGGACTAGAAGCTGTCATGCTTCTGGGTATAGGGTATTTGATGGGTTCATATGAATTGGTTATGATGTAACAAAAAGCTCACTTTCTGTTCATTAAAGTATTACTTTTTTGTTTTTTTCCCCACAGAATTTGCTTCTTGAATCCAAATTATTTATGTCTTTGTATTGTTTATCAACGAATAAGATACAGCCACCTACAGCTTGTTTGCTAAGTAAAGCAGGAAAAAAATATCTTCCTGCTACAGTTAGTCTTTTTTGGAGGTTTGTAGTTTTGGGTTTTTTTTTTTTTTTTTTTTTTTTTTTTTCCCTCTTAATAAGAGTTTGACTCTTTCCACAGCTTTGTGTGTGTTAAAGAAAACCCCAAATACTATAGTCCTGCAAGGATATTTTCTGTACTAGAATAAGCTCTGACTGCTAATAAGAGGTGCTTTAAGTTGTACAAACCAACCCCTCACCCCCTCACTCTTTCCCTATGGTGCTTCTCACAAGGCATGAACAAAGAAGAAAAAAAAAAAATCATGAAGCTTTCCTTATAAATGTAGCTGAGGAGATTCTTCAGAGGGGAAAAAAAAAAAAAGAAAAGGTTACTTATTCTTCTTCGTGTGATGGCAGTGATTTCCACACATCTGCCTGTACCAGAGTAAAAAGACTGAGGAAACATTGGATGTGCCCATTCCTATTCAAAAAACTCAGTTCAAAGATGGCAAAAAATCAGAAATGATGGGGATTTTTTTAATGAACAGGAATTAAAAAAGTTTGGGTTTATGGTGCCTGTTACATCTGGGGTATTTGGCTGATGTACTTTGTATCCTACCAAGACCAATCTACAGACATCAACATACTAAAAACAAGGCTGAAAGAGACCATGGGAAGACAAAATTTAGAGACGATTTTAGGCCTTTGATAATAAAGATTTGAAAACTGTACCGATCCATTGCTAGAAAGAAAAAAAAATAACAAAATCAAGGAATTCGAGGGCTTGTTTTTCACTTCAGTCGGCTCAATCACTTCCGAGGCGAGGGCAAAGAGCTCAAATTCCACCGTTCCCTGGCGAAAGGCAGGACACACCGGTGGTGCGACCGGTGGAGATCAACCTGGAACCTGCGTCCAGGCTGAGAAAATGCACACCGAAATCCCCAGAAAAAAAAAAAAAAACCAAAACAACAAAACCAAAAACAAACCAGAAGAAAGGCCGGGACAGCCCGGCCCCCTCCCGCGCGGCCCGGCGCCCCCGGTGTGAGGACGCGGGGCCTCGGCCCGCCCCGCCCGCGGCCCCCCTCACCCCCCGCCGCCCCTCCCGCCGCCGCTGGGGGGCGTCGGGGCGCTTCCGAACGGCGGCGGGGCGGCCGGCGCGGCGCGCCCCAGCCCAGGCCCGCGGGCCCCGGCGGCGGGCCGCCGTCACCCCGGCAACGCCGGCGGGAGCGCCCTCCCCCCCCGGAGGCGGCCCCGGACGCCCGCCCCGCCCCGCCCCGCCCCGCCCCGCCCGCGGGAGCCGCTCACCTGACCGCGCCGCGCGGTCCCGCCGCGGCCGGCGGCGCTTGGGTGACGGGGAGCGGCGCCTCGCTGCCGCCTCCTCCTCCTCGGGGCGGATGGTTTTTTGGCGGCGAAGCCCACCGGCCGCTTTGCCCTGGGCGGCAGGCGCTGCGGGAGGGGATGAAAGGCGAGGCAGCGCAGCGCAGCGCAGAGCGGGGCCCAGCCTCCTTCCCGGCCGCCCGCGTTTCGCTGGCTCACGCAACGCCCCAGCATACAGCTGCGGATTGCAGAGCGATGCAGCCGGTCCCGCCTTGCAGCCGGTGCAGCGCATCGCCCGCGGCGTGCGAGCCGAGCCCCGCCGCGGGGGAGAGTGGGGAAGGAGTTTTCTTTTACGGTTGAATTACTCGGCATACTGTTTTCCGTGGCAGACGGAAACTCATCCGTACACTGCGCGCGTAAACCCTTTCACAGCACCCGGCATTGAAACGGTTACACGTAGCAGTAAGGCTGCACAGGAACCACTCCGATGTCTCAGTAATTCAATTAGTCAGGTTTCCAGAAGGTGGGGTTGGGTATTTTTTTGTCATGGAGGAGGAGAAGCCTGGGACGACGCCTCCTTTCTCGCGTTGCAAGCCAATCAGGTCGAGGTGTTAAAAAAAAAAAAAAAAAAAAAAAAAAAAAAAAAAAAAAAGGCAATCTGTAAGCAAACAGCAGGCTGTGCCCTGACTGGCTGCGCCGGCAAATCCCCCCCTTTCCCAAGTAAACTGCATGCGAAAATCCCACATGATCAAGCAGCAGCGCCTGTGCTCCGAGCTGGCTGCCTGCAGCTCCTCCTCGCCTCATTCCTCACGCGCACCGGCGCCAGATCCCGCCTCGGACACACGCGTGTGCATGTATGTATGCCTGTGTACATCTATATACCGCGTATATATCTCTGCGGCTGCCTATCGCACACACGCATGCACAGAGGCAACCCAGCACGCCAGGCTCCTAGCTTTTCCAGGTTGCTGATGTCGGATTTACACGCAGTGAAGGGACCGGTCATTGCAAAAGGGGGCGTGACTGTTTAAAGATATTTTTTTTTTTCTCCCATAAAGCTTTTTTTTTTTTTTTTTCCCAAAACTGACTTTTGCCCCTCCAATCCTCGTCGCTCTTTACGATCCCTCCCTGCCTGCCGCTGCATTCAAGTTTATTTATTTGCGTGCTGGCGTGGTATATTTTTCCTTGCTGCTCTTGCTGCTGCTTCAGAGGGAAAAGGAGAGCAGCTGTTGGGCAAGACCGAGAAGAACTGGGTTTTTTTTCGATCTCGTGTAGTCATCTGAGGGGTGGATTCTTTTTCTCTCACCCCCTCCCTTCTCTTTCAAATTGTTCTGTCCTTCCGCAGAAGTTGATGTTCCCGGGACTGGACCCTGCTTTATCACAGAGTGGCTCCGGGAGGCTGAAGCTGGACATTTCCGCACCTCGCCGTATCTCTCCATTCGTTCCTCGAGCAGAACAGGCCAGCGAAGACCATCATCATCAGAGGAGTTTGCAGGCTTGATTTTCCACTTCTCCGAGGTTTTGCTTTTTTCCACGCCCTCTCATAAAACATTTTTTTTACTTCCATCTCCTTGGTTTCCACACCGCAATATTTCTTGGATTGGCCGTTCTTTTTTTCCTACCCCCCTCCCCCTTTTTTTTTTTTTCCCCTTGACTTTTTTTTTTTTTTTTTTTTTTTTTCCGCCTTTGCTGTTGTTCAGTCCTTGGTGCATCCACCGCCCAGGAACAGGAAGGACAAGAAAACCACTCCACAAAGTCTCCTTCAAGACACTGTGCTGCAGAACAGGCTCCTCAACTCCGTCAGCGCATCAAACAAACTCCTCGGGGCTTCTCCTTTCTCTCCTTTTTTTTTTTTTTTTTTTTTTTTTTTTTTTTTTTTTTTTTCCTCTCGTTTGCGGGCAGCGGAGGGCCGAGAAGGAAGACACAAACTTTGTACTTTAAGATCTGTTGGTACTTCTCGCCCCTCTCCCAGCCGGCGGCCTTTAATATACTGCCAGGACACCCCGCGGGCTTCCAGGGGGAAGATCTCCCTCCCCTCTACTCCCCTCTTCTCCCCACTCTCCCGCTCGCTCGCTCCCTCCGTCCCCGCCTCCCCCGACCCGCGGGGCCGCTCGCAGGGGGCGGAGGAGCGGCGCCCCTCGCCCTCCCGCCGCGCCGGCGGGCCGGTGTATGCCGTGCCGTGGGCTCCGCGCGGGACTCCCGGCGAATGAGCACCGCCCGCCGCCTGCCGCCGCCCGCCTCGGTCCCCACCTCCCCTTGCCGGGGTGAGGCTCCCTGAGGGACCGCGGATCGCGCCTCCCTGCCGGCTGCCTGTCTGCGGCGGCAGGCGCCTTGCGCTCGCTGCGGCGCGGCACGCCGCGGAGCCCACCCGCCTCTGCGCCTCGCTTTTTACTTATTGGACACCCCACCCCGCCCCCACCCCCCTCCCCGCGCCCCGGCTTGCTCCTGACTGCCCCCCACCCGTTTTTTTTTTTTTTTTTTTTTTTTTCCCTTCCCCCTTCCTTAATTTTTTCCGCATCCCGTCTCGCCGCGCCGCCGGCCGGGCGCGATGCCGCACGTGGAGATGCTGCTGGTGGCGGCCGCGGCGCTGTGGGTGTGCGTGCGCGGGCAGGAGCCCGGCGCCAAGGCGGTGGCCGACCGCTACGCCGTCTACTGGAACAGCACCAACCCCAGGTACGCGGGGCGGCCGCGGCCGCGCACCGGGCGGGGGGGGGGCGGGGAGCGGATCCGAGCGCTGGCGGCTCTGAACCAGCGCCTGCAGAAACTACGCCGGCTGCAAGACGGGATGGAAAACTTTTTTTTTTTTTTTTTTTTTTTTTCCGGGGAGGGTGGGGGTTAGGGTTACAGGCAGCGACGGTGAGGCGGTGGTATTTTTCTCCGCTTCCACCCCCCCGCCTCCCAATCCCCCTTTCCCAACGCTGCAGCACGCCAGCCGCTTCCCCGGGCTCGGCCGCCGCCGGTCTGCGGGCGCCGAATGGATGCGCCCCTGCTGCGGCGTGGGCGCCCCTCGCAGCGGGGCAGACCGCGCCTGCGGCCGAGCCTGCTCCAGGGGTTTCGGTGGGATGAGGGGGGCGCAGGTAGCGGCCCCCCGCTTCTGCTCTGGCGGGGTCTTGTGGCAGGCGGGGCGCGGCCCCGAGCCGCAGACCGGTAGCGGGGAGCCAGCCCCACGCAGGAAGGAGGGTGTGTGTGTGTGTGTGTGTGGAGGGTCTCCCTCCCCGGCGGGACGGAGCGGGGCGGCCGGCCCCGGCCTCGCGGCAGTCCCAGAAGGGATCGCTGGCGGGGGCGGCAGCGGCGGGGCGGCTTTCCCCCTGCCCGGCCGTGCCCTGCCCTGCCCGCCCGGCGGGGGGCTCTCCCGGGCAGGTAACCGTGAGGAAGCGGGGTAGGTAGGCAGTCCCAGGCCGGGGGGGTGCCGGTGCCGGTGCACCGGGGACGGGACGGCGAATCGCCGGTATCCCCGTCGGGGCTGAGCGGTGCGGACACAGCCTTCCCGCTCCCCTCGAGCCGAGGCGCGACAGAGGGTTTTAGACACTAGCCTTTGCATGCAGTTCAACGAGTCTTCTACTGGAAAGGAAGGTTTCATTTTATTTTTTGTCTGGAGTTTTCCCTCATGTTTAGTATCAGAAAATTCCAGCCCTGCTCAAAACGGTATCCATGTGTTTGGGTAAAGAGTCACCTAGGTATGAAATTTTTTGCCTTGTTAAAGTGCATGTAAGCAGACTTACTTTTTTTTTTTTTTTTTTTTTTTTTTTTAAACCAAAACTGTCAGGCTAGTCTAAATTTTGGGATATTTATCTTAGGTTATTTCATTTTTTATGCTTCTGATACTGTTTGGTTTGAGATTACCACATTGATTTTTGTCACAGGTCATGTTTTTTAATAGATACGTGTTCCCTGCAGACAACTCCTCTACTTGGTATTCCAGAGTGGCTGCAAAATAGGTGATGCAGAAGTTAACAGGCAGAATTTTCAAGTGCCCAGAGTTAGCTTGTCTGTCCACCACTTTAATACTGTGATCCTGGTAACAATGCCTCAGCTATGTATAGTTCGCACAAAAAGCTTGAGACAAAGAGGATTTATCTGAACTAATGATCATGCTTGGGAATGACGAGCATCTACAATTTTAGATCTCTACATTTTCCTCTTTTTACATGTGTTATTTGAAAAAAAATTGCTCAGAGTAAATAAGATGGAAAGTTACATCTCACATCACACATCAAAGAGCAGACATCCCCCAAAATTGCTTGCCTCTCAAAATAAGAGTTTTTACTGTTGTTAGGTAAAATGAAATGTAACTGCTGGGGGAAAAAATAAAAAGTAATATGCTCAAATCCCACTGGGCAGAAGGACGATTGTTGAAAGAAACAGGTTTGATTAAATGCACACGTTATTGTCATAACAGCTAAAATACTTAAAAAATAACCTTACGGTCAAGATTTTTCACTTCTGCACTCTTGTGTGTGATGAGTTTACACAATAACTGCACATAGGTAAAGATAGTTGAAAGTACAAGCAACACTCACCTTGTTGGTAGGTATTACGCACTGAACAGATTTGGAAGGATTCTAGCAAGTTTAACTATCTTTTTACTGTTTATGAAATCTTAGGCCAACATTAAACAGCAGCAGACTGCAAAGAAAACGTAGGGTTTTTATTCTTCCCAACACTAGAGGAAGAGTTAATTGCAGGTTTCTAAACCTTCCCTTTTAAAAACAAACATTTCTTGGTGTCTTAAAATATTCACTGTGCTCTCACAATGGAAGTAGCTATTTGGACATGTCGTGTTCGTCCATGAGTTAGAAATATGAGAGAGCAGGGTGCAGATGTATTTCTCCTTTGTTTTATACAGTGTGCCAGTTTTTGTATGCTTTCCAAGTTACACGATCATTACAGGAAAACAGGCAAACACCTGAATGGTAGGTGTAGGAGTCCCAAAGAAAAGAAGACACTTATGTTTTGAATTTGTTCCATCAGCATCTAAGCTGAAGGCAAAATTCACTTGAGTTATAAAAATTTTTAGAGCAGTTAACAATGGTGCAGGAGTAACTTCTCAATGATGTATCTGCTTTTTATACAAGTAGAAGTAAGTAGGGGTGCGTTCTTGGTGATAATTTGAAATTAAAAGACAAAATATGCTGTCATTCTTTAAATACAAATGTCACCATTGTGCTGTAGCTTACTTCTTCATTGTATTTATTCAGAATTAACAAACTGCTCTGGAACTAATTATTTCACTTTAAAAGTGAAATGTGGTTCATTTTGATAGTGAATAAAGGCACTCTAAAGATCTAATAAAAACTTTGAAAAATTTAATTATGATTGTACTTCCCTCACATACTGTGATATTTAGGTTTTTAGAATGAAACTCCAGCAATTTATTGAAATACATAAAGATCTCATCCTTATTAAATGACACCTTAGTAAATTGATGAGTGGCCCAACTGATAAGTGTTCCTGGTGTGAACAATATTTGGTAAATAAAAAGTCCTAATAGTCTATCAGCAAAATTCACATTACATTTGTTGATTAGTTGCTGGAACAGTTAAAAAATGTTCTGTATTCGTTATCGTTAGCATATATGAGTTGTGTATTCTTACAGAGACTAAACTTCTTATAAATGTTTTAAGTATTCCCGTGCCTTGTTTTCGTAATGTATTTAATTATCAGTGTCCATGAAGTATCATAAATGCTGTAGTCCAATTTCAGATGAGACTATGTTTGAGTATTAGGATTTTGAAGTATAATAAAATAAGGTTTTTTAATCCTTTTTTTGTGGATTGGAAATTAATCCTCATGTAAGCCTGAAAATGTGTTCTAATATTTTTGTTATTTATGTAGGCTTAGAATTAAGTGTACATAAATTCTAATTATCACCTTAAGGTGCATTAGTTTTTCAGCACTGTTTGCATATTTGTTCTTATATGGGACAGCAAAATATTATTGTCAAATAATATTATTCTGAATCCAAAACTTAAAATAGTTTGGGGAGTTCGTTTTGTAATGGAGCATATTAATTTAATCCTGATTACTAGTGTCCTTGTAATTAGAATTCAGACAAAATGTCATGTACCTGGACCAAATTTTGAAGCGGTTTGCTTGCTTAGTGCTTGCTACTGCTTTTAATCTTTTCAGAGTTCAATTCGAACTACTTGTAATTATGACTACATTCTTCTACTTGCAGGATTTTGCTTCAAGATTGTGATTTATATTTAGGTATTTCCCTGTAAGTTGTTTCAGCAGCAGGTTATGTAGCTTCATGAATTGTTACTATTTTCAAGGTGGTTAAAAATACTTGCATTTCAAGTCTAGTTCCAGTCATATACAGAGACCAAACCTTGTAGTCTCATGAAAGGAAATATTTTTTTATGAGGAGTGTTACTAGATTTGGCTGTATTTTATACAAGAAAATTGTGTATAAAGTTACATCCGCAAGAGAATTATTATAAAGACATAGGATGCTGATATATTTTCTGTTTGTGTATTTATGTGGATAATAAAATCAGGAAATCAGATGGTAATTAGAGAGTTTGGATACAGAAAAATCATTTCAGCTTCAACTGGTGAGTTCCCATAATTAATCTGGCTACCACAATTTGATAATATTGCTAGAGGGTTTTTTTTTAAGATAGATACTTGGAAGCAGTGAACAGAAGAATGAATGGATGCTTTCCAAAATTCTATACATGGACTAGAATTTCACAACCTGGATGTCTAAACTTAGGCGAATTTTATAGCTGAGTATTTATTTAGCCACTGATTTAGAAAAGCATCTAACTTCCCTGAAGTGCATACTGACACACTTAAGTTTTGTTATGGTTGTGTGAATGAATGGATGTGTACTTAAATGTTTCCCTGAACCAGCCAAGTGCATAGACTTAATTTTGAGAAGCTCTGACTGTGGCTGCTCATGCATGCTTGGCACTTTTCGGGAGTACGCTGGCTGGCTGGCTGAATGTCTGAGTATCCTACCATTCATTTATATGTGTTTGCAGATTTCACCAGGGCATGTTGGTTGTATGTGATGAGGTCATGTGTCTGTTCTTTGGTTTGGTTTGGCTTGTTTTCTATCTAGAAGTAGTTCTGCCTATGTAGAGATTAGGAATACCATACAAAAATGGTTGAAATAGGAAGAAGGCAGTTATGTGTGTTAGGAACAGCTAAGAACTTGGTGTAGAACAGGGTCAAAATCAAGACGTTCGCTCTGGTTTTGGTATTCCATATAATTTTTATATGTCAAGGGATGCATAAGAGCTCAAGTACTTGGGATACACACACACACGTATGTAGTATATATGTAACTATTTTGAAACAGCATAGCTTGTATTTTGAAAGCATTTTATCTAGCAGCTTGCTATGAGAACTGAAGAAATCTCTGACTGATTTATTGTAATTAAAAGATCAGCGGTAGAGCTTTCAATTATTTGCACCTAGTTTCTGTGCTTTTAATAGTTTCACTAACATCTTGTGTCTCCAGAAGAGTATTGCTATTTATTTTAAAAGTGGCTTTTTGAAACGGTTTGAAAAATTCTATGGAAAAACTTCACAAAAACCAGTAGTTTCTATGGCTTCCACCTTTATGTGAAAGGCACCTTGTAAAGTGGTACATGTTCTTCATGAAATGATGCTTATTAAATCCTTTCCAAATGTGCATAGTGAGGACACTTTGCTGCATTCTTTCTGCTAGCCCTGTATCCTTTTGGGAAGGCACAGATAAAGATGAACCTTCCTTTCTCTCCCCTGTTGCTATGATCCCAGCAATCTACTAGCTTCATGCTGGGCTGAGAAAATGAATGAATGCAATTAGTCTTTTAGGAGTCACGGTCTTTGTGTTCATATGGAGAGCAGTATGTAATATATATACATTCATATATGTGCAAATGCACGTATTTATTTGTGTAAGTGCAAATAGGTATGCATTTCCATGTATGTGTATGTATATTTAGGTATATATATGTATATACATATGCACGTATGTATCCATTTAAGTGTATCATTAGAAGGTGATGTGGTGTAGAGTGAATCATGAATGTTGTGTGAGGAAAAAACTCTGAAAATTAAATTTTTTAAGGGATGAACTCTGAAGTGTTTAGAAAATTAATAGCTTTACAAACTAATTCCCATGTCTCATCTTGCAGCTAAGATCTTTTGTTTTAAAATTAAAAATAATAATTTAAAAATACTTGTAGAACCTGTGTCTTAGTTCTTGGCCATCTTTCCACTATGCTGTTTCTTCACATGGTAGTAGTCCCTGGGTCAGTAGGTGGGCAGGTAGATAAGCAAGTACTCAGGCACACATATGTAAAATGGAACAGGTAAGATTACAGGGATGTGCTTTGAGAACATTTTGGGTTTCCTAGAGTACCTTGTTACTGCTTCTTCCTAAGCCAGTCTGTTGCTGGGGCAGAGTACTGCATTGCTGAAAGAAATTTTAAGAAAGCATGTAAAAGAAGACTGGTCATTTGGACCGCTTCAGAGAAGATGCTAACAAAGATGCAACCTTTCCTGGAGAAAGCATGAGGAAACAGTAGTTTGACCATAGCTGTGAGATGTACCTCTCTGGCTGTGGTTCACTGTTTTTCAGTTTTTTTAATGCAATTAGAAATACTTCGGAACAGAGATTTTCTTTGAATAATCACTCTTGGCTCTGCTATCCAGTTCTGAGCATTGTTTTTTAAAAAATATCTTTAGTCTCATGATTAATATTCCAGTGTTTCTGAATGGTGTCATTCACTGTTGAGAATAAAGGGCCTTGTTTTGTTTAAGTTTTTGTTGCACTTGTGCTTAAAATGTAGTCAGTTAGCAGCACATCAGTGTAATGAAATGGAAATGTTTGGTTTAAAATAAACAGACATGTTATTGAAATTGTTTTCTGGTGGTATTACAGTTATTGTGAGTAAGCCATACTGTAATGTACTTCAGAGAAGAAGAACAGAATCCTTCACACAGTAGAAGTCTTCCTTGCATTTTTGCATTCCTCCTATTCATTGTAGTCTCTACAAGCTAGATTACAGTTGAGCTCATTTAAAATGGTGGATTTTTTTTATCGTGTACAAACATATATAGAGGTCTGAAATCCTCATTTTTTAAGAAACTAAGCATAGATTGTTAATTACAAAACTGCAATTTCCCACTCCTACACATTTCTTTAAAATAATTTGTGTTAAAATCAAGTATTTGAAAACATATTTTAAAAGTATGCTGTTCGATGAGGATTGAGACTGTATTTCTCTTCTTTAGAAGGTTTCCAATAAAAGAAAAATATCCCCCTGATTTATATATATTTATTTTTAAAAAAATATTTTTTTTCTTTTTCAGCTGAGGAAATATCCTTCATATTTTACTGCTGACACGTTGATGAAAATACATTGTTAGATCCTAGTTTTATGAAAAAAAAAAGAGTTTGTTTATTTTTGACTGCTGCAATGTGTAGAGAGATTGTTTGATGCGCATGTTGTTAACTGGTATGCTAGGAGTTTTATGGCCATTTTTCTGTTTAAATGCATGACCAATAAAAATGCTGTCAAAAGAAAAATCAGCTAGTGAGAAGATACACAGTAGTTCTGTTAATTGGCAAGATCTGCTTGAATTGCTAATATCAAATTACAGCAAATTCTTCAGGTTCGTCAATTTTTTCAAAAAGCCTTGAAAATTACAGTTCTTATTGTCGCTTGCGTTATAATCTAGTGAAAGAGTTTACCTGTCTGTGCTGGTATATGGCATGGAAAAAAAGGATCTTAGTATGACAAAACCTTTAAGTACTGTACCAGTTAATTTGCACTTTTAAAATTTTCTTTTCTGTCATTAAGACAGCATATGTGGAACTATTCAACAGTAATACCTATAATAAAAAGAATTACTTCATGTTTATCACTGAGTAACTTTATATTTTTTGTTTTCATTGGACTCTCGAAGAACCACCTTACTTGATAAGCACCATTTTTAGTTTTTGATGACAGTAATTAAATGGTGCTAAAATATCTTCTTGTTCATTCTGAAAGATAAAATTTGGCCTTGTGACATTTAAAAGGATGAATATTTTGACAGAATGTATTTTGCGCTTTAATGAATGTTTGCTGTGTATCATTGACATTCTTTATGTGTTAAAGTAATATAATTTTTCCTCCCTGAAATTATTTTTTTTGCTTGGGGTTGGATGCTGGCCAGTGGTGGGCATATTCACGTTGTGTGAGTTGTTCATTGGTAGGAGTCCATTGCGGCCTTTCTCTATTGGGTAGCAAGGAAGCACTACCTTTTTGCTTTCATGGACTTCAAAGTAGCATTTTTCATATTTAAGTTACAGTTTAGAAGGACTTCCTTCTCTGTACAGACATTCAGATCACATTATATCACACAGAGAATTGCTAAGAAATATATATACATTTTTATTATAATGCTAGTACTGTACATAGGATTTTTTGTTTTAATTTTTACTTCACATTTGTTTTAATTTTGTAAAAAAATTTGAGTGGCTTATCTTAGTCCGTGCCTTTGAAACTGGAGCAGTTTCATCAAAACTAAACAAAAAAATGCCAAATCGCTCAATGTCTAGTATTTTGTTGTTTTGGTAGTGCTGTATGAATAAAATACAGATGCATTTTTTTGTTAGGAAGCAGAGAAAGGTAAGTATTTCACTTTAATGATAGATTTGATGATGATCTTTGTAGCACAGTTATCAGTTTGCGATGACAGTTGACCAGCATTAGGTAAAGACTACTATCAGCTTTAATGATGTTGGGTCCCCTGGAATTGTTAAAAGTTCTTCCAAAGAAATTTGCTAATTAATGTTGTTAATGAGCAGGAAAGCCAGCTGCAATGTAGTGGGGTTTTTGTTGTTGTTGTTTGTGTTTTTTTTGTTGTTGCTTGGTGGTTTGGTGTGGGTTTTTTTTTGTTTTTTTTTTTTTTTTTTGCTTGATGTCTAAGCAGATTTTAAAAAAATAGTTATGTATTCATTCAGGCAGTGCACTTGGTGAGCAGAAGTTAACAAAGTAGGAGCTATCAATCCTGCTCTCTTTCTTATTGTTTCCAGAAAAGAAGGAAATAAAGAGAGACTCTGGAATTTGAAAGTATTGACCTTCTGACATGCACACACAGCATGGTCATTGCACTGGCACACAGTGCCTTAAGCCACCATAATGGCAAACTGCATTTTTGAAGCTACTGATACGAGAGCCAGCTGGATGGGGGATGGACTGCCAACACTGATTCTGCAGCTATTTGCAAGTTACCACTTTAGGGCCAGACAGCTTCACTTTTATATTCCCAAATTTACCACTTAGGAATAATGTTGCTTTGTTCAGTTTAGCCAGGGATTTTTGACTGCTACATAGACTTAGAACCGTTTGGTCCAGAATTGTATGGTCATTCTTCATAGAGATCTGTTGCACAGAGTAATTTCATTCATGTGGTGGTGGGGGAGGGATGAGAAACAGTGAAGGGACATTCAGATAAAACATTCTTCCAGGAAAATGTGCATCCACATTATCTAGTCACTTTTTTTAAAGCTTTTTAAAGATACAGGCAGAGTCTTGGATCAGGTAATTAAAAGCTGATTCAGACCCATGTCTTCTGACTGCATACGGTCTCCAGGATAGGCTTTTGATGCATAGTCTGGAAAAGACCTAATATTTTATGTGCTGCAACAGCTCTTTCACCTGCTTTTTTTTTGTTTGTTTGTTTACAGTTATTGCTCTAGTATACTTACACATCTTTCTGCAGTTCTCTTGGGGCTTAGTTTATTAAAAATTAGTGATCCATCCCTAAGCGGGGTACAGTACAAATACTGGTACTCCCAAAGGGGAGTTTTTGTGCCAAACCAGAAGAAATAATAGGGATACAAAAGCTGCCAAAAAGCGTGTCTCCCAGTTGCTAATTAATCAGGCAAAGAAGCACCTCAACAACTACAGTTGAATGTGGGACAATTTAATGTAAATATCGAATAAATTATGTTAAGGAGGCATAGTATCTTTTTGTTTGTAGCTATGTATAATCTAAAAAAAGTGTCAACTACCTGCCAGAAGTGGTGAGGATTTCTTTTATATTGATGGCATTATCAGTGGATAGACCTCTTTCAAAAACCTCATGCTACTTTTGGACAAAAAAAAAAATACTATTTTGTGTATTTTTTCTATCTGTTTTTAAAGTGGTGGTTATTAATAATAATATATATAGACAAGAAGCAAAGCTATAGAACAGATACTTTTAAAAACGTATCTCAGATCTTGAGTAATGTGGCTTACAAGGTATGGGAGAAAAAGAACCATTGCTGTGAGTATCTGGTATCCAAAGCTGCCAGTCACTTCTGGCACAGCTCCCATCGTGGTCGCTGTGCCCATAATTAAATGCCTGTCATTAGTGTATTTTTCCATAACATTTACAATGGAAAAGGCGAGGGGTCTTTGCAGAGCTATGGCTGTTAGGGGAACAATAAAAACTAATTACACACTCTTCTGTCACCATTGTCAGCTCTGCTTTTGGGGGGAAAGAACATGGAAAGTGTGTGCCTAATAATTATATATATAAAGTTATATATATACAATACCCACTTGGGGAAACTCAGTCATGATGAAGTGACATTTACGTGGAAGTTTATTATTCCTGCATTCAAAAGATCTTAATTTCATGGTTGTATTTGTCCTTTCACTTATGTCCAAGTTGCATATACTTTTCTCTTTGCATTTCAGTCACTTTTGCCTTTCTTTCTGTCTTGCACACTTTCTGGTGAACTCAGCTTTCCAATAAAATTGTTGAGATCAAAGCCAGTATTTGCCTGCAATTATTAAGTGGATGCAAATCATTCTATCCATTGTATGCTTTTGCTTATGTCCTGCATAGTAAGCTGGATTAAAAAAAAAAAAAAAAGCTGAATGAAAGCAGCTAGTTTGCATGTTCACCTTTTTTTTCTGTTTTCAGCCCATAGTGTGCATCTTCAGTGAAATCAGGTTAAGATTTTGGAGTACTGCAGTAGTGGCTTTGGTGAAATGTGCACCAGTATCAATGAACAAATAATTCCAAATGTACATATAAGTGCATAATTGCAGAGTGAATTATCTTGAATGCTGTCTTTAAAGACATTGAAAGAGTGAAGTGTCTTCCTATTAATATTTACTATTTTTTTTTTTGTAGCCTATAAAATGAGTAATTTATTTAAGCAGGATTTTTAGCCCACTGATCTAAAAAATAATAGACCCTCCGAAGCAAAATTTTGAATATATTTAGGTACCTAAATTTGCAGAGAGGAGCCATGTGGGATTTTTGATTCTGCTTGGTGCCTTACTGTCTTAGATTTTCTTTCTGCTTTTTTACACCAGCAAGTTCTTTAAAACCTTTTAAAAAATGGTCCCTAAAGCTGATTAAGGAATGTAGTGTAAGTAAATATCGTAGGTTTTAAAAGTTGCTAAAATCAGTGGGAGCTGATAGTTTCCAATGAGGAATAGAAGTCCATCTATTTATTTGAATTGTATGCCTCAGTAGATGCTATGGGATCTAATGTTGTTGTTTTTTTGTTTGTTTGTTTGTTTGTTGTTTTTTTTAATACACCACCTTTTGATACTTTTTTTATTGCAGTATTTTCAGCAGTGTTCATATCCAACACTACTGAAGTAAAAAGATTCTCCCACAGACTTTCCCACTGCTTTGGATGGGAGTTGATTTAGGTCCTGTATTGATGATTTTATGATATGATTCATGAATAAGAGTTTCAGTAGTTAGGCTTGTCAATTTTTGTGAGGCTACACAACCTGTATTTGTGTGATTAGGTCCATATAAGTTGTAGACTGAGAGTTTTTGGACAGTTTTTGCGGAGTTTTAGTACCTCTACCTTTGGGAGGCCGAAGGTAAGAGTGAACCTGGTAGAAGGAGCAGTTGTGTTGCTGTCAGCAGTTTCAAAAGTGAGAATTGGGTTATCCTGATGCGGTTAGTAGGTAGGCATTAGTGAAACTGTGAGGTGTTGGTCAATTTATATAGTGGATGGCAGTTTCGTATGTGCCAAAAAAAAAAAAAAAAAAAAGATCATGTAGGTAAAATTGATCAAATGTAGTAGTACACCATTGAGACACTGGTTATGTATTGTCCAAAGCACTATATGCAATACATTGCTCTCTTTTAGATAAGATAATCCTTAAAGATGAGATAGATCTTGTGTATGCCTGAATAGGATAGAATGGTTTCTCTGAAATAATTAAAACACCGTATTCAGGAAAGAAGTCTCTATTTTCTAAAAAATAGAGTAATAGTCTTCTACAAAACAGAAGTCTCGATTTTGCTGGAGAATGCTACTTCTCCTTGCAAATGTAAACTTTTCAATATATAAATTGTGTAATTTATTACTTGTTTACCCAAGTGGTGAGCAGCCATTATTGTGTGGCATGTCACTGTATTTTGAGGCTGCTGGGAGAATGGGAAGGCAATTTTTATTGAAGTAATTTCATTTAATGGAGTACCAGATTTTAAATTTTTTTTTGATTTCCAGTGGACTTGCTGATGTCTGGTGGCTGTGAGATACAGTGTAATGAGAGGAAGACACATCTTGCAGGAAATGTGGCACATGTTTAATTTTGGAAGACACATGTTGATGAAATGAACAACTTCTTAAAATAGAGTATTGAAAAAAAAATCAAGTTCTAATTATTGAACTGTATCCATCATGTATACATTTGAAAATTGATCGTATTTTGTAGTCTTCATGTTGGCAGATGCAGTTGCAAAACATTGGGCCCAGTTTAACATTACTCATATGTATCCGTAGCAAGTTGCCTGCAAGGTTCCCAGAAATCTTTGAAAATTTTCTGTGAAGTTGATTTTTAAAATGTATTTCAGAAATGTCCTGTGAATGTTTAATAGCTTTTTATGTCAAGTTCACAAATGTTGTAAAGGAATGCATACACAATTGTATGAAAGAATTTATGTCTTAAACAGTCCTAAGACAAACTACCTTTGCAAAAAATGCTAGGAACACTTCCTGCAGAGAACATGATCATTTTTTAACATGCTTAATAGCATAATTCTCACTTTAAGAAGCGAAATTCAGATCAGTCTCTCAGAAGTTGTATTGTAGATAGGAACTTCACTAGCACAAATTCCATACATTTTTGAGGGTTTTGAGACTATAAAGAGATTCTTCATTAAAATAAAAACAATATAAAAAGAGAAAGTTCTTTGCAGTGTCTTTAATCAAGGTGGTATGAAATTTCTCATTAAGGTTAAGATTCACATTATCATAACAACTGACTGTGGGTGAATAAGGAAAATTAATTAGAGAGGTAGATCATACTTTTTTCTCATTGAATTATGTATATTCACTGCTTTCAAATTCAAAGCAAATATTTTTTTTGTATCTCAATTACATAAAACTTACCTGTGAGGAACACTTTATGAAGAGAATCTTCATATTCACCGTTTCTAGACCAAAGCATGGTAGTTAGCTTTAAAAAAAAAAAAAAAAAAAAAAAAAATTTAAGTGATTTACAGCATCACTTTAATATTACTTTTTCAGACCCTGTCTCTGACTGAATTACATTTTATAGCTTACTGTAAAAAGAAATCTCCATTTTCCATATTTCATACTAGCTGTCTTGATTTAGTGCTGATATAATGGCCTTCTTCAGAACAAAGCATTTGGAAGTTTCCTAAGCACTTTATTTCAGATGTAGAGTTTGGAGCTAATATATTATTATCGATGAAAGCAATTTTGCCTTTGTAACTTCTGTGAGTAAATCAGACCATTGCAGTGCCCAATTAGCACTTCTGTACTGTTTTTTTTCTTATGTATGACAGGAATGATTGCATCTTTGTGTTTGCGTAGTTAAGTTCTTCATAAAACTAGTACAGTGGATGACGATGAGTTGATTTTTAGATGAAAATTAGTATCAGGTAGGTTTGACCCAATCTTCATGAATTATCTGTTTTCTTTCATATTCTGCCCTACCGTTAAGACAAAATGTCCTCTGCTTTCCACACTGTATTGAAAATGTCAGAGACAAAGCAAGTCTTCGTAGTGTCTTAGTCCCAAAAGTATGGTGAGGTACCCAGGTGAAAAAGTTCTGTGGTTTTCAGTTAAATGTGGTAGAGATTAGTGCTGTTATTTGTGATTCCTGTTAGGGATATTATTTTTAATGGTTTTTGGTCCGAGAAACATTCCCACTTTTGTGAAAGAAAAGAATTTTTTTTTTTCCTTAAGATAAATTCATAGGTTTTAGAGACAATCTTTTCTGCACTCTACTTACTGTGGTCCACATCACTGCAGTAATGTTCTTATTTAAATAATATCTCAGAAGCAAGAATAGTGGTTAGACAAATACAGCATGTCAGTTTAGAAATTACTTGATTAATACAGAATATCCTGATTTATTATAATATGGTATTACTAATTACCTTTTTTTGCAGCATTCCATAATAGTTTGATCGGGAATAGACTGTAAGTAGAATTCTGCAATTTTATCTACCCTACGGAGGGTAAAAGATACCTTGTTAACATACTCTGACCAGATGCTGGGCTATATTTGCATGAAATTCCCATTGAGTTTACTGAATCACTGAGGATGTTATTGTATAAGTTGCAGTAATAGAGGAGAATGAAGTATCATCTGTTCAGTCGACAATACTTTATTGTGCCTCATTCTCTTTAATTTCTCTCAAAATTTCAAAAACTATTACTAATGCTAAACTATTTTTAAATATAAAGCATGGTTAAATCTCTAAAAATATTTACTGTGTGTTTTCATTTACCATTTCTGCAAAGCCCATTTTACTTTTTTATTTTGGTTGTTTTTTACTGAATGTTTTTTTCTTCATAACTTTGATTCCATCTTAGTTGCTGGTTTGGGCATGATAACATACTTATTTTTTTTATATATTAAAGTTTATTTATCCATATATTGATTAAAATTCTCACCCTGTATTTGGGGTTAGGAGAAGGTAATACAAAAGATAGGTAAGAGAGATTTGTTACGAACTGATTTTGGTACAAAGGAGGCTATACTTCCTTCCTTAGGACTGGAAAGCCTCATAACTTTGTTCTTTTGAATTCTGTTTGGGAAACAAGCATTTCTCTGTTACTCAGGAGTCTTACTTCTATTGCAGATGTGTTTGTGTTTTCCTTTAATTGTACTGGTTCTTTCTAGCTGTCTTTTGTTGCTTATAAGCTTTTCTGCATTCCCTTAAAATGAGAGGAGTGGAATTGGGAATCTCATCTGATGTTACCAAATTTTAAAAATCAAACAAATGCCATGGCAATAATGCAGTGTTCTGAAATAAAGCAACTCAAACAATCAAACCTGCATGCATCTGAAAATTGAACAAGTGAGGTGGAAAGTTGCATCCGTTCTGCTGTTGCATGCCCTTTAACCCCAGGGCTGACATTAAAAGTGTTTTTCAAAAGATCCTGACACATCTGATGCTAAAGCTATAATTTTTCCTGTTTTAACAGTGACTTGTCAGACTCTTTGACTCAAAACTTTCAGTGGAGTCTAACATGAGAAAACGTGTTCAGACAGGACTCCAACCACTCTAAACAAAAAATTATACATCTACCTGTCAGTTTGAGTAGGTAAATTATGATTGTCAATCCAGTTGTATTTCACTGTCAGAAATGTGGTTTTGGGAGGGTTTTTTTTGTATAATATGGATGCTTATGGAGAGTAAGGGAAGGAGCTGAAGAAGAAGCTGGGATGAGATTCCACAAATTACAACCTCAGTTTTCTACTAGGACGCTTCTTTTGATTTTGTTGGTTTTGCTTCAGTTCAGCAAGCTTCTGGAAATAGATGAATACTTCTACAGAATCATGATTACAATGCAAAAAAAAAATCCTGAGTTTTTAATACAAAGATGTTTATGTAAAAACTTCTAATTGTACTTCCATTGTGTGTGAAGTCATCCTTTTTTCTGGGCAGGTATTTACATTTTGCATACGAATTAGGTCCTTAACATTAAAAATGTAAATTCTTAACCCTTTTTCTATCTTTGTTCTCTTGATAAACTGATAGTGTGTTTTTTACTTCCATTTTTTAAACATCAGAAGTTTATACCTCTGCAAAAGCTGCATTGCTATAATCTATGGTCGTGCTATAATCTGTGGTCACGCTGTGACCTAGGTGTTGCAAAGGGAATGAGATCTTTAGGTAGTTGATGAGATTGGTTTCTTTGCATGCTTTGTTTGCTTGCGTCACTTCAAATGGATGTGCATATAGGAGCTATGTGATGTCTGATTTTTAAACTTTGCTAATTAGATTTACTTTCCTAATTATAAGTGGCTGATAACTCTTCAAACATAAATTGTGGTATTGTTCAGTGTCCTCTATATCTTTCATTTGCTTTTCCTTTTTTTCTTTTTGTCCTGTGACCATGAGTAGTTTCAATAAAACATTTTGGTTATAATCTGTTTCTCCCCTTATTTTTACCTTATTAGAATAAAATGAAGGAAGGTCTTGGGGTTCTCAACTAGTACATTCTGCTTGGAAGGAGCCATGAAACAGTGGCTTCAAACTGCAGTAAATATTGACTGGGTCTCTGAACTGAGCCTTGCTTAAAGCTCACTCTGAAGACTTGAAAGGCTCCTATTGTTCCTTCGAAGTCAGCACTCCATAGCCAAGGCTAAAGTATGCATGTGTTAGGAGAAGAAAGGCAGTGGGGGAAATTAAACAGTGAACACAGCTGAAGGCATAATTGCTCAGTGCAGAGGAAAGGGAAGACTCCGACAAAAATGGGGAAGGGACTGCCATGGGTTGCATAAAGCTTTGCAGAAGTGTAGTGTCCAACAGCATCCACCCTCTTTCTATGTGGGGTGCTAGATGAACGTAACTTTATCACCATTTAGGTAGGTTGTGGAGAAGAGGTACCAACTTTTTGCTTCAGGGGATGGTTCCTGCCAAGGATTCTGCAGTGAAGGTGGATTCTTGGGCAACTCTCACAGGCTCTAATCAGAGCAGCAGTGGATGAAGTATTCTGAAGAGTAACCACTGTTGTTCTGTTCCATGTAGCTGTTGTCTTGGTTGTGAAGGAAGACAAGATGCAGAGGACGTAGTTTAATTAGACCACCATTTTTTATTAATTCATTTGGGAACACAGCTTGGTAATAAAACACTGACTGCAGATTGTAGTGCTTTCCTTTGTCCAGTCCATTCTCATTGTAGAAGCTTCTGCCAGCCAGTGCCAGGTGGGTGATGGACCCTTGCTCTGAGGTAGGATGGGGAGCTGTTTCGCCTGTTTGTACCCTCATGTTCCCTGTGTTCCTTAGGAGTGTTTTTTCTAAGTTAATTTGAAATTCTCGTTTGCCAGGATATTTCACCTCTTTATAGGCTGAGCACTTGTGTTGACTGGGTGGGTAGTACAGCCTGCTACATTACGTTCTCCTGAACCGAATCTCTGTATGCATATAGATCCCTGACTTGATGCGATGAAAGTGAAATTCATCTCACTAGGTTTCCTAGCTCCCTCTCTCCCTTCCCACACAAGAAAAGCCTTCAGAGAAAAATGATTAGCAGTATACCTGCTGCCAGTCTTAAAAAAAAAAAAAAAAAAAAAATCTTTCCTGCTGATTCATTTTTGCTTCTGGCTGGGTGCTCCTTGAATGTGATGAGATGTGTCTCAGACATTTCACAATGGTCAGCTGCCCTCTTCCCTTTCTATTTTCTGTCAGTTATGTTCTGCATTCCCTCCTGTCCTTCAGTCTAGATGATGTAAGGAAACTTCAAAGGACCCCTGACCTCCTTTTCTTCCTATGCGAAAAAGAAAGCCTTGCTCTCTGCGTTTAAGATTACGGAAATGACAGTGTATCTATCTCATTATTGTAAAACATACTAGGATATTTTGAATATGAAAGGAGCTGTGTTAAAGGAAATTCTGTTTACTCTCCTCAGATGGGAATAGGATTGTCTTATTAGTGCACTGGTCCTTTATCTAGCAAGGAGAAGTGCTTGACACCATGCTAGTGATGTTTGCACTGTGCTTTGCTTGTATCCTCTAGCAGTGCTATAGCAGAAAGAAACCTGGTCTTCAGGGGTGTGGTAGAAGTTGAAACAGGGATGGGAATTACCTGAATTGTAAATATACTGTTGATAATAAAGTAGAGTGCCTTAAAGCTAGCAAAGGCGTTTTTCAAGCTTACAGAGAGCAATACTATTTCAAAGCCAGAAAAAAATGGCTCTTGATAAGTAGGTAACACATTATTATAAACAGCTGTGGAGCAATGTGATTGAATTTTAGTTAACCAGGATTTTCATTTCACTAGAGATAGTCAATTTGGTGTGTAGAAAACTTAAGAATATAAAATCTGTTAGGCTGAAGTAGGTTGCCTCTCCCCAGCAAACAATTTTTTCATTTTTTTTTCCCTAATGAGAAGAATAGTCTATGAAAATATTTTATGCTGATCGCCAGATCTTGTTCAAATTCCTGTATCTGTTGTGAAGACAGAAATGGGTATTTGAGGCATTCGTACTTGTGATACAGAAGAGGAAGGGTTATGATTTTTTTTCTACAGTGAACCTGTTCTCCACTGAACTAGTATTTTAAACACAACAGATTTATGTATTCTTTGTTTTCCGATTTTAACCATTACTTCTGTTTTATTCTGTGTTGAAGTTTAATCCAACGGTTTGAAAATATATATTACTGAAAACCACTGCATCACAAACACCAACTTGAAAAAGTTAAACATCATTAGAAGGAATTTTCGTATATGCCTCAAATGTAAAGCGGCTTTCAGTAAAGCCAGTATAAGGAAACAAGTAACCAGACTCTTGTCTGGGCCACTTCTCTTTCCATCCCTTTTTTAATATCCTCCTCATTTGTGTGTATGCCTCCCTTCCTCCTTCCTCAACTAACAGAACAATTTTAATATTATGATTGATATTTTACAGACAGGAAAATTCAGAGTTACTGCTTCATTCAGAACACTTCTCTATTACATTAGCTATAAGATTTTTATTCTAACCTTAAAGCCTGTATATATGAGAAGGTGTAAAATGCCTGCAATTTGGAAGGCTTTATCATTCAGATAAAAACCAACATATTGTACAAATTATCCCTCTTCTATTTTTAACACTTAGTGTAGAGTTGTTTCTTTGTCCTTGCCAAATGAACTGTTCTAAATGACACTCATTTGTGAATTGGCTGGCTTTTATTAAACAAGAATGACTAATCAAAATTGTAATGTATTTATGTGCCCTTTTTTTCAGTCTCATGCTAAAAAAATGAAAAATTGTGTTCCTTCACTATGGTAGTTGATATTTCAACTGTAACTGTGAGTTTTTTAGAAAGCTTATAAGTCTTGGTAGAAATATAATCTTACTTTTTTTTTTTTTTTGTCTCTGAATGTTGTGTTTGCCTGACAGCTCTATAATGCAGCTTTATTTTGTACGCTAACATTTTAACCAGCTGTTTCCCATTGTAGCAGAAGTCAGTTTGAAAAAAAGGTAGTTGTTGGTGCTTACCACTGTGCACTGAGTTACATCTGTTTTCTTCAAACTTTTTTGATGCTTTTATTCTCTAAGCATTTATCCAAATTTCAAATGAATACAATAACTGTACCACATTAATGCAAAATACTCTTCTTCATATGCAGCCATGCCTCCCTGTTTCTCTTAGAAGTTCTACATTTATCTTTGCTGTTTTATAATAACAAAATTTTATGATGGACAAATATTATCACAAAATTGAATGGGTTTATTGCAATCTTTTATTTTATAAAATCTGTTTCTACCAGTGTTTTCTTAGAAGGACTTAAAGAATTAAAATGTTACAAGAGCTGGGAAGAGTTGAATTTCTGCAATGCTCTTCTCAAGAAGAGTGTTTTATTTAGCAGTAAGCCTCTGCGAAGAACAAAATAAAATCATAGGAAGACCTGCTAGGCATGTCTCCGTGAAGACTGGACTAACTGATATGAGGGCAAACGTCAACATAGAATTACACTGCCTAGTGCACTGCTAACCATGTACACCTTTCATGTTGAAAAAGACCTGCTTGAGGACAAAGGGAAGAGAAACCCTCATCATCTGTGCAGGTACTGATCTTCAGTTAAGCTTTGTCATAATCAGTTTCCTGCTTTGATTGATGCAGACGGTTTCCTATGGCAGTGTGGCCTTTTGATGAATTAATTGAAATCACAAAACATGATAGCTGTTCTCCTAGAGCATGGAGATTGCGCCCAGCCAGTCCATTGCTTTACGTATATTAATCAGGCATGTGCACAACCTCCTAACTGAACACAGTTCATGTATCTTTGCCTCTGTGTTTTGGAATCAGAAAGGAGTTTAATTTTATGTTCTTCTGTATTTGTTTGTTAACCAGATTCTGCATTGACTTGTTCACTTGTGACTAATGAGAAATGTAAAGTTGAGGTTTAGCAGAGTTTAACTTGGCTTGATTAGACAGGATCAACAGCAAACAAGGGTACTGTAATTGGGCAACATAATTTTATTTCTTGACAATCCAATCCTGGGTTTCATTGTTATATTTTAACTGTAAAGAGAGGATAATTTAGGACATGGAATTCAGGACAATATATGGGGTGTATATTTTTATTATGATACGTTTCACTTATTCTTGAGAAGGATTACTGGAGTTGCTGCTTTTGCTCACACTGAGAATATGTGTATATATCCTGTATGTATATTTCATATTTCTGTTAAAAAAAACCCCAAACCAATTGTAACTTACACCAATGCAATAAAAGCAGTTCTTACCGAACTGTTATGATCAAGCCAGTTTCCTTCTATTTTTCTATATGCTTCACATTTGTGTGTATGCCTTACTTCCATATTTCTCATTTAACATAACATTTTTAATATTATGATTGGCATTTTACAGTCAGGAAAATTCTGGATGCATAAAAGAAAGTTCTTTTTGAAGCATTAAAATTAGCTTATTTATAGAGTAGAGTCCATAAGACGCACGGGCATTTTCTTTTGCATAATTGCTCATCCTATTGCAAAGTATTAGAATGGCTCTACCAAACAGGGCATAACAAAATATGAACCCAACAGGTTCCTGAAGGTCTGCATTGTAGTTCATAGTCTTTTTTCTGAGAGAACTAAAAGTTCAGAACAACACAGTTTTATATCTATAGTTTCTGTAAACAGAACAAAAAAATAATCTCTATGGATGTTAGATATGAGTCCAAATCATACTTAAAAAGCAGATGCCTGGAGAGGATACTCACTGGTTTGACACAAAGATTCTTAATAAGTCCACAGTAACTCTGCCTTGTGGAATTTCAAAATTTATGCATGTTTTGCAAGTTTTAGCAGGTAAGATTCATTATATCTGGTCTAGCACTCTGCTTTAATGGAGAATAAAGAAAATGATATAGACTCATATATGGACATATATGCATGTGAGTTACTCTTATTGGTCACATTTTTGAATGTCCTGAAATTCTGATCTAATATCTGTAAAAATACTTCGAACATGTTACTTAAGTGCTTGTATGATCAGACATCTCTCTAAATACAGGGACATTGTAGGATTTTAGAAAAGTATGAAATTGTGGGGGGCTGGTTTTATTTGTATTAATGAAGATACTGTGATGTTTGTGCTTAAAATAGTTTAAAGAAATTTGTAATTTGTTATAGGGTCTGTCATGAATAGTCAGGAAACAGGTAGAAGTGATTTGATATTTCAACCTGATCTTTTACTTGAGCAGTCAACCTCCAACGTACTGGGAAAAAATATTTATTTTCAGAAATTTATTTTGGAAATATCATACCTCAAAATACAAAATTGATCATTTTCAGCTAGAAAACAGATGTTATTTTGTCCTTAGGGCCCTAGATGATGAATTAACATTCATTCATAGTATTTAAAAAAATGAATATGTGTAATGGCTTTCAACTTTATTAATGAAGAAGTTTTAAATTCTGGCCTCCAGAATATTATTTAAAACCCTATTTAAGTTGTATCAGTTTTTGAAGATATGCAAATTGCACATTCAATTACAGCTTTGAGAGCATTTTGTACTAAAATACAGCAATTGACCAGCTCATATTTTTAATTTTCTACAGCCTCTGTTTTCCAGATAGGTGTTCAATAATGCCTTTTCAACAGCTTGTCTAAATAATTGCTGAAATGAGAGAAAGCTTTCATGTACGTGATGAATTATAAAACACACACACAAAAATCCCTGCACTGTGGAAGGGTTAAAGCTTTTCATGAAGGTTAATAGAAAATAAAGCAGTGTAGCAATGTAGTGTTTGTCTGCAGAATTTGAGCCAAGGTGTCTATTTATTTCTAATGGAGGATAACAACAAAGGATTTAAGAAGTCATCCCACCTATTGTCTCTAATACAAAAACCTTCCGCCTGCTTCTTTCAACTTGCTTCACCACTTCTGAAGAAGCAAAGGGCAGACTGCTGAATTTTTATTAATCAGCTTAACCTAATGAGTTGAAAAGACCTTTTCAGAATTACAGGGGGAGAGATATGCACATACAGAGAAAACAGTTTTGGAATGCTTTGACATGTAGAAATTTTCTTCATACCAGCTGAGAAAAGGGAGACCTCAGTTCTGCTTCTGGCTCCCTCACCTGCCTTCCTCATTTTGCTTTCCTACCTGTTTTTAGATCTTCTGTAAGCATATGTTCGTGAGGTGTTCCCTCCTTTACCCCTTTGGGAACAAGGAAAAGGAAGACTTAATGTGGGTTTGGGGTGGAGATACCTTTGGGAACTCGGGCAAGAAAGCCTAAGCTGATAAAAAGTGACTCTTCGGATGGGGGTCCTCTTTGGTTAACTTGCCTCTTCTAAATTCCCATTTTGCCTTCCCTCCCTTCCCCCACCTCCCTCTCCTTTTTTCTCTCTTGTCAAGCCCACTTCATAAACGGTAGCAGCTGGAGATCTTTTTAGTGGCATTTGGGGATTACTGCCCTTCAGGATTTTAATAAGCCCCACTGCCTGAAATGCCTATGAGGGTGCTCCCTGAGACAATTACTATTCAGGGCTGGGATTGAGGGCCCTTCATGGCCCAGATGGCCCAGGGGCTGCACACGGGCAGATAGCATTCCCCAAACAACAGATCACTGGAGCAAAGAGAGAGTGGGGGGTTTTTTGTGTGTAGTTTGTGGTTTGTTTGTGTTTTTTTTTTTTTTTTTTTTTTTTTTTTCTCGTCACGGGTTAGGATGAGGAGTGGGGAGAGGGAGAAAAGGAAGCGAATAAGGGGGTTCTATGACGTTGCAGCTAATCAAAACTAAGTTTGCTCATCCTCCTATACATAACTGGATTTAAATTGTGACCTCTTAAGAACCGCAATTTGAGGTTACATAACCCTATTCACTGTAAAGCAGCTCTTCTTTGTAATTTAAAAACACAATACCCCTGATTATGAGGAGTATTTGTTAGCTGCCCCCACAGGAAGAAATAACCTGCAAATAGCTAGAATGAGATCTCTTCTTACTTTAGTACTGGGAACAGAGTACAGAAAGTGCAGGCAGAACTGATTGGTAGTTGTGGATGTCTGGGAAAGTCTAGAAAATACATCTGATTAAGAGAGGGCAAATGTTTAGCCAGAAGGAATTACTCATTTAGGTTTGCTTCTACCTGCAGTATGCCATGGTTTCTAGACGAAGCACATGGAAATGAAGTGATGGTTTTCCGAAAAGACTTTTTCCTTGGATAAAATTTTAGCCACTGAAATAAGGGAAGTGCATAGTTTAAGAGAGAAGGTCTGGAGTGGTTTTTTGCAAGGAGCACTGCTTAGTGACTTAAGTGTTTGCAAAGCTAATTTCAACACAGCCACAGTTTTTGGGTCTTGCAGTCCTATGCAAAAAGTGGGAAATGTGGGTTTTTAGCTGAACAGCTGTTCTCTATCTGGATGGACAGACATGGACCTGCTGATGTCAGAAAAAACAATTTGTGCCTCTTCATATTGAAGTTAATATCTGTGATACAGAGCTCAGTTGCTGCCCGTTTGCTTTTGACTTCTACAATGAATACTTAATTTTTTAAAATCATATTTAATAAGAAAATAAAATGCATCATGCACCATAAAAGAGAGAAATTGCCTTAAATAAAAAGTATACAGCTGGACTGTTTTATGGCTGATTAGCTTGGATGAATGGGACTAATTCTATAGTTATTGATCTTGAGGTTTATTTTCCCATACCCCAGTAAGCTATAGCAAGTTAATTTGTGAAACTCCAATTTGTCGCTGAAACTCCAATTCACACTTTTAAAAGATTATTTGATTGAGAAAAATAATAGATAGGAATTGGTAGTAGAATCTTGCATGCTGATAATGTGTATGTAAACAGCTCTGCTTCATAAATGGTTGGCTTCAAAGAATTACACCAAATTAAAGTAGGATGATAAAGTCTTACTCTAGAACTGTGGTGATGTCTAGGGCACAGAGATAGGTGCTCCTGTTTGTTTTAACACTACTGAACTTCTTCCTCTGAACATTCAGGCTTCTCAAGTAGAGTAGCTGTGTTGAGGGATAGCACTGTGGTAAAGAAATAATTTGTAACAGAAATAGTAATACAGGAAACTTTACTTTCATTAGCCCCTTTGAAACTGATAAGCATGATTGCTTGGATATATTCCCATTATGAAACTGAATGATCAGCTTTTATTTGATCTCCTGCAGTCCCATCAGACCTTTTTTTCCTCTGCACTTGTGTTACTAGGATATCAAAAATAAATAAATTGTTTATAACTCAGAGAGGACTTGACTTAATAATGGATGTAGGTTGCTGATGTGTTAACAACTCTGGTATCAATGACCAAGTGATCCAAACAGTCCAGTGCTTATAGCAGTTTCTAAGTGTTACGGGTATTGAAACAAATTCTGCTTGCCACGTTTGATGGGTAGACTCATTGAAATAATTGGCATAATCATTGAAGTGGATAAGGTGAGTAAAATTTGTGCAGTTTTAAGAAATAAGTTTTACATATTGAGTCCTCAAATTCAGTGTGCATGAGAGACAGCATTATAAATTAGAATAATGTATTTAACGTTGAAACTTGAGTCTTCTATTCAATCTGAATTTATAAAACTGGAAAACTTCAGCTAGAGATTACTTGTGTATACATAAACAGTGCTTCAAACTCTGGTGTATGGTCTGACATTTCTGAGAACATACAGTGTATGTTCTGCTGCATTTCAGCTGTGGGTTGTAGAATGTGCAGTTTCATGCTGGACCATCTAGGCTTTTATTTTGATAATAGATGCATGTGTAATGTTACATATAATAGCAATTGTGCTCTTTAGGTACATCAGTATGATTCACTAATTGTCCTAGAATTGGGTGAATATGAGACTGGACTAACGGTTCCGTCACAAATCAGGCTAAAACTTTAGCTAGGATGTGCAGAACTATTTAGAAAAATGGTACAGTATTTGTTTGTGTGAATGTAATATTAGAGTTGCTTTATGGGGTCTTGGTTTTGATTATCATTTCAAATAATTTCAAGATATTTCCAGCTTTTGATATATGTGATTTATGTCAAAAATTATGTATTTTCAGAAGGACTTCTGGTCTGTAAGTTAGTGCCATGTGCATCTCTTCACCTCTGAGTATTGCTGCAATGTCCAAATATTGATCAAAATAAATATTGAAGATCCTATGTGATATTTCATGTATAAGACCTATGATTCCTCAGACCGTGTTCAATATCTAGGTTCCTTCTCAATGTTCAAGGTTTTGACAGATATTTTTGGTTTCTTATTTTTTTTCCTAATACTAGGATAGGTCTAATTTTTAGATCCATTAAGAGATTAATTTCACACTCATTGTTTTCTGTCAGGTTTCTTTGTTAATCGTAAAGCATGCAAGAGATATATCCAAAGACAGGACTTAAAGAACAGAGAACATATTTGAAGGCCTATTTCTAACATATAAAAGCATATAGTGCTGGAATATTTTTATTCCCTTTCCTCTATCTTCCAGCATGATGTGTCTGATTTTAGCCTTTTCAAATTTTTCTGTTTCACTGTCATCAGACCGTTTAGGCGCAGTAATGTACCTGACAGTGTCTGCTGCTGCCAGGTCTAGAAGCCTGATGGAGTCATGGAACAGCATTATAGTGGTTGTCATTCTAAATGTCATGGGCATTTAGCTAAGGGCTCCTACAGCCTGGATGGATTCTCTCTGGTTTTTGTTTTTAAAATGTGCAACCCTTAATTAGAATTTATGCATTTTTCCTGGTTAATAATATATGCCCTGAAGTAATTATATGATCCCAGTATCATAAAGGCAGGTGTGTAAAAATTTGTTTTCCTTCTATTTATCAACAGTGTTCACTGGCCTTCTGTGTGTTTTGTATTCCTGAATACTTGTAGAAATCATTGTAGAAATACTTCTAATAAGTTTTGATCAGCTGGATAAAATAAAAACAGTTAAAAGGTGGTTGATAGGTCATTATTATAATCTGTAGGTACTATTTATAAACATAACCATCAATTTTGAATCTCCTTCTAGTGGAAGTAATAGTTTAACATTCAAATGTAAATTATTTTATTTACATGTATTTCCTTCAACTATTGTTCTCTTAGCTACAGAATCACATTCTGTAAGTGATAAACTATTAAGTAATTTCACTTCAGAACTTCTAAAATTTTGGATTTACGTCTTACGTGTTTCATGAAGTCTGTGGTTTTAGATTTCTGTTAAAGGAGAAGGATGTTGCTGTCTAAATGGCTCCATGAGCAGATCCAGACCATACTGTTCAAAGTGCTGTCCCCAAGACAATCTGATACATTGTAAATGGCCAGTATTTTCATGTGTCCTTTAGTGAAATGAGATGGTAATGTTAGTCTCAGTACGTTGGAAAATTAAGGCAATCCTAAGAACATAGTGACATTTATCAGTCAATGGGAATTTTTTTAAAACATTCAATGCATAGTTTCCCATTTATATGTTAGGTTGGATATGTTAAATTAGCAGTGGTTTTTCCATTTCAGTAATTAAACCTATTTCCTCGTGAAAAAACATGAGAAAAATATTTTTTAATGACATGTACAGAGCTAGAGGGAAATACTGTTTTAGAGAATTCATCAGAGTAAAAGTACTCGGGTAACCAGTTGGGTCCTTGAAATTGAGTCTAGTTTTATGCATCAGTGAAAAAAAGGCACTTAGTTGGTGTTCATTCACTCCAAGTATCCCAAACACTGAACCGGAAAAAAGTGTTCAGAAGTGTCTGCACATCATTTCCTCACAACTTGTCGTGTCTCCCTGGTGTTTCTGGTTTTGTTGGATTATTAATCCGTGAAAGAAGAGATAAAGCATTTCATTGTAGTGAATTTGAGCATGCTCTGTGCTTTGGGCTGAATGGAATATTAAATGCTGTTTGTGATCTCACAGATGACTACGGCAGGCAGACTTTCGCATGGCGGGCAGCAGGGCGTGGGCTGATGTAGGGGCATCCATAGATTCCTGAATTTAGGAGACTTGTTCATGGTTGCTGGAAGTATTTCCTTCCCACATACAAGGACACTCCACCCACATGGTTTGAATTACTACTTCTAATTATTTTTGTAAGCATCTCTGCACCATATGTACTTGTTAATCCTTCCATTGACTGTGGCTACTTAAACAATTTCATAAACATAGTAAACATCACTAATTGTAGTGAACAATCTCATTCCCAGTTTAGCATTCCTGAAAGCATAGAACCTGCAAGATGTGCTCCTATGAATGAGAGGGCGTAAAAGTACTGCTCTCATTTTCATCAATAGAACAGACTAATTACAGGTGGGAAGGAGAGCAATAAATGTTATAGTCCACTTGGGAAAGTAAAATTCTTTGTGATACTGTGTAGTGGTTAAATTGTAAAGGGTTGAGCATATCATCAGTCTTTATTTCTCATTTTTTTGTAAATATGTATACTTTGCATACACACTTAGAGAATAGCGTGCTGTCATTACATATATAGCGAGATGGTCAGAGAAGGATTTCTACAGTGTTGACTAATGTTGTTAATACTGTGTAATACTACACAAATGGTAAATGTCCTATAGAGAGATGTTGTCCATGGCAATCCTTCTTGATTAAAATTACCTTACACACTGGCTCACTGCTGAGACCTTTCATCCCATGGATGGCTGGTTTTACAAGTTTGGCCTTATCTGTCAGCGTGCCTGTGTGGAACTGAACTGAAATATATCTGTGTTACTTAATGAGAAACTTTATCTTAAGTGTAGGGAAGTCTCCTACTATGAGGCTGTCAGCTACCTAAGCCCTAAAATCCATGATAATTACCGTGTCTATAAAATGCCCCTCGTTATGGCCCATAAAATGCTTGACTGCAAAGAACTGTGTGAAGATTGTGTGCTGTGTACCAGTGAGCATAAAATAAAACTACTAGGTTAAAAATAAATAAATAGACATTATACTTGGTTTCATTTGTATATTTTGTGATGATTTCCAAGTTGTCTGGCAGTGGTACAGCAACAGTTTCATGTATGCAGTCTTCACCACAGAGGAATTTAGTGGCACTCCTAGAGTCTGGTGTCCCCTTATACTCTGTTACAAATAAATATGCTGGCCCTAGGAGAAAATGGTACACAAGGAGTTAAGCAAGTCTATTTGCTGTCGATCAATACTGGAAAAAAAGATGCAGTAAGAACCTAGTAACCTTCCAAAGAAGCTGCTTTGAAATATTCATAGAAAATAAAGGTGCAAATTCTCCTCTTTATTTCAAGGGAACTTAGCAAAGATGCATCTAACAGGCGGAAATATGAGAACACTTTTCCTCAATTACCGATCGTTAGTTCGAAGTAAGTAATGAAATTGTTTCAGAAAATAACTGCATGATTATTTATTGACTTTGGCCACACTGATTTGCTAAATCATATGGATGCTATTAAGGTTTGCTGTTTTAAGCAACAACATCCACTGCCCTCTTCACCCCTCTCTTTCAATTGACATAGTCAAATCCCAACACAGTTTTTAAACCACTGTTTGAAAGATTGTGTATTTCAGTTATACATGTAATGGTTTCATATTTCTTAATTCTGTCCCCTTTGTCATCCCCACGCTTTGAATTTAAAGTTTTTCTGTGTAGCATGACCCTCAGCTCAGATATGAAACTATGAACTGTGTTACGGTATGTGTGCTTTTGGTTCAAAAGTTATTTAACTGGAGTGTACTATGTTTTTCAAGTGGAAACATTCCATGTATCCTGCATTACAATTTCAAATTATTAGTGGATTTTCAGAGCAAACAAAAAATGTAATTTAAAGCCATCTCTCTCAACTGCAGGTTTTTATAACAGTCCCCTGGTTGTTTTAAAATAGCATGTGTTAGAGCTGTCCCGTATCTTATTACTGTGAAGTCTGGTGACAGAAATGCTGAATCATGCAAAGGATATTATAAAAAACTCAGAGCATACTTAAACTAATCCAGATATTGAAAACTTGTTCCTTAGTCATTTTTATTTGAGGACAGCCCCATTTTGACCTTCTATGCATTTTGCAGGAGGTACCAGGTGCTTGATCTTTGTCTGTTTGTGAGATAGCTCTGAGTGCCATACTAAGAGCAAAATGAAACTCTCTGGAATAGGAGTTGTAAAATTTGTGGCAGCACCAGTGTACTGAATGGCCTAGCAGAGAAAAAATGGACTTTCCACGGTTAATAGCACAAAACAAAATTTTCTAATATACTGTTCCTTAAAAAGACAGGTTTCTCTTCCAGTCTTAAGTAGAATAAGTTTGCTTTATATCTGCCTTCTGTAACTTCAACATTTAATTCCCTGACTGAAACCACATTTTTAACCTTTCTTTTGGATGAGTTAGAGGTGAGGGAGTCTATGTACCAGAGATGTAAACAGAGCTCGCCAACTTCTCTGTACCATAGACTTTGAAACTTGCATCTTCTCACATGTGTGACTCTCAGTTTTCTAATTAAGAGACTTTTTTTAACCCTCTCTGTTGTTAGACCAACAGCAGCACTGCAGCAGGCCCTCCCCATCATCTGAATGGTAGAGTTGTCAGTATATTGAAAGGCTGAGCCTTCCCTATGAGTGCATTGCATCTGCCAGCCACATATCAGTGCGAAAAGAAATATGGCATGCAGGTGTTTAAATCATTTACATTCATAATTGGCCTTTATGTTACACTGCTGGGCCAAGCCTGTGTTATTCTAGTGCATAATTGATGGTGCTCAGTAGTGGAAAAGTTAGAAAAGCGAAAGTAATGTGATGCAAAAGTTGAGTGAGGCATCTCCAGCTGGCTCAGCCTGTCTGGAGAGGGCAGGGTAACGGGCTGGGATCAGGCACCATGCGAGGCTTGATTTGGCGTTTGAGCGGGAAAGGATTTCTTCAGCTGAGCCATGTGACTAACGAGGACTTGGAGGCTTTAGTAGTTTGTCGGAAACCACTTCCATAAAGTTTTCAGAGCAATTAGAAGTTTGTATTCTCAAAAAGGGGTAGTGTACCTTGAATCCTGCATGATTTTGGATGGTCTGATGACACGTGTCAGTGGATGGCAAAAGGGTCATAATGCCCTAGTCATTCTAGCACAGAGAATTGCATAACGAGGCATATTTAATAAAGACTGCAGACCCTGAGAAATTCTGATCATTTTATCATACACAGGAATCTCTCACACACAGAAGTAATCCAAAGACTGCCCTATTTTGGAATGACTTTTGTAATAGTCTGGCTATCTTGGATGCAAATTAGTAAAATATAGAATGCACCCAATTATTTGAAAATATCAATTATGTTCTTTCCAGAAGCCTCTGCTTATTTATAAAGCAAATTAATATCTCATTTCTAACATAAATACTGAAATATTTTGTGAAGAATGTATGTGACTTCGAAATATGAGCTCACTTTAAAGGTTCACTTCTGCCCTCCCCTCCCTTTGTTGGGCTTTTTTTTTTTTAATTTTAAGTCAGCAGTTTTATTTTTCTCTCTCCCTAGCATGCTACATATGTGCCTTGTATTGTAATGCACTTCACACCATGATATGACAGAGGAAGGATGGTTGTTTCTCCAGTATGAAAATAAATAATAGTTTTATTAAACAATAATGATAATTGGTTTGGACTTTGGCCTGTATCTAACTAAAGGTTAGTACTTTTATAATTAAAAGTTTAGTAGTAAATTATTTTGGAACAGCAGCAATTCCTTTGTTGCTAGTTTTCTAGATGAATGTCCTAATCACCAAAACCCCCCGCATTTCTTGGTTGTTAACCTTTAGGATGAAAAAGGATATTTCAATAGAAAAACAAGGAAGGTGGTCAGAGTCACAAGTTAGTCAGGAAGTTACTGTGGTTTGTGTTCTTGATCTCTAGGTACATTTGAATTTTTTTGTTGCAGTATTTGTCTTTGAGTCAACTAGTATTTAGCCACATGGTGCAGTTGCAAGTAGACCTCTTGTGTAACTGCCAACTAATAGTGCTAATGAGCAGGACTTTCTCCACTCTTGTGAAAACAAGGGCTGCAGCTTGTGTAAACACTACTGGTGTAGCTGAAATGAACATATTGTGACAAGGGACGCATGGCTGAAATAATGAAACATTTGTGCACCTCACTTTTATTTTGGTGGAAATTGATGCACTTCTAGTAATTGCAGCCCTTGACACAAACGCAGTGTTTTAACGCACTTGAACTGATTATATATTTTTATAATAAGAAGTAACACACTTTTCTGTGAATTTACATTCTGTGAATGACCACACACTATTTAACTAAATCTCTGCTTATCTTACATTCATACACAGAGGTAGTGCTCACACTGGCATTTGCATGATAAATGCTCACTCTGTTAACAATTCTTCAGGTGATAAAGTGTCTTAAAACTTTTATTACTATTTCTGAGCAGAGAAAATGAATGTTTTGTCCCCATTCATTGTTAAGAGTAGTGCAGAGATCCCAGTTCATATCATCCCTATGCTTTAATAAGCTTGTCTCATTAATATTTCCTATATTAATTCTGCCAAAAAGACCCAAACAAACAAACATCAAGAAAAGAAAAAAAGAAATTAAGGGAATCTTGCAAAGATTATTATGACAATAACAATGACAAAAAATGTACTAAATTATATTTCATATTGAATATGCAGCCTTGTAACATTTAATGAAGCAACACAAATCCTTACAGCTTCTTTGATGATGGTGCTATAAAATACCCTAATAAGCTATAAAGAAGGGAACCTGTGTCCTGTTGAAAATAATGACTGTAGCAAAGTCCCATACCACAACATCAGGGAGACAAAGCCAGAGAGAAAAGTAATTAGACACCGAGGAAGAAAAATCGTGAAGCAATCTTTGTCTGGCACTGCATTAACCAAGAGCTGTAAGGATGTGTTATTAAGAAGTACATTTTTTTCAATTAGAAAACATTCTGAAGAATGTTATTTTGTCAAAGTTATTTGCACACTGGAAATTACTTTTGTGTTCCCAAACAAGGCAACCAGTGTTTTCAGATAGGTACATACCATTTATATGTTTATATCTATTTGTATAGATACATGATCTTGTGTTTGAGTGTATATAACTGCTATACAGAATCACATTTTTTTAGACTCTATACCACAAGTATATGAATATCAGTGTCTAAATCAAGAATCCAACCTACCTTTGGCTTTGGAAAAGAATGAGGAAGAAAAGACTGTGGTATGAATTGGGTTCTGTTCTTCCTTGGCTTCCATCTTTTAATTCATTATTGAAAACATCTACTTTGAATAAAAAGATTTGTAGTCATCTAGGTGAATAAAGGATTTAGCACTGGCAGAAATTCACATCCCAGCTGCTGAGGCTTAATGGCAATGGTGACAGACTGAGTTTTAAAGGTTGTCAGGGAAGTTCTTTCATGCCAACACTTCAAAAATCCAGATGTGTAGTCTGCTTTGATAACATAAAATGCAGTTACCGTTTCTTGTGCATTATACATCTTAGTGAGTCAGCAAATATAAGTAGTTGCAATTTAAGAAGCTGGGTATTCAATCAGAAGTTCTTAAGATGGGATATATCAATCTATTAAACATCTTCAGGTATGGGCTACTAAAATATCTGGGTTTCTTAATGCATCATTTACATTACAGGACTTCAGTACTCCAAGGTTTTGTGTCTTATTTTGAGTTACCTCCTGTTTTGGGATACTTTTTGTAAGATAGCTATATATATATTATTTGTAATAGAAATTTGTACTTATGTATATATGTAATGTATATTTGTAAGATAGCTATATATTTAGTAGATATAAATATGTAAGGCTATGAAATTAAAGAGTATCCTTGCTCCTTCCCCAGAATAAAGAAGGGCTCTGTCCAGCCATGTGCCCTGTTAGACTGTAGGGAGAAAGCCCGCTCCTTTTGTTATAATTGTTAAATAGCACTAAGTTATAGTGAATCTTGTCTTGTAGATCTACATTTCTTATTGACCCAAAATTAAACTGTTAATCATAGAACCATAGAATCATTTACGTTGGAAAAGACCTTCAAGATCATCAAGTCCAATCCTGAACCTAACACTGCCAAGTCCACCACTAAACCGTGTCCCTGGGTGTCACATTTACGCGGCTTTTAAATATCGCAAGGGATGACGATTCAACCACCATCAGCCTGTTCCACTGCTTGACAACCCTTTAGGTGAAGAAATTTTTCATAATATCCAATCCAAATCTCCCCTGTTACAACTTGAGGCCATTTCCTCATGTGCTATTGCTTGTTACTTGGGAGAAGAGACCAACACTTACCTCGCTACAACCTCCTTTCAGGTAATCATAAGAGCGCAATAAGGTCTCCCCTCAGCCTCCTTTTCTCCATGCTAAACAACCCCAGTTCCCTCAGCTGCTCCTCATAAAACTTGTTCTCTAGACCTTTCATCAGCTTTGTTGCCCTTCTGTAGACACAATCCAGCACCTCAATATCTTTCTTGTAGTCAGGGGCCCGAAACTGAACACAGTATTCAAGGTGTGGGCTCACCAGTGCCAAGTACAGGGGGACAATCACTTCCCCAGTCCTGCTGGCCATACTGTTTCTGATACAAGCCAGGATGCTGTTGGCCTTCATGGCCATCTGGACACTATGCCAGCTTATATTCAGCCAGATGTTGACCAGCACCCCCAGGACCTTTTCTGCCCCCAAGCCTGTAGCGTTGCATAGGACTGTTGTGACCCAAATGCAGAACCTAGGACTTAGCCTTGTTGAACCTCACATAACTATCATCAGCCCATCGATCCAACCTGTCCAGGTCCTTCTTTAGAGCCTTTCTACCCTCAAGCAGATCAACACTCCTGCCAAACTTGGTGTCATTTACAGAGCTGTTGAGAGTAGACTTGATCTCCTCATCCAGATTGCCAGGACTGCTGATAAATGATGGAAAGTGGCTTGGTGAGCACTTCTTCTAGCTCTCTCAGTACCCTTGAGCAGATCTCCTATGGCCCCATACATAGACTTGTGTATGTCTAAGTGGTATAGCAGGTCACTAATCATGCTTACTACTTAGTAAATAGTAGCAGGCATTTATGAGTGGAGTTAACACTAGGGAATGTTGTGAAATCTTTCATTTTTGGTTTGGTTGGAGAGGTGTGCTTTGGGGTGGCTGGTGAGAGTCCAGCCTGAGACATGGTGGTAGATGGTTAATGAGCTGTCAAAAGGATGACAATTAAATCTTGGATCATGGGACCATCCAGGGTGGAAGGGACCTCAGGAGGTCTCTGGTGCTCTGAGGTGCCCCTGAAACCATCGCTGTTCCTGGTGGACCTGCCCAGCTCCCTTGACCTCTCTTCACAGGGCCTGTGCTGCTGCCATGATGGTCTCTGTAAAATCCAGCTTAACTCACTTCAGTCTAGGGCAATAATACATGAGAGAATTGCACATAATGTACATAAAACACAAGATCTTTTAGTGCTGTGCCCAGAGGGGTCTGTGCACTGTGTCCAAACCACCCATCTATTGCACTGAAGCAGGAGGCACTGAGGGTGTACTTCTAAGATGGTGTATCCACCTCCCAACACCATCTCAACTGCACCCAAGAAAGAAATTAACCCAGCATTGTCAGTCCTGCAGTTAGTCAGCTCACTGTGCAGGAGACGGAGGCTTCTAACAAGTGTTTTGCTCTTCTTAAATAAATTTAAATGTAATTTTTTATTTTAATCCTTGGGGTTGTTTTCAGTCTCTTTTATGAATTTTTCACATAATA
This sequence comes from Tyto alba, assembly GCF_018691265.1. NCBI lineage: Eukaryota > Metazoa > Chordata > Aves > Strigiformes > Tytonidae > Tyto > Tyto alba. Next base: position 26,101,003 of record NW_024881275.1, read on the forward strand.
CTGCTTGGTGTAATCCACTTGCAGGTGTAAATCTCAAAATGTATTGATACCAAAAGTTTATTTGTTTGCTTGTATAGGTTTTGCTTGTTTGTTTTTGTTTTGTTTTGTTTGTGTGTGTCTGCCTGCTTTTGTGTGCTTCCTAGGTCAAAAAAAAAAAAAATTGAGACAGTAATTCCAGCAGCAGATTAAATTATGAAAGCTGCCAGTTGCTTTCGTGGCTACTTTTAAAACCATACTATTTATCTCAGAAACTTGTCTATGATGTGCATTTGAATAGGTACCTTATGTCACATGTAGTTTTTCTTTCTTTCTTTCTTGGTCCTTGTATTTTTTCTTTTTGTGTCCAACAATATAGTTCTGTGCTGATTCTGGAGAGAGGGGTGTCTTTAGGGGGAGGACAGATACATCAAAGTGTACAGACTGTTTCTAGGGAATTGCATATCTGGATCGTCTGGGTAATTCTGCAGAGTTTACCTGAATTCTTACTGGCCTTATTTATGACTTGTACTTGTGGAGACAACATAAATAGCTGGTGAAAAAAACATGCAGGGAATATCCTGCAGATAAATGGAGGAGCTTATCTTTTTTTTTTTTTTTTTTACTGGAGGAGGAAGAATTAGTGCATCCTTCAGGGACATAAAAGATTTTTCTGCCAGAGTAATTTATAGCATGGAATAAGTATTTTTTTGTAGCTGCCAAGTGTTTTTTTCAATGTTTTTGGAAGTAATAAGGCAAGATTACAAACTATAAATTATTGTAGTGGTAGCTGCTTACAAGCTTGCCCACCCATTCATGCTGCATAGGGCATAGTATTTTATGGAAAGTTATGTTTAATTTCACTTAATGAGTACTTAGGACTGAGTCCTCAGATGCTTTGATGGGCTGTTGAATTTACAAATGTCCTGCAGCTATAAATTACCAATAAAGATTAGTAGAAAGAGCACATTGCCATATATTTCACAGGATTTACTTAATGTCACAGTCCTTTCTTCTTTTTTTTTTTTTCCCCCCAAACTGGAGTCCCACAAATTGTGCAGCAGGTTATGCCCACCTCTGTGAGGATTGTTACTTCTACATTAAGGTTTAACTACTTTTTGATGTTTTGAATTTTTTTCTGTTTGTTTTTCTCATAAGTAATGAGCAGAAGGGTGTGTGTACGTTTTTTAACTCATGGACAACAAATGGGAATATGATAATTGCTGTAATTAATAATATGGCATAATAATTAAACAGATAAAAATACCTTTTCGCCTACAAAAGGAAGTCAGGTAATATTTTTTATTCTCAAATACTATTGAATGTTGCTTCTAACAAGAGAACATGCTAACCGAACTTAAAGGCTTAGGCAAGGAAATTATTTGTGTATTCAAGTAGCCATAATTCTTTGACTTCACTGTTACTGTTTTAAGCGTAAAGGGATTGTTTTCACTAGTCTGTGGATTTTGGAGTTGGGTCCAAAAATAATTTGCTTTGTATATTTAACTGAGGGGCAAATGCAGTTTTTTCCTTTTGAAACAGATTTTTTGTAAAATCTTTGAAGGGAACAGCTTGGGCAGCACATGAAATAATTCCATTTTTTTCTCCTCATTCTTTTCCAAATTTGTATGAAATAGCTATCAATCTCTAGAACGAATTGTTCTCCTTTATATATTCTTGGATTCAGTTGAGTTTTAGATAAATAAATCTGGATTATTTGATTACTTTTTATCTTTAACATGTCATGTTGTCCTCCCTTCATTTCCTAAAGGTAATCTTTCATTGCACTTGCTTTAATAAATGTGAAATCTGCGGGTAATAGATTACAACTAAAAATGGTACTGATTGATAACTATGTGTGAACATCTCACTTAGGCAATAATAAATGTGCTTTCCTAACAGTATTTTAAATAAGATACTTATTCAGAAATTGTTGATTATTTTTCTATAAATGTATATCTGAAAATGATAGCTCTGTAGTTTTGTATGACTAAGATTTTGTGGAGGGGGAAGACTGTTGTGGTTTTGTGTTTTTCAGGAGAGCTCAGTGTGCCTGTGAGGACTTTTTAAAAATATCGCTGTGTCTTTTGTAGGACAGTAGAAATTTGTTGGAATATGTTATATGTTATAAAATGTGAGAGCTTATTCATTTCTCAAGAAAACATTTATTGTCTTCAGGAGAACCTAAGAGAAAAAAGGCAAAAAAAGCAAAGCAATTTACCAAAAAAATTCTAGTTTGAAAGATATCCCATATATGGTTCATCCTCCTTCATTTAAATTAAATGAACATCAACATCATTTCTGATTTAAAGGACTGTTCTGGAAAGATGGTAGGTAATTTTTCAGAGCAGTTGTGTGGCACTTTTTTCACTTTATATGGGAAATGCAGCAAAATCCTTCAGCTTTACCTTCAAGTGCTGGGTTTTTTTGTTAGGTGGGAGGTAGTGGTGAATTCTTCTTTGTATCCAATGTTCATCTCGGGTTTTGACACTGAGATGTGAGATATATTTCAGATATATTTCAGAGTTTACTCAATCTGAGATTTGTTTCTTTTGATTGTTTGGACAGTTGGCCTGAGACAAATAGATATTACTGTGACTGATGTAGAATAGCAGTTGGGGAGCAGGACTACATGGCAAATTGTATGATGCCTGTCTTTGAAAATTGAAAAGGACACTTAGTATGTACCAAAGGAAACCTCAGAAAGGACAATATTTAAAAGTATTTGTAGATCAGTATGTTAAGATTGCTGGCAAGTTGGTAAGGTCCTTGAACTGTGAGCACCTCCAGATATTATGATGAATAGTTTGCTGAATAAACTATTGCAAATCACTTGAAATTCTCTCTGCTGGGAATCTCAACTGCAAAAACTGACATTAAAAGCAGAGCTATATACAGTTCTTGAGAACTGCTGCCAAATAATGACTTTAAAACCTGTATTTGTGTTCTGGTACCAGTAAAAGAGTGGGAAAATATGGTAAAGGAGATGAGTGAAGCCAGAAACCCGTTAAGGCTAATCTAAGCCTGGTAGATTTTTCTAAAGGCAGATAATTCTTTAGAAGCTGTTAATACAAGCCAGGTGGAGTAATATCTGAATATTCTGAAATCTGCAAGCTAGACACTAGACTTTGGCTCTTCATTTAGTTAAGTAAAACAAAAACAGAGTAATATCTGAATGTTCTGAAACGAGCACGCTGGACACCAGAATTTAGCTCTTCATTTAGTTAAGTAAAACAAGAACAAAAAAGACCGTTTTTTGACCTTTAGTTTTGGAGGGAGAGAACCTAAGGAGAGAGCTAACTGTATTTTCTCCTTCTTAAAGGTGCCATTTTCTGAAGTTCTGCTGTCCCAATTTGGACAACTATACTTCTCAGTGATTAGTCATTTCTGAAAGAGCATAGTTGAAGATTAACTAAGATATTATTAATGTCATTAACATACAGTCTTACATTTTAGAGCATTAGTGGTAGATTTTTACTTGAAAACGAACAATTCTGCCTTGTAGATAGTTTCACTTTTTAAAAAACTATCTGAACATCTCCTTACATTTTTTATTTTTGATTGTGGATAATTCAACATGTTATTAATTGGAGGTATCCACCCAGGGGAAGCCACACCGGTATTGATTGCACCTTTTGGAAAGTGAGAATTTAAATGTTGGGTATTGTAGAGCACCAAGTGTGGTATTTAAGGTCCAAAAATTGTGTCTGTTGAAGTATGGTTTTAGTATCTTCTTTAGAAGTATGAGAGGAGAAGTAGCAGTTTGCCACACTTACAGTTTGGTAAAGATCTAATCTTTTTTAATTCACTGCTTGTGAGTTATTATTTCTAATCACATGCTTGAACGACTCCAGCAAAATGACTCTGAAAAGGCTAGGAGTTAAATCTAAAATTGTAAGTATGTATTTTACCTGAAAATAGGGATCATCATGGAATGTGTTCTCAATCAGCACTTGACATTCATCTGAATATATAGCCTAAAAGAAAAAGAAAAAAAAAAAGGAAAAAAGTAAGTACTGTTCTATCCTTGGACAGTAGCAGTGTGTGAAAAACTGTGATTGAGCTCTGAGGATGAAAATGGAAGTCCTGGAGGGTACATAGAAATAATAAAATTGAGGCCCATAATGGTGTTTGTTCCAAAGTGTGGTGAATATTGCAAATGTACTATGAGAGGAAAATCAAGTGACCCTTTGGAATCTTTTCTCAGACTGCCAAGTCATTTTGAAGTTTCAGAAAGATACCTAAACATGAGCTAATGAAAGAACTGATTTTTAGACTAAAATGGGAATATATACAAATGTTACCAATGTTTGGAAGATTCACACTACAGTCTTGCCAAACTGTTTCTCAGATGAGATCTTAGACAGATGAGTGGTCTTGTTTTTTCCATGAGAGAAACTCCTGAGGAGGATCTTTTCAGTTGCTCCTAAATTGAAAGGAATTAGAGATCATTACACTGGAATAGTTAAAATGTAAATTACTTTATTTTCAGGAAGAACATGCAAGAGATATTTTTTTTTTGGTTTGGTTACTGTTTTTAAATAAGGGAAACGTAATGCTACTTGCAGATTCTCTTTTTACAGGTATTAGAGTTGTTTTTTTCCCTGTTCTTCAGACATTTGACTTTGTAGTTTTTGTTTTATCTCATAATGCAGATGGAGACTGAGGATTTTAAGATACTGATGGAGCTCCTTGTAGATTCAGCAATTTCTTGTTCTTTTACAATTTAATGATGAACAAAACAGTTTATGCCCCTGCAAAACTGCTGTGGAGTATCCAAGATGACAGAAGGAATTTGGCTTTTATAAAAAATGTGAACGTATTTGAAGCTGGTAACCACAATTAAGAACAAAATTGGCAAAGTGAATAATTTACAAGGCGTAACAATGAAAATCTTTTCTGTTTTCTTTTTAAGAGAAAAAGTTGGCAGCAAGTGTGGATAATAAATTATGAGATGTGTTATTTTGCAGTTTTTAAGCCCAACTCATGATCTTACTGATGTCAGTGGAAACAACTGCCATTGTCTTAAGAATTAAAATCAGAGGGATGATCTTTCTGAGAACAAAAATTGATTTAACCTCTCATAATTCCAGGTGTTGTTTTTGTTGGTGTTTTGTTTTGGTTTGTTTGTTTTTTAAGGCCAGTCACATATGCTCAATTTTTGCTTTGCTGATTACTGTTTCTGTGAGATGTAACAATTTAAAAGTGAGGTGATTTATAAAGAGGTATCAAATGTTTTGACTTGGTCGGAGTATTTGGTTTTCTTGCAGGTAGGGGATGCTGATGGAATGTTGAATCATAACAGCATTGTTTTACCTTTGCACATTGCTGGATGTTATAAATGAGAGTAAAATATGGTTTGTGTTAGTTAATGTGGTAGATGGTCCCATACTGGGAAGAGTATTTTAGTGAAGGTTGTCAGATAGTGACCACAGACAGGTGCTTGAGTGGCTGTGGGTTCTTCTGGGATCAAAAGGTTAGACAAACTGCCCCTAGGATTTGAACAGGGCAGTTGTTTCATGTCAGTTTAATTATCCTTATGTTTTGTGAGGCAGTCACTCAAGTGGTCTGGAAATATTAGGAAATTGGAGGCTTTCACAGGTTTCAGGGCAAAGTGGTGATTGGATTTGTTTGATATTTGTTCACTTTGTGATAGTCTTAATGCAAGTGGTGGGCTGTTAGAACCACAAGGCATGCTTAGTGCCAATACAAGATCTAATCGAGACACTATTATTCAGTGGGAAATGCCTTTCAGTCCAATTTTATTTATATGAATTTACTCTGCAACTCAGTAATCTCTGCTTGGGGTCATTACTTTGATTTTAACTTGGCAATTTAAGTCCTGAAGTGCTTCAAGTAAAAATATCCTTGAAAGAGTAATAAGTTTAAATAGCTCTGAATCAGTTGAAAATAGTTTTTTAATTTAGTTCAGGCTGGGAGCGCAAACTGTCAAGAAAGCAAGTAGATGGAGGAGGAAAAAAGAGATTAAGTATAAATAGTCACACTGTGCCATACAGTTAAAGAATTTCGAGATGGGGCAAACAGGTTAAATATACCCCTTTCTAGCATCCTGGTATTAATAAATAACTAGTGACAATAAATAAAATGTAATCGCCTAAATAATATTTACTTTAATACTTGGTGGTTTTGTGTGTTTGGCTTTGATTATTTTGATGGCATTACTAATACAGGAGATATAAAAATGTAACTACTGCTTTCTAAATTAACAATTTAGTTACTAAATGAGGGGAAAATATCTTAACATAAATAAAATAAAAATCTCTAGTAATTTCAGCCAACCCCATTGCTTTATAAAGCATTTGAGATTTTATTTTCATTAGCACTGAGAGGCACTTTGAAATGAGTAACTAGCAAATAAACAAACTGAGATAATTCAAGTTTATATCGTTGAGTTAATAAAACTAATAAAATCTCTACATTTCCCAAGATTTTCCATTATTACTATTTTTTTTTTTTTACTGCAGAAGAAAATTGTTAGGGTTATATAGTCTTAGACATCATGGAAATTTTCTTTACCAGTTTTATGTTCTTTTATGACTTGATGAAGAAAATGAGGCTTGTTTTGCAGCTCGTGAACAAGTAAAATGTGTCTTTTTAGTGGTTTCATCTGGGTGATTGTTTGGCTCCTCATTGTCTTTTGCCTGATGGTGTGTGCTTGAAGGTTTGTTTCTTCAGAAGCTTTCCCTCTAAGAGGATTCTGACAGAGTAGTGTAGATTTTACAGGATAGTAAACAGAAAGTTTCTTAGGAGCTTCTTTCCTTTACCAATTACTCCATGGTATTAATACCATGACTGATACAAATACCAGGAGTTGCAATTCCACATAAGGTGCCTAGTCAGTCAGTTTTGTACAGCATTGTGATTTGCTGTACTTTTGGCAGCTTTCCTCCTGTGCAGCTGCAGAAATGTTTAGATTTTTATTTTTTTAATAACTGCTTTAATCTCTGCCCCCATCTTCTTTCCCCTACATTGTTTTCAGGTTTGTGGTGGCTTTCCCTTCTTTCCCTTTTCCTTTCCTTTTCCCTTCATGCAGACTTGAAGTAAACTGAGGAAGGGGAAAGCTCTTATGTCAGTTAGAAATATGAAAGCCCGATTTAAGAGTATATTGATTGTTTTTCTAACAGAAGTTTAAAAGAAGCATTTTTTACCTTACCATGTGCCTTTCTTGTGCTTATTTGGATCGCTGCCCTGTAATATGCACTCTCTAGTAACAAGAAACCGTCTCTTTAACTAAACAAACACTCTGGGAATAGATCATATAATTTGGAAAGGTGACTTAAGGATTGTTCAGTAAGGTGTGATACTGAAGATACTTTATGAGAGGATATTTTGCATTATGCCAGCTAGCTTTTTCTCCCATATACAGTTATACTGTAATTTGCATTCATTACCTGATACAGTTATTAACTATGTGACACTTAAATCTCAGTAAACATCAAATGAGAATACAACATGAATGCGAGCAGAGCAAAAATGCACACAAAATAGCCTATCAAAGTTTAAATAATCCAAAAATATGAATATGTAATGAAATATTTGTATGTTTTTTTAATTAAGTCATGAATTTTCTTTAGTTTTTAAAATAAATGCACATCTAATTTATTTACTTTCCAGTCTCCATGGCTAGTAATACAATTCTATGATCTGTATATTGTACGCATGAATTAAGTGACATTGAATTTAAATAAATGTCATTTGTATATAATTATACAAATTATTTGTAAAACATTATAATTAATTTTCACTGCTTATATGGCAGCATTTCAGAGGGAGGAAGCGGAAGAGCTGAAACCACACTCTGCTTAATGCTCCTTATTTTGATTTTCCTCTACTTTTCATTGTAGCCAAAATCCAGAGAGAACATTTTGTGCAGAAGAGGGAGAACAGCACTTCTTGAATGAGCAGATGTTTTGTTTTTTTCCACTTTGTCTTGCTGGTAGCAAGGTGGTATCCTGAACAAAGCTTTGGATTGGGATGAGTGAGCCTTGTAGTGGAGATAATTTCATTTCACTGTACAACTGAAGAAGAGATTTCCTCCCCTCCCCGCACCTCCCCCCCCCCCCCCCCCCCCCCTTCTATTTTGGGTGCAGGTCAATTCCAGTGTTTGCCATTTCACACCATGCAGGGTTATGAGTGATTTATGGCTCATGCCCCATCATCAGTCCCCTCTCTTTCCCCTTTATTTTTTTTTTGCTTTGTTTGAACATCATATAAGTCAGTGAAGAGTTAATTTCCAATGAGTACTAGGAAGGAGCTCCTCCACAACGTCTGTCACTGCCCCTCTTTCGTGCTTCTGTGGGCATGGAATGATTTGAGGCAGAGTGGGGAGTGGGCACCAGGCTCGGTGCTGCAGGCTGGTGACTGCCTGGTGCATCACCCACTGCCAGTGCCTCCCTCGTGCTCCTCTGCTGTTCCTCACATGCAGTGCTCCGGGGAATGCAGCAGTGCTGGCCCAAATCCACCCTGCCAGAACCTTCTCTCCACAGCCAAGCTCTCTTCCCTCCCAGGGAGGGGAAACACCCCTAAGTGACAGTGTTGGGGCCATTGTAAAAGTGCCAGCCAACACAGTGATAAAACATGGGCAACGACAGTAGTCGGTCACATAATTGTGTTTTGTTGCGCTTGGTTTTTAATAGTCTTAGACTTGATGCCCAAAACCTGTGTGCTGCATTGAAAATAGCAGCTAGCCTTTTTTGTGAAACTCTCATTAAGAGCATAGCTCTCTGACCGATCTGCGTGGTTTTTATTTTCTGTCCAACTCTCAGCAAAGTAAAACCCAAAACACTGGAAAAGAAGCACCCATGAAGCAATGAGGAAAGGGAGTGGTTCAGCATGTTTTTGTGATAAGATGCAAGGGGTAATAGCTCAGCAGATTAAGGGTTTGTTTTGCTTTCTAACTAGATTTATTGTATGTCTTTGTTGTGAAGACTGTCTTTGAATAGCAAAGCCCATTCATACATTTGTTACACTGTTTAGCCTTTCAAAACTTCATTTATTGGAAAATATGGAAATACCAGTGGTGCAATGTTTACTAGATTGTCTGAAATGGGTTTGTAGCATCTGAACCTGAAAGAAAAAAACAAGTCATACTTCCTAAAACTATTGTGCTCAGAAGAAATTCTCTGTATATTACATTGTCTTTGTATGTTCAGAAATGGAAGAATCTAATAACAGTATTGTAATGAAAGAAAAAAAGCTCTGAAAGTCGGTATGGCTGGCACAGAGTGCTGTAATTTTTTCCCCAAGTGAAAATTGTCTAAGCATGTTGTTTCACTCTATAAAAAATTACAGTGCTGTGTTGTGTTTTGTACCCATATCAATCTGTCTATTTAAGCTTGGAAATAAAAGAAAGAGTATAATTTAAGCGTATGTTTTGAACAGAAGGGAGTTTCTTTCTTTTATGTTGCTATCTTATGGGGCATTACCTATCCTTTACTGTCCTTCCTGGTCACATTCATTTTTTTATTTGCTACTTTGCTTTTATTCCTGTTTCTTCACTTTATTTTTTTCTTCTGGCAGTAATAAATTGGATTTGTTACTTGTAATATTCTAAAATGTTCAATTTGGTCATCTTTTATTACTTAGCCGTTTAGTGTGGAAATGAGGAAAAAGAATACAGGTTAGTTTCATACACAAGTATTTTGTTGTCTAAAAAGTTAAGTCCAAATGAATAAACAAAACACCGTTTTTTTTTTTAAAAAATTGTTGCTTATGATTGTTCAAGATTAGCTGTGGTTGACTGTATGCTGACAGAAAGCTGTTTTGCCGGTGATTTAGCATTGATGCATTTTGTTGGGATTATTTGGAGTGGTAAGTACAAAAATTGTTATTGTTATTACTGTTACTTTTTCTGAACAGTTCAGGCTGACATCTCGGCTGCTTGCCAGTTTCGGCTTCATTCCACTCAGGAATCATTTACTTCATTCCTACTTGAACCTGCCACTCCTGCAACTAATATTTGTAACAGACACATCAAAGGAATCAGAGCCCCAAGAAGAGGGAGGTAGGGCAGTCCTCATTGCCACAAAAGGCAATTAATTTTAATTGTTAGGATTATTATTTCTTTAATCTATATGAAAGCTTTAGTAATGAAAATTGTATTAATTAAGTAAGTATTATCAATGATAAATTATGATGGTTTAAGAAGAGTAGTTCTTTGTGTGCTGACTTGGAGCCCTATCCCAATCCTGAAAACAATATGAGCGAGGGTGCTGGCATCCCACCTGGTGAATGGGAGGACTCAGGGTAGTAGGTGCCATGCTGAATACCATGAGTTGTTGTCACAGGGCTGAGTTCACAGAAACTACCGAAGAGTTAGGCCCATATGTAATGTATGAACCAAGTGCTTGAAGGACCTGCTGTGGAGGAGCAAGTTTTTAGCCAAAACCGATATAATAACTGTTTTAGATTAACATCAAAGAAAGATACTTGGTGTTGGAATGATTTGTCCCAGATGCTACTGTGCATAGGCCTGCACTCTACATTTTTAGTGCAGTGAATGTTTTGGTCAGAGCCAAAACCAGAAACAAACAGTAAGGAGGAAGAACTGCATCCTTTGGAAGGAGATGGGGATCCTTGCCTTTAATTAGCACGCTGTTCCTTCCCTCCCTCCCCCACCCCTCCCCTCCTCTGTAAGTTACATGATCAGTTTCCTTTTTAAAATTCCTTGTTTCAGGAGTAGTAGAATTACTCCAGCCATTGCCCTTCTTCATTCCTTCTGCATCCCAAGGTGGGTTGCAGTTGTGCTGCTTCTCTTTACTGCCACGCTGTGGAAAAAGAAGCCTGGGTTGGTTGCTGTCCCATGTTTTCCCCAGCATGTCAGTAAAGCAAAACATTGCAGCTTTACTTAACTCACAAGCAGGGTTTGCTTTTTCCACCCCTACCCCCCCCCCCCCCCCCCCCTTTCTTCCCACTCACACTAAGCAGCCAGTACACACATCCTTACAGTTTTTGTATGGGGTAGGGATGGATGTGCCACTCTCCTCCCATACTGTGTCACTGTGTTCACTGATAAAATCACTATTGAAATAAATAAGTTTTAAATAAAGTAATGTGCTTCTCAATTAACCACGTAGATGTGAATTTAATTGTCAGCACCATATTTGGGAGTCTGTCCGGGTAAGAGTGGTGTTGAGTCACATTTCAGAGCCTCAGACTGAAAGGAATCACGCAGCAAGGGGTGCATTCCAACGGAGGAGAGCTTGGTGCTGTGCAGTGCGTGGGTTGGCTCAGCTGTGGGTCGGAAATCTCACGAGGAGAGGTCTGTTCAGGAGGGAGCAAATGTGCTCAGACATGGCCTGCGTGGAGCGAGCTTTGATTCCTGAGACTAGGGCTCTTGACAGATGAGCTTTTGATGAGCAGCTGGACAGATTTACTGAATGACATAGATAATAAAAAACTGCTAGCTGTTTAATTTTAAGTGTCTGATCCACTGCATCCGTACTGTAGATGTAACTTGTCAGACAGCAGTGTTTGCCAACCACAGTAGGAAACACACTGGCTACTTTCTTCAGTGAAGAAAGGTTCTGCCAATGTCTGCTTTGGCTGCTCTGCTGCTCTTTCATGCACCATTTTTTGAGGTAGTTATTTAGAAGGTTTTGTCTTATCCCTGTGCATCTTCTATTTCCCCTTCCTCCATTTTCCCTTTCCTTTCCAATTATAGGAATACAGGAGTAAGGATTGCAGGAACTCTCAGCTCTCTCAGTCAGTCTGGTTTTGTCCTTTTCGGGAGAGGAAGCACTGAAGGAAATGTTTGGTAGGTCAAGCCTGCGCTAGGTTACTGCCATTTAAGGGCCATTTACATGCACATGAAAAATTTTTGTTTCTCTTGCTTGCAAGTTCTCTCAGTGATACTAGCTAATATTTCTTTCTTTTTTTATTAAACTCATGCAGATGAGGACTAATTGATGCCTTTAATGTAACAACAAATGGGCATAGCTGTCTAGAAAAATTTAAATTTGCTTTGTCACAAGACAGTGTCTTTTCAGGTGTCAGCCTCTACAGCCTCAGCTGCCTGTGAACATCTGGCAGAATAAATAAATGTGACAACAAAGCTAAGACAACTATGTTCTTTTCATTCTTTTGTTGTGTGACCTTTTTTTGGTGTTTTGCATTTTTTTTGTTGTTGGGGTTTTTGTTTTGTTTTGGTTTTGTTTGTTTGGGGTTTTTTTGTTCTGGTTTGGGTTTTGCCTTTGTTTTGTTTTGTTTTTGTTTTTGTTTTTTTTTTCCTTGAGAGTCATAGGGATAGCTCAGTGGCTTACCTCTCATTCTGTTTTTTTGCATTCTACCAGACAAGTCTTAATTAAATGTGTGTCAGAGTGCTTTGTTGAACATTACACCTTATGAAGGTGAAGGGATTCAAATAAATACAAGTACTAAAAAGACTGAGAGAGCATGGTGTTTTCCTATATAAGTATGTAGAAAATGCTCTCTTTTCCCAGAGGTCATTAGATGTCACGTTAAGAGTGGTAGTTCAAAAAACACATTTAGAGATTTTGGAATTACTCCTGTGTCATAAAAGTAGCAGTAGGAATAGTAGTTACTTCAAGAAGAACCTGTAGTTTGGTGTGGAAAACAGTCTTTTCTGTTCTGTGTGTTCTTGGCAAGAAATACCTTTCCTGCCTAAAGTTTTAAGGGTCTTATGGTGGGATTGTGAGTGAGTGAGTTAACTTTCTCAAGAAATCAGAAACCAGGTGAATGAAATGCAATCGAATGAAATGCAATGGGTATATTTTCTATGGTTTATTGCAAAGCATTTGAAGGCAAAAGTTTCAGAAAAAAATCTTTCTCATTTTCCTTTTTCACCGCTCATAGACTAGATGATTTTTGTCTTCTTTTTTTTTTTTTTTTAACTTACAAATTTTGGTTTTGAGAATGAAACTGAAAGGTATGATCATTTATTTCAAAAGAAATTATAATATATTTAATCACATACAATAACAAACTGAGGAGCAGCCTCTGACTGGGGTCCCCAGCTTGCTGCTGGGGATGTTGGATTTAGAACTTTATACCGGTGTCACTGACAAAACCTCATTGTTTTTTTGTTCATATCACTTGTGGACATGCTCACAGCAACCTGAGAGCCTACTTCTAGGTGACTGCTAGACTACAGAAAGACATATTGTTATAGTATTGTCTTTGTGAGCATCACCTGTTGAGGCACTTAATGCAATAATACACCAGCGAGCTAGGACCAAAGCACATAATTACACAGAAAATGTGGACTGTGAAAGGCACATTCATTCTCCCAGCAGGGAGAGTCAAACCACTTGAACAGTTAGAGGAAAATCATTCTTGATTGCATCTGTCAGCTTTGTCCTGGCACTTGTGTTTTGTTTTTCTGTGATTGCACATAAAACTTTTTATGTTCTTTTGCTTCTAAATATGTTGATCACCCATGGAGTCATCTTTTCTGATGTATTCCTTCTTAAGAGGAACAGAAAGAGTGAAGGAGACTTCTTTGACTCCTGTGTAACTTGGTTTCTGTGCAATTCTGATTTGCCTGGAAGTTTGAAATTCACATATTTGCCATTTCATGTATGGCTTTATAGATGGAATAATCATGGAGGGAGAAATAAGAGGCAAAGTGGAGAATAAAAATGGGAAGAGGGAGAACTATATATGGAGGAACTGGGGATTGTCAGCTGTTCAGTGGTTTGGAACTAGCAGTCTCTGCTGTGTCCCATTCATTTGTTCCTCCTGTCTCCTACTGTCTGTGACTTTGGTGTTCATCCTACCCTATAATGACCTGAGCTGATATGACATGAAGGTGAAGATTGTGGTAAGGGATGGGGGGCTGATATCCCCAGGAGTACTGATTTAGCTATTAGTTAACAATAGCTATTGAACTTGTTCTTCTTGAGTGCATTATGTGGAGTATTAACAGTAGTAAATGAGGAGGTAGTCATGACTTCTTTATCTTTCACATTTTTGGTACCATGTGTGCATTACTGTATGTTAAAACTCAAACTACTGAGATTTTTTTTTTTTTTTTTAATTTTTCTGAATAAACAACACTGCTGCTGTACATGGCAATGTGCCGTGTTAACAGTTGATGTTTTGGTATGTAGAGAGGGAGGTGAATGAGGGAGTATAAGGAAAGTTTGGTCCAGCAACAGGACTGTCATTCACAAGACCAAAGAGGAGCATTAGGTCTCCAGTTCCAGACTGCAGCTCACTTAATAATTAAAACTGATGTTCTAAAATTTTAATTTTACAGCATGTTATGATACTTGGATAAGAAAAGAAAGTTAGTTTTTTCTTATGTAAGTGGTTCTACCGGTTGCTTTTATTTCTGTGACCAGATTGCCTCTCTCACACAGATTACATTCTATTCTCATGCCTTTTCTGTGGAGGTGTTGCATGAGTGCTCATTTGCTCCTGCTTGTGCATACACACATCCACATATTTACTTTCCCTGCTAATACCCATAAGGGGGTTAAGGGCGGGAAGGAGAAGAATATAAACAGAAAAACCACATCCTGACAGCTGCCTCCAGTTAGTCCTGTTTTTCCCCCAGACTTCTAAATCTTACAGTGGCTCCTAATTTGTCCCACATGAATCTTCTCCCAGTGGGGCTGTTTTCCGTTTCCTTTTTGCTTTCATTTGATCCAAAGTAAACAGTTAACAAAGAATAAACCAATTCAGTGGTAAGAGGACCATCAGCTTTCAGGTGTCTCAGACAGGAAGAAGAGGGCAAATTATTTTGAAGGTAAGATGGGAAAATGAGACTGAAACCTGATGCCTGTGTTGACCAGAAAAGTATTTCCATGCCAAGTCTGCTTAAGACAATGTGGTCGCAGTTTGTCCAGGAGATAAATTCTGGGACAGCTGATTTTGGTTTTTAAATATATGTACAAACCTCTTAATGTAAGAAGCCTTTTAGATTAAGAATACACTGGCTGCATGACTCAAGGGAACAAATCACAACACTTTACTAGTAATTCATGAGATCTCAAGACCCTTTTCACAGAGACTTGCTGGAGTATGCAGACATTGCAGCTGACAAATATGGTGATGTTGCTTTTGTTTGCTGATATTTAAGATGAGGTTTCCTACAAAGTCTGAATGTATCTTTCTTTTTATGTAAAGCAGTGTCTAGGCTCAGGGGAGATAACCCACCTTTCTCTTAGAGATGTATAGAGCATGTCAGAGCAGCTTTCTCCTGCCTGTCCAGTTAGGTTAATCTTTTCTAAGTACAAATTGCTTATCATTCCTGCAAAACTCAACAAAGTAATTTACCGTGTCACTTGAAAACTTCTCTAGTCTATGTTTAGGAAGGATCTAAAGGATTCCCATGGCATTTCCTGCAAAAAAAAAAACCAAAACAAGAACTGATGCCAAAATATTACACTTTATATTGAGGGCTCCAAAATAAATGGCATTGCAACTAGTTGCCTGAAGGTCATTATTGGCTGTGCCTCGCAGTATTGGAGTAAAACCTATACAGCTGGCTATCTATGTCCGTTTGCAAAGACCTATCACTCTATTATTGAAACTCTGCTTCCACAGAAATTTGGAGGTATGTCTACATAGACTTTTCCTGTCATTTTCTAGCTTTGATGGCTTTTTTGTGGGGGGCGTGAAGGGGAATGATAAGGGTTGAGTGGAGACAGGAAAGGAGGACTAGTTAAGATTTTCTCCATCTTGTCTACAGTTTGTATGAGAATGACTTTCAGGAAGATGATTCCTGCTGTAATGATATGTGGTGCATTTGTGTAATGCAGCTCTCGGGTCTTAGTGCAGTGTTCTGCAAGTTCTCCCATTTCTCAAAAACACCTGATCCATTAGAAAAAAGTGAGCTGTGTTTCTTAATTTTGCTTTTACAATTTTCCATTATGTTGAAATAACTAATATCAAAGTCATTCTCTAATGATAAAGAATAATGCAATGGTCTTTGAACATCTAATTCTTTCTCAAGCAAATAGTTCTGTTGGCTTCATCTGAACTTCAGGGAAAAGAGGATTTCAAGGGAGACTCAGGCTTCTGAAAGGTAAAATAAGCTCTAGGTCTTGCCGTAGTCCTGTAGGAAGTCATTGTAGTAAGGTCTGGCTGGGGTTTGTATGTGTTTGCCAGGAAAAGTTAGATCTGAAAATGAGGAGACAAGTGTATGTCAGAAATGGACTCCAAAATCAGTCAGGCCTATTGAGAGGGAACAAGTAGGTTAGAGGGAGCTTGGGGTCAGGACACCTCTGGGAAGACTTCTGGAGGGAGGTTGGAGCTTGGAGGCAGTCAAGGTTGTGAGAGGATAGATGGAGTCAGGCTTAAATGAACACTGAATTTCAGAGAAAAAGCAGTAGAGCCTGTAGGTGGCACAAGGTGCCTCATATGTGTTTTTTCATGAAATTGCAGGGCTTCCTAGTGAAATTTCAGAGAAACATAGAAATCTGTGCATGTGATGACTGCTGCTGGGTTGCCAGTGGGAGGCTGAGCTTAGGGGCAAATACAGATGTCTTTGGGGATGGGGGCAGCTGAGATATTGAACTGTAGTTCAGTATAGATAGTAGGTGTGCTGGCTATATGCTGCTCACTGTTAACAGTACCAATTTTTAATTTTACTCTACTTTTTTAAAGAAGGAATTTGGACTCTTTCTGTTTGGAGTGACTGATGGACCTAACACATTTCACAGCATTTGCTGTGAGTACTTCCATTACCATCTTGCCATAACATGTATCTGTGTAAATTTTTATCTAAGTAAAAATACCTCAAATTCCTCCCTGCCCTCCCAATATTTTGGAACTGTCTCAGTGTTTGTTTTGGTAAAATACTGCAGTAGGGTTACTTTTTTTTCCTCTTCCCAAAATTATGTAAATGAAAGAGCAGTCCCTGTGATGTTTCATACTAGGGAACAGTGTGTATATACACACATTCTGATTATTCATATTTTTAAAATTCTGTTGAGGCATGAAATCAGTCCACACCTTACCAGAAGCACTTGAATCTCCAGTTTTCTGCTGCTTTCGCAGTTGTAAAAATAGAGTATATATGTCTCATCCCATAGAAGATTTCTTGTTTAACATTTATTGAAATGGATCTTATCATGTGTATCTTGTGGACAAGCAACAGGGGACCTTCAGGGCCAGAGTTGCTCTCCCTGAGGTTTTGGTTTCCTTTTATCACTTCTACTTAGCATAAGTGTTGGAGTGTTTTTAATTTCTGCTATTTTATTGTCAAAATTGAGTGTCTGTGCATGCTCTGATTTGTTTCTGTGCTTTGTTGAGAGGATATGGCATACTGTTTCAGCAAGCCTATCAGCACATACACTAAGAAAAGTTCAGTTCTGGGAAAAAAACAAAACAAAACAAAACAAACAAAACAACAACAAAACCAGAAAACAGGAGTTAGAAAAAACTTCCAGTAATCAGATAGCTAAGTTGAAGAAGTATTTCTGTTAGAGGTTTATGTCTAAGTGAACAAGTTACGTTTTGACCTATATGTAAATTTCCTTCATTACAGTTTTTGCTAAAGAGCAAAAGAAAATATGAGTGAGAGGGAGGTGGGCAGAGCTGGTGAGTGGGCTGGGAGGGAGGGGAGGTGTCCTCTGCAGGAGTTGGGAGCTGGAGTAGAAATAAGGAGGCAGCCATGAACAAGCACTTTGTCACAGAGAGAGAAAGCAGCACATGCACCACATGCACACAAAATGTGTGCATTGTGTATATTTATGCTACTGTGAAGGGTTAGTTTATATTTATGCTACTATGACAGAGGTAGGTGTTGAAATAAGTATCAGTGATTCATTTTATGGGATTTTTATCACTGGCACCAGTGTTTGCCCAACTGGATATATTAACACATGCTTGTCTCCTACAAAACATTCCTTTCATCTCCAGCTAATGCTGTTTAATGGGCCTGGATAAGGACTGCATAAACAGAAGCAGAAGCTGCGTGGTTTGTGTATGTGTGTATGTGTATGTATTTAGCTTTCACTGTTTTTAGTTTCTCACTTGGTAAAAAAGCAGTTAGGAAAACATTGTGTGGAATGGAGGAAGAGCCTTGTGTGGCTGTCATCTCTGACCTGTTTTTATATTCTTTTACTTCAGCTGTATCATTGCATCCTCAAGAGCTGCCTTAGAATTAAACCTAGCACTGCTGGAATAAGAGGAGTAAGTCACCTGTATCTCTATGTATTTGCTGATTTTTATGCTAAAGCATGGGAAAAGAGAAGAGGATCAGGTACAGATACTCCCAGCTGATTTTTGGGAAGATGAATGTGAGGCACCTAGCTGGGAATGAGATCTTTTGCTCTGTTACTTACTTTTTCCCCCTTGAAGTATCTTAACATTTTTCCAAATAAAACATAAGTTTTCTTGACATGGCAGAGGCTTAGTAAGAAAACAGGGTGTTTGATGAGATCTTTGGTTTGGGTTTTCTCTTTAGATGTTTCTAAGATGGTATTTATGCCCATCTACCTATCTGCCTGTCTACTTCCCCATCCCCAATCTTCTCTTCAGCAGAAAGAACAAAAATGCCTCTCCTTCCCATGTTCTTAAAAATCCTCTTCCTGCCTTCTACTCTGTCTGGTACCCTTAGCTGTATGAGGGGAAGTCAGTCCAACAATGAAGGCATGTGTCTACTGCCTTGCAGTATTTGTTAGAAGGACAGACTAATGTGAGTTCTTCAGAGATTTTAATGAAGTTGGCGTGAAGGTAACTAAAACAAATAAAATTTCCTGCATGGTCTTTCTGTGTATACTAAGCTGAGGATGCAGTCAGGCCACAGCAGTCATGTATGGTGAAACTGCCACTGTTTGCTGTTACTCTTGTTTCTTGTCTATTCAGAGCCTTAAGCCACAAATAATAGATCGTCTCCTGTGTGAGGTGTATCTATTTCCCAATGAGTCCCTGGTCTAGTTAGTTGTTTCTGCATATATTAAATGACAGAGGACCTTCATTTGCAAAGAGTTGTTGCCTTTCCCACTCCTTATGAAGATGAATTAATAATTTCTCTCTCTTAATTAGGTTCCATCTGCTGTTCCTGTCTTGAATTCTAAAGGTTATAGTTATTACCATATTAATAAAATCGCCCAACTGTGTAAGAGAACTTTAACAACAATTTTAAAGCCAAGTTCCTCTATTATGCCTCATTCAGGGTATATTTTGCCATCAGTGGTAGGGAAGCTGATCATGTGGGACAAGTCCTGAAAATGCTTTTCTGTTGTCTTATAGCAGAAACATGCCACCCTGCTAAGAAAAGTATGTTTGTATTTCAATAAAATACAAACTAGATCATCCATATACAAAAATGACCAAATATCCACAGGTTTTGGAGGAAAATCTTTTTAATATTCTAGCTTCCTCTAAATCTGTAGCGCTCGGTATCTTGTTGCTCACTATTATAAATTGAATGCCTAAGAATAAATACTGGCTTTTAGTTGAGAGTAGATTTGGCATGAAGAGGCAGCTTTGGCTTTCTGGCTCAAGAAATCTGAAAAGAAAGCCTAAGATAAATACTATGTGAGGGTAGAGTGATGATTTATTTTTCTGCAAGGGGCAAAGGGCACTGGGGATCTGATCTTAATGTGCATGTCATTTCAGGTACAAGACCTGCAACTACAAGATAATTGCATTGCAGTGCTTGGTACAAGGTTAAGTTTTCCTTTTCTCTCACCCTGTATGTCCACACCTTTTCTTTCCTTTCTCTGCTTTTCTCCTCTGTGTTCTCTGTAGCAAGTACCAGAAGATAAAGCTTACTTGCATCTGCTTCCAAGCTATCCATTCCTTCTGATCTAGGCTTACGCTGGTTATCTTTTAAATGATAGTATGTTTACAAGAAGAAAGAAAGACATCTCTGGATTGCTTGCTTGACATAATCCTTTTCTTTAAGGAATACCTGGTTGTTCCGCTGATAGCTGAATAGTATGGTCACTGTCTGAAGTCAGCTTTTAGAAATCGATTCCTCATCTTGCCTTGTGGGTGATTCCTCACCTCATCCAGTGGGTGGTTGTCTTTGTTTTTGCCCTGGCTTCTCTTTCCCCTCGCAGTCTGCAATCCTGTGCAATACACTGTGCTCCTAGGTTGATCTGAATGAACATACAGCATGACAGATGATCTTCAGCATGAGTATCAGGCAATTCATGCAAATCAGAGATATGGGGGTCTGAGAGCTGATATCTAACAGTTCTTTTCTGGTCAATTTTATTAGCTTATTTTCCCTGGCATCTTCACCCCTTCACTCAAAATTACTGCCTGTCCAGTGTGATGTCCACTTAATCCTCTGCCAGAGGTTACCAGCTTTGTACCAAAGTGCTAAAAGGGAGCATGTACCTCTTCCCCCTTCACAGGTCAGTGCATTAGTCTGAGCTGCTGAGGCGAGCAGATGCACTGAAGGCTGTGGGTGAAGATGGCTGAGAGGTGGCTCAGAGATGAAGGGGCAGGCGGGCAGCTGGTATTCAGCCATCCCAGCATGGTTTGCTAGAGACATCTGTCAGTACCCTCAGTCCTTTGTTACAAAGGTGGTAATTTTTTGCTTGCCTGCAGTGGTGAATTACAGTGCTCTACCCCTGCCTGTGTTCTTTTTTGGATCTATTTCAGAGGTTTTGTCTTTGTGTTATTTGAGAATGGCCAGGGAACTCTGGACCAAAGTGGGTTAAATGTTTGTTAATCACTGTTAGTACTCTTTTTGCAGTTGAAAATGATGCATGCTTGATTCCTCTCTACCTTATATATCAGTTGGTTCCCTACCATGCTGCTTGTCATGTTCTTTACAGAGACAGACATGCTGTCTGTGGACTGAGAACCAGTATGAACTGTGTGCATGTAGTGTGCAGACTAAGTCAGTTTGTGTACTTGAAGTGACAGTCCATTCAAATACTGAGGTACTGGAGAAATAATTTTAGCTCTGTTGCCATTTAATTAACTCTTGATGTAGCTGGGAAAGTATGCACAACTGTATAATTTACATACTGACATCTATTTCAGAAAGTAGCAATATATTCTGGAAGCTAAAAATGAGACCACATTTAGTGTCAGGTTTTGGTGATACGGGGTTTTTTTGAGTCTGTTGCTAATGGTAAAGGAGCTGTAGGCATCTCCTCAGTGGATTTGTTTGTGTAGCATAAACTGTACTCAGACTTGAGAAGAGACCCCTGGGACGTGGATATTTGACACTGAGCTATAAATTTCCTTTATCTAACAGGCATTTGAATGTATTTCTTTGAGCACTTCAAGAATCCCATCCTTGCCTTTAGAGTTTAAGATTTCAGAGAAGCAATGCATCCCAGGAGGAGGGTCTAATTCCATTTACATTTGTGAAACTCAAGTACATATTTAGGGATTGGTAACTCTCTGCAGTTTGTGTCTGATTATTTTTTTAAGCTTGACAAAATATGTGGTTATTGCCAAATGTATTTTTTCCCTAAGGCCTTTTGTGGGTGGGTAATATCTGCCTCTTCTTCTGTCCTCAGGAGACAAGAGTATATTTTGACAGATTAGTCAAAAGTGTCTGTTGCTAACCTCTTGTCAAGTTGCTGCATCCATCCCTGTCTCCATTGTCTCTTGCTGTCTTTAAGGACCTCTTGGAATTGCAATAATTCTAGGAAATATCTCCTGGGAGGTGGGCAATAAATAGGAAGTACCTCAGCCTCCCTATATCACCTTAATTGCAGTTATTCTCGGGTTTTGGATTTTCCTGTGTGTCTTCCCTCTCCAGTTTTTGGTTGTTATTCCAGAATTTGGTGAGGAGCTGCTTTAGCGTTTTGCATTTTACTTAACTGAGCAAGTCTGCCTGGACAAGGGTTCAGTGCATGTATATGTGGGCAGATGATGGCTTTGTATTTCTTTTTGAATTTAAGATGCTGCTGTAGTAACTTGGGTTGGTTTTGAATAAGCAGCAGGGTTTTTGGTAGCAGGGAGAGGGGGCTACAGTGGTTGGCTCTGTGAGAAGCTTCTTGAAGCTCCCCTGGCTCCAAGTCAGACCCACCTCTGGCCAAGGCTGATCCAATTAGCAATAGTGGCTGTGCCTCTGTGATAACATATTCAAGAAGGGGAACCTGGGAGGAGGAGTGGGAGTTGTGAGGGAGACACCTGTGCAAACACTGAGGTCAGTGGAAGAAAGGAGGAGGAGGAGGAGCAGGGGGGAGGTGGGCCAGAGCAGAGATCCCCTCTGCAGCCCATGGTGAGATGACAGGCTGTGCCTCTGCAGCCCATGGAGGTCACCAGTGGAGCAGATGCCCACCTGCAGCCTGTGGAGGACCCCACACCAGAGCAGGTGGCTGAGCCTGAAGAAGGCCGGGACTCTGAGAAGAGCCCCCACTGACGTAGTTTGGTGCTGGGAGGATTGCAAAATGTGGAAGGGACCCATGCCAGAGCAGCTTGGAAGGAGTTGCAGCCTGTGGGAGGCACGCACGCTGGAGCAGTTTGGGAAGAGCTGCAGCCTGTGGAAAGGATTCATGTCAGAGAAAGTTCAAGGAGGACTGTCTCCTGTGACAGGGACTCCACACTGGAGCAGGGGAGGAGTGTGAGGAGTCCTCTCTCTGAGGAGGAAGGAGCATCAAAAACAATGTGTGAGGAACTGACCACAACCCCCATTCCCTGCCTCCTGTGCCATTGAGGGGGAGGAAGTAGGGAAATCAGGAGCAAAGCTGGAAGAAAGGAGGGGTGAGGTGTTTTTAAGATGAGGTTATACTTCCGACTGTCCTACTCCATTTGTTAAGTGTTGTTGTTGTTGTTACTGTTTGAATTAAATTTATGTTCTTTTTCTTATTTTCTTCACCTAGTCTGTCTTTTGCTTGTGGCCGTAATGGGTGAGTCATCCCACCCTGTCCTTATCTTGATTCCTGAGCCTTTTGCTTTATTTTCCCCTTCCCATTCCTAAGGAGGGAAGGAGTGAATGAGCAGCTGCATGGTGTTTGGTTGCCAGTTGGGTTTAAACCACAACACAACTATAGATTTTTTTTTTTTTTTAATAGAATTACCAGCTCCATAGTTTAGGAGGCTGCTAAACTGTTGAATTTATAAAGGAACATATATTTTTAAAATTTAGATACCTTTTATTTGTAATTGAAAATTATAACAATTTAGATCTTATTTTAAGTGTAATATACAAGAAAACATAGATTAATACTCCCTCTTCTGTGCTGGTGTCTCCTTTATTTTATGTAAGATGAATGGATGGAAAGCAAACCATCAACACTTCTTTTTTCTGATTTGGCTCATAGTTCTAGAAAATTAGGAATTAGCAACTGGGAAAGACTAACATAATTTTTGGTTTACTTACTGGAGGAGTTGTGGTGGGGATGACCCCCAGCAAAGTTGACTGCTGACATTCAGAATGAAATTCTGCTCTTTTGGGATTAGTAGCAGTTGCTAAATCAATGAATAAACAAGGAGTTAAAGACTGGTCATTTTTGACTGTTTTAAAACAATGAGGAAACAGCAGAAAAGGATTCACCTTCTCTCCCAACAAATGGAAGAAGTGCCCCTCCTTCCTTCTGCTGGAATTCTTGTAAAGTGGGAAAGTGTTAACCAAAACCTAGGTAGAAAAATGTGTTTGTCTTGTACTGAAGTATGCTTATATAAAATTATCATGTATTCTCTGCCATAAAATAGGCTCTCAGGTTTGGGTACTGTGTATAGCTTAGGGCCTCATGTGTGACTGCACATGTTGCTGATCATAGGAGAAAATGAAAACTTTTGCCCCTCTCCCCCAAACAAGGGAATTCCGATGCAAAGCCGACCAATGAAATGCTGCCTGCACCACAAAAGCCAGAATGCTGTATGCATTTGTGCTTTGTCATAGAGGCAAAGCACCTGCTCCACAAGAGAGATCAGTGAAATTACTAGATGTAATTGATGTTTGCGCAAAGCAGGGAGCATTTGTTTTTTTTCCTTCTTATAGTTAATGTTCAGTGTAATAATGCAAATGAGTCCTCCATGCTGCTCCCTACTCTGTCCTCTCACATGCACTTTTTATCTTTTTCCTTTGTCTTGTGGGTACTAGCAGTTGCTAAATGGCTTTTATGGAGGATAATATATTTAGGAAGCAATTTCCATTTGAGATTTTTACTGCTACCTCTCATTCTCTGTGTCCTAGGGAGTGGAAGCCTGATATAATACAGTTATCTTTCCAAGTTGAGTCACTTTAAAGCATGTGCTTTTAATATATGTTTTTTAATAATCTCTCCTGCCACAGAGCAGAAACTGGTCTCTGATTGAGGACAACCAGATGAAACATGCTTCCGTGTAAACATTGCTTGGGCAGAATCAGCCAATTTCAAGGTGGGTTAGTGTCAGCACAATGAAAACAGGATGAGGAAAGTATGAATATGGGGACAACTTGAGCCTCACTTGTAAAAAAAGAAAACTGTGTGTGATTGTTTCCCTTCCTCAGACCCCCCAGCTCCAAAATCTTGTCCTGTCTCATGAGCCTTTTGTTCTCTAAGGGTAGGGCAAAAAACAAAACAGGACAAAAAAAATGAAGGGAGAGTCGATCTCCTGTGCAGGCGAGCAGAGTGTTATCACTGGCTGCTCTCTTGTTCTGATCTGCAAGATTGCAGGTCCAAATCAACAGGTTTCAGCTCCTGGTACTACCTCTGCTGTCCTGTTTTTGACCAACCTGTGTTTTTTATTTTAAGCATGTTGGTGTCCAGGCTGAGAAAGATATATTTTGAAGAAAAAAGGCCTTGTAGGGTACAAATTTTGAGAGATTTGTACCAGCTGCATTGGCAGTGAGTCCTTAAGCCTGGGATATCTGGGCAGCTGCAGAGACCAATTTTTCTTAGAGGTCCATCCTGTGAATAACCTTTCACCGGGAATGCTGTTTGGGCTGGGGATGCACCTTTTTGGCTCTTGGGAGAGGTCCCAGGAGCTGCTGCTCAACTTGCAGCAGTGAGTTGTATAAAAACTTGTATGTATTGCAAATTTACCCTTGAGACCCTGGCTGAGCAGCCTGGAGTTCATGTTGTCGCTAACATTTGTTTTACCCTTTACATCTGTGTTACGATAGTCCAGGACATGCTGTGTGGTTAAATGGGTTTCTGCTGCAGGTTTGATGAATGGTGCTGGTTTAACAGGGCCTGAATATTTTCCTCCTCCAAATTATCTTTACCAATGAAAACAGTAAACAGTGCAATTTACCTAGGAAATCGTATTTTATGGGGTTTACAAACATCTTACTCATTCTTAGCACTTCTCTCAGATGTGAATTTTTTTAAATAGACTGCTAAAATTATCTGAGAATGAAGCTATAAAAAGCTGAGGGCTTGCACATCTCAAATGATGGAGAAAAAGAAACCCACAGAAATTTCATTGTGATTTTCATGTTGGGAGTGATAGCTGGGGGTTTTGCCTTCAGGAACAAAAGATTAGCAAGAGTCAAAGATTTTTGTAGGAGTTTTGAAGTAATGATGTGGTCGTCCCAATTTGCTCATTGAAAAGCATGAAATATATTACTGGATCAGATTGCTCCTGAACTATGTAATTTAGGATAGCATAAATGTGTTTCATATTAAGTGGGAACTTATGTTGATTTATTACCTGACTTATGTCATCCTTCCTATCCAAAGTTGTGTGTTTCCAAATTCCATTTCCTACTGATTGTTAGTACATAGTTTATCTAGGACAGTAATATGGAGGGAGTTTTCTCTTGGGGTGAAACATTTCTGGAAGAAGGCTTCTTTTTGCTGAGGAGCCACATGTTGATTTGCAATGTTTTCTAAGCATGTTCAGCCAACAGGATCCACATACTCAAATCTGCAGAGATTTCTGTGAAAGATCAATTCTTTTTAACAGTTGCTTTCAGTCCCCCCAGCTTTCATTTTGCCCCTTTTGCAAATGTAAGTCATCCCAAAAAGTTTCTTTTTTTTTTTTCTCCTCCTAGAAAAATGTATGCAAGCCAAAAAATGAGGCATTTCTGCTGTAATATTTTGGATAAGATTGTAGCTTTACTAACCCTATTTTATTTTAATCTTCTGTCATACACTGTTGATCTTGGCAAGCTGAAAGTTGTGGTTCAGCTGTTGTCTCTGTTTTATTTTCTAAGGAAGTGTGATATGTTTACCCAAATAATGAAGAGCTGTGAAAAGAGCATGATAAACTCTTTTCCTGCACCTCCTTTATTTCATTGAAGTATTTTAGGGTTATATAAAATATGAAATAATTACCCTGCACCTCATGAAGTACCCAGCTACTTTCTTATGGTGGGGTAGATATAGCATGGGGACTCCTATTCTTCTCTGAAACCGTAAAAGGAAATATGATTGTAAGTTATTTAAGCTATTTGTCCAAAAATCCAAAATTCTCCTTGTCTGTTGTTTAAAATGACTGGATGGCTGTTTATGAGTTTTGTTTTGTGTGTCTCATGCTTTTTTAATACCGCAAACTGTGGCTGTAAAGTAATTCTTTGTTGTAATATGGAAGCAAAGAAGCAGTGATTTTACAGGAATTATTTTTTGCAGAGAAGACTCTCTTGAACACTTAAGCTTGTTGGCACTTTAGAATTGAGTGCATGCACTATAAGCAATAAAATTTCCAATTCAGTGGTAAACAGTCTCTTTGAACTGAGCTGGGGAGCAGGCTGTCTAATTTAGGTCCTGAGCATGACTGTTGATAAAGGTAGGAAAACATTGTGCTGGAAGGGTTATTTTCCAGTTGCCTGATATCACTGAGGTCTCTGAAAGGAGCTCAGAGGAGCCTAGTTCTGTTCTAGCTATTCTAGTGTTATGCAAAATTGGTAACAACAGCTTGCTTTCTTCTGCTGCTAATTTTGGTCTGTACTTACGCACCTGGCATTGCCACAATTGCTTTGTCAGTTTTATAAACTTGCAAGGAAGGAGTCATTAAGCATCTGTTTGTAATTGTGGAAGAAACACCGTTGATGCTTTCACAGAGAATCAATTTTTTTTTTTTTTTTTTTTTTTTACTTTGGGTGTGCACAGATTAGTTTTGATAATAAAAGCAGTAGTATTGTCTCTGTCTTGCACAGAATCAAATCTTTGACTCTGGTAGTAACAGCACGAAAGGCTTCTAAGAAAGTTTAGATAAATCAATATATTTTCTTGTTGCGCTAGCCTAACTTTTGGCAGTTGGTGACTTAGATAAAAAAAAAAAAAATGACATGGAGATTCGGTTAAAATACTGGTTAAGAATGAGATTTGGGAGCGTTTTAACTTACTGTGATTTTGAACAGACACTAGGCTTCTTTTCTGTGTGGGGATACTTTCATAAATACTTCTGATGGTCTAAAACTGCATAAAATCATTCTTTTAGTTGCCCAAAGGTTGTAAATAGTGAAAAAACAGAAGGAAAAACTGCTAGGCCTCTAGTGAAAAATATTACTCACCTTCCTATGTGCTTTACTGTGTCTGTGCAGAGTCTTCTGTAAACGATTTCATGTATTTAATTTTCTGTAGGAGTAGGGATGTAAGTTGTTCAACTCATCAAAGTGTATTTTGATCTTGGAAAAAATGCTATATTATTTGAAAATACCTTTATCCCAAAGCCAGTTAGTACACAGATTGTTATATTTTGGTGGCAATAAAATTTCGGAAACTAAAGTTCTTCACACTATTCAAAAAGTACAGGGAAAAAAAAATAGTAGAAGCAGATTAAATATTTAAAATGTTATTTTTATGAATGTTGCAATGAAATCAAAACAGCCGGAGAATTGAACTTCAGTACAAAATTGACCCAGAGATGAATACACTGGAAAGGTATTTATAGGGGTAATTTTTTATTTTTAAATCAATGGACCTTAAGTAGTAAGCAGTGCTCCAGCTGCTGTGTGGCTGTCAGAAGCTGTTACGTGGATGTGTGTGTTGCTAAATATGCTTTCTTGCAGCTTCAAGAATGTGAGTATGTAGCTGACTAATACGTTGTCTTTATGACAGGACTGAGGTATTGCTGCACTCCTTGTCCAGAACACATCAGATCAGTTTTTAGGTTCCATATAGTTAATGATATACTTTAAACTTCTGAAAGATTTATTAACAAAGACTCCAAGAGTGATCATTCTGTGTTGTTTATTTGATAAGGCATTTACTTCCTCACAAGTTACAATTACTATAAACAGGAAAAGTGAAAATAACCATAATATAAAATTATTGAACAAAGCAACAGATTTACGTCTTAATACAGTCTTATATGTGATGTAAGAGATCACAGACTGCGTCTTTTAAAACAGATAGGTAATGTGCAGCTGGTGCTCCAGTAGCCTCCTGGGGCTTGCTGTTGCTCCTTTTCAATTTCCCCTCATCCTGAGTTTCCAGGTTTAGTCTGGTGAGGATTTGAAGGACTTCTGCAGCTCACTGCAGGGATCTTTCAAAGATATGCATGGGAGCAGCTGAGCCATTTGAGCACAGAGAAAGCTTGAAAATGAGCTGACCTTGAACAAAACATTTTGCTTTGGTTATCATTGAAGGTAGGAGGGCTACTTGTTATATTCTGGCAGACAGCTCACCCGTTGAAGTGAGAACCTTAGCTCCCCCTTGGATTAACTCTGAAGCTGGTTTACTAAGCACTCCGCTGCAGTGTGTGTAGAGGTTTCTGTTTACTAGTGCAAAGTCGATTTACTTGCTGCTTCCCAATTTGAAGATTGTCTTCTGCCTGACCAAAGGTTTATGAAGAGTTTAGCACAAATTTCTGCTAAGCAGGTTGGAGTAGTGCAGTTCATTTTTTCCTTTAAAAACAAAGTGTTTGTATGTATAAAGAGAACAATACTTTTCTAATTGAAGGCATACCTAAAATCTGCAGTTAGAAAAGAGTGTCCCCATGCTCCACTCCAGCCAAATCCCAATGGAAAAGCATAGCCTGAAAGTTTGAAATGGGGCACTTATGTTGTTTTAAGCTCCAGCGAACTGAGATTTTTCTTAGTTTTAGGGTGGTAAACAAGATCTGTGATTTCTGTCGAAGATATAATTTAACTTTTGGCAAGGTATGGTTCAGAAAGGAGACATGAGCTCTGTGGCTGAAGCTACTGAGGGACATGTTAAAAGATCACCCAACTAACGTGTATTTTTAGGTCTCCACAAAAGCTGCTCTTTATGGAGCTTAGAAATCTAAAATAAAATCATCTTTGCCTTTCCAAAACTTGGCAAAACCCAGTGCCCAGATTTCTTCTAAGCAGGGAGAGGCCAAGCTGATCTCTCTTTATATTTTCTAATGATTTCCTTTCTTGTTCTGTGTTGGACAAGTGGATTTTGGATGCAGTCCACCTGGAATGTTACATACATCGTAGAAACAGCCCACTGTTGTGAAGACCTGCTGTAATTTCCAAGTGCTACTAAATAAATTGCAACTCTGGTTCTGTCAACATTATCTCTTGGGAGTTTAATAGATAGGGGAGACTATCCTTGAGACAAAGGCATGTGTGCTTTTCTCCTGTACTGAAAACCCTGTTGTATAAACAGCATCTATGTAAAAATACACAAACAGACCCTTTGCCAGAATCCCAGGGGGATACTTACTGTTCATATATTTGTGATTCATATTTTCAAGAAAACAGTAACCAAATATGAATTATAACTTCATATGAAGTCTGAAGGACATAGGAAATGAGAACACTGTTTGCTGCTTTGAAAGTGAGGATCTTGGCTTAGGTTTTGTGACCTGAAAAGAAGTGCTGGCAATGAAAGGTAAAAACCTGTTTGATTAGCCTGTTGTCTTTTTGATCTGTGGACACAGTTTAGCATACCATCTGGGAAAAATGTCTTCTACTGGCACAGAGAGGAAGTAGACAGCCCAAGAACAATGTCCTAATGTACTTTAATTTCTGTTGCTCTTGAACTTGTTTAGTCTCATTTTCATTAAGGGACTAGAATTGTATATCTGCAAGGTACAATGCACAGCTCTCCCAGCCACTGAGTACTAGATTACAAGTTTATATTTGATCATATCTCTACTACAATCTATTACCAGGGCTTTAAAGTTGCCCCCCACACTTCGCCCTTAGCTCTTCCCCCTACCCCCCTCCAAAAAAAAAAACCAGAAACTTGTTTTAGATACTTGTACAGCTGCCTTTTTTCTGAAGGAGAGCACTGCAAGCTAGCAAAGAAAAAATTAGGTTTGCTACTGTTAATAATATTACTTATTTTTAGTTAGTTATTGATAATGTGTGCACTGCTGTCTAGATTGCATAGGAATCATATTTGAGTCTTGCATCAAAATATGTATTAATTAAGTGGATAACAGAGTTATCAGAGTTCATTTGTTAGATTGTACTATACTAGTGTTTTTTGTAGAACTTTAGTTTGTTTTTCTTGACTATTTTTTTGACAAATCTATAGCTTTCTCTGTTGAGAGAGGGTCTTCTAATTTAATCCTAATGAGACTGACTTTTTGGAACTGAAAGACAAAATATATCCAAGTCATTTTCAGCTGTCCCAATCATGTTTAGAATATAGTGCTCCCTCAATAGCAAATACCAGATCTTTTCTCCCTGTAAAATCCCTTACAGACAGGGAGTAATTTAGACTCACCTTTTCTTCTGTTTTTGCATGTCTCTTCTGAGTATGCCTGGAAAACATGAAATAAACAATTATGAATTACAGATTGGAGTAGAAATGCAGTTCAGTGTATCTAAAGAGAAAACAAATCTGGATGTACGGAAACTGAGGGATATTTGAGAACGAAAAGGGGATGAGCTTGAAGTACACTTAAACAGAGATGGAGCTGAGTCTTCATGAAGATTTGAAGAAATTTGTCTTTTCAAAGGGCATGCAGAAATACTGGGCAGATGATACATTTTTGAAGGCAGAAAAAGATGCAGACATAAGTAAGTTGAACATTAAAAGGCAGTTAGATCTGTATGGCTTCCTTCCATCCTTCTTCTGAATCTTCCTTATTTGTTAAACAAATTAAACAAATCACATCCTCTCTGAGCATTTGAGAAATACCAGAAACTTCATGGTTTGTTTTTAGCTAAAGCTTAGCAAGCTTAAGGAATTGCTCCCCTAGTTGCTTTTCACCACTTTGATGCTCTTACAGAAGGTACTGCTGCCACAGAATTTTTGGAATAAATGTTCATGCTTTGGTTGTAATAGTCAGTTTAAAACAAAATCCTACCAGTAAAGGTGTACATATCTGCCCCGACTTACTTGAGCCTTACCAGGCTGTATTACAGAAGCAGCAAAGGTGTGGTGGAAGTAGCAGAGGGGCTGTCATCTGGAGCAGCAGTATGGGAAAAGTGCGTGAAGAGTTTGAGAGTGTTTGTTTCTGAATCATCATGAAACTGATTTACCCTTCTTACTTGGTGCAGACCTGTCCTCTGCTAGTGAGCAGGTGGGGGTAGGAGTTTGGGAGGATTTACTGTCCACATCTGCTGGACAGGATCAGTGTAACCTGAGACTGCCCAAGAGTGGGACTGAAAAGCAATGTCATTTACGAGTGTGTCAAACCCCTCAGTTTTTCTAATTTGATAATCACAGAAGATTCCAGAATTGGTGCAAAATGGTAAAATACCTTACCTGGGAAGAAATCTCCTGTCTTTTGTAAGAGACCACTTTATGGCAAATATTCTTACGCCCATGAGCCCTACTACTAATTCTAGTATTTGACCATTCCTCAAATTATTTTACAAACAAAACTGTAAATTTTACTCCTTCCAAAGGGAAGTCTATAATATAATCACTTGTTATATTATCAAATTATTTTTTTTCTTTTTGTTTTTGGCAATCAAGGGAAACCTGACACTATGATGTAATCCTTGTAGCTCCCTTCCTTAAATAACATTCTAAAGTTATATAATTGCAGGACTGTTACAGCATATGAGTCTGACTGACGTAACTGTTACGTTGAAAGTACCGTTAATTTATCTGTACCAGTTTATGTGTTTGAGCATGAAAGATGATCGTGTGTAGTATGACTTACCAAAGGCAGGGGGGAAAAAGGGGGTTAGGTAAGAAAACAATGTCATGGTAATAGTTGCTGTGTTTCTCTACATCTTGGACTGAGCCAAAATGTTGATCACTTTAAAATCTGTTCTGTGTAGAGCACTTGTTAAGCTTACATTTGGAGATGATCCTTTAATGACTGAGGTCCAGTGTATGTTGAATGTTTGAATTTACTGTGAGTCTTCAGAGACAAGTCAATTTATACGGCACTGCGTATGAGGTGTTGAATGCATGTGCTAGAGGGGGTGGTGGCCCCTGGGGAATATTTCTTGCAGGGAAAGTGTTACTATGGTGATGCCAGTAAAGCAAGAAATGAGGTAATACTTTGTGATGGTTGGAGGGAGAAGTGAACAACTCTCGCAGATTACTTTTTTGATACCTTAGGCATGGAAGAATATATTCTGATTATTTTTATTTTAATGTTTAATCTGACTAATCGGTTACAAATTTCTGTCTGCAAGACTTATATTTCAGACAGTATATTTCCACCTTACGGTCCACTGTGATTAATTATCCATGGCTTCCCCTGGATGAGAGCAATGAAAGAGTCCAGTTTCCTTCTTTGCTGTATTTCAAGGATTAATGGGAAATAGTGTCATGCTTTGTCAAGGGATGATTTTTCATATTAACATTTGCAAAGCAGAGACAGTACCCTGTGCTGTGGCTCTTTACCATATTAAACAGGAATGTCCTTCAGAGTCTTTGTCAATGATGGGTATAAATCAAAGTGAGAAGAATGGTACATACTGAATTTAACATAACTGCATTTTTTAATATGTAAGTAAGCTTAACTTTTTCCCTACGTCCATCAAGATCAAACTCAAGCAGGTGTTCACATCCCCAGTTGAAACTTGCCAACCTTTTCCTTTAAGTTAATGATAGTCCAAACTCTCCCCCACTGCTTTTGTCAATATATATTTTAAAGGCAAGCATTAAACTTAAGTTTCCCTTAATCTTCCTTTTCTTTTTCTTCTTCAGAGCTTCAGGCCCAAAGATTTCTTTTAATAGACATTAGTTAAGGCCTGGAATTGAGTAGACGTTTGTGAAGGAGACTTGGAAGTTTGGAACAGAATTGTCCTTTATTGTTTTTTCATGGAGGAAAAAAAAATCTTATGAGAATAAAGACTTTAGGCTAATCTCTTGCCATCTGGAAAATGTAGAAGCCAGAGGTTGTTGGCATTAGGTCACATCCCTTATGTAAACTGTCAAATTCTTTTCATATTAATGGCATATCAAGTTAAACCCATGAGGTTTGTCACTGGCCAGACCTAATTTATTGATTTTTTTTTTTTTTTTTTTTTTTTAATTTTGATTCTGTCCAATTCGTATCCGGATAGCATTGACGGCCTTTATAAATACTGATAATTTCTGTTTAGTATAGAATATTGCAGTCTTTTCCAGTTCCTCAGTTCTTTAGTAGGTGATGATGCTTTTTAGAGGCCTTTACCTGAAATCCCCATAAAGGGGAGAATTTTCTCAAGTGGCTTTTGCAACTAATTAGCTTGAAATGAAGCTGGAGACAACTGTTACGTGCAGTGAGATGGCCTGACACATGCCACCATATATAATTCTAACGCTTCAAATTTCTGGATATGTGCCAGCATCCAGCATGGTAGTTATCTGTGGAAGAGTCCTCCACAGCCTTAAGCACAATCAATCAAATTAAGAGTTTTTTTCCCCTCTCACCCAAAAGATTTAGCATGGTGTTTGTTGTTGCTGTTTGTTTGTTTGTTTGCTTGTTAATTTTACAAGCATGTGGGCTGGGGGGGGTAGGGTTGCCATCACATCACACTCCCCTTCTTTGTGGTCACACATGCACATAAAAGTGACAGCTTGCTTCTGCCGATTACCACAGAAAAACAAAGAGTGTGGGGATGGAGCAGAGACAAAGAATGCTTATAATCATGAATTTTGTAGTCTGGGAAGGTAACTCTTTCTGGAAGTTGGCCCTTAAGCTCCTAGCTGTTTTGACAGCTTTATTCAAAGAAGGAACACTTGCCAACAGCTGCTGTTACCAAAGTTGATACGTATTGATTTTTTTTTTTCTTTTCTGAAATTTTTCACAGCTTCCTTCCCATCCCCGTATAAAAGAGAAACCGTGAACTGTGTTTCAGACCTTTTGGTGGGCTAAAACATTGCACCAGTGAAACCCCCAAAGACTTATTTTTGCAGAAAACAGACTTCCATGTTGCATGCTGAGAATAATGGCCAATAGAAGGAAAAATAATGTTTTATTGCCAGACACTTCATACCCATAATATTTTGCCAGAAGGTAAGATGTGTTTGGGAGAGAACGGCATACTTGCTTTCACAAGTACTTTCTTCTTCCCTTTCCCCCTTCCCATGTGATTTGTGTCTTACCTAAAGTAGAACAGTAAAACAAGGCTAGACAAACTAAAGGTTGTTATGACTTCTGATTTGTTTTAGCCACTATGTCTCTGCTCACTTGTAGATCCCACCTTCTCTTCAGGATGTTTGGGGGAGAGAGATGGGAGCAGGCGGAGGGCAGAGGTTCCCAAGGCAGGTTTTTCTCCCCACAAGTGATGAACAGAAGGGGTGTTTTTTTGCCCTGGAATAGCACATCTGAGGTAAGGTGGTTAGGGGAAGCTTTCAGGGGTGGCAGCGGCAGCCTGTGCAGTAAGTTGCCTGGTGCTGGTTTCCAGCAGTTGGTGTTGCTGTCAGATCAGGCAAAGCTGAGTGGAACATATTGGCAGATTTTCCTAAGTAAGCGTTTCCAATTGATGATGCTGGGAATGTACTGGCAGACAAGCTTGCTGCCTGACTTACACAGGATTTTTTGTCAATACCCTGAGGTACTACAGGGGCCTTGATAAAAGGGGCCCCACTCTGGTGGTACAAGAAACTGTTGCTACAAAATATCTCTGTCAATCCCCAGTCACAAAACAATGTGAAAAGGGAGGGTTAAATTAAGTGTGAATGTGGGACGAAGAATAGGAGCATGATGGAAGGGAGAGAAAGAGCTACAAAACTCTTATGCTCAGTTCCTATACAGAGCTCTTATTCTGTATTACACTAACTCCATATAATGTGCCCTAGTGTTGACTAGCAGGATGTAAAATTGTTTTATGACTGTGCCTCATAAATATTAGCTTATAAAACTTCAGCATTTGCTTAACTGCCTAGTTTTCAGTGAAGGAGATGTGTGTTTCTCTCAACACTGTGGCTCTGATGCCAGGATGCAGAGCCATAGGACTGCCAGCTGCTGGTGACAGCTTGGGTTGCATTGGCTTTGAAGGGAACTGGGGCTGGAAAAGTATTATGGCTTAAGGTTTGATATTTTACCAAGCCATTTTATTTTCTTTTATCCCTTGGTAAGATCTTGCAGTGGCACAGTTGGTCAGGATACAGCCGATCAGGTTAAGGATTTCTCTGGCAAGGGAGAGTACCCATGTTGAGGAAGACAGCAGGAGGTGCCCTGAGCAATTAAAGACAGATGTGAGAAGGGTACCGGATCAGAGGAGAAAGGAGGAGTTCACACAATTTAGTTTTCTCTCTTTTTACTAAATTATTCAGCACTGAAGCAATTCCAGATTTTTTCCCCATATTTCCCACCCCTTCTCCGCCCTCTCATGCCCACCCCAGTTGGACTGTTTTACTCTTGACAGAAGCCAGGAAATTGAGCATTCTTTATAATATTTAGTACTCTGTGTCTATTCAAAATGTATTTCAGTAGGCAGGTTCTCTTTCGTACTGCTCTCACAGAGATTTTGCAGAGCTGTAGGGAAATTGCTGTGCATGAATAAAAAACATCATATTTAGTGAACAGCCATTACTTTTCAGACAGTAATATTCCCAAGTTATGTAGTTGCTGAAATATATCAAGCGTTTCATTTCTCTGGAGTCAGGGAAACTTGTTCCTCTGATGTGTATTCTTCCACATGCAATGGTGTATGTACACTCCCTTGTCAATATAAGAACCATTCACTACCCTTGCATTTGAAATAGGCTAGAAATTCTAGCAGGAGTATCCCACTGCATTTCTTGTAATGTGGAGGGGAATGTGGATTATTAGTTGTGATACAATTTTATTCAGAAAGCAAAGTGCTGACATAAGTTTGTTTGCTGTTTCAGTTTAAATGGCCATTGTAGATTTCTCCCTCTGCAGTTCGTGAGTGGCATGATTTAGCAGCATCCCCCTCCAAAACATGCACATCACAAAATAATAAAATAAAATAAAATAAAATTTAAAAAAGTCAAAACAGAGATTCGTTTTACTGGTTTTAGGTGTGTAATGCAGTACTCAGCAAACTATCTGTACAGTGAAAAGTTCACTGGTTGTGCACTTAGAGCTTGTAACTATAATATGTTGTTTTATCACTAAGTGTCTTGGCTTGAATGAATGACCCAGTGGGTTCCCATGCACTATCCCCCATGTTGGGTTATGTGCATCCCTGATGCTGGAGCACTTCCC
This sequence comes from Tyto alba, assembly GCF_018691265.1. Classification (NCBI taxonomy): domain Eukaryota; kingdom Metazoa; phylum Chordata; class Aves; order Strigiformes; family Tytonidae; genus Tyto; species Tyto alba. The sequence continues at coordinate 26,137,252 of NW_024881275.1, forward strand.
ATTCTAATTGAGGCAAACCAGAAGAACAGAAGCCACGCAGCAGGCTGCAAAGCTTTTGATGAAGCTTTTTGCTCAGACCACTTTCTTTTTAACTGGGAATGATCCCTAATAACAGCTGCTGCCAGTTCTACTATTTGTCACTCAGTTTCACTTACAGACAAATTAATCCAAGAAGGTAATGTTAACAAAATGTGCATACTGTTGGAGCAGTTGAAATTACATGCTGTAGACAATTAGTTACTCTTTCAGTAGGTTTTTTTTGTCAGATTTTTTGTATATCATTGATGCAAATTTCTTTTGCTTTAATTTTTAATTGTTTCCCTTTGAAAATAGTCTTGTGAACACTATTAAGTCCGGGTAAAGTTCACACCCTAATGTGCTCACAATTAATGAAAATATGTATACTGTATGCAAAGTCACCTGTTAAAATTCCCCAATACACAGGCTTTTATTGTTCACAAATTAATGTCATGAATCCATTTGAACACCAACCAGGAACTTGTTGTAATTGCTCACACATAAGTAAAAGCTTTCCCTGTGTTTTAATTAGTTGATGCAAGGGATTAAGATGATTAGGTGGAAGGCAGTGCAGTTTCTCTCTTAATAAATCAGGCAGTGTGGGTGCCAAATCAGCCCTCAATCCCATTTGTGCAAAGTGCTTTAGTAAAGGCACCAATCAGACTGTTAAGGCTTCCTGTGGCAGCAGCAGTGTAGATCATTTGGGTTTGCTGATACTGTTGATGTGCAATGTGGGATATTAATCAGGACTAATTATATGCATTGGCTATGAAACAAATTCAAGGCCAATGCAGGGCATGCTTCTGTATGTAATTACTGACTTTAAGGTACTGGGTTAATTGATAGAAATTAAGAGGACCTTCCATTTACTGACACTGCCTTTCAGAATACCAGCTCACTACACTGACTCCTTCTTTGCAATTTGGTCCAGTTACTTTCAAACATGTGCTAGTATATGATTGAAATATACATCCATTACAGTTTGCCTATTTTTTGCTTTTCTGTTCTGTAACTTTTAACTTTCTCTTGAGCTATAACAAAGAGGCAGCAAACAATTAAATGCTTTTAATAATAATAGTTGTCATTCTCTGAGACTGCTGTGTAGAATGCCATTAGCTTATGTTAGACATTCAGAAGAAATGCAAACCTCAGTTTTGTGAATAACACTGAAGGCTGCTTTTTTTTGATAAAGGTTAGAATGTGGCATGTTTACTGTATGCATCTGATAATGCAGTTTATGTGTTTTGTTAGGCCAGGAAGTGTGTATATTTAGGAGATAAGATCTCAGTCCAGTGTACTCTTATATTTATGTATCTATGTATAAATTTGAGTCAGTACGTCTTTCAGATACATGGTAGAACTGAGCTTATTCAGGACGGCTGAGAGGTGATCTTCAACACTTACCTGTACAAAAGGGATATTGGAATGAAGAAAGTTTGAATATTCTTTGATGGAGATAAATGATAGATGCTTTGAATTTTTACTGTCTCAATCCATCAAAGGTAAGCTGAGATTGATTACAGAATTGGATAGGACTGTCATTCAGGGTTTTAGCCAGAACAATATACCAAGAGAATAGAATTCAACAAATATTTCTCTTGCTATTTATTAACTTTACAGTTCTGCAACAGTAATTGTAAATGCAAGAGGGAGGTCAGAGTATCTGAGTTAAAGCAGATATTTCTATTCGGGTTTCATGTCCCTACTTCCTTAGTTCCTATTGTTTGCTGGATGAATCAAAGAAAATGTAAGAATCAGGTTTTGCCTTTTTAATGTGTTTTGTTGTCATCTCTGCAGCTATGAGAAGAATGCTATTCTGTCTCTATCAGGTCTGTTTTAATAATAATTGGTGCTAATGGTAATAGAACTATCTTCTTTTCACAGAAATACTTGATTGCAGTTCACTTAGCACCATCCATAACAAGCAGGAAACTTGCTACTGTCAAAGCCCTTTTTCTTTAAGTCTGAACTTCTGTGGCATAAATTGCTTGTAGATGGGGTTTGAGCCAGTCCATTCCCATTGTCTGTGCAGAACTAGCCACATGAATGCCACAAATTAATCACATCTAGCACGAGAATAGAAAGCTCTCACCCACTAATGCATTTGTGAAAGCAGCTTTGAATCTGAGGGAAAGAACCTCTCAAATGAACATGAAAAATGTTGGGCTTTTGAAGGCCGGGAAATTGTGCAGCCTGACCGGACCTGCCTGCTACCATGTGGGGGGAGTGAGGGATGGGAAGACAACCAGCCTGGGAGGTTTTCTGCTACGTGACTGACTGATGCTGGGGTCATAAATGAGCTGCTGGCTGCGGCTGGGTTGGTGCTCAGAGTGCAGTGCCAGCTGTCTGCCTTGCTGGGGAACAATAGCAGTACCCTTTGGTGTGTGAGAAAGGGACATTCAGGCATAATGTTTTATTAGACTTTGGGGTAACCTTTCCTTTTGCAAACCTCAGGATTCTTCGATAGGAATTAAACAGTGTCATTTATAGTTAACCTTTTTTCTCCACACCCATTTGTGCATAGGAGTTCCTTAAAAGGTATCTGTGAATGGCCATCATCACACATTCTGATTTCGTCTTTCTTATTCTCTTTTATGTTTCCTGTCTGAAAACTGAGGTGATTTTGAATCATTGCCTTTTTGTAATTTATGAGGGGGAAAGAAAACCTAAAACATCCAATAACCAAGTCAGGAGTACGGTCAAGAATGATTACTATAATTCTTCGGGGCACACTTGTAATGCTGAGCCTGAATAGAGGGATATTGATGCCCTTTCCCTCCCTTCTCCTCAAGTCCCTTAGCCATAAAGGGATGATAGATGGAGAACTTTTGAGCCCCTTTGTTTCATGGGATTCTTGGAGTACACATTCTTTGGAACAGAAACAGTTTCTATTTAGGTGCATGCATGAAAGCAGACACATACCAGCTGCTGTCAGACCATACACGTAATTATTATATTTATAGTTTATGATAACAGAGATGAATATGAACTGAAACACTAGCTAAAGGATGACTTTTTAAGTGGTGTGTTAAAAGCATGGTGTTTGCATCATCAAAAAACTGCAGTCGAATGCTGTTTTCCCTAGTCTTTTGTTTAAACATTTGCCCTGAGATGCTAAAAAAATCTTGTCTAACAGAAAAAGTGTAATTCTGACAAACACAGACTTCACTGTGGAAGGCCAGAAATTGTATTAGTAAAGAAAACAGAAGATGCTGTGACATTTACATAAAGATTATAATAAATACAGAGCATCAAGTGTTCATATCTTTTGTGTTTTTTTCTGATCACCTAACTTCTGATCACCTTAACATCCTAGCTAAATTGAAAGTAATTTCTAGTGTGCAGCCTGAGTTCCTGGGCTGGATGTTTTGTATTGTTTTCCTTCTTAAACCATCATAAGGCTTGTTTTGTGTATCATGTGTACTTTTCTTTCTTCTTTACTTTTTTGTGTGTAGAAAGCACACAGACTGTGGCAGGAGGTGGGGTTGGGGAGGGGCACACATATCCTATGCAGCATCATTTAGGCCCATCATGGACTTTCTTCATGGCTTTGCCGTGCAACTGCTGTCACACCACTGCAGCCATTCAGATCTGCTACAGCATCTGTACTTTTCCAACCTCAAGCCTCAAGTCATTCTGAAGGACACATTACAGCTAACCCCAGAGAGTAAAACATGAAGTAAAGGGTATAGAGTTTCTCAAAGAGATGACCCTTCTGCACTTGGCCTCTGGGAAGTTCTGGTATAATGACAGAGCTTAGCAGCTTGTGCAAGCACTAGTGGATTGGGGTTAGCCCTGTCAGACAAATGGCTGGCTCACATTACTCGCTGTCCCTATCATATTCATAACTTGCTATTCATGAAGCATCCTGTAGGAAGTTCTGAAAAAGGAGGAAATAGAAGAATTGCAGAGACTGTGGTGGTTCATTCCTCACAGATGTTATTTAGAAATTTGTCAGTGTATCCTTTTTTCATCTCTATCTGAAAGTAGCTTGAGGAATCTCCTGTATAACAAAATGAGCAGCACTATTGTTTGAAATGCTGAAAATGCTAGAAAAGTGTGCCTTGCAGGTACTCCAGAACTAACTGAAAGACATAGATTTCTGAAAGCAGGTCAGCCCTGAGCCACCACCATTGTAGGTACATCATTTTTACCCCAAATTGAAATGAAGTGTCATTTTAAGAAGGAATATATGAGTTGAAGTGGGGAAATCCTGATTTTGTCACTGAGTAAGATAGAATTAGCAGTATGATAACGGCTACTGTTGTAGTTGTTAACTGCTCCTGTCACCAGAACAAGTTCAGCACTGCATGCATCTTCAGGGCTGTTGACAGCTGATGCTTGATTTCTATTCATATATTATTTTGGACCACTCATATTATCACAAGCTCTCACTAGTCTTATCATTTTTTGTTGAGAAACCATAGTATTCAGAAAACTGTGGAAACCCTGATAGTGCTCTAAAGGTACTAAATACTGTCTTGATCGCTGATGGACTGTAATTCCTGTTCCCTAAGTAGACTAATAAACAGATCTGGAAACCAGTACCAATTCCATTTACAGTGATCTGAAGGAGTCCTTGATAAGTCAAAAATGTAGTTGACATATCAGAGCAGTATCCAGTGTCTGGACTTACAGGATACCTGTGAAAAGAAGAATCTGGAAGATTGTCACTTGCTGAATAGTTCATGTAGTATCTTAGCAAGAATTTAGTATAGGCTATCAGAGCATGTGGTGAAGCATTTCTGTAGTAAAATGTTCACAATAAAGTAGTGGTGTTACTGCAAAAGGTGATCTGTCCTTCCCCCATCTTTTCCCTTCTCATTACCTCTTCCTCTGTGTCAGCAGAAACATCTGTTTGCAGCACTGTGGACCTAAGCCAGTTCAAAGGAATTGTGAACTTGTATCATAAGTCAAGCTGTCTCTGTAGTAAAGGTATAAATAGCTACTGGAATAGTCCAGCATATTTTCAAAGGCAGGAAAGGAAGAATGTTTGTTATTTCAAAACCCCCTTGTCTAAACTTCAGAATTTGGTTCACTTACTCTGAAAGATTTGATTAGGATTTTTTTGTTGGTTGAGGATTTTCTATTGTTCTTTGTTTGTTTGTTTGTTTAAGTATGGTTAGCAAAAATGTAGCAAATATGTAATCACTGCACAACTGTCAGAGGACAATGTAATTTTTTATAGTCTCAGGGATGATTTATTGCTGTGGTTGTTTTTTGTTTTTTAATGTAGTTAAAACTGAAATGCCCTTTTGCAACTACTTGCAATTGTACCATTATATTTATTTATATATTATATTTTGGTTAACTGTCAATTATTCTAGCCTTTACAAAAGTGCATCTGCCTCTTGTAGGTTACCTAGATCCTGAGGTAGTACAGATCTTCACAGGTGTGCTGTTAAACTCAGGGGAATGCTGTTCAGCAGTAAGACTTCTCCATGCTTTTGTATTAAATCCAGGCCCGTATTATAGGGACTTATACAGTATGTGAGCTGAATACCTGATTATTTCTTGTTGCCCATTATGCAAATATTTATTATGTCATTGCTTTATTATGAATAGATAATTTGTACTGTAATTTATTTCATAATGCAAGAAAAATCTTTTTTTTTTTTTTAAAAAAAGTTAAGTGCAACGAACTTAAACCGCAGAGGTAGGAAACTAAGCAATTTAAAGTAAATTTTATACAGCATCTTCCAACTTTTTTTGAATTTCAGAGTACTTCACAATAATTGGTTAGTGGCTAGAACCAATCTGAATACATTATATCAAAAGCTAGTCTACTTATCTTGTCAATTTCAAAACATATGTTGAGGTAAGCTATATATATATGTGCGTTTCAGTTTAAAGCATTCTGGATTTTTCTATTTTGAAGTTGCAAATCTAAATAAGTTTATTTTCTAAAGGATAATGGGCTTTAGAGATGTATCAGCAACTATCTTTGCTGTTTATGTTTGAGTTATAATGTGTCTGACATTCTCTCCTAGTAATTCCACTCATCATACTGCAAAGATCATTATGGAAGCCTCCCTCTTCAGTGAGGCAGAGACTTGTTTTAAGAAAACTTCTTTTCAATAATTTATTTCCCCTGCTTTGAGAGAAAATGTTCTTTCTACTCGTTATGTTATTTAACTCAATGTACATGCTGATGAAATCCTTGAGAGACAGTCACTCTACATTTAGTCACAGATGGATCAGCAGTGCCACAGATTATTACTAGATTTTGGACTAAGGAATTGAAGAATTCACTGTATATGCATTTTCTGAAAAGGACAGATGGCATTTGTGCTATGTTTCTAGCATTGTTTTAAAATATCCTTTAAGCAATTGTTGTATAGGAAAATAAGTACTTAGTCATACTTGTTTTAATGGAATGTGCTTGGAAACAAGCACACTGATTCTCGTTATTAAAAACCTATGGAGCAGGGCTCCCACGGAGCTACATTTGACCTTATCTTTTGCTCTATACCCTAGTTTCTTTCCTTTTTGAAAATAATGTTACTATATTATTTAATTTCTTTAATAAAAGAATGGAACTGTTGGGGGGGATATTCAATGGCTAACATATGGCTTTCCAGATTCAAAATTACTGTCAGACATGGTATTTGTATGCTGGGTTTCTGCATATCTGATGGACTACTGTCTTAGTTGGTGAACTCTTGAAGATCTTTTTTATCTTTGTAGGTAAGACTTACTCTGTATGGCATATAGCATGGCTGGACAGCTAGATGGCTTTGAGTTTTCTTTCTGTATCTGTGGTCTAAAATGCTCAATATTATTGCCGTGTTTGGGTTTCTTCAAGAAGCATGCAAATGCAAAACTCAGAACTGAGGAGTCAGTAGAAATAAGGGATTGTTATATTTGTCATCCTAGTCCAAGAGTTTTGAGATTTGGGGATTATTCTAGCTTTGTGCCATCATTCCCCACAATCTTTTAATGTGAGACTGTTGTCCAGTCCCTGCCTGCAGCCTTGATGACTGTAAGGTTCCTCAGTGCCACAGGCAGAACATTTTTCAAAGAGAAGTTACAGAGCGGCTTTCTATTGCTCTTGACGTATATCCACTGCAAGAGTAATGCATAGTGGTGCAAGGTTCTGCTTTAGATGACTGTCATCCCTTTTGATATGTAAAAAATTGTGAGCAGATACGAAGATTTTACCCTAGCAATCCCCAAGGCCTCCCACAAGGCAAAAATGACACAGCTATTATTTTCTGAGTCCTGCTGGAGGCAGAAAAATATTCATATAGGAATAATCAGGATATATTAGAATATGGTGCATTTCTATTTTCTTCTTTCCTTAAAAAAAAGGCGAGGGAATGTGTTAACTTGATTAGTGTCAGGGGCATGCATGATCTTTATCTCCGCAGGTACAGCTGAGGACAAGCTTTTCCTAGCCATTAGTATTAGCTGGGATCAAGTAACATTTTGTCTACAATATGAAGATCGGGGTTTCTTCAATTCTCAGCTGTGAAGAGAAAAATACATAACATCTGTACATCCTCATTTCATAACCATTCCTCAGCAGTGCTCTGTACATACCAGTTCCTCAGCAGGCAAAAACTATAGCTCGGTTTCCTTACAATTTATACAACACTTAGCAGCTGAAATATATTAAGATGACTGAGCCTGATAAAATGCAGTAGAATGCCTTTAAGCTGTTGATACTCACTTTAAATACAATATCATGATAATGCTCCAAGCAGCACCTTTGTTTTTGTGGCAAGGATGTCAAACAGTAAACTGCCACAGCTCTGCAGGCTGAAGTTCAGTTTATTGTGGGTGGGAGAGACAAAGAAGTCACAGTAAAAATATCTAGAAAGCTAAGAGAGAATAGGCCCTTGCTCCCAGGACCACACAGATCTGCTTGCTGGATATCCTGACAGATCATGGGGGAGGATAGCTGTCTGAAGGTTTTTCAGGTTTTATCAGAGCAGCTTAATAGAATTGACTGTCTGGCAGACAATCTGATTTGGGAATTCCAGCCAGCCACACACCCTTGTGTTGACTAATAAGTCAGTGGCTTGCTAAGCCTTGTCGTTACCTATTGTTTAACAATTTGGGGCCTTGCAGGAGAGCCCTGTTTACATTGTAGTCACTCGCTGTTATACTCCTTTTCCCCTGCCTCAGAGCTCTGCTGGTCTCACAGACCAGGGCTCTCGACAGGTGATGTGCTTTCATTTCTGGTGCGCTTGCAGTACAGTTGTTTGATTGTGTTACTGAGTAGGCAGTCTGAACTGTTGACATCACAGAAGTGAAGTGGAGGCAATATTATGACCAGTATCACCACTTAGAGACTTCATAATTACTCAGTCAATATAATTACTTGATCTGTGTTACTGAACCAAATTGCTGTTGGCACTCATTTTTATAAAGTAGGAATTCTTTTAAAGCCTTTTAAAAGGAGATTTCTTAGCATCTAAATTTTAACATTTGATTTAGGTTTCTTGGTACAACATACTATGAATATGCAAATATAGTCCAGGATTTTTAGAAATCTGCTAAACTTTGTCATTCACAAGCAGCTGCACAGTTTTTGATAGTGTTTTTTATGGTTTGATATGCCAGTACTTTGACGTCTAAATACTTGTTTGTATGGCTAAGCCTGATGATTTTAGTAATATGCATCACTGATTCATTACAGACAGAAAACTCTGACAGCAGATATTTATGCTTGCAAAATTTAAGGCCTAGTCAAGCCCCAGCCTAAGTTCAGATATTTAATTGCTTGTGTGTTTGCTCTCCTTTGAAATTCATTCTCTGTTGCATAGGAAATAATTTTTCACATCTTATACAAAAAATCAAAAGAGTGTTCCCTCTCAGAGTAAGGTTTTTTTCTTTTTATGTGAAATGGCTCATGTTTTTCCTATCAAAGAGCAAGGTAGCCAACAGAGGGAGCACAAATTCTGTCATGTTCCCTATCTTGCATGCTGGTGATTGGCTGGTAGGACAACCAGGAGCCAGGTCTCATAACAGCTGTGGCACAGAGAGCAGTGTTAAAATGTTGTATCAGTGCAATGATATTTGACTACATATGGAGTGTTGTTACTTTTCATTGGTAAAATCGATCTTGATTTTTACTCTTTCTTTTTTGGATGAATTATCCTTAGGACACAAAGTATTGCTGAGGAAATAACACTTAAAAGATAATTAATGGATGTAGAATCAGTACACATATTTGGTTCTGAATTTTGTTGCTGTCTTTAGATGGATCTGACTGAATACAACACTGCAAATGTAATGCATGCATTATTTATTAATTATTTTCAAGATTCATGAGGGCAGGGACAAAAGGGTAGCATCTGTGCATAATTTGAAAACGTGATTAAGGGCCATAATCTCCTTCAATTTATCTCTCCAGAAAAGTTGGGAAAAAATGAGGCTCTGTGTCCCTTCCATTAAATGGACTTGGGAACAAATGCCTACAATATATAGATGCTGTCTCTGATCTCTGTGATATATTGTTACTATGATGTTCTGTAGTTAGAAGGTAGTATATTAGTCTAGCTATTATCATTGTTATTATTGCTGTAGTATTTATTAAATCAATTTTCCTTGAGAATATAAGGTTCTCCTTTCAACTGTATATTCAGTTGCATGCACTGTTTATGCACTTGAGTGTTAAATTATTATTTTGACAGTCTGCTTCACATTTACTCATTTTAGCCTAATCATGCAAATGTCTAAGCACGTGTATGACTGAACTCGTATGAGTGATTTCTCTGAAGTAAGTGAATAGGATTGATTGTTTGGGCAAAGGTTTGGGCATGCGTAACTTAAAGCATACTGCAATTCTACTGCTTAAAGAGACAAGGAAGGCAGGTTTATTAACTTTAATTTAAAATGTGCATTTCCCCATAGACTTTTTTTTAACCTCTGAATTTACAGGATGTTGCGATGAGATTGTAATGCAGAGTGGGAACAGAGGCTTGGCAATCTCCTATGTATTTAGAGAGACTGCTGAGTATAGAAATGACTGGATTGGTCTGGTTTTGAACTGGGGAAATCCATAGATGCAACAAAAAAGTCTTCGTAGCTTTCTAGCAATGCTCTGAGACACCCAGCCACCCAGCAAGTGCTAGTGTTAAACCTCAGAATGGAGTCTGCTTTCTTGGCAGGGAATTTATTAAATCAAACACTGACCTTTTTAAATCCAGTAAAGGCAAGTGTTTCCTCTATCTGAATATACAAACAAAATCTTCAGCATTATGCTCTTGCAAGCACACTGCACAACCTGCTTCCCTACCCTTTTGTCGAAGAGGCACCACATGGTGATGACACAATGGTGATGACACAAATAGTGTAGAAATCCTGTAATGGTCTCCTAAAGACCTTCCTGTCCCAAGTGTGCTATTAATTTGTACTGAAGGAGCAACTTTTGGCTACACAATAAAAAGAGGAAAACATTGCTGTAACAGTAAGGACTCCTGTTAGTAGTAGTGAAAAGTCACAACAGTATTGTCTGGCAGGAGCTTGAGCCTCTGCATGTGTGAGCAGCATGGTTTAAGCTGCAGTTTTGCAGATCAGCTTGGTATGTTTATTCTGAAAGGTAGTGGGCACAAGTCTTTGTCTTGTCCTGAAAGAACATGGGGATCTATGCTCAGTTCTCCCTGAATGAAGTTGATGCAATATATTAGCTTCCTTAATTGTGGAAGAAATGTGTTTCTTGCCTTCTGGACTGCTGTGAAAATTTTGGCACTTTTGAAACTTGGATATTGAACTGCATGATGATTTTTACATTGCCCAGTAGAGGAGACAAAACCAGAATTCCTGGACTGCAAAGCAGGCAAGAATTGTGCTGTGAGTGTATGGAGCAGAGATGCAGGTATTTATCTCAGTGTTTTTACCACTGTAACATTCTCCTTTAGCTTGTTTATTTGGAATGCAAAGAGGAAGAAATTTCTGCAGCATGTAGAAAATAAATACATTCTGTACTTCTAACTGAACTGGTTTCTTAAGGTCAAATTTTACTCCTCTGACTTGCATGAGCAATGATAATAAACTTGGGGAAAACACAGTGCTTAAATTTGACACTTAGAATTGTATTTAAGTGCTTTCTCATATTTACAGGTTTTGGAAAACAATGGAAATATCAGTGAGTGCTATGAAAGTATAATGGGCCGTGGATAATGTAGCCTGTAAGGGTAGCTAAGGTTTAGAAACAAGTGGCAGCTTTACCTTTTAGTTAAGTTTATAAGGAGAGCATTTTATATTTCATCCTCTTTCAACATTTGGATCATTTATTTCCCCCAGAGCAATATGAGACTGTAATGTGAAAAGGTTCTGGCCCTTCTTCCCCATCCATATTAGTGATTAACAGAGTGAGTAATGACTTCAGGTGCCTTTGTGACACAGTGATCACGGGAACACAGTCCCACTGTAGTGAAATGTGGTAACAACTGTAGTGAAGTAGGAGGAAAGCAAAACAATGTCTGCTTTGCTTTTTGTTTGTATTTTAAGCACAGCCAAAGCCCAGATAATATCTTTGTCTTTTTGTTGTTCTTCACTAAAATGAACAGTGATTTCTTAAATCTGTCTTTTAAGAAAACCACCGAACTTCCCTGGTTTAGAAAAGAAAGAAAAACAGTTTAAGATCATCTGGGGGTTTGCAAACCTTTTTATTATTGAGCTGTTCTGTAAAAGTCCTATTTTCCCTTCATGGTAATTTTTAAAATTTCTCAAAATTTATGTGCAAGAAAATCTTTGAGGAAAATCCCTATTAATCTCAAGCTAGGGAAAAAACAAAACAAACCTGAATAGGCCTAAGGACTAAGAATAGGCAGGAGGTTGGGGTGGGGAGAAAAACAAATTAAAAATGCCATCTTAGCAAACAGTCATCTGTGTGATGGAAATTCCAGTTGTAATTGGAGAGAACTCTGTAACTATGCAGCACTACTCACATCTGTTTTAATAACTTTGAATTAACTTATTTCAGTAACTCATGTTCAGATTGTTATGGAAGAGCACTGACCTATGGTTAGCACTGATCAGTGCTAAAATACACAGGCAGACTGTGAAGAATTTCATGGTTTCCTTGTGTGCTGAGCTGTATTTTAAATGCAACTAATTGTTCTGTCATCTAAACCCCACTTCTCAGTTAGGATTTCGGAACTCGATTATATGAAATTGTATGCCCACTTGGAGCTTTGACTTCTGTCAGAACAGGAAAAACTGGTTTACAGTTTGCGTGCCTATGTAGTTGGTGTATACAGCCAAGTTTGTTAAAAGTTAACAGTCGGCATGCTTCTAGATGTCCCTCTGAAGTGAGCTGATGGGCTTAGATGAAACCGCAAGAGACATTGTTGAAGTCTACCTTTTATCCACAGACTACATTTATCCCAAATACTACAACAAATGGTTCGGCTCACTGCACAGCTTTCTTGTCTGGCTTTTAAAGCACTTATGTGAATGAGGCAAGTGGGAGATCAGTTTATTCATGCATGGACTTCTTTGCAGAAGACTATTAGCAACGCTTAGGACTATTAAAAAAGTAATGGTAGCTCCTGTGCATTTGTACCTGTCTGGATGAAGATCACCAACTTACTTCCTGTAGTTACTAAGATATGTTATCTGAAAGGAGGCCTTATGTGTTTTGTCACTGTGCTTGAGGAACTTCTTGAAGTAATTCTGTGTTGCTTCTAAACTGTTACAGCAGCATAGTCCCATGTTTCAAGAAACGTCAAGGCTAAAAATAAAATCTGTTATACCTTTATGGGAAGAATGTACTTACACCATTCCTGGGCATTACCAGTGTTAAGTCCTTTTGCCCAGGAAGGACCTCTGAAAAAAGAACTCATTCATTTTATTTATTTCCTCTCTTTCATATATATTTACAGGCAAGTGCAGTAGACAAGTATTACACAGGATTAATAGCCCTGGAGATGATGCCTTGTACGTGTGGTGGCTCCCTGCCCATCTTGTGAAGCACACTGCAGCAACATGATGCATTACTCGCTCACTCAGGTCCATGGTCTGCAGTTGCTGTTGCAGCATGCTGTCCCAGGCCCTCTGTGTAGCACAGGGTGTGGGAAGTATGATTTACTCAGGTAGTGAAGGAAGCTCAGCCTGTACATTCATTCTATTTTTGGTTGCTCGGCAAAGTTGTCTTATAAATACACTAATTAATGCCATGCTTGATAGTTTTTTTTCTCTATCTGGTTGATTGTTTTCTTTCTGTGCCATGCTTTCAGTTTCTTGCCAGTAGGAATAAGCTTGGAATCACTGATTAATTTTGTACAGATCAGTAGCCTGTATTTTTAGCCATATTTTATTTGATTAGCAGCAACCAGGACTGTACTGAGATCAGGTGCCTTGAGATTACTCCACCTCTGAGCCCTCCTGCACACCATTAACTGTGTGCTTACTCCGTATGTTCCACCTTTTCTCAGGAACAAAGTGTATTTTCTCACCGTCAAAGAAGATTTTGGCTAGATATGCTTGAATTGCACTGATTACAATTATCACTGAAAGCAGGAAACTAAGGGCAGTAGTTAAATATCACAGAACTGTCTCAGTGGCAGCTAATGCAGCTTCCCTTCTCCAGCTCTGAGCCTCCCTTTGGGACCTTCCTCCTCTCTCAAAAAACTCTGCTAACACTGGTGGCAAGATTTGTGGTTGTGCCCTGGAGGTCATACCATTACTGTATAGTAACTGTATTACTTCAGTGATGACACAAAAAGAAGTACAGCTCTTGATTCTGGTGACAGAAATTTCACATCTCCTGCTCCTCCATGCTGGGTGCATGTGTTTGAGAGCATACCATGGGAGGTGCTTCTAACCACAGCAGAAACTTGCCCATCTATCACGAACCAAGAGGTGCTAGCAGGATTTTATCCTCTGTGAAAGAGAGACACTGGATCAAGACAGATTATTGTGTGTGTGTGTGTGTCCCCCCCCAGGACTGACTGCCAGTTATGCAGTGTCACCAGTCTGCTGAGCAGTGATCTCTTTGCTATCATAGAATCATAGAATGGATTGCGTTGGAAGGGACCTTTAAAGGTCATCGAGCCCAACCCCTTTGCAATGAGCAGGGACATCTTCAACTAGATCAAGTTGCTCAATACCCTGTCCAGCCTGACCTTGAATGTGTCCAAGGATGGGACATCTTCTACTTCTCAGGGCAACCGGTTCCAGTGTTTCACCACCTTCATTGTAAAAAATTCCTTCCTTATATCTAGTCATAATATACCCTTTTTTAGTTTAAAACGATTACCCCTTGTCACATTGCTACAGATCCTACTAAAAAATCTGTCCCCATCTTTCTTACAAGCTCCCTTTAAGTATTGAAATGCTGCTATAAGGTCTCTCAGAGCCTTCTCTTCTCCAGGCTAAACAACCCCAACTCTCTCCGTCTGTCCTCACAGGGTAGTTGCTCCACCCTTCTTACCATTTTTGTGGCCCTCTTCTGGATGTGCTCCAACAGGTCTGTGTCTCTCCTGAACTGGGGGCCCCAGAACTGGACATAGTACTTCAGGTGGGGTCTCACAAGAGCAGAGTAGAGCAGGAGAATCACCTTTCATGAGCTGTTGGTCAAGCTTCCCTTTATTCAGCCCAGGATATGGTTGGCTTTCTGGGCTGCAAGCACACATTGCCAGCTCGTCTCCAGTTTTTCATCCACCAGTACCCCCAAAGTCCCTCCCCACAGGGCTGCTCTCAATCCCTTCATCCTTCAGCCTGTATGGATACCAGGGGTTGCCCTGACCCATGTGCAGGACCTTGTACTTGGTCTTGTTGAACCTCATGAGATTTACATGGGCCCACTTCTTGATCTTGTCCAGGTGCCTCTGAATGGCATCCCGAATCTATGTCTAAGCCTCTCTATCCGTATCCCCATTAGAATTAGAGGAGTGCATGTGTTTAGTGGACAGTGCGATCTATCTCCTGGGAAACAGCTAATTGGATTTATTAGATATTCCTGTTAAATTAATGAAAACTTGCATATCGATAATTACTTTCTGTTGTCCATGATTTGTGAGTAAGTACTATTACAGTATGAAATACGGATGATGTAGGCACTGGATGGTAGGATATAAGTCATCAGCCTACTCTAGGAGACGGAAATATGACTTTGCACTTACAAACTAATGAATCCGTGTGTACCCCAGCATCTTTGTTGGCATTACAAGTAGGTCATAAGTCAGGGTTTATATGAAGCTGCCTTTGTTAAAAGAGTCTTTTTTGTGTCTCAGGGTGTGGGGGGTGACCATTTGTGTTATTTTCAACGTGTCACAATTTTCAGACAGAGAAGTGTGATGCAGTATTTCCCATGTTCTATGTTTGCAATAAGAGAACAAGACTAGACGAATAATGCAAAGAGATGCTATTTTTCACAGTTCGAGCAAAACAATCCTGCTTGTATCTGCTAGGTTGTCAGCTCAGGCTGGTCTCCAACTCTTTTCCTGCCTCATTTTTCCATCCATCATTCCTGAGAGCACAGAAGGAGGAATAGATACAGTGTTCTGTGCTTGCTTAGGCCTTGGCAAATAACAATTCATCAACATCCTAGCTTTAAATAAGACCACTCTTTGGCTTGGAAGAGCATTACAGTTTACCTAGTGTACCCTGGTATCAGGAAAATCACATGACCGGATCTAAAACAAAGAGAATCCTGCAGTATATTATTGGAGTTATTAATAGAAATAGCTGTTCTGTTGAAGGGAAAGTGCATGAAAGCCCTTGTTGGATGACCTTGATATTTCTTGGAGAAAAATGTTCAAAATAATATTCCCTTTGCATCCCACCCCCCTCCAAAGCAAGAACAAAAAAATTAAACCCCACAAAACGTCGCTAGTGGGTTTTCTTCGTATAGAGGCTCTTTTACTATTTTTGTTTCAGAGTTGTTTTTGCACTGGGGAAGAGTAATGCAATCAAACCAATTGGCTGCCAGAGATCTTCTTTAATGCACTGCTTTGAACACAGTACATAGGCTCTGCAAATAAATACAAAATTAGTGTTCCTGTTGGAAGCACTTAGTGAGAATGAGTGATTTGTCTTCCTTATGAAAGGTGCATATATTTCTTCTGTTAGCTGTTTATCAAAATGTTGGTTTTCTGCTTATGGATTCTGAGGTGGGATTCATCATTTGTCAGCTTGTGAGCAGATGTTCTGGAGACAACCAAATTGATCACAAGGATGAACTGAACAGCAGTACCAGTGTTGGAGGGTAGCCTTTTCAAACTGTATCTCTATCCTGTTCTGGCCCCTCCATCCTCCTCTTATTTTCAGTTATTAACTGTCCTCCAGAAAGTTACAGGGGAAAAGAAAAACCCGTTTCACGTGTGTGTGCAAGTTTATTTTTATTTTGTACTGGAGAGACATTCTCCAGTACAAGACAAAAAGAAGGCAAAGACTGAGTCTGTACTGAAATGTCTCCTCTGCAAACCAATGTATAATGCTGTCAGGGAAGGCAACATTTAGTCTTGCTGGTCTCTTTTTAACAAAACAAAACAAAATCCCTATCACAGAAAATGAAGAATTACAACTCTTTAGGAAGTATTGCTTGCTGTTTTATCAAGCTGTTGCCATGATGATTTATTTAATTGTTGTTTGTCTTGTGTGCATATCAGTGTTTCAGCAAAGTTGATGGGAAGCGAGAGGTAACATTACTTGTCAAAACTGAGTTTGAAAAGTTTGAATTGCTCTTAGCAGATACAGAGAAGAACTGCTAGAGCTGTGTTGATTACACAGCCATTAAGGACCTTTCTTGCAAAAAAAAAAAAATAAAACTCCTTTTGCACTTGCGTGCAGTTGAAAATTGTGGGCTGGTGCCAAAGGATTGAAGAGTTAAACACATGCTGCTGAAGAGCTACATGTGGCTTAAAAAACCACAGGTTTCTGACCCCAGCCTTAAGTAATTAACAACTGCCTCTGGAATGATGCAGCACTCAGTAAGAATTGCTAAGAAAAAATAACTGTCCTTCTTCAAAAAATTGAAAGGTTTGGAAGCAGACATTCTTTATTTACCACTGGGAGCAGAAATGGACTTCTTTGTAACCTTTGTAAATGGATTGAGGAAGAGGGGGAGAAGGTTTATTGTGAAGTGTCCTGGTCAGAATGGTGGATGAGGGAGGACACTGTGTTCAGTGCTCTATAAACAAGACTGATATAAGAAACTTACATAAAAAAAGTTGAATGTTTTTCCTTCAGAAACTGGAAATCCAGTACATAGTTGTGTATTTAATACAGGTCTGAATATTTTCTGCAGCGTGGGGTTTTTATTTCATAATGCTTTTCTTCATTTATGCCAAAATAAGGAGGATGAACTGCTTAACCTCTTTGATACCAGTAATGTTTCATGTTCCACTGAAGATGCACAAACATTAGGCTTTTGATATATCAGCTAATGGGGTAAATATATATTTGGCTAGCAGCTGAGATCACAAAATGACGTTTGGCATGCCAACGCCTGATGTTTTGACAGACAAGTGATATTTATGAAAGATGTGGTTTTGATGTGTTAAGAAACGTGAGAGATTCAATGCATAGTTTTTATTTCTTCATTTACTAGGGACTGAAGAAAGTATTTGGATAACAGAGAAGGACATATGTTCCAAGCCGGGTGTTCAGCTCAGGGTTGCTGCATACTGTCAGATACATTTGTTACCACTGCATTAAAGCACATTTGTTAAAAATAGTAAATATCATAGGTGGACTTACGTGAAGCCACAGTTTAAAAATTAAGAGGAGATTATCACTTTTCAGATGTGACTTTTAAGAATTATGTCTGCCCACAGGAAAACAGGGTCCTTCAAAAGGTTTATTCATGCTGTCTTGATCCACAGTCTGTTTTTCAGGGGGTTAAAAAGAGTTACTTTTGAAGTTCACAAAAATCCAGTATTTGCTTTTTCCCAAGATCTTCTTGTGCCTACTTTAAAACCTGGAGTTCTGCAAGAAATCACAAGAGTCTCTGAGGAGCAGACGTTTTCACATGGTGAGAGGGATGGATGTGGTTTGGTACCCACACAGACTGCAGAGGAAGAAGCTCATCTGTGGTCTGACCAGCAGTGGGGCTCTGAGAGGCTGCCGTCGATGTCAGATTTCAGGAGCTCTGTACTGCTTATTACTGTGTTCTTCAGAGGTAGAAAGGCCTCTTGTATCTACAAGCACTGCAGCTTTCTCCCTTGCCTGCCTTTCTAACTTAACAAATACCAGATTCAGTCTGCATTGTCTGAACTGTGGTGAGTGGTCATGACTTACCGCTCTCCATTTCTCTGTGGACTTCCTTCTCTGTTACCTAGCACAGAGGCTTCATTCAGAGGTTTCTTTCAGTGCTAGCTACCTTTCCTTAAATGAACCAATACTAAATTCAGTGTCTTGCATTCAATTTTAAATTAATATCAGGCCCACCTTAGTCTCTGACTCACATGTATCAATAGCAATCCCTTCAAAAAATGTTTCTAAAATTGAATGTTTTTAAATTTTTATCACCGTGCCAAACTTCAGATATTTTTCTCAGATGCTTTTTATGATGGGTGTTGGCTTTCACAGGAGCCAAGGGTCCTCAGAGTATCTTACGGCCTCTTTTTCAGTGTCTCAATTTGAGCACTCCAAACTGATGCAGAGAATTAATGGACACTTTGGAAATACAGCTTTTCATCTCTGTGCCCTAGTTTCATCTTGTAAAATGCAGGTTTATAATACTTGACTGCATCAGATGGGAATATGGGGTTGTGAAGATTAATTAGTTAATTTTTAAAAGTAGTTTACATGTGTGAAGTGCCATATAAATGCTGATAGGAGTTCCTGCTGTTGCTGTTTTTTTTCCCTTCTGCCTCCTACCTTTCGTTAGTTTGACCTGGTTAAAGAGAATAGAAATCAGTCATCTAACCAAATTCTCCCTGTGCATTCAGTCCTATATGTCTTATCTGTCTTACGCCTTTTTTGCTGTTCTTTACCTTACTATGTACAGACTTTCCATGAACCATTAATAGTCATAGCCAAGTGCTTGGGGTTATCTGAAGGATTCTTGGGTCCTTCTCTTTCAAAGTAAAAACACTGCTTCAGTTAGAAATTCTGTTGTTGAGTGGTTTATTATTTCATTGATTTCCTTTACGAGGTAGAATTAGTTGCAGTGACATCTTCTTGGACGAAAGTGGTACAGTTTATTATATAGTAATAAGCTACTTTATCCCCAGGGCGTAATTCTTCACTAGTGCTTGGAAGGAACTGGGCACAGGAAGAATATGATTTATTGAGTGAAGTAAACTTTTTAAAAAGCGTTTTTGTGTGGTTTTAGGCAAATGGCTTTACCTAGAGTTTTCACAGATGATTACTAACGACACGTTCCTCATTTTCTGGGTGACTTGAGTTGAAACTATGGGATCTGGTCTGCAAAAGTGCTGAACTCTCACAGGTGCAATTATAGTCAGTGGGTACTATGCTTTGAACATGTGTGACCCCAAACCACTGTGAATTGTGGGGGTCCAAATTGTTGGTCACTCTTGGCATTAACCTTTTTCTGCCTCAATTCCATCTCTGTACAGTACAGTTAATAACACCCTTCAACTGACAGAACTGTTAAAATTAAAGGTTTGTCAATATTTTTAACCTAAGTAACTGGAGTAAGAGGCAATGAGAAGCTTCTGACACTTTTTGTTGCAAAACTGATTTTTAAATAGGGAAAAAAACCCCCTCAGTTCTGTTAATGGAAATGTTTTCTACTGAAAAAAATTAACTGTTCCCTGAATAGATTCTACTCACTCTGACTGAATGAGGCAGGGCTCCCATAGAACAAATTGTACTATGATCATGTAGTTATGGACTGTATTGTAGTAGATACAAACTGATACCAAGGTAAAATGCCAACTTTTCGGCATTTCCTAACCTTGAAAAGCTTGACTTTGCAACCTCACAAATGTTTTTAACACTCTTCTGAATTGTTCAAGTGCATCTTTTTCTATAACAAATCAACTGTTGGGGATCATTGGGAATGCTGAAATTTTTAATTCACTCCATAGTTAACTGTTGTTTGAGCTAACTGAATAAATGGTAACAGCAGCAGGTTGTCATCTTTTTCATAGTAGCACTGTGCAAGGAGAGATTTGCTGATGGGCTTTGATACCTTCTGACAGCAGGGTAGTGGTGGGAGTTGGGAATCTTCATGCCAGGCTCTATAGGGAGGCATTTTCTAATGGACACAGATTCTGCTATCCTTCTTTCTGCCTTCTCATCTGTACTGTCCAATGTCAGTCTTTTTTTCCCATTTAAAATACCCAACAGAAATGTTCCAATTGTGGAAAGTTTGGCAAAACAAGAATGTGAAAAATTGGGTCTTACAAATGGGAAATACTGGATATCTTCATAGGTGTTGCCTCCAGTGTTACTTTCAGCGTAAATGATTTTGCATTTTGAAAGATCTGGTGTATTTCTCAGTTGCAGTAGTAAGTTCTGTATGTTACTGTTCAGTTCTGGTACCAGCATTGTAGTAATAATACAGAACAAATGAATAAAGAAATGAATGGAAATCCCATACGTCATGTTCCCATCTTCAGAATAGTAGCTGATCTTCTGTTATGGAAGCAGATGTATTGCTTATATTATTTAGCTTGCTGTTTTGGGACTTGAATTACTGAGAAGACTATCCTCAAATGTATGTGATCCTAAACTTGAAAAAAATAGGCAATATCCATACCAATTAAGATATCTGAAGACCATGTACATTTTCCAAACAAAATCCTTAACGTAGCTCTTTTAAAATCTCATTCTTCCCTCTCCACACCACCATTTAGATGCAAAGATAGGGTGTGGAATAGCACATTTTATATATATATATATATATATATAAAATGGGCACATTAAAATAAATTACAGAGTTGCTGATGCTACTTGCAAGTGATTCAAGAGCAGGAGTGATAAGTTTTTTTCCTGTCTTCTATTTTTATATGTGCAAGTTAGTTTTGTACTTAAGAAAGTGAGAGACAGAGAACACCTGTGTTGAAGAGACACCTTTGTCAGTGCATGCTGATTATGCTCTTCAGAGCCCCAGCTGTTTTCATCTTGGACCTCTCCTGCGAAGAAACTGCCAGATGTCAGCTTGCTTTAAGCCTTTTTTTTTTATTATTATTTTTTATTTATTTGGCATGAGGTACACCAGTGAAGAATTAAATTTTCCTATTAGTATCCCTTCTAACTGTCGTAAGCCTCAATTCTTCCAGTGTTTGTGTGAGCTTGACTGACTTAGTTTTCCAAATGAGTTCTGCTGAAATTTCTTACATGAACAAATTCATAGGCCTTTGTGTCAGTGGGATCTGAGTGAGGAAGAAAGAGCAAAGAAGGCAGGGAAGTTAATTTTTGTTCAGCTCTTCAGTCCTGGACACTGACAGTAAAGAATGCTATCTTGCCCCTCTAAGGGTACAATGATACATGCTTGAATTGGATTAAAAAAAAACATTAAGTAGATGAAACTAAGAAATTGATATCTTAGATATTTTCTAAGATGCTTCACTGGGTTTCTGAGTCTTGCTGCATTGATATGTCAAGTGGTTTTGAATCATGCTGTTTGGTGGTCATGAGAACACGGGCCTGGGTTCCTTTTCCTTAGTCAAGCACAGGCTGTTTGCTGCTAGTAGAGAAGGCATGTCTTTTTCTATCTGCCTGCATGATGCAGGCTTTTTACATAGATTTGAGTTTAGCATTCCTGTCTCCACTTGACCGGGTCCTGGAATCTGCATCTTCCCTTTTTTACCCCCTTCTGTGGACATGGAGACTCCTAGTCCTCTGCACAGCAAGCTCTTTTTGTGCCTAAAGGACTGCATAAAAAAGAATATTTTACATTCAGTTCTCCTCATCAGTACCATAATTTACTTTTGTCAAAGTATTTTTTTACTTAATTCCTGATGTCCTTTGTCATTGCTTCCAGTCATAAAACAAAAGCATAGGCAAAACTGCTCTTTCAGAAGAAAATGGCTAAAAAAAATGGAAGAATTAAGATACAAAACACACTCTTCTAATGTGTTTCTTCCTTATTCTTTCATTCTTTCAGTGTTGAGTTGTAGTTCAGGGCCTCTGACTAATACCTAGTTGAAATCATAACCTGTGAAAATGCTGACAAAATAGTGAAGGACAAGGAGGATTGTTAGCAAAAGTGGAAAGTTTAACGTTGAGTATGGTGAAGTCACATTAACTTGTAGTCCTCATTAATGGACATCAGTTACACCGGTCTTCACATGCCGAATATTGTGCTGAGATTTGTGTAATGAAAACCTAAAAGAGAGTAGGTCTCAGACTTAGTCTTGAACTAGGACACACAACATTGTTTTCTTCAAATTTAGACAAATAATAATAGTAAGTGAATAAAACTTCAAGAAAATCCTGTTTGAAGTCTCCTGTTTGAAGATGTGGCTTGGAAGGATTTATTATCCTTTTATGCTTATCACACCTGTCAATTCAGGGTTTGCAGCTGAAAAGAATAGTTCAGATAGAGTCAGATAGTAGTTCTGCGTATGTCCACATGCATAGGAATTATATTTCAGCATAGACAATATTTCATAGCATAAGAAGTGGCTGGAAATTTTTTGAAATTCCATCATTTCTGTTGTTTCATCTCAGCCTGTCAGGCCATCTGTTTCGGTGCACAGAATTTCCTAGCCTTCCTAAAATAATCTGGAACAGTCATGGCCGTAAGATAGCTAATGAGTCTTTTAGTGTGAAATGCCGTGTAGTAACTGTGGCTGGTACCTAAGCAACTAAAGCTATAGAGTTGGTTGTTTTGTTTTGTTGTTTGTCTGTTTTTTTTGTTTGGTGTTTTTTTTTTTTTTTTTTTTTGTTTTGTTTTGTTTTTGTTTTGTTTTTTTTTTTTTTTAAAGGTTGTTTTGAACACTTATGGCATGAAACTGTTCAAATAGCAAAAATAGCATAGCCATTGCCTGTAGTAGTACATCCATATTCGGTATGAGTTTGTCTAATTATTTAGTGAAGAGATGGTCCAGATGTTTTCAGGATCCTTATAAAGCCCAGGAAGATTATTCTTAAATCTCTTCTGTGTATGGGAGTAGCTTCTTTGCAAGACAGTGATCGTGAATTAAGAACACTCCCAGGAAACTGAACTGATGTTCATTGCTGCCTCTTGTAGCTCTTCCATTAGCTCTTGAAAGAAGGACATAGTGCTTTGTGCATGCAGTGCAAACTATAACCCCTTGCATTTTCTCTGTAAAAGCTTCAGCTCCCCTAAAAACATAAATTAAATTAGCATGTGTTGTGCCCTTAAACAGTCCAGACATGTAAAGCATAGTTATCTTGCTGAGAAAATGATCACAACATTCACAGAGCCCCGTGTCTCCCAGCAATCTCCCAAGGACATCTCAATGTGGCATGACCTTTTCAGGATAAATGGGATTTTAAATTCAGCCTTTTCATTAGTGTTCTTTCTGTGTATTATGTCTTGCAAGTTGGAGTGAGCTTTGAAGCCGTGAATGTTGTGACAGTGGCTATTGTTTCTGTACATGCATTGTTAATTGTAACAGTAGGAAATGTGCAAGCCATATCAAAACAAGTGAGAAGAGGGCAGAGACGGGAGAAGCCTGAAGAGAGAAAACTTCAAAATGAATGTAAACAGAAAAGGTGCAAAACCTGCAATTACGTTATAGAGGAGTAAAAATCTGTATAGACAAACTGAGTTGTTCCTCCCCCCTCCTGCCCCCCCCAGAGAGTAATATGGAAGCATTAGCAGCCAAACTATCTTCATTCCTGAAACATGTTTTGCTCTGAAGGGAGTATTTAATTCTCTCTGAAGAGGTAAAAAAGAGCAAGCCATTGATCTCAGTAAGATGCAGAGCAGTGGTTTGAATGCTGAAGAGTTGTAGTATACATATCTGAAATAGTGTGTTGCTCACAGGGTTGCACTGCATATATCTGGTACCAGACATGCTTTTGTAGTTAAATGAGCAAAACTAGAATCATAAAATAAGTGGCTGGAATAGTTCAGTAAGCCTTCCTGATGGCTACATTTTTGGGAAAAGGGGTAGTGATCCAAGAATTACTTCGCTGAATCAAATGAGGCAGACCAAAGGATCAAAACAGACTAAAAGAGCAAACCATGGTGATACAGAAATTATACGAATACAGACATAAATAATGCTATTATTTTGATTAAGGTAAAAGGGGGTGCTTAAGGAAAAACATTTCTATAAATGGACTAAAAAATACCTGAAAACATTTTAAATCACCTATACTAAATAGCAGAATTGTAGCTCAAATGTAACATTTGCAAATAAGACTTGTAGTTCTGTTAAGCTTTTATTAATCTGTTATCTGTGTTTTGATTTCTATGTGCTCAATGAGAATGTAGATAATGAAAGTTAAGGCACAGTGCTCCTTGAAGGCTAAAAAGAAGTTGCAAGAAGAGTGGGATTTTAGGAACGATCTTTAAGCAATGTCATTTAAAAAACACTGTCATTTGTATTTTTAAGGCCCCTTACAACATGATCAATCACTTTATTCCCCCCTTTCTGTTCTCTTGAGTGAGTTATGCTCACAAGGCAAGAGACAGGGAGGCGTAATATGAAGGACGCGGCAGATGTTCATGTGGGTAGGCTCATACAAACAAAATCTTTAGCTATAGAAAAAAAAATTTGGGGGGGATTTGGGGATTTTTTTTTTTTTTTATTTACATGTGTAGGTTATTTGCAAGGGTGGTAGTGAAGGGGGAAGAAAAGTGCATATTCTTGCTTTCTGATTTGCACAAGCTTCATCTGAAATTGAAACAGTATGTAAAATATTGTCTACATAATGTCACTTAGAGTATTCGCTTTGCAAGGTTTAAATAACTTTATTAAATCATTGAATAACATCACAAAAATGCAGTATTTAAAAAGGGAAAGAAAAGAAAATGGTAGTCATCACTTTTGTACTTTTAATTCTGGTACTCAGTCCATGTTTATATGGAGAAGTCACAGTTAAGTAGAGATTAGTAGCACTAAAAAAATAATGTATAAATTTTAAAGTTTTTTTTTCACTGTTCAACTCAGATGAAGTGAACACATTTTCTAATGACTTCTCAATTATAAAGGTCTAACCGAATTTTGAGAGAAACTGGGGTGGAGGGGAAGGTGTTCTAAGCAACACTACGTTGCATGGTGCTCTTTTAGCCTTTCTTTTGTTAAAGTTGAAATTTTATTTCTTAATGTCCATGATTCATTTAAACAGACTTTCCTTATTAACTCTAGTTCCCAGTAGTCAATTATGGTTTTGCCCTGTGGGATCCATTAGTTAGATTTGATATCAATCCTCCCATTTTGCTCTCTCCCTGTGTTCCTGCCTTTTCCTGCCAAATGAACAAAATTTTATACACTTCCTAAGAAATTCTTGTTCACTGTCCCTTTTATGTGCAACATCTTTGCTGTATTCCTTAGTTGCTGAGTGTGTAAAAATATAAAAGTTACAGCCTTATTGGATGATTTTGGCAGCAGCACTGAGAGATAAATCATGAAGTAAATTAGGGTATGAACAATACCAGACAGAGATGCGAGTGGATTTGCATGAACTGGAAAGCGTAAGTTGCTCAAATAAGAGGCAAAACAAAAATACATGCCCTGTAGTTCTCTTGGAATATTCATGCTGGTGGCTGAAGCTGTAAACATCTTCCTAAATTTAAAATGAACCTATCTCTGCTATTGGCATCAGCATTTGCAACCCAGCAGTGTTCATAAAAGTCATTAACAGCTGCTATGTTTAGTCCTGAATATGCAGTGTTTTTCTTCATTCACACTATGCTATTCCCTCAGCTATGCATATGCCTCCTTCCAGTATAGAAGTCAGGTCCTCGGCTGTGTTCTTGGTGTAACAGAGAGCACATTATATCTTGCTACTTATGTGTGTTAAACTGTATTTATGATGAAAGTCAGGGTCTTGATATGCTCACTGTTACCCATTTTAATTGGTTTGATCTGCTGCTATCGTAACAGTCTTACCTATGCAGACAATTGCATGGATAGTATTTGGAGATCAGAATTCAAGTCCAGCCATCCAGCATCATCCAGCTATTAAGTGTTATTTGATAGTTCTGTCTGTGGCTCAGGTGCTGAGGAGCTCTCGTCTCTGGTTGACAGTCTTTATAGCATCATAAAACATTTCTCAGGGGAAATCTGGATATGGAAGGCTTTCCAAATGGAAATGGGTTGAAAAGCCTGGGCAAAGTGCAGTTCGAGCTCTAGTGGCGGTTCAAATCATTGACTGTTGGCTAATGACTATACAGTTCAGGTCTGGAAGTTGTTTAATTATTTCAGTTATTGCATTTGGTGAAGGAATAAAAAAGCTTCTGTCTCCGTGACATAAGTGCTTATATGTACTATGAGGGAGAATGTTAAGTGTTTCAGTATTGTTTTTCTCATGGCTAATTTAATCTTTTGTATGAGAACTATGTAGAAAACATGCTAGGTGTATGGGAATACTGAATGACCGCAGTCTAACTGCAGAAACCCAGTTAATTGTAGTTGAATCTCCCCAGGTGGTTCACTGGTTGATTAGATAGTGGCTCTGTTATTTTGTTGGGGTTTTGGCTTTTTTTTTTTCTACTATATGTTGAGAGAAACAAAAACATTTCATAAAGAAGCTATGAAGGGAACATGACACTTGACATAAGTAGAGGTTGCAGTGACTGTAGCATTTTTTCAGTTTCTTTTTGATACTAAGGCTCAGTTTCTCAGTTCTCCCTGACTGTCATATGGAGAGATACAAAGAAACTCAGTGTGTCTGGTTTTGAGGTAGATATGCTAAGGTTCTGTGCCTTAGGTGTTTTAATTCATCACTGTACCTTATAGGTGGATTAACTATTGTAGAGCCTGATTATATCATTCTTTCCGTCTAGTGCAGATGAGGGCAGAGACAAAGGAATGACAAATGAGGATTGCTAAGTGGAGCACTGATCAATAGAGAGTGCTGTTCATTTGGGTAATGGACATCTCTGTCATATCAGCTGTTAAAGAATTCAGTTGAGATGGGTCCCCATAGATCTACAAACCGTAAACCATCCAATACAAGAACCATTACTCTACACCCCTAATATGTAGAAGTAAATCTCAGGAGCTCTGTCTTTGAGAAGCTAGAAGCTCTCATTTGCTAAATTTATTAGATTTTGTTTTTTATTTTAAACCATCCTTTGCTTGGAGACAGCACTTCTTTTCTTGAAAGAAAAGATATATTCACATACGCGATACGAAGATCATTGTGCTAGTTTTGTTTAATAGAAGCAATAGCTCTCCAGTTCCCCTGTAGCCAAGGAAAGTAATAGCATTCTTTAAGAAGACTGATAAATAGCTTCATACTCTCAGAGCAGTTGTGAATAACTAGTACGACAGATTCTAGTGATTATTCAGGAGTCCCCTTTTGTCTAAAGGTGGCTACCTTCCTACTAAGTTTTGCCAACTGAGTTTTCATCGTCACCTTGTGAAGTACGTAAACCAATGACATTGAGATTGGCTCTAGAATAAATCTTTTCTGATGATCATGACATAAATCCTTTCCTGTCCATGAATGGGCAGATTTTCTGGAACTGCACTCTCCATGGCCCCTTTGGACTGCACCAGTCAGAGGGTTGCATAACACAGTGGTTCTGGCCTGACACTCCCCATCTCTGGAGATCTAAAAGCCCATGCTCCAGTACAGTTAGGTCAGCTCAGGAAGATCTACCAGGAGAAAGATTTCCTTGGCAGACAACTGAAGAATTCTGATGTGAGAAAACAGCTCTGTATCTCTCCATCCTGGGTCACCTTTTCAGAGTTTTGTATGGTGGGCTCTACTTGTTGTCTGCTGCTTTTAAAACGCGGTGTAGTCTTTCACATGTGACTTTACTTGAACTGTCATGATTAGTTGGAGCTTTCCTGTCATTTGCTTTCCTTTACTCCCATTCGCCTTCAGAGTACAGAACTACTTTTGGTCTTGCTTCTCTACTGCTTATCACCTCTGTCGTTGTTAATTTCTCAGGGCAATATATGCCATCAATGGCTTTCCTGTAATTGCTCTCCCACAGTAGGGAAGACAAGAACCAGGAATATTCTTCCTTCCAGATCTTACTAAACAGAGCAAATGGAAGAATTCCCTCCCACTTCAGAAATCAGGACAGCAGGATGTGCTTTGTTTCTCCTAAATTTGGTGGCAAATCTACAACAGTCCAGAAGATCTACCAAGAAAGGGTCCTGCAGTGTGTAAGAAAAAAAAAAGTTACAAGAAAATCTGTAAACAAAGGGAGCTAAAATATGTAGGTAAAAGTTTAAATTTGCATACATTTATAAAGGAAATAACATTAGCATTTAATTTCAGTGGGAGTGGATTTGGATTAATGTTACTACATGCTATCATGCCATTTTGGAGAGGAGGCTTCTTGTTGCATGTGGTAACTGTTTTCTGTGCTGATTATTCTCTCAAATACAAATCTTCCTCTGAAGTAAGCTCTGAGTCCAAAACAGTAAGGTTTTGTTACGAGGTTATTAGTTACCTATGGGGTACACCTTATTTTTAGGATGTTGATTAATCCTCAAATGAAAAATGGAGGAAGACATGGAATAAAATGAGCTGTGTAACAGTGCAGAACCAAAACTGCACTTAGCTAGAACCTTAGTTACACCTTCTTTTCCTTTCTTCACTTCTTTTATTTCCTGTTTCTTTTCATCATTCTTCAGTGTTACCATCCCATCTTTATCTGATATCAGATTATCCACAGTTATCCCCAAACTACTGTGTTCATATATAAGAAAATGTGTCAGAAGTGATGGAAGAGGCAGAGATGACGCTCTTACAATGTTGCAAATACAGTGTTGGTACAAATTAGGAAAAAAGGGAGGGAAGAGCATCAAAGAAAAGGAATGAGGTGTTCTTACTCGTTTTTGAAGCTGAAGGCCAAGCTTTTGTGTTTCCCTAATTGAATTCAATGGGATAAAGTTTTAGTTTGATTCAGAGAAAATAGTTGGAAAATAGGATTTATTTTGTTTTTATCAAGTTTTTTCCTACCTCTACCTGTTTTTCTCTTTCTCTAATTTTTCTGCATCGGTTTATTCAATTAGAAACTTTTTGTTTGAGGACATTTCTCCTGCTCTTCATTAGCTAGAAAATCCAGGTTAGAAGCATCAAATGAAGCAAAGGTAGGTTAGTAGTCTAAGTACACAGGGTGTGGTTAGTGGAAAATAATTCTACTATACTGATTATTTGCTTATTTCATCACTTTAAATCATACCTTATCTGAATGAATTAACATAATGATTACATTAAAAAATACCTACCTGGAGGTTAATAATTATGTGGTGTACCCTTGGACCTTAAGCAGTTTAAATAGTTTGGTATAAGCATAATGCCAAAAAGATGTGGTTAGTATTTTTGTGTTTAAAGGAGTACATTGTTCTCATTTACCTCATGGCTTCTGATACATTCTGTGATGTAAAGCACCCAGTTTGCTGTGTACTTTATCACTGATATCCTGTAAAGGCCTACGGATTGTTGTTTACGGATTAGATGGTGTGCATCAGTGTGCGAGGCGTTGAATGTCATACATGGTTTTCTGTGTTCTGCAAGGAGGGGCTGAGTCAATGAAAGCTTTCATGAGCTTTATGGTTGCATCTCCATCCAAATCCTTCCATCTTCTGCAACAAATTAGGGAGTACACAGAATGTAATTTTTATTTCTTCTGTTTTAATGCTTTCTAGTTAAAATTAGTTACTCTCAAGTAGTCTACAGTAACTGCTACCTGCTAGATCCATTCTCAAATGGGTTTTTAAATGTTGTGGAGAGTAGATTTTCAAGGGGCAGTCAGCTGCAAGTCATTAATTTTCAGCACTGCTGTTTGACTGTTAATGAGGTCATGACCCAAATGGCAAGAGTGATTTTACCTATCAAATGTCCTACATATCCCAACATGCTGCTCACTTTCAGCCAGGGGTCTTCACCAGTAATTGTCCCATATAGCTTTCACACTCTGTTGCTTTGTCTTTTAAGCTTACCTTCTAAATAGTAGATAATTCCTTATGCTCCTCTCTACAATCATTTATCTCCAGCAGGACCTGTAAAACACAGCTGCAGCACACAGTTTTGTATACTTGAGAGGGCTGGTGCATATTACACTCTCCTTCTTAAAACTCTTTACACTCAAAAGGGAGCAAAAGGATGGTGGTGTGGGTCCTGTGGCTAGAAGAGCATTGAAAATAATTTGGTTTGCTTTGTATTCTGTAGCAGACTTGGTGCATAACCATGGATAAGCCACTTACTTTTTTTGTTCCTCAGTTCTCTGTGTAGTTAAATAGAAGTGATTTTCATTCCTTTTTGTCTCCACTAGTGGTGTGAAACAGTTTGTAGATGTGTGTGGTAAGTGAATGCTAAATATGGCACTGGAGCTATCCAGACACACATATGAACTTAAATACTGAAATCCTGATGAGGCAGTCCCAGCAAAATAGCCTCCTCTTCCCACAGCAGTAGTCAGTATTCTGCAGTTCTTAAAGAGAGCTTTTGAATTTTAAATTATGAAATGTCTTAATTTAAAACCACAAACACCACCACCACCACCACCCCCACACACACCCCCTCCTGACAAAACGGGTATCTCAGACTTGGCCAATAAAGTCCAAACAATTCCTCTTGTAAAAATAGGGAGAAAGTACGTTCTAGGCTAAACTTGTCTTGGAGTTGGAGACTGCTTCGGTTTTGTTGTGAGAAGAAGAATGGTGCTGAAGACACAGTAAAATCCTTACATTGACTTTCCTCATTAAAAACATGTGATATCCAGTAAAAACCACCTTTCCTTATGGTTAAGCATGTGGATTCAGTGGAGTATGAAGAAAGAGTAATAAAAGTGAGATATTTGTTTATGTGGATTTGGCCTGTTTTTCAGCTGAACTGCAGTATATTTATCAGCTGAGTGTATTATTATTTTCTAGTTAATATATACCTACTTCCACAGTACTGCTCTTACAAATATGTGTGATATAATTTGTACATTAAAAAAAGGCTTCAGCATGCAAATACATTGTAATCTGGAAAACAAAGAAGCTTAAAAATAATAAATCCAACTACATAATCAGGTTTTTATATTTCAACAATATATACATACATTTAAATTACTGCGTGTAATACTGTCTTGTGTGCTATTTTAAGCATACAGGAAAGGTGTTCCTTGCAATAATAATATTTGTCAAATATTAAACTTTTTTTTATGTTACCATGGGAACTATTACCGAACCATGTATATATTACAGAATTTATTTTCTAAAAGAGGATTAACAAGTTTAAATGGAGCCCCAC
This sequence comes from Tyto alba, assembly GCF_018691265.1. Classification (NCBI taxonomy): domain Eukaryota; kingdom Metazoa; phylum Chordata; class Aves; order Strigiformes; family Tytonidae; genus Tyto; species Tyto alba. The sequence goes on from NW_024881275.1 coordinate 26,168,488, forward strand.
TTGTATTATTGGGACCTATTCATATAGGTAAAAACAAAATTGTCAGAAGAGGAAATAAAAATATGACTAATAAAACCATAAAATCTCCATATTGGGAATCCATACTTTAGTTCTCACTGTGAATTTCCAAAGGAATCCTAAAAACAAGTATTTAAAAATACAATTTAGATTTATATGCCTGCATTCCAGCTTTCCTTAGCTCAGCTGCAAAATAAAACCATTATTATAGTTTTATTACAGCTAAGCATTTTGGAGGCGAGCTTTCCTAGCATTTGTGTGATGGTCTTCTGCAAGTGCATTTAGAGCAGGCTGCAGATAAATTCACTTAATGATGACTGCAGTGCAAAATAAAAAAAAAAAAAAAAAAACAAAAACCAACCAACCAAACAAACAAAAAAAAACCTCAAAGTTTTTTGTTTACCTTGCAGAGCACACTTGTTCCGTGCAGCATATAGTATGAAAATAATAACATGTCAGTATTTTTGCCTTGCCACACTGTTCAATACATTCTGTAATTTATGGAATGCTGCAGTTACCTATTTTTCTGCTTATCTGTAGCTTTCCATAACAAGGAAAGACTCTATTTAAAATTCAGGACTTTCCTGTGAGAGACCTCATGTTATCCTTTTTCAAAGCAGTCTCCCTATAGTGGTGATTTGACATTATATTGGGTGACACTAGCAGCTTTGGGTCAGCCAGTTTTATTTGCTTGTAAGATTATTTTCCAAAATAGAATAAAGTAGCTCTGATCATGATCCTTTAGAATATACACCTTTCACAGGTTAATAAATACTTTAAGAAATCCTGGTTTGATTCCAGTATTTTTATTCCATTCATGCTTTCTGTTCTGTTCTCATTCAGTTCTCTTGAGAAATAATGCTGTTCCATTTACCTTATTTGGACTTGTAATTATCATTTTTTGTCTTAAAAGAAAACAATTGTAAAGAACTGTCCACACATATTTAGCGTAATATGTGCTGGTTTGTGGAATCAGATCCTGATAGAGGAAGAATAAGAAAAATCTGTGAAACATGACACAAAAAATCATTCTTAAGGTGTCATCAGTCTCAGCATTTGGTATATTTTAGGGAACTTAATCTTGCCAGTGACTGTGAAGCCTAGGCTGTTCCAATAACATGGGAGGCCACTTGCTGGAGTAGATTTTTGCTGTTATTGGAAAGGTGATATTCATGCTGATGGAGATGAGCAATGTTTTCTCCAGAACACGACAAGCTTTCATCTGTTGTGTGCAGGACATGCTTAGTTATTAATGACTTTTCCAAGTGTTGTTCTTAGGAGTTCCAGTTCAACATATGTGACCTACCAGTTGCATGTACTAACTTCAGGGTTTAACTTCTATGTCATGTGCTACTGATTTTTTATCTTCTGAGTGCATAGCACAGCACTGTGGAAAAAATGGAAGCAATAGGAAAACTTTAACAATAGGAATGCTATAGCTAAGACTGGTGTTGCGTAAAGGAAGGTGACAAAAGCTCCAGTGTTTTGAGAGCACAGCTCTCAGTACCTCTCAGGAGCTTCATGAGGACAGGAAAATGTCCAGAGAATTTTAGACTTGCTATTTGTATTGTAAAGGATTGTAAACTGAGCAAAAATTGGTCCAAGAATTTTAGATGTCTGTGGGTCTGTCAAAACAGAGAGCCTGGCTATTGCCACCTGTGCCCCCAGCATCAAGTGCGGATTAAATACTGCTTTTGCCAGTACTTACTGAGCTTGTGGAAATTTCAGCCTCTGCGCGTTTTTTGGGGGTAGGGGAGTTGGAATTTTTGTTAACTTTTTTTTTTTTTTTTTGGTATGTCTGCTAACACACTTTTCTTAACTTCATGAGATTTATTTTAAGCTGGACTAAGGCATAAGTGCACCAGGTGTATTCTGAGGGTCTCAGCCTCTGGCATCCTATGTTTACATTTGTCCCTCATGACTGTGAAAAAAGGTTTGCCTGAGTATTAATCTCAGTGCAGTGGTGTTTGCTGAAGTCTGTAGTTAAGAGTTGTGAACTGACCCATTCATGTCAGTGATGATACAATTAAATTGTAAGACTTGCTATGTAAAGGGAGAAGAAGATGCCATTAGAAAGGCAAGCCTGTAATTTCAAAAGATTTTTTTTCTCCAGTCTCTGTAAGGCACACTATGAAACTTTGTTTTTTAGGAGGAGAAAGAGGCTTCCAAGCACTGCATTTGCTGCTTTGAGGAAGAGTAAGATGCTGGTGAAATTTCAGGGGGGCAGAAAGAGTTCCTTGATTCACTGTGAAGCAAAAGCACTTCTGTGCCCTTCTACCACCCCTGCTGGGAGGCAGGTATCCAGGCTGCACTGGCTTTACAGCTTTGATCACATCCTCCAACCCTCCAGAAAGTTTGCTGTGCTAAGAAATTTCATCAGAGTTCAGATTTAAAATGCACGTTCCCAATTTGTGTCACAGTTCAATCTGTTAATATTCACCGTGAAAACCTATTACAGAGCTGCACAGGCTTGATGGCTTTCATGTCTGAGCTCTTACAAGCTAAAATTCTAAGACAGCCCCAAACATCACATTCTGATAAGATTTTTCCAGTCTAGAACCATATAATAGCTTTTTAAAATGAACTCTTTTGCATAAAAAATTACCTGTTACTTTTAGACTAATGGCTATAGGCCTAATTCACCTGCTCTATAAACACACGAGTTCTTACAACATGAACAATCTGAGTTTGATTGAAGACAATGAGTCAAATTCTCAGACATGTTACTAAATCTGTTTATTAGAATATTGTAATTGAGGTGATTCACAGTAACGTGCCTTTCCTAGATAGGTATCACGCTACAGACTGTAAATGCTGAAAAGGTAAACAAATTTATTAAAAAAAAAAATAATCAGGAAAAAATGCAACACCTCAATATTTGATTTGAGTAATGGTAGCAAAATTAATGCCTGAAGCAGATTTACTGATATTTTAGTCCACAGTGTTTGGTTTATTTTCGAGAGGTAAGTATTATTGGTATGCAACAGTATTTTGTTCTGGCGAAGATGGATAGGAATATATTTGCAGTTAGTCTGCATATATCAACCATTTAATTCTAGAGACAATGTTTTCTATGTTTCTTGCAAGATGAAGAAATGGATGTAGAGAAGGGGACACCTGTTGGATGCATCTATCAAATTTCTAATGCTGAGAGCAGTTGTATATTGATTACTCTATGTCTTGATATCAGAATATGATTAACACCTTAGACCATGGAATTTCTTTCTGGTAATGATCTGTATGCCAGGAAAAATGTGGAAGTTTTAGGCTGTTCTGGGTGTTAGATAATTATGCATATGATTATTGTCATCAGATCATAATTTATGTTGATCATAAAGGGATGTGATCGCCAATGTATTTCTCTGAACTCTTTTCAGCTGCTGTGTTCTCAGTATTCAGACAGTCCACTTGTCTGTAAGTGCAGATTTCAAAACAGAATATAAAATGTGACTGACCAGAACTTTTTCAGGAACCACAGGTGTACAGAAGGAAGGAAATATATTAATGTATTAAACTAGATAGCATATATGGAAGGTATGTTAGACGTGCTGTTCCAAGTGCACCTGACTGAGGTTAAAGGGGTTATTGCTTCTAGATGTGCTGCTGATATTGCTGCATTTGTGGCTGTGCTCCAGCATGGTTCTACCTGTCTACTTTCTAAAATGCTAAGTGTATAAACTAACCCAGGTGATACTGAGGAATTAAGGTCTAGTTACACGCTGGTTTATGCTAAGGATGGAGGAGAAGGTCTGCTACGGCAGAGAGCTGGAAGTGAGGATTGCATGAAATGTCTTTTTATCTGGCTCAGCTTCAACTTCTCATCATTCATATGGTCTATTCACCATGACAATATTACTGAAACCATTATGCAGCTCCACTTCAGTCATATGAAAGAAGACCATATATAGGTAGGACTAAAGTTAATGGCTGTCATAGTAGTTCTTAAAGTCAACTCTTTTAATGATGATTTTCAGATAAGAAATGTGTAAAACTCTCTGATGATTCAGCAACACAGTTCTAGTTCTTCTTCTTGTGTACATTTTCTTTTCATTTTACACAATTAAAGAAGACCTTCAGTGTTTCTCCAGACATTGTTTTGAGACATAAATTTTTCTAGGTATCTTGTTGGTACCATGTTTGAAAACTAAGAGCGGTAGATACCTGTCCTACACAGCAAAACTCTGTGAGTTCAGGGCATTGGAAATACACAATTCAGGAACTTTTAAATTGGTTATTACTTTAGTTGTTCTTTACTTGAGAATCCCTAAAATTTCCTCAAAGGTGTTCCAGATGGTCAAGTATATATAAAGGAATATACGCTGTTAGTCTTGCGATTTAGTATTTTTCTGTATGCTGGTTGGGTTTGTAAACTGTGTTCATAAGGTTTTATATGCTATTTTAACTGAGAGAAAATGTACAGATACTGTAGCCCATTATTGAACAAGATTGCATCTTTTATGTTAAGAGTATCCATGCTAAGCTGGAAGAAGCCCAATTTAATTACATAGTCCCTTACCAAATAAAAAAAATGGTAGGATGTATCTTTAAAATATTCCTAGTGCTTATGATCTCCTGCAGGGAGGAAGGTTGTTAGACTGGCACTGCACTGAAGGACAGATTAAGAAGCCTAATAGGAAATCATGGACAGTAGACTAAAAATGTTACAGTTTTATTTCACATACATATGGTAATAAATGAGAGTACTATTGTAGGAAAAGAAAGAGATGGAAAGAAATTCCAAACCACAAACTTGTGTTGATAACCTGGATAAATACCTGATTTACTTGTAAATTCTGTAGGCAAAGTGTGTTGTCAGAATAACATTAGGGTATTCGAATCAGCATAAATGGTGGGTGGGGGTTTTGTTTATATATTTATATATATTTATTTTGTCCTGGAGCATTTATTTAGCCCTTTATGATTTCTGTATATGGATATATGTTTCAAAGTTTAAGTCTTTATATAAATACTTACTAAATGCTCAAGAGAAGGAAGGTAAAGCCATGTTTATCTCTTCAGTTTGTTTATTTTTTTCTTAGTTATGATGCTTTTGAGGTTATTTAATTCTGAGCATGCACAGACTGTGCAGAGTGATTTACTAATTTTGAGTTGGTGTGTAAAACATTCAGGCTTTTAAACTGCAGAGGAAACTTGTGTTATTTGTTTTATAACAGACAATTCATCATTTTGGAACTAATCCTTTATCAACTTTACTCATGTGAATGTCCCCTTTGTCTTCAAGCCCCACATGATAGAAATCACAGATGCAGTCAAGACCTCTGTGGCCTTGCTGAATGAAATCTCAGGCTATTTCTGTAGCTTTTAAAATATTATAAAATTTTTCCAGCAGTTTTTTTTGTAACTTTCTAATTTCTATGTTTACTGAAAAACACATAATTTATAAGTTGCCATCTAAGGAATATATAAATAGATTCAGGAAATCCTTTTTATATAATAAGCTTTTGGTCATCCTCCCCTCCTCCCTCCCCCCCCCCCCCCCCCCCCCCCCCCCCCCCCCCCCCCCCTTTATTTCTAATAACGACAATGAACATCTGTATTCCTCGTCACAGCCAATTTTTTAAAAGCATTCCTAAGCTGGTGAACTGTAGGGTATCCTGACCTCTGTAGATGACTTATGCCTTTGAAAGACTATGTCAGGACTGCAGGAACTGGCTCTGTATAAATAATCTGAAACCACTCCCCTCACTCCTTGTTTCTGACAACTCCAAGTCTGGGACTGTGTTCTAAAAACCCACTAATTTAAACATAATTTAAATAAAACTACAGTTGCCAAAATCATATAGAAAGCTGTAGCTTCAAATCACTGTGCATTGGAATTACTCTGTTATAATAAGAAGGGTTAAAGAACTTAGTGGGCAAGGGGGGGAAACAGGGACATCCATTTAGTTAATTTTGTCTGTAATCCCTAAATAGTTCATGCTACCTGTATGGACTGTTTTGCCAGCCATATGTAAAAGCAGCTCTGTCCCTCCTCATCTGCATACTGCCTAAGTAGCAAGTCTCGTTTGTTATTACAAAGGGATTTATTTCAATGAAGAAATGAAACAGGGGGTTGGCAGATAAGGGCACTTAAGCCCTTTGAGCATTACAGTGAGCTTGTAGAATATGGGCACTGAGCATGATAAGCTTTGCCTTCTTTGTTAGCAGTGGAGCCTCACTGAGAAAATATGATGTGGCCTGTCCTGTGGTCTCCTTTCATGCTTCTCTGGAAGCACTGATCCTTGCAGAACGCCTAGTCTGCAGGTACACTGCTGAGATTTCCTTCTGCTTACCTATGAAAACAAGGACATGCTGCTTCCAGCAATATAATCCATGGCATATGTTTTACATTCACACATATACAAGCAAGCACTTCCACCTTTTTTTTTTTTTGCATCTCGGTTTGGGACCTGGAGGAGATTTCTTCATTGCAGAGCTGTCTATGTGGTAGACAGATTTAAGTGACTGGTAAAAACATCTGATGGCTTGATTCTTATAAAAAGGGAAAGTCATGCAACTGCCTTTTGGCTCTTTGTGTACCCTGAGAACCATAGTAGCTGAGCTGATTTAAGTCACTACCTCTACCTTTCCAAAACCAGACATGCTGCAGTTGGCACATATGAGGAGCCTTTGCCCATCACCTGCTTGGATATGGCAGGATGAGCATAGTGCTAAAAATTTAAATTTCAAACTCCAAGAAAAAAAATTTTAAATTGAGCTTTCTTGCCTTTGCACCACCTGCATAGAAGGTATTTTTGATTGTGGAAGGAAAAAATCCACAATGGTGCATTTGTGAAGAGGTGACCTGGAGTTAGCATTTTCTGTTTGCAAAATGGACGGCATCTTCTGAGGGGATGTGCTTGGGTAATGGCAGTACAGGAGCTAATATTAAGCATGTTGGTACATAAATGAGGCAAAGGGACTAAGAAAAGGAAGGACTGTCAAGAGTTTTACAAAATTATGTTCAGTGGAATTGTATCACACAAGTTGAGAGCTATTCCAGTGTTGATATAGACATTTAACACATGCCCTTAAAATACATTTTTATATATCCTGTTGTATTAAGAGTATTTGTTGAGTTTGAAAATTATGACAGGCTGTTTGTCAGTTTCTGTTATTTTTACGTTCTCAGACCAACATCTGTTAACTGATCTGAGCAGATTATTATAATGGATTCTGTGGTTTTGCAATCTTTATTTTTCAGAAGACGACCAATGAGTCATATTCATAGATATGTTTGTATCCTAATTCAGACGGTCCACCTGCTTTAAATACCCAATAAAATACAAGTGCAAATGTTAGTAAGTGTAAAAATAGGATAAAACAGTATGTGAATACACTTCGTAAATTAAGGCAGGTGTCACCTGTTAATGTCAGAAGAATGTGAAACATTAATATCTAATTCAGTTTGCCTCATTTGTCCTTTAATGGATCTTTGTTTATTTAATTTTAAAAAGGTATGCTTAAGTATACATATGTTCTATAAATATTTTTGTTATGTCTGCCAGCCACACTGCTACCAAAATTAAATAATGTTGTAGCCAGCGGGAAGCTTCAGATAATGGACAAAATCATGTAGCTTTCAGTTACATGAAAGAAATTTTACATCATTTTAGAGGTTTTAATTGTTTCTCATGAGCTTACCATACTTAGATTTGTGGTAACTGAAAATAAATTTAAAAAAATCTAAAATGAGTTCTCTCGATCAGGGAAAAAAAAAAAAAAAAAAGGGTCCTTATCTTTAAACTATGCAGAGATTAGAAAGTGATGTTTTTACCATGTCATAGAAATTTCTAGGTGTGAAGGTTTACAAGAAATCAGACCTTTAAATCTGTCCACTTTTTCAGGACAAAATTATGCTGGGCTCAACACTAGAGTAATTTGGAATGGATTTTTTTTCATAGTTGAAAATGAAGACAAATTTCTCTTCTGGTAGTTTGAAGCTACTCAAAGACTTGAAACTTAGGGAAAGATACAACAGTTTGGATTAATGGGCAGGCCAGAAATTAAATACTCCGAAATGAATGATGAACCTAATTTACTGCATGGACATGACCATCATGTATGTATACGTGTGAATAAATAAACAACCAAGACTTGGAGAACAACAGAAGTGTAGTGGAAATAAAAGATAGACTAGAAAATGTAATTTGCAGAAATGGGTGAAGGTCCTTTTTTTCATAAACTTGCCGTAAAGTGGCTGTGTCATTTGTTGATGTAATATGGGAATGATTTTGGAGAGGGTTTCTTTCACCTCATTTCTTCTTCCGCACTGCCTCAATATGTATAGGTAAGTTTTCCTTCTAGATTGCCATATTCTAACTGGTTTACCAGTTAAATATATTTTAATTATTTTGAAGTCTGTGGTATGGTGTAGGCCAGAGACTTTGGAGGAGGGGAAACTAAGGCCCTGCTTGCAAACTTTAAAGCATTATGTTTGACTGCCTGCGGCAGCTGATGATTACTCATGATATTGAGCTGGAATAAAAGTGAATTTTCAGAAGTATCACCAAGACCCCACCTATCCTTTATCACTGTTAAACTAGATTAGATTGGATGAAATTATGTAGGAAAAAAATGTGCTTTAAAACACTTGAAAATTAAGAGACTTAGTTGACAACCTTGATGGAAGTGTTCATGGTAGCACAGTGGAGCAGGTCCACGACAGTATCAGTGGTGTGGAACACGCTGACAAAACAGGCCTCGTGAGGGTCTTGTAATTTGAGCCATTATCTTGAACCTGGTAATCAGGGCTGGTAATACCTCACGTGGTCTGTGTCTGTGAAAGCTGTCTGTAACAGAGCATATCAAGAACTGGGAAACAATCTCTTGGTTTATTCCATTTATAGTAGTTAGTGACAAGCCAGCTGTGGTATTTGCAAACTTTATCTACTAGCCCATACACAGAGGGATAACCCAGAGTATGTTACAAGAGGGCAGTCGTTGTTGTAATACAGTGACACTGTGATTTATGAAACATCTGACAAACATGCCACTGAAGAAGTCTGTTCTTTGTATCTGTCTTTTGTGCTTACTTGTGTTATCCTTGTGACATCCTATCCCTTTACCTCCTGAAATGCTTCTGTGCCCCTGTTGGAAATGAATGGCAGGCCTCTCTTTCCAAGTAGGAAAAACCAAGCTATGAATTAGAAACAGGGAGAGAGTGGGAAAATGAGTCACTGTGCTTTGTCACAGTTGCACTCATTTTATCATACCTGACACAAGCTGAGCAGTATTTACAGTTCAAAGGAGAAAACCAGTCCTTACTCTGGTATAATTTAGTTTCAGTTCCAGAGCTGCTGAAATATTAAAATGCTTCTCAAATGTGTACATGCCCTTTTTTGTTTGTTTTTGCTTTCAAAGGAAATATCCAAACGAAGCTGTTGAAGCAAGACTCCATTTTTCTTTAACCCCAAGCATTTTTAGCAAGTCTGTGAAATAACTGTGGCACTTACTTAAGATCTTAATTTCACTTTTAAGAGGTACACCCATATTTTATTCCTTTTTTGTGCTACATGCTTTTCCAGGAATGCCTGTGTTTTGCCAAAAGTAATTACCCAGCCAAGCTTTCTAACAATATATTTTTTTTTCTAAAAAGTATATTAAAAAATAGCCTTTGCTGGCTCTGGCATCAATTTTGTTGTAGTATTGAATGTATTATTTTTTCTGCGGAACTTTTTTGCTACACCTACCTCTGACTTGCTTCCATATCCCACTTGAACTGAACACTAGGCTTTCACAACAATAGGTGAAATTAAATAGATGAACACAGCCCTACTAGTGGAGCTCAGTCACACAACAGCGGTGCTCCCATTGTCTCCAGTACTGGACCAAGCCCCAGATCCTTTTTGTATAGAAAAGGCCAGCTGTTGGTGAATGGGTAAAAGATGAGGGCCCAGCAAGTCTTTGAAAGATAACTGTGCCAAGGCTCTGTGATATTTACTAGATTTTTTTTTTTTCAATTTATCACAAAAGCACTTGAAAAGGTACATGAAAAGAAATTAACAGTCGTTCTTTGTGCAGTAATGGTACCCTATATGTAAGTGGCAATGCCAACTTCCTTTGTAAAATACTATTGAGTTTTACTAGTGAAAAGTGCTAAGATTAAAGTATTACTCTTATATGTGGTACATAAGGTGACTTTAGTAAAATAAAATGACACTGATTCTTTTTTCTTGCCACCTACTGTTATTGAAAGTTTAATCACATTCATAATATTCCTCTAGCCTATGTAGAGGTTCAGTAAAGCTTGAAAAGCATAGTCGATATTATTGGTCAATTGTTCTGTTCATTGAAGGTATATGTTTGAACACTGAATGGAGCTGGTTTTCCTTTGCTAAAGAGGCACAGCTGTCTTTAAAATGCTAGCTGAAGTTCAATGCAGCTTGAAGTGTAGCCTAATGAGTTATACCATGCCTTCAGTACAGCAAGGAAAAGTTAAAACAGCTGCAGAAGTAGACAAGCACATACACAGGAGGACAAATCCATAGAGTCACACCATAAAACACTATTATAGGTGCGCCTGTGGAAACAATTTGCTGTCTTTAACTATACATAGAACAAACACAAGAACTCCATGAGACCTGGTTTCGAAAGAGTTAGAAAAAGGGAAAGTCACTGTCTGCCTCCCCCAATGGTGTTTCTTCTTCACGCTGCCCAAGGGAAGACTAGGGACTGGCAGGGGAGCCATTGTGGCAATGCACGGCTGATGCTTGTGTGAGGCTGCAGTGAGTGCTTGGGGTGGGATTCATTTGGAAGGAGCCATGTCTGGCTTCAGGCTGTGGTTTCCTGTCTCTGTCACACCTTATGAAAACACAGTTTTAGCACTTAGGTTATGCTAGGATGTAGAAACTTAAGCCTGCGTGCCCTGGCTCAAATTGCTTTTCTAAACAACTTTAGTGCTCTGGTAACACGTACAGCAAATTCCCTCATGGGAGCCAATGCATGTGTGTACAGCAGTAAGGTGCATGCTAAGAAGTGCCAACAAAGCTGGCTTTATGAAAATATCTTGGACTAAGGGGAGATCTTTATGTGCATGTTATACCATACCCTCCTGCTTTCTAATTGATGGTGAATACAACTTGCTATCTTTCAGCCAGCCTTAGTTCATGAGGGTTTTCGTGCTACGTTGTTTAGCTTACTATCTGCCCTTTGCTTATTAGGCATGGTCAGTACACAGAGCTTGGCTCTCAAGTGATGTGTATGCATTAGCAGCCCTTCTACAGGCACCAAAGGCTTGTCAATCACAGTGACCTCCAGAGTCCTCTAACAAGCCCAGCAAACAAGGCATGGAGTTACCCAGTGTGGTTTTTTTTTTTTTTTTTTTTTTTTAATTTCAGTCAGGCTTTTTGGAGTGGGTTTCGCTAATTATTTGAAAGTGTATGCAAACACTGAAGGAGAATTAGGAGCATCAAGTGGGACCTCTGCTTTTATTAGGAGACTTTTCTAAATAGATGTCAAACATATTCTTTACTCTTTAGACAGTTAAACTTTCATCTCTCCTGTAGCAGAAATTCCCCTCTGAGATATGCTAATTTGCTACTTGCAGTATTCTAAAGTAGATGGAAAATGTTATTTGCAATACCTTCATTAAAAAGCCTTTTATCCAGATTTTACACCTCTTTTGCATTCTGGTTAGTTACATTTTATGAAATAAAACCAACCATCTACTGCCCTTCTTCCCCCGCAAAAAAAAAACAACCAACCAACCAAACAAAAACCACCTACAAAAAAAATTGAAGATGAATCCTAGCCATGAATGACTTTCCCAGGCTTGAATTCATCATGAAGTATCCCCTGACTTCATTTACTAAGAGATAGGATGCAAAAGTCCCCCACCATCTCCAGTTTTCCTTCTGTCCTTACTCCAGGCTGGAACTACAAAGCCTTCTTCCACAGCTCAGTTACTGTTGTTAAATAAATGTCTTTTATGCAAAACAGAGTGTTAGAAGGGATAAAACTGGGAAGTAGGAGGCACAAGAAGGCAAGGCTTGTGTAAAGAAGTGAAGCTGCTGTTGCCTCTCTCCAAAGTGACCTTCTGTCTTTTTCCTGTTCTCTTGGTCTGTGTGATACAGTAAGATGTCTGAGCCAGCTCTGGCTGCACAAAGGAAGCGATACCTGTCCACCTGAACTGGTCTGCTCAGACATACTGCAGTTTGAGCTAGCACAGGTTTCTCTGTATGATACTTTGCCACCAGTAGTATTGGTACCATGTCAGGTGTAGAGGAGAGAGAAAACTCGTTTGCCCTGCAGCATGTTGGCAGTGCTGGTTTTCTTACAGCATCAGGAACGCCTATGCTGCCTTCTTCTGATTTTAATTTTAGTTGATTTGAAAAAGGAAAGTCATAGGAGAGTGAAAGGGGACTCTCTGGTCCTTGTCAAATTTGGGCAAATATGCTGTGGTGTCCATCAAATTAGCTAGTGTGTTACCTGTGGCTGCCTCCAGCACAGGTATTTTTGCACCTGTGTACAAGTTCACAGCTGCTGTAGGAAGAGGAGAGCTGTAGTTACAGGCTCTCTCAGGCAGACAGTGGGGAGGAGACTCGCACCAAGCTGGGGAGATGGACCCTTCAAGCTGTGCTATTGTTTGTGACAGAGATGTGCCTCCAGAAAAACAATAGCCCTTGCTGCATCTTTGAGGTAATCTGTCAAGAGATAAATGCAGCAGAATTTGTTAATTTTTTTATGCCTTTCCCTGACATTTTCCATACTCCTCATGAAGAGGCTCATGTTCAGGGGGAACAGAGCTATTCCAAGTTATTTAGTGCCCAGGATTTTATCTCAAGGGAGAAAAGATACCGTCTCCCCAAACCATTTGGTAATTTGAATAACTTTTCTTCTCTGTCTCCTCTCACAATATAGTTATTTTATTCATAGTACTTCCTTCTTTCATCCTTTCTTTTGTTTTATAGTAAGTAATGTACACATTTTTCTACCAGCTTCTGTTAGAAAGCTAAGCCAGATTTGTGTTTTGAAAGCATGCTTTTGTGGGAATCCTTTCATTTTGCCAGAATAAAGCCTTTTGGGAGGTGATTATTTTTTAAATATATACTTTTAATAAATACTTTTTTTGAAATTTTAAATTTTTAAGCCCAAGTGCTTAAAAAAATGTTCCAGTCACTAAAAAGCAGTCAATCACTTGGAAAATATCAGGTGCAGTAGACAGGTTTGAAGAATTTTTAGGATATATACTTTACTTGTTTCATTTTTTTAAGCAAGGAGTTTGTTTTCTGGACAAGGTAAGAGAATCTCTCTTGTTTGGGTTACTTCTTTAGGCGCTGAAGGCACTCATGTTCTTGGGCAAATTAATTTAGCTCTTCACATGTGAACGGTCGTTCCTCAGTACCTTTGCTTTGTATGCAGCTAAGTGAAAAATTAAATCTTTGTAAATGAATTCAGTTTGAGGTGCTGGTAAGCTGTTCCATATGCTTACCCTGAGAATAGGAAGGATGAAAATGGGGGAGAAATAATTATGGGCAAAACAGTAACCTTTTCTTCTCCCAGACAAAGAAAAACACACAAAGAATTCCTTGCCTAGGACATTTTTTTAAGATGGATCTTTGTGGATTCCTGGGAGGACACTCCAATTTGTATTTAGTCTGAAGTACCGGGACGGGCGGGGTGGGGGTGGAGATGGGGGCAGGGGGGTGGGTAGGGAACAGAAGCCCTGTTCATTGTTCCTCCTTTGTTTTGGTCTGGAAAACTGGCTCTGTTAAGGTCTCAACAGGGGGATGTTTCCAAACAGTTTCAGGGAAAGCAGGATTATTATTTTCTTTAATGATGTGGCAAAACACACAGCTTAAACCAGGAAATTAGGAACAGAGCATCCAGTGAATATGATAGTCACAGAAAAAACTTTTGTTTGCTTTTGTGTTGTTTTGTTGGCTGGTTTGCTCCATGCAATGTGAGATGTGTTATTTTTTGCTCCCTCATTGGTACTGCAAGTTGTTTTTTATGTTTGCTGCAGATGTTCAGGAAACTAATTCCAAGGCTTGCACCTGTGCGACACTGACCTAGGTCTACCTTGCCACATCCGGCTTTTATTCTGCTTCACAGATCAATTTGCAGTTTATTCCTCATCCCTCTCTCTTTTGTCCACAAAACCATCCATCAACCCCCTCCCTCCTCCCCACATGTCCTAGGTGGGGGAGGAACTGCGCCTTTCTGTGTCTCAAGGCTGCTTTGACAGAGGGATGGAGGCCAAATTTCTGTCAGGTGAAGGTGCCATCTATTAAAACAGCGTTCACATTTTCATTATGAGACCCTGTTCAAGGGATTTACAACGTGGTGGCATAAATTTGCTGCAGGCTGAACTTGTCATACATAGTTTTATCTGGGGAAGTAGTTACTGGTGTCTCCTAGATTCTCAGCCAAAACCCGTATAGGCTCTGCTTCTTCCCCCACCAGGAGGTGGAGACAGTGGCATTACTAGAGAACATTTTCGGTTTTGATTTGTTTTTAGATACCTGGTGAGTCTCAGATGTGCTAATGGTTTTAGCCAAGACCGTGTTTTGGCAGGCTCTCACTGACTTTCTGAAAGCCAGAAGTCAGGCTGCTGCCGCTGCCAGCTTCCTCCTCCTGTTTTTATATCGCTTATAACCTGAGCCTAAATTACCTTTATTTTACATTGACGTCAGAATAACAAAGAACAAAAAGTAAAGCCTCTGCTTGAGGCTTGCTGCATGAAGCTGGAAGTGTGCAGAAGCAAGATGGCTTCTGCACAGTGCTTTTGTGGCTGGGAACCTTCAAAGCCTCCGCAGAAGCAAAGTGGTTGTGGTGGGAAGCACTCCTGAAGCCGAGGGCTACGAGGAAGACATCTCCTCCCACCTAGTCAGCCTCACTTTGCCTACCCAGCAAGGCACGGCTGACATAGCCACAGATGCCCTGGATATGCAGAGACACTTCATATACCGCATTTTTATGAAGCAGCCTGGTTTTGTGGCATGCAAAAGAAAGGGACCAAACTGGGGAGTGAGGTGAGACAGGAGAGAGGGACAGAAATAAGCACCTGTGGTGTGCTCCTGCCTGTGTTTTTGTGGATCCAGTTACATGTGAGACCTCAGGGAATGCAAGCAAGAAGAGATCGGCATTGCTAAAAAATTCTTCACTGATCCCACAACTAGAAACAAAGATTGGGGTCTCATTAGGCAATTCCTTATCTTCCTAAATACCAGCTATCACAGACTTAAGAATGGGCAAATGAAAAGCTCTGCACCCTTAATACTGAAAATGTCCTTTTGAACTTCCCAGAGGCTGCGTTTGTTGCTGGTAGATCCACCTACCAGGAATTTAATAACATGTTGGTGATAATTCTTTTACTTCAGCTGGGCAGATTTTCTGTGATCAGCAGTGTAATGGAGCGCCTCAAATCGAGGAATCTCCTTATCCAAGGCTATGAAGCCAAGCTGTATTTTGGAGAGAGGAGGCCTGCCACTTTAGTAACTTTCTTAAATAGAAGTCTTTTGAATAAGTCACTGTGCATTTTTTCTGGCTTCTATATATGAGCACACACTTTAGTCAAAGAATAAAAGCTACTGCTAATGATTATGTAGTCTTGCTAACTTTACAGATTTACAAAATTAAAGGAGAGAAAATTATTCAATGCCAAATTTAGAAAATACCACAAAGGACACTTTAATTTCCCTTTTTGATTTAGGAACAGAAAAACAGCACAAGTTACAGAAAAATCCACGTAGGACTCAGTTATGAGCTTTATCATCTAGATTTTGTAATCAGATAGATGGATGGTAGGTTTTGGATTTACAAATAACACATTCCTTAGGTGGATTGAGTACATGATCTGCAGTTCACACACAATACATCTCAAGCTGCTCTATGCAGTCCTGAGGTTATTTCTTTATTATCTTTTTTCCAAGTAAGTGGTAAGACTTATGGCTTGGTCCTTTTACTCTGCTCCATTAAATTTCTATGATAATGCTGGTGCTACGGAGGTAGACATCAGCTTGCAGTTTACAGAGTCTACTGCAAGTGTAAGTATTCACCACTTCTCTTCATACAAAAATAATTTTGCTCTAAAAACAGAACATTAATACTAGTTACAAAGTACATATGATAAATGTAGAAAAAATTACACAGTAATGAATACAGTTCTAAATCTGAAACAGCTATCTCTCAGGGAAGATGTACTTCTCCACCTTATTTTCTATTACTCTGGAATATATCTGTTCTTTTCTGAAAAATGCTACTGTATCATTCCTATAGTATCTCCTGGTTCTTTTTCATTAACTTGGGCTGTCTTTATTTCTGGCTATTAGCACTGTGCTAACTCTTAATAATTTTAGTGAAATGAATAGAAAATGTTTTGCTTTTATGCAGAGGCTTGTGTTACACAAAGCTGCAATTGTATTTGGCCATGTGTTGTATGTAGTGGGTAACTAGTCTGCACCTCTTGAATCGTTCAAGTGTGGTTTCTAATCCAGGATAACCCAGTTTTAGCTCTTGGTGAATCCGCAGCGGTGACTGGATGTGGTAGTTGCTGCCCATCTATGGACTACTGGAAACACCTCCTTTTCCATAGCTCACTAGGAGGTGTTGGGTGTGCCTCTGGTATTCATGAAGGACTACAGGCTGTGTGAGGGATTTGGCATGCAGTGCACATTTTCTGTCGAAGTACTTAAGCATTTGCCACAGTTGCCATTATAAACTGATCAACATTTATTATCAGCTAAATCAGAGCACTTAGATCTTTATTGTTTTTTAAAGTATAAATATCTATAGCTACTTTTAACAAAAAAAAAAAAAAAGAAAAAAGATAAAAGGAAGTCTTTGACTAGGTACCTTTTCTAATTTGATTTTTAAAATATTTCTGGTATTGACAAGTATTTAGATCAAAGGCAATATTTGTTATATAACTAAACTGAATAAGAATGTAGCTGTGATCTTGGCAAGAATTAAAAATCACTTTTGTAGGTTGCTTTTAAAAAAAATAAAATAAAAATTCATAGTTCTAGTCATTTTCAGTGTAGGTATTTGTAGCAACAAGATGTAGTAGATTGTAATTATGCAGAAGGAGAGTTTCTGGTCCATAAGGGCAGTAAGCTCTGACATAGTTTTACAGGCAGAAGTAGTAGCTGTGAAGGAGCTCTTAATAGCAAGCATTCAGTACTAAAAAGGGGTTATACAAGTGACAGCACAAATGATGGTGCAAGCTTCAAGGCTGATATTGCGATGTACAGCCGAGCCCCAAAAGTTCTTTTCTAAGCCACAGCTCCATGGTGTGAAGGGTTTTGGCAGATCAGCTGGTTTTAGGTATAGTTTCTTACTCCTCAGCTGACTGCTAAGATCTCCCTGTAGTTGAGCATTTGTCATTCTCAGTTGTGCTGACAGCTTGCACACTATGAAATGGTTCAAGAGACTGTTCAAGATCAAAAATAACTCTGCTATGGGCCACCTGTTGTGATTTTAACTGAATCACTTCATCTATCTGGGCTGCAAAAGCAGTTGTTTTGGTACAATTAGGGGGAAGTACACCGCCCTGAGACTGAAGTTTAGGGACTCCTTTACTTGAACAACCGTGGTGAAAACCTTGTGTTGCTGAAGAGCTACAGCCTCAAGAGGCCATTCTTCATCATCAGTTGTGTAAATAGCCTAAATTTTACAAGGTAAACAAAGTTACTTAATTATTTAAAAGCTAGCTTGAAGAAATTAGCTTTTATTGTGCGTTCACTGTTAAGACAGATTTTGCCATCTGAAGGCAGTGGAATCACATAAAATGGAGCAATGCTACCATTCACAGGTGTAGTTTTTAACCATAGAGCAGCACTGGCATGTCATCTTCAGCAATGACACTCATGACTTCAGTATTCCATGTTTTTTGTCACCTGGACAATTTGCCCTTCAAGTGAGCAAAGTAATACATTAGATGGTGGTCAGTTCTGCTACAAATGAAATTTGTCCAATCGCTGACACACAAATGCATGTTATTTTGCATGCTGTTACTGTATGAAATTCATTGGCAAGGTAAGATCTGCAGTTAAACTGGTGCAGCCTACTAACATGCTGTGTATTATTTTACACGCGTATGCCAGTCTGTAGAAGATAACTGGTTTTTCTCTGGTACAACTTGCTAAAGGACTCTCTTGAGGCAGTTGAGGCAGTGATTTTTATTAAATATTCTTATATGCTGTGTGACTACAAGAAGGTAGCATATTTAAAATCTTATTTTTGTCATTAGAGTCAGCAGATAGGTCTTAACATCTCTAACAATAAGATATATTGCCAAATAAGGTGAGGTTGTATGAACTTTCGTTTAAAAAGATAACGTTTGTTGTCTGCACAGTGAATGTAAATTCAGATATTAAATCTTGATACAGAACCTGCATTGAAACTAATCTTTTTTTTCCTTTGCTTCGGCTTGGAATTACTATTAGTAAATTGTAACAGGGCATGATTCCAAACTTAAATGCTTCATTCAACAAAACAGCATATAACTTCAAGATAATGATGCTTTCAAGGCATCTACACATCTAAGCCTATGTTATAACATAGTTTTCTGTCTTGGTAAAGGCTTTTTCAATTTTAGTAGTAGTTTTTATTTTCTTAATTGAGTAAAAAGTCAACATAACAAAATACTCATGAGTAAAAGGTGATGAAAGTGTAGATTCTGCATTAAAACATTTTTAGCAGGGTATATCCTGAGGGGAAAGGAGGACTGTAGGAGGTAAATGACTTAATCAGGGTACAGCTAAAAATTCTCTCAAAATAAGCATCTATTGTATAAGCTGAGACAATAAGCAGCATGAGTATAAATATGGAACTTCAGGGCAGAGCTCATTTTCACTGACAACTTCAGATCATCATTTTGGGATGTACTCATGTTAACACTCTCTGTACCATACAAATTCCCAATTCAGTTCAGATTCAGCAAAAGCCTATAATTCTATTTGGGGTAAATTTAGCAAGCTGCTTCCGATTACACCTTAGTCTGGGACCATCTGTTGATGGTGAGTGGAGTTGTTCCTGCAGGCAATGAATGGGAAAAGGAGTGGAGCACCAATGCTGTTAGTAAGCAGATGTGTGCTATCAGTGAATGTCCTTCCCGCCCTTCAATCTGCCAGCTCTTGGTATTGATGGAGTGTTGTATGCCTGCAAGCCATTGCAGCCAAAGGCAAGGAGAAGTGCTCTCTCGGGGCCCATTCATCAAGTATTTCTGCTGGGGTTTGATGGGGAGAGGAGTTCTGAAGGCACAGTTTTGTATGTGAACAGAAGAAAGGACTTAGTTCTAATGTGCTGTTCCCTAACTTGCGCAAGACCATGTGTGTGCTTTCCAGCAGTGGGCTGTCAAAAGAGTCCCATCACAAATAACAGGATACAGCTGCTATTCATAACAAACTAAGCAAACCCCAAAGTGTCAGGGTTAGCTTATTTTAATTCCATTTCCACTACTGAGGTTCCTGCTAGTTAATTTACTTCAGATGAAAAAGATGCCGGATGAAATACAGCATTTTAGGAGACGATGTTTAGGAAATCCATCCTTGACATGCTGGAGGATTTGTAACTGCTTGTTGCTGACGATAGCGCTGTTAAGGTGCTGTAAGTAAGTTTGCTGTTGTTGTGGGGTTTTTGTTGTGTTTCGGATTTTTTTTCCCTTCAGTTCGATGTGAGCAGCAGCTTTCTTTTACAGGGAAACTCAGAAAGCAGGTTGTATAAGATAGCATGAGTTGCTTCACCCTGTGTCTTGAAACAATTGGAGGAAAGAGGTAGACAAGACAGTGTGATGGACTGTATAGTGAGTTGTCTGTTAAACCCTGGGAAGCCCGAACAAGGTAAGTGAAGTGAAATGACTAGTTTACAGTTTGATTCTAAGTGGTGTATAGCACCGGTGTGCTACTCATTAGTTAGCAGTTTCATTTAAATGTCCTTTCTGAGTCAGTAAGGGTGGAAGGAGAATTTACCAGTCCAGATAGCATTAATCCTGCTCAGATAATAGGGTATGCTCCTGTTGTGAGGCTCCTGTATGATCCTGTTGATCAAGTGGTGGTTCCACTTGATCAACAATTCTGTTGATTAACCATGCAATCTGTGCACTTCCAGTAGCTCTCAACTTTTTGAACCAGGAAAAGCAGGGGAAAGAAACGAGTAAGAAATTGTACTTATATCTTCCTGAATCATACCCACTGCATACATTTAAAATCTATGTGTCCTGGTTCAAGAAAAAGGAAAGTAGTAAGAGTCACTAAATCTTATGCTGCTGCCAGAAGTTCCTGGAATCATGAATTAACAATTTAATGAATGTGTATTTGATTTAGTTTTATGACAAAATGTTATGACTGCATATTTAGTATAAAATGTGTGGCTAAGGAGTTAAGATTGCTGACCTGTATTCATTATCACCTGTCAGTAGTTCGATGAGTATTTTGCCTTCTTAAAGTGGAATAAAAAGTGAAAGTACTTGGGATTTCCGAATAGCCTGATATGGTTCTGTTTATAATTCTGGAATTTAAGAAATGCAAGATGTACTCTTCAGTGATAGTTGCACTAGTCCAGTAATGAGCACAATTTCTGACACAGCACCATGGTACAAGGTGTAATTCCATGCAGAAACTTCAAAAGTTTATAGAGTGCACAAAAGAAGTAGGGCAAGAGTTAAATGTGTGTGTTGGAGCTGATGCTTCACTAGCTTTTTCGTTTTTTCTTTCTGAAGTCAAATCTTACGTTTAGTTATGGTAGCCAGTGATTCCAAAAACAAATGTCAAGCTATTTCTACAAAGGATAGGAATTATTTGTATAGCAGTGTCCTTTGGAGTCATAAACTGGATTCATCAGTGGTAAATGTGGTGTATTGGAGGGCTGGGCAATGTGCAGGAGAGGCACAAGACAAGGTGGGGGAAACAGAGGTATAAAGCAGCATGTTATCCAGGGTCACAGAACGTGTTACTGATCAAACTGGGATATGGACATAGATGACTATGCTGAATCCAGTGGCCAGTTTGCTAGATTATCTGCCTTTCCTATCCAGCTGTACCTCAAGCAAATTAGAAAAATAACCAAAATCTTTGTAATAGAACTTTTCACCTTGGATACTAGATTTTGACTGTACAGCTGCTCACTGACTCCAAAACAAGGTGTTTGTAGGTGTGACTGCTAGTTGGGTTCAGATTTCCCCACTAATCTCACTCAGTTTTCATTGACATCAACATAAAAAATCGCTCTGATTTTTGGATGGAGCTGGTCTTGATCTCTTTGTAGATTTAACTGTGGCTTTTCAGGTCAGTTCTAGCTACTGATCCTTATGAAATGGTGCTCAGTATCTTCCTTGAAGATTTCCATAAGCAATAGCCTAAATCATAAAACCATCTGAATAAATTTGTGCACCAGGCCATGCTTGAAGAGTCACTTAGCTGCATCTAAAGGAATTGGTTTTTTCCAGGTCATGGCAGCTGGCTGTTCATGAGAGTGTTTCAGTAGCACTCTGTTCCTCTGCTGCATCTGGTTTGGTAATGCATGAAGAACAGTTCAATGTTTATTTCTGGTCAGGTAGTGTCAAGGTTACATGGTGCAGCATGGCCCTTGCCTTGACATATTTAAGGATCGTAGTTGTAGCAGAGGACTGCTTCTCAAATTCTTGACTGTTCAACACAGTGTAAAGCTACAGATAAACAATGTGTGTGTCATAGACCTTAAGCATGGGTGAAGTTGTCACATATCTAAGTTCAGCTTTTATGCCTGGCAGTATGATACAAAAGAGAAAAGAGAGAAACTTTTAGAAATGTAACTAGACAACAGCAGAACAAACCCATTCGTTTTGAACATTTCTTAAGGTGGTCTGTTGCATGAAATGTCAACATGTGATAGAACATAAGAGTACTTGGTCAGGTAGGAAAATAAAGATTAATGACATCCTGCTTTTTTCATCATAATGGAAACACATGATAGAAGTGCCAGCATGCATTCTGTACCAAGTTACAAATAATAATCTTTTTTTTGCACCCCTTTATTCCCGTATGTGGCCTTTTTTCATAGAAGCCAACCAAAACAAAGCTCAAAAAGCAGACTGCTTGTTTATGATGAGCTGTTACAATCAGGAGATAATGTCAACATCTGCTGATGGGACCTTGCAGCCTGGGTCAGGCTGCAAAAGTATGGCATTCAGATTAAGGAAGAAAAAAAGGGCTCTAGTCAATAGATTGTCACAGAGCCAAGTCACAGCTGCCTTGGAGCTATTGAGCAGTATGATTTCACCAGGCAAATTGTCTCTACCAGAATGGCTGTAGAGCACAGCAGAACTCAGTCACTGACCTGTTTTTGTTTATTTAGCTTTCTCCAGATACTCTGTATGGTTTACCTGCTTTGTGATCTGTGTCATTCCATGCTTAGAAGATTGATCCATCTGTGCTGGTAATGCTTCCACCTTAGGGCATTCATATATTTTCTCCCATGTTGAACTAAAGCATTACAATAAAGTGATTTACACTAACCAGGGAAGAGTGAGTGTGGAAAAAATAAACTCCCTGTTATGGCAGCTTTAATTAAAAACAGAAAAAATATTTTATTCTGGTGTAGTCATTAGTTGATACCTCTATATTTAGCATACATCTGGGCTAAAACTTTTGCCAGGCATTTGCTTCAAGTATTAGGGTTTGTGGGATTTTTCATCATTGTCTGTGCCTGTTAGCTTCAAAAGATGATCATCTCAGCTGCAGGGTGAAAATATGCCAGGATTTTTATGCCACAAAAGACGTAAAGCAAAGGTGATGTGAACGTGGAGAAAATGCTTCTGTATAAAAGAAGTACAAACAAGTGCTAACAGAAAAAAGGATTGTTTGCTGCTAAATTTAAACTGCTGTTTGCCGATACACTGTATCTTGTTAATATGAATTAACCTGGATACTATTCAGTGCTCCCTAATGATATCTCCCTTGACCCTGTAAGTGAACAATAGATTGTGGGTGAGAAACAAAGTTCTTTAACACAAACAGCACGGGATTTTTGTCATGGGATTTAGAGGACTGGCTCTATACTACTTCCAGTCAGCTGGTATTCTGAAGGAGAAGCTGTATGAGTATTTATTTAAATCAGATCCAGGTATTAAACTGTTACTAAAGAGCCTGCAGGCTGAAGTCAAACCGGAAAAGATGTTACAAAACTGGAATGGCTGTTGTAATATTTTTTTTGACAAACCTGAGCATTAGGTCTGTTACGTATGATTTTTACGGTGATACCATAATTAATGTATGCCAGCAGGAGAAAACAGAAAAGTTTTTTCCTCCAGACAGAGCACCCTGAAGAACAGAGGGGCAAAGAATATGCCATTAGAAAAGTGCCATATTTCTGTTTTAGTTGTCATTGTTTCTAGGTCTGCTATGTGACAATGGAACTGGAAATTATATTTTAGTCCCCATGCTGTCTTTTTGTCATATATTTGGAAGTATCTTCCATTGGAAGGGCTACTTTACCTTATAACACTTCATTATGGCTGTCTGGCCGAGTAGACCCAGACTTCAGAAAAGAAGCATTTTAAAACTCCTTATCTTGAGAAAACTTGGGGGAAAAGCGGGGCACTCAGAAGTGGACATGAATAATCTTTTAAGTATAAAGCCTTTTTGAATGTAACTTTTTGATTTATTTATTCATTCCCTCCCAAAGTAAAACCAAAGCCCACCCCTGCTGAATGATTTTAGACTGTAGTAGCTGTGTTGGAACACAGCAATTTCACTTCAAATTCATAGCCTGTTATATTTGGGAATAATTTTTCCATGTAGACAAGACCCAAGGAAGATAGCAGCAGATGCTCAGTTTACCCATGCAATTAGGAAGATATTTTTTTACAGAACTCCTCAGGCAGGACAGACACTTTACAAGTATTGATCCTGGTGTAGACTAGAGAAGAACTCGTAAGGTCCAGATGTAATAATCTGAAATAGAGCTTTTTATGAAACAGAGTTCTTTTTTTTTTCTTCCTGGATCTCTTCCTCATTTAACAAGCTGAGATAGGTAAGATGTACCAAATTCTTTGATAGAAAAATACAATGAGAATTTTATGTAAAGATTATGGAGTAGATTTCAGGAGCTCTGGTTTATACATGTGGAAAAACCTATAATGTTGTTGAAACATGCTTTGGGTTGCTTAAAAAAAAAAAAAATCTAAAATCAGTACCATACCCTGCTAAATATTAACAGTTTTATAGTTAGTCCATTTTGCCTTTCTTGTAGGCTCTTAAGTAGCTGATACATAATTTTAACAAAAGAAGTGTTCTGGAGGATTCAGAGTAGTGGTGAGATAAGCCCCTCTTACTTAGAATGCCTATCAGTTTGACATACGAGATTTAGAAAAAGATCAATTGACATTGCTAGTTTGTTTGTGCAAGAAATTTTACTGATATAAAACCCCCTGAATTTAGGCCATTCAAGAAAACTTAGCTGACGTTTCAGGAGGAGGACTCATACTTTCCATTCTGCTTGCTCAGCTGTGAGAGTGACTACAGGGTTTTGGCTCACCAGTGCACATTCTTACTACAGAATAAAACAGATTAACTTCATTGCTCTTTTAGTTCATGTTGTTTGGGGTTTTAAAAATTTTATTATTATTACTTCTTTTGTCCAGCAGTGATTTCCAGCCTTAGCTATGATTGATATTCAGAGTATATTGGTTTAGCTGAGAGGCAAAGAGATGTGAGAGCTGGGGTCTAGCTACTTAACACATTCTGCTGCTGAGCATTTTACTGTAAATGTTTAAAAAAAACCCCAAAACTATTCTGTCTGTAGTGAACAAACACACATAGCAAGTGAGGTCGATACAGATGGAAATGTGTTCGTCTTTCCTTGGTCTTTGGCCCTGACCTTTCTTTGCTCCTTGTCACCATGGCTGTCTTCATGTCTAGCAGTCCAATGAACAGCTACTTAAGGCTAACCCTTTTTTCTGCTCGGGGCAAGACATTAGGGCCTGCCCTGCCCTTGCTCTAATTTGTATTAACTTCATTTTTTTAACAACTCTGCTCCCAGAGCAGAGCATTATATTGGGAGAAAAGCATATGAGAGGATCATTAAGGGAAGCCAAGAGGTTCCTGTTTTGGACCTGCAATTATGATGATAGTTAAGTAGTTGAGGAGAAATTGCAACGCTACAGAAAGATTAATTACGATTCTCTGCACACTGATGACTTCAAATAAGAGTACTTACCTAGCTTTTTTTTGTTGTTGTTGATGGAAAATAATGATTATAGTGATCATGTAATCTTCCTTTTTCACATGATGAGATGGTGCTTGTGATAGTGTAGGGGTACTTGGGATGATGAGTGGTGGAAGGGTGTAATTAACAAGCAGCTAGGTAATTTATTAATTTACCACATAGAGAACTCTGTACCTTTCTTGAAGAGTTGAGACTTTTTTTTCTTTTGCATGGCTGTTGAAGAAGTTAAGGTTCTAGAAAGACAATATAGATTCGTAAGTGTAAGGCAGCCAGCCAGCCCTTTTCACTGACCATTTTGCATGTGGTGGCTGCTTCTTTATAATTTTTCATCTCTCTTGTTGTCTCTTTGCATAGTTTTGCAAGTTGTGCTTATTTAAGAAGTGCAGCTGCAGTTAGAAAGGAAAGCACATCTTCTTTGGTATTGCAGTCTGCTTAAGTGCATTTGCTCTCCAAATCTTTAGTTTTGCAAGTACAGGCAGGACCAGAGAGCAGCTGTATTATTTTCTGTAATTTATCAAAAGTAATAAAGTTTTTAAAATTATTTCACAGCCAGATTCTGCTGTCAGAAGCACCTGTGCGTTGACAGTAAAAACACACAAGTGCTTCTATGCCTAAATTTTCATTTACTCGGCTATTTCTTGCTACTGAAGATTTCTCTCTTCCTTTCTAAACACGGGACTGGCTTCTAGAAGAAATACCTGTTCAGTATGCATGCTGCTCTGGTTTTCTCTGAAAGACACTGAAAAACACAAAAAGACAAAATTGGAATTTTTCAAAGTTATCTTAAAGCTGACTCACGTACTAAGCCAAAATATTTTTTCTGTATCATTAGAATGTCTTTGAGTGAGATGGTCCAGATAATTTGAAAGGTAACTTGGAAAAGAAATTGCATTGTGGTTGTTCTAACTTACTCTAAGCAGAACATACTTACTGGGTACTTTAAAAAGATTAAATTCTTTGTCAGCTATCATATGTATCAGATATGATTTGGATTCAATCATATGAATATCATATCATTCAGTCATCCTGAGAGACAGAATATTGGAGTCAAGCTGAATCTTTCCAATTCGTATTGTGACATAAAGAAGGTGAAAGATTAGAATATTTCATTAAATGAAAAGGATCTATAATAACAAGGAAACAGCATGTTCATATACTGATAAATACATTTTTTTTTAAATATTCTCAAAGAAGAAGGGGAAAAACTAGGGAGAAGTCTGTAGTTGATACAGTCTACATATTACAAAATAAATTTGCAGAATTACTACTTCAGAATTTTTCTGATCAAATATTTGCACACTGACTTAGCAACTCACAGGGTACCTGCTGTCATAAAACATTTCACAATATTCTAGTTTGATTGACAGATTTTATGTATATATATATTTTTTCCCCGATGAAAAGAGACAGTTTAGTACAAGAAAATGTTAAAAGTGCATCCATTTCTGAATACATGTTGGATTATTATGAGTTATACCTTGTAGGTTGTTAAGGTAGAAATATTATTTCTGATCATTATTGTTATGACCAAACCCACAGGTAATGGCTAATAGGAACATAATTGTTCTTGTGACTCACTAGCAAAATAAGAACTTATGCCATATTGTTACTACACTAGGCTAATGAAATTTATGCTGTGAGTCATTTCAAGTAAAGAAAATGCCCATTTATTCTTTCCAGTCATACAGGTCTTAAATGTTTTTAACACTGTTCTTATTCACATGCATACAAATGTGAGCATGTTTGACATGTTATTGCTTAGTGGCTTTTTTACATAAACCTTCTTTATGTCTCTTAACATTTTTAGCTTATGTTCCCTTTATTTGTGAAACCTACAATATCTTTTTAGTTACAGTAGTTACTACATGAGCTGGTAAAAGTAATCAAGTTCATGCATTAAATACTACATTAGCCACCACCAGTGTTATGACCTAACAGTTTTCTTTTTACCAGGTAGGAAGAGTACCAGCTGTCGCTTATTTGGAATAGTTTGAAAAATCGCAGAGCATCAACTCGGCCAGAAACACAATTCACAGCAGCAACTTCAGTCTAGTTTAGTAGCTTTTGGGCACTCAGCTTTGAAGATAACCTGTACATGTCTGAATAAAGTCCTGCACTTTTTCTTCATGGTAATCATTTTCAAAAGGGGGACTTTATGGAAAAGAGAAGATGGTATGTTACTGAAAATACAGGTGGGATGGTTTTGATAATGTTTTTAAAGGTCAAAATACAGCTTTGAGAAGGAAGCCTTACTGTAGGAGTGCTGTTCTTCTATTGGTATAAAGCAAATAGTTTTCAAATACCAAGTGAAAAGCTGAAATGAGGCTGTACGGGTTGATAACAGACAGCAGTAGAGAGGAAGTTTAAGATGAATGTTCAAATTAAATAAGTTTATTTTAAAACACCTTGCAGCATTTTTTTACTTCAGTAGTCCTTTGGGAAAAATATGTGGCATCTATTTTTTCTTGTAGGTAAAGTTGTAATAAGCTACAGACTGTTATGAGTTTGAGATTTTTATTAGTGTTCACCAAGCACCTTTGACTAATACCTGTGAACCAGCTTGATTACTAATTAACAATCTGATGCCCATAAACACAGAGTGCAAACCCCAGTGGTGTTGCTTTGTGGTAAAACTGAATCAGGAGAGGACAAGTAACACTTCCTTGCAGTCTTTCTCAAGTATATCTCAATTACCTGTTTTATTTTTAATTTTTTTTTTAATAATGTACCTGAGGAGCTGCATTAGTTGCCTGTGTGTGTGTGGGGGGGTGTGTGTGTGTGCAGAGAGTGAAAATTCCTTTGGGAAAGAGCGGCTATAGCACAACATCTGTAACACAGAGCTTTGTAAAGGATTTCTTAAGGAGAATCTAGTAGTTTTTTTTCAGCTGTGATCAGGCTGAAATCCTTCCTATCGGCATTCTACATCATTCAATTTATGTTTTATTTCCTAATATTGTGCACTGGATAACAATAGCTGTAGGTGGATACATATTTTCTAGTAACAGCTCTGTTTGGAATACTATTTCAGGGCTTAATCTGTATTTGTAGGACTCTGTTAGCAGTTACGACTGGAGTCAGTCTTGAAGCAGGCCACTGTCAGTCAAGTGAGAAAGTGTTAGCAGTAGCTACAGCTAACCTGGGAGAGTTCCAGGTGTAGTACATGCACATGTTTTAAACTTTAATAGCAAGTGCAGTCACAGAAAGCAGTCATCAGGTGCAAAGCACCATTCATGCTTTGTAAAAAAACCCAAAAGGTAGAAAAAACCTCTAAGAAAAGGTAGTGGGATGTCACACACATGGCATCTAGCCAGACTTTGGCTAGTGATTTAAAAAAAAAAAAAAAATAAAAAAATGGAATTGAGCCAGATATTGAGTGGTGGTTTTGGTTGACTGCAAAGTAGGTAGATTGAGGGGTTGCATTTATTAAGAATGGTGTTTGATGGATTTCTATCACATGGACATGTAATGAGAAGTCTTGCTTGTAGACTTTAACTGAAGAGAAGCAAGAACATCTGAGCTCTTCTAGATGTTTTCTAGCCACAGTAAATCATGTAGCCATTTACTCTTAAATAAAATAGAAAAAACTTACCAGGAATATGACAGGATGAAGTTGAAAAATAAAACAAAACATGAAATATTGTGTAAGAATATTTCATCCACTTAAGTACATTTAATATGCCACTTCATAATCTTTTATCAGTCATGGTAATATGTTCAGAAAAATGAGCAAAAAACAAGCTGAAAAACCCCTCTGTGAAGATGAGCCTATGGAGCCTTGACTTTTCCGCTGCAGAATTAAAAAATTCTTGCAGTATGAAAAAAATTCTTTCCAAACTCGTCTCTTCCAGACTTAGCTGATGCAGTTAATTCTCTTAAGAAGTATTGCAAACATCAAAACTTTACCTGTTTCATCAGCTCCCACGAGTCACAAACACTGTTTTTTCTAGGAAGAAAACTCCTTTATGAAATAACAGTTAAAACTTTCTGGAGGATATTGGGATACACTGATTAAGAGCAATAAGAGGTCTGATTCATATATTGCTAAATAATATGTGTATGTTGAAAAAAATGCATGCTTTTTGCTTTAAATGAAAGGAAGTGGGAAAAATCCAACATCTTTCATCCCTCTCCAATCCTCATTAAATTAGTCCAAAACTAAACCATAAAATGAGGAGAGAAATTAAGAAGCTTGCAAAATCTTCCTGCAAATAAAGGGTTAAAGATTTATGTGCTTAGGCAGCTTTGTAATTTCTCATCTTTCATTCCTCCCATCCTGTTTACTGGTACCAGTCTGTGCTGAATAGAAAAGCCTGCATATATTTAACATTAGACAATTCTGGGATTGCATTTATTTGTAAAGAGAAAATTTTTGAGCAAAACTTCAACCCATAAAGTTTTAACCCAGTAGTTTAGGATGTAAATTGAAGGTTAATGGAAATTAATATAATATTAATTTTTTTCACACTTTTCACTCATTTACTAAATCTGTTTCTGTAACCTTTCAGGCATTCAGAAATAATACAGGTGATCTGCAGTCACTGCTAAATCCTCGAGTAGCTGGGAGATTTCAGGTATCTTAAGCAGCCTGTGTAGCTGCTAGCTCTCAGGGGAGTTACAGGCTTTAACCTTGGGGAAGAAGGGAGAAGTCCCTGGAGCACAACAGAACAGAGCTCTCACTGGTGGTCTTGAACTGGTGAAGCTGCAGTGGTGTGACCTCTTTGTACTAATTAAGAGTTACTGGGAGTCTGACAGCTAAGGACAGTGTGAACTGTAACGTGGAAAGCATGGGAGAACAGCAGACGGTTCTAAAGCAAGCAAAGAATCGGAAAGGAAAATAATGTTGACTGTGTGGATTCCACCTATGTGCATTAAATAAATACCAAGTAGAGGACTTGGTCACTGTTCACAAATGATGCCTCCTTGTGAGAGAGCAAGATCAAGGAAAAAGTTTAAGAACTTACCAACTAAACACTGAGGTGTCTGACATCTTGCTTAGAAATAAAGGCTGTTAAAAAATATTCTATACTTTCTTCTCTCTCACCATGTGGCTGGAATATTGGTTTCCTGTTTCCAGGACGGTTTGTGCATTTTACATTAATCAGCCTTTGTATAAAACCGGAAATAATACCAAAGGCAGGAATTAAACCAGTAATATGTACATTGCTGGTAGAACATGCCACTAAACTACTGGATAAAAGGCCTGTACTACAATCTCCCTTTCCATACTTTAAAAAGACAGTGGCTATGACGGTGTGTTGCAAAAAGTCCAATCCTGGCTATACATGTTGCGCATCAAAGACAATCTTCCCATGACCTTGGTTGGAGTCACTTAAAAAGCTGCTGTCCCCAGCTCTCTATTAATATCCTTGAGCATATGTTTTGACTTGAAAATCTAACTAGCTCTGAGAAAATCTAATCTTTCAGTGTAGGTATACTTAACCCACCTTCAGTGTTGGTTGAAGTTAGCTTGGCCGTCTTGATGTGGATGCAGCTCAGTACACACCTGACTGGTTTTTGCTGGTTTTGCTTATCAGGTGGTAATGACAAGAGGCAGAATAACTGGATGGGGACAGTAATGTCTTGGCCTCCTGCAGGTTTTGTACTATATCCCTACTGGGTCAAGCCTTTTAAAGGACTTCCTTATGTTTTTGGACCCTGGTGTGAAATAGGGAGGGTAATAGTCAGCTGCTGTGATTGAGCCAGCTCCAGACACACTGGTGGTCCTGGACATCACTATAGGCATGTTTAAGGGAATCAGGAAATAGACATGCTGCTAGGCTCCTGAACAGGGGTTATTTGGTTCGTTTATTCATATGTTTTCTTCTAATTCAAGCTAGTCACTGCTGATGAAAATAAAAAGATGAACCTGTTTCAGATTTAAAGGCTTGCTTGGTTTATTTTTTAACTAGTTATTATTCGCTTTTCCATACTTTTTAAACAAGTTGAACAAAGATTGTAAGCTAGGGACACTTCAATTACTAGGACCCATGAGGGGGAGGAACAGTTGTTTTATTTTCAGAGGAAGGCACTGTTGCTTTCTGAGGGATAGCAAAAAATGAGAAATTAATTGAATTCGATAAGATTAAAAAAAAAAAAAAAGGAAAAAAGTATAGCATAATCTTGAAGATCTTTGAAAAACAAATGAATCAGTGGTGTTTATATTGTTCTCCCCAAGAAGACAAAAAGGGAGGGTAGTTTGATGTCTAAATGAAGTAATCTCCAGGAAGAGAAAAGATTATATTTGTTAAACTGTATAAGGAAAAATATCAGAAGATAATATGGCTTTGTTCGCAGTATTACATAAAGAAGATTAAAGATGGAGAACAAGCTGCTTAAATACTGTAAACTAATTAGTTCCACGAAATGTTTTCCCAAGGTTCATGAGATATGAAACATTGGCACCAGTGCATGAAATACACTCTGCCTCAGTGCTCTTTTCAATTTATTTTTCTGTTAGTGTCATATGCTTATATAAAAAAAGAGCAGCCAAAAAGAAAGAGGTTACAGAGGGAGACCAAAGCCTGTCAGATGATTGAAGCTGACATTATGTCATCTTAAGCCTGATATGGGAGTGCCCCATTCTAATGCCCATGTATAAATACCAGCTTCATTTTCTGCTATCACAGTCTACGCTGCTGAAATGATGTCCTGATGAAGCCCAAAGGGTTTCCTGCTGTTGCCCTGTGCCCAACTCCATGCTAAGCTATGCACAAGCAAGCTGACAAGTCACTAATTAGCTCAGACAACGTCGGTGTGGTTGTGCGGGAGACGGGCGAGCAGGACACTGCACAGGATTTGACTCTGTGCATTGGGGGAGGTTGGCTGGATGGGGCAATAGCAATGACAGGTGTTAGCCATACTA
Source organism: Tyto alba (assembly GCF_018691265.1). NCBI lineage: Eukaryota > Metazoa > Chordata > Aves > Strigiformes > Tytonidae > Tyto > Tyto alba. The sequence continues at coordinate 26,200,514 of NW_024881275.1, forward strand.
AGTGTTTCAGCAGCTTTGGATTTTTGTCTTTCTCTGTTAGTTTACATATGAATTGGGTGACAGGCCAAATTGTGCAAGTGTTCAGATAGACAAATGTGTGTTCTAGAGACTATGTACTGTGTACTGAAGTGGCTTTCCATTAGGAAGCCTGTAGCTTTAGTGAATGTAATGATTTATCATTATAATTTGATAAATATAAGTTGATAAATTGGTTTGATAAGTTATTCTTTTGTTCTGAACCATACCTACATATTTGATCAGATGTGTCCAGTACTGTCGTGTTAGTAAGAAGATACTCCTACTGCTTGATATTGGAAAAAATACCCATGATTTTGCCACTCTACAGAAATACAACAATGTAGATTCCTCTTTTTTAACTTTTTTTTTTTTTATTTTATTTTAAGTATATATAACAGTATGTGGGATATGACTTTGTGGAGCCCTACATAAACTTTCGTAGTGGATAAGAACATCAGAGAATAGTGCTGGGCAGTGCCTGCACAAGTATAAGAATAGAGAGAAATTGAGAAGAGAGAGATCCCACTGTGAATTCAGGTTGTATTTTTAACAGTACTGAAACACTGAGGATACTGAACATTTCAATTTAGACAGTAGCCCAAGGGTTTTTAAGTAATATCTGAGGGGCACTGAATATATAGGTGAGATAACGTAATAAGGACACATCATTTAGCTGAGGCTTCATCAGTTGCTTTCTTGAGGGGAGGGGAGGAAGAGATCTGTTCTTTCGTCTGGGTTTCATAATGATTTTTGCTCTACATGGGACACGTGACATTCTATTGTATATAACCAGTGCAGAACTTGCGAGTTGTTGATATTTATGCTATTACTTATGAAAAGAAGTCTGACTGTTTAGCTTGTTTGGGTTTGTTATGTTTTTAATGAATACAAATATTTTTGCAAATATTATGTCTTAGATGGTAATCAGGTGCTGTGTTTGAAGTTGAACTTCTTAAGTATGCTACTATGGAGTATAGGTTTGTAGCTCAAAAACCAAAACAATAGGTTTGGAAAGGGAAAAAATAACCAGGAAAAGGAAGGGAGGAGGGAAAGACACTCAAAATCAATTATTCTGTCATGTCCTACTCTCTAAAGCTCCCTAGTAATGCCCTTTTTGGCAGGAGGGGTACCCAACCAGTTCTGCAGTGGCACCTTCAGCAAAAAAAAAGAACCTCACTTGAACATAAATCATTATTAGGCCAAAGTAACATAGGGCAGGGGTAAATTTACAAACCTGTTGCTTCCACTCACTCTTTTCATCAGCTGAGGTCAGTACATTAGTTCCTAAAAAGTGAAACTAGCCTGAGAGTCTTGGTAGTATGGATTCTGCTGTATTATGGCTTTTAAGTAGGCAAATCAGATTCTAATTAGCACCACAGTCAGAACAAAGTGCTATTTTTATTACCCATTACAATGCATTTGCTTACATATGTACCTTGCAGTTGCAGATGCATTATTCATTATTTGTTTTTGTTGGTCACAAAGGTAGCATTTTTTACTTACGATTTCTGAAGTTACCAACATAAGCAACACTATAAAATCATTGTTCACAAAAACATGAACAAGCAGCACTTGTCAATTTTATGTCAGGCCCAATGAACTAAAAATCTTCGTAGTGAGGAAGAGGAAGATGATTGTCTCCTCGTAAAGGTGACAGTGTAGCCCTGTCTTTCCCCTGGCAATGTGATAGAAAAGATGTTTTTGTAGTCTTCAGTAACGTAGAAATTTATAAGTGAAAGCTCTTGATCTTAATCAGACATTTTCTTCAAAATGTGGAGCTACTGTATGGCCTGATGCCGTGACCAATTTTGTTATGTACTTCTCATAAGAAATACATTTTGTGTTACTTCTATTAGGATGTAGTTGTCAATACTGTTTAGTAATACTCCATTGGAAGAACATATGCTAAACAGTATTCTATCATGTCAATAAGAAAAGAGCCTTAGCTTCTTAAAAGGAGTATATTTCGGTTTAGAATAGTATCTGATGAAGAATGAGCTAATCTGTTGAGGAATAGAACGGAATAAAACCTCAGACTTTTTTTCAGAAATAATTAGATACTTAGGGACCTTTATGGTTCCAGAAGTAAACCCGTGTGACCCTGTCCTATTTATTAAGACTGATGAACTCTTGTTAGTGTGTTTACCATTTCCCTCTTGCATTACTACTGTTTTACAAGCTGTTTAGAAGTTTGCAACTTCTATGCTATAATTTTTTTTACCATCTGACTTTCATGTCTTTTTCCATAAAATTTATTGGTTGTGGGAGTCTTAGAAATTCTAAACTACTTAATGGTTCTGGCTGCATCCATTATATAGCCTTTTTTTTTTTTTTTGTTCCCCAGACATCTGTGTAGATATCTTCTAAAATTTACAAAACCTTTGTGACTAATCCCATAGGCTGACCTACACACTAAAATCCTACCACTGTTTGTTGCTGCTAATTATTCTTGTTCAACCTGTGGGAATCAGGCCCTTTCTTAATGAGTTTGAAAAAGCAACTAAAAATTTAATTCACTCCCAAGAAGATTACTTACCTCATCATTGTGACTTGAGTTTAGAGTAAAACTTGTGTTCTGAATAGATGGGGTGCCCACAATACTGCTAGTTTAGTTTTGTTCTTTCTTAATTTAAAGTGAGAGGGAGAGAGAAAAGGGACTGGGACTGTATTTGGCCCTGCAGTGTAACAAAAACAGCTGTATAATGTGGCACAAGTGGGTTATTAGATATGACATAATGTATAGTATTTCTATCATGACATTATATATCTGTCAGGGCTTTTGGCAGTCAATTTTTTCCGAGTTTGAAATCCTTCTCATGTATTTTCAGTGGGTATCAGTTAAAATGTCCAGAAATCCCTCTGCAACCAATCAGTTTTGCTTCCTCTAAATACCTGCCTTTAATTGATGGCTTGTTAAACTGAGTTAGGAAGCCATGGGGAGCTCAGCCTACACTGTGTGGGCACAGCTGTAACTTGACACAGAGAGTATGGATTTGGAAAGGCTTAGGCAGCATGGTTACATCTAGATTTTTTTTTTTTTTTTTTTGTAATTAGAAATCTGTATAATTGAACACCTGACAAAATTTTAATTTCTGTTTTGGTCAGGAATACATCCTGTATCTGCATGTTTTGAAAATATTATACATGCCTATTTTCTAATGACTGTTAAAGAAGAAACACATTAACAGCAGCCTTTTTGTAATTGTCCAGACACTTAGTTTTGAAAGCAGTTGAAACAGCCATCAGTCTCTGATGGTGTGAAAAAAAAAGAGATTTTCCTTCTGTAGGGTACACCTTTTTTGCAGAAGGAAGATACCAAAAAAAAAGAAAACCCAAAACCAAGCCCCTGAAAAATCTGTTCTTACTTTTTCATATCTTTGCTTTAAGTAACCTGTGTATCAGCAAGTGTCTTGTTTAGGCACCTTATTAAGTCACACACCAATATTGTTGTTGGTTTAAGTATTTCTGCAGCGGTATATGATGCAGACAGGTCAGCAGAAGTGATCTGGAAAAGGAAAGTGTTATTCCATTTCAGCACAGGCTGTTGGATTTCTTACAGGATGTACCTTACATGTAATAGCATATTAAAGGAGTGTCTGAATACTAAGGTCCTTCTTGACTTTGTGCCAGGGATTTTAGGGCCACACACTCCAAATTTGAATAAACCGTCAAGATTTTACCCATACAAAACTGTTAATGGCATTTTTAGGATGAAAATGAAACACTGAAAACCATAATCTTTGCATTCTGCTCAACCACTCTGCAGTTTTGCATTGCTGCAGGCTGTACTGCAGCATTTGGTAACATTCACACTTGGAGTTACCAGTAACCAAAGCGGATAAATCTTTGCAATCTTGAGTTATTAGCTCCCAGCTTTACCAAGTACTAATGTGGTTACTTCCAGCTGTTATTTCATGCAGCTCTGTATATTGCTCTTAAGTGCTGAGAGCTTTTCTTTTATATATAAAAAAAAAAAAAAAAGCTCTTTTTAAGACATGTATATATGTCAAAATCTGATAACTAGTTGTTTAAGTACTGGGACTATAAATTGTTCCTTGGCAATGTGGTAATACAAACCTCTATAAATTTCCAAGTGGTTAAGCAGAAGAAATCGGGATTGAAAGAAAAAAAGAGCTATTTGAGTAGTAAGTACAAATGGACCAAAGAAGAGCTGGGACTTCTTGAGCTTTGGAACAGAAGACTCTCTGGTGGGACTGATGGACATGAGGGGGAGGGAGGAGGACTACTGTCAGCAAACAGGCGTTTCTCTGGAAGTTGGGGGGGTGATCTTTTCACAAAAATCCTCAGGGAAATTAGTATTTCTAACAAATTACTGTTAACAAATTTAGCTTTGATGATTTGAGGTCTTGCTGGCCAACATACCTTGCTGTCAACCCTGGTGCAGCAGTGGGGGTGGTAGAAGGTGCCCATACGCTGGGCTTACCTCATCAGGCAGCCCGTGAAATCTGCTTGCGCTAAGATTATGGACAGACATGCCCGAAGTGTGGACCTACTGATTCATGGGGAAGTGTTTCTGCATGCCACCACTCACATGGTAACAGGCAGTTTGTGAGGGCTGAGGTGTGCTGGGGTGACAGTCACATAAACAGCTTCAACTGCTTGGGGAATATGTGCTGGGGGCCAAAGGGTCAGCAACGTATCAAATTAAAACTAAGTAGAGGATGAGTGGTTCAGAAAGTGCCTGCCTAAAATTGTTTACAGATTTATATTTGGATCATGTATCATGTAATTTGATTATGCAATTCTTCATGCTTACTTCGAGGACACTGCGTCCTGTTTTTCTTTAATCATGTATCTTACAGATTAAACAAAATTGATTCTTTTTTTTTTTTTTTTTTTCACTTTGATTCTTTTCTCTAACAAGTTTTCAAGTGCCCAGGCACAGAAGCATTCTGAGTGGTTGCAAAGAGGAGGGATTAGTCTAAAAGTCTGCAGCTATCCTGTACTAATTTATTGAAAGCTCATGGTTTCTAACTGGAATGTAAGAGGATGGAGTTGTAGGAATGCAACTCTGAGTTGTATTTGTGCATATGCGCAACTCTGCCAAGTTCTCTTTCAGCCATAAACTTATTTTACCATTTGAATTTCTTTAATTCTCTTTGGCGTATAATATTAAATCATTCATCCCCAAATTGTAGCATATTATTTTGGATAGAGTGAAAGATCTGTGCTTTGGGAATGGCAGAAATAAAAATTGTAGTTCCACCTGTAACTTTTCCCAAAGTACATTTTGTTTTGGGAGGGAGGAGAGAAACTTGCCATAAACTGCAGCATCAGGAACTGTGAATAAACAAATTAGCATTTTTAGCTTGTCCTAAGGTCATTAGCAAAAATACAAGGTGAAAGCAACATAGTTTGCTTTTCAGAGGAACATGTGGAGCAGCCTGTGCCATAATGCCAGAACAGATGAATGGCATTTTGCATGTCATTGGAGACACATTGTCACTGTAAAGATTTCAGTAAGTCAGTTTTCCAGTGTTAAAGCTTTTCATCAGTCTTGCATTTTTGTTACTTAGGTGGTTTTATTTCAGAAGTGCATATAGCTCAGATAACTGATGGGGTTCATGTAACTGATTTGTATCTGTTTGTGATTCTACCCTCTTTACCTCCCACATGAGTTGTACCTTTCTTGTGCAAATAGGCTGCCGCTACTGCCACTGCTTGATCTCAGTACCACAGATGTTTCTAATTAACTCTACTGTGACAGGCCAGGAGGATATACAGAGGTTGATGGGTCTCAGAGTCCTTAGAGGCACTGTTCTGTCACCTGACACATTCCTTGTGCTAACATCTTTTTGGCAAGTTTTCCTAATTATTACAGCCAACCAGTACCTTTGTGTTTAATACAGAGAGTGTGGAGTGATAGCATCTAAAAGTCAGCAAAGAATGCAGACCTCTGATGGAAGGGTTCCAGTATCTGGTTTGTGGTTAGAGGCACCAGTTATGCCTGATTTCAGTTTTTCCTATGTTCTATTTTGCTTTGCAGCAAAAATGCACTTAGACTTTGCTGTTTAAAGTCACAAATGAGATTCTCTCCCTCCACCCTCCATTTACTATCAAAGCTTAAGAACCCACAGGAAAGACTGTGATATTCTTGTTTTCTGGGAAGATTAGACTGTAAAGATCATTGGTAGCCAAGGATTGGCATAAAGTTACTATGGGCCAACTTCCTTGTATTGCAGATTTTAAGTGGTGATTGTGCTATGTGATGCACTTATACCTGTCCCCACATGAGGTTTTTCCTCAGTTGGAGTACTTGCATACACATAAGGAATCTCTTATGCTAAATGAGCATTAGTGGTCATTGGCTCTGGGTGAACTTTGCATTTAGAGTCATCTGGAAGAGGTGAACAGTGTTCATGAAGAGGATATTGTACCTACATCTGGAGATAGATGGATATCCTGAAGACGTCTTCAGCCCACTGCTTGATATGATCAAACAGAAGTGAAGGTGTATTCACACTTCAGTAATGAAAGATAGGTGATGCCTTTCCAATAAAGAAAGCCTGATTCTTTCTTAGTGTAGGAAATGAGAGCTGGCTGTCTAATGAATTTAAGATTGGGAATCTCATTCTCTTAGATCTATCACATGAGAATAAGAGTAATTATTTCCTATTGCTCTTTATGGAATACAGTTATAATTGCCTTACTGTAACAATGTTCACATTAACACTTAATTGTTAATGTCTTCCTAATTTGAGGAAATCATCTCCTCTTCATATTTCATCACCAGAGGACGTTCTTACATTTGAAGAGCATTTGGAATCACTGAATAGGGAAAGACTACATATGATATATCTTTAGCTGGGAGGTATAATTTAGGTATATAACTTTATTTTCGTGAAATCTGTTTCCATTGTCTTTTGGGTAGTCAAGCTTCTTTTAGATGCTAAATTGCATTGGCAAAACTGTTTATTGTACAGAAACAGAAACTCCTGCGTAGTATAAATACTATAATGTTGTTCACTGGCAGAGAAGGGAATTGGCTTTCTCTGTGTCATTTGTACATTCTGCCTTGTGCTGAAAGACATATTAGTAAGGATGGGAAAATACACAGGGGTTAGGTCTGGCTGACAGCGGTGGTCAGCAACTTGTTCCTTTGTACCAGAGTCAAGTTTTTATGAAAACAACCCTTAGGCATGGATTTGACTGTCCACCAAGCACCAACATTTATGTATTCAGCTTTACTGTAGAAACATAGGGAATGGTCACAGTGTCTCTTCACTTTATCAAAATAAGCAAATACTTGCCTTGAAAGCATTGAATTGCTATCTTCAGTCATTAAAGCAGTTCAAAGTAGTAAGATCATCTCATCAATCTTAGTGATAGCCACATGGTTTGAGTGCCATTTTGTCTGGTGAGACTGATCTAAGAGAAAAAAAAAATGTGAAGGTCTGTAAGTGTAAGTAGGTGTACATCACAGCAACCCACATTTAACACAGTCCACTTCCTAAATACAGTAGAGGAACTATTCATGAAGGTGGCAGTGAAGCAGCATATTCCTCTTGTTTTTGTACCAGCCTCTGGACTGTGCATTGCTGCTGTCTGGACCACTTAGGGTGGAAGTTTTGTGCCAAACTAGCACCAAGTACAAATGCATGACAGTTTATGAAGTGTTTCCCTCTTCTATTCGCTGTTCAAAAGAAAATTTGTCAAAAATACAGTTTGAGTCTTTCTCTCTAACATGACGGAGGGCCATAGGATGCTGGAAAAGTAAGTAGAAAGAAAGATTGATATGAGATTTCTTGACTGGAAAAAATCCTTTCTTCCCCTTGAAGTTGCCTTACCCACTAGCTGGAGAGGTTCTCTGAAGTTGGTGCCCTCCTGTTGTGCTGCTTATTCAGACTTCCTTCAGTAAGGTGTTCTGCCATAAATAACTGCCTGAGATGGGAAAACTGCTAAAGGAGCGGAGTTTTCCAGGACAGGGAAGAACAAGAAAGAAAGGGAAAACAGAGGAGAGGGCAAAGCCATCCTCATCTTACTTGCTTTTATTAACTTCCTTCTTGTCAACTGGAGATTAGCAGACATCACATTGTGAAGATATTAATTTAAAAAAAAAAAGCGTTTGTCCACTGGCTGTCTAGGGCCAATGCTCTGTAGTGCTATGCACAGTAGTGTTCAGTTATACTTCAGCAATTCCCTTTTGGGTCCATTCTCACTAAATCACTAAAGCACAATGCAGCTGTGTTCTCTTTTGTTGGAGTACAAATGGTTAATCTTCAGTCATGTGGATTTTAGCCTACAATTTCTGTTCTTAGATCTGTGAAAGTTGCTGATTCAAAGTTGGTTCCTAAAAACAAAATACATATGTAAGAGGGAGAAGGAGGAAAGGTTTTATTGTAGGACCCCAGGGAAGTCCTTGTAATGTAGGCGTGTGGTAGCTGAGTACTGGAGTATTTCAACAACACCTTTGGAAATTGAGCCCACTCCTCTAAGTAATATTGATTGACGCAATTATGATTCAGGAGTGTCTGTGAAAGGATCACTTCTAGCATGAACTGATATGTTATGAAGTAGCTTGCTGACAAGTAAGAAACTACAAAATTATATTTCTTTTTCTCTCATAATACAATTATTAGTTTGTTTTCTTATAAATATCTTCTCTCCCCACCTTTTCTTGAAAATATACGCTAAAAATATTATCATTAAAAGCAAATTGTTTCATCTCTGCCTAAGGAAAATTGTTTAAAATGAAATCTTCAATTTTTTTATTATATGGGTCTTGCCTGTTTAAATCTATGTTATAATTCTGTTTAATTTGGTGATAAACTGTTTTTCAACTTTGGGAGAAAAAGCATCTACTTAAATAAATGAATAATCATCTATGTTTTAATGTTCCTTTAAATATCACTCAAGACAGATTTTTATGTAGATATATTTGTTCCATCTAATCTATACTGATCTGTGCACCTGACATGCGTATTAGTTTTCTTTTTCAAGGCAAACACACCTGGAATTCTGCAGAGACCATAAGAGAAATAGTGAAACACATCCTTCTCATTAAAAAAGCCAGGAAGGGCAAATAGTCACATATCAACAACCTATTAAACCTGCTTCTTACAGAATACATGTAAAAAAAGCTGAGAAGTAGATGCTAATCACATGAGATACGAAAAGAGAATTTAAGAAACAGGCACCATACATTTTTCCAGCTTCAGTCCTTTAGTAATATGTGCTTTCCTACTCTAGGAAGTTCAGTCTGGAAAAAATCTGTTGTCGTAAACCAAGCATTTATTTCTTTTCCTCCTAATTCTCTATGAGTTGTGCTTTACTGTTTCACCTGCTGGAACACTCTTTTCTAACGTCCATGCAAATTGTAATTTGTGCTGGCTTCATGATTGTTCAGATGATTGTCACAGCAAATGCTAGATGAATATGCTATGTGTGTTTGTGTGTGTGCAGGTAAGCACAATATATCCTAACCAACATAAAAGAGAAGTAATCCCCAATAAGAAATATTCAAAAATAAAGATCAGTACATGCACATTTTGACTTTCCATATTTGAGGTAGCAGGTCTACGTGGGGTGTTTCTTTGGCTGTGCTTAGGCTTGTTCATAGCCCCTGACAAGATATGTATGAAATCTTTAACAAGTACAGGGAGTCTGATCTGAGATTTTCTACCACTGCAGATATGAGTGTATATGTCGTTGCTCAATCACTCTCTCTCAACTTCTTCATTTTCTGGGCCCCAGTTGCAGTTTCATAAGTATTATTATAGTCACAAGATACACAGTGTGATCTGTGCAACTTTCTCCAGTGGATGGTTTAGAAGGCAAGAGGTGTAAAGAGCATGGCTATGCATTCCCTCCCTGGGAGTCTGGGAGGACTGTTTTGCCATGACCTTGGTCTGGTTTTTCTCTACATTCTTTGCTGTCTCCAGTCTGTGAGGCTGATGTGTTTGGACAAACTCATTTTGTTAAGTGGAAAACCCCTTAGAAAAGTAGGAATAGAAATGGATGGGAACTCTACATGATTAAGGGTTCAGTGAATTTCTTCTGCAACCTATGATGAATTTAGTTAGGAACAAAGTCTAATAAGTATTTTGATTATCTGATTCATATTCTTTCAGTTAGAGTGGTCTGAATTCTTTATATAGTTACTATGACACAATACTTAACAGTCTGGCTTGGCCAATGTGTTAAGCTATATTTACAAGAGGAGTACATCAATGATTTTCCTTTGCCATAGGTTTTGTTTTCAGTTCTAAATAGCTATCTTAAGACAAATATGTTGCATTTCAATCTATTTTTTTAAAGAGGAGAAAGAAGCTGAAGTTTTCAGTGGAACAGAAAGAGGGGTAGAGGGAAGTGCCAGTTAATTTCTGTGTTGTTCTTAAGCCAAATAAAGACTATGCTAGCCTATAGAAGGAGCAATGCAATCAGTACAAGAAGGGGCTGTATATTTTAATAGCAACAGTCTCAGCAATGTTCCTTTGTTTAGGGGACACATATTAGTCACCTTCTTGTTCTGTGACAATACCAGCCTGGTAGAGAGCAAATTTGTATTATAAAATGGTCACTGAAGAAAACATGGGTTGGTTATGTTTCGGTCAGAGGTACAAACCTTTTGGTGCTGTTTTGCCCACAGTTCAATGAATTGACACCAAGGACAAACCAGAAAAGTTTTACATTCCCAACAGATATCATCCTTCAGTGAGGGACATACAGGCCACCATGAAATGGGATCCCATCCCTGTTAAACAAAAGAGCTTGGAATGAGAAGTAGTAAACTGTTCTCCAGATGTTTATCTCTTGGGTTTACATTCCTTCTTTTATGTGTGAGACAATTACTTGCCATGTACAGTATCTGGTTTAATCCCAGGTTCTGCTGAAGCAAGTGATAATTGAGTAATTGAGGAATGAAGTTTATTTCAACTGAAGTTTGCTTCAGTTTGAGGAGATGCAACCTGCAGAAACTTTCTTCCCAATTTCAGGACAGCTGAGAGTGTGGTAAAAGCCCGAGTCATATCGGCTTGCTCCAGTACCTCAGTCAAGAAGTAGAATTATGTGCTCAGCAGGGAATGGAAAGCTACAACAATTTAGGGGTGAAACCAGGGCCAAAATACTTTGTAGTACCTTACTTCAGTGCAAGAGTGACTCTTATTTGTCTCTCAGTGAAATTGCGTGTAATAAATTTCCTACTGATGCTGTATCAGCAAGTAATTGCTTTTACTGTATCTTAAAAGCTTCTCATACTTTAAATTCTTCAGTGCTCTTTAAATTTTATGTATTGCTTTGAGTAACTTTCCTTCACACTTAAACCCCGTCTTGCTTCCAACCTTACTGAAAGTGGACCCTGCATAAGAAAATCACTGCTGTGCCTAGAAGAGGTTTGCCAGCTAAACACTTCATTCCAAGATATATAGCTCAATAACTGCATCCTTACACCTTTAAAACAGATCATGAGTCATGTACAACTGTAGCATTTTCTGATGAAAGCCTCTTGCTCTCCTCCACATATTGCTTCTCTCCCCCTTCTTCCAAAGAAAAGAGTAAATGGGATGTGTGTGTGAGGGGGTTGTGGATTTATTTGAAACTGTAAAATGTAATATTTGGCGGTTGTGTAGGGAAACACACCCAGCTATATCATTCACAGATCAATTCTGGCAGAAGTTTTTTCAACCATATACTCTAGATCTAGTCATTGGTTACAGTTCCATTTTGTATCAGTATTACATTCTTGTACTGTCTGCAGTGTTAAGCCAAAGTGATTTTATTTCTGAAAGCTTTTTTTAGAAAACATATTTTTAGCTTAATCTATTTCCCTGCTCTTTAGTGGTTTAAGAGGTATTTGATCCTTTTCTCTAATTTTTGGCTGGGAAGGGGCTTTTGGGATTGTTCAGAGAAAGGTCATACAGTTAAAAATGACAATAAGTTTCAAGATACAGAAAGAGGATTACTCCTTAAGGGAAGCAATTCAAAGTGAATACCTCCTTGTATTTGCTAAGACAACCTATTTTTTTGTAGGGTTGGGTTATATTGGTTTTCTGTTTTCCTTTTCTTCAAGCTGCCTTAGTGAAAGGAAAAGAGTTCTTCCATTTTGTAAAATGACCAGAAGCTAAACATGCAAGAAAAGAGAGCTTTAAAAGCACACTTGAGACTCATCAGAAAATCACAAGTAAAATTCTAGCCACCTAGGTGCTGATTTTATTTTTTATTTTTGTTATCTGCAGAAAAAAAACACAAAAAGTTTTGTGGAATCTTATTTAAGATAGTGGTAGAATTCCCAGTGACAATAACAGAAACAGGTTCAGACCTTCTATATCATATTGTCTCTTGTGCGGTGTTGTGGGTGTCTTGCTTGGAACAAAGTTTACAATTGAATTTACAGTACTAAATCCAACTTGCCAGTGGAGCAGATGTTTTATTTTCTGTTTATTTGCTACATTCTTCAATGCAAACCGTGGTGCTTTGTCCAAAAGCTTATTACATGCATCTAAAATGCTTGTGTCTTAGTCTGTCAAATAACTGCATACAGTTAAGATCTTCAGCATGAAGTATAATTATTGTAGTTTCATTGATCTCCTGATATACCAAATGCATATCAAGGCAAATCTAAAAAAGAACATTTTGGGAAGTTGCAGGAAATAATTGATCAGTGTGTCACACATACTGTAACTTCTTGGAATTTGTGTAGCCTGAAGCAGAAAGTTTCTTCTTTTCAAGCCCTTTGCAAACCTTTAAAAATACTTGGTGAGGAATTCGGAACTCCACTTAACTTTCTTTGAGTCTACAGTATTTCAGGAGCCATTGCATAAGTTAGATGGTTATTTAAAGGTATTGCCTGTATTAGATAATTGATTTTTTTACAAAACAGCTTGATTAAATCAGTTAATTGGTTTATTGCTGTATTTGTTTAATATCCATTGTGTAATTGATTGTTACTGTGATCTTCTGCATATGAAGGCAGCCTCAATTCCATTGTCACTACACTTTCCAGTGGTACTACACTTTTCAGCTAAAGTGACAGCTAATGCAGTGGGATAATCAGCTAGGGGTCAGTGTAGTTTGCTTGGATGCAAGCATGGCTACCTAACCAAGCAGCAAGTAGCTGGCTTGGTCTTGGAATGTCCCCTCCTTTCTGTGAGTCTCTGACTGGTGCAGGGGGTGAATGGGGGGAGCTGCTCTCCTGGTGTTTAAGCTGGGTGGGTCACAGTCAAGCCAATTACCTGGTGCAATAACTTGAGCTGTGCGTGGCAGCAGGAGAGCTGTGCTGGGCTGCAGAGTAGGGAGACTGATCAGGAGCTGTGCTACCCTCGGCCTTTGTCACCACATTGGGTTGGGGGTTTCCTTCTGGACTGGAGATGGAGAGGCTAAGCAGCACTTCCAAGCATGAGCTACCAAGGAGACAGTATTTCTGGAGCAGAAAGCTAGCAAAAAGACACTTGCCCTTCGTTCAAGTTTATCTAACGTGTCTAAGACCTAAGAGATTGATATAATGTCTGATGAGTGCCCCTGGAGCCAGTGCTGGGCTGACAAAGCCATGCTAATGCATGGCTAGTGGAACTTCATGAACTCAAGTGAATGAAGTAAAGCATCATGTGGTAGGTTACCCAGGCTTTTCTGTCACCCATAGTATTTTCTTGCCTCTTACCTTAGGTAATTCAGAGATGACAGCAGTTGCCCAACTGTACTGAACAGCTTGAATGGTTAGTCAGAGGAAAATACTGTCCGTGAATATGTAAAAGGACTACATCCTTGACTGAGAATAAAGGGGTGTCCAGTGTGCATAGCCTGTGAATTGGTCCAAACAAAACAATGTTGCTTACCATTCTCATTTTGAGTAATGACCTTGTCTGAGTTTAGAAATAGCTGTGAAGGATCTAGATAACTGGAAGTTAAAGGCTGAAGATATTCAGATGGAGCAACTGCTTTTCCCAGAGTGTTTCACGCCAACGAATAAGCTCTTTCAGAAGAACTTGAATTTAGCTGGTAATAAAGATTACCTGGGCAAGATGGTCTCAGTTTTTCATCTGAAGGTATCAGAATTAATGATAAGGAGAATATGATTCAGAATAACTTTAAATACTAATTTTTGCAGCAAACAATTTCTTAAAAGTGCAAAGAAAATTTATATGGAGTAGATGTTATTTTTTATATTTTTCCTTTGATGAATTATGTGTTACTGGTCAGTTGACTTTTCAAAAAATCAGTTACTCTAATACACTTCCTGTATGACAGGCTGCAACTGAACCTCATTATTCATACAATATGTCTGTGTGATGTTACCAAATGTCCTGGGTTTGAGTGGTGGGGTTTTTTGGTAGCAGGGGAGGGGGCTATAGGGATGGCCCGCTGTGAGAAGCTTCTCGAAGCTCCCTCAGCTCCACCTCTGCACCAAAACTGAGCCAATCAGCTGCGCCTCTGCGATAACGTATTTAAGAAGGGACGTGGTGACGGGCGGTGGGACTTGTGAGGAGGAGTTGCTGCAGCTGCGTGAACACCAAGGTCAGTGGAGGAACGGAGGAAGAAGGGAGGGGGGAGGTGTGCTGGAGCAGAGACCCCCCTGTATCCTGTGGTGAGATGGCAGGGCGGCCCCCCCCGCCACCCATGAAGATCTGCGGTGGAGCAGACACTGATTTATTGCCTGTGTTTTTCACCTGGTTGATCAAGGTGCTGTGCCCGAAGGCGGCTGGGGTCTTGTGGGAAAAGGCAGCCCCTGCTGTTGTGGTTCAGCGCTGGGAGGATTGCAGCATGCAGGAGTGTCCCACGCCAGAGCAGTGTAAGCAAATGCTGCAGCCCGTGGGAGGGACTCATATTGGAGAAAGTTTGTGGAGGACTGTCTCCTGTGAGAGGGGGACCACGATGGAGCAGGGGAAACAAGTTCCAGAAGCTCCCCCACCCCCCAAAGATAGAAGAAGCAGCAACAGTGACTGCACCCCCATTTCCTGCCCCTGTGCTGCTGGGGGAGGAGGTAGAGATATCGGGAGCAGAGTTGAGCCTGGGAAGAAGGGAGGGTTGGGGGGAAGGTGTTCTCAAGATGTGGCAATTCTTCTCACTGTCCTACTCTGTTATGTGTTGTTAGTGTCTGTAATAAATGTATGTTCTTTTTTTTTCTTCCCCTAACGAATCTGCCTTTTTCTAGTGACCATAATGGGTGATTTGCCCCTCGCAGTCCTATCTTGAATCCCAAGCTTGGCTCATTTGTCCCTTCTCATTGATGGAGAAGGGGGAGTGAGTAGCTGCGTGGCATTTGGCTGCCGACCAGGCCCAAACCATGACACCAAATCAGTTTGTGCTGTATCCACTTTTCACTTACGGATAGTTTGTGCTCTCTTATGAGCTGAAACAGTCATCTGACAGCAGTAAAAGACAGAGAAAGAAATGTATGGCCTCTACAAGCTCTTTCTTTGTGGTGGTGGGTCCCTCTTTCATCTTTGTTTTTAACTTGTCTCATCAATATGTACAAAGCAGATGCTAAATCAAAAAGCAGATACATTCTTAGTTCTTTATAAGTCAATCCTTTTACATTGTAACAGGCAGAAAGTTAAATGAGGGTAGGGAAAGGTCTCTATCTTGTCCCATTAGCAGAAAAGGGCCGTGCCTAGCTGTAATTGCTTATTGGATGTAACTCTATTCAAAGGCATTGTCTTGGCAGACCAGTCTTCCCAGAGCCCAGCCTAGTGCAATACAGAGCACAAGGTATTTCTTGTGTTGCTGAGATGCAGTTCATAGCATGAAGGAAGGAGCAATATGTTGCTGCAAGCTCAGTAAATAAGGAGAAAAAGAAATCTAGATGTCACTTGCTGGTGTATTGCACATATTTAGGAATTGGGGAATGCATGTTCTGTGATAATTTCATACTTTTACTGTCCAGTTCTGTTCCCTGATTTATCTCAGAAACATTTTTTCATGAGTTGGAAATGGCAGCTTGAGAGAACAGGATATGAAATCAATCAGAAAAGGAAGTCAGATGGAATTCTGCAGTTATGTGACTGAATTTGAATGCAGTGCAGCTCCTCTCTGCCTTGTCCCTTGTTTGCTTTCCTTGTAAAGTACACAGGCACACTTAC
Organism: Tyto alba; assembly: GCF_018691265.1. Lineage (NCBI taxonomy): Eukaryota > Metazoa > Chordata > Aves > Strigiformes > Tytonidae > Tyto > Tyto alba. Next base: position 26,216,566 of record NW_024881275.1, read on the forward strand.
TGACCTTTGGCAGCTGATACTATAAATGATCCACTGACTGCAAATTCCAGTATAGCCCTTTACTACCAGTTGTCACCCACCTCTCTCGTGCATGGAACTAATGCATTCCCTTTGCTATTCCCTTTCTGGAGTGGGCTTCACTGCCCCTCATTAAAAAGACAAAAAGTTTTGTCTTTAATTTCCCTCATTGCCTGATGAAACTTGCTCTCTGAAAATTAGTTTGATTTTATTTCTAATACTCAACTGTGCTAAATGCAGTGGGAATTAAATTACAAAGCCAATGTTACCTCATGTTCTGCAAACTAGCTCCCCAAGGCATTTCATCACAGTGCACACTTGAGACTTCACATCGTTGCAGCAGGGCCATAAAGTGCCTAAACAAAACACTATGCAGTTATTAAAAACAAAATAAAATAATGGTAAAAAAAAATAGGTTAAAAGGGAGAGACTCTTCCAGCCAGGTTTCTAGGCAGAACTGCCAAGTGCTGCATATCGCTGGTGATGTGCATTTGGCAAGCATGTCCTGGAGTCCTGAAGCATCTGCAGGGAGGCAGCAAGGATTCCTGTGTGACTCAACCTGCCTACCAAGCAGTGCTGTTCTCCTGCTGGGTCCCACCCATCATGTTAAAGCCACAGCCAGAAGTGTGGAGGGAGTAGGAGAGGAACATAAGATGCTGCCCTTTGGAGGTGTCCCTAGCCATGATGCAGGAAGGCAGCTGGAGTGGAGGTTAGCCCCAGTCATTGCTTCTGGGGTGAAACACAGTGCAGAAGCAGGTATGGAGAAAGGGGAGGAGGACGTTTTGGACTCCTTTTGACCATTGAGCCCTTGCCCTGCTGAAACCGATCTCTGTCACCGCAAGTTCTAGTCCTCTGTTAATATAATCTTATCCTCCAGCTTCTCATTGCTCCTTTTATGTATTATTATCACCCACTAATACGGATCCTGAATATTTTTTTGTTATTTCTCCTATTAAACTCTCACCCACGTTCCCCACTTGTATGAGGGGAGTTCTGCCTGTTTTGAAAGGAGATGACTTCTGTTATGTTTGGTTCCCGAAGTGTCTGTTTAGAATTTATTGGGAGAGGAAGAAGCTAAAATTGTGTGTTTCACTGAGTTCTATTTTTCAGCTGGTTTTCTTTGCATTAAAATAATCATTAAAAAATCAGACTCAGGAGGACTAAAGGTATTCATAAATTCATGTTCAATTCATTGAATGGTTTTAGGGAGAACAATTGCAAAAGGTGAAACAGTAATTTTGGCATTTAAGAAAAAAATTTAATTTTTAAAAAGTGTTAATTAAATTATAAGAGTTAAGCTTTTCCAGTGTCCCAAAACCAAAAGTTATTGCACAGCAGTAATGCTTACCTGTTTATTCATCCTACACACTACAGCTTTTTCCTTCCAGCTAATTCCTGTTGTGACTGCTTCAGCAAGGAAATTCTGTAAGCCCCTTTATCTTCTGACTGTACAAAGAGATTTGGGTGAAGTTCATGTGGCAGAAGCTACTCCTGGTGTTGGCAGGTCTCCTGCCTGCGCAGCTGCTCAAAATTCATTGCAGAAAATAAAACCGATGTTGAAATTGCAGGAATAGCAGATAAATCTGAAAGTTGGATGTACTGCTCATCTCATCTTCTTAATTAGATATTTATGTGGCTTCATAGTTTTCAAATGGCTTAGTCATCAGTGGTTATTTTGCCAAAGCAGAGAAATACTCCTTTTTTTGCCAGGGAAAACCTGAGATAGGACAGTATACAGAAATCTGTTATTAGACCAAAACCGGACCACGCTGTTCAGGTCCCTAATGTACTGCTCCATGCCTTGTTTTCTCTCATGGAGGCTATCTAACCACCTTTTTGTTGCAGGCCATAATGGACAGGAATGAGTAATATTAAGGAAACAGTGTGGATAGTCATAATTGTGTCTAACTTTATGTATTTATTAATGCATCTTGCTCTTCCAGTGTCTCAAAATACCTTGATGATCTTCTTTGTTAAAACTGTGCAGAAATCCACTTCTTTGCAGGAGAAGACGGGGAGCCCCTACAGTAACAATGTCATCATAATATTGTAACGCTCTGTGCTCATCAGCTGATGGGTCTCAGTGTAATATGTAGTCGGGTGCTAAGTGACAGGGAGATGCTGTCCTCAGTGCATTCAAGTTCCTGATAGGAAATCCGTAGGTGTGGGGAAAGGCTTCTTCGCCTTAAAAGCTGTCTTCTGTCGCTTACCTTTCCTGCTGTGAGAACTCTGTTGTCAAACGAGCTCTGCTCTGGAGAATGCCGTCTGGATGGAAAATAACACAGACTGGAGATGTCAAAGCCTTAGACCAGAACAGAGAAGAGTGTGGAACTATTGTCCATCCTAAGATTAGGACACAGTATCTTACAGCCCCTAGCTGCAAATAGTGAAATAGTAGGACTCTACACAGGTATTCTTCTGACTGAGTATCAATGAAAATTGCTGCTGACCTGTAAAATCCTTCAGAGCAGACTGGAAACAAAAATGAGAGTAATACTGTAGATGCTGGATGTAACCCTGCCAGCCCAATCCAGACCATTTTTGCAGAACATTTATCAGTGACGTAAATCTAAGGCTTACTGACAGGGGGGATTTACAGTGCAAAAACCTAAATTATTTCCTGAAGTTGTAATAAGTCAGCAATGAAGGCAACTCTTCTGCACTGATCCTTGTATGAGACTGCTTTTGGGTCATCAGTGGTTTGATTAAGCTCACAGGAAAATCTGTTTACACTGAATTTTTACTATTTGTTCAGAGAGGATGTTTAAATTTTCTACAGTCTTAATGGACACTGAAAGGTCTGGGATGTGTCTTTTAGCTGAAGCAGACATTGATCATATATGGGTACTGTTAGGAACCTTGAAATGAGTGCAACTTCATGCTCTACTTGTTCAGACAAACCCTTCTTTGCTACATGGCAGGTCTGAGAGCAAACGGCTCTTCTGCTGTCTGTACTGTTGCTGTGTACTTCCACTACTGTACACTGCTTTTGAGAGGACAGGGAAGCCATTAGCCCAGAGACCAATTTTGGGATTTAAAGGCTACAAAAAGTTTTGCAGAAGAGGTCCGCCAGCATCTCTATGGAGGCTGGGATCTTGAGCTGGCTCAGATTCTGCCAGTGGCCTGGCTTTGTAGGAGCACGGACAGTGCCCTTGAGTATTACTTTCAATCACATCAATGTAAACCATCAGGTATCAACAAAGTTAGTAAATTAAAAAAGCAATGCAATCAGAAGTTTATTTAATTAGCTATTGGTTCTGATTACAGTGTTGTTGAGTGTTTTATTGGATTTCATATCAGAAGAGTAGTTGGAGTAGTATATATATGTTTACTAAGGTAAGGTATAGGAGGTAGATATGTATATATGCGTTAAAAATGGACTGAAAATCCTGCTAGCAAAACAAAAAGATGCAGGTGAAATCTACATGCTGAAGACTCAAACCCAGAGATTCTGCTTCAGTCGGTGTGGTCATTTATTATGGGAGCTGGGATGCTGATGTTAACTGAACCAAAATGTTGGGTTTACAGTTCATTAGCAGCCTTGCTGAAATGAGCAGCTCACACTGTGACATCAGAAAAAGTTTCTGTTTCTAGAATACTCTGAGCCCCAACTACAATGTTGAGGAGAGACAGCTGATCTTTTGTCAGTTGACATTTGAATGGAGGGAATTGGGGTTGAGAAAAAAAGTATTTTCTCTTTCAGTACTTGCACAGTATTCTGAGAGCAGGGGACAGTTATTGTTTCAAGACAATTTCTAGTTGGCAAAGACATATGGTCTCTGGACATGTAGAGGATCTATAAACTAGGTCTGCAGTAAACTCTTTCACACACTTACTCAATTCCTTCTTTGGTTAAATGATTTCCAGCAACATGCTTGACAGCTGCAAATGTAAGGGTCCTGCACATGTCTCCCCAGACAAGACCCATTAGCAGTATGAGTGGGTCTGGGTGCAGATATGCACAGCTAGCTGATTCTTGCTTGTCCTGACAAGAAGAATGTAAAAAATGTGCCAGCTTTCAAGGGTCAAAGGCTAAAATATGGATGTGTTTATTGCATATTTTGGTTGTCCCTTTAATAGACAGTTTGACACATTCTTTCAGTGAACTTTCTGGAAGACAAATAGCTCAAAACAGACACTGGAGAAATCTCTCCTGTCAGGACTCCCATACATGTAATTACCTTCAGGTGTGAAGTGTACTTAGTGACTGTTGATTTTAATTTTTTTTTGCTGTTAAGACATTTATTTATACCTGGTTGTCAGTAAGGTATTTGATTTTATTAGTGTAGACATTCTTAAAGAGAGGACGTGGAAGATCAGTTATTTCAGACTTCACTTTCCCATATGAAATGGCTGGTATCACATTATAGAAACTTCTTTTGAAGATATGCTTTTGGTCTGCTTTTTCAGTCAGCTGTGTGGAAAGATGCCTAGATCTACTTTTGTAACTTAAGCACTGAAAGCAGCTCTTAAGCCCTTCCTTCGATGTGTATGATAGAGTGTTACAAAAAAACTGTTTTGAGCTCCTTTGTTTCTTTGCTTTTAAGCTTTTTGTGTGTGATATGTTTCACAGTTTTGGAAGTTGTTAGATCAGCTAATCTACCACAGTGCAAAAATGGTAGCAAGATGTGCTTCTTAAAATTACTAGCCTGGGAATATAATTGTCAATACATATTACTCTGCATTCAAATGAATACTTGCATTTTCTTACAGCAGCAAGCAACTAATGGGAGGATTAAATTATTGTAGTCAAACCAAAAGTCTCAGAATACAGAAGAGAGCAGTACCAAGAAAACATAGTATGAAATCTGTTTTGATTATGTCTGGCTTGAAGTTTTCCTAGTGACTGGGAATGTAAATCATATACTGAAAAAATTGGGAGAGATGGAAGACACTTACAGACTAGATAAAATCAGTCAAAACACCACTAAAAAATAATTACAATTAATGTGTCATATGTAGCCAGCTCTTAATAATTTAATTTAATATTAGATAGGCTTTTGCTGATCCAGGGGCTGCTGGAATTTCACAGCTCTTATTTTTCAGTCACAAAGTGTGACTGGTTCTCTATATCCAAGAAAAACTGGAGATCAGCATTTTTTTTAGTGTATATGAATACAGTCTCAAAATGACAGAATGTTCAAGCTAGTTCAGAAGGAAATACTGGCTTTGTTCATATAGGACCCCCTTTAATAGTTGGAAGAGTGGTTTGATGATGTGATCTGGCATTCATTCTGCAGTGCCTCATCATCAAACAAACAAAAAGAAAAACCCTGGTTGGCATTTTTGCCTAAGGGCTGCTGAGAGCTGATTATTCTTCTAATCAGAACCATCACAATCAAGGGAGACAATTAGCTAGGTTAGGTCTCTGCTGATTCCTCCTGTGGCCCTAAGCATCAGATGGCCTTGAGCACTCTTGAATCCTATCAACAAGTATTTGAGTAATACCTAGTTTGCTCCACTTGTTGTCATTAAGACCCTCTTTTCTTCTATTGAAGTGTTTGGTTGTGTGCATCCTTATTTATATTACACTGATAACCAGAAGGCATTAGCTGTCCTTCAAAAGAGAAAGCATACTAACCTAGACAATACAGAGTTTAAGTTTCTAGTGTGTACTATCAAATTATAGAAATTATTTTGATATACCACGTATGTGTTTGTGAGTGTGTACCTAATTCTGTATTTTTATCAGTAACACCTATTTTCATACATAGAGTAAGCACATCTATTTAAAGTCAGCTATGTAATTGAATATACAACTTGGGCATGTCATGTGGTGAGCCTTTATAAATGGCAGTGTGCTTCGTCTGCCAGCAGCCTGCTTCAGTCATTAATTCTGGCTTTCCCCTACTATTTTTGCACATAGCCGATGCTGTGCTGCTTAGCTGGAGTTTATCTACCCAAGTGGTCTACTTGATATCTAAATGAACAACATATTATAGGTAGTAGGCCTGATTTTGTCTTTTTCATCCCATGTAATTCATGTGCTGAAACCAGCCAGTTGCTCCCCGGTTTGCCCTACTGTGACAGAAGGTGAAACTTGATCCAGCAGCTTTCATGGGGTGGACATTTTTGTCTGCAGATACAGTGTGTAACTGAAATAAATTGCAAGCTGTCACATTAACTCAGTTACCCCTTTTTTTTCTGCTGTATTCTTAAAAACCCTTAATAAGTCAATAATGCTTTTCTCCCTTCAGTTTTTTGGTCTCCTTTTGTATAGTGTGTGGTTTACTGTTGTTAAAAAAATTTTAAAAGCCCAATGATTTTAAAACATAAAAGGCATGTCATGTTTAGCTTATACCTAACTTAGGCAAAAGTAGACCAATGTATGCCATGACTCGCTGAATCTTGTTGGTACTCTTAATGCAAATTTCATTACATTTCTCTAAAATAAAAATTTGTAAGGTGTAATTTTTTTTTTTTTTTCAGAATATGGATTCCTTCAGTTATTATTGAATATGCTTCTTGGGAAAATCTGGGAGTTTTGCACCAAATTTAATCAATTCTTAAAATTAATTATTCATGTCAAGATGATTCTTTTTCTGTATTGGTTGATGGAAGAACTCAGCATGCTAAGTGGCTGTTTTTCAGTAGTGTGATCTTGCTACCTTTGAAGCTGAACAGAATTTTGGGAACAGGAGCTGGTTTTTGTCGTGTTGGACAGCAGTATGGAGATTTTTGAGTTTTAGCTATGTTGAAGAATATAAATAACAATGTTCAGCAGAAAAGAAGTCTAATTTTAAGGGCATAGAAATGAGTGAAACAATCTTTAGCCAGTCAACCCCAACATTTTGAGAAGCCATCTTCTCTGCTGCACTGGAAAGTGATCCGTGTATTTCAGGTTGAGAAGTTTAAAATAATTGATTTTGAAAGGTAGAACAGATTTCAATTACCTTTAATGCAAGTTTACTCATTTGTAATGCATTAATGAGAGTAGATATCCCATGCCCAGTGTGTTAGGAGCACACACATTTGAACAACAGACTGTTTCTGTTTAACACACACATATAACTGATGCTAACCAGTGGAGCTGATTTAGTCTCTTGCTGTCTGGGTGTTTAATCAAAAGCATCATCTCAGCATGTAAAAGCAAGAAACTTACACGGGTGAAGTGAATTAAGCTTTAGTTTTTGAACATACAGGAATTACATGCTGCCATCTACATTCGGATTACTGGTAAAATCAATGCTAGATTATTGATAAAGTTTCAGGTCATTTATCTTGCTTAATGTGTGGGTAGTGGTGGTGATGTCATGACCTTCTAGTGGACCAAAGAACCATATTTAAAATGTTAATCCTGGTAAGAAATATTTTTTTTGTGTGCTATAAAAGGTGTCTGCTCATTAAAGTAAAAGCTATTTAACCCTTTCCCTCTATGGATTAAGAGTCAAGTATTGACCGCTAAGATATCTGTAGTTGAGTTTCCCGGAGATAGAATAATGAAATGAATGTCATAAGAGGAATTACTGTAATAATATTTCTAATGAATGATTCTCAATATGAAGTTATTCATTATCATGTTTCATATCGTAAAATGCTGTGTTCACATATTCTCCTTTGGCTGAGGTAGTTTTCCTCTGACATCAGCATAATAATGAAAAATTTTACACCACTGTGTAGTCCATGCAGATTCACTGCTTTGTTGAATGCTTTCTGCACAGTTGGGCCTCAATTCAGGAAAGCATTTAACCATTTACATAAATCCTTTGCTTTAGTATGTGCTTAATGTTAAAGCATCAGTTTAATTGCTGTCTTGAACGGAGCTGCTTAGTAGAAAAGAGAACCCTAATAGCCACATATCTTGAACCTTCTGGGAACTTTGGAGCTACTGTGTCAGGATGTATTTTTTTACATCAGTCATAGCTGTGATTTAAATAAAGAATAAATATTAATGTGCGGTTAGTCAGACCATTCTATAATCTAACAAAAGATCTCTTAACATATGTTTAAGTGCATTTAAATGTCTGAGTTAAAGCATGCCAAGGTGTGAGTAAGGGGGAAAATGCACTAAAAAGCTGAAGATGCTTGATCATTAACAGAGCTAGTCCATTAATAAAGGCAAAATACCTGATGAAATGGAAAAAAAAAAAAACAAACAGTTACAGAGCTTGGTTCAGCAATGCAGCAAGAACAGTCTAATACTTTAGCAAAAGGCAGTAGTTTTCTGTTGGCTTATTTCCTTCTGTAATCCAAGGAACTGTTAACTTTTTTAAAAGGGTTTGGAAGGTTCAGGCTTCATTGTTTCTTTGATGTAAAAGCTAAACTACATAGATACATTACTATACTTAAGTTAGTGTCTTAATAAATCAAAACTCATTGATATTGTATTTTAAATCATTATTTGTATTTCATTTGACATAAGTAATTCACAAAATAATTAAGATTAGACTTAATTGATGAAGGGAAAAGTTGGGGAAACAAAGCAAATCAGCTCCAGTTGTTCAGTGTGTTGTCTGCAAGTTTGGTGAACACCAAAGCTGTCAATTGCCTTTTGCTCATAAGAGGCATAATTTAGGAGAAGGTTCTTCATTTGAAGGAAGAAAGTGGGGGTCTCTGCAGACGTTTCTTGCCATGTGGTAGGAAAAAGCAGGTGCAAACCAAGTTTGATTACATTTGCTTCAACTGTAAATATTCTTGCAACACATCTTTGGGCATAGATAACCTCTCAACAACCTTAGAGAGCAAGCTTGCCTTACAAGGGCAGGACAAACAAGTCTAAGATATCTTTGAAGTGCAATAAAAGACTTTTCAGTTGTATTATTTTTGTTATGAGTTAGAACATACAAAACGAAAGGAGAAATCTTGGTCTGTATTCTGTTGCAGTCAATCCTTAGCTAAACTTGTATTGCAGACAGTAGAAAACTAGGCAGTCTTCATTTGCAGACAAGATCACCATTCAGTTGTGAATGAAGCAATTTCACTACATGTTGAAGATTAGATTGCGTCTAAGATTAATTTGGAAACACTTAGGAGAAATTTGATGGGGAAATTAAAATAATATCTTCAGTTTTACCTCCTTAAAATTTCTGATTGATCTGAGAGCAATGCATTTTTTTTCTCCATATTTTTCTCCTATATGAATATTTTACATATGCATATAAAAGTAAATGAGCAGGTTTTGCACCTTCTGTCAGTTCAAGCTTTATTTATTTATTGAAAAACTGTATCACTCTTGAAGAAATTAGAAATCCGAAACCCCGTAATAGGAACCACCTTATGGGAGCTTCATAATTTGAAAAGGAGGGGTGGCGAATAATATAGAAGCTTCACTGAATTCCACAATTTGTTGATCGCACTCAGTTTAAAAAAAAAAAAAAAGTTGCCCATAAGATTGTAATCTTTGTAATGACTTAGGTGTTTTATAGACTAATTGGCAGTTTGTAGTGCAAAGCTGTTCAGATTATACTTGGATCAGGACCTATCTTGCTCATATGATACGCAAAGCTTAATATAAAATGTTTCAGAGACCATGTGTGTCAAGGTTAAACCTGATGGAAAATGTAGTCTATGTGTTAGAAGTCTTTAGAACAAATTACAGGAATGCAAATAAAAAATTTTCAACATGAATAGTAGCTGTGATACTTGGTGCTGCTGCAGTCTGTAATCTAAAGCTCTAGCAGTTCTTCTTTTCCTAGTTTGCCTGGCATAAGAAAGCAACTAATAGGGAAGGATAGCAGGAACAAGATTAAATTACTACATTTCTCCATAGATCTTTCTATAAAAAGGCATTTCCATGTCAGCAAAGGAAATATTTTTCCTGAGTCTCTTAAATAAACAAGACTATTGTGTAGCAAGAAATAAATTCATTGATTGAAGCCCACTTTCCTGATAGCAAATTGTCTGCAAATATATTTATGCACTTGTTAGCTATCCTAACTTTGTTTTTATGTGAACAAGTTCAAATAGCTTTTGAGAATGTATTTGAATATATAGGTTTTCCATGTTAGTAGCAAGTTGTGGTTTGATAGTAGAATTTCTTGTTATGTTTCTGGGTCTGTTTGTCTGTGATAGTGGTTTTTTTCCTCTATGTTTTGTTCAGGCTATTTTCTATTACATCTGGATTGATTCCTTTTAGCTGGAGAATGTGGATTGTGACCATAGTTTATTAAAACAGACACAGTTTACTAAACATAGAAGTACTGTGAAACTTCTTGAGAATTAGTTTCAATTTATACACCTACATACTGGAAATTAAGGGGTATATTTTACCAATTACAACTTATTAGGGTGTCTGTGTCTCCAAATTTTAATTTGATCACAAAATATTTTATAGTGTTTGTTGACAGAGTAACAGATTAATAATGAACTGCTATAGCTTAATGTCAGAGAAAAGCATTTCTAATGCAACAGAAGTGTATGTGTATATGAAACATGCACTTCTATCAAAATGTATGTTTTTTCTCAAATACTTTCCATATATTTACTGGTACAAATAGATGCAGCATTTTTTCCTTAGGAGTATGGAAGAGATGGAGATTTCAGTTTATACAAGTTAACCATCACTTTGCTTTTAATATATTAGTGGGAAAATAAATTGGCAAAGCTGACTTGTGTTATGTACACTTCCTCCTGGAAACAGACTGCAGTTTATCTGTATTATTCAGTGTGCAGGTCAACATGCTTGTTAGGCAAGTGTTCTTTCATTTTGTGAGTGTGAGATGCAAGACCTTTCTGCAGATAGGGCATTGTTCTCCATATCCATTAACAGATGTCAGCACATGCCTCGGGCAGGGTTAGCAAATACCAGTCACAGAATCACATTCCATCAAGGCTGATAGACTGTATTCTGGGTTAGGCACATGGTCAACACATGTTTCTTAGAGTCCAGTTCAGACTCTTCAGTAATACTCCTACCTGTGGGATTTTTTAATTATTATTTTGGTTTGGTTTTTAAGAATTTAAACTCTGAATAGTTTTGGTTTGTTTTTTTTTTTTTTTCTCCCAAGTGTGTCTGATAACAGTGTGTGTTAGTACAGCAGAAATCAGACAGGACTATTGCTTTTTTAAGAAAGGTAGATATGCTGATGAATCATCAAACTGCATTTTTTCTGGTATAGACCAGAGGTAGCTGAGGTAGGTTTTGTATTTTCAAGAAAAAGCATGGAGTAAAAAATGAAGCTGATATCTTGTGTGGTGTTTGTGTCTGAAGTAGACAAATGGAGGGTCATTTGTGAATGGTATTGATGCCACATTTGAAAATATGTGAGTAGTAATTACGAGATCTCTTCATTCCAGCTCAGATAAAGTGGGATAAAAGTTGCTGGTGAACTTCAGAGTAGTAATAATGTGAACACAATTAATGAGTTTGTGTCCATAGATCAATTTAACAAAGAGACTGGCTTCAGCCCAGAGATTTTGGATTCACAGTGTGAATAATGGGTCCAAACACAAATTGCAGGATGCCTATAGTATTTGTTTGGGTGTGGCACCTTTCAGATTATGTTACCAGGGTCTTCATTTTGCCCTGTAAATCTAAATGCTGTCTTTGACCTAACAGTAAGTCTTCCTTTACCTTCCTTTCCCTCCTCCTCTCTTCATCATCTCCACAAGTTAAATGCCCACAGGAATAGAAAATCAATAGGCAGGTAGAGCTGTAGTCATGGGGATTAAAGCTATATCGGAGTTGGGACAGCAGAGAATGAGAGCCAGACCTCTTTGGGAGCAATGCTGTGGCTTGTTGTACCCCTTTATCACCCTTATCATGCACAACATGACTGTGTCACCGAAGCCCCCAAGATGCAGCGAGGGCATTGCTTCAGAAGTTGAGGCAAAAGAGAAATTCTGAGAGGTCAGGTGAAAGTCATATGAGCCAGCATTGAATAAATTTTACAGATGCAGAGTCTGAGGAAGCAGTTTTAATAAACAGAATAAAAAATGTCCAGCTCATCGATTAGAAGGTGCAGAATGATGGGAAGTTAAGTGGGTGAGGGTGTTGCAGTAGTTGGGAATCTCTAGAGTACTCAGATTTATAGGTGGGAAATAAATGTTGATTTGTTTATTCCCTCCCTCCCTCATATCTACTCAGGGAAGAGCAATTAGTGTCTGTTTTTTAATGTTTGCATTATCATTGAACATATATCTTTCTGCAGTGCCAGCTATAAAAAGTCAATACAGGACCCTGATGTGCAAATAAACACATTTATGAGTGTAAGGCGGAAATTATTAACATTAAGTGGAGTAAACACATTTTTGCAGAATTTATTTCTTAAAAAGATTTTAAAGCATAAAAAACAAATAAAAGATGTGTCTATGCTTTAAATTCAGTGTCATTGTTAACTGTTATGATACCACTGACATTTTTCTTCAGCAACAGAATCAGATAAAAAGGTATTTCAGTTCTCTCAGGTTAATGGAATTAGCACAACAGATATCAATCAAAGAACTCTTACATTTTAAATAGGATTCAAACCTACTCCTTTCCTGCTGTGTTTTGCAGTCTTTTTTGCCATGAATCTGCTATTAGAAGTCTTCTCCTTCTGAATGTAGGCTCTCTTTGTTTTGCAAAGAATGTGTTTCAGTCAAGGCACATTAGGAAGTTTTCAACAATCAGTTTTTATTTTAAAAAAGTAAAAACGAGTGGAGGGAGTTTTGTGGTATTTTTTGTTGTTATTTGTTTATTTGTTTGTTGTTTTGTCTTTTCCAGAAGGTTAGAGACCTTAAGCAGACTGATTTTGAGGAGGTTTCTTGGGTCTGGAAGTTAAGAGAATTAAAAGGTTGTTAAGTGGTCACCTGCAGGATAGCTGTAAATTTGATAGCATGGGAAAAATTAAGCTCAAGAAAGTGAAGCTTGACCAGTTTCTTTACCAGTGTTGTACACCTTGGCCTGTTGTGTCTAAGTACAGTTTCCAGATCAATTGCCTATGTAGGGGTGGGTGTTTCTGACATTTCAAAAGGTCTAGTTTTTGTATCAGCGCTGAATAAAAACATTATAATGAGTTTAGTATCTTTTGGTGAATTTCTTCTGTTCTGGCCAAAAATTCTTTGACTCTTCAGAGCTACTCAGTGCTTAATGAGTTCTTTTTTTTTTTTTAATAAAACCTAAATGTTAGTGCAAAAGGATTTGTTTCATGTTTCTTCATGTGTTCTAGACCCTGTAGTAGATCACTTGTTTGTCTCATTTAATAGGCAGTATGAAGTACTAGATACAATAGTATGGTAACTGATCAAAATTCTGTTACTTAACAAGAAAAAAAAACCCAGCTCTCCAAATAGGAAGGCACAATGTCTCTTTTGTACTGTTGGCTGATAAGAAAGGCTAAAAAGCATGAGATTCTCCAGAGAGACAAGCTACCTAAAACCAATGATTTTTTTCATGAAGTCCAGCTTAATGCAGATCTGTTCTTTCTGATTTTCATTCGTTTGGGGTTTTTGATTTTGGACCCATCCAAGTCGTGTGAAAAATTTCCCAAGCAGGAGGGATATAGAATAAAAGGAGAAGGTTGCTCTCTAACAGATGCATGTGAAGTGAAACACAGGAAGGTCACACAGGTCTTTCAAGAAATGTGATAGGCTCTTGCAGTTGGTTAAGTGCAGGAGCCTGATTCTGCTCAGCTGTGTAATTGTGATGAAAGGGAGCTAGCCAAAGGCAGAAACCTGGGTGCAACCTTTTGGAAGGCTTGTTCTGGCAGAACAGGTGGAAGAGTAAAATGAAGGTTACAAATAATAAGTTTCTCTGCCTGATTGATAATGAACTAGTAATAAGTGGCCTTATTATAGTAATAAGTTTCCTATAGAAGCCCAATGATTGCAGAGAAGCTTTAGCTGAACGTGTGTGACTACATTTTATTTTGATCAGCTGTAGCACAGCAAAGCTGGGTAATTATCATAATCTAACAATTAGCCTGGCATCCTTTCCCAGTGTTTAATTACTCCAATAAGTGGTAATTGAATAGAGGACTTAATGACAAGAGAATAAATTTCCTTCTGCATTGTGTATTTAACTTGCAGTCTTTTATAGGCATAATTTTTGAATACTGTTTTCCTGAACAACAGCCTGGATTAGTTGTTTCTCTTTTGTTTTGTCATTCAGTAGTTTGTTTCCTTCGTAATGTTTTCTCATGGTGTTTTGAACTTGTCTTAACTTGTGAAACTGTAACCTAAGGACTAAAAGGTCGTAAACAGCTTCTTTATATTACAGGGGTTTTTTGTTTGCTTGCTCAGGGTAACAATATCCTGCTAGAGATCTAAGATGTCACTGGCTTGCTACTGTTAGCAAACCCACTTCTCTCACATCTGGAGAATGCTGAATTTTCTTTTGCTTTGAATAGAGCTAAAATTAAAATAGCTCTTTGATTACTTCATTGTTTGTGCATCAGAATCATTGTTGATGTCAGCCAAGCTATGGGTACAGAGTTTATTAAATGTTGTGACAAAGCCAGTAAAAAGAGCAGAAAAGCATTAAAGAGGTTATTTTTGCATAGTACAAAAATAGTATCTTTAAAATTATCTGCAGTAAAATGGTACACTTAATCCCACAACCCCTCAGATAATTAACAACCACAAGATTTCCCTGATCACACATAACAGCTTTAAGTCACATGGACTGTCTAAAAGAATAACAAGGCACACTGCACCCTGTTGTGTTCCAGTCACAGCATGTGCGTAGAACTTGGTGGTCTAATGCACTACACTTGCCACCTAAAGTGAGGCAAAAGCTGTGAGCAAGCTCAGTAGTGCAGAATGGTAAATAACTGACATCATCACATCCCAAAAACAATTAAAATGTCCTTTTAAAGGATGTTAATGTTTTCCAGAAAGTGTTTGGGGTTTTTGTATTATTGCATATAGCAATATATACTCATTTCTCTGTTACCAATAATTTAAGTAAATAGTTTCGTACCTAGCTAACAGAAATAAACTTAATTTTCAACCTATTACTGTATTTTTCCAGTTGAAGCTTTTCCTATGTCTAGAGTATTTGTAAGAGATGTTTCTATTTTCTAATAACATTTAATCTACTGGTGGTTCAGCCTTTTTTGGGATAGTTAGAGGATCTTCTCACCTGGCTGCTTTTTTTCATGATACATGTAGGAATGGGCTTCTCTCTGAGACCTGTCTCCATTAAATTTAGTTATAACTGGCTTAGTGGCCACAATAGTAAAAAGGAGGAGCTGAGTTTGTTAAAGGAGACTCGAACTCCGTCGTGGGTTACTCTAGGATTTTATTCAGGTCCAGCAGCGTTGGGTCACCTCCGCAGAGAGTGACAGCTTACATGAGTTCGCATACATGTATTTATGCACCTACAAAGCATTACCTAATCCAGAATACACAGAATTATACTTTATCAGTCATTATTATCTTGACAATGGGTTTCACATCTTGTTCTGGAGTCCGACCACTTCGTTGTTTGTTTTCTTTTAGTCTTCAAGGGCGATTACCTCAAGTTCTGTACGTCTCAGTTCTTAGTAGTCACAATGATAGCATTATTATCTTGACAATGGGTTTCACATCTTGTTCTGGAGTCCGACCACTTCGTTGTTTGTTTTCTTTTAGTCTTCAAGGGCGATTACCTCAAGTTCTGTACGTCTCAGTTCTTAGTAGTCACAATGATAGATCTCCCATTGCTTCGGTAGCTAAGGGCCAGTTTCTCATACATCAACATCCTTTGAACTGTCAGGCACATCATTACCTTTGTTACAACATTTTATTAATGTTCTATTCAGTTGACTGCGCATGCAGCCCTGGGCTGGGGCTATACAGGGAACAGAGCTGATAGAACAGCTTGTGCAGCAGCACTGCATTGCAACATTTTCTCAACAGTCCCCCCTTTTCTTTTTTAGGATACTCACTATCCTATCGGATACAATAGGGTCTGGTGGGTATACGAGATAAACACGAGACACAACACTGACATACAAACATTACCATGATCAAAATGATTATGACTAAAACGACTACCATTAGAATCTTCTTGATTAAAGTTGGAAAATCAGGAATCCAAGAAGTAGCCCATTGCCATAAATCACTAACATCCCAGGATACATTGTCTCGTTGTACAACTTGCATCATATGGCTTACTTCCTATTTTGGCAACATCTTATTCTTTCGTTTAAATGTTTTTACCAACACTTCATCTCCCACTTTATAATCATGAACCTGTACTTCTGGTGTCACACCTTGGTATCAATATGCATATTTTCTAATTTTCTGAAAGGAATCTTGTAAATATAATAAATATTGAGTGACATTCTCATCTCCATCCAGTAGTGCAGTTTTTGCTGAAATATATGAACCAGGTACAGCTAAAACTCGTCCAAATAGGACCTCTGCTGGGCTAATTCCTAACGGCTGCTTTGGAGTAGTTCTAAGATCCCATAAAACTAAATTTAATGCCTCTGGCCACTTTAATCCAGTTTCACTGCATACTTTCGCTAACTTCTCCTTAATTGTTCTATTCATTCTTTCTACTTGCCCTGATGAAGGTGGGTGATACGGAGTATGAAACTGTCCTTTGATGTCTAGGGTTACATAAACTTGTAATAAAATAGATGCTGTAAAATGCGGTCCACGGTCAGAGTCTATCACCTCAGGTACGCCATATCGAGGAATGATTTCCTTAAGCAAGATTTTTACAACTATTTTTGAATCATTCTTCCGGGTCGGGAAAGCTTCTACCCACCCAGAGAGTTGATCTACTATTACCAGCAAGTATTTATATCCGAGAGCGGCTGGCATTTCCGCAAAGTCAATCTGAAGTTTCTGAAAAGGATAGACTGCTGGCGGCCTCTTCCCTGGCGTTACTTTTGGCCTTATATCTCCATATCTCTTACACAAAGAGCATCCTTCAGTCAGTTTCTTAGCTGCTGAAAAGATTCCTGGTGCTGCCCATAGCTGCGTTACCTTTGAGGCTACTGCTTCGGGACCTCCATGCCCCTTCTCATGGTACCAACGCGCAAGCGGCAGTACATACCTTCTGGGCAATAGAGGTTTACCATTCAGGGTCCAGATCCCTTTATCTTGCACAGCTTGCATCTTCTTCCATTCGTGAAGATAAAAGGAAGATCCGTCAGTAAAGAGATTCAAATCAGGGTGTTCCACCGGAGTGTCCCTCAAATCTTCTCTAGTCTTGCTTATGGTTTTCAAGACAGCTACACAGTCGTGTGATCTTTCAGGTTCAGTCACTGGGAGTAAGGTAGCAGGGTTAAGAGTCTTTGATCTCTCAAGTTTGACATTCTCTGTTAGCAAAAGGATAATTTCATATCTGTGTGTCCTTTGTGCAGAAAGCGCTTTTTCTGCATATTTAGTTAGTAAAAGTTCAACCTCATGGGGAACAGCAACTATGAGATAATGGCCTAGCACAATATTCCTTGCCTTTTCCACCAGCTCAGCAGCTGCGGCAATAGATCGCAGACAGTATGGAGATCCTCTGATAACTGGGTCCAAGGTGACAGAATAGTATGCTACAGGACGTTCGTAGGGTCCATGCTTCTGAATTAATACTCCCTTCGCAATTCCTCTGTTCTCTGTTACATATAATTTAAAAGGTTTTTTGTAATCTGGTAACCCAAGAGCTGGAGCATTTACCAAGGCAGTCTTCATGGACATAAAAGCTGTTTCCAATTCTTCCGTCCATGGTATGGGTTCTGGGCTCACATCTTTAGTAGTCTCTACCAAAGGTTTTGCAATCTCTGAAAAACCCAGTATCCACGGTCTACAATATCCAGCTTGTCCAAGAAAGGCTCTCATTTGTTTCTTAGTCAAAGGTCTAGCGATTTCCTGAATTGCCTGTACCCTATCTGGATCTAATTTCCTAGTACCTTCGGCTAGTATAAACCCTAAATATTTTACCTCAGGCTCACAAAACTGCAATTTGGAGAGAGATGCTTTATGTCCTTTCTCATATAATCTAAGACATACATATTTAGTATCTTTTACACAACTGTCATAATCTTTACTTGCAATTAACAAATCATCCACATATTGTATCAATTCTGACCCAGCCGGTAGTTCCAGATCTTGTAAGTCTCTCTTTAATATTTGAGAGAACAAAGTTGGTGAAGCAGTAAATCCTTGAGGAAGTCTGGTCCAGGTATACTGGCGACCTTCCCATGTAAAGGCAAATAAATTCTGGCTGTCAGGGTCAATTGGTATTGTAAAGAAAGCTCCGGTCAAATCCAAAACAGTATAGTATTTCGCCCAAATTGGTATTTTTGTAAGGATAGTAGAAGGATCGGGAACTACTGGATGTGGGGGTTCTACATATTCATTTACAGCTCGTAAATCCTGAACAAACCGATACTCAGGATTTCCATCCTCATCCTTTCGATTTTTATTTACAGGTAAAATGGGAGTATTAAAAGGACTAACAGTAGGTCTTAAAATGCCCTTATCCAAAAAATTCTGTATTTGTTTAGTGATACTAGGAATAGCTTCTGCTACGATAGGATACTGCTTAACTGCTGGGGGTATACCACCTTTAGTCTTAATTTTTACGGGGGTTGCAGATTTCAGAAGTCCCACATCTTTACTAGATTGACTCCATAGGGCACTGGGAACTTCTCTCAATTCCCATGGTATTGAGGGAACTTATTGGACTTCTCCCTTTACAACTACAGCTGACCCTATAAAAACCAGGAAAAGTCCTTTCTCTCTCTTCATTTGTAAACAACTCCTGCAATAAAGTTTGCATATCCTCCCAATTGGGCTTATAGTCTCTAATAATACTAGACAAAAACTTAGCACATTTTTCAGCATTGTCCCTTAACCTTGGCATTTTCTCTTGCCACAACATCAAATCACCAGGTTTCCAGGGTTGGTGTGTGGAAACTGCAATAACTGGAGGAACTTCAGGTCCTGAGTTGGGGCCTACTCTAGGATTGGAATGAAATTCCACTACCATAGGATATTGTCCTACAACAGATTTCCCTTCTGATTGTGGATGGGAACTCTGGTTCTGATTCTTTCCCTGATGATCATCAAGGAAGGCAATTAATTCTTCTCTTTTCATAGGTTTCTTTAGAGCCATACGATTTCTCAAATCGGCCCATTCCAGCCATAAAAATAAATAATTCATCTGCTGCGGATTCCTATCTTCTAATATCAATCTCAAACATTTCAACCTAGTTTCATCGAAGGTACCTTCAGGTGGCCATACTTCTTGGGGACCTGCCCCTCTAATTCTGGTTAAAAATGGCCAGTCATCTTGACATAACACTATAATTTTACTTTTACTCAACCCTGCTGTCCCAGAAAGTTTATTCCAATTTGCTAATAATTCTGCCAAGGGAGATCCTTTAGGTACTGAAGGATATCCTCCCATTCTGCAATTTTCTTTGTGAGGGGTATTTCAGAGTGATCCTTTCCTATTCCAACCCACAAACACAGACAAGGGGAGACTTGAACTCACCTTTCTGTAGCCGGCAGTTTGTAGGATGTAATATCGGGATCCTCTTTTATTCGTCCTCCCCGTCACAGCCTAGAGTCCCATCTGGGGTGCCAAAACTGTTAAAGGAGACTCGAACTCCGTCGTGGGTTACTCTAGGATTTTATTCAGGTCCAGCAGCGTTGGGTCACCTCCGCAGAGAGTGACAGCTTACATGAGTTCGCATACATGTATTTATGCACCTACAAAGCATTACCTAATCCAGAATACACAGAATTATACTTTATCAGTCATTATTATCTTGACAATGGGTTTCACATCTTGTTCTGGAGTCCGACCACTTCGTTGTTTGTTTTCTTTTAGTCTTCAAGGGCGATTACCTCAAGTTCTGTACGTCTCAGTTCTTAGTAGTCACAATGATAGCATTATTATCTTGACAATGGGTTTCACATCTTGTTCTGGAGTCCGACCACTTCGTTGTTTGTTTTCTTTTAGTCTTCAAGGGCGATTACCTCAAGTTCTGTACGTCTCAGTTCTTAGTAGTCACAATGATAGATCTCCCATTGCTTCGGTAGCTAAGGGCCAGTTTCTCATACATCAACATCCTTTGAACTGTCAGGCACATCATTACCTTTGTTACAACATTTTATTAATGTTCTATTCAGTTGACTGCGCATGCAGCCCTGGGCTGGGGCTATACAGGGAACAGAGCTGATAGAACAGCTTGTGCAGCAGCACTGCATTGCAACATTTTCTCAACAGAGTTACCAGCAGTTGAAGTGGTATGCACATGTTCTGCTCACAGAAGCATTTTTTCCTTAGGAAACAGAAAAAGTAACTTTTTGCAGTGCTGTTTCTGAAGAACTGTGGGTAATTATGGTTTGTATTTACCCCAAAAATAAATCAGTTCAGTGAATTTTGTTGATGTTGCTTTGCATTTCAGATTATCATTTGAGAGCAAGGCAACTGGTGTAAAGCGTTCAGCAGTGGCAGTGTCCTCTGCACATTGGTTTTACAGGCTGTGCAGGCTTCAGGTAGTAGAATTGCCATTTACATCCAACCCCTTCTCATGCCAGACTGTAGACCAGAATTTCATAATTCATTGTTAGAGTAGTTATTTGAAGTCTTTTCTGGTTCACAATGAAGCCTTGCCATATGCATTTGACAGAACATACTTAAAATAAAGAAAGGTTGACCTAGTAAAAGGAAGATTTTCCAATACACTTATCTTGGAGTATCTGCTATGTCGAATTTACAGGAAGGGTGTTAGAATATATCTAAAAAGATTTGTATGGGAAGCAACAAGCATAAGCTATTGCAATTTTTTATCTATCTAAATGATAATGGGCAATTAGAGTTATTTGTGCTGTTCTTAAACTGGATTTTTATAGTTTGTATTCCAAGAAAGAAAGGAACAAAAAAAACAGAATTGTTACTGCATTCTAAACAGCTGTTTAAATAATTTGTCGCTTGTTTCAGTGACCAGCAAAGTTATTAAATTCAAGTCATATAAGCGTCAGAACTTCAAATGATGAAAAGAAGCATGCGCACTGACTGTGTGGTTTCACTTGTGTTAGTGGATAAGCAGAATACAGAAGATATTCATTACTTTGAAAATGTTTTCATAGTCTTGTGTTTCTGTGGTTAAAATTACCATGAATTTCTTTCTCTGCAACATGACTACCTGGTCATCAGTGGCACTTGAGCACAGCAACATTCATATAACTGTCTTTGCTGGAAGCAGCATACAAGTTTTATGTAGCAAGCTGATGTTTGTTGCTTATGGAAATGTTTAGGTTTAGAAGCTACTTAACTGTCTGTCTTCAAAATGGCTTTTATACCCCTAACTGCCTAATAGCTATCTTTGTAGTATGAAGGTTTACAAGACACTGTTTGAATGCCATCTGACAGAAAAGAAAGGTTAATTATGTTTGAAGAGTAGCTGTGTTTTGCTCTGTGTAAGCCAGCGAGCAGGGAGACTAATGACATTATGTGCAAGAAGGTTTGTAGATCCTGTCAGATATTTGGAGAAGCATTTTTGGTTGTTTTCTACCACAACACGGTGTTCTGTTATGCAAAATCTAGATAGGACTGTTTTCTTCCTCATAGTGGGTTTTATATAAAGTTCCTGGTTACTGTGTGATTCCAAAAGGGCATGGGAGGCCGGATGAGGATCTGCCAGAACAGGATGAAGACCTAACTGAGAAAAGGAAAAGTACATCAGTAGCATTACTAGAGAGTGTAGGAAAGCAAGTTTTCTATTCTGAACAGGACTGGAAAAAGGGACAAACTTATTAAATGCAGTCAACAGGAGATCTGCTATTCCTGTCATCTCTACAAATACATCTGTTAATGAATTCCCCCTTGCCTTTACATGCTGTGCTCCTCAACACATGTAGGTGGCTAAACATTGATAAATGCTTTCATTTGAAGTGGAACTTTTGTTTCATTGTAATACCTGACATTGCACTACTAATAAGAGGTTTTCAGCCTGTAAATGTTAAGTGTTTTGCTCTTGGATATGGTTTAAAATTCTCGGAAGTGTGTTTCTGAAGTGTTTCTTTTAATAGCTTTGAGGAGCCTGAGCTGATGACTTTTTTTGTGAGTTATTCATGGCCATCCCTTGCCTTTCTGTTCAGGTTAGAGGCCTTTCTGTTTCTTCATTGAAAAGGTAAATACAACACATTGCCCTGTGGCTGGACAAACAAGAATGGTCTAC
Source organism: Tyto alba (assembly GCF_018691265.1). Lineage (NCBI taxonomy): Eukaryota > Metazoa > Chordata > Aves > Strigiformes > Tytonidae > Tyto > Tyto alba. The sequence continues at coordinate 26,238,624 of NW_024881275.1, forward strand.
ATTCACTACAAGAGGCATGTTGGAGATGTTGTAGCATCTTTTGGAAAAATAAAATTAGTTCTACATCTCTTCAGTTCACATGCTGAGGTTTTGATTACCAGCTTCTTTAAGATATTACAAGAGAGGAAATAAATACATACTTTCTGCTTCTTAGTTGGCTAATAACCTCTTTCAGTACTGTTTTTACTATATGGAGTGCAGAGACTTTACTCAGAGCTGCTTGATAAAATACCTTGGTATGTGTTTTCCCTGGAGCAGGTTCACTGCTGTGCCAGCATTATTGGCCAAGGTCCAGTTTAGATCACTTAAAATATGCACCATCTTATTTCTTTTTTAGATGCATAAGTGTAAACACTTTCTGGCTATGACAGATGTCTGTGGAATGAAAATACTGACAGAGTAGGGAACTGGGGCGGGAAGGACATTGGGATAAAAAGGACTTGCTTGTGTGCTTCACCCTCAGACCTGCTTTGCAGACACTACTTGCTTCTATTCATGTGTTTGACAGGCAAGGGTGTGATGGGGTGAATGAAGACTCTGAACTGCTTCAGCACTTAGGGAAGCAGTAATAAGAATGAATCTAGTAAAATACCAGTGATCAAAGAGGATGTTGTGTTGTGGTTTTGTTTGTTTAACAAGAATACATAGGGGACTGCCAAAAGGGAGTCAGATGATCTCTTTGCAGTATTGGGTAGAAGAGCTCACTGGTGCAGATTACAAGTTTGATTTAATTTCTAATGCGAATTTAAGGCATGATCACAAATGTAGTTGTCTGTCTCTTTGCATTTATCATCTTCATTATCACAGACTGTGCGGTCAGATTCTTCCCTTCAAATTCAGCTATTTACAATGCAGACTCTCAGAAATGTCTGTCAAGACTCTCCTTTTGGTTAAAGAAGAGAAATAGCTCTTTCTGGAGCATGATCGATGTCATTCCAGTGTGCCTTGGGCCTAAGCAGTCCAGATGAATTGGACTCAAGAAGTTCCTATTTCCACTGACTTAAAGAGAATATGGAGAAGCAGTTCACACAAAGTTAATTGTGTTGTAAAAGTCTAATGTTAAGGAGACCATTCTGATCCTAAATGTCTACAGCTACATAAGTGTAGTTCTGAAAGCATATAGTTTCAAAATTGTCACAAAATTGTAATTGGACATTATTATGAGGGCACAGGCTAATATAAGAGGTAACCTTGAGAATCCCATGAGAAAACTGCATTGTCACCTGCATGGTAAAAAAAAGTGTGCAAACACAAACACACATGTGCTCACACACACGCATATAAATATACATCAATTTTTACTTACAAGAACTGTAATTAAAAAAAAAAAACATTTCCTCAATGTGGCTTTCCTATTTAGAATTTACTTAGAAGATACTCTTTTTCATTACCTGTAAGAAATGTCATACTTTAACTGATACAGAGAACAGACACCAATTTGAAAACAATACATTTTTGCAAATGTGTTAAGACAGTATCTGTTCAGGTGACAGGTTTTGAAAGCACTGGAGTACAAAAATATTTTTTTAACTAATGATTTTGATAAATGTAAATTCTGAAAGTACTGTGGTTCAGAAAGGCTTTTCTGTGTTACAGGATGGAACCATGAGGCTGTGCACTGGCCAAAATTATACAGATATATCATGCTTTAATGCATGTTCAGTTTTTCTCCTTTAAAAAGCTATTTTATTGAAGTTAAATTATTGTGGGGATATGAAAAGGTGTAGTTTGCTCTGAATTTATCCTTGGAGGGCCAGCAGATCATTGCTTTTTCTCTGAAATTAGATAGAAGGATCCAGATGGCAGATTTCAAGCCCATCAGGTGTTTAAAATATCCCCCTCAGCTAAATAGAAGTATTATAGTTAAATCTGTCATGGCCTTTTTATTGCTCTGTGGTACACTTGACAACTGCAGCCATGAAAGAGAGGAGCTACAAGTAGCCCAGTCAGCCTGAAGTGGAGTAGGTCAGTGGTTTGTTTCTTTGGTTGCCCCAGGGACTTTGACAGACATACGGACCTGGTTTATGGAATCATTAAATCCATTATGGTATAAGCTCCCATGGAGGCAGACAATTTGTTTCCATAGTTTCTTCCAGATACTATGGTTGGCATTCGAGAAGTAATGTAAGAGAAATGTGGAGGGGAGAAAAAAAGGACACCCTCCCCACCCCCAACAAAACAAGAATCCCACATCTCTAAGGAGTCCCCAGTAATAATAAAGTGTATCTGGGCTAGTGCCTTGCGCTGTGTTTCTCAGCTGGCACTCGTTCAGAACTGTCACATTAGGCTGAGTGCTGATAATTCATATTCCAGAATCCTTTTATCTGAACAGAGCAACTTCTCTACTGTGTACTTTTGGCAAAGGAGATGCACTCCTTTTGAAATATCTTTAAAAAGCAATACAGGCTTTTCTTTCCATCTTGACAAACTGCTGTTAATCATGAAGAAAGAGTAAACCTGTTTGTGCCCTTGAGTAAATATAAGCACTTGCAGTCAAATCAGCTTTCAGCACAGGGGTGATTACTGCCTGATTCAGAGAAGAATATATGTTTGGGTTATTTATTTGCATGCATATGTAGGTGTTTATATAGATAGTGATTTGGGGAGGCTGATACAGTTTTGGCTTCTTTGCTTCTTCTTGCTTCTTTCTCCAATTTAAAAAAAAAATACAAAAACACCTCACAACTAAATAAAGCAGACGCTTTCTTATTTGTTTATTCAATAAACCGTAGCAAAAGACAGCCTATAACTTGCTGTGCATTAGCAACAGACTCATTTTGTGAGAGAATAGAGCAAACCTTTATCCAGAAGGTCATATGATCATAGTCCTGCATAAACAGTCTCTGATAGCTCTGATGAATTGTAAAGGTTATTTTTGACAGTGAATGTGCATGGCTGGAGTGAAATGAAGTGCCATTAGTGATGCCTCTTTTATGAGAATGTTACTCTGCAACAAGGTCATCCTGATTTAACTGTGCTTATGTCTGAACTCTTCCTGTGATTTCAGATTCCAGCAGGGCGACTACCACATTGATGTCTGCATCAATGACTACCTGGATGTGTTCTGCCCTCACTACGAAGACTCAGTGCCAGAAGATAAGACCGAACGCTATGTTCTGTACATGGTGAACTTTGATGGCTACAGCTCCTGTGATCACACCTCCAAAGGGTTCAAGAGATGGGAGTGTAATCGGCCGCATTCCCCGAATGGACCATTGAAGTTCTCAGAAAAGTTCCAGCTCTTCACACCTTTTTCATTAGGATTTGAGTTCAGGCCAGGCCGGGAGTATTTCTACATCTGTGAGTATATAGAGTTTTACCACTATTGCACGGCAGGTGCAAGAACCCAGCTAATTTTTCACCTATGCTGTGTGGAAATACAGAGGGCCAAACAGTGTATAATGCAGATAGATGTCTTACAGTGGATGCAGGCTTAAATATCCCCACATACATTAGCTAGGAATCTAGCTAGTGAAAATTAGATTAAATCACAGCTTCTTTTCTCACATGAAATAGCATGTCAGCCTGTTCACTGAACCATGGCTGACTTTTAAACCAAAACACGCTATTACATTTGTTCCAGCACTTTGAGGTGGAGGAAGAAAGGGCGAGAAGAGTAGGATGGAAGCTGTCCCCAAATATGGGGAAAAATAATTCATCCTTTGCATGTGAAATTCTGGATTTTCTTATGTGCTCAGAAGAAATACTCTTGTCTCTGTAATATTACCCAAGGAAAGTGAGGTCTGGGTAGTTTGTAAGTAATATGGCTGCTGATGTCAGTAGTCCATCTGTATTTAAAATTGTAATTTATTACGGTAAATACTCCTAACATCAAGCCAAGTGTCACCTTTTTTCTTCCTTCCTTTTTTCCCCCACTTTTTCTTGGACAAGCTGCTCATGACAGCATGGGGTGATGTGGGGTGCTGTAGGAGCAGGCGGCAGGCAGGGGAATGTGCATGGGCTCACACACCTTCATACCTGCTCCCCAAAGCAATGGGGAGCACCCTCCCAGAGCTCTGCACTCTCCTTCGCAGAGGCCTGTGTTGGGGTTGCTGTGGGCACCCAGAGGAGATGCAGTATAACATCTGGGACTAAGGAAGTAAAAACATCAGGAGGTTAAAAACCCAGTGGCTTAAGCAAACTGATTTCCTGACTCGACTGTGCAGTTGATACTGCTTCATATGTTTCATTTGTTTAATCCTCCAATGAAGACCTTTTTTAATCAATTTAGTTTGTACCCAAATCTTCCACTCCTAACAAGTTTTGACTGCTTCAGCAATATTTTTTTTCTGTTTGTAGTGTTAGACTAGAGAGCTGAAAGCTTTAGACAGACTAGATTCCAATAAATACTGCCTTCATATGTATAGCTGGCCTTTCTACTGCGAAACAATCATTCCACCTCATTTCTCCAGAGAAAGTGAGTATGTATGATCCCTGTTTTTCAGCCTCATTTCTTCAACATTGAGATTTTTCTTTTCCCTTTCTAAATCTACAAGGAAATACATTCTTAGTGGATAGTTTTCCATTCATTTGTTTTTCTTTCAGCAAATAAAAACCTCTACTGATTGGTGGTTCAGTGTCAGGAGAATGGTGCCTTGTTCTTGTGCTGAAGAGCAGTAATAACAGTAATATTAAAATCAATTTTAAAAACCAAACTCTACTGTTACTTAAAACTGGTTTTTAACATGGTAATGAGAAATCATGTAAAGATATCAGAGTTAAGTGGAAAATGTTCTAGGATAAATAAATCTGTACTGTGTAGGCCCAATACTACTCATGTCACTCACAAAAGCTTCCCATTAACTTCAACAAGAGTTCTGTGTCACGGAATCTGGCTCCCCTGGAACACTGGATTTTTTTGGTGTTTTTTTTTTTGTTTGGTTTTGTTGGTTTCTTTTTGTTTGGTTGGTTTTGGTTTTGTTTTTTTTTTAATTCAGTAGCTGAGCATCATCAGTAAAACAAGTAGGAATACTTAAGCTGAGGAATGCAGTCTTTGCCATCACATGGCCATAATAAAACGTAATGGAGACATGGCATCAGTAGCTGCAAGCATAAAAAAACCCAAACCAAAACAAAATGAAAAACAAAGCAACAAAACATTGCTTTTCTGAATTTTAAAAAAGAAGGAAAGAGAAATGTTTCATTAAAGTGAAAACCAAACATGATAGTAAAGGAAAAAAATATGAGAAATATCAGCTTGGTATGTCTAGCTATTAACTTCATTGTTAGAACATAGAAAATCCATTGAACTCTCAGGCAAGACATTATCATTCAAATACAGCAGGGTTGCATATTCCTGGTTTTCCTTATTTGTGGTTAAATTGAATATTTCACTAAAAATCATTATTTATCTTTGATAACGTTAATTTAACTGAGTCATTTACCTGTCAGAGGCTCCCTTCAAAATAATTGTTCCAAAGTGCTTTAAAATATCAAGAACTTTATGATATTTAACTGCATCTAGATGGAATTATTTTTTTAATGAAAAGTAAAATAGCAAAAAAATAACAGCAAAGAGATGTTCATTTACTAGTAGTTTATTGGCCTGGTGTTCACTGAGATTAAATTGTTAGGCATGTTTCAGAGACAGAAAAACTTTGTTCCTCCTTTTCTGTAGTTTAAATATTTTTTGCCTTCATCCTTAGCTCTGCTGAGGACAGTAACAAGGTTGGCATTGCAGCAGTTGCAGGGAAGCATTGTACACTACGTTAGAAATTATATGCAAACCTTCTCAGGGAAGAGTTGTCCATCCTGGAATGTTCTTCTCTTAGTTTGTGCTGAAGAAACAAGATGGTGGAATGTTGTTCCTTGTTTCCTCATCAAAATTGAAAGCAGGCTGCAGTCCAGGCTACAGAGAATGCCTTTGTTACTTTTCTGTATCTGCATGTTAAAGAAATTACTGCTTCACCAGGGAAGTTTTCCTTTCCTCAGCAGATCTGAAGCCTTTGCCCTCTCTGCAGAAGAGGTGGGGAAGGCTGACTATGTAGCATCAGTCTGGTATATTCTATTTAAGGGTTACAAAATATGTCATGTAGGCTAGACCACTGAAAAGACAGAAATATTAAGTGGTCATTTAGGTGTTTAGCTTAATTAGTCTGGTCCTTTTTTGAAAATCTTTATGGTTTGCCTTTTAAGGATATGACTTGCCTGCCTCTCTTGCTTCCATTATTTTCAGAAAATGCAATAATTTTAGAACAATCCCTGTCTCTGTTTCTGAACGGTTGGCCACTTTTCTTTGTTATGACATTGCCTTCGTATATTGCTCAGATAACTTGGATGTTCGTCTTTGCATGTTCAGTGTAGGAAAATGCGAGAAAAATAAATATCTTTCTGGTACCAGATTTATATTGAAGAAGTGAATTCAACATTCCAGACATGCAATCAACAAGTACTGATTGGGTTTACTTTTGAAAGAAGAATATATTACTAAATATTTACAGAAAAATTAATTTTTATGTAGTTAAGGAGTGCACAGTGGGGGGCTGGGGAAAGTAAATAATAGATCATGACCTGAAGTCTCAATTTTTACTTAGTTCTTAGCAGGTGCTCACCTCAGGTTACTGTATGTTAGCCTGAAAATAGACAAAATAGTATTACTGCTGAATCAGAAGCAAATAAAATGCAGAGAAAACAGAAACTAAATACTTACGGGTATGACAGTGATTTTAATGTCCTTCAGAAGGGAACATAAGTTTGGGTATGCAGGTTAGGGTGGGCTATTCTGCAAGAGGAGATGAACATGAAAGCAACGAAGGGCAGAAAAAAAAGATCTTAAAATTATATAATTTGTATAAAATTATATAATTCAAATTGAGGGTATCATTTTTATTAACTTAACTATGGGTGTTTTATTTTTATTAATGTGCTTAAGTATTGAATTAAATACCAGTAACAACTTGGTAAATACACATCAGAGCTGTTGAAATTAAAAAATGAAGACACAGCTAGAACCAGACTGTTACAGATTACTGCAGAATCCTGACCACAGTTTCAAAACCAAGCTCCTGTGTCAGTTTAAGCTAGACCACATTGCTCTTTTTTTAAAAGCAATGTATCGTTGGTGTAGTGTCAGAAGTTGTACTAATGTTAAGGTGTAGCACATGCTTTCTACTCTGAGCAATTAGTCCAGTTGTTCCATCAAATAATTCGGTATTTGGCATGATTTATCCTTAAGAAATCTGTGCTGTTTTTATCATCTTCCAAGATATTATATATATTGTTTATTTAATCTTTTCATCACTGTGAATATTGTCATTTATATATGCTTATACCGTTTTCCTAGAAAGACCAGGTAGGTTTGCTCTTCACAGTCCTCTGGCTGCTCTCCTGTTCTCCGCAAGATCTTGAAGGTTTTTGCTAGAAGTTAGCAGGCTTTACATGTGATGTATCTAAACATAACTGTTTCTTTCTCCATTCTTACTGAGAAAAGAGCTCCTTTTATCGTTTAAAAATCCTGTTATCTGTGCTTTATTTGTGTAACCTTTTTTGTTGCTGTTTCTTGCTAGTTTTATCTCATGAATGTGTCTTTCTGATTTTATTTCAAAATGCTTATGCTGTTTCTTTGTATAACCTGTAATGATGTGTCATTATCACTGGATCTTTGTTGTCACCATTTATTTTCGTGAGGCTTCTGACTATCAATTCAGGAAGCTTTTGTTGTAACCATATTGCTCCTGACCACATCAGGATAGTATGCTTTTACAATTGGAATTTAATTATGGTGATAAACAATATTTCTTAATCATTCTTAAATTTGTAATTAAATTAAGAAACTGAGTCTGTGAAGTTGTACTTACAGTTGTACATGCTTACTAACATCCAGCTCTCCAGTACTACTTTTCCTCATAGAATATATTCTCAGGGAACCTGCTGTTACTTATTCCCTTGATTTTCTTAATGTTTGCCTTTTGTTCCCTGTCATCCTTGTCTCTCTGCACTGATTCCTTCTCTTCCTGAAATTTCTTACTCTTCTTTCCTGAGGGCTTTTATTCAAATGACATTCTACCCTGATGGTTTTAGCTGCTGCTTCTACAGGAAAACTTGTGATTTTCATAATTTCAATTATAAAATCGTCTCTCTTCTGTTAGCTTGTTCCATCTCTGTGACTGGATGTTGTCCTCACAATGTTCCAAAAACTGTGAAACAGCTTGAATCCTGCAGTCACTTTTCTCTAACAGCTGCCAGGTAGTTGAACCATCTCTCTGAAACCATCTGCACACCTATGGACGCTTCTCTGATTCAAAAGATCTTAAGGAAAAAACAGTAGTAAAAAAAAGTGTTTATAATACCTGTACTTCTTTTTGTCTTACTTTTGCCTGATAATTAGGTAGTTAGCTTATCTTATTAATAAGGTGTCTAGTTGAACTCTTATTGGGTCAGTAACAGTGTGTGATGACAGGTGAGCTGAACTTACTCTCTATTCTTCCTTCTGCCATGTTTCGTGAGTGTGTGTTTAAGTGTAGAGTGTTTGTTTGTGCTATTATTTTTCTTTGTCTCTCTTACAGTCCTCTAGCAGTTTCTCTGTCCTGTGGAATTCCATTTTTCATGACGAGGTTAATTTTTGGAAGGACTATTGGCTTTTTGTCTAAAAGCTCTAACCGTATTTTAAAATCGTTATAAAGTTGCCTCATTTCTGTTCCCTCCATTCTACCTGAGATGCTTGTGAAGAACCTGTACTGAAATACTTTCTCCAGGTGGCCTAGCCACTGAATTTGCGGAGATGAAAGAGGACACAAAACCATCACTGCTTGGTGGTGGTGGTGCTAAGGATTTTTGGTTATTAATGGAGAAATATTGACAGAGTTTAGAAGTCTTAACTTACACGGAAGAACTGTACATAGCCCTATACAAATCAGCAGTTAGCGTGGGAAAGGCACTGTTCACTTTTTATGGAATAAATAATAGTAAATATAAACCTAATAAAAGCTTTCCATGACTAAGAACCTGGAATAGCTTCCCAGAGTGCCATCTTGGCTGTTATTCTTTTAGGATTGGTTTTAGTATAGCAGGAATTAAGAGAGGGGTCTCTGAAGAGGCAACGTTGAATAGGCTGTAATATTATGTGGGAAAAAACTACCGAGAAATCTTTACGCTATAATTTATTAACAGTTACTTGGTGTTCTTCATGTGCTTAAACAGCTGCACAGAGCTCGTTGCTCTTGCCCAAGCACCAGCTTAATATTAGTGAATATCAATGTTTTGTATGAATAGGCACAACTCACTCTAAGATGATTATTTGATTTAGGGATTGCCACATGTTTGCCAGTGGTTTAGTTCAGTTTAATGGGAACACAAAACCAAGACTGTGAACTGTAATCTTGGCCTATCAGAAAAGGTAAATGTGAATCCCACCAAAAAACTACAATTTTCTCTCTTATTTCATCCTGTTAAATCCCAGCTGGGGTAGCACAGTAATATTTAACTAGTAATACTCTAGAAACACTTTTTTTTTTTTTTAAATCCAACACTTAGAATGTATTGTTTCTCTGTCATACTTGTAAAGACAAATGTCTTAACCAGCAGGCCGATCTTAGCATAAATAGCAAATTATACCATCATGGAAATCCAAAGAAAGCACAGTGAATGCTTTATCTATGCATTTACCGATGTAAATGTAAAGACGCTGTCAGCCTGATTTTAAAGTTGCCTTTCTGTAAAGGAGAACTGCTTGTTGATGTTCACCAATGCACATAATACTGATTCTTCTTCAGAGAGTCCTTACAGTTGTCCTCTACAGTTCCCTTTACAGGGAAGAAATTTGTTTCCATTTTAATAGCAATACTCTGTATTTCTGGGAGTTTCTGTTCTTCTGTTTGTAGTTACGATAAAGACTGGACATCTCTTGCAATCACCCATTGTGTACCTTGTTGTCATGGTTTGAACCCAGAGGACAACTGAGTACCATGCATCCGCTCACTCACCCCTTCCCCCTCAGGAATGCAAAGGAGAAAATAAAACAAAAGGCTTGGGAATCGAGATAAGGACAGGGAGGAGTCACTCACCCATTATAGTTACATGGAAAAGACAGACTCATTAGGAGAAGGAAAAAAAAAAAGTACATCCCTTTAATTCAAACACTAATAACAACAACACTTAAGAGACAGAGTGGGACAGCAAGAAGCATTACCACATCTTAAAAACACCTCCCCCCACTCCTAGCCTTTTTCCTAGGCTCAGTTTTGCTCCCAGTATCTCTACCTTCTCTCTGCCAATGGCACAGGGGGCAGGGAATGAGGGGGTTATGGTCAGTTTGCTGCTCCTTTCTCCTCAAGCTGGGGGGAACTTGCATCCTTCTTCTCTAGTGTGGCTCCCCCCTCGAGGGAGACTGTCCTCCATGGACCTTCTCCGACATGACTTCTTCCCAAAGCCTGCATTCCCATGCTGCTCTGGCGTAGGTCACCCCCACAGGTTGCGATCCTCCCACCACCAAACTACAACAGTGAGTGGCTCCTTCTTCCCTCAGAGTCCCAGCCTCCTTTAAGTTCAGCCACCTGTCCTGTTGTGGGATCCTTCACAGGCTGCAGGTCGGCCTCTGCTCCACCACAGATCTTCATGGGTGGCAGGCTTCAGCGCACCTCCCCTGCCTTCCTCCTTCCTTCCACTGACCTCAGTGTTTGCATAGGCATTCTCCTCTCAACTCCTCATCAGAAGTCCCAATCCCCTCTCAGGTTCCTTTTCTTAAATATGTTATTGCAGTGGTGCACCCACCATCGCTAAGTGGCTCAGCCTTGGCCAGACTTGGAGCTGGGGGAGCTTCAAGAAGCTTCTCACAGGGGACGACTGCTGTAACACCCTCCCCTGCTACCAAAAACCCTGCCACACAAACCTAGCACACTTGTGTATGTGCTTGTTCAGGCAGTTGGTTGTTTTGTACACTTCTAACACTACTTGTCTCAGAAAGTCGTTGGCTGAATCTGTATTTTACTTCTTGACCAATACCCATGGTAAATTTTTTTGTAGGGTAGAATAAGACTATCTATACATGAAAACATACTATTTTGCTTTTTCCACTGTGCACAGTCTGCAGTTGTATGAGATATTCTGGCAAAACCTGTATTTGGGTGGTTTTTTTCCATCATATCAATAACTTATATGCTCTAAGAGTCCTGCTTTGGATATTTTTCCCTCTTGAATCTGACAAACTGGGACTTAAAGATTTGTCTTGGGGCAAAGTTTGGACTTTAGCGTTATAGAGTTAGGCAAGCTCTAGAGAAATTAGTAGAACAGATTGACGGTATGTCTTGTCATGCCTTTACTCAGCTTACACTTGTCGTGGTTTGAGCCTGGTCAGCAGCCAGACACCACGCAGCTACTCACTCCCCCTTCTATTCCGGCAGTGAGAAGGGACAGATGAGCCAGGTTTGGGGTTTGAGATAGGACTGGGAGGGTAAATCACGCTTTATGGTCACGAGCAAAAAGCAGACTCGTTAGGGGAAGAAAAAAAAAGAACATATATTTATTACAGACACTAACAACACTTAACAGAGTAGGACAGTGAGAAGCATTGCCACATCTTGAGAACACCTTCTCCCCACCCCTCCCTTCTTCCCAGGGTCAGCTCTGCTCCTGATATCTCTACCTCCTGCCCCCAGCAGCACAGGGGCCGGGGAAGGGGGGGGCCGGATGCAGTCAGTGCTGCTGCTTCTTCCGTCTACAGGGGGGGAACTTCTGGAACTTTTTCTCCCTGCTCCATCGTGGTCCCTCTCTCACAGGAGACAGTCCTCCACAAACTTTATCCGACGTGAGTCCCTCCCACGGGCCGCAGCGTTTCCTTACACTTTTCTGTCGTGGGTCACCAACTTTCTCCAACAGGAGTCCCTCCCACGGCTGCAGCCCTTCCTGAGCTGCTCCGGTGTGGGACACCCCCGCATGCTGCAGTCCTCCCAGCGCTGAACTAAAACAGTGGGGCTACCTTTTCCCACAAGACCCCGGCCTTCTTCGGGCACAGCATGTTGATCAGCTGGGCAAAAACCACAGGCCATAAATCACTATCTGCTCCACCGCAGATCTTCATGGGTGGCAGGGGGGGGCCGCCCTGCTGTCTCACCACAGGATACAGGGGGGTCTCTGCTCCGGCACACCTCCCCCCTCCTTTCTTCTTCCGTTCCTCCACTGACCTTGGTGTTCATGCAGCTGCAGCAACTCTTCCTCACAAGTCCGACTTTTCACCTCATCCTTTCTTAAATACGTTAATGCAGAGGCGCAGCTGATTGGCTCAGTTTTTGCAGAGGTGGAGCTGAGGGAGCTTCGAGAAGCTTCTCACAGCGGGCCATCCCTATAGCCCCCTTCCCTGCTACCAAAAAACCCACCACTCACTCAAACCCAGGACACACTGGAGACAGTGGAGTCACTGTGTTTACTTTGTAGGTTGAACTTTTATTACAATTTATTTCTACTTAGGGAAATTGTTGACTTAAGTAGCAGGTATTTTGCTTTGAAAACGAAGACTGGATTTGTCTTTCAGAAAGTGAAAAAAGGCTGTCTGTCTTCTATTCAACAGGTGTTAGTGCAGGTACTGCTGGTATTTGTGTTTTCTCTTTGCTTTTTGAAGACATGAGGTCAGAAGATCCCTTTTGGAACTCTCCCTCCAAGCATTCTGGTTTGCACCAAAAGCTAAAAAATTAAGGTCTACTGGAGAACGTTATTAAAAGATGCTGAGGGAATTACAAATGTTTTTCGTGTGTTAATTGCATTTTCTTTTGCAGAAACATTGTTTTTTGCCAGGTCCCTCATTAACCTTTCAATCAAGATCTGATCAGCATAAACACTGATGCCACTTTAACAGCAGTGGGCTCAGACATGCTACTCTACTACGAATCCTGCTTTGATAGCTGGTTTACCAGAATCACTTGAGATGTTTGGAATGAAATCAAAGCAATTGAAAGGGTTTGATAAATGTGTACTTTAAAAGATATTTTTGTGTGATAGCATTAGACAGACAGAGAAGGTGATCTTTAAAAGGGAATTCATGCTTAGCCCAGTGTATAGATTAGAAGACTGGTTTCTGTTGGAAAGCATCAGAAGAATTAAGTGCTGGTGCTGCTAAAAAGAAAGCAGAAACAATCACCAGTATCTAATACATTTTGATGTTAGTAGTGTTCTTAGAATCCTCAAAGGATGCATTAAAAGCTGGTGAATAATTTGGGACTTGGGAGAAATCCATATAAGAAAATGAAGAGAGAACCCATAGAAGTGCTGGTCTCTATTGTTTGGCTTTTTCAAAGGGAATGAATGTCTTTCACGTAACAAGTTGAAAGAAGATGGTTTGGATTCATGTGCTTCAAAAAATTCAAGTGCCATTAAGACCCTGATAGCAGCAGAAATATAAAAGAGGGGAAAATATACTATATATATGCAACTTTGAAAGCTGTCTCATGAACATACTTTATAAGGTCTTCATCCCTGTAGGAAGACCAGCGACTTGTGTTTCTTTCTATCGAAATACTGATTTTGGACTTTAGAAGAATGAAGGAATGCCCACAAACAGGAAAGATGAAGGATACAGTTTTCTTTCCTCTGTCTTTTTTTCTTTCTCATCTAACATGCTCAACAAAGGCCAGATCATTTTGTAGGAAAATAAAGCATGTATTGAATGTTGTTATGTGATAATCAAATTACAAAAGTTAAAAAGATAGATTGGTTAGACCTTGGATAAAAAACCCTCAAGGAGCATTAGGAAGTTGATAAGGACATATGTGGCACACCTACCTTAAGGGAAATGGTGACTAATTGTTTCATACTGGTGGCTCTGGACTACTGTAATTTTTAACATTTGTGATTCTTGCAACTTTCTTAAAAGTAAGTGTTTAAATTCCAGTGTTCTGCTGGAAATACAATTGAATTAATTTTACACAGCCCTTCAAATCCTGATGGAGCATTCATCGTTCCTTGCTTTAAATGAGTTTTGATGTTCAGTAGCTACAACGTAACATCTTAGAGGTGGCTGCATTTCAGTTGTGGGTGAGGTTCTTTGCAGTCTACTTCACTGGGATATTATGAGATTAATAAAGTGAAGCATGTAGATTCTTTGGATGAAAGAACTCATAGAGGTGGAGAGTATAATTAATAGTTGTCTGAGAATTTATAACTCTGTAACAGTGTTCTAATTTGATTTCTGAGCAAACCGAAACCTGTTTAATGAGCTGTTGTATTGGAAGTATGGGTTTTGTAACATGGGGCAGATGCCAACAGAAATGGAAATAACGTAGCAATGACATTTGAAATAACACTGCTGTATCATTTCCTCCATGTTATCAGCATTTTAGTCTCCCTGTTCCTCAGACTGACTCACCAAGGCAGTACTTTTTCTGCTGATACTGTGTATCATGATACAGAGTATGTATGCATGCCTGCAACTAGTAGACTGAAACAAAACTTCATCAATTCCACATGCTGAGCAATTGGCCGATGATCTTGTTTTATAAGTTCATTTTCAACATTCAACTCTATATTTTCATAAATATTCGGATTTAAAAGAAGCAAATTTGTTTCTAAGCTATCTAACCCTCTGATATTAGAGGATCTCAATAACTTTTTTTTTTTTTTTATTGCCCAGCAATGCATACTATTCAAACAAGGTGTCCAAGACTGTGGGCTCAAAGTGGCACATGCAGATGATCTTCAAGTTTCTTGGCAAGTCCATATAAATTAGATAGAATAAGATTTTTCACACAATGTTCAGAAATATGTAGAAGTGATTTCTTCTGAAAAACTACAGAAAAATCTTTTTAGACTTCCAAATGTTTCCACTTACCCTCAGGAAAGCAGTAGGTCATCCTCAGATCTACATTACTGGCCAAATGAGATTTTTACTGCCTCTAAAATCTCCCTGACTTCCCTTTTACATCACTGATATTTAATATTTAAAGTATCAAGTGGTATAACCAGCTAGATATAGCACTGCTTTAGGGAATTAAGAATGGCTTGAAGGTGTATCAGAATCTTACTTATGCCATACCCCTATGCACCAGAGTAACCAGGCTCCTGATGATGGATATGGGGAATAACGTTGGTGTTGCTGATCTTCTGGGGGTGAAATTATCTTAATTATTTGAAGGATAATCAGAATGGCAGTGTATTAATCAACTTAAGCAGCCCTGACAATCCAGTCATGGTGGTGTTCAAATTGTGTTCAGGGAAAAATACACCAGCATAACTTAATGTACATTATGTTTGAAGAGTTGTAGGTGGGGATATTGTGAAGACAGGAGCTTGGATTTCTTCTTACGTGTTTTTTGACACATTTGCCTTTGGTAATAATGGGTCATCTTCCTGTGTCTTGATGCATGTATTATTAAATATTGCATGTGAACTGTTTATCTCTTAATAATTCAGGGTTTTACAGAAGATGTTGAGCTGTGAGTCACTGAAGAATGCACTATCCTACAGCATAGAAGCCTGTATTGGGACTGAAGTCACAATCTCTAGCAGCAGCTAGATCAGGGTTTGCTGTCTGTACACATGTGAATGTATTCCTGCCCAAATAATCTTGAGAAGAAATAAAATAGCCTTAGGCTGAAAAAGATGTGTCTTTCATCAGCATCATGGGGACTGTAAAAGAATGCAAAGTCTTCTGCTGAAGAGAGCTTAGTATTAACAGTTCTCTGCTTCTGATTCACAGAAAGAAGTAATGAATTTGCTTCATGAAGGTGGGATCTGACTCCCTAAGGTCCTTTATGTAAACAGCATCAAGAAGTAGAAGGGAGGAATGGCATAGTCAAACCTCCATAGGCACATCAGCAAGGTAGACAATGTGTTTCTTTCTCAAGAGAGAGGTGCAGAAGCAAAGCATATGTTTGTTCAGAAATTAAGGTGTGTTCCTGTGAGGGTGATGAGAGTGTTGTGCATTCAGACATGAGCAACTGACATGAGTAGGTTATAGTTTAGCAATCACTTTTGTCAAATTTTCTTACATGTCACAAAACTTTTAAAATTATTTTATTAGCGGTTGAATATAAGCAGGAAAATTATAATGCTACTGGAGTTTCAAATTAATAATCATATATAATAGACTTAAATTACATTTATAACAAGATAAGGGTATTAATTGTTCAACTAGTTGCCTGAAGCCTTGAAATATGAATATTACTTACTTTTCACTATTGATTTCTTACCTGGGCCTCACAGGAGTATTCTGTGCTATCACAAGACTGCCTCTGAGGAGTGAAGCATCTCCTTGACAGCTGTTTAGCAGTGTGCTGTGAAGCGCCCGCATTCTAGCCCACATGCTTTGCTGCAGTACTGAGTTTTGAACCTAAATTGGGAGGAGTTTAGTTGTCTCTCAATGTAGCACTAAAAAATGCTGACAACTAGGTACCAGAAGCAACAGCTACCTCACAGCCTCACAGTTTGTTGTAACTGGCTTCCAACATCTGTACCAAATGTGCCACTTACAACAGACAAAAGGGTGGTGTTAGGTAGCTTTCACCGATGACCCTTTCCCCACAGCCTGAGCAGAGTGCACAGCCAATATGGTTAGAAATTACTGCCAGAGACAGGGTTCCTCATCTGTAGCACTGCACCTGTGGTAGTTTTGCTTAGAAACATACACTAGTGCAACAGCATTTTTTGTTCACAGTCCCTCTTGAAATACTCAGTGGCAATTCAAGCAAAACTCTGTAAACCAGTCACTGTCACGTTTAAGCATTAAAAGTGGAATTAGTAATTTGTATTAATCACATATGTTTCTCCAGGTTTTATTAACAAGCAGATTGGCTGCCAAAATGTTTTCTGGAAGACATTTTTTTCTCCCAACTGCCACAGAGAACAAAACAGTTACGGGCTTTTAGATAAAGATTAACAGTTTTGGCAATTCATTTAAGGAAAACTGTATTTTACTATACATTCCACTCCAGCACGGACCATCACTGCCTGCATGATTTGCCTCCTTGATAAAATTATACAGTGGAGACACAAGATGGTGTAATTCATTTTAAGAGCAGAAACAGGTTAATCAACAAAGAAAAATGAGATTAAAAAACAAGGCAGACCCACATGACTTAATTTTTTGGCTAGTCCACATTTCCAATAGGAGAAGTAAGATGTCTATCTAACTACCATTTTAGCACATTTTGGTTCATTTTATCTTCATGTTTTTTTCTTTCTTTGCCCGCATCATGCCTTTTTTTCCTCGAGACACTTCATGTCCACTATTTAGATCTCCAGGAAAGAGTAGTACAGGTGACCACTTCATATTCTGTGAACCTGCAGGTAGTTCTGTGGAATACTGTAGGAGCAGCCCATGAACTTGGTACAGGGTGTGAAGAAGCGACTAGGATTACAAGAAAGAGGTCAAAATTAGTATTGCAGTGTTTAGCAGCAATGCAGGGCAGACTGCCAACATGGCCTTCGCACTTTCATGTTTTGGATAGACAAAATCAATTTCCTAGCATACTACTTCTTGTGCTTATTATGTTCCAAGGAATTAAAGAATAGACATGCTATATTTTGTTCTGTTATGGCTAGCTCCCTTTTTTCTTCCACTTCTGCATTTTAGGATGGCATAGAATGAAGGAAATCAAAATGTGTGAAAAATCAGCTGTTTGCTACAAAGGAGAAAAACAAGGGTTGAAAAAGAAAAAAGCTCTTTACAGAAAGATTAGAAAATTAATTGATTGGTGGCTCTGACGGTTCCCATTGGATGTGTAAAGATCCTGTGAAAAGACAGTGTAGTCTCAAACATAACATTTTTTCGTGTTATTTCTTTCTCTTTCATTGAGACTCCTCTGAAGGATCATTAAGTTCCAGTTATTTTAAGTGAAATATTTCACAAGAAAAGGGCATGATAAAATCAGTAGAGGTAGTGTTATTCCCCCAAACAACTTGTTATGGGTAATACTCAAACTGTAATAGGGAAGACTTCTGCAGCATCGAACTTAAGAGATTTCTGTAGGGGTGATTCTGTTTCATGGAGGTTTTGTAAGTCCTGTGACACAGAGTAATGTGCCCCCTCTTTCTCCAGAATTAGCATGGGGCAGCTGATGAATTCAGTGGGTTCTGAGAACTTGATCAGATCCATGACTCAGTATAAGCACATACGAAACTTGCAGAGAATCTATTTAGTGAAGTAGTGAAGGATCTCTTTTTTTTTTTTTTTTTTTTTTCTTCATAAGGCCAAGCATTGGCTTAGAGGTACTGCTCTTTCAAAAATGACAAAATATTTCTAACAATGTTTTCTCTGCTGACTGACCTTTTTTCCTATATCTATCAAGTATTTATTTAGCAGCTATATGTGTATGAATTCTGTGCTCTTATATGTGCATATGTGTACACATATATATAAAAATAAGTCATATATTGGCTAAATTTTTTATTAAAGAGAATGTTTTTGTGTTAAAGGCTTTAGCTATTGTGATTATGAAAATGCTATTTTTTTCAAACTAAAAATATACATAATTTTAACTCCACTGAAAGACAAGATGTTTGTAATATAAAATGCCAGTGAAGTGCCTCCTGAGTATTGTATTATACTTTCACTAGATTGTAATTTTCCTCTATGGACTGAGCTGACCAGTTCTTCTTTCTTGCTCTCCATGTGACATAAACATACTATTATCACTACATGTCACTTACACTTTCCAAAATGAAAATAAGGTTAAAGATAAATTCAGTCCTAGTTTAGACAGGGGACTGCTTGTGATGATTCTCAGAGTAGAGTGTGACTATTATCTCTTTAACTTTACTTCCCTGCTGTGCCTAGTTCCCCTTCACTCCTTGGCAACTGAAGTGGTAATGGATGTGCCTTAAAGGAGAAACATTCCAACTGAAATCTCACATGCTGAAGAAAATGGCAGAAGGAGCCATTCACTACAAATGTGCTCCAGCTTCCATAAGGAAATATGTCCACTTTTCAGAAAGTTTGCCACCGGAGTCTTTGAGATGCAAAATATAAAATGTTCATTTTCACTGGAGTTCTCCAGACGATGTGTCATGCCATGCTATCGATGCTGTCTTAATTGAGGTAGAAACTGTCTTCTCCAATAGCTTTGCAGTTACCTAGCATCTAATTTTATGTAAGGTCAGTGTTTACTTTGAGGGTGCTGTGTACTCTCAGGCCCTTGAACCACTCTCTGCTCAGCCACATCAGGTACTTGTTCTCATCAGAAACAATAACATTGCTTCTAACCAAATTATGGGATAATTTGAAAATCCAATAATCTGTTCTAGATTTTACACAGGTCTAAAAGATGTACATTAAGATTTAGCTTGGGAAAAGCCCTTATAAAGGACTGCCTGGGCAGAATATTTCTTAATATGATAACCTAGCTGAGAAATAGCCTTAAACCAAAAATAAATCTCTTGGGGAACCTGGTGCCACATCGAAGTTGTAGGTAGAAAAGGAATAGAAAATTTTTGGAACTGTATCAACTACGAGGATGAGGAACATTGTGCTTTAGTAATGTAAATTAAAATTACATGTTAGGTACTTGTGTGAGTACAGCTGGATTTTCACAAGGATGTATGCCATTCCACAGAGTGCCAACATGGCCTTCGCACTTTCATGTTTTGGATAGACAAAATCAATTTCCTAGCATACTACTTCTTGTGCTTATTATGTTCCAAGGAATTAAAGAATGGTATTCTGTGTGCTAATGTGTTCATAATAAATCTGCACTCCACCCTTCTAAATATGAGATGAAATTATAAGCACATGTACATTCTACAAAAGTTAGTAATGAAAGCCACATAAATAAAACAGCAACAGAAAGTCCTACAAAATTGCCCTAGCTCTTCAGCAACAGTATTTTAGGCTGAAGAAGGAAGACCCTGAAATACTAGCTTTCTGTGAGGGGAATGGGGAAAAAAGACTAACAATAGTGGCAATTTTTTTTCTGTGCCATTTCATGAAGAAACAGCTTTTTTTATTTATAGACATAAATTTCCCACTGATGGATTTGCTTCAGATTTGAAAAGTAAATAGAGATTGTGTATGTACATTGAATGCTAAAAATGTTTTGTTTGATTCATTTTAACTGGATTTCCAAAAAAAATGTTAACAACTGTGCACACAGATTACTTGATCATCATTATCTTTTTTGACTTGACCATCAGTGTAAATGACACTGATTTTGGTGCATCTACATTTAAGTGGAATCTTTAGGCTTTAGGGGACTGTTCTGAAATACACCTGAACACACAGATTTTCAAAAAAGAAAAACCAAAAACGGCAACCAACCTAAACCCAGAGTAGATACAAGATTTATGATTTATCATATGTAAATTGCACATACACATCTTCAATCCTGTCTTCCTTGATCCCAGTCCAGAAGTAGGTAAAATAAATAGATTGCATATTTCAGGCCATATGTCAAAAGTGGTTAGCATTTCCAACTAGAGTCATAATTTTAGAAGTACTTAGCTCATTCAGGTATCCACATAGTTGGCCAGATTTCTAAAATGCTTTGCACATTAAGCACAGAGTTCCAAACATGTGATCTCTATTGGAGATTGTAAAGCTTGTCAGTAGGTTTTTTTGAATGGTATAGTTGTGTTTTACCAAGTTTTTTTGTTTGTTTTAAGTCCAAATACAATATTCTAATCAACTTGAACCCAATTTCTGCTCTGCCATAATCAAGGGCTAAGTTAGTCTAGTATTGTTAGCTGTTCCTTCCTTTTAACACAAAGTACAACTTTTAGCTTAGAAAGTGATAAAAGAGTCATTGTAGTGTTGATGTAGATAGAAACTGACTTGAAAGTACAAGGTTTCTTTCACATTTAACTATGTTTAATGTTTTAGACAGCTATCTCTCAAGAGTAAGTGTGTATCTCTAGACAGGTAATGCTTTAATTAGACAGAAACATCTAGATGGAGAGATCAATAACAGAGGGAGCTGCAGGATCGGGCTGTCTTGGCCTTTTGCTCAGGTGCCACCAGAGTCCTGCCATGCTCCTCAGAGGTGGTGGGAGCAGTGCTGGTACCCTCTCTTGGTATGGAGGTGATCCACTTCTTAACAGTGGGATTTCCTGTAGGGGTTTTGTTGTAAATTGTGTAGCAGCTGATGGAAACTTGTCTTTACAAACGTCATCACCTTCCCTTGGAGGTGGCTCCCACATGTCACTGCTTAGTCTTGGGCTGAAAAGCAGACTTAATGAAGGACTTTTCCAGCCCTTGGTGCACTTGCTCTCCCTGCTGTGCTGCATAGCATACTGGCCATTTGTTGGTAAGTTCATATTTCACACTGCAGGGAATTTAAATGATTGAACAGACAGAAGAAGAGTTTTATTTGCAGTAGCCTGTGTATCCCTTGACTCTGATTTGGCATAAAACATCTGCTTCATGATCGGTTTCAAGGCCAATTCCCTTCTGCCAACAAAGGTTATGACTTCAGGCAAGCTGTGCCTTTGCTGGCAGGGGGAGATTTGCCTGAAGACTTGATTTAGTCATAATCAAAGCATCCTGCCAAAGAAATCCTTTTTTCAATTACTTCTGAAAAAGCAGCCAGACGGTAAATGTATTAACATACTAAACAGTGAGTAAAGGAGGCCCCTGACTTCTGTTGTATGGGGTTTTTTGTGAGAAGTTGATATAAACCATATCTATGTGTATGTGTTCATGTGTGGCTAAGAATAAACGTTCACTATTGTTCTGACAGTAAGAGAAGTGACAGATAATCTGCATGTACCTACTTAACTCTGCTGCCAAGGAGCAGAGTCAGTAAGTGAATCTATTGGTTTCAGCTACAATTTATGCATAGTTTTAATTTGCAATGTTAATTGGCATAATATTGGTGTAGTTTCTATTAAAGTCTTAGGAAATAGGCCCTACAATATATGATGTTTGGAGATAAAATCATGTATTAAATCTTTTCTGAATTCCTGGTGGGAACCTAATTTCAGGGGGTTTTGTCTCCTACCAAAAAGTAAATTTTTGAAAGACTGATGCAGCTTTATTTGCAGAAGTGTCATCTTGATCCACACTTACATATGTACAAATAAAATCTATGTTCCTTCTTGTAATAGCATGGTTAGGTTCAACCTTTTTTATAGTAGTGTATTACCATCTATGTACTTCACATTGATGCACAGTCTTTATAACATATGGCTATTTTTCCTTCTCAGAAAAAATCCTTCCTCTAGCTTAAAAAAAGTAGTAATTGAATATTTGCATATCTCCAAGGAGCCATGAGGGTTAAACTTGGCATTCATCTTCTGCAGTTCTTAGGCTGCTTTTGGTTTAAGAGTAAGAACTATTGCTTTTATGAAGTGCCTTTTTCTATAAAGTCAAAACCTCACAGCAGTGCACAAAAAGCCAGTGCTATAAAGGAGCTAAGTAGAGTCTTTAATAGAGAGAGCTAGGTTGTAAGTGTTTTTGTTCCTATGGAGCAGATAGATTTGGTTCCATCTGTTCCATATTCATAACAAAGGAGCTCACTTGCAGGAGGACTGACTTCCCGGGAGTAGCATGGTAATGATCTTTTCACCACAGATTGAAAGGATCTGAAAATGGTCACTTCAGCTCAGCAGAAAGCAGCTGCACTGGTAGTGCTTCAGACCTGCTATTTTTCTGCAGCCATGTTTCAAGAAGCATGTTTTTTTCTGAATAAAACAAAACAAAAACCTTGGTCTTCACCCTCCCACCCTGGCCCTCTCCTCCCTCTGCCCCCCCATGTCACTTCTCCTTCTGAGGAGTTCAAGATGTTTTCTCAAACAAAATGGAATGACATGTTACAAGTACAGGGTCAATTTTTCTTTATTTGATCTTGGTATTAAAGGCAGAAGTGAAAAATGATGGGTTCTGTCTCCTGAACTTTACTCATGATCTTTACTTTCTCAACAAGAAGATTCCGTGAATGAGAAATCTAAGTCCAGAAAATGTGTGCAAAAGTTCCTTGCTGGGTTTCATAATTAGGATTCTCCAGTGCCGGCTTTGATTACACACCTTCTGGGCTTTCAAAAAAACCAAAACAATCTAGCTTGATCCAAGAAAAAAAAATCTTGTCTCTGCAGGATATTTCACAAGGGGAAAACAGAAAAATGCAGGAGTGTATCACAAGCACTCTTACTTGACTAAAGAACAGATTATTCAGTGACCCCTAAAAGGTGAACTGGAAGTTTATAGACGTCTTAAAAATTGACTAGGAACACAAAATGAGGAGAATCCTTCTGTGCCATTGGTTCTAGCTATGCAGTATCTGAAAGAAGCCACGAGACAGGCTGAGATTTACTGTTGTCCTGGCTGGAAGTCCTGCTGAGGCATGCTGGACCCCATGTGTCTCCATGCTCCAGGATGACTGGCGCCTGAGGCAGCCATGGGAGTGGGATGGGCAAGCAGCAGGCATGCATAGCCTGCCTTAGCTGGTAATGCACCATCCATAGAGACATACTTCGGGCTTTTTTGACCTTCCAGCCAACAAAACCATATTGTGTAATTCATAGATGTGTATGAAAGCATCTGCTACCCTTGTTGTACCCAGATCAAACAGTACACATGTATTTGCAGATACGATGCTTCCCCCCACCCCAAAATGAGAGATTTGATCTCAAACTGAGGTTTGTGGTTTTGTTTGGTTGAAGTTTTTTTGAGTGCTGCATGTTCTGCTGTGGTAACTCAAGGAGAAAATGCATGCATTTCAAGTGACTCTATTCCTAACTAACGTAAATGAGAGTGTATCCGGGTTTCTCTGGAGAAATTTAGCACACTGAACCCTCTTTTAAATGTGAGAGGAAAGAAGCATCTGATGCACAGTCATGCAGCTCTACACAGCTACCAGAACTGTATCCAGTGCAGATGTTCATTGGTATGGACTAATCAGGAACCGAGATACAAGTGTAAGTAGATCTTCATGATTACAGAATGTGGGATAGGGATTGTGCACTTCACCAGCAGGGTTGCTCTAATATGACCAGGCTTGAGGTCTTCACCCACTGAGGAGTGGAGACACCACATTAGGTTCGAGGCACTTAAACCAAGCAGTGGTGGATACTGTGTGGTTGAGAGAAGTTAATTCGGCAGAATTCTTGTCCATCTCTTTCGAAGTGACATATGTGACACCCAGGAGGTTTCAACTAAGTAGTTTTTTGTTATCCCATACTGTTTTCCATATATATTGTCTTACACACACATGAGAAGCACCATTAGAAGCTGCTTACAACTTGGTTACGTGAGTTCCTTAACTGGTTAACATGTAAAGAGTAGAGGAGCAAGCTTGCGGTGGGGAGGTGCTTGCTTAGGTCAGAAAGTACTGAGTGGAAAATAGAGATGAGAATTTCCTGGTCTGCTTTGGAAGATTGTTAGTGTGAAACAGGGACTTTTCTGGAAGAGAGGTGGATAAATGCTTCAGTTCTGAGTGAACAATTGTTACAGCATTCAGGAAGATAAAAGTGTGAGAGGTACCTGTGTGTTTCAACAGTCTGATGCAGTGTTCATTGCTTTTAAGAAATGGTTTTCAAACCACCAGGGCTTTTGAGTGCCAGATACGGAAAAGTATACTCATATATATCTAATTTTGAGTTCATCTGGGAGTGGTCACTGGAATAAGGCTAAACATCCTGTGGTATACATTAATTAAAAAAAAAAAAAAAAGAAAAGTTTGCAGAAGGAAATAATTTGTGTCAGAGTGAAATGAAAGATTAGCTATCCCATGGGTGATTTAGACTTTCCCACAGTCATACTTACGCCAGTCTACAGTCCTTTCCTGGCATAGGTGAGACATGTCAGATTTCTGACGAGGCAGCAGTTCTTGACAAGGCTGTGGCTATTCTCACATAGGTTGGCTTTTCTGAAATACAGATTTCAAAGTTTGAGTGCGACCTGTAGCACTGAACACAAGCTAGACAAGTGAAAGACGGGTGAAAAATTTCTGGCTTGTATGGTGGACTGATTGAAGTTTCAATATTCACTCTGCAGGACTTACGCAAACTGGGAGTTGACCTGATAAAGATGTACTGTTACTTATGCAGTGCTGATGTTTGTACTCTACAGAGTCATGGCCTGAAACCCCACTATAGTAAATGTAGTGAAACAGAAGGTCTCTGCCCTGAGAATCTTTACTTGTCAGAATCAGAGCTTGAGATACAGTGGACTATTGTGTGTTTTACAAACTTTTCTATTTCATATCTGGTTTTCATCCTGCACAAATTTGGATTTATATATGTAAGAGCTGACTGTGTGCATAAAAACATTTTTTGTAAAGTCTGTGCCAAGTTGCTGTTAGAACTTCGCCAAGAGAAAAAGCCCTCCAGGAATCTTCTGAGCAATGGTATTCTCTCTAGGCAGTGCATTTGCAAACTTTTGGGCATTCACGTGTGCTCAAAACACATTCAAACTTGCATTATTCTCACTGTTTGCATTCATTTTAAGTAACAGTAAAATACAACCCACAGTCTGTGCTTTTTTCTAAATTTCCCCTGATCTTAAGGCAGCTTCTCAAAGACCTCTTCCTGCCTTTACCTTTTCTCCCTCCTCCACAAGACATAAGAAATTTTGTTGCTTTGCTTAGGTGAGTCAGCAGAAGTAACTTTTCATGTCTACGTATGTGTCACACTCAGCACAATACATTTATAATTACTTTTGTATTTTTGTAAACTGACAGAATTCACAAGGATAGCACAGGAATCTAGATATGCTTTAAAATATTTTAAAGGTATTGGCAAGCCCATGAAGATGGAGTGGAATGGAATTCTTCTCTGCTTTAATTATAGTGTCAGCAGTGGTAAAGCTAGACATGGATAATATGAAGTCCATTAAAGTATATGAGGTTTAGTAACATGATACAATACCCACAAATTCCATGTGGTGAGCATGTTGCTTTAAAGATCAAAAAGAGAAGGTTATTACTAACAAGACTGTAATGTCTGTTCAAAGGATTTTCCTATGTCTAGTTCTTAGAGATGGAAATCAGCAAAATGGATAGCCTGCTTGAAGAAAAACATTTTATTTCTAGTGATACCAAGGGAAAATCAAAGTACAAAAGTGCTTATGAAAAGTATGAGGAGGATATCTTTTTTCCTAAGTGCTCTATTTGATAGTATTAACTTGTTTTATTAGCAATTTACTCTAATACAGTCTTAATGTTGTACAATAACTGTATTTGGTTTTGTTAATGCCACTGAAAACAGTAATGAGATCTGAGGTTTTTATTTCATTCTAGTTAATAAGTGTTGGTTTGTTGAGATAGAAAAGTATGACATTGGTCATTTATATTGTGCTAGCACAGAAATGTTAGCCCTTATTTTATGGTATGTAGTACAGTTTGCATTTATGAAAGAGAAACCTTGTTATATGAGAGAAAGGCCTGCTAATATTTCTTACGAGAACAACTATATGATCTATTCTTCATCTATAAGTTCTTACATTTCACAGTAGCTTACATGCAACTAGAAGTCTGTTCAAAGTAGAATATGCCTTTTGTTTATTTCCAGATGAGCTTTGCGTTTATTTTTAATGAGAATAAACACCACCGATGCAAAACTGATTCTCTGGGAAGCTCAAGCTGCAGTTAGATGACAGGTTTGCTCTGGTTCATAAACAAGCATAACTGTTCTTGCTTTTATGAAAATAATATATGTCTTTTCAAAGAACAGCTGAGCTTGGCTCTTGTATTGGTTCAGGGCTTGGTTCAGGGGAATAGCTCAGACAGGGTAGGGTTTTTCTGCAGCTGAAACGTCTGTTTTGTTGTTCTTCTGAAGACATGAAGGGTACAGGCTGCCCTGTACTGAGTTGATTTTGTGTTTTCCTGAACTTAACTGGACTCAGCGACTTGGAAGGACAGATGATAACAGTATGACTATAATAAACCTTTGGACTGGATCCAAAGTGATGCTGTCTGCTTCATATGATGAGCCCTCAGCCACTGCTCTCCTCTGGAGGTGCTCAGAGCTGTGAAGGACTGGACTTTGGGATGCTTTGTCGTTCTGCACTAAAATAGTCTTACTCCAGTGCACCAGCCAGGCCAACAGGAGAGAAGTCTTGCCATTAAATGACCATCTAGAGCAGGTAATGGACCTGCCTGAGAGACATACAGGGCTAGCCCACGCTAAGAGGAAATACTGGATAAATTGCTTAGTTACACTGGAAGTCGATGGTTTACATCTCTTACCATACACAGTTTGATTTTGTTTTGTATGACTTTGATATGAAACCTACTTTTCAATCCATGCAGCCTTCAATCAGAAATATAAACTGCAATGGATTGAAAACCGCAAGTAAAATCATATTCTTCTTGGACAAGCAGTTGCAATGGGACAGTTAATTCAGCATTAAGTGCTAATGCAGAAACAGTAACTATATATTACTTTCTTCCAAGAAGTCTCACTAAAATAGCATTTGTCTGGCAAGTAATTTCCATTTGCTAGGCTATAGAAATAGTCTGAGAAATAGTCACTTGTGAGATAGGCCATAATAATCCCATATTTTTACACAGTGCAAAGCCAGTGCAAATTAGGTATAAGACATTAGGAAATGAGAGTAGTATTTCACAATCTGTTTGTTGTTCTGCACACAGCTTTTATCAAGTCTTTTTCTCCATTGCTATGCACATTGTGATTTATATGTTGCATGAAGTGCAGACTGTAAGTCTGTGTTTGTGTGTAGGCACCTATGTGCATAGATACAGAGGTGAGTACAGAAATGCGCTGCGATTGTTTTTACCTTAACTTCATGCAGATGTAGTTGAGCATGTGGGAGTAAAGGAAAATATGCACTTGTATTAGGTGCCCTTTTAATACTGTGGATTTTAAAACTTCATTTGGAAATACTAGTATCCACAGTACTTTTGCCCGTATTAAGCCATAGGCAGTATTAGCTATGACCTTGCATCGGTTTCTTTGTTTATTTATTTATTTTCCTTGTTCGGTAATTTTTCTTAGTTTTCAAGTATTGTTGACAGTCCTAGATCAGGTGGTTTTCCAGATGGGATTATTGCCCTGTCTATTGGTTTGAGATTTCTGAGTCAAGATTACTTGCTCAGAAATTTTTTTTGGTGATATCATCTTGGTGATGACTAAATGCAGAAAGATGGTGGATTTGGCAATAGCAAATGTACAAATAAGTTTAGTCATGATGTACTGAGGACATGTGCTTAATTATTAGCTCTGAGGAATGAGTAAGTCATGGACATTCAGTATTTTAATTTTCTCAGAACGGAGTTGTGTTTATGCTCCCAGAACAAAACTTTTACTGATATGTTGGAATGAAAGAGCAGACATGCAAAGACTCTTTTTTAAATTAAACTCAAGTATTGGTGAAAGCTGGGACTTCCATAGGACCAGTATTTGTTGATTTTTAATTTTTTATTTTAATACTTACCAGGAGAAAATGTTCAGTAAATCCTTTCAGATAGCTTCTTTTTTGATTAATAATTTTGAAGACCCCTTTGTTCTCCTTAGATATGGGTCTTAATTCATGTATGCACACAAAGGAGTGTTTTATTGAATCATGAAATTCTAGCTGATTTTTTCAGTTGTACCATTTATGCAAATTTGTAACTTTTTCAATCTAAACTGTGAGAAGAATATTAATAACTAATTCTGCATTTACCTGGCTAATTTGCATACATTTGTGTTATATGGTAAATCACATGAAAACCTACAGGGGAAACACTCAGCTCTTCTAACAACTAATGGGCTATTTTTTCTTTTGACTTGCACAAATTGAGAAATATTGCCTGTGGCAAATATAATGGAAAACTGCATTTTTAATGGTCTCACACATACTCATTTCTTTCTAAAGAAAGCAGCGGATGACTGTTCTTAAAAATAAAACTTTCCGAAGCTCTGTAGCTGACACAGGATATTGGATGCTAAAACATTTCAGGTTGGTGGAATTATGATTTGCAAGTGGAATTATGATTTGCAGGTTGTATAAAGTTACCTGGATATTATATTTGACTAATGGGGGTGGTGGTGTGCCTGAAAGAGCTAGAGGCAAATCACAGCTATAAATATTTTCTCCTGAAGAGATTGTCTGTAGCTTACAGGACTAAGAGAGTGGAAGGACTGCGTAAACATAAGTTTCTGATTTACAACACACAGTGTCCTGTGTATGGTGTTGCTGCAGGTTCTGTCTTTGTGATGTTTCTCCAGGTGATTATAGAAGGTAACACGTGCAACCCTTTTGACAGGGCAGTAAGTGTTAGGTGTTTATTCCAGCTATATGAGGCATCTCAATTTAGTGATCTGGGGAGAGGTTAAAAATAAATTATCTATTGGCTTCCCAGTCTGAGCCAATACTTCTGTTAGTGCTTGTGGTTGGGAAGCACTTATTGGTGCCAATATTTGTTAACTCACAGAGGGTGCTGGTAGTAGTATATCTGCAAAGAATTGAGGTAGATCTTGGTGTGATTTCTCAGATCTTCTCTACAAGGAGACCCTGTTTGCTGGACATAGCAGAGAGCAGAAGAAAACATTCATCACAGTTTCCAAAAAAGTAGTGAGAGCAGACTTGTATTCACAGTGTTTCATGAGCACTGCTTTATAATCCTTCAGAGAATACTCCAAGTGAACTTGTAGTAGAAACCTGAGATACAAAATAGTAAGAGAATTATCAGTTGCAGAGTATCTGCAGCATGTTGTATCAGGGCAGCGAGGAGATGCGGTGAGGGGTTGTTGGGTTTCTGCATAAAGAAAGGATGCTCCTTTACCAGTGTCCCTCTGTTCTAAAACAAAGATGCTGTCTGAGTGACTTAGATAAATGTAGTGCTATTTGTACACCGAATGGTTCCCGTTTTGCTGTCTAATAGGGCCCATAGTGGATTGTGCCTTGAATATTAAATATATTTGTAGTGCTAAATGAGGATTTGAATTGCATTTATGATTTTTTTTTCCTATATCAGGACTTGTGTTTTAGGAAAAGGTGCAATGCTGTAATTAGAAATCCAAGAATGAGTGACGAGGCAAGCAGAGGAAACCAATTACATGTGAATACCAGTAAATAGGATGTTGAGACACTTCTAATGTGACATCCTATTAACCTGCTCTTAGGTTAGAAACTGAGCCTCAGATAGTCGCCAGCCAAACTGCTACCTGTCTCAGGAAAGAAAATACTTAATTACAGCTTTTGTCACATGACTAACAGGACCTGATAACCAAGTTACTTTTGAAATTTGAATACTATTTCCATTTTATAATTTTTCTTTTTAATTAGTTACTTTGTTGGTTGTTTGGGCCATATCTTGATGACTCCTTTAAAGGAGTTTTGGGGATTTAACGTAGTAAATTCAGCTGCAAAATTGTTGGGGAAAATACCCACAGTTTACTTTGTATGTTACTTTTTGTTTATCTGTGGCCTCCTGCAGTCACTGAATAACTCTTGTAAGCCTTATCAGACTGAGGAGGACCTAACCTGTTATTTATATCTAATATATTAATAATGTACCATGTGTTTTCTAGCAGAGAACTGCTTAGGAGTGGGATGAAGGGAGCTGGTTTTTGTTTTTTCAGTATTTAAATATAGCTAGCAAATACTGAAATATTTATGGTTTGGCTCTAGATGAGGAGAGAATAATTTCCTTCACTCTCTTTCCTTTCCTTACAGGGTATAAAAATGGTAACCAGAAGTGATTCAGAGAAGAGAAATTTTCTCATCTACTTTGTCTGTATGAGCCATTTTTGGATCCAGCTTGGATCTAGTCCTATGTGTAGTAGTTCATTGCATGTTTTTTTTTTCTAGTTCAACTACTGGAAATGGAATTTTCATCTCAAGAATACAGAGATCATGACATGAATTTCTTCTCAATTATGGAATTTTCCTATTAAATAAAAAATAAAATATAAAAAAAAAAAATAAGAAGAGACCAAACCAGTTATTTTTATAATCAAGGTGTTTTTATACACCTTGTGACTTCAGAGGGATTTTGGTCTGCACTTCCTTCTGACTTCATGTCTTTGTGTAACTTTGAAGTCTAAAACATGTTCTTTAAAAGAGAGACCCTGGAGATTGTCATTCAGTTGCTGGTAAAGGTGAGATAGGGCAGGGGAGGAGTGAAGTATCATAGGAATTGTAAGGACATATAGGAACTAGCAATACTGCAGTGTTCCTCTTCTGTTTTACATTGTGATTCTTCTTGACACAACCTAAACCAGTCAGACCTTTTCTATTCTAATTCATGGAAAAAAGAGGATATAACCTCTTTCACTCTGTATAAGTGATCTGTTTTTTCAATGGTTGCTTTTTGTTGTGCAGCAAAATTTCAATTGCCTTTTTTATTTTCTTGTGAATTTTGGCTTTTGAAGTGGAAGGTGTTTCTTGGGACAGGTTCCATTAGCATCAGAGGCTTCCTGCTTTCAGAACTGGCCTCTAATTTATAGCTAATATCACCTTTAAAATCGGCAAATAGAAGATCCTTATACAAAGCCTTAGGGGCTAACCTGGTTTTGTGCATAAAGGAGAATGAAATTTCTCTTGTTACCACCTAGAAAGGATGTATTTTCTTGTGCTATAGCTAATTTCAGTGAAATGTAGCAACAACAGCAATGGTCTACCTGGGAAGCAACTTTAACAGATCCCACCCAACAAAGAGCAGTTCTCTTTCTCTTTTCCGGAGTTCAGCAACGTTGCTCTTTCAAGTGTACAAGAGAGTATCGTGGAGTTTGCCAGACTGTGCTCTGTTGTAAACCCACCTTTGCTTTAAACTTAAAACCACTGGACTTTCTTCTGGTAATGCTTTGCTCTTTCCTACCCTTAGGTCCTGAAGTCAAGACATGAATTTTTCCAGTTGCAGTCAGTTTCATAGAGGATTTTTGGTTCAAACTGATCCACAGAATTCTTCATGTAAGCCTCAGCATTTGTTAGGTCCTAGCTGCAGCATTACTTCTGCTCCAGAAAAAGCATATTTAGCATTTATTCTTAGTAAATATTAATATGTGCCATTTATCCTTTCTACTGTGATGCTTTGGTTGTTTGGTGTTTGTAGCTGTTAGTCAAATGCTGTCAACAGTGTCACCCTGATTTGGAGTTTTGTCCCATTCATCAAGAGTTTGTCATTAAAGCTACTTTCATGTAGAAGGATAGGACTTCAAACTTCAACTTGAGTTAAAGCTTCGAGTCATTAACTTACAAAAAAACACAGACTTAATGAGGACTCTTGGCTTTCCATAGTAGAGGGCAAGTATTATGTGCCTAACATTCAGAGAAAAGGTATCTTGAGCTTGTTGCCAAACGAGGGGGAAAAAAAAAAAAAAACAAATCCCAGCTGTTGCCATCATATCCTGCCTCACCACAGGTGTCTCTGCTCCAGCACACCTCCTCCCCCACCTTTTCGCTTCCATTCTTCCACTGACCTTTGTGTTCACATAGATGCGGCAACTCCTCCTCACAACTCCAACTCCTCTTCCCAGATCCCTTCTTAAGTGTGTTATTGCAGAGGCGCAGCTAAGTGTCTCAGCCTTGGTGCAGAGGTGGGTCTGACTTGGAGCTGGGGGAGCTTTGAGAAGCTTCTCACTGGGGGCCACCACTGTAGCCCCCTCCCCTGCTACCAAAAACCCCACCACTCACTCAAACCCAGGACACTCAGGAAGGCCAAAGAGGTTTCAGTGTATCCCTTCATCACCTTGGTCTTAGTTGTTGAGGCAGATGTGAGAGCAAAACAGTATGTCACTTGATTTATTTAGTTTTATTCATTATTATTCCTTCTGAAGGAGTAAAACACTGATTAAAGAGGAATCTTTCTGGGTTTACTGCAAACAATGACAGTACATGATTTCCCTGGAAGGGAAAAAAACACTTTTTCATACTTACTACTGAAACTGAGTCAGTTTCTGGGATGATGATTTAAATGCAACTGCTGTGAGGGATTGCAGTTCATGGTATAGTCTATAGTTGTAAACCTGTATGAGGGCTGGTGGAAAAAGATTTAAGCAGGGAACAGATTTTAATATTTTTATTCCAAAGAACATGGCCAATCACTAGCTATTGTTTGGTCTTAAATGTGTGCTAGTATGATGTGCACATAAACTTTATATGTGCAAAGCATTAATTTTCTGTTTTCCCAGATAGAATATTATTAACACTTACCTATCCTAACTAGTTAGTGGTATCCTAGTTAGTCACTGACTAACAGAGTATTCTAATAAACAGCAGTGAGCAAAACATGCTTAT
Source organism: Tyto alba (assembly GCF_018691265.1). Classification (NCBI taxonomy): domain Eukaryota; kingdom Metazoa; phylum Chordata; class Aves; order Strigiformes; family Tytonidae; genus Tyto; species Tyto alba. The sequence goes on from NW_024881275.1 coordinate 26,271,655, forward strand.
TTTATAGACATAAATAACAGCATGTAAGCATCAAAGCTAAAACTTACCTTTAAATAAATGTGTGTCATGAAGCACTTCTGAAATAATTTCTGAGCAGGAAAATTCTGTTAATGATAAAATTACTGTAGGGACTCTATTCTGGCTAACGTTGCAAATGTTATCTCCACCTTTATGCTAGTAATGTAGTAGTGACTATGTGATTCTTATCTTTTGAGAAATCTACAACTGCCTGTTTAGTCTGAGCAAAGCATTTAGCCCATTGTGTATATTCAGAGGGCCACAGAGAGGACACAATTTCCTGAATACACCCACAGATTGCAAATATTGTGCCCTAAATAACACACCACTTACTGTAAATGTCAGTAGAGGGAGTTTTTCTGACTTTGATTTAGTAAGAGCCTATAGCAAAGCCAGCTGTTAACACTTCTTAAATGCTTGTCATTGGGAAGGGCGGAGCATCACTTCTACATACTTTTGTGTTTTGATTAAAAGAGGGAAACAATATTTCAAGCACTTCATAACAGGTGCAGAACCAGTCTTAGCTGTGTTGGACTCTTTAATTTGCTCCTTTTTTGTGTTTGTACTGAATTTTCTAGTTCTTAGTAAGTTCTTCTAGAAGTAAGCTGTTGCCTGGCTTGGAAACACATCGTCAAAGACTATTTATTTCAAGTTAATTGAGAAGCCTTTCAAGTGTGAGCTTAGCATGAAGATAAAGAGTGTGCATTCATGTCTGTGTATAAATCATTTTAGTTATTTGTCACAAACAGGGGCAGAATTAATAAAAATGGATGAAACAGTGATAAACAGAACAAACTAACATCTTGCTAGCCCAATCATCTTTTGTAAATCAAGACATCTTCCAATAGTTGCTATTTGCTGCAAAAGACAACTTGTTCTGCTCTAATACACAGGTTTTTGAGTGATGGGGTAGACTATGCAATGAAATAAAAATTTCTTTGCAGTCCTTCAGGCAATATTTTTCAGCTACAACTTTTGAGGGTTTTTGCAAGGGCAAAAAAAAGTGTATATGAATGGTCTTTCACAAGTGAAGATCTGCATGTCTGTGTCCAGTTGCTTGATTGCTAGTGTGCATGTTGAACTGCAGACCAATGTACAATTTCATAATTGCAGACATTGATGAAAGTTACCAATGTGTTCAGACTGGCATACAATACACTAGTGAATCCAGGCTATGGTGACAGGCAGGCATATTTCCCTATGATCATGTGTTTTGAGGCAAGCACAGTTCTAGAAAGGAAGTTTTCACAGCAGCACTTGTTCCTGGGAAATAAGTAGGTGCTGAAACTAGTCTTATGTGTATGATCTTTTGCATTCGTGCTAGACATGTTGCTTCCACATATTCTTTTCCTCCTAATACAGTAAGTACTCTAAAAATTAAATACTTTGCATGGGAAATGGTGAGGGAGGGAAGAAAAAGGAATAAGCTGGTTTTGGATTGTTACTTATATAACATGGGGGATCATGTTTTGACCAAAGCAAGATTTTCTCAACAAAGGCAGATGTATTGGAGCGTATGGAGGCTGACTTTGCTGTGGAATTTAACATTGTGTATTTCTTCCTTTGTGGGAGTATACACATAGTTATTTATGCTTTTTACATTGTCACCCTGAGTGTCATTTTGTTTTTTTGCTGAAGCCTATAGCCTAGTATTTCAAGACCAGCTTTTCTCTAAGTGATCTTAATTATTCTGAAGTGTAATTTTTCAGCGTAGACTCCTGCATTACAGCAGAAACCATATTAAACAATCTCTTGAGAAAAAGGTGTGGAAAGGTAAAAGGAGATAATGAAAAATTGACAATACCATGTGTTTCACTTCTTCCATGTAAAAATAAAAAAAGCAATTAGAATAAAATCTGCATTCGATCCCTGCTTTGGCATAGTCAAGCTACTTTGTGCACTTGAAGACATTGCATGCAGAGGCTGAAATCTGTCCAGCCCTTCAGATGAAGGGAAGAAAAAGGATATTTTATTTTAGCACAAAAGATGATTTTCATTTTCACTCTTTTACTCTTCTCCTTGTCTTTCCTTCTTCCCCATTTACAGCTTCTGCAATCCCAGATAACGGAAGGAGATCCTGTCTAAAGCTTAAGGTCTTTGTGCGACCAGCAAGTAAGTTCTTTAGATTAAGCTTTCGAGGGTGGCTTTGTAGCGCATGCTTTACTGTATGGTCTAGTAAGCAGCAGTGAATCCTTTTTTTTTTTTTTTACTGCTAAATCTTGTGTATCTGTTCTGTACAGCAACATTTGTGTTACTATTTTCATTGTATTTTCTTATAATTTTTCATAAAGCTTTGTTTTAAGTACATGGCAGTTGCTAACTTGTTGTTTCTTAAACTGTTGTACAAATGGAAGACTATACTGGCATTTGGACAAGTGCCACTTTATAAATATGCTTAATTTTATATAGTAAATAAAAAGAAAAAAAGAGAAAAAAAAGTGGGGATTTTAAGGATGTCTCACTAACATATTTGGCTGTTATTTCTATTTTTGTTATAGACAGCTGTATGAAAACTATAGGTGTTCATGATCGTGTTTTCGATGTTAACGACAAAGTAGAAAATTCATTAGAACCAGCAGGTTAGTATGCTTAGAAAATCTCTTTTAACAAACGCGTGTATCCCTGTGGTGCTTCAGTACTTTTTTTCTTCTCTCTGCATGCTTTGCATGGTACAACTGCTCTGCTTTTGCACATTTCTAGCAGTGCTAATGTTGCTTATTGTGTATTTCCTATATCCTTGTAATTCAGGGGAGGAAAAACATTGCTTTATTTGCTTTTTAGGTGATGTGGTTTAATAAAATATGGTGTGTGCCAGTGTAAAATTTTCACCAGTATCCTGGAGTCACAAGACCATCCAAGCCAAACACCCAGCATGTTGGCAAAACGCTCTGTTTACTAACAGGGCCCAAAGTTTTAGAAATAAAGTCAATGGACACAATTTATTATGTGGTTTCAAGAGACTTTCAGAAAAAGAGAACCACTGCTTGTTTAATGCTGGTGCACAACACGGGCATGCAAGTGACAGAGTTAATATTTAAGTAAGAAATCAGTCCTTTAAAATGATACATATCTATATATATGTATGTATATATGGCTAGACAAAGTATCATTTTTACATATGTTCATGCACACATGCATGCACACTCTCTGATATATAAAAATTCTTGTTCTGTTTTTATTGAAAAAAACTTAAGTTTTGGGGGACTTTCCTGTCTTTTTTTGCAAAACACATCCTAAAGAATAATGCTTGCTATGATAAAGCCCCTCATCTGCCCAGGGCTAAGTTACATTAACCTCCATCATCAATCAAGCTGCTGTGTCTCTGTGGAGAAAGTGCATGTGTATTGTTTGTATGGCTCATGTTTAGGACAGATAAATGTTTAATTCTAGAGGTGCGAGTAATCCCACCAACTTCAACAGGATGGCTCATGACATTAAAATTAGGTGAATATGTAGAAAATTATTTGCAATACTTATTAACTGTTTGATTTATATGTACCTATACACTACTCACACATTGTATTCAAGCCTCAATAATTAAAACACACAGTTAAATAAACAAATTATACCAGAAAAAATGACACACATATCATTTAGTATATACCCTGAAGAACAGATTACCAAGATCTTTTTGGGTTTTTTTCCTCTTACTGTGTTTGAGGCTTCCCCTTTGGTATGAAGCAGCATTCTATTTCTTTGTTCTTTGATATTTGCAGTATAAATAAGACTTTCACAAGTTATCCAGTTTTAATTATTTACCTATGGGTACACAATAGACATTATTTTTAAGAGGATTTTCAGAACTCTCCTAAAAATTTTGGTTTTGAGAATCAAAGATGTTCTCTAAATAAATCTAAATGTAAGGAAGGTGCATTTACATTAGGTACATTTGTACATTTATTAACAACATTTTTTTACAGAAGGCATTATGGTGATCTTTCCTTGTCTCTAGATAACCAATAAGTATAGAAACTCAATGCACATTTTTACATTTCGTGATTTGGTTGAACATGGGCTAATTAATGTGTATTTATCCTGTTACTGCTTTGCAAAAGAGATCATCCACGTAATAAATGCCTGATTTTAGTGAACTTGCTGAGCATTTTTTCTCAGCAGTGCTACTCACTTCCAATTAAATAGCTATACCTAACTAGCACCATCACAAAAGCATATCGTTAGAAAGCACCAGGCAAACCAGGGAACCAAAATCATAGAAAGAGCATCCTGCAGTCTGAGATTAAATACTGTTTGTGCTACCAGGAGGAAACAATAACTTTAACGACAAGGTTTGGAACCAAAAAGTTCCCACTCCTGACATCAGTGTATATTTGCATTATTATTTGGACCAGTCACCATCAGATAATCAATCATTCCCAGATCTGCCAACTGCTGTCACACTTTTATGATACTGAGCTGTTAGATTTGCCACTGCCTTGGTGGATCTTGCTGCATGCGATCTGTGTCATGTACTTATTTATCTGCCTCTGATGTGCATCTTCTACTTCTGTGCTCTTCCCTAGCCTGCCACTGTCTTCTTCCACAGCACACAGAAGAATTGCAAGGCAGGAAGGTCATGTTGAGCAGATTACTTACTGTCACCTTTCTTTTAAAAATCACCATTTGTGTGGCTTTTGAACCCTTGTAGTTTCACTGGTTTTGTTCACGACTTTTTAAGAAACGGATCTAGAGAGATCACACATTCACACAGAATTTTGAAAGTAATTGGCCCTGTTCCTGTCCCCCCCTTCTCTTCTTCCTTAATAATAAAAATAAAAAGTCCCTAAGCAAATTTGCAGCCGTGCATATCTGGAAAAAATTATACCTGAAGCATGTGATGTAAAGTTATGTGATCTGGAAAATTCATGGCTGTCAAATTTTTTTTTTCTAATTACTGCTGGCATTCCCAGCCCTTAGCAGTGACCTTAAAGATTTTAGTCGGGAATTTTGGCCTCACCATCACTTGCCTTCAGTGTTTAAAATAAAGTAAAACCTCTTCCTCAAGCATTAAAGACTGTGCAGTGTTAAAACTCTACATGTCCAGGGAAGATCATATTTGTAAAGTGGTCTTGAGAACCACAGATGAATCATGTGCTTAAATATACTAGTGCAGAAACCATGGGACTCCATTGACAGAAAACCCAAATGATTTCTTGAAAAGAACCCCTTAATGTTACATGAAAAATAATTCTTCTATGAAGAATGGCTTTATAAAAATGATATCATAGAAGATCTCCATATTTTTCATTTAAGAGAAGTAACCTTTTTAGCTTAGGGCTTTTTCGTTGAGTTTATTTAGCAGTGGCCAGTGTCGCACTCATGGCAGTATCTGATAGTCAAAGAGAATGAGGATTTATTACTGCTTTACACTAGTTCTACCCTATTGTGTTTTAATACTGACTCACGGATGTAATTAGGACAAAACTGTTGACATTCAATGTTGCAAATTCAGACTTATTTGCAATTCTATTGATGATGCAAGAAGTAGAAGGTAATGTAGATCATTCTCCTCTGTAGTTTTAGTTCATCAGCAGTGAGTAAACATTTCGAAGTTGGGAAGAGCTGACTAAATATATGAAAGGAGGTAGAGCTGACAGTTAGAACAGGGATATTTTTCCCTTTAACATCTTAGAGTATGATTTAATGGGGAAGCTGCTTTTCTGTAATACTGCATTCTCATTGCAGCATCACCAGTGTACAAGAGTGTAACTTAGAAATTAAATGTGAAATGACTTTTGGTATTGACAACCACTGGAACGGCACTTTTCAGTAGCTAGCATCCACTGAAATGTTTAGATTCCTTTGGAACAATTCTGGAAGAAAAATATTAGGGCCTTGTTCAGTGCCAAAGTGCCTGGGAGTGTCTTCCTGCTGTACGTGGTGAGGAGCTGTAACCAGTCATTCCAGTCAGTCTTTCCCACTGACATCAGTGGGACTTTCATCTAGTGATGTTCTGTTCTTACAAACATGAACGTATTTACAGCCGATCAGTTCTTGCTTTTCATACTTTTGCCTTGAGCAGCACCAAAGACTTGTTGATAAGTCTGATGCAATTGTAGCATCAATAAGTGCTGGAAAAAAAAAATGTGATAAATTGCTGATCTGGTTTACTGTGCATCTTTATGTGCAACCAAACTGGGGCTGAATAGCCTATTAGTCTAAATTATGCTAAGAGCTCTACGTACTTTCGTGCTAGGTGTCAGGGGTATGAAGGGAAAGGAGCTTGTTTCTAGCTAAAGCTAAGTAACATGAAAGGCTCCATGCCAAAGCAGTATGGTGATCCCAGTGTCCTGACTCCTGTTTCCCTTAGTGCCTCTAATTGGAATTGCACAGCTCTCACACACTGTAATCCCAGCAGTGAAATTTGTTGAGATGGGAGCTACAAAACAGATACATCATAGATATGTTGGCATCTCTCATAAAATAGGAAAGCTTATTTCACTAAGTAGTGAGATACTATTAATTTTCCTGGAAGCTTAGGCACTCTAAAATAACTTACAAATACATTTTGAGGCCACTTCACACTTCCTAAAAAGGTTTAGCTTATTTCATTCATTTAGTACTAAGAAAATTCAAACCCAGAGCTGACTTTTTATGGCAAGCCTCAGACAGATTACTTTTAAAATAGCCAAATTAGATAACTGTGGATATGGAAAGCTCTGAATTTGACTTTACCCACCTTTTTTTATGTTGCAAGCTGTGGCTTTAAGGCTGATTTATAGTTTACAAAAGCTAAACAGAGCTTTATAAGGTATCATAAATTTAGTATTTGCTGCTGTGTTTTCTCCTGCCACTAATGTATAAGCATGTTTTCCCAACTCAGCTGGTTCTTTTTTTCATTAGTTTTAGCAGCATATTTGTGAATCTGTATTTTGTGTACCATACAAAGTAGTCTGTTACCTGTGAGGTTTTCCAGATTAAGAATGTGTTCTATAAAATTGGAGGTTGTTACGTATTATCCTTTAAAATTCTGTTTCAATAGGAGACTGGTCTTATATCCCCTGAACATCCCCAGATGCAATGTGCTTCAGTGGAAATTTTATACATGGAAGTAGAAAGTATTTCCTGGGCTTACAGGCTGTTGTTTCAAATTCAGGAGCCAAAATCTGTAACTCAGTAAGGAGATTAATTGCAAAATTAATTCTGAGCATGTCCAACTCTTCTTCAAGCCCTTTTGAAAATCAGGTGTTTTTATTTAGCTGCCTCCCTATTGACAGTGCTATCTGTTAAGCCATCCAAAGCCAGAGCTACAGTGTTTTTTTAGAAGATGAATCGTTCATTCCTCAATCTGCTGAAATCAGACTTACTTTCTGCTCCTCTGGTCTTCAGTGGGAGTTTTGCCAGTAAGAAACACAGAACTTGGCCCCAAGTTGGTTACATAATGAGGTATTACACGCTTGTGAAAGTCAATGACAGCACAAGGTTCATTGCCCTATTTCATAAAGGCACTGAAATCTACTTACAGTTGTCGGCTCAGTGAGAGTTTATTAAGGATGCAAAATCTCATTGGAATGTATGCTTTCTGTTTGAACAGATGATACTGTACATGAATCAGCCGAGCCATCCCGTGGTGAGAACGCGGCACAGACACCAAGGATACCCATCCGGCTTTTGGCAACTCTATTGTTCCTCCTGGCAATGCTTTTGATATTATAGCACAGTATGCTTCAGCAACCTGTCGCAGAAAATATCAGGGTCTTGGAACATCAAAGATCCACCTAACTGCTTATCCCAGGAAAGGGACTTCATTGTTTTTGCAGATGTCAAATTGTTATTTTTCCCTTTTCCCTTTTCTTCTCCCTTTTAGCCTGAACTCAGCAAAAATTTGAAGGGGATAACTAGCTTCAGCACCCATCCCTACCTACCCTGTGACTTTCTTAACCCCTCCATATAAATAAAAGGACTCCAAATGAAAATGCCAAACTATAATAGTGACACTAGTGATTCTTATTTTCCTCTGCATTCTCCTTTAAGAAGTCACCTCTGTTAGCTCACTGTGTCATCCGTATGTGTACAAGGAAGAATAGTGGCAGATACAGTAAGTGAAGGATAAAGAAAGTGAGTGAAAGCCTGGGAGAGTTTTTCTCTCTGATACAATATTTATGCCTTCTCATTCAGCACTGTAAGACGACCATGCAAGATCTCGTGTCACCATGTCAGGACTGGAGGGGAAATATCAAGAATAGATATACTATCTGTAACACCATTTCCTCCAGGAGTTTCTAAATGAACAGGCTTCTGAAAGGGAAAAATGATGTTTCTTATAGGACTATCTTGAAGCATCTCTGACAATAAAATTTGTGCTCATGAGTAGAAATGCTGTCTTTGGTAAGAAGTTAGTATTTGGGAATGTTAGCACACAGCAGGCAAGGTCAAATTTAGGAAACTTCACTGGGGGTGTGAGTGCCTCTGTTATTTCGTTTTAAGGGGATAATGCACACCGGATTATTTTATTTTAAAACAAATCACCGTGGTGCTACAATTTTTTTCTAGAAATGCAGAGGCACTTTTGAGAATAAAGTGACCTTCCCCAGCGCTGACTTAGTAGCTGATAGCCTTGGATGCTGCTCTGGGTGTTAATACCTGCTAAGAGAGGACATCAGTGGCCAGAGGAAACATGTTTGGGACACGGGATCTCCAGTGTGCTCTTGATTTGTCTCTCCGCAAGTTCCTCAATCATGGGAATAAACCACATGTAGAAGAAACCAAGACAGTCTAGTAGCGTTGCTTGGTGTGGGGAAAGAAAAGAAGTGTGGAATACAAAATCAAGTGTTGATTTTTCATCTTCTCCCCTTCCAACACAGTTTGAAGAGTAGAGGAAACATGTTTATCAGCTGGAGATAAACTAGATGGGCTCCCAAAGACTTAACAAAATATTTTTTTAAAAATCCACTAGAATAGAAAATACATTATTTAGATATACTTTATGCTGAGAGTGAGTATATATGCTTGTCCTATTTAAACATGTGAGAGAAGTGGTAACCCTTGATGCAATTAGGAAATGGGACTGTCTTGTTTGTTGGAATTAGGAGTGACCCTGTTTAAGGAATCTGAGCCTTGGCTAATGTAGAACTTTGAAAAGTCATTTGCCAGGAAATGCAAGCCTTGGGGTATTTTTTGGTTAGGCTGCCATGAAATTTGGACTGCTAAGCATAATTGGGGAAGTATCAGACCAAGACTGAAACAGAGCTTTTCTTTCAGAAACTGTGATAATTATATCAAATGTGAAACAAAACACAGAGTGAATTCAAGCAAAACAAGGGGTTTCTATATTAATTCTGAAGAAAAAGTCTGCCGTAACAAAATTGAGTGATACTGTTAATGGACAGCACTTTGTGGACTTTGTTTTAATGAAGAAAAGCTTTCCAGAACTTGAAGCAGCCCGCTATTCAAAAAAGAGGAAAGGAGGGAAATAAATTTAAGATGTAAGGGGAGGTATATGCATGCTGAAGTATGATCTGGGCTTGCATGATATCATACAACACAGTCATTAATGCAGGGCCTGTGCTTACAGGAGGAATGTAGGAAATTCCCTCTAGTGTGAGGTGCGTACCATAAAGTTGTGCAGTCTGAACAGTGAGGGAAGTCCTCATCTCATTACAGGCTATGTGGTACTTCTCCCTCTTTAATGTAGATGTGCTTGCTACCCACACTAATACTTCTTGTAGGAATTAAAAAGCTTTGGATGAGGTGATCTTAATCAAAATGCACCTTATCAAATGGATTATTAATCAGATTACAGATAATATTGCATGATAGGTAAGCATATTAAAATTATTCATCACAATTGCAGTCAGTCATGCCAGTAGCACCAATTTAATGTAGAAATGGTGACTTCATTTTTCATCCTTTGTCTCTGAATGATGTTAGTTGAAGACATACATTTATCCACAACAAAGGATTTTCATTAGTTTTACTCGTGGTGAAATTGACCCTTTCGTTTTATTACAGAGCCCTGCTGGGTAGATGAGGAACATCATGAGTGATGCAGCTGCAAGGCAGGTCCCTGCACTGCCCGGCATGGTGTGACTGGTAGTGTACCAGACACTTTCAGTTTGAGACTTGATGGCATCAGGCAATCCCAGTCATGCCAAGTACATAAATGCTGATGGACTTTGTGTTGTGTTGCAAATCTCTGGATGCTTTAAATGCAGCTGTTGGTGCAAATTAAGGAGATTTCTGTCCCCTTACCTTTTATCTGCCCCAGCTCAAGTCTGAGGGACTAATTCTCCCTCAGCCTAGGTGGTTTACTTACCCCTATGACCTCCACTCCTGGCTGCCAAGGTTATTGCAATGTCAAGCAGGGAAAATAGGGATCAGTCAGTTTAGTGGATACTGTGTATCCTTTAATAGACAAGGTAACATTTTGTGTTAGTTTAGAATATTGTTTTGTACTGTACTTACTTGGATGGCAAAGGAAAGACAAGTGAAACTTAAAACTATGTTCTTTAAATTCTGTATTATTAGCAACCTCTGTTGTATATAGTGTTTGATAATAAAGTATTAATTTGATTCTTATGTCTTTTGTAAGTGAGAACAATAGACTTTCAGGATATTAAAATCATGCGTTGATTACAAGACAGAGCTTTGAAGCATCAAGTGTGATCATGGCTGAGAACTGAGAGACAAGTGGCCATGACACTGCAGCATACAGGACTCATCTTTGAAAATTGTTCATCTATTGCAAGACTTCACAATGTCAAGACCTGGAACAACATGACTTTTGATAATCAATGTTTTGTCCGCAGTGTTTAAAGGTCTGATGTTGGAGCCCTGTGGTTTCTATGTTAGTTTTTGTTCTCTTGTATCATGTTTGTTTCTAAAAAGGCTTTGGGGATATAACAACTCTTCTGTTATTTTGTTTGTTTCTTTTTTTTTCTTTATTTTTTTCCCCTCTTGTTTTCCTTCTGGTTTTGTTTCCATGAATAGTTTTTTCCAGAAAGGATCTTGCCAGTGTCATGTGCGATATATGTATATATATATGTACTTGGTTCCAAAAGAACTAGAAACAAATTTGGGAGGTACTGAGAGTAGATGAGTAGATTGTTTCCTTTCCTATATAACTGTGAAAGGAAAATGGTTGTATTTGTACCTGTTGATTCCCACTCCTAACCCTCAAAACTGAACTTAATCCATTGCCTTGTGAGAGTAAGGGTTCAGTCACTTTCAGAGGCTTAGAGTGTTAACTCTTCTCCTTTCATTACACTTGGATTTTGTAATCACCAGTTTTCATGTACAACCCTCCACACTTCCCTCTTCCTGCCCTTCCTCCTCTCCTTTTTTAATTCGGAGCTGTGAATGGGCAGATCTGTTTCTGGTCTGGCATCACTGAGTTTTTCCCATGCATTTGCCCTCGAGCTTCTCGGATGTGAGACAAATCTCCCTACAATAGACTTGCTGCCATTGTCTGTACAGTTTAATAGATGCTGGCATGTTGGAGGTTACCCATGAGTCTGCGAAATCCGCTTTCCATGCTTACTCTTGACACCCCATTGAAGACACTTATTGTGTATGCATCTGGGTATGAAAGTCCAGCTCAGTGTGGTCCTGTGCTTGTACTGCCCTGCTTTGCAGTTTCTTTGCACTTATTCATTGAGTGCTGTTTTTGAAATGCTTACATTATATGAACTAAAAAGAAAATGTTAAAAAAAACCCCAACCTGCCCCATAAGATCTGTATTTGTATATACATGTGTCCGTACAATTAAATAAAATTAAAGATTTTCATCATTTTAGTTGGTTCTCTTAGGCTAAATTTTTGTTCAATTAATTACATCTTTATTTTGGGGTCTATTTTTACCTACCTTGCGTATTTGTAGGCAATGAAAAGCAATGAGGTGTATGAGCGGGTAAGTGTGAAGAATGCAGTGGACACAATGACTGACTATCTAGAGCTGGAGCTACCAACATCCTGGCTGATCTAAAGCCTGGCTGCTCTGCTCTTCACCTTTTTTTATGTGTTCATATCTCTTTCTAATACTTAGGAGGGTAAGGAACTGTCAACCAAGTGCTGGAACATTACATGGTTTCCATCATCACCTTTGCCCTGCCCTGTCTCTCCCAGCCAATATCCCTTACTCCCTTGGGTAACAGGTGGTTGTACGGTGTAACTCATTCTTCTTGAGGAATAGATCCAGACCCAGAGTTGTGCAAACAGGGCAGTTGCACATGGTGCCCATCTATCCAGGTTGACCCTCAGACTGTCAAAGAAATGGGGTTGGAAATGGCTTTGAAATATCAGCCATGTTTTTCTTCACAAAAGGGAGGAAAAGGGCTGAGAGCAGTGGAAGCCTCATGGATGGGAGAATTTGAGCAATGGTACCTCCTGAAGAGAAGAACGGGAAGTAAACTGGAGGGCTGTTTCAACTTCCTTGATGTAGTACCTCTAAAAATGCACAGGACTGGATTGGGGTTGACTTGTATTTAGGTCTCAAATGGTTGTCTTTGGCAGTGCCTGCTCACTAGTCATATGACAGGTTTAAACCTGGGAATTTAGGTCACAGAAGGTGGGGGGGGCACATACTGAAACCTATAATACATACATCATGCATTCAAAACTCAGCCGTAATTACACCATGTTAACATAAAACTCACTGGAAGCTTTTTATTACATTTAATTAGTTGACAGGGCAGAAAGTACTAATTATAACTTACTCAAACCTTCCTTACAAATTAAAAGTGGCAGCCCAGTGAGACAGAAGTGTGTGTGAGTATCTGATGTAAAGAATTGATGCACCAGACTTTTTACCTCTGGAGCTGTGATGTTACAACCAGGGCAGGGTTGTAAGTGACACATGTTCAGTATGTGTTAACATAATAGCTGTGTCCAGAAAATATCCTGCAGTCTAACACACTTAATAGCCTTTGCTCAGAAGACACTGCTTTTGCTGAGAATGGTATTTTATTTCATTTTTCTGCATTTGCGTGCACAACAGGCCTTTGTGCTCCGTCATCTTTCCTTCTGCAGGATAATTCTGCTCAGAGAGTACCTCTGAGGGCATTCTTAGGAATATTCAGGCATGTGTCATACCACTGTGATATGGTTGTGTGCCGAGGTGCCTTATTCATTCAAAACAAAGCTTTGATTTACATAGGTTGGAGATATGGTAACCAAGTGGGATGGTTACATCTTTTACAGGCTTTAATAGCACAAGATTGAGAAGTGCCTCCTTCCTTATAAGTCTAATTTTTGTTATCATTTGCCCTTACTAGGAAGTTTAGTTTAAAACATTGAACACTGTATTACAGGTGTGTGCCTAAGAGCCCAGATCAAGAGTCAGTCTTCACTGTAAAGGCTGAAGTACAGAGAGCACTTGTATGAGATGGCTGTTTATGATTGCTTTCAGTACCATTTCAACTTGTTGCTATGAATTAAAGTAAGCTGAAGTATCACCAATTTAAAATTTTTCTTAACATTTTTTTCCAGGTCACATGGAAGTTTTTAAAGTATTTGTTAGATGCAAAAATATCCTTTAAAGAAAATTCAAAATAGAAGTGATATTGCAAAATATGTTGATGAGCTAAGCAGGTTTTTTGTTGGTTCTCTCACCCCAGATAAATCTGTAAGCTGACTGATACTGTCAGTAATATTTAATTCAGAAGAATTCAAGCCACACATTAACTATTGCAGCCAACAGTGCATCTTAAAGCACTCATTTTTCCTATGATGGTTCTTCAATCAAGTTCTCATTTGGTTACAATAGGAGGAATATAAATATGAGAAATTGCAGGGCAGCAAGCTAGATGCCTACTTGAATTTTCTGTTTTGCCTGGAACTTTATGAAAACATACGCTGCATTCAAGATCAAGAGTATACAGTGATTTCTAGATGCTTATCTAGCTTGTAATATATCTCTGAAATAAAGGAAGGAAGGAAGATACTTCTTTCTCTATATACAATGTTAAGTGAACTCTTACACACAGCTTTCAGTTCTTATGTTCAAAGCCTGCTCTAAGTGCTATTTTTTGGGACACACTTGCTCACATAGCAGTATACATTTCCTAGTATTAATTCTAACATTTAGACACATTTCTTTAACCACAGACAAAACTGCTCTTGGCAAAACTGAAGTGTTTTTCTGGATGGTATTTGTGAAAGGAAAGGTCAAGTAAATCAATAGGATACTGTAGCATCCCTCTGTTTCTTCTACTGCTGAGAATCCACTGCCTTTTGTTCTCATGTACTGTAACTTGCATTATCTTAACTAAAGGTTCAACTAATCACTGACCACCTAGTCCAAGAAGTTTAGAAAGCTTTTTTTTTTTCCTTACTGTCACTTTACCTATTGCAAAACACAGGAATAAGAAGTCTAGAAACTGCATGCTACAAAAGCAAAGCATCTTTAGGCCTGAAGTTGCAACCCTGATGCGATCCTGAAGTTCCAATCATTTATATTTAGGTTTTGGGAATAAAAGGAGAGCTAAATATTGCAAATTACAAGCTGTGGTCCTGCAGCTACTGTTCTTGTTTGAGGAGGGTCAGAAGAATCAGGTCCTTTGACTAGGTGTGAATGCTTTAGTGGAAACTTGGCATTCTATGCATTACATTGCACTGTGTATATCCCAATGCTTCTGTTTGCTACAAGGGGGATGGAGAAGGAATGGGGATGAAAGAGAGAGCTCATTCAGTTACAGATGGCTAAGCACCAGTGGGAATTGGATAGTAAAATTTAAGTCAAGAAAACAGCTATTGGTGTAAGTGGTCCATACGTATAAGTCTTGCTTATTTGCTGAAATTCATAAAAACATTAAATAGAAAACCTGAAAGGTGTCAGATGATGTTCCCTAGAAGTGATTCCCTAGTCAATCACTACACTCGTGGAAGTCAGGGGAATACTTTTCAATCAAGCCAACACACAGCAGTTTTGAAACTCACTGGCATTTAGAAACATATACTTCACCTTACTATTCTAAAAAAGTAAAAACTTGAAATCTTGCACCATGCAAGGCTCCTTGAGGCTGTATCTGGAGCTGTTGCATGTGGAGCAACTGGCAGCTCAGGATTTTGAAGAATCAGGACTTTGTGAGAGGTCTGTCTCCTTTGCTGAGCACTCTGTGTTACAGATACTTTAATGGTCATTTCTAAGCTTGGTTTGAGGAGTAACTTTATTATTGTAGTTGTTGTTTTATCTTTGCCAATTAAAGGATCCTGAAGCTGAATCAGGCGTGGAGAGTACAGATAAACTGACTTTCAGGGGGCAGGCTACTGCTGCATTTCGGTTTAGAATGACTGCAAAGAGGATGACTGCTCTGCATTTAAAAGGATTGAACAAGAGCAAGGATCATGCACAGTAGTAATGATTAGGCATTAAAGATGAGGTAAAGCCGGATGAACCCATGTAGTGATGCTTATCAGGCTTTGTACATTAGTTTTTGAATATCCTGGTTCTTACATACACCTGCATTACAAAGGCCTTGTGTTCTCCTTGACACAGAAGCCAAAACAAGTGTGCATGTCATCCTTACTACTGAATATGTTCCCCTTTTGTTGTTGTTTATTAATTATTCTGCATTTATTTGCAGGTAAAAAGAAAGAAAAACCCATGAACGCTTCCTGTGCTCTGGTCTCATTAGCCATATTTCCTAAAAACTCTTGTACTACAGAGAAGTTTTGCCAAGTGGCTAAATGAAGTGCACACAGTATGAATATTTATGCTGTTTTAATGAAGGGATTTTTGCATCTGTGAATAACTAAGGTTTTAACAGGAAAAGGTAACAAGATTGGCACAAAGCAGTGGTGTAGTTAATATAGAAACCTCTCTGTGTGGGGACTCCATTGAGAGCAGCAGGCAGTGCATACTCTCTCCCTCTAGCACCAAAATTAGTCTGATGGGACATGCAGATTTTCCAGATAGCTTTGCAGAAAGCAGGTGGTTGATCTACGCTTTGTGCTGCAGCCACTTCTTACATGCTTCATTTGAGGAAGCTCATGGTTTTGGACTAGAAAAGGACCTTCAACTTTTGAACACTATTTCAGATACTCTCCAACAGTGTTTGCATTTGAATCCGAAGCTGCCACTTTACTTTGTCTGACAGGAATTTACAAGACAAGAAGACTTGGGGGCTGCAAGTCAAAGCAGCATGGTTTTCATGAGCTGAGGCAGGAAAGAGGATTCTCTGCTCCTTCCTGCTCTAGCTGTACTATGATAACGAGAGATCACTTCAAGTTCTCATCTTTATTGAGGTACAGGGAAGCTGTAAGATCCTGAAGACCACAGCCCTCTTTGTACTTGTCTATAACTACAACTACTAAAAGCGTCTTTGGTGTCAAAGTGCCATGCTGTAAAGTCATTGTAATGGCACTCTTGGAGGGAACACCGAGCAATTTACCCTCTGATGAATTTTAGGGTAAGAGTTTATTACATGTTTACTATACTTAGGTGTGCTGGACCTGTGGGAGCAGGTGTCAGACAACGCACGTGTAGATAAGCAATGTCAAACAAACACCCAGTTAAAAGACCTGTGTACTCACTCTTTCTGCCTTAGCCAACAACTCGCTGTGCTGTTCTGTTGTCAGACTGCTTTGCTGCCATCCCTGCTGCCACTCTCCCAGTAAAAATGCTCAATTCAGGGACTGATTTAGATCCTGGGTAAGTGCTATCCATTCCGTATTTTTTTCCACTTGGAGATACCAAAAACCATTTACCAGAATTTTGACCTTTGCCCAAACCTGTCTTTCAAGGCTGATGTTCAGGGTTGTGCCCCACTGCTTATTGCGAGGTTGCCTGCCACAATTCATTACATGTCTGATGAAGGTCAGGCCTCAAACTGGGCCACTGACAGCAGACTTGCTCTCAAAGTAGGAGCTAAAAGATGTTTCAGGTAAGAGCTGGACTGGACAATCTGCCTAGGGCTAGGCACTGAGGTCTATGTGACTCAGAGAGACACATGATATCATATACACTTGAGGCAAAATAAAGAATTTTATTATAGTAAAACTGCTTTTCTATTTAAAAAAAAAAAAAAAAGGAAATAAAATTTAAAATAAAATAGTAACTGGAAAGAAATCACAGCTGAGTGATTTTAAAAAGATTTATTTAATTTGCATGGATAGACATTCAGGGAAATAAAAGAAGACTTTTGAACTTCAGTGCAGACTAAAATAAATCAACACAGATCATACGTTATTTTCTTTCAATCTTCTCCATATAGAAGTTTATCTGGTGTTATATCTAACACTGTCAAAGAGAACAAAAGAAAAATTCTTTCAGGTTTTAAACAGCTAAACTATTTTTTAACTATTTAAGAAACTTCATCAGGGACAATAAGCTTGCTATGAAACTGGTAGGTCCTTTTCTTTGTGTGTTTATACATGACACAAAACCACTCTCATGGAGCAAGTTATCCCTGACAGTATTATCTGGATGTCTTGTCACTTCTTTTCAACTGTTTGCTCTTTTTGCATCCTTTCAGTGAAACTTGTCCAAGTAGCCACCAAGAAAGCTATTTACTTTGTTTCAGACGTAATTAAAACAGGAAAATCACAAATGAGTAAATTAAAGATCACAGACACTACCCTAGTTTCAGCTCTTTCAGGCAACAAGTATCTGTCTTAAATGTGTGGTTTAATACACTGAAGAATAACAAAACTCTTCTGTTTTGAGATATAATGCAGCTTGCTAGTTGCTTGTACTTCAGGAGGCTGAGTACATTACAAAAACTCTGAATTTCCCTCTTCCCCTCCTGAATAAATTGTGAAATCTGAGTAAGTTGCTGTGGAAGTGACCAGAATGAAAATACATACCTCTGCCATGTGAAGCACCTGGTTTTTTCTGCAGGGGCAGGGATAGATTAACTCAGGGCAAGTCCTCAGAATAAATATCCCAGGCATGAAATCTGGGATTGAGGAATTGGAAAACATGATGTTTTCAGAAATGGAAAAAGAAAATAATGCATGCAATCTTGCAATGCAGTTTGGGGGAAAAAAAAAAAAAAAAAAAAAAAAAAAAGGCAAAGCAAAAGAATGTCCTAATTGCGTGTCCTACAGAGAAATGAAAAAAGAAAATCTTTCTTGTGGTATAGCAGCAGGGCGTGGCGATTCCGGAGAAGAATCTTCTGAGGGAGGGAGAAAACACACAGTGACTCACTGGGCAAGCAGTTTCCATTTGGAAAAATTAGGCAAGAAATATTAACACACCAGATTTGGGAGCTGTTTACATCAACACAATGCGCTGCTATTGCCTATATAGAGTGAGTGATACCAAGCCTGGAAACCGTCATGTCTCATCTAACCTCAGAGTACTCACTGTTAGTTGAGAAGGGCAAGACACAATGCAAGTGATTGAAATCTAGAAATAAAGAGAAACTTTATGAATTGGGCACCTGATGCTGTGCTGTGACCCCTGGGTTTTGACTTCTGGTCTGTCTCCAACTAAATTAGAAGAAAAGGTATCATATCTAGTAGCAATTCTGTCTGTAGGGCATGTTGGAAAGAACAGAATTTAAGCACTGTATTTTGACACAAAGTGTGTCTTACAGACAGCCCTTCTAGTTCAGCTACTAACAAATATACTCACACATTACTGTGCTGTATGTAGTCAGTTATGTAATTTTCCTGTATATTTTCAGGGCACTGTTAACTCCGCCATCAAGAATTAAAATGAAAACCTAGGGGCAGAAGTTGAATCTTTTAAAACACAGTTGTTGGATGGACTGGGAGCAAGAATGGGTCAGAAACCACAGCAGAATTAAGGAAATACATTGGCTCCTCCTTGTGAGCCAGTATACTCTCTCCCTTTTGCCCAACCCCAGCCGCCAGTCATTTTAGTAAATATACTTGAAAGAATTCCCTTCATTACCTAGTGCTGTAGGATAGGTGGCCAGGAGAGATGCTGTGACAAACTTGTTTGGGCAGAGTACTAGGTGTGGATACATATATGTGGTTGAAAAGCCTTTGCACAGGCAAAGACTCATATGATTATACTATTTTTAACAGAGGAGGGTGACCATGGCTGTGACTACATATTCACGGGTAAGAGTGCTCCAGTCTCTGAGAAACATTGTAAACAGGTTGTCAGCCAGTGCAAGCCTGGCCATTGAACATAAGAAACAGAGCTCCGATTTGCCCCAAACTGTTAACTGCAATAGGCTGTGGGTCCATTGAGACATGCTGGAAGATCGAGGACAGAGGCAACAGGCACTGTGGGGACTGCTGAGTTTCCTGTTCATCCCAACCTGAGATTTTCCCCTATGAACCCTGTCTGGCCCTCTATACAGAAACAGGGAGACAGGAAAGTCCCCTAAGCCAAACATACTTTAAGATCAGCAGCTGGCATTGCTCCCTGGCTAGTTCCCAAAAACTTTTCTAACATACAATTTTTCTTCTCTCTCTCCCCCTCCCTCCACCCAGCCCTGTTTCTTTGAAACTATATATAGTAATTAACTCTGCCTTGGCCAGATTTCTGTGAGAGTGAAGGGAAGGATGGAGCATTTTGTCTGGCAGAAAGATGCTCCCCAGATCAAGAAGGTCTCCTTGTAAGTCATATGTTACATGGATTAAAGGACAGACACAGCTAGAAAAGGACAGTGACAAGTAGTGTGGTCTCTTTAAATGGTTCCTAGTCACTGTCTCTTTCCAGTCCACAGATCTGGGTTTTTCTTCTTAACCAGAATTCATTGACCTCTCACTAAATTTGTTCATCCAGCGTGATTTCCATCAGATGGATAGCAGCCTTGTTTTCTTCTTCAAACCTTTTCTTTAAGTGTTGTTTCAAACTTAATTCTGTGCTGTCACATCACATGCAGCTTTTGCCAACCCCATCTGCTGAGAAACACAGCTGGGAGGCTAAAACCACTTGTGATGCCTCACACTCAAGAAACACTCATCTTAAAACAAATCTCTCTAAAATATTCTGCCAAATGACAACTTTGTAAATCTTTCTGTCTAGTGTCACAGAAAAAAGTAGATACCAGAAGCTGTGTGCACAAGAAGCAGCAGTCACTAGATACCCACCTGAAGCAAATGAGAAATGTTAATTAGAAAAATTCTGTAACTCAGAATACTTTACAGATCTGCCCACTTCTATTTTTATATGGCAATATAAATCCTTTCTTAATGACTGTTAAAACTAAAGACTTGGAGTAATAGGAATGGTTTAAAGGGGTAAAAAATGAAGTAAGGGTTTGAATAATACTATATAATTCTTTACTCACTCTGTAGGCAGTCAGATTGAGCTATTTTAATATTAACTGTAATTTGCATAGCATATTTTACTGTTATAATTCATTATCTGTATTTATAGCTATGTCATAACAATCTAGGGATTTCTTTTTATTTTTTTCCTTTGGCTGAAGTTTATGATGTGTATGAAAACTGAGTCTAAATCATGCACTGTTCCAAAAGTGCAAGCCAGGTGAAAAGACATTGGGTTGTGGCAAGTTTAGAGCACTGTTTGATATGATAATTCCAGCCTTCAGGAATTAGCCTCACCAACTTCTGTTTTTTGCCTCATAACTATACAGAAGCAAACCTTTTGGAGTGACTGATAGTTTGAAATAACAAACTATGCTCACACACTCCAGTTCTAAATTAAGGCTGGCCAGAAATCTGTTCAAATAACATGACACTCTTGTTTTTACATATTCATCCAGAAACAAAGAAGTCACTGAATGCCAATGTCCTGCAGAAATAGTCAGCTACAAGGCCTGAAAATCACTACATGAACATACTTCTGCAACAGAACAAACAGAAGAAAAATTAATTTCACTGCATCTTATATTTGGGGGGGATTTAAGTTCCCACAGCAAAGACAGGTCTTTGCTTTCCATTAGAACGGCCCCGTAGCAACAGTTTTGAAGCTTACGTCAACAAAGATGGCTGGACAGGAATTGCCAGAACAAAATTCTCAGAGGCCATGCGTGGAGGCTTCAAACTCTAAAAGCTGTATTGGTGAAACCTCTCAGCCTGTTGAGACATGAAGCATAAGTGTATGTTGGTGAGACAGATTAAAACTATTTTTTGATTGATTTGTGTGAAGCTTTCACGTATGTGTTCAGCATTAGTACAGCTTTTAATATATGTTTCAAACAAATATGTTTATTAGCATCTCCATAACTTGCTGTTCTTCAGCATTCCTCTGCCTGCCTACCAAATGTGTTAAAAGAGAAGCTGTGAAAGTGTTTCTGAGAAGTCTTTGGTATGTCTTCTCTATTTTTCTGAGAAGTTGTTATAATTTTAGTGACACATGTGTGAAGATGGAAGGTTGATCTGCCCAACAGCACGAGGACATACCAGGGTTACTTCCTATGGAAAGAAACATTTAGGAGGAAACAAGTCTTTCAGAATGTGTCTGATAAACACAGACAGGTCTCTCATTCTCCTTTGTTCACTGTGGCCTTGATCATTCAAGGGACAGGTAAAGAATGCAAAATAAAAGCAGACAGAACAACAAACTGAGAGAAATAGGTAGGATGTACATATTTTGTCAGGTTTTAATTTCATTATTTGACCAACTAACAGTGCTCCCTTGGATATATTGAGGCAGTATGATACTGGGATCTGTGCCATATTGTTCACTGGGATAATGGCAACAGCATAATTGTGCTAAGGTAGCAAAAAAAATCACCTGAGAAGACCTTCCTGATGTCTTGCTAACCAAGTGTGTCGGACTGGTTGCTGTATTAACACAGACATACTAGTGCCTAAAACTGTCCTGTTCACAGGTATCTTTGATGTTTTTTCACGACATTGTATTTCTACGAAGACATGCTCTTTGTTCTCTACATTCCACTGTTCATGGAATAAGCCAGTTTTGTTCTGGCAGAAAAGCCTCTGGAAACCAGATGTATAAGGTTGATTGCAGGTCGTAATCCTACTGTGTTAAATGTTCATTTGCAGGTACAGAGGTATACACATTTTTGCGAAAGTAGTCAAGCAGAGGAGAAGATGATAGCCACCTCTAAATCCTGTTTCAGTAATATTTTCTTAGCTAATGAGGTATGTGGGGAGAAACATAAAGTAATTTCTAATGTGCAACTCAAATGTTGGGCCTATGTCCTTCCTTCCTTCCTGTCTGAAACCCAAATAAGTAAAAGAAACAAAACAAAACAAGCTCAGACCCTTACATACCAAGAGATAATTGGTCAAAATGAAAAACAAAACAAAACAAAACAAAACCAAAACCAAAAACTATGGAGCACCCTGCCAAATTTGAAGAAGCCCAGCAGGGGGTTAGACAATGAATTACAGTGCAGTCGGCACCAAGACCATTCTAAGAATCTGATGTCTCCTATGATCTCATTATCTTGTGCAAAACTTCCTTGGGATGAAATTACAAGCTGTGGTGGGTTGACCCTGACTGGATGTCAGGTGCTCACCAAGCTTCTCTATCACTCCCTCACCTCAACTGGACAAAGGGAGAAAAATACGACAAAAGGCTTGTGGGTCAAGATAAGGACAGTGAGATCACTCACCAGTTACCACCACAGGCAAAACAGACTTAACGTAGGAAATTAATTTAATATATTGCCAATCAAATCAAAGTAGGTCAGTGAGAAATAAAACCAAATCTTAAAACCCCCATCCCTTCCTTCTTCCTGGGCTCAACTTCACTCCTGATTTTCTCTACCTCCTCCCCCTGAGTGGTGCAGGGGGATGGGGAACACGGATTGTGGTCACTTAGTTACATGTTGTCTCTGCTGTTCCTTCCTCCTCATATTCTTCCCCAGCTCCAGCATGGAGTCCTCCACCACCTTCTCCAACATGGATCCGTCCCACAGGCTGCAGTTCTTCATGAACTGCTCCAGTGTGGGTCCTCTCCATGGGGTGTAGTCCTTCAGGACCAGACTGCTCCAGTGTGGGTCCCCCACAGTGTCACAGGTCTTGTCAACACCCCTGCTCCAGTATGGGCTCATCTCTCCAGAGGGTCACAGCCTGCTTTGGGCACCCACCTGCTCCAGTGTGGGTTCCTCCATGAGCTGCAAGTGGACATCTGCTCCACCATTAAGCCCCATGGGCTGCAGGGGCACAGCCTGTCTCACCATGGTCTTCACCACTGGCTTCAGGGGCATCTCTCCTCTGGCACTTGGAACACCTCCTCCCCCTTCTTCCTCACTGACCTTGTTATCTGCAGAGTTTTTTGTCTCACATATTCCCACTCCTCTCCTCTGGATACTGTTGTACAGCAGTTTCCCCCCCTTCTTAAATATGTTATCACAGAGGAGCTACCACCGTTGTTAATGGGCTCATCTTTGGCCAGCGGTGGGTCCATCTTGGAACTGGCTGGCCTTGGCTCTAGTGGAAATGGGGGAAGGTTCTAGCAGCTTCTCACAGAAGCCACCCCTTTATCCCCACCCCCCTGCCTACTACCAAAACCTTGACACACAAACACAATATCCAACATTGAAAGTCAAGAGTATGACTATTTAGGGGCATACTCTGACAGGATATTGAGAGCTGTTTGCTGTCCACAGATTCAGCCTAGAGTTCCTAAAAGACGTTCCTTTTTGACCCTTGGGAATTTGACATTGCTTATCATAAAAATTACAATTTGAATGCCTAAGGAACTTGCTAAGTTAACCTGCTGAATACAGCTTTTTTCCTCTTCTTTATCTTCCTCATGCATATGAATATGTAGTTTTTTATTTTCACATGATGAACACTGAATAGATTCTTGTTACATGCCTACAATGTGTGTCCCTGCTCAGTGTCAACTGGTGTAAAAAATTAAAATATGAAATGTAATCTAAGAGCTATAGCCTGGTATAAATCTGTATGTCAGTGGAGTTCCCTCAATTTACCTTGAAAACTGTAAGCAATTATTCTATTTCTGTGTCTTGTGCTAGCATTTTAACTCTTAGATAACTTAGGTGACCTTCATGTTGTGGGAAGACAGCTATCAGAGACCAAATTCCTCACATGCACCAAAAAAAGTGAGAATTTTCATTCTATTTCTGAGAGATGATCATACACATGGTGACTTCTAGCCATTAATGTATCTGAGGTAATTCAGGATAAAAGCCTTCCACTGCAGCAGTGTTCATGGGCTTGTAAAGTTCAGTTCATATTTTGAGGATGAAGCCCTCTGTGAAATATAGTGTCCAGGGCACTAAATTGTTAACACCAATCAATCTTGCACATGCTAATTTTGATTTGATCTCATGACCTCTGAACAGCCAAGCAGTGCTCAACAGGTGACATTAAGCCAGATGTGACCACTTCATCCGGCTTTTGGACAGCAAACATGCTGACTGGGTGGGATATTCGGAAACTGGGGATGATCGGGAGTGGGAACTTGAGTATAGTGTGTCAATTCCACATTGTTATATGGGACACACTAGAAGATCTAAGGAGGCCATGTTTAAAAATATAATAATAAAATTAGTACAGTGCTGTCTACCCTGCAGGGCTGACATGACCTGACTTGATGAAGCTGCACATACAGAATAGCTTTTATTTTTAGGGCACTCTATCTGGGATAACAATGACTTTGCTGTTAGTGAAGCAGTGGGTGCAGTTTGTCTTGATGGCTGGCGCTTATGCTTGAAAAGAACAGAATAGCATATTTAAACTGTCAGACCTTAATTGTTTCATTAGATGGTGGTACCTTTTGCACAAAAGGAGCAAGGAAACTGCTGAAAGAAAGAATAATGAACAGCAATTCTAGCAGGGCACAAAGGTGCTGCAGGAGTTACTTCTCTTTCTTTGTTTCTTCCCAGTTCATCTCTGACACAAGGAGAAGTTTCATTTTTTAACATAATGACTGTTATTAAAATCAGCTTAAAGAATTTCATGAGCACTGTGGTGCTCATATTTTTCTCCCATATTTTTAGATATAAAAGATACTAAAAAAATGTTCATGCCTCTGAACTTGGCTTTTGTGTCTTCAACATCCAATTTATTGATGATAATGATGACTTGCATTTCTAAACGTGTCTTTTATTCTGTAAGATCCCAAGGTGTTTTTAGAGACATAATATATGTGCATGAATCACTTCACTTACCATGTGAAGTTTAGCCATCACTTGGGTGTCAGCTGCCTGACTGTGCAAAGTAACACAAGAAAACAGCTTAAGCTAGAAAGCAACAAACATTAATCATATTTAAATGAAATTATTACAGAGCACCCCCACATCTGAGAGACCTAATAACACAGGCGCTAATTGGGTGGTGGCACCAGCACTGACCATCAAAGCTCTCAGTTTTCATACTGTGTGAAAGGACAGCTTAACAATATATTCAGACTGCAAGAAGTCTGTAGATAATTTAACATCCATTGCTGGGGGGTATCCTGAGACAGAGAGTTTTGATGGGAATCTTTCCCTCTGTAAAATAGAGAAACACAGCTATCTTTCCACTTACACAGATGCAGGAATTCAGAACCTCTCCAACAAAGAGGTGGTTATACTTCATCACAAAATCTGATCACAAAGGTAGGTGTTTTTTTCTCAGTCATAGTATTCCCCCCACAGACTTTTTTTTTTTTTTTTTTTGTCCTCAGATATAAAGGGTGGAATGTGCTTAATGTCTTCCTGAACCCACACTCACTACTCTGGAGAAACTGAAGGGAGGACTTTTCACAGAGGTCCTCTTTTATCCTCCGGAAGGAGGGTGGCAGTAGTTTGGGTGCTTCTGCATGGGCTGTGCTTCTTTGCTTTTCACGATGATTTATTTTGCATTCCATTTTTAAATTAATTTTCTTTAAGTAGTGAAGTATCTTCTCAGTCCAGTATCATTCTTAGTTAAGACTTAGTGCTTTCAGACATATCCAGAGCTGAGTTATACAAGACTGAGAGCATCTTGGGTCTGATTCTTGTCTATACCAAATGCTTGACTATATTGTTCTGACAGTGTTAATTTGGTTAAGATCATCCCTACCATTCATCCTACACATTCTGGAGTTCTGGAAAAGACCTGGTTGTAGAAAAAAATTTGGCTCTCTGACACTTGGAGAATAATTTTTAAAATCAGTTGTGTTGCTTCTGGGTTGTATGGTGTATTTTCAGTCTGGTTTCAGTACTGGGTCTCCAAAAGACATGGGAAGAAAAGCTTGTTCTGACTCTGCTTTACAGAGCAAGCAGAAGAGCAGATGCAGGAGAGCTAGACAGATCCTGCAGCTTTCCACCAAGTGTCCACTTCTCACAGACTCAAACTCAGGGAATCTTGGACTCGGTTTAGTTGCTTACAATTTAAAATAATGAGAGGACTGAACAAATCAGAGAGGGGATGAATAACCTGGAGAAGGTTGGTCAAATGACTTAAGAATGCTTTTGGAATCTGCCTCTGGGAGTGCTGTGCCTGAAAACAGTTTTCAGAAAGCTGCTGCAGAGAGCAAAGCAAATAAAAATGGAAAGACTGCTGCAGAGAGAGAAACTGTGTTCACATGTTATAATGGTATTAGCTGTTGCATTTGCATTTACATTGAAAGAGACCATAGGAAAAGAAGGTGACTTGCAAGAATAGTCCCTAGATTAGTAATACAAGATACTGGGCAATGCTGGGTTTCTATAATGAGCTTGCTACATATAAAAGCTGATGTTAGTATTTTATGGCTCACTCCACCCAGAGGTCCAAGCCACTAATTTTTGCTTTGAAGTTGAGTTGCAGTTTCTACCAGGTGATTCACAATGTTTCATTGTGTTGCCTAGACCAGCATTATGCTTACTTGCTAATTTAAAATCTTCACAGCCCTTTATATCTGCAATTTTAATGCTTAAAGTATTGCACCTTATTAAGATTTTAGGTTTCTGTCTAAATAGGTGTGAGCATTATTTGGTAGTCAGATTGCTCCAAGTTAACAAAATGGTGCATGCTGTGCCATGATTAGGAAATTATATTGTTGTATATCTTAGTTAGTGTGTGAATCTATCTATAGGCAGACCAAAGCAGTTGTTAAGCTTAAAGATGCAAAACCATTGAAGTTCACAAACTGAAAAAGGTTGATAAACATGGTGAGAACTTGATTTATAACAGATTATTCTTTTTGTTCTTGTGTTCTCTCTTTCCCAAGTGGCATAGGGTTTGTTCTGATTAATTCAGTAATTTTGAACACTTAAGATTTTTGGGTTGAAAATTAGTCATTTGGTCTTGGACACACTACTTCTGTTCTGTGCTCTGAATTCCTAAGAGTTAGTTTCATATGTTTCTGACTAGGTTCCTGTACATTAGTTTCCACTGTTGTTGTATCTTTTTCTTTGGATATGTAGCATGGGATTATTACCCAGATTAAAATATCTGAAATTTGTTATCTGTAATATCTCTCTTACAGTAGACCTAATGTTGGTGCCTACTTTAAAGTGTGTGTGTGGTTTTCTAGACTCTGCTGGCTAGATTCTCATTGACTAAAATGGGATTTTGGACAGTGGGGTTTCTGCATAGATGTGGCTCACATTTAACTGTGTGTACTTTGTGTCTTGGAGCCAAAATGAACTCTTAGGTGAATTAAGTTGAAAATTTGAGGGTTGAATGTGTTGTTTAAGCATAGGTATTTAGACACCTGGATCTACCTAAGACATCTGCCTGACATGGTAGACACAACACAAGAAGAGGCCTGTAGCCTTCTGGAGAGACAGATGGAGGTCAAGTGGGATACAGCACCACTTCTTATGTGGAACCAGATGTCTAAGCGATGGTAACTGAGTCAGGGCTTTGGAGCCCATTTAAATAGCCTCACTCAGCTGGCACTTCTTCTGGAGCTAAATGCCCTTGGCTTTCACATTTAGGCCTGTTATTTTTAACTCATCCAATAATTGAAATAAGGACATTATTATTTTTAAAAACTTTATTCTGAGAATAAAGGTGGTCAGCACTTTGTTGAGGACATTGCACTGATCATACTTCTTGAAGTGAAAGCAGGACACTTGGATGTTGCCAGTTCCTGTACAGAGCATAACTCACAGCTGGATCATGCAATGGAGCCTGTCAAAAATTGAAGGCAAAAACCTGTAAACAGATGGCTAATCATCAATCAGCATTGAGCCTTACTTACAGACACAAACCTAGAAAGGATTTATTATCAGGCAAAGTGGGACCATAGAAATATGTGAACTGGATACTTCAGGTAAGATTCTCTTCCCTGAATGTTTTTAGATTAGTAATGGATTTCTTGATGTTATCTCTCTCTCTGTCAGTCACATATATAAAATATATGTGCATGAGAGTAAATGAAATGGGTTTTGGTCACCACCAAAGCCACTGCTCAAGGCACATGACATCATTCCACATGATGCAATGACTCCTTCCTTACATCTGAGTTGCACCTGCGTTTCTGCAAACCACACCAGTTTGATCCCTGCCAGTTTGAACAAAGTTATTAGCTTTATGACCAACATGCTTAATAAGATACAGCCATTGTGTGAGACACAGAATACCCTCTGCATGGTGGCTAAGGCTTTCAGAAAGTTTAGGGTTGGCAGCCTGCCCTGGGAGAAGGTATACCTTCTGGAGCTGCTCCACTGGGATTTTTCCACTTGTGAAATTATTCTGCAGTCAGCTTAAGTTTTCTCTTGTCTTTCTCTAGATAAGCGATGAGCTCCTAATTTACAGTTCCTCATACACTACTCTTAAGACACTATCCTTATCTTTGTTCACTTCGTTACTTTCAATTTATCATAGCTTTTCTTTCCTATATAGTCCATTAGTCTTTCTCTAAGCACTTCAACATAGGCATGCTGCAGCAGAAAACATCCTACAGCAATTTTGCATATTCCAAAGCTTCAGCATGATAATTTTTCTGTTTTCTCTAAGTTCTTTACATCTGATCTCCACCTCATCTATTTGTAAAGCATCATCTCTTGGGTTTGATAGAAACTATATTAAACTCAGTTTTATAACCTTTACAGTTATTCTTTAATGTGTACTTAGCGTTGTCTTTTCTTTGACAGCTTCCTTCTACTTTGAAAGCATTTCTCAGAACAACTATGAGGACTGGTAAGAACTCAGTATTTTAAATATATGAAGACATAGTCATTAAGTTGGATAATAAAAACTTGCAGATATGCAAAACAACATTTTGAGTGACAATTACAGGAGGCCAGTGATTTTTAAAAACACATATTGTTGAACTTAAATCTGATAAAGTTATTTACATTGCGGTGATGATCTGAGACCTAAACAACTGTTTATATATGCAGAAGATAACTGCTGTTCAGTTTTCCTTTGCTTCTTTAAAGTTAACAGAAGATAGCAGTTGAAAGCAAAGCAAAAGAAGAAAAAAATATTTGAGAATTTCATTGAGTTTCTAAAAAATTTGAATGAGACAACATGTTGCAGCACATTTTTTTTCGTGTGGTTATTTATGATGATTACGTATATATGCATACTATATACATACTTTTCTAATCACACAGTGCACTGCAGGAATATAATATTAAATTGCAAATTATTAGAGGTGAACAAAACAAGGACTGTTGCTTGACTATAAGTATAAATTACTGTGTTCAATGTACTTTTAAAAGTCCTGTCATACAATTGCTGATCTGATAAATTTTATGAAGGTTGATTTGAACTAGAACTCCCAAGGGAATTTAGAAGCAAACAATTAGACAACTTATTTTAGGATGCAAGAAGTGTTAGAAATCTATGTGAGTTTTTGTCAATACATTTACTTGATCCTCTAAATTGTTCTCTTCTTCTGCTTCTATGAAGTAACTGCTGACAAGTAGAGGTAAGCTTTCTCTTTCTGTAAAAAAAAAAATAGAAAGAAAAAATCATTTTTCCTCTAGGGCTAGGTCACTGGGAAATGACAGGCAAGGGACACAGTTTATGGCATACAAAGAAACCCAAGACGGTGAGAGGCTGCATTCTTGGATCATTTATATGCCCCATCTCTGCCTTACCTGGCATTGAGCATGGCTTTTTTCAGCCACTGTGGTATCACTGACTCCCTTGAAAAGCATCCAGCAAGACTCCAGGACTGCATAACTGAAGTTAATGGCTGTGTCTTTTCCTATTAGCTTAAGATGGACTTGCCAGAGTTAATAGCCAGCATCCATTTTTTTCTCTAGTTAGTCATAGTTTTCTATAGCTGTTCATTTAATATTTTCTCCAAGCAAGCTACTCATGGTTTACTGAACACTTTGATTCCAGAAGAATAAAAAAATTTAAATAGCTTTGTGGTGGAATATTTATGAACAAAGAGACTTCTCAGCCAGTATATATTATGCATTGTCCTTTATGTTTTAGTTCAGATTTCGTACCACCTCTCTTGTCAAATCAAACTAGTCTGAAAATAACTGGATGGTATAAAGATTAATTGCATTTTCATACTGTAAGGGTTTGTCTGAAGGACTGAAACCACAACATGCCAAATTGAAACCCTTCTCTAAGTCTTGAGCAAATAAAATTCATAGTTATATGAGTAGACTTTTGTCTTACTGAAAGCCACATAAAGATCTTGAGATTTGGCTCTGAATCAACACAGAGGATTACAGGTACCACTAATGAAGTTCCTGGCTGTCTGAGTTTAATTAATTTGTGACATCCAGTTGTCTCTGTCTCCCAATGATTCAAACTGGAAGAGAATAACCTGCTCTCCCAATACTATAATGCTGCAAATGTAAGTTAATTTCCTGTAAGATCTATTTGTAGTTATAAAGAGAAATATTAAAGTGAGAATTTGAATGTGACTAACAGATTTACTAACATACCTACAAAATAAAGGCTAGGGAAGTAAACTGCAATAGCAAATGTAATGATACTGTGCAGAAACATTTATGTCTACGCCAAAAGCAGTGATTCAAGTAGCAAACTTAGTAGCAGAATTTTATTTTCTTCTCCTTACTAATAAGTTTTTTCTAGTATGTCTTTAGCAGTGGTAAATGAACATTCAAAAATGTGCTCAAAAGACTTCTTTATGTATATTGTCATCCTGAAGAAAGCTATTAACCAGCCTATCCGGGCAGCTAGGCCATGGTAATGGTCAGCTATGGGACAGCCCCTCATTAACTTATCACATGGATGTCATATATGTCTCCACAACAGGTTAGCTGAACTTCAGATTTTTTTCCTTGGTTCTTAAAATTAAAGAAATCAACCTGAAATAATACCAAGGCAAACAGTCCAACCCGAAACATCTAGCATATCCATGTAGAGACTTTCTCTTATGAACTTTTGTCCTTTGTGTTCATTCAAATACATCTCAAATATATCAGACAAGAAAAATTCAGTATTATCTCTTTGGAAGGAAAGGTAAGCACGTAGCTCTAAAAGGTACTATTTTTCTTCCATATAATATTGCCGAGGTATAATTTTAGTGTATTATTACTAAACATAAAACTGTCTTAAATTGCATATAAGAGAAAAACCAACTTGTGTAGACCACAAGCAGAATTCCACACAAAAAAAGCTCCCAAAATTTGATCTGTCCCAGGTTTCAAACAAGGCCCTGGGGACAACATTTAGATAATGGTATAGTTCTGATTTCCTCAATTGTCAAATGTCCAGCCTCAGGTAGACTCTATTTTTCTTTCCTGCTTATTCACTCATGCAAGCTGAAATTCTTCAGTATTCAGGTATCATCACTTTTTGAAAGCTTCTTGTGGTTGAATATTTAAGTGCTCTAAGAGCTAAAAGGTATTTAAATGTTATAATGATTCCTTGTAATTAGATTTACTCTCTTTAATCAAGTGTGCAAAACAGTATTTCTAGCTCTCAATGAAGCTTCTGGTTGAGACAGCAAATGTGTAAAACCAACTGAATCTGCCTTTGCACATTAGAAACTCTGTATCACTTGAATAATTCTTATTATTCCCTAATGTTCTTCCTGGTGAAAAATTATTTTTAGGGATGATTTCATACCTACATATATATGTACATATGTATATTTGTGTATATGAACACCTCCTACCAAAAATTTCAGCTAAGAGAAATGTTGGCCTAGAAGCAATGTGGCTGTGTACCATGAACAGAATGATCTTTGACCAGGCAAAGAGAGTGAGGACAATACTAGCAAGAAGAACAAGATGATGTTTTTGAGAAACTTCGAGCTGCTTCTAGCCATTACATTTACAAGATTCAACACTTGTCACAGGAAAGCCAACAGAAGCAGGATATTAGAATGCAAAATTCTTGTTTCTTTTAGAGCATTATGGACTGAATAAAGATCTCTTTCCTAAAACATTCATTTTAGTTAGAATGAATTTGTCAGTTTCATCAACCAGTTTCTAGCTCCAGATGAAAAATAATCTTGTTTTGATTTATGTATTTAATATTTCACACTGAAAATGTAAAACTACAGCAGTTATTTTATAGTGACTGAGATCAGGAAATATAGGCACAATTTATTATATTTATTATTTTCCTTTATAAAACTCTAAATCAACATTATTGAAAATTAAATGTACATTAGACTGTGAGAGACTTTTGAGGTGTAACAGTGTTTTACATACGACTTTTAGAAGTATGATGTTAACCTGAATTATTCATGGAAACTTTGGATTTTCCTTTGACTTAACCAAATTAATAGAATAATTTAATTTCTAAAACATATTAATGCTCTGCAGGAGGAAAGCAACAGTAATGAATTTATCTTTAGTGGGATTTTTTTTTTTGGTTTTGTTTTATATAGGACTGTAAACAAACAAAGGAAAATGCAGTAATCCTAGGAGTTTTGTACTTTCCTTTGTAGTAGAACCTGATCACAGGGCTACAGTTTAGGATCTGTCATTGGTCCTGTTATAAACTCTATAGATCAGGAGTTATTTCAGCTGTAAAAGCTGATCTGGACAGAAACTACAACAGAGGTCTCAGACCAAGAGCATTTTTTCAAATCAATTATTAAAACCCCCATATTCATTTATAAATGTCAGTATACTTTTACTAGGGAGCTTGGTTGCTTCATGTGTTCCATTGTTGTTGGTTTGTTTGGTTTTTTTTTTTTTTTTTTGGGGGGGGGGTGTTTTTTTTTTTTTGTTTTTTTTTGTTTAGTTTGGTTTGGTTTGATTTTTTTAATTGTGGGAATGTTTTACTGTCTTCGTAGAGAAGTGATATGAGCTACAAAAGCAGCTCACCCTGTGCTGCCCCAGGTTTAGGTACAATATTGCCACTGTGTTTTCAAATTTGGCCTGTAACACTCAGGCCATTCTGGTTATAAGTTTCTTATACTTGCACACTCAGACATGTTATTTTTAATTCCTGTATGTCCTATGCTGAAGTCAGATCAAATCTGCAACTATCTAAACTGGGCCTTTAAAAGGTTCTGCAGATGTAGCTTTGCTACGACATATATTCATCTCTATCACATCTTATACTGCAAAAGAGTAACATATCCAGGAGTACAACACATGTAATTTTGAGCCTATTTTAATTTAAAAAGATGGTAGTCCACATTCAGGTATTCTATATATTTAAAATGACTAATACAATTAAAAGTGTCACATGTATGATTAGAGACAAAACTTCTAAAGATACATGTCTGATGTTAAACTTTAAATTTTGTTAAATCTTTTTTTTTTTTTTTTTTTAATTTTAAATTTTAAAATTTTTTTTACACTTTGTTAAAATTTACACTTTGGCTCCAGGACCCATATTTACCCAAATCTCAGAGCTGTTAGGGATTTAAATACTGAAAAACCGCACTAATTATTTTGATGCTTTACATATTTAAGACAAAATCCTGGGACTGTGGAAATCAGTGGGAATTTGTTGCAGATTCAAACAGATGTACCATTTTAACCTTAGTTCTTAAAAAACAGAATTTAAAGGTACCTAGCAGTTAAACATACAGGCAGACATGTATTAGGATTTTCAGTACCCTGCTGATTATATCCATGTAATATCAAAAGGAACTGAATACCCATATGCTTTTGAAAATCTTGCCCCACCTTTATCTACACTGTCAAAAACCTAAATACTGTGAGTAATTTTACATAGCTATAGGTCTCATTCAGAACATGATTATGGGAATTTAAGTTTTAACCTCTCGCTTTTTTGAAATGTTGGTCATGTAGCCTTTCACAACATGACATCATAAGAAAGGCTTCGCTTATCCCCCATGTGCCCTTTGTGGTGAGAAGTTGAGCAGAGGTGGGATAACCTCACTGAGAGAGAAGCCTGTGGGATATCTCCTCCATGTTGTACAGAAGGGATGCTCTCAGAGGATGAACGGATGCTCAGAAGAAACATGTAAGCCATCCCATACAGTGGAAGACATTGCCTGCGAGTGACACCTGCTCTGAGTGAGCTATCATCTGTAAGCAATATTTCACACTGAGCAAAGATCTGTGCAGGCTGGTGGAGCAGAGCACCCTGGTGTAAACAGACATATATGCTGACCTGCTGCTGGACCCACAGTTGTGGAATTGCAGAAGATTGGATAGTGCTCTGGATCAGCAGCTGGAGCCATGGGGAATTGGTGCCAAGTAGATATGATGGGAGCTGTGCCTTTGCTCTTACACTGTATTCAGAATTTGAGATTTTTTTTTTTTTTTTAATTAAATCAGGCAGAAATTCCCTTCTGGATCACTGCTAGAACACAGTTCTATACAACTTTTCTGTGATTTGGACTTTCTGTTTAAGGCAGGTTTGGATACATTGCATTGTTACTGGGATTTTATGGGCAAACACCCTTTAATATTATCTCTTCCTGATTGCTGTGTTATCTCTTCCCTTCAGATGGCAGTAGCACCTGTCTGTACGGCATCGTTACACCTAAAATCATTCCTGGCACTCCCCAGAGTTGCATAAGGGAGTCCAGAAAAGACCAATGTACCCCACCTCTACAGCCTGATCTGCAGTTTTGGGGTTTAAAAACTATAGTGTGAACTTCAGTTTTGTGTTTGCAGAGAGAAAACTGGGCTGAGCAAGAAAAGGATTCTCCAAATGCCTTCCTGTGCTCTAACTGATTTCAGTAGAATTATTCCTCAGAGATGATTTGTCAGCTGTCCATCACATCATTGGTTGCACTCAAATGTAAGATTCTTTTAGGCATATGCTCCATACTGCAATCTCTTAGCTGATAATTAAACTCGCATTTCCAAAAAATTTCCACTAGTTGCAGCATGTTTTGTAATTTTAAGGGACTTATTTCAACTTGGCATGGCTGCTGGAAAAGAAAAGGAACTGAATGATTAGCTACAGTCTTCCCAGTAATTCAGAAGCATTGGTGAACACTAGCTCAAATTGGAGTGAATACTGGAGGAAGAGTAATATACTGAAAGTTTGACTGTTGTTTTTAATGTAAATCAGAAAAATAATAAATCTTCTATGATAGCCATTATCTTTCTTTTTATATAAATCATGTTTCTAATACTTAAAAGGGGTTTTCTACTTCTGTGCAAAAATGAAATCATAACAATCTATTCGAGCAGGCTACGTAATCCATCACTACAACTCCCCTGTGGAGTCTTGAAATGGGAATGCTGACAAGCAGAAGTTAGTCTAGGTTTGCTGGGATGTGGGCAAAAGTGAGTGCTGGAAAGGTACAATGTCTAAGGGTCAATCTCTGCTAGAAGAACACATGGTCCTGGAGTCCACTGGTGGAGAGCCAGCTGGCTTTGACTCTCCTGATTTTTTCTTTTCAGGTATACATGGTGCCTTGCATGCTGACTTAGGTATAGTTGTAGCAGTCCAGGCATATAGACAACTCTTGCATTTCTTCTCATACCTATCTCTTCTGTCAGTTTAGGTGAAGCAGGCAAGCCTTTACTGGGGTTATCTTGCTTCTGCTGTCAATAAGCTGCCTAAACAACTTGCTTTTGCCTGCACTTTTGCTTTGTTTCATTCTTCACTATTTAGTGTCATCTTAGTGGTAGTGTCTTTCAACTCCTGTTTGTGATGCACTAAGTAACAATGTTACTCTTGTTTTTCTTTTTCCTTCTTACAGTCCACTGGTTTCTTGAGCATTAACCATACTACTAAGTCTGCCATTTGATTTGGACATTGAAATTTTTGGGTAAAATGAGAGGGGAAATCACTAGGTCTGAAAGCACCTGATAAAGGTACAAGACCACAGAACCACTTGATTTCCCCCAAAGATGGCAAATTCAACATAGGAAAAAAAAAAAAAAATCACCTTTGTCTGCCTTGCAGAGTTAGCTTTTATTACCATAGGACTCTGTTGAGGTCTAGAATTCAGAGACAATTCAGTATTAAACAGCTAAATTTATATGGATATATAATACAGTTCAAAAGCCAATAGTAACAGAAAATCTTATACTTGAGAGTTTATCTCTGAGTATCAAGATTAGAATACAATCTTGATTGCCAGGAAGAAGTGAACAAGATACTCTGTCATGGAGGAGATAATGACAGCTGCCTACCTCTGAAATTTCTGATATTGACCACTGCTGGAGATGGAGAACTGAGGTAGATGGACGACATTTCTATTTTTTGTGTGAAAGAGTTCTTCTAATATGAAAGGTGAAAATTTGATTATCTAAAACCAGCTGTATCTAAATAGTTAAATCTTCAACATAAAAGAAACATGCACTTTCATGCAGTTCTTTGAACAGCAATTTTCCTTTTTCTTTCCCCAAATACAATGAGATAGATAAAACCATTTGGTTAACCCTCACAATTAGTCACTGTTACACTGAAAGAATTAGTGTTAGTGTTAGTGTCATGCCCTGAAGTAAGATCATGGGTGGAGTCCCTTCAGTATACTGTAATACTAGTATCATAACAGTAATGTCATAGAATATTTTCCTATCAGTGAGTTGTAGACAAATTTTGATGTGTTTCAGAACTGATTCTTTGCCTTTTTTTTCTCAAAACTTGGGTAATTGGCTAAGTCTTGTGAACGATTCTGGAATTAGCAATTTTGAAGTGAGAGCATTTCACACTTTCATTCTGTAGGAAAAAAAAAAAAAAGAAAAAAAAAAGTTAAATTCCTGTAAATGCTTGATGAAGCAACAAAGTGAGGAAACTCCTAATTGCCTCTCAGCTAGTCTAAACGTGCTTTGATATTACAGCATGCAGATTGCATTAAGAATGGTTCAAAGATTTCAGACTACATGGAGGGAATCTCAGGATCTCTGTGTGTACATATGCTTTACAAGCAAATGTTGAGTAGCTTTGTTGTGGTTCCATGCCCCTGTATAGCAAGGAAAATACTTTCATGTACACATTGTAATAGAGTGACTAGCTGTAAAAGCTACCAGTGGCTTGTTTTTTCATTTTGCCCACAGAGTAGTCTTCTTAACTGTGTCTAGTTTGTTTTTAATGTAGGTGAAGGAACAAGAAGGCTTGCATGTCTGTGATGCATTAAGGCTCACAGAAGAAGAAATTCAGAACAGGCTATGGAGGCTAGGATTGTGCTATGGACCTTGTTCACTTGGGCTCCTGAAAAATTGCTTGCGGGGAGAGTCCTAGTCCCTGTGTTCTGCAACCATATGGCAGATCTCCTCCCTATATATGTTTTCCCTACTGAATATTGACCTGTGCTACCTACCCAAATATGCAGTGCAAATGAATAATGAATGTAATTTCTTCTAGACTTTATGCCACATTATGGAGCTCAGACGAAACAGAGAACTTTCTACTGACTTTTTGCAGCAGCTAATTTTAACTCTTTAAATATCTGAAGGGGAAAATGTATGCACATTTCACAGAAAGCAGGCTATGCTTTTTGACTGAAATTCTGGAGTAAACTACCAGTCATGGAAATGACATTGAGGGAGGAATATGAGGCAGGCAAATCTAATTGCAGCCTAGGTAGGAGGTGAGATATGTAGGGACTGAGGAAGTTCCCTAACCAATAACCCTATACATGGGTTATCCATGCCTCCATTTGTTTATTCTTCATTATTTATATTACATGCTATAGTCCCATGGCAGTGAGATAATGAAATCCTTGTATTGGATTGACTGGTGCGAGAGAAGCATGAAAGATCATCTAAAAATGCTCTTAGACAGAGACTCATGACAGAAAACCAAAACTCCTACTGCTTCCTTGCAGGCTCCCTGTCAGCCAACTATTATGAAGAGGGCTTCTCACTAGGATATGACTGGTGCACAGCAATGCCTCTTACCACACTTTAGGCAGATTTTGCTGAATTTGGCCTGCTGCATCAATGGAATCACCTGGTTTAGTATGAACCAGACAAATATAGCAGGTTTGGAACATTTTTCTCCCCCTCAGAAATATGTATTTTTTAAGTAAAATGCTAGAGTATATAGAAATTTACCTTAAGCTGTGATAGCCAGTGGTCTATTTCTAACCAACACCAAGAAGAAAAATGTGATAGATCAGCTATCATGTAAAAAATTGGACAATGACTTTTTCTTTTCTTTCAAGCTAATTTGACTCCCTTCACTTCATCTCCTATTCAGATGGTACTGAACTTTTGGGCCTATCCACAATTTCCTCTAATCACAGTCAGCCCATGGTGATTTAAGCCAGGGTATCTGATCTTCTTTGTCTATATCATTTAGCCAGCAAACAACCAATGAATCATCTTTCCTAAGAAATCAATGGGTTTATAAAAAAAACAGGGCAGAGTGGACTGGCAGCTCTTAGAAAAGTGTTTCTTAATCAATCAGGGATGGTTTGCTAACTGATACACCTCCAGTGAAGAAAGGTGCAGTGTTATTGATTAAAGTACAAGTATAATATACTTGACTGGAGTTTTTGTAAATTTCACTGCTCTTTTGTTTCACTTTAACCTTAGGAGGATATACATGACATACTGTTTTTAGGGACACTGTTTGTTCCTTAAGGGAACAAAGAGAAAGTCTTCTTCTTTGACCTGATCCTCTATTTCCAGAGGGGTATACTTTTATCTGAGTTGCCAAATTAAATTCCTGGCAACCTGTTGTAATATTATTAATTAAAAAAGTGAATGCTTCAAGTAATAATCTTGATGGTGTCTATTGCCTTCTCAGCTCAGTTAGACAGGTTTATTTATATCATGTACAAAAATATTTTTATCAATAATTGAACACTGCTAAATACCTCTAGGAATAAGTAACATCTATAATTGTTTGTTTTTCAAAGTCAGGCTGTTTTACTTACTTTTAGACTTGGTGCCAAGAAAGACATGAGGATAGGAGAATGGATGCCTGTCATTAGCAGTAACATAGAGGCTGCCAGAACTGATTTACCTTTGTCAAACTTGTGCTTGTTCATATAGGGCAAAGCACTATTTTTTTTGTTTGAAAATGTATGTTGGGAAATGGGCAGGGAATATATTTTCCCTTTCTCTTTGTTCTCTTCAATTTATTTACTTTTTGTTTTTGTATTTTTTTTTAACAGATTTGAGTTTTACAGGATGACTGCAGTGGACTTGGAAGGTAGATACCACTGTGCAGCCTGTAAGACTCGGTGCTGCTGCAGAAAGAGGAGGAGGAGGAAGGAGGAGTCCTTCTGTTTTTCTTTAATTTAGATTTGTTGCATGTTTACCAAGGTGAGAAGATTAGTGCCCTGGAGATCATTTGCTTTCATAAGCTTTAAACTAGAGTAGAAAAAGTTTCATGTCTTGATTCTCTTCCAACAGCTCTCTCTCTCAGCAAGGAATATAGGAGCAAGCTGAGACATATTGATTGCCAGCAGACTCTTCCAACAAAATTGCCCTGTCTGAATCAGTTAAACTGGGTGGGAAAAGATAACTTCTGCCAGTTTTTTCCCATCATCTCTCCTAGCATGTGGTGAAACACCCAGGGCATTCCTTAGGGTTTTATAATCAAGACAAAATGCTCCAGATTTCTCTATCCAAATAATGACAAAATACTAGCCCAAACGTAGCCGTATTTCACATAGCTTATAGCTTTTTTTTGTGTTTTATACAGACTCGTTGTGAAATATTGTTTCTCTTCATGGTTCATGGAGGAAAAAGACTTTAAAACCAGACAGGAAATAGAAACTTTTAGTTGCATATTGTCCCTATTTAAACCTAGTGAGAAGGGTAAGTAATAATGTTTAAATCTTTGTTCTCCTGAAATACACTTCTAGTGTGATGGCTGTGTGACTGACAACAATGAAAAAAAAATCCCAAACTTAAATCATAAAAACTATCTGAGTCACACAACGTTAAATGCATCCAGAACACACTGAGCCCCGGAGCAACAAACTTAAAATGAACTAAATTTAACCAGATTGCTTTCTCTGACTAACATTTTCGGAAAATTACCAGAATGTTTTTCATGATGATCTTTTTAAAGCAACAGTCAGTAACAAGTTAATTTACTGATCTGGAACAAAACACTATGAAGGTATTTAAAGGACAGTAGGAGGAACCCCTTGATTTAGTAGGGAATAATCCAATTTCCAGCTCCCAAGTGGATTAACTAACAGTTTGATGGTCAGATATCTCACCTAAACTAGTTTGTTTGATCACTGCTGAGGAAATCAGATCTGCCTTTTTGCTTTTGGTACTATATAACAGGCCAAGTTCTTCTTATTGAAAGCAAAAATAAGATTCATTGCAACCAGATTGTCCATTGCATTTGTAATGCTCAATGATAACACTAATTTTTTTTTGCCTCTACTGTGGCAGAGAGAAAACCTCAACACAAGGGGTCTGGAGGAAGGAACAACACTATAAAAGTAAAACAGTCTAGAGTTCTGTACATCAGGCAGTTTAGTCTTGGCAGTAGGGAGACAGGAGTATCCAAGTTCTGCTTACAGTTTAGCCACTGATTTGCTGGAGCTCTTTTCAAGTCGTTGCCTCTCTGCTGCTCTCTGTGTGTCTCTAGAATATCAATAACAATGCCAAGCTGTCCCTCGGTAATGTTAAGCAGGTTAATTAAATGCTTTATAAATCGGTTGCCATGACTCAGTCTGAACAGTTCTTTCCTACATCAAGAGCCCCAGATCACTACCTGATTCAAACCCGGAGTAGTGCACTGAAAAATTATTGATATCATAATGTCTTATAAACTCACTGGTAGCTTCTCAACAGGGATGGAGGATACCTGCCACCTACATTCTAACATAAAGAATATAGAGTATTGTAGAAATTAATGACAATTATTTTTCTGATTGTATAGTAATGATGGAGAACCGTTTCTTATGAGGCAATTTATGAGTCAAAGATGGCTCAAAGCCAGAATTTGAATAGTGTTCTTTTTCCTGTTTTGTTCCTTATTTGTTATCTTTTTAGAGCACTCTGGTTTAAAAGTGATCATGGGAGAGCTTCCACAGCTTACCAGGTCAAAAGGTATTGACTTTTTGTCTATTATATAGTTTAGCTTCTTTGTTACTGCAGAAAAAAAAAATTAGCCTAGTGTAGAAAGATTTCTCAAAAAGGTCTTGTAAATTACATTTCTACTGACCAAGACTAAAGTAGCTGAGCTAGGACAAAGCACATTACTGTAGACATAATATGGTTTTATTTACAGTTACTCATTGTGAAGAACACTCCCCCCCACACATACTTAATTCTAACTACAGTTTCATGTATCATGGCTGCATTCTGAATAGAAAGATACAATAGGGATTACATTATTGTTTTATGTGTAAGAAGAAATACCAAAGTCAGCAGATATTTAAATCTGAGGAGACGTTTTCTCTACAGAGAAGTTAGATTCTGCAAATACTTACTCATTTTCTCTAAGAAGTTGTTAAATGGAAACTTCATACTAAAAATTATTTGCATCCTGGTGCAATCTGTGCTAGACTTGTTAGTGGTTTAAACTTAATTACCCTATCACTAAGGTGGCAATGACTCTCCAGGTGTTGAATTTTCAGGATAGCAGATTATCCAGAGTTATTCAGCAAATATTGAGGCATTGTCCTGTATTTAAACCTCCTCATTTTTTCCTTCAATGACTGTGAAGGTAGTCTTTGCTCAGTAAATCAATATGCTGCGGTTTTGTTGGTTCCACAGTCAGGAGATTGAAACAAAAGGTGTGAAGTTACCCCATTCATCTTAATGGGGTGTTAATGACTTCAAAGGCTAGTTGTGACCATTTAAATGTGAATGCTATTAATCAACAGGATAAAACACAAACACCCCGCTTGAGTCATGGAAATGTAATTGCATAGGGGTCTAGTTTTTGTTGCTGAGTGAAGATGCATGTTTAGAAATAGAAAAGGGGGTTCTGGAAGTCCCTACTTCTCTGCTTTGACAAAATTAAGGGGAAAAAAAAACCCAAAATTAAGGGGAAAAAAAACTTCACTGCAGTTCTAGAAACATATTGCTACCACAATCACAAATTAGGTAGTCTGCAGGAAATTAGTAACTCTCAGCAGTGTTGTCATTTTGATTATTGCTATAAAACAGCAACTTACAAAATTAAATTTCCTTCCAAACAGTTCTCCTGTGTACTTTGATCACAAAGTTAATTTTAATAGCCACCTCCCCTACAGCCCCCCTTTTGGGATTGGTAGGGAAGATTTTACTAGCCTTTATCTGTGTGGTAATTTTTTAATGCCATATAGACTCAGTCACTCCAACCAGTCCTATGCTTGCAACATCATATGGTTTGAGGAGGCGGGGGGCATGATGTTGGTATTTTCCCTTTGTGAATTTGGATATGCAGGGTGCACCAGTGTTTACTTTTCAAGAGCAGCAGTGTTTGGAAAGTTTTCAGGTGGGCAGCAGAAGTCAGCAGCTATGCTATCATGGTTTCTTAATGCACTTATTGTGGTTATTCTGTTCTATTTTGTCCTCCTCCCACCTGATGTTAGTTCTTGGGCTGTGTTTGCTGGAAGTCTCTCCCCTTTCCGCTGTCATCTGCTGGCACAAGAAGGAGGGAAATGACTGGTCATTGTGAGGTCCACAGCTGTGCCATTAGTAAAAACAACTATACATTTCATATTTTTTTTTTCTCTGTCTTTTTCTCCTTTTCTGTGTAAGCTTGGTTGAATCATGTAACTATTTCAACTTCACTTTCCTCTGAACATAATGCATCTGTCACAGTTTCAATATTCTGCAGAGTCACAGCCTTTTTAAAGGAACAGAATTACAATTTATACAAACTGTGGGTGGTCAGGAATATATTCTACATGCAGTTTAGGCAGAAGAATGAAAAAAAGCAGAAACACTTATCCTGCACAGATGACAAAGATAGGATGCCACATGAAGTGATGCTAGTACAGTGTGGTAGAACAAAGCTGCTTTGTCCTCCTCACAGGTTTGTTTAGAAGTGACAGAATCTGCTGCAGTTCAGTGCCATGAGTCTTCTGCAACAACAGCTCCTACCCTTCTTTTTTTTTTTGTTTTTTTGTTTTTTTTTTTTTTTTTTTTTTTTTCCATGGACAGGATTTACTGTGGGAACTCTCCCTGCCTGAGCTCCTCAGTTCGCAAGGTAGCTGGTCTACGCCCAGGCTGTCTTCACCATGGGTGCTGGGAGTCTCCGCTCCTCTCTGTGACTGCTTGTGCACCCTGTTTAGTGGGTGTCCTCTCAATCCCACTCTGTCCTCCTTCCCTGGCTTTTCCTCAATCCCTGGATGAAGTTTCTAGCATCAATTTTTCCAAGACATTTCCATTCTGACATGCTTATTGTTTATCATATTAATGTACTATTCCTGAACAAACACTTGGTATTATTTTTGGTATGGAGCCAAGTACATTGCAAGAGGGATTTGCCTGAGGACTCTGGTGTCATCTTTTGCCAGGTGATACAGCCTGTAGCCTCTCCCTTGTGATTGAGACTGGACCGCATTCCATGTTTTAAAGGAAACTATGTTCTTTTCAACAAATATACCTATATAGAATCACATTATGACAGTCTTTTTCTCTGTGTTTATGCCCAGTATGAGGACCTGAAAGGGCTATTAGCAAACACCTACCTTAAATAATTGCTGTAATAAAATCCTATTTGTGTCGTGATTTGCTATTTTTGGAAAATGAAATTCTGTTACAAGACATATAATTTTTATACAGATTACTTATTATCTTCTATTGTACCCTGTTCTATATACTGCCTCAGCAGCTTCTCAGAGACTCCCCTGGTCCAAGGCTGGAGACAGTTCTGGCTTGCATGTTGTACAGCTCCTAAGCTTAAACACTTTGCATTGGTGATTCGGATAAAATAACTTATCAGAGATTCTTTTTATTCAGCTACTACAGAAGAGAACTTCCTGGCTGACTGAAACAGAACTCTTGGCATCTCAGTCTTCATTGCTATGGGATGCACATACCACATGGGTAAAGGCAGCCAGAGAGAGGAGAAACCACA
Organism: Tyto alba; assembly: GCF_018691265.1. Taxonomy (NCBI): domain Eukaryota; kingdom Metazoa; phylum Chordata; class Aves; order Strigiformes; family Tytonidae; genus Tyto; species Tyto alba. The sequence continues at coordinate 26,315,662 of NW_024881275.1, forward strand.
TTGGTAATTGCTATGGTGGGTACAGTTAGACATCAGGTAGATTTGACTAACATAATCATGTGTGTTAGCTACAGATAAAGCCATCCTTTTGCATGTCCCTGGCTAACTCTGGATTCAGCCAATAAGGAACCATTCTGAAGTCATTAAGTTTTGGCTTCACAAGAAAATCTTGTTTGTTCTGATGCTGGCTAAATAAGGAGGAAAGCATCATTTTAGACATGACTTCTGGTTGATTTGTTTTGAGAATAAGTCACTATTGTCTTATTTGTGTGTCTTTCAGAAACAAAGTCTTGTGCCAGCAATTATTTTTTTTATAATTATCACATCTTCTGTTGAGAAACCCTCCCAGTTACTGTACACTTTCTTCTAGAGGTAAACAATAGGATTCTTCAGAGGAGAGAAACAGGAAACATATCCCATGCAATCTGCTTCAAATTATCCTGTAATGACTTTTAAATCAGAGAAAGATTCCATGTTTTTTATTATCTTTTATTGCTTCATTGGCTGCTTGTCAAAATTTGTATCTTGTTTAAAAAGCAGAAAACTAACCTTTCTGAGAGAAATTCTACATTACCCTTGATACCGAGTGTTTCTTATAAGTGTTTATTAGGGAAAGTTTTTACTCTTCTGAAGAAGTTTTGCAGGTGTCTACTTTCCAACACATTCTTTAATTTTTGCCTCATTTTGTATGTAGTTGCTCTGAGAGGTTTCCATCACTGTTGATATTTCTCTCTCCATTAATGTGGAACTCTAAAATCTATCAGTATGATTTTTTTATTTTCTGTAAAATAAATCTCAGTTTCAATCTTATCAAATATTATACTAATCTGTCCCTTTTCCATTAATGCTTCCTACATTGTTATATTGATCTACATGAAACTGGCATGCAGTCCTCCCTTTTCCTTTCATTAAAAGATCTGCCAAGTCCATTAGTTGTTTCTGTGGGGTGTATTGGACATAAGCAGCATGACCGTCAATCTATACCAGAGTAGCTGGAGGACAGATACTATAAATTCAAGTTCAGGGGTTATGTGTAAACAATTTTTTATGATTGACTTTAGGAAGAAGGAAAGGTTATATGAAAATGATCTATTTTGTAAAATAACAACAACAACAACAATAACTTAAGAAAATAAGGGTGCTGAGGGAACTCAGAAATGATCCATATAAATAAACCCCTACAGAGTTTTAATGGGAAGGGAAAATAATCCACAGTACAGTACCAGAATCCATCTAGGTTCTGGATTACTGCCTTTGGGGTCTTTGTCAGAGCATCTTTCCTGGGATTTTCTTTGGCTTTAACTCTCACTAAAGTCTGCCAACCTTAAACAGGGGTCTTCCATTGCAGACAAGCCTTAAAAGAGGAATAACATGGCATTAGGAGAATTCACTTTGCTAGATATCATCAGACTGGCAAAGCTGATACAATGTACTCTCATGAGGTCTACTGCTCTTCTAGCCTAGTACCATACACTCTCATCTGCCTTCTCTGCTTTCCCCTCCCACGTTCCTGGAGGGGTATTGAAGGAGTGGAGTGGGAATAAGGTCACCTGTTCCACCTGAGCTTGTGCCTGCTTGGACTGTGAGGCAGGAGACTGCCTTGACATTCCAGGGCAGTTAACCAGCCCAGCCTCAAAGCCTTTGAACTAAAGCTCCTCTACATATTACTTCTGAATCTGGTCTTACGGTATTGTCAGGTAGCCTTAAGGTAAAGAACAATCAAGCTGGTACAAGCTCTTGCTGAATTATAATCAGATGGAATTTATTATTTTTTTTTTTTTTGGCATTGCTAATGTACTGGCTTTGCATGTCTTAAAAGCATCAAAGCTGACAAATGGGCAAGAAACAGCAATGCCAACAGCACCACAGAAAGGAACAGGAAAATGTCAAATTAAAGAAATCATGAAGAAACTGGTACTAGCAAGTGAGTCAGCAAAACCCACTGTATCTGACAGGTTTCCTGCTTCAGCATTGTTCTGAAGAGCTTTCTGCTGCTTGTAAGGAAGTTCAATGATCCTTCTCATTACTGTCCCCCCTGTTCAGGGAATTATAAATATTTGTCTCACTGCTGGGCTATATGCAGCTGTCAGTTAAAGCAATGGAGGCTTTCCACTGTGGGTTGGAAAGAACAGGTTTTCAAATGAAAACATGGAAGGAATTTTTAAATAAGTTGATCCATTATTTTGAAATGATGTGTTAGGAGTTCAAGTATAAGAAAAGCATGTGGAAACTCAGCTGAGCAGCTCTTTTGTGGGCCCAAACAGCAGGAAGAAATAAACACTTGTAATAAAGTGATAAAATAAATAAGGAAAGCATAAATTGGAAATACATTTCCCCAAGTGGAATTGCTTCTTTAATTTTACAAGGAAGAGATAGAACAACAGTTTTTAATTTCTATGTTTCTGAGAAGGATGATGAAAATTGTGGTAAAGGTTGAACAGAAACTCACTTTAGTGACAAGTTTTGTGAGATTTACCATAAATAGAGCTAAGACCATTAATCAGTATTATAAGACACAATCTGTATGTCATGCACATTTATTAGAGCAGACAAAATGAAACAGGAAGTTGAAATTAAAGATGTCCACCAAAATGCACAAGGGTAAGTGTCAGATCAGGAGCCTGATTGGTAGAAGCAGATGAGAGCTCAGAATCTGGGCTTTGTATGATCAAGTGAGATAAAAATGCCTCTAATATTCAAGATATCAATATTTAAGATGGATGCTGGCAATATTTTAAGTAATAAAAATTATTACAGCTGATGGAGTCTAGAGAGCTGTAAGTAGTTGGGCCACAAAAAGTCCTGTCTTTAAGGGGAAGAAGACAATCTGTGTAGAAATGATCAGCCATCTCTAAGCTAAAAGTTGACATTTCAACATGTATATGAAGAGTCTTGTTTTTTTACACAGTATCTTTGTCTTGCCTCACCATGTCTGACCCAGGAGTGACAGATAAACTCTGGTGGGTGGTGCGTGCACGACTGCTGCTTCCCTCTGCTACTATTACTGACCCTGTGGAAGAGGTAGCAGGAGTGAATCTGTGCCACACTCTTCAGCTGGCAGTTCTTGGAGTCTGATGTGTTAGTCTTAACTACCTTCAACTTCAGTTTAAGTTGATACACTGAGTTGTAAGCCACAGCTGCTGAGAGTCTGGCTCATGTCTGCTTCTGGTAACTCCAGAAGAGGAGCAGGACAAACAACTGAAGGGTGATATATAAATTCAGTTCCTATGGCAAGACTTGTCTGTCAGTTCCCTCAGCTGTGAAATGGAAAAAAAAAAAAAAAAAAGATTCATATCTAGCTTTTTCCTGTTTGTCCATGGAGAAATCATCAACTATCTAAAAGCTGCTGAACAAGGTGCACCTGGACTGAAGAGAAGGTAGAAGCTGAATAATAGTGCTCCAATGAGTTAAGCATACTCACTGGCAGTCAGTAGGTTTCTTCTTCCTCAATTCTATAACCCCATTTTCAGATTTTAACTTAAAGAAACTATAAAATTTGTGAATGAATGTATTTAATTAATTTATTATGAAATCATAAATATGTTGGATCAAACTCAAGGTCTCATTAATAATCTTCAAGACCACTGATGAACATGATTCAAGATTTCCCTGAAAAGGCCTCTGTCTTTGTATTGATGACATCCTTTGACAGCCATGTTCCTTCAGAAACAATGAGCTTTTCAGCCTCAAGGGTGAATCTGGAGATGGAGCTTATTTGGCACTAAGACAAGCAGTTTTGATTTCATTATTGGAGGAAATAAGAAAGACCAGAAATCTCACTGACTTCAGAACAGTGTAAGGCTCACTTTTTCAACTTCACCTTTCCAAAGCTGCTGCTAAAAATACCCAGGAAGAAGATACAAAGGCAAAGGAGAGAGAAAAAAGAATGAATAGCAAGGGAGGGAAGAGAAAACCACCTGGTTGTGTCCCCAGCTTCCTCTGGGAAGTAGGAGGAGAATTATGTATTTGTTGTGGTTTACTGTAAATTTATTGTTAATTTGTTGTGAGTTGTCTTAACAGTTGGCATGGACAATTTTATAAGAATCTAAACAGGAAATTGTTTACAGATCCACAGTTATTTTTATCCAGCTTTCAGTTCCAATGTTAAACACCTTAATCACCCAGGTAATCAAAAGAGTGATTCATAATAACAGATTAGCTACCTGAGAAATTACAATTTATTGCTTTATCAGTGGAGAAGGAAGGCACTTCTTGTTGTTGGATACTTCAAAATTTTTCACATTACTGACACATTTCTGTATTTCTGCTGCAATATAACAGTAACATAGGCATGATAAGCTATGAGATGAATTCCTGAGCACTGTTGGCCTTATCATCCTGTCTCACTGTAGTTCTTTTTTAATTATTCCAAAAACATTGGCTTTGGGTGCTGATTTGGAGATATCTTTCAGCTTTCATCTCTCCGAGAAGTTCATTGAGCTAAGATCATACCTGACTCAATATCCACTGGACTTAGTTACAAAACATCCATAAAGGCTTGGGACATACCTGTATTTCACAGTGGAACCTGGTCCAGTCACACCTGAGATAACATAATTAATCTTGGATAGCATCCAGAAACAGTGTAGACCCCCACTGGTGCAACATTGCACTAACTGAATTTAAACCTTCTGAGAAGCACTATTGATGGGTTTGGACATGATACCATGTCATTTGTACAGAATCATGCCCTCAGCAGGTGTTTCTGGTAGGCCCTGTGCCCTGCTTCTGCAGATGTCTGCTGACATCTTCAAAATATGGGCATCCTCCCATCCAGCCCAACAGGTTCCAGAACTCCTTTGCATGTAACTTTCTATTTGTTGGTGTGTGGGCATGAGAAACATTCAAGTCCTTATCTTTGCTTGCTCAGTGATCACCTCTCATCATGGCATTTCTTCCTGTCAGGAAGAGATGATGCAGCTTTCAGACCTTTGTGAACCCTGCTCACCTGGATTAGACTCAAAGAGCCTCTGCTTATCTCAGAGATGAAGATTCCCAAGGCAAGAAGATAGCTATAAAATGATGGCACAATTTTTAAATTGAACTGTCCCATCATGGGGACTAGCTTTGATTCTGTCTGGACGTAGACTCTTTCTGGAATGAATATGTACTTAAAACTTGTTGGGTCAGTTGTCATTTCAGACACAAATGTAGGCTCCCTGGATTTCATAAATTTGAATATGGCTCTTAGACCATGTTGGATATATGTGAATACAGAATAATGGTCATAGGTAACAATTATTTCCTGCTTTGCTTCTTTTCTACAGTAATTTCCTTTTTTGTCTTTTTATTATCATTAACATAGTGAGTTACCCCTGCTGGAAAACATCTTTGTAGAAAAGGGCTTGGGAGTTCTGGTGGCCACCAAGCTGAACATGAGCCAACAGTGTTCACTTACGGCAAAGAAGGCTGAAGGTATCCTGGGCTTTATTAGGACTATTTCCAGCGAGTCAAGGAAGGTGATCCTTCCTCTCTGTTCAGCCCCGGTAAGGCTACACTGTGTTTCTGTGACTGAAATGTGTTTCTAGTTCAAGAAAGACATGGACATACTTAAGAGAGTCCAATGAAGGACCACAAAGGTGATTAAGGGACTGGAGCACCTTTCCTAGGAGGAAAGTCTGAGAGAGTTGGGCTATTCATCCTGGAGAACAGAATGCTCAAGATGTCATCAATGTATATAAAATCCTGAAGGGAGGGTGCAGAGAAAACAGAGCTGGTCTCTTTTTGGTGGTGCCCAGTGACAGGAGCAGAGGCAATGGACACACACTGAAATGGAATAGGTTCTTCCTGAACATCAGGAAACGTTTTTTCAGTGTGAGGATGACTGAACATTGGCAAGGGTTGCCCAGAGATATTATTAAGTCTATTTCCTTAAAGATATTCAATACCTGTCTGGACATGGACCTAGGCAAACAACTCTGCCTCAATCACTCTGTGGTTCTGTGATTCTGTGATTCTGTGTGTGTATGTGTGTTATATGATTCTCACATTAAAATTGGTCAATGACTATTCTAATGGCTCAAAAGGGCCTAAAGAAGACCTTTCAAGGACTATCTGGGTAGCTAAAAATGGTGTGATCGGTCTTGGAAGGGCAAGATATTTGTGAAGTTTTTGGCAGCTTTTGCTGTCATTATCCTACTTTGTTTATTTGAACATAACTAACTAGAATTTCTGCATTTGTAACATTATTCCTCTAAATGGCTAGCTGTTTCTGCCAAGAATCAAACCTTTGAGGAAAAATCCATAACCTCTGGAAATATGTCATTGGTTCTGATATAAATTGCAACTGTTAAATTCAGGTAAATGTATGATGAAACTGAGGTACCTTGCCATAACTTGATTTATTTGATATTGCTATAAACTGTCTAGGGGCATATCTCTTATTTGCAACCAAACTTAGGAAAGATATGTTAATTTTACTGTGGTGAATTTCAGGAAGTTTATCTATATTCTTTAAAATGCTGCAATCTCAGAACTGTTTACCTGGTGTTTAAAAAGACATAATTTCCTAGTTTTGATGAAGGTTGCATCTGTTTTCATCTTAACCAGAACCCTTTAACTCCTTGCGAACTGACCTGTTATATTTCCTCTTATGAGGAAGCCATTTAGCAGCACAGAGGGCTGTTGTCATGGGTCTATTATTGTATCTGACTCAGGAAAATGCATGGGTCTGACAGAGATGGTACAGACATATGTACAGATTCTTCTGGGAACAGCTACCTGACAAGCAGGGAGGTGATCAGTGAACTCCTTTTTCCAAACACAGAACCTAGCTGCCATCTCGTGCTGAGGTGGAAGCTCCAGTAGCCCAGTAGCCAAACTAAATTTTAGTAGCAAAATATTATAGTCTAAACTATCTAAAAAATTTAGAGTTACCAGAAACATGATACTTACAGTAAACTTGATATTAATGTTTATGATTCAACACAAAGACTGTGATCTTTAAGTAAACATCTGTGTCTCTGTCAAGTCATGACAAATGTTTCTTACCTTAAGAAGGATGAGTAAATAAATTCTTTCTCAATTATTAGGTATTCTGTGTATATAGAAATTATCTTATGAGGGTATTAACAATACTAATACTTCATGAATAAAGATAAAGACATAAAACACAAAGTTGCAATAAAAATGTCTTGCTAGTTGCAGGGACACTACTCTAGCTGAAAATTGTCTCAGAACACCTTAATGCTTTCTATTGCCAAAGCTGTGGAATTGGTGAAAGTACATTGCTAAGGGGACTTCTATTAATGAGATTTATAGGAACGCTAATAGGTAAATCTAAAGCTATTAATGGTAATGCAAATTAATACAACTCCAACTCTTCACAATTCAGGATTATAAATATTCATAATTGTCCTGTACTCTCATAGGTATAAGTATTTCTGAGCATATTTATATATTTCATACTTCTATCCTTACACAAAGATAAAATAGATCCAAATATACATCTGTCCTATACCACTTAAAGAGATATTACATCAGCTCAACATGCAAAAATTGTATATATATGTAAGTAAAGTATACTTATCACCCAAGTGGTATTTATGTTATTAAAACCTTTTTTCACTTGCTGCACACAGCACTACTATCTTCTTTGTTGTCTGTTTTCTTTTTCCTGTTCTCAAAGAGATGAAAATGAAAAATAAACTTAATGATAACAGTATTGGAAATCAAAACAGTATTAGAAAGACAGAATATTTAATGGTTTCATGTGGTTATAATATGGTAAATTAATGTAAATTTTATGGTGATAATATCAATGTATATAATACTATATTCATAATATGTTGTAGTGTTACACAAATTGAAAGTTACCTAGATTGTAAGTATCAGTTGATTACCTGCAGCATTAAAGTCAGTTTCATTGGCTTATACTTAAACTTACTATATGCTCAAACTAAAGTGACTGTTTACTTAATAGCTATTTCAGAACACTGTATCCAATGACTGTTTTTTTTAAAGAGCATTAGCTGAAGGGCTGAGTTTAATCCTATTTTCTCTCTGCATAAGAACTGTATCACAAAAATAGGTGGGAATTTCCATTTTCAGGAGTGTAGTCTCAGTCTAGTTCTGGTCTCACTCAAATCATTAGTAAGCAACTTTTCTTCCAAATGTATTTTTAGTATTTTTCTTCTGTTTTCAACTTCAGACTTTTTCAGAATTATGTTCTTTTGCAATGGGCATCTGGCTGATAAACAGAAGGCTTTTTCTTTTGCTTTCTTTCATTACACTTCTCCAGAAAAACCTCATTTTTCATCTGCCACTTACTCTCCTACTTTGTGCACTCTGAGTTTCTCTGCTTTGACAAGGTCAGAACTCAAAATGTCTTCTCTGAATTCCTAATTCTCCTAAACATCACAAAAGATGGTAGTTTGGCTCTTAGGATCAGCAGCTTTGTCCTAAGATTGCTTAACAAGATAATTTAGTAGGACATACATGATTACTTCTTTATAATTTTATTGAAGTAAAAAGCAAGGAATATATTCCAAGGCAAAATGACAAAGTTTTTTACGGGTGCTTTTTTTGAGCTTTTTAGTCCATAAATAGCTTTAAAGCACAGTTTCTCCTAACTTCTGCAGAAAAACTTCATGCCTAGATGGAGAATGAAAGATATTGTGAGGACTGCCAGCCAGTGTGTGATATCCCCAGACCACCATCCGTGTACATCAAACATCTGCTGTAGTCTGAGTAAGCTCAACAATACACACGTGTGTACAAAATTTCAATCATTTTCTTTGTCTATCTTTAATTGTTTGTTCTAGGGTCCTTTAAGCAGCAAACACCAGCAATGCTCAATCAGGAAAGAGCAAAGGGGAAAGCAGTAATGAGATACAGCAAGAAAACCCACAATCAGTAGCAGCTGTTGCCCAATTAAACTCAACAGTTCACAGGTGTTCACAAGAGGATACACAGTTTTGTCAATACTAAGGTACCTTTCTAAATAACCCTTATGAGAACAATAAAAAATTAATTTTATTTTATTAGCCATTTTACATATATTCAAACATCTAATTGTTTTACATGTCAATAGCAACAATTTTATAAACTAAACACCTGTCTCTCCTTTTTTGACATCTTAATCAAAACCAAAAATCATCACAGTTAATAGCTGAATTGTCTATCGTTTTTGTCCTGGCTCTTCTCAAGTACATTCTCTTGTCTACTCCTATTCTTAATTCATACCTTTCTAATCAGGCTTTGTGGCTATTGTGTAGTATTTATAAGCCTAAGTCTTAGAAGCTCACAAACCAGATGGTCATCAAGGTACCGAATGTGACTTAAATTGATAAATTTCCTTATGTCCAGATATAGTCTCATTTCTGGAGCAGCAAATTAATGAACAATACAATCCTGTCAAGCCTCTGCATGTGGACACTACTGTCAATTTGGTAAGTACGTGTTGATGCTGCTTTGTGTTATGCTTATTTTCTGATTATACAGAGAACCTTGGTCTCCAGAGCTGGCATTTTAATAGCTTTAATTAACATCTTAAATTATGAAAATCAACAGCAAGAATCAAGAGAAAACTGATAGTTCTGCTCCTTCTATTCATTTGTTTTTACCAAAACCTTCCAAGTCTTGTAATTTTTCTATGGATGGACTCTGATTTGAGGGTCATAATGCAAAATTATGGGCTTCAAAACTAAGAGGTTTGCAGCTGATCCACATGGTTGTGTATTTACAATTTTATATCCTTAAAACAAAACAAATTTTTACATTGAAATATTATTTGCTTCCTTTTGTAATCCAAATTACTTTACAAAGTTCCTTGGCAATTACAGTATTTTGGCTGTCAACTAGCTGTTTAGGCTATGGCTGGGAGGTTGGGAGGCCCAGGGGAGTCTTATCTCTGCAGTGTAAATGAGATGTATACGATGTCGGTGTTCTAAAGGTTAAACTTGAGCTACAATGCAACAGAGACCAGTTCTCAGATTTAATCTACAGGGAAACATTTATGATGTTCTCTGCCTCCAATTTATTTTAATAATACCTAATAATACTAGTTTGCTCTTAAGCAAAATAATGCCTTTCATGCAAAGATCTCAAAGCACGTTCTACATAGGAATTAATTTTCACCACACCTTAATAACAAAGAGAAGCAATATTTTACCTGCTTGCAATTTCTCTTTATTAAACTTAGCTTTAGTTTAATATAAAGAGCTTTAATATATGGTGAGGGTTTGTATTTTTATATTCTAAGTTTCACTAAGTCTGAACTGGTTATAGTCTTGATGTGCATTTGTGTCTAGAAATTAGGATGGGTCTTTTCTAGGAATAACCAGAAAAAAATTTTCAGACAACATGACAGAAAGGAAAAAACAATAATGAAATACATGATAAAAGAGAATAAAATCATTTGGGGTTTAGATTCTGATAATTAATTCTTCTATTTTTCTTTTTTACCTTCAGAAAGAAAATTCCTATTGCAAGTCTTTCCATGCTGAGCTTCAGAAGGTTAGCTTAGTGATAGCTCAATTGTCAGACACACGTTTTAATGAAAATATTAATGTAATTTAAAACATTTCAAAAATATAGTACTGGGTATTTAAAATCCTGGTGTGATACATGAAGAACACAGAGTAGTAACAGTAGCCTAACAAAAATGCAGCCGATTTGCAAAGGTGAAAGACAACCTTCACAATTTAGGGGAAAATTATTGTGGCTTCTTGTCACTTTTCCTTCTTTTTTCTTTCTAATTTTTTGCCTCTAGTCACAGCAGGATAACATCTGTTTTCAGATAGGAGACAGAAATTTGGCCTATAATACACGTATAGAAAACCCATTCACGTAGGGATTGGTATTCCCAGGTGAAATACTTTTCTTGAACAGAAAGTCAGAGTGCTTACTGTCAACATGAGGTAGACTCCTGTGTGGGGCTTTGAGGGAAAATGCAAATTTCTGAAACAATTGCTATGCAGCACCTCAGTGGGATTATTGTACCCTATTGCATGAGTAATACTGGTTACTGCTTCTCTGCACAGTCAGGAAGAAAGCAGGATTCAGCAGACATTAAATTTTTTGATTGTATCCCTGCTTGTGAGTAAAATTCAGTTCTTGTCCATTGTCTACTTCATCAGTCTACCCTCAGCTATCTCACAACTGTTATATGTTACAACTGGGCTTTTTAATTTCTCTAGCTGAACCATAAATTTAATTAATCCATGATGGTTTTTCTCTGTATTAAAGGAGATTAAGGAAGGCCCTATTGCCAAGAAGGGAGGGTTTTGGTGTTGAAATAAAGACACAAAATGTTGAGACTTGTTGTTTATCCAAGCTAAATATGATTTCCCACATCTCTGGATGTCAGTTCACTGATGATTTGTGCTATTACAATAAAGTAATTTATTTTACACATGTGCAACACACAAGTGAGACCAGCAGGTAGTGTCTCTGCTCTCCTGCTAATGAAAGAGGAGGCTGGTGAACAAGGTAGATGGTTTCAAATTTGGTGAGAACCTAGACCAGGGAGCCTAGAAAAGACATTCAGGGGAAAAAGGCTGTGGGTGAGAGAATTGTGATGCCCAGCAGTAGAAGCACCAGACTGTGCTACAGTCTCAGCTGGGCTGCGTGTTACACAGGGTTTCTCCATTTGCTGGTTCTTTCTTTCTATGAGGTTGAGCATTAATTATTTATCTTGTTTCACGTTGAACAATTTGTTGTTTTGTTTTCTTGCCCTAGTATGTAAATAAACCCCTGCAATGGTAACTGAAAGGCTTTGCTGACTTCCCTGTACATGTCTGCTTTTAATGTTAATATGCACTGACACAGGATAAAACTTATGCCAGTGAAGAGACCCTGACCACTGCTGAAATCCCATCTAAGCTTCCTCTTCCTATTCAGGTACTCTGCAAGGGAGAGAGTTACTCCTGCTAGTCCTGTAATGAATATACTTAAAATGTGCACAAGAGGATACACAGCTGGTACAGTTTTCCCAAGCATAAGTAGGACCAAAGTTTTTATATGAAAATTGCCTGTGTCCTAAAATACATTCTCCTGCTTCATTAAGTGTCAGGTTTTATTCAGGCCTCTTTGGGAGAAATTCTTTATAGCTTGTGGTAGATGAAAATGGATGATCATAACTAATGATCCCTCCTAGTTTTAAAAATCTATGAATTTACAATACATTAAAGGTCGGATACATCTGAACAGATCCTTTAACATGATCCAGGTCCCAAGGAGCCTCAGTTACTGCTAAGTGCTTTCTTGTGTTTTTGAGTTTTATTCTTTCTTCCTTGTAATTATTTCTTAAAAGTTCTAAAAAAATTATTTAATTCCCTGCTGTTTATTTCCTTTTCGGTTTGGCAGGCATTCAGGCTTTTCTTCCGTTTGTTTGCATACAAGTATGGAGAACTACAAGCACCCACACAAATAACACGTCATTTAAAATAGTAGAATGAGATTACCATAACTAATACAGTTGCTTTTTCTTAATACAATTGTAGATTCAAAGATTGCCAAACTGAATTGCTAAATGCCAGAATTATGTGTCACTTGCAGCTAGAATCAGATTTTTGCTTTTGTTCCTGTTCCTCACAGAGAACATATAGATGGTGATCAAATTAGTCTCCCTGGCATGGCTAAGTGTCAGTCAATCATGGGGATTTTGCCCTTCCCTCCCTGCTAAGTTAGGAGCTCGGTGATTATCCAGGTGCCATCCCCACATACTCTGAATAGCTGGAGGCATGGAAATCTTCTAAACTGGATGGGTGTTTGTTGCAAAATTGGCACAACACTTTTGGTCTGTTTTGTACTCAGCTGCAAGATCTTGTATTTTCTCATAGCTCTTTGTGAGCTTCAAATCCTAGTAGTGTTGTGGTTTAAACCTGACTGGCAGCCAAACACCAAGCAGCTGCTTGCTCACCCTCCCCCACCCTCAGGAATTGGAGGGATAAAGGTAAGAAGACTCATAGGTTGAGATAAAAACAATTTAATAATTGAAATAAAATAAAATAAATACAATAATAAAAAAAATAATAGGAATAATAGAAAATAAAAATGACTAATGCACAACATAATTGCCCACCACCTGCAGACTGATGCCTCGCCTGTTGTTGGTTAACAATCTCAGAGAAGCGAGAATCCCGAAAACACAATTATGGAAGCGACAGTCAGCTTCCTGATCAACACTCACCTATATACTTAGCATGATGTTACAAGATACGGAATATTCCACTAGCCTGTTTGGGTCCATTGCTCTGTCTCTGCTTTCCCCCAGCTTCTTGTGTACCTGTGCACTAACAGGACATGGGAAGTTGAAAAGTCCTTGATCAACAACTAAAAACATCAGTGCGTTATCAACATTCTTCTCACACCAAATCCCATACTGCACCTAAAACATGGCACTATTCTATTACTAAGAAGGAAAAAAAAAAAAAGCTCTATCCACACTAAACCAGGACAATTAGGTAGGATTTCACTCTGTGAATTCAAAATGGCATGAAAGTGTGGATTTTTTTTTTTCTTTCTACATTGCAGTCCTTTGGTTCTTACAGTGCCATTGCACTTATTTGCTTTAATATGATCTGTGCTTCTGTGTGGACTACAGATGTGAGCCATTAGTTGTGAAAGATTTGTGCTTTCTTGAGGGCAGATATTTAATTCAATTGCAATATTTTTCAGTTTCCTCCTTTTTGTTTTGTTTGTGTGTGTGTTTACTGTGAAAATATAAAACAACAAAGAGCACTGCTATAAAGCATATTGTATGATGCAGGGCATAAAGAGCAAGTTTATTCTACTCTCTCCTCTTTGCCTGTATTTGAAAGGAATGCTGCCATTTCCAATTCAGAAATTGGAGCATAGCTGTACATAAAGGCAGTGGTGCCATGTTGTTCTGAATACTGTAATAAATCTCTATTCTCTGTTTACAGTTCTTAAGTGACTGATTTTAGATGCTTTCAGAGCATATCCAATGGCCAAGACTATCTTAAAGTCCTAGCCCATTCAGTTTCCTTGATGTTTGTGGCATAATTGAATGACTCATTTAGATGTGAGTCAGATGCTATTATCTTGTTTTTCTAATGGAATCCCTTTCACACAAAAGGTTAAGATGTGGAACTTTTCTATGATTGAAGATTTAATCTTCACTTTTAAAAGGAATCAAACACAACTGTAAATTAACTATAATTCACAGAACTGTATGTAATTCTTTTATAGGTTTTATAGTTTGTGCTGAGGAACAAAAGTAATATATAGATATAATAATATATATGTACAAGCATGTTTAAAAGTAATTCTGTAAGATGTCAGGGAAACAACGCAGAGGGCTGTATTTCTCAGCATCTTATGTAGAATTTTCTGATGTCATGAGCTTCAACATCAATGGGAATCTTCCCAGAAAACCTCAAGTAGAGTGAGGTAACAAAGTGCCTTGACTCCAGTGAAGGTCTCTCCACATTGATGGATTAGGACTAGAGATGCAAGATAACACTCATCTGTGATTTGCAGCACTCTTCTCCCCTATTGGCCCTGAACTGTTCTGGTATAATGTTTTATCTGCCTGTGTTAAAAAATGAAACACATTTTTTGGAAAAGTAAGTTGATGCTTACATTGTTTGCTACATGTCATATAATTTCTCTAAGTATATTTGTTTTTGTTTTTATTTGGTGGGCTAATAGTGGAAATAACAAAGGTGAAGTCCTAGATCTTTGTTTGGACTAGAGCGGCTTCCAGGAAGCACTTACAGTCATGACTGTAATGCAAATAAAATGGTAAAGATAATGTTATGGGAAGGCATGCTTTCTACTTTCTGATCACTGACAAAAGATGCCAGCTAAGAGTCCCCAACCACTTTTACTTGAGCAAGTTTGTTTTTATTATAAACCACTTAACAATGATTAACAGAAGAGTACCTCAGTAAGACATTTATCTGGATTGTATCATAGTTGCTTATGAATGACACAACTTCACACCAGCAGAAAAGTTAGATAAGAAGTCCAGTTCTCTGAAGTCCTCATAAAAGTAGGAGAAACAAACTTACTTGGCTTATTATTTTATTACAAATTCAGGCCAGATTTTAACCAAGGTTCACATAAGTTCATGACTTCTTCTAGTGAAACTTCAATGGTTTGGGGTTCTGCATTGAAACTGGAGATAGTCCTGAGGTGCAAGTACATCTGAAAAATTATTTTTCTGTGTGTTCTTAATCCATGATTCATATTTTTCCCCATCATATAGTCAGGGATTAGCTGCATTTGTGAGATTTTAAACTTTAATTTGGCACAGGGAGAAGACACTTTTTGATATGAGTCAAGATGAGTAAAAAGTGCTCCTTCTGTCCACACAGTATATTTCCAGAGACTTATAAAGTTATATTTGAATTTCTTTTTATGTGTATTTCAGTTGTAAGTTATGGATTAAAGTTGGTATTTCCTATAAGAAAAAATACTGATTTAACAAAGAACAAAAATAGAAAGTGCCAATTTTATTTTCAAATTAAGGTATTAAAAATTCTAATGAGTCTTTAAAATCTTAAAAATACAATCTCATATAACAGGCGTGTCATAGCTCACATGCTGATGAATGCTTCCTGTCTGTAAAGTATGCTTTACATTTTAGTCTTGCCTTTTTTATTTTTTTTTTTTCTATTGGGTGAATAGCTCCCTAAAAACGTTGCAGCCTCCATTATACATTCACCTCTGAATGAAAGGATGAATGTGTCATCACTACTTATAAGTGCAAGGAAAACTGGGCCTGTAATATCTCTTTTTTTTTCTTTATACTTTAGCAGAGGATGGTAATGCCTTCAGTGTATTTGAACACATGTGTATTCTTAATTAATGCTTGTAATCAAATAACTTCTCTGGGAAGAAAAGATGGCAAAACATTCAAGCATGATTATTTAGTCATTGGACTATTCTATTTGTACAAATATATATAACGATATCTTTAGAGTGTGCTGTAAGTGTAAAGTGTTGATAGTCCTGTGGTAGCCGGTGAACTTCTGCCATTTTAATTGTGCCTCTGTCACACAGTGCAGGTGGACTGTAGTGTGGGATTGAGCTGGTGAGCCAAGTGTCCAGCACGTTATGGATCAATGTATGCTGGCTGTCTTCTTTCATGTTTTATTTCTCTTCGAAAGCATAAGGACTCCAAAGAGCAGAACCACTTAGATATGTCAATGTAGTGTAGTGCAGTGCCCCACAATAATATCACGAATGAACTCACTAGGTGTCTGGAAACTGCAGCCTCACATTAATGAAGTGTCCTGTCTTAGCATGTAGATCTGGGAGCATCCCATTAGCCCCTACAAACCCTTGCTAATGCAGCTGTCCCACTGTCACCTTCCAGCTAGCATCCTTAAAGCTAACATGAGTAACCTTGCCTGGCACTGTAATTTGTTACATACACTGAGAAACCATAATACACTCATGATCTAGCTCTCTATTAGAAAGTGAAATCTCTTGTTCTTTGTAGTACAGTTTTTGGAAATGTCTGCAACACAATTATATTTGCAATTGCCTGTTTTTTCCATGTGTTTATTTTCAGAAAATCTCAGGAGTCCCAGGTAGCCAAGACTACCCATCCCAATGTAAATTATAAGCCCAAGTAAAGTGGAGACAAAACATTGTGGAGAAGCAACCTCTATCTGTACTTCACATATATTTATGACTATTTAAGTTTTATAACATAGAATATGACCGTGCTTTTTAAAATCAAAGGATTTGACCTTCTGCTTATGTTGATGGCATGAAATATGGCTTATTAAAAAAACAAAAAAAAAAAAAACAAACAAAAAAAATCCTGGAGACACAACTGCTGACTTTACCAGAAAAATGCTGTGTTAAAATGTCCTCTCAAAAGATGTCCTTCCTGATTCAGAGTGTGAAAAGAGAAGGGAAGGTGAGGCAAGGGTGTGAGGAAAGGGAAAAACAAGGGATGAGGACATATTTGAGCTTAATATCTATAGGATCACAATTTTTTTTAAAGAATCTCCATTTATTATACACAGATAAAAATATCCAGCAGACCACCTGATGTTGACTGAGTCAGGAACAGACCCAAGATATCCTTGGCCCTTGGGGAGAAAGAAACACGAGTGCACACTCAGGATCAGATGGTTCTTCTGAGAGGAACTGAGAAATGACCGTTAAACACAAGAGATTAAACTAAATCTAAGTACACATTTGTTCCAAATTCTGGGAGTAAATAATGGACAATCAAACTACTGCTCAGGTTTTGGAAATGTGGAGAAATCTGGAGGTTATGGTTTGCACCCAATGCAGCATGCAGAAACAATTCAAAAGTGTTCAGCAAAATTTGCGTCATTTTATCAGACAGCTTGTTAGTTTAAATATTTGTAGAAAGTGAGCATCAAAATGCAGTACAAACACAGTCAAGGACTTTTAACTTACTTTCACTTAGGTAAGCATTTCTGTATTTTTTTGAAATGTTTCCTCAGTTTTGGTAATGGTGCACCCAAGTGACTGGATTTTTGAATGTAAATGCTAGCACAGGAAAGGCTCCAATAAGCAAAAGTATGTGCACACTTTTGTAGATCTGAAGGGTTTATGGGGTGTAACTCCACCACCACATAATGATAAATTATTTAGATTATTCTATGGAGAATATGGATCACAGCTGTGGTCTTTGCCTTACTCTGAGTGTTCCGATGGTGAAAGCTGCAGATGAAAAATGTAGCAAAACGGTAGAAATGTAAGAATTGAAACTACAGTCTTCTCAAATCAATCCAACTTTTATTCCCAGATGACATTATATCAGCTGTTGTCTGAAATAGTAGTGGTTGGTCACTGTATTGAACTGATCTAGATCCTTTTGGGTTTTTAACTAGGAATTCCAAATAAAGTCTTGCGAACTGAAAAAAGAGGGTATTCAATATACCGCCAGCTTTTCATTTTTGAAGGCAACAACATGTCTCATTGGCTAAAACTACTCTCAAAACAAAACCAACTCCTAGCAAAAGGAAATAGACTTTTTTGGTTTCCTTGCTTATGCATTGCTGTATCTGATTAGAGACCTGCAATGAGAAGATGTTTTGGCCAGGTCACTGAATAATACATGTGTTTTGTTCTGTCAAAGATACATCAGTAATAACTCATCTTTTTTTTCTTGTATGCTAGATTACAAAAGGCTTGAGTCTGCCAATTACCCACCTTCATATTACCCACAAATTTATTATTACTGTTCAGAAGCAGACACAGGGCTGTTTATCTTCACATCTATTCTGTTTTTATTGGTTAGCATACAGTATATTTATACAATGTTGATTTGGCAATGAAAGCAACAGATTCTGAGCACTGCAGCTGGCAGTCCACAAAGTTGACAGGGAAAGATGCTAGGAATAGAATATTTTATTGTTTAAGACCAGCCTCTTCATTTCAGAGCTGCAGGAATAATGCTATTTGGGTTTTTTATAAAAAATTTATTAAATTTAGGAAGTGGATATGTCATGTCTGTTTTGTTGACTTTATCAGGAAACTATTGACAGCAAAGGTTAAAGAATCATTAATACAACTTTTAGCAAAGCCTGGGAAGTGGTAAGGAAACAGGCAGCAGATCTTGCCCTGTGGGTGTTGGTTTACAAAAATCTCAAATGTTATAGGAAATTATTTTACTTACAATTAAAATGGTCACTGCAAGTCATTTTGTAGCTATCCCTGTAGGTAATCCTTTCACTCTTCAGCACTTTATTGCTTTTGTTATGCCAGGATTATAACTGGCGATGTTTGTGGACATCACTAATTACAAACTCCTTATTCTCTTCTACCCTTGGCTTTGTCTGACATAGTTTAAATCAGAGTGGAGTGAATCTTCTGGGTGTGCTCAGTGGACAACTTTTCATGTATGTCAGCACCTACCTGTCAGCTGCTGTTTCTCCAAGTACAAAATGCAGTATCACAACATGATTCATGGTGTTCTTTCTGAGAAAAAGGATTGCATATGCTTGTGGAATGAAAAGCAGAAGAAGGAGAGTCAGCCAAAGAACACTTAATATTAAATTACAGTTTTAATTATTAATTTCATTTTATTTAACATCATAAATGCTTAGAAATATTTCATTTTGTGTACTTGTACTTTAGAAGATACCTAAAGACGGAGCTCATTGCCATTGTCTTCGTGTCACAAAATTTTGTCAATAAACTACAAGACATGCATCATCGTCATCAAAAAAAAAAAAAAAGGAAATAGCATATGGATTTTTTTATCAATTTTCAGAAATTTGTGAGTTTCCTTCTAAAGCGGAAATGAATTTTGTAGTGAAGCAATAGGGAGTTTGTACTTTTGGGTTTTTCTGTAAAAATCAAGCAGATATACCATGTAGCTTTGATAAGACACAACCATGTTAACGAAGGACTTATGTAAACACCCTTAAGGAAAGCTCCTCCTGTATTTCTCATTTGAGACAGGTGGAGAGGGGTGAAAACAAGTCATCCAATCTAGAAGTTATTTGTTTTGTTTTAAAACCTTATGTATTCTGATCCGATTCACTGAAAGGACCTTAAAAATGAATTCATGTATGGCATTTTTCAAGGTCAAAAGTCTAGATATAAAGTTGTATATAATTGTATATACAACTAGCTGTGGATTTATGAAATAGAGAAGTACAAAGGCTCATAATAGACATATAGTTTACTTTATTGGAACTGGATTCACAATCTGCTTTCCACATATGTTTAAATAATCTTCAATTATCTGCAAAAATCTGATTTATAAACTTCATAATTTATCAGGGATTAAATGAGCAATGTTTTGACAACATATCTGTTTTAAGTGCAACTGATTATTTGTACATCATTAATCCAAACTGATTAGCACCCAAATTTTCTGACCCTGATAAATGCATCCCAGCTGTTTACATTTTGGGTAAATAATATTTCTTTTTCTACGCATGCTGAAGTTCAGGGCTGTGTTATGTCAAGTATGCATGTTTTGGAAAATGCTTTTGTCAGCGTCTTATGAGTGTCAAGGTTTCATAGCTTTTTGTAACAATTACATTTGAGTGCAACTCAATCATCATGTTGCAGCTGATTCCTGAAACCAAAAAGAAATCTGCAAAATGAAGTGTCTACTTATTTCTTTACCGTGAGGGTGGTAAGACACTGGAACAGGTTGCCCAGAGAGGCTGTGGATACCTCATCCCTGGGGCAGGCTGGACAGTACTTTGAGCAACCTGATCTAGTGGAAGGTGTCCCTGACCATGGCAGGGGGTTCGGAACGAGACAATCAGGGTCCCTTCCAACCCAGACCATTCTAGGATTCTATGATTATCCTAGAATCACAGGTCCCTAGGAGACAGAAGGGTGATATGACATTATTTGCTCAACAATTTACAAAATATTATAATAAAATAAAATATTTAAGAAAAGATAGGAGGAAAAGAATGCTTCTAGATAATTGTAATTTTCTCTGAAGCCAGTATTTTAGAGGAAACTGTGAAATTCCCACATTGTTTAAAGATTTCCCATTTTCGCTTGTTACGGGAACTTGAAACTATTAGGGACATTTACAACTTCAAGCTCTCTTCAACTACCATTTTCAAAAATTCAAAGCAAAGAGAATTTCTTCAGAAGAATTAACAAGATAAAGTTCTAAAGATTGTTTATAATTTCAGAGTCTAAAATTTTAAAGTGTCACCTTAAGAGTCCTGAAAAACTCATCAAAGTTTTCAACAATCATACAATGTTATTTAGTATCTTAAGTTGAATATAAAGAAACTGAAGAACTAAAACTCAATAGTTATTTTTGACCATATAATGCACTTCTAATTTACCTTTGTGTGGCTTTTATATTCTCTGACTTTTATTCTGTAAGGAAATAAGTGTAACATGCACTGCTTTATCATGTGAGGTTTAAGTGTAAAATATATTAAGAAAATTGTGTCAGTTAATCCTCAGGATCAGCTAACAGATGATTTCCACTCTGTTTCACCTTTCAACAATTTTACTGTGATTCCAAATAGATAGTGCAGTTTAAGACAACAATTTTGTTGGATACTAAGGAAGACAGAGTTATTTTTAATATGTGTGAAAGTGTTTTAGATTTCAATGCAAAAATAGAGACTTAAACAATATTCCATATAACTTCTGTTACCAAAACCCCTGAAATCTACTGTTTTCCAAATTGGTAATATCATCCACAAAGTTTGATACAACAGGGATCCAATTTTATAGTATCTATTTTCCCTGGATATTCATTTAGTTGTCCTGTTCTTAATGTTTCCTACAGAGCACTCTGTGGTTTTCAATATCTTGCTTGCACTATTTCTTCATATATGGCATAGAAAATTTTCAATGCTAATCCATTTCCAAAAGATCAAATCAGCCTGTCTAACATATTATGCCTGCAGTGTTTTTAGTATGAGCTATGTGTCTGTGTTTTGTGATTTTAGAAGCATTTGTAGGTTTGCTCTTTGGCTCTGAGCATCCCAAACACTGTATTCAGGCAGCAATATAATGACTAGGTGGAATAAAATGAAGAATGCTGCCCTATCTGTTATGATCTTTATAGTTTCTGGCATGATATGGAAAATGAAAACATATTCTCACTTGTTATGAGTTATAATGCAGTACAAGCAAGGCTCAAGGCTCTCCTTTCTTCCTGCTAGTAAAGTCTGTCACCATCTGAAATGTACTGTATGTAGGGTACCCTTTCTTGATGGATGTCCTTGGTAGCCAGACTATTAGTATATCACAAGCAAGTTGAACTAACAGGAGGCAAGAGCAGAGGTATCTGGACGATGGTGTTGTGTCACTGGCTGGCATAGAAGAGGCAGCAGCAGAGTGCAGGTTCAGTTGCTAGCACATCTGAATATCATTTTACTCCCTTGTCTCAATTACATCAACTTCAGTTTTACATTTCAGACTACTTTCCAGATTGAACATTAATGACACTGATATTCTACCTTAACAAACTTGCTACATACAGGGCAAACTATTAAATTCTATAAATATATTCCTTGTTCTCAAAAATCCTTCTGTTTCACTGATATAGCTGTAACATGTATGTAGAACATTTTAAACTGTGGTAGCATTTATATAAAAAATACAAGAAACTTCTGACAAAGTATCTAAATCAAAGTTGAAATGGATCCAGATATTTTAGTATAGCATTCTGTGAGGTATTGTAATAAATTATAGGCTATTCTGATAATTGTATTATGTTTATAAAAGGGTGGGGGAGAAAGAGCTTGTTAATATTCAATTAAGCAAAAGGAAACATTAAATTATTTGAAGGATAGATCCCATCCAGCTGTGTTATCTCTTGTATTGGTCACACTAGTTCAACTTTAGTAAAAAATAATTGCCTAGCTCAAAATCTTTATACAAGAAAGGAAAATATCAAACATTAAACCAGAAAAAATGCAAATTAAAGATTCAAAGGGAGTGAAAGAAGAATTTTCGAATTGAACAAGTGATGAAGAAAAGGCAAAATAAAATTGTCTTAATCTTTAAAATAAAGAAGATGAAGGGGAAACAGAGAGGCAAAAAATAAATAGTAAGCCAAATGCAGCTTGATAGTTACAGTGATGCACAACACAAATAGAAAAATGTCTCTGTCCCCCGCCATTGTCTAATCTTTAAGGTCTTGCTCACCAGGATAGTTTCACTGAAAAGCTGCAGTATCATGGAAGTCTCTAAAGAATGAAGCTTTTGGGAAAAATATTGTGGAGCCTTGTGGAACAAAGAATGTGCTGAAAGATTTCAACTTTATATTTATGGTAAGCAGAAACATAAAAATTGTCAAATTAATCATCAATCCTTTCTGATGACTTGCTTCTGATAGCAGCCAGTGCCATGCTATACAGTAAGATATCAGCCCTGGTATGGATCACTGTGTGATTGATTGCAACCAGTAAGGTCAATGAATTCTTACATCTATTCTTAAAACATTCAAAATGTATTTTGAAGAAGCTTTTTATTATCTGTTTTTTTTTTTGTAGTCTCTCAAGTCTGCTTGATTGTATCTACTTTTGTTCTTCTGTAAGATGTTTGGGGTAGGGACTCTATTTTGTTCTGCATTCATGCAGAGAATAGGACACTAAAATTTCTCATTCACTGCCAGGATCCCTACCTACTCCAGCAAAAACCCCTCAATATAATTCTTCATATTATTCTTTTATGGTTTATATTATTTTCCTGTAGAAATCTCGCACCTCAGGTATAGGATGATATAGATTTCCTTTGCTTAGCTCTACTATCTGAAAAATGAAAGAAAAAAACCAACCTTGCCACAGATAACTTGGGACAAGTGGTGAAGCTGTACTTGGGGTATGTGAATGTGAGAATTACTCTGCTCCATCCTTTCCTCAAGTCCATACAACACAGAGACAAGATGTATCTGTGCCTTGGTATCCATGCAAGGCAAACCTAAGATGTCCATTCTTTGTACCTTTCTAGTATTACTGGCATTTGATATAGTATTATAATAAGTTAAAACTTTTTATTCCCTTGGAGATTGTTGTAGTTTCTCAGGAAAGCTAAATACATCTCCAAGCCCTTATTGTTAGGAATTTCCAAAAAACTAGATATAGCAGTGAACCCAAAATGAGAAAACATCTCAGGAAACTCTTTGATGAACAAGAGGAACACACCTGTATTTAAGGAAAATAATGACACAACCCATGCCCCTCCATCAGCTACTGACTCCCATGCACTTTGATAAGTGAAGTAATTTTGTCACAAATACTACAGTAAGAAACTAGCAATAACATATTACACTTCTCTCACATTTCTGTTGTGAAAATTACTACTTGATGGGGCCAACAGTGGGACCATTTTCCCAAATTAGGAAAGATGAATTGGTCCAATTTTTTTTTCTTAATGATTAAACTAAAGAATTAAGAGCTGCAGGAGTTCACGGTGGCTGAAAGCATGTTTTTTTTTAAAGGCTGGAAATGTGCATATGTTTTCTGTAGCTTAGCTAACCTGTTGCTTCATAGGTAGGTGCACAGGAATTCTGTTGTTCTTTCACACGGACTGAATTTATCTTGATTGCTACTACAGTGAATCACCTTTCTGGGCCTACTTCTTTTCGAACAGTTTTTTCCCAGAAGATATCTCAGGAATCCTTTAAAATTCAAGCATTAGTGTTCCTCAGAACCAATGAGAGAGGTGTTATGCCCTCTCCTCTATTGTAATAGGGGCCATGTATATATTTAAGAAGGGGAAAAAAGTCTTATTATTTTTGCTACTCATAGCAGTGAATATATAATTAAAATTGCACAAATTACCTTTGTGATGTTCCCAGCTGTATTTTATTAGTAGGCCCTTAAGGATTTGATGAACAAAGCATTTTAATGTATTCCTTAGCCCTTAAAATGGGCTAAAAGCTACAGGATATATTTCAGCCCCATCCTCTTTTTTGTGTGAAATCCCTTTGCCTGGAACCAAAAGCAGGAGCAGCAGCTCCTCCTTATTCTCATGTACTACATTATTGTGATGATGATGATGATTTCCTGATGTTTCACTGAGTGTGATGCAAATCAGTCTATACCCAAGATCACTCTGTCTTAATGTCTTGATCCATATTTTTAATTCAGTCCAAACCATGAATATCATGATTCTCTTGAGAAAGAAGAGCATCCTCTGCGTGATTAACCAATACATAGATGACCAGTGCATGCCAGAACACTAAACTACAACTCTTAACTGTCCAGAAGATCTGATGCATTAAGATTGATCATGCATCCTTGCCCACACAACATGTAACAAAGCAGCAGAAACTATTTTTTTTTTTTTTTGTTATTTCACAAAAATCTCTTGGGGATTAATCTCACAGCAAGCAAATATGGGAACAGCAAAACTATTTAAAGTTCACTAGCCCTTCCTCAGGAAGGGAGTTTCTCAATACAGGGTTTTAATTTGAAATTATAGTTCCATGGTCACATTCTACATTATCACTTAAACACAATCTTTACTTTTCATTAGTGTAATAAGACCTGCTGTGCTCTGAGGACTAGTTATATTGCATGTATTTTCAATTTGCAATCTATCTGTGATGGTTCAGGAGAAGCCTCTACACCTTGTAATATTTAGCTGGCAAAGTAGTGACAGCACAACCTTTCTTTTCTGGTCCTGTTCACTTCAGTCTTAGGGGTGTAATCATTTAGCTATCTTTATTAATGATGAATTTCTGAAACATCTCTAACCCTCTATTTGCAAATCTTTGGAACTCTACCAACAGACACATGATGTTTTATTTTAACTTAAGACAGAAACAGAAGTTAACTCTGTGGTAACTAGATTTCTAAAGTCCCTTCCACTCTTGTAGTAACAGCAATTTCATTTTGGTTGATAACACACTGATTATTTGGAAGAGGTGGAGAAATATACTAATATTTTCTTTATGTTATTTAACAGCTTAGAAATTTTATTTTAGCTTTATTGACTTGCAAAATAATTTATACTGAACCCATTAAAACATTTATAGCAAGTTTACTTTCATTTTTTTATTTTACTTTTTCTTGCATGAGATTTAATTGTACTAAATAACAATGTACTGCTCATTAATTTGCAAATTGACCCTGTGAGTTTTGAAAGTGATAATCTTTGATTTGGTTTGCATAAACTCAAGCTGTATGAATCACAGAGCTTCAGAATTTATATTGGCTTCCTTTATTACTAAAAGTATGAAGGGAGTATTACATTTTGGGTGGTTTTCATTTACTAACTTAAAGCCATTAAGTTTACTTATGTATCAAGTAGCCATTTATATCTTAGTGATGTTCATATTGCCTCCAAGTAAGTATGTTGTGAGAACAGCTCTAGTAATCTGACATTTTGGAATATATTTTATACTTGGATGCATGTTTCTGTGCTCCCTCATATGTTCTCAAATACATACATGATAGATTAGAGATTTCTTGGGCTAAAACAGACACTGAAAATTGCTCTCTTTAAGATTCAGGAATATACTACACATTTCATATAGTACTGGGCTACTGAATTTATTTCAGACTAGGGTAGATTTTTTTTTATAGTTCTTCATTGGATATTTTAACAACAATGTGTCTTCCACCAGCTGCTCTCTTTTACTAGCAGTTGATCTTAAAAGTTTGGGACTGTGCTGGCAAAATGCAGCAATTTAAGAATGAAGGTGTTTTGTGGGTACCAATTAAAAAATCATGGAATCCAGTGTAAATGCTGGTTCATGAAATAAGAAAAATAAGAATCACTAACCAAGAATTTAGTTACTGTGATGCAGATGTTCAGATTCATTAATGATTCTATTAAGAGTCCAGCCATTCATTGTTTAGTAAGGATTTTACTCTGTACCTTTGGATTTCACAGGTTTTTCTCTGATTTTTTTTGCATGTCAGAAATCAGAGGAAAAGTGAATCTATTCTTTCTTTTTATGTATTGTTGCCTGAAATTGTTTTGTTGTTTGATGAACACACATTTTACTTATCTTTGAAAATGTCCCTGTGTACATTAATGCCCCTACAGAACTGGTGACCTAAGTCTTGCAGTTAAAATTTCCTTTTCCTTTCACACTTATGTAAATAAGTGAGGAAATTAATAGAATTAATTTAACTAAGGTATGCGGCCTACTGTAAGGCACACTGAGAACTTTGAAATTTCTTGTTTTTTTTAATGTGTGATCTTGACAAAAAGACTGTCAAACAGACAAAAATGAATGACAGTTTTATGATATGGTAAAAACAGTTTTTCCAATTTGCTTTCAATACATCTGTAGAACAGCATACATGCCCGTTAGGATTGTGACATTGGACTCCACTCAGACAACCTGAAATATAATTGATTTGAGCTCTTGAGTGTACTGTAATCTGTGTGGTTTCAGAAAAAAATCTATATGTATTGATATGACTTTATAACTTTATTATATCAGTATTGATGTAACACTGTAGCAGTGGTCTGTAGCATTTTCCAACTACTGACATGCAGCCTGATTAGATTTGTATATTATCCAAAGCCTGGTAGATACAGATCAGTACTATATAGAAAGACAATTATATATCTGTCTGAACTAATGTGTGAGAGTAAGTAAGTGCATCCTATGCTCTTTATAAGCTGTCAAAGTAAATATCAAAACAAAACAAGTATAGTTTACCAAGTTGTTATATGCCAGCATGTTCTATGTAGCTGAGTAAAGAAAAAAATCTCATCTTTTCCACTCCTAATGAATGTTGGTTTTAATTAAAGATTCTAGCAAAGTATGGTAAAAGATCCTTAAAATAACATGTAACCCTTTTTCTGGGCAGATGCAGAAAGGATTATGACTGTGTACATGGAGTCTAATACTAATTGACCTTAGTGGGAATCTGGGAGTTGGAAAATGTCTTTGGAGTATAACTCTTTTTTGAAGCTTTGCTTTAAGCGGACATGAAAGTGAACATAAGTGACCATGAAAGGTCACATTTACTGTGGATTAAAACAGAGGAAAGATTAGAAAAAATTTTAGCAGTCGTCAAGCATGTACTCTTTGGTTTCTACTGGTCTGAGTGCTCATCATCCCTCTAAGTCTGTACATTATTCTGAATAACATAGCGAAAAAGGTGAGACAAAGGCATAAAGAAGAAGAAAAAAGGTGTAAAAAATTATTTTAATATATAAAAAATACTTAAAATTCCATTCTTTTATCAGGAATGAATGTGGTTTGATGTGGCCCATAACTTTCTATTCCTTGTGTATCTTAGGTACTGCAATGCAGTCTGAAAGGTTCTATGCTTGTACTAGTCAAAGAATCTTGAGGCTTGTTCAGCAACTGTTCACATCTATGATTTAGGCTGAGGACTGGTTTGGTCTCTGTTATTATAGAGAAGAGCAAAAAAATCTTGTGAAACCATAAAACCACATGTTGTAGCTGAAACATTGTTCTGTCACATTTACAGCTAGGTTACATATTTCCTTTGTTTTGTTCCATCAGACAGGATCCTATTTCACATACTTCCTTTGTTGCTGTATGTTCCCCCTATGTCTCAGTTAAATCTGTCTCCCATCACATCCCTTTGTCAAAAAAGGCAACCAAGGATCAACAGTGAGGTGAGTGGAAACATGAAACTTTCTCTGGATCTCTGCACTGTTTTCTCTGCTTGACAGACACTCTGCTCCCTATATGTAGCCTTTGACCTACAAACTTGAAAGAGTTTCCTAACCCTTGAAATATATGGAAGAATTCCATAAGATTGTTTTTTTTTTTGTTTTTTTTTGTTTTTTTGTTTTTTTGTTTTTTTGTTGTTGTTTGTTTGTTTTGGTTTTGTTCTTGTTGGTTTGTGGTTTTTTTGTGTGTTTTTTTTTTTTTTTTTTTTTTCCCACCCTCATCCTTGTTGATGGCTGTTTTGATAGACTCTGTGAACTTTGTTGGGCAAATTTAATTTTCTAACAGGTCATCACGAATGTTTTATGTCAACAACCAACAAAGTGGTTCTTCATAAAACAGCACAAATGAATGCATATGCTTGATGTTCCTTCAGTATGAGTCATTCATAAAAGCCTGGGCAATAACTATAATAGTAATGGATGGATAGTGGTAGATATAAAATGTGAAGAACAAGTTTAGGAGGAAGATGGTTTGTTGAAATGTCAGGCAGGCTGAAATAAAAAGAAGCCTACCCATGTAACTGGGAAGTGAAACAAGAAGCAAGATTCTCTTTCAAAGGCCTATGGTGGTAGCACATTTATTAATTAAGTATTTTATCCTTCACAGCAAAGGATATGCTTTCATGAAACTGGAACAGACATATGTCATTATTTCTGCCTATGAAGAAGACAGCTTTTTTAAGTTTAGATTCACACAATTCACAGTGGGAACTCATGGTGTCTAGAAAACACAAGACAAATGAACCAGATCTTTATTTCTAAGTTGATTAATATATCTTTATTATTAGGTCCTACGTGTGATGTATGAAGATCATAACTCCCTATGTGTGATGTATGAAGATTATAACTCCCTGTATGTTTAAATCATGTCTGGGCTTGTCAGGGTTTACAGGCTTTGGCAGACTGATGAATAACATAGCGCTATATACTTAATGTGGGGCAAGTCTGAGAAGATTTAGAGTCTTGATTTGATTTATAATTCACATCTTGAAATTTATTTAGGGTGAGATTAAACTGGGATGTTGTCACACAGCTGGGCAAATAATTATGTATGATTGACAAAGCCTCTTTTGCTTGTTGATTGCCCCTGTGCAGCTTATATTTTTCACATTTATTCATAGAGTAAAATATTAGAATATATTTTGTTGGAAAGGACGTCCAAAAATCATCCAGTTCAACCTCCTGCTCAAGTCAGGACCCATTATACCTAGCTGCCTTGCCTTTGGTGAGTGAAGTTTGAATATCTCCTAAGCCTAAGATTTCACAGCCTCTTTGAGCTCCTGCTTAAGTGTTTGATTAGCCTCACTGTAATCAGTGTTAATTAGCTTCACCTCTATTATCTAATCAGAATTTCCTTTTTTGCCTCTTGTGACTGTGCCCCCCATCTTTCCAACATGCATCTCCAAGAGGTCCCTGGTTCTTTTCTTCTCTATCTCCTCCCATTTGGAAGTTTCAGAGACCAATAAGGTCCCCTTATATGGTCTTCTCTGTGCTAAACCCCCAGTTCTCTCAGCTTCTCTTCTTACAACAGTCAATCTAGTTCCATAAGCATCTCTGTGGTCCTCCACTGGACTAGCTCCAGTAAGTCAATATACTTCTCATGCTGGGGAGTGCAGAACTGTGCAGAGAACTCCAGATGTGGCCTAATCCATGCCAAATAGAAGGGAAAGATAACATCCTTCCACCTACTGGTTAGTCTTGATAACACAACACAGTTTATGGCCCATATTATTATAGGCTGCATAATAATTTTCACAACCAACATTAGTTTATTCTCCTTAGTTGTGGCTGCTTTCCCTATCTTTGTGTCACAAAGGAACTAAAGCAAAAAATGCAGATTGATGTTTATGTAAAAATTCCTACTGTGTAGTGGAGAAAGTGGCTGAAATGGCTTTCACCTCAGCCTTTGATGGGTAGGCAGAAGAGGTACAGTCAAAATCCTTTAATTAGAAGTATTTTGTTATCCACATTCTTTCTACCAGAAGGACTGCCTCCATGGTGTTACTTTAAACTGTTTGACTAGGTACTCAGGCTTTATTTTCTTGTCACATTAGAATCAATAATATTTCTCTTGTCAACGCATTTTCTTAATCACTGCTGGTCAATGTATGCTTTCATTGTTTCGTACAGACTGTGGCTGCCCACGCTTGGAATAAGAGGAAATAAGAATAAACTTCTTAACATATTAGTAGCTGAAGTGTCTCTTCCCAGAAGGCAGTTCAGTCACATCAAGTCTTTTACTTCAGTAATTCTTCATCCCATATTCCTTTCCTGAAGAGCAGAAAAAAATTATCAACTCTATAAAGAGCTATTTCCAACTAGAACATTCCATGGTTGTTTTTTCATAGAGACTCAGATTTCCTATCTACTTTCATTCTATTTGATTTATTGTCTTATTTATTTTATTTTTCTTTCCTTAACTCACTACCTTATATGGATTTTACCACACTGACTGCAAGTTTTTTTGTGAAGTCCTTCACAAACTGTTGGACTAAAAATGAAGTTGTACTATTCCAGCCCAGTACTGGCAATTACACATTGGACAAAAAATGTCTGTTGATTAAAATCTTGCTTAAGAGCCACAAAACCTTGAGTTATTTGTTTTAAAGGACATATGCATCTTCACACCAGGAAAAATATAAAGAAAATACGTCTCACCTCATTCAAAATGAATTAGAGTTGTCAGGCTTCTGTGTCTAGTGTTAACTTATGGCAGTCAGTGCTAAAATGTAGTTCCTTGAAATCATTATAATAAATTAAAGCCACTGTTAAAGGCTGAAGACATCAAACTAAAGCAAAAAAAACATATTGTCAACTCTTAAATTTTGTGTTGTAAAATGAATTTAATTCTTCAGCAAGTTGACAGTAAACATAGACAAAAAAGATATTTTAGGATCTTGTGCCAAAAAACACATGTGAAAGCCTGTGAGTGTCTTGCTTGAAGCTGTGAGTTATAGCTACTCAGTCTTGAGGAGTGAGAAATGGCATATTTCTTGAGGCCCTTACGATGTGCAAGCTGTGCAGTGCTCTTTTTTTGAATGACAATGTGGTCAAATTCTTCAGCCAGCAACATGCTTGTGTGGTATTTACTTTTTCAGTTGTCTTTTATGTATGACATAAAATTACTATTAATTTAAAAACTGTCACTCATAGAATGTGAGAAAAGAAGACCAACTGAGGCATACACTCTACAAGAGCTGAAATTGGTACCCTGAGACAGGTCATAATTTGGTACAGCTAATTATCATTTTTCCCATATGAAATGATGTCAGAAGCATAATAAATTGTTTTTGCTTTGATAAGACATATTTTGAAGCCTGTAGTCATTGATGACTTTGTGATATAACCCTGCTGCTTGTTTAAAAGAAATAAAAGGACCAAACAAAAAAATGTCAAAGGCAGTGACTCTCTGCATTTTCTTGGTCGTGATTCATTCTTGACCTAGCCCTGACCTGGTCACTGATATTTAGAATTCATCTTTATATTAATGGTAAAGATCTGAGTTTGCTAAGATGTCCAAATGATATAAATTGAACAGCTTGTTCTTGAGTATGAATGGAAGAGTAAGTATATACACATTTTTTTAACAGCTCTTCCATATATATTTGGTCTAATGGTATATAGTTTTGTATGGGTTTGTGTTTAATCTGTTTCTGAGTATTATTGCTGCTCACCTCCCTTCCATATTCCCAAGGATGTCTGGTACCTGTGAGTTTGTTTTCTGGACAGCCAGTCTTCAGGGAGAGAGAAAGGCTTAGTCCCCTCCACTTTATTCCTGGAGATGCTGGACTATGTGTCCCTCACTCTTCTCTAGCAACAGGCTCAGTTCCATATGACTTCAGGACCTTCATTATCTTTCCCAGTTTTCACTGCTCAAATCAGTTTGGAGTTTCCACTCCAAAGTTAGTGGGTGGTAGACAGATATCGTTCATACAAACATTTAAAGAAATAATGCTAAAAAAATTAGAACTTTATGCCTGTGCGCTGCAGTCTTCACTTCTTTGTCCTTTCTTTCTTTACTAGTATGTCCAGAACCTGTAGAAACCTGCTCCAAACACTCGAGATTACCTCTTCAACTCTTCTGACTTATATCTGTACTCCATTTGTCTAGAAATATTCACCTGTGTAAAATTATGCATGTATGTTAGTTTTCAAAGGATCAAGACTCCTGGTAGAAAGATTCACACAATTGATGCAGTCCTTAAGTCCTCTGAGTTCTCTCTGCTTTCTGCAAATTCATGGAATTATTTGCTTAAAAATTGTAGGTCGACTGACTTGTTTTTCTCCATTTGAATTTCTACCAGCCTTGATATAAATCATTCTGGATGATTGATCAGTTCAGACTTTTGTGTCTTTGAGCTGTGCTATTTCAGGGCTCTATATGACTTGGAATTACTATAAGAAAATAATAAATGTTCATACCATTCTGTATGAAAAAACATTTCTGTCACGTACCACTGTCAACCAAAAAACCCCAAACAAACAATTCTGTGTTCCTGGCTTAACAACAGCTAAGCATCTGTGGTTATGTTATATTATGAGTAGTGGCAGAATGCTCACTTGTGTGCAAAGATGTATTTAATTGCTGCTTGTCACAATTATCATAAGCTTTATACATCACTTTTACTCTAGGATTGTTTCTGAATTTACCTCTGGTAACGTTCCAAGTTAAAAAAAATAAGAAGTGTTGAGTAGTGTCTGTAACAGGTATTACATAGTAAGGTAATACAAGCATTATATCAAACCCATTATTTTCTTCTCTGAAGTAATCTTATGAACATGTACCCTTTGACACCCTTTATGTTTGATATTGCATTGTTGCACATTTTCTATAGTTTTCAGGCTAGTGTCAATTTCTCTATCTTTTTCCACCTTGACATTTACTAACTTGCGATTTTATGCTCTCTGGGAAACTGACCTATTTTTATACATAGCTTTTTTGAGATTCAAGAAATTACGTATATTTAACTACCTCACAGGCTTATTATTGAATTAATTATTTTAACTTTGTGTTACAAAATGCCTCTTGCCTTATTAATTTTTGGTGTCCTGGGAATAAGAGTAAACACGCTTCAGGTGGTGGATGTCCAGGCCATAAAGTCATGACTTCATGACACTGGCAATGTAGCACATTTTTACAAGATTAAGATGGTACTATGAAGCCTGCTATTTTCAACCTAGTTTTGAAATTCTTTCAACAACCCTCTTGCTTGTTTTTGAATGATCAATGTTTTGAAGAAGTAGCTAACAGTAGTTGTTCTTTACCCTGTGCTGTTTTTTTCAGATATATCATCTCCCAGTCACAAACATGTCAGCTTTTCTGCTTTTCCAACAACCAGACAGACAACATAAAACATGAAAAGATTAGATTTTACAGTATTTGCTGTGTAACAGCAAACAACATTTTTTTTTTTTTTAATGTGATTTGAGTCCTCCAAATGCAAAAGGAAATTAAAAATCTAGTCTCTCTGGTTTAAACCAAAATCATAATGCCTTTGTCTATGCCTTTGTTGTTCTTATTAAATACATTCAGAATGAAGCTTAGCATCATGATGGCAGGTGAGTTTATGTTGATTGTCAAAATGAGAAGCAGTGCCTACTCTGACTGCAATATACAGGTCCATCTATCTTGTGTCTGTCTTTTCTGTGCTTGTGAAACATTGTGTATGTTTTCCACATACTACAATTGCTGAGTAATGTATGTTGCTGAGCTGTTTCTGCCCTTCTCCATTTCTACCTTTTCCTTCCTGAAGGTTTTTCCATTTAAAACAGGAGTTGAGAACACTCATGTCATGACTCGTGGAAAAAGATTTGACATGTAAACTGCAAAATTCTGTTGGAACATTAACTTCTGTTCCAAATTTCATCTATACTGTTTATGAAATTTGGAGTAAGTTCCACTTGGATGTCCTTCACAGAGAACAGGAAATCAAACTGTGTTACTACTAATAATCTGAGGCAATTGGTGAGTGTTAAAGAATGGCTATAAAATAAATTAGTGATGTTAATTTACTATTTTGACATTTGGAAACTTTTTTGGAAGCTTTTTTCTTCTACTTCCTTTTTGAAGATGCTGATGATCATTCCCACGTAAGTTGAGTAACAAAATTACTTTTCTATTTTGTATGTATATTCACTTGCCAGTGGCAAACAGTAATTATACTACTAGTCAATGCCTAATCTTAAAAGAAAATTATCTGAATAAGCATTGAGGGAATTAAATTTGTTTCCTGATACTTTTATTGTTTCTTCCATACTGCTCAACCTTTATCAAGTTTACTGATGCCTTGTATCTCTTATATACCTAAAGTACACTTCACTTAAAAGTCTGAGTTGCTCTTTTTCAGAATAAATAGATTACCTGCTTGCCAGGCATCTAAACTGAACTGCAGCTTTTCAAAATACTTTAAAGTCCTTTTCTCTCTTAAATTAAAAGCATCCTCATTAATTACTCATATAAAAATCCAGAGCAGTAGTGTGAGATTTAAAATTTATAGAACTTATCTTATTTTTATCAGAAAAATATATGACAGAAGAAACATATTGAGCAATTGTAGAAGATACGCGAGACAGGTTGAAGAATGGAAAACTGAATTTTGCTTTCTCTGAAGTTTGCCTGTTGTGTTTTGCTTGAGCACCACACAGCCATTCACTCACCTTTTTCCCCCTCAGGAATGGGAAGAAAAACATAAAGTAAAAGTCTTGGGAATCGAGATAAGGACAGGGAGGTGTGGTTCACCTATTATGGTAATAGGTGAAAGACAGACTTGTTAAGGGAAGAGAAAGAAGAACAGCACTTTAAGTCAAATGCTAACAAAACCAACACTTAACAGACAAGGTAGGACAGTGAGAAGAGCCACCACGTCCAAATAACTGCCTCCCCTTCCCCCCCTCCCCTCCTTTATTTTCTTCCAGGGCTCAGCTCTGCTCCCCATCTCTCCGCCCCCTCCCCTTCAGTGGCACAGGGGCCAGGGGATGGCAGTTACAGTCAGCTCGTTGTTCCTTCCTTCTCGGGGGGCTGAACGCCTCTGCTCCATGTGGCTCCCCTCTCACAGGAGGCAGTCCTCCATGAGCTTTCTCTGGTGTGAATCCCTTCCATGGGATACAGTCATTCCCATGTTGATCCAGCGTGGGTCACCCCTGTGTGTTGCAGTCCTCTCAGCACCAAACTACAATAGCAGGGGCTTCTTTTCCCCTCAGAGCCGTGGCTTCCTTTAAGCGCAGCTGCCTGCTCTCATGTGGGCTGTTCCACAGGCCTCAGATCGGCCTCTGCTCCACTGCGGACCTCCATGGGTGGCAGGGGGGGCAGCCTGCCACCTCAGCATAGGATACAGGTGTTTCTGCTCCAGTGTACCTCCCCCTTTCTCCTTTGTTCCACTGACATGAGTGTTCACATAGGTGTCTTTCTCATACCTCCTCCTCACAAGTCCCCCAGCCCTCTCAGGTTCCCCTTCTTAAATACGTTATTGCAGAGGCACAACCACAATTGTTAATTGGTTTACCCTTGGCCAGAGGCTGGTCAGACTTGGAGCCGGGGGAGCTTTGAGAAGCTTCTCACAAGGAGCACTGTTCTAGCCCCCTCCACCAGTACCAAAAATTCCACCACTCAAAACCAGCACAAATGCTAATATGGCTGTGAATTTATACTCATCCTTCTGCCATGTGCACAGCTTCTGCATGTGTTCACATACACCCACATACCACACCATCCACCCGCACCCTCACTTGGTTTGTAATCCAACTTCAGGTATTTCCTTGTTTTTCTACCTTCTTTTCTTAGAAGAAGATGTGGGAACACCAATACCTACAAACTGTTCCCAGACTGAGTAAGTGACAATGTTTCATCTGGTATTTTGCCATCCCATCCTGGAATCACACCCCTGTGAGATGTATATGTTTCCTGCTAGCACTCTGATTGTAGGTCCTTCCCCCTCATTCTTCTTTCTGCTAATGACAACTGTCCTTTCTGCTTCCTCTGTCATCAGGACAGTTTTCAGGATGCTGGGGTCTTGTTTTGCACTGTCACTGTGAGCTCATACAGCAAGTCATTGTGACTCCCAATTCAAAATACGACTTATGCAACATGTATGGTTACTATGCTGTATTCATCAGGTCCAGATATGAAACTGGTGTATTGTTAATTTGTTTATTTTAAAGTACTAAAGGAAAAAAAACACAGACTATCACACCATTTTGAATATGGTAGTTAAAGAAATGCTACATGGAAAAAGGACAAAGAGTTACTTCTGTTGGATTTCTTTTTCATAAGACACAGGTGAAAATCTCACTTACGAAGATGCACTAATTTGTACAAAGTTGCAAGGCTGAATTTTGGTAAATTAGTTGTTATGTGTATAATGACCATTTGTTTTTAAAGTGCGTTACATACTTATTTTCACTTTGTAAGCAATAACTGCCAATAACGTCATTTTAACTACTCTCTTTTTGTAGTCTGGTGTACTTTAATGGC
This sequence comes from Tyto alba, assembly GCF_018691265.1. Lineage (NCBI taxonomy): Eukaryota > Metazoa > Chordata > Aves > Strigiformes > Tytonidae > Tyto > Tyto alba. Next base: position 26,352,149 of record NW_024881275.1, read on the forward strand.
TATGCTGCAGAACTTTAGTTTTTACTTTAATAGTTATTCCTGATTTCCTGCTGTGGTTATATACTGAACATTAGAAATTATCTGCAGAGAGAATTAGAGGGTGTAAGTGTGATTGTCTGAGTCATGTAAATGCCAGAAGCTTTTTGTGACATTTTTCAGACTTTAAAAATGGTAATATGTTATTTGCACATTGGCTCCTGACGGAATATGACACACTGCAGGTATGCTGTGAGTTTAAGTTTGGGCTTTAGGCTATAAGGGGCTTTGTATATGGGGAACGCACACTTTTAGAAATAAAGGTAATGAACTTCCTGCATGGACATCCCTTGTTGGTGAGCCAAAGAAACTCCATCAGATCAATGAAAGCTAGTAAGATTTATGTACTTGCTGAAGCCTGTTATTGAGATTCAAACTTTATGGAACATAATTCAGACTTGATGTAACTTGTTTTTTCTCCCAGATGAATTTCAATAACCTCGTATTTGCCTATGAAATATTAATGCTGTCCACTACAGTCAGTGTTTAAATGCAGAAATTTGAGCTTAATTATATTTCAAGTTCATAAAAAGGAGCACCATCCTCTTAAATCTATGATCTGTAAGCACTCCACATCCTCCAATGCATGAATAGTTTCCCTTATATTAGTCTACATTTTTTTTTTCCACTTATTGTGTTACCTATCTTGAAGCAGAACATGTATGTATGAGATTTTTCCAGCTCTGCTTTTCTGCCTCATCCAGGCCTTCCTCAAAATACTGATGGAAACCATAGCATAAGACACTTAAGCACCTGTCCCTAGCAATTCTCAGACGACTCAATCAGGTGGGACTTAGTAACACTCACTATTAAACTTTGGACCCACCCCACTGAAATTTTATACCAACTATATACTTACAGGACTGCAAATTGCTTGTCTCTGGACATACCACTGGTGAGGTTGGCCTCAAATTTTATTACTGTTTGCCTTTACAATTTCTCCTCTTCAGAATTACAGTGTGATAGGAGCATAAGTTATGCACTTGTGGTTCTTTAGCCATATTAATTTTCTGATATCTAGAAAGGAGGATCATTGTCTGCTCAAATGCACTGCCAGAGCTAATGGTGTGGGTTGTTGATGAGTCATATATATGAGGAGCCCAGTGCATGTCAGCAACTAATACTAAATGTTCTCAATACATCTCAGGGTTAGGATATGAACATGAGTTTTGCCTAACAAACACAGTTGCAATTTAGAAACAAACATCCTTTGGAGTCTCTTATGCATATTAATAATTTTTTTTGGTCTGTTTTTATGTGGTAAGAAGGAGCTAATCTGGTATAATCCTTCAATGTATGGTATTTATCTATAGTTGGTGTAATAAGTTGACCTTGACAGGATGCCAGGTGCCCACCAAACTTCCCTATCACTCCCCCTCAGCTGGAGACAGGAAAGAAAATATAACTAAAGGCTTGTGGGTCAAGTCAGCAAGATCACTCACCAATTACCATCACAGGCAAAACAGACTTAACGTAGGAAAATTAATTTAATATATTGCCAATCAAATCAAAGTAGGTCAGTGAGAAATAAAACCAAATCTTAAAACCCCCATCCCTTCCTTCTTCCTGGGCTCAACTTCACTCCTGATTTTCTCTACCTCCTCCCCCTGAGTGGTGCAGGGGGATGGGGAACACGGATTGTGGTCACTTAGTTACATGTTGTCTCTGCTGTTCCTTCCTCCTCATATTCTTCCCCAGCTCCAGCATGGAGTCCTCCACCACCTTCTCCAACATGGATCCGTCCCACAGGCTGCAGTTCTTCATGAACTGCTCCAGTGTAGGTCCTCTCCATGGGGTGTAGTCCTTCAGGACCAGACTGCTCCAGTGTGGGTCCCCCACAGTGTCACAGGTCTTGTCAACACCCCTGCTCCAGTATGGGCTCATCTCTCCAGAGGGTCACAGCCTGCTTTGGGCACCCACCTGCTCCAGTGTGGGTTCCTCCATGAGCTGCAAGTGGACATCTGCTCCACCATTAAGCCCCATGGGCTGCAGGGGCACAGCCTGTCTCACCATGGTCTTCACCACTGGCTTCAGGGGCATCTCTCCTCTGGCACTTGGAACACCTCCTCCCCCTTCTTCCTCACTGACCTTGTTATCTGCAGAGTTTTTTGTCTCACATATTCCCACTCCTCTCCTCTGGATACTGTTGTACAGCAGTTTCCCCCCCTTCTTAAATATGTTATCACAGAGGAGCTACCACCGTTGTTAATGGGCTCATCTTTGGCCAGCGGTGGGTCCATCTTGGATCTGGCTGGCCTTGGCTCTAGTGGAAATGGGGGAAGGTTCTAGCAGCTTCTCACAGAAGCCACCCCTGGAGCCCCGCCTCACTACCAAAATATTGCCACTCAAACCCAATACTGTTGGTATTTTCAATTTTCTTTTGAATCAGACATATCTTTCTATTTTTTACTTAATAGATGAAAAAAACCCAGCATCATGCTGTATATATAAAGTGTGGGTGAGAAAAGGATACAGAAAGTATCTACAGTCTACACCTACAGTTATCTACATCTACTAACTGCCCTCATTTCCTGATGCAGTCCCTGTTTTTTAACCATCAGTGAAGAATGGCTTCTGTAAGCAACCAAGAGAGCAACCATGATTTTCAACATGTTCTGTTGCTTTCCCTTCTAAAACAAGGACTGTCTAGACAGTACATGCTGCATACAGTTCCTGGTTTATGACGAACCTGTAGCAAACACAGGGAAATGAACCACCTTCAGAAAAAAATTCTTACCTGGAAACTAGATATTAAAGAGAAACACACGAGCAGAGAGGTGGTTCTCTGTCACTCCCCCTTCAAGGACATGTAGCAAAGATGGTGAAGAGAGCTGCAAACAACTGGGTATGTACAGGCCTCTGGAGAAAGAGCATCAGGAGAAAGTAATTATGACAAGGTTTTTCATGTGTTTTGCAAAGAAGTAGTTGGCTTCAGAGCACAAGAGTACTTTGTAATCTTGCCAGATGATCTGAGGTCCTTCCATTGTTGGTTCTCCGTATAATTCAGCCACTCACTTGGATTATATTATCATACTTCACTATAATTCTAACTATTGTTCATGTCAGTAGCTGGTAGCTTTTCTATTATTAGCTAATCAACTATTGATCCTGTGGGGGTTCCATAGCTTCCTGACCTTTTTAGTGAGGTTCAGTTAGATTATCTACCCTTATTAAAACTCAGATTTAAGCCAAAGTATGAATGGGAAAATGTCCTCCTAGTGTTCATATACATAAAAATATATCATCATGCATGTTTAGGTTGCCTGAGTCTCATGACAAACTGCACCAGTCCAAGTTAGGGTAAATAAAACTTGCTAGTGTTAAAGATGAGCTGAACATAGTGGGAAGACTTTCAGTTGCACACATTCTTTAAAGCAGTTGACAATAATTCTGAATGTTGAATGTGACTAGCAGCATTTATGCTTTGAACCTGTTAAGCTGACTGCAGGTAATACTCTGATTAATAAGAAATGCTGTATGGGGCCTGATCCAAATCCCAGTGAAGTCAATTGAAAGATATCTAGTTCTGGTGTGTAAAAGATTTAACAAGAGATTCTATAGTCGTCATTTTCTATCAATGTGCCTAAGATGTCACTGTGTAGTAATAACATGGGATGTTACAAGCCTACAATTTTAGACTCCCTAATGGAGTCCTGACTTAAAATCATAATCTGCTCTGAAATTGCCATTTGTGCCATGGTACTTAATTAAAAATTGCATTTGATAATTTTGTATATAAATATTTTTTATAGTAAGCATGTATATTAAAGAAAATACAAGTGCAAAATATGTCTTTTTCTTGACATTATCTTCAAGGAATAACTATCATCAGGAAATGGCACAGAACTCTCTGAAATGGTATAAAAGAGCACAAATGAGTATAGGACATAAATTCACCTAGCATTTGTTGTAAGGTTGCTTGTCATGATTTCCTCTGAATGGAATAAATTTTACAGACAATAGGGGGTTTTGTGCTCTGTTCTTTATTTTCTGTTGTTCCTCTCTATTTTGCAGCTTGTGTCTTAGTCTTTTACAAGCTGTTCTGCAGCCATCTCAAAGTAGTAAGAATACAGATAAGTATTCTTGCAAGTCACTTCTCTGTAGAGAATAAGTGAATGCAATATTAAAGTTATGGATATTAAAATTATGGGTGACTTTTACCAAAATTATCAGAATATGGCAGTCATTGTTCTCTCCTTTTTTTTTTTTTTTTTCTTTTTAGCTAGCAGTGTCAGTCATAGAATAAAATGAAGGGGCTAAGCGCTTGCAATGGACAACAAGTGAACTCTACTCAGGTGGTATGACAAAAGTGAAATTCTGATTTCAGTCTGTTACACTGCTATTCAGAAAACTAACAGCTTGCAGTTCTCATTAAAATAGGCAAAACCTGTGTTATTATGCCTGATCACTGCGTTTGTATTTCCTTGTAATTCTGGCATCGTTCGCTGTAAAGTATGTCAATTTACTTACAGCGGAGATCTACAGCTCAGGCACACAACTGAGTTGCAGAGGATTAATACGTTTCTGTGCATCAGTGAAGCCATGGTAACTGGTATTAACTGCCTGTGCAGATGTTCTGAGCGCACTCCAGTTGCAAATCAATATGATTTATCTGCAATTTTAGAAGAAATTTCTAGTAAACTGCATTACTTTTCCAATTGGTAAGAATCTGTGGAGCAGCATGGGGCTAAAAGTTTCCCAGATACAGAGACAAGGGTGTAATTGGGCCCAAATGGATGTGAAGGGAAGGTCATCCCAGGGAAAATGTCAGCACCACAGTGAAAACCCAGGAGGAGAGTGTTGCCTGTGGTGTGTGATGACCATGGTGGACGTGAAGCTTGTGGAGCCAACCTCAGCTGGGTGGCCTGATCGAGGGCACTGGGTGTGAGCAGAGGGCTGGTGAGATTATCCTGCCTCCCTGTGCAGCAAGGTCCTGAATGGAGCCATTGTAGTTCAAAACACCTGAGTGAAATTTGTTGTTAAAGTTGCATGAATATTTGGCAAATGAAGATGCTATAGCTACCCAAAGACAATTATGTTCCCATATCCATGTCTTGCTCAACAGTAAAGTCATGCTGAATGGAGTTAATGGTAAGAATGCAAGGAGCTGGTTAGTTGATTTCAAACATTAAAGTGTCCAAATCAGGACTCCACTTGTAAAACTATCTGAAAAATTATTTTACTACTGTTAAAATAATAAAGACTTTTGGGGAAAGTTTTATTTGGCCACTGGTTTCTGTGTGGTGGATATACCTTAGTAACATTTTCCAGGCAATTTCTGCTACAATAGAATTCTTAAAAATAGAGGTTGCTATTATCCCTCAGATGTTGCCAGAAGTTGGGATTTTTTGAATAAAAGAGGTAAAATAAATCCCAAAGAATAAAAGGCTGGTAATTCTGAATATAACATTTAAAGATCAAAGTATTCACAGATTTTGTACTTGTTGTAGTCAAAATCAGATTAAAATGAAATTAAGATTTTATTCTGAAAGTTCTTTTATCTTCTTTCTGTAAAGAAGTCTGAAAGAAAGCCTCATCCAGACTGTTTTGCTTGCTTTATGCAATCAAAGGCGGCATGTCCACTGTCTCACCATCGATTTTCACCATTAATGTACAGCCAGTGCCCAAAAATGTGGTTTGTCAGAGCAGCAGCAGCTATTAGATTGAAAACTCTCCTTCTTTCATTTCTTTTCCATTACATGCCTGATTTCTGCAGTGGAGAAAGTTCCTTGTTTCAGTGGCACCTACTTTGGTCTTCGAGACTTTTCTACTCTAAAACATGTTTTTTGACTTCTTTCACTGCATAACACTCAATTATTCAGAATTTAAAGAAAAAGGCTTTTTCCTACTGTTATTCTATCTTTTAATTCTTTTGTCCTCTCATGACTGCCAGGTCTTTTTCTTTTTAAAAAAAACCCTCATTATTTCTAGTACAATACACTTATTTTCCCCTTCAACCTCAACCCTCCTTTCTTAAACAACAAAACACCAAAAAAAACAATGAAAGAACTGCTACAGACTTGATTAATAAAGGATTTAAGAAGTGCAATACAATTAATGACAATTAATATAGTTTTATGGAAATACAACTTGTAAGATGAATTCGATAATTGTACATGTGTATGAGATTACAAATGTAGCTAATAAAGGTCACATTGTTGATTTGATATACTCCTGTGTGATATGGTACAGCATGTTTTAATTAAGAAATAATAATGGTACAAAACAACATGTTATACATATAATAGATTAAAAAACCCAGTTAGATTATATGTTTCCAAAGGTGACTGAAAACCAGAAACTAGCTCAGAGTGTGATTTAGAAACATATTGCTAATATAAAGCTATTAACTGTTCCAGTGGGAAGATTACCAAAACTTTGCTAATATACCCTACAGAAAACATTAATATTCTGGTACCTGCAAACAAGTAAAAGGAAAGTAATTATGCAGAAAACATGCTTCAGTAGATCATCACTGGCAGTTTTTCAGGGGTGGCAAACTGAGTGGTCTTCTACTTAGAAAACTAGTGTTTGTCTACTGGGAAGAAGGACTGAAGCTGGTTTGTCAGATAAAGAAGGACTTGCTATTGAAAAAATTCTCCTATGTCAGTAATGAAGATATTTTTAGGGAGGTGTAACACCTTCTTGCTTTGGTGTGTTTTTCCTTGCAAGTGGCCCTCCTCTTATTCAACAATTCATTAAAAAATAATGATGGGCTGAAGTGTTTTAGTGAAACTAAATGTAATTCTCAATTTTAGCTTTAATTTTTGTTCTAATCCTTAATAATTTCTTCAGTTATATTTAAGGAGCATAGTTTGAAATTGCAGTTCATATAATGAAAATTTTTTATTTATTTTAAAAATTCAAAGCAATTTGTAATTTCTTAACTATCAACCTAATTTCAGGAAAATTCACATATATATTTTTCTTGATAGCATTTTAACTTTTAAACCAGTAATCTGTTCTGTCAAAAGATTTACCTGTATTTAAGTACAATATTTGCCTATTGTCACTGATGTCAGTTTATTCCAATTATCTCAGTCCAAAAAATAACTCTTATAATCAATTAAACTACACTGCTAAGGGCTAAAGAACTGGAAAAAATATCTTTTGGATAAACACTTGAATGGCTAAAAATCACCATTTTTCCTCTTGTAAGTATGTGCTGGAGAATGGAAACTTGATTATAGCATCTTTTTAACATATTAGAAAAGATCTAGTTTAATATTGTCTAGAAATAAGGAACCATCTTTAATAGTAAGGAGCAGTAAACAATGTATTAAGATTTTTATTAAATTCTTTATTATTAGAAATGTTAATATTAATATTGTATGTTTAGCTGAGATGAACTTTCATTTCATCTGTAATTACTTCCATAGTCCCTTCTATTTTAGAAGTCTTGAATGTAATCTAGAGATCTGGTAATCTGTCATTTCTGTGGTTAAATCAACCACCTAATTGGAGTGTCATTTTATATTCAGAGCAGTGTCTAAATCATCCTCTCTGAGCTATTTCTACCTCTTATTGATTCTTTCTGCTTAATGGCATCAAGAAATAGCTCCTTAGCTACACACAAAGCTGAAAGTTCCATCCAAACTCTCATACCTGCAAAATGCTTTTCTCTAGACTTGAGAAGCACAACACTCCCACCTTTATCCATCCTGAATGATTATGAAAAGACCGTTTTTGTGTTGTCTGTCATTTTGACCATAATACTCTCTGTATATGCAAAGTTCCTTGCATACTGACTCTTTGTTACCTACAGTATACAACCTAAGTTTTAACATTCAAAGACTTGCCTGACCTATTCTTACTACACATCAGTTCACTGTCAAAATATTGACTTAGATCCCACTCTGGCTGGGATGACAGCTTCCATTTCCTACTGCTACTTGTATAAGTATCCCTAATGATTAGGAAAACTTCCTGTAAGCATTCACTTTGCCTTCTCTCCTAATACCCTTCTTTATAATGAACTCTTCAGTGACTTGCTTCTTGTCAGTGAGAAGTGGCTGGAGCACAGAAGCCATTTTTTGTCAGGCTGAACGTAATTTCAATATTTCTTTGCATTTTCCTACCTGCCTTTAATGTGTCATCTATAGCTTCATTCTCTATAGTCCTGGGGTCTAAGACCTTTTTTGGGGAGGGTTAGGGGGGTAGGAGATGTTTCTAAGCATATCACATGCTTCAGCATGAAAAACCTTGAAATACATATGCTTACAGTACAACAGAATATTTTCTACCTATGAGCTTTAAGTATTCCTCATGCAGTATTCACAGTACCTGATAACAGAAGGACCAAAGTATCAGCGTAAACTTTCCAGTTCTTGTCCGTACCAGCAGTGGTACTGAGTGGCTGTTTTGTCGGGCCAGTTCAGAAATCCCATGGCTTTGGACCTGTGCCTCTCCTAGCATTTCAGGTAAGAGCTGTCTCTTCAGAGATGTGCTGTGGCAGGACTGTGCTCCAGGGCAGGGACTGGGGCTGGGGCTGGGGCAGGGGTTGGGACTGGCTGTCCCAGCTGTGCTCACGACTCTGTTCAAGGTGACACTAGGACTGCTGGGGGAGCTCAGCCCTCAAGGCTCTTGCTCTGAGACCATCTATTTAAATCAATGGATAACATAATGAATGTTAATGTAATACCAGTTTCCTTTATATGGCCCTGTAAAGAAGCAAAAATTCCTATACTCAAACCAACACTTCCTCACTGTGATTTAAATGTAAATCCATTTTTCTCTGATGTTAAAGTTAACTTAAATGCCAACAGATGAAGAGTAGTACAGGTTGGTAAACAACTCCCAAAGTCCCACAGATCTGAGTTACTCTGTTGCTTTTCCCAGACAGTAGGACTAATAAAACAAATGATTTATATATGCATTGTTTATTCAAACCAACACTCATTTTTTACAGGAGTTTAACAGAACAAATAAACTATTGGCTGGATTTACAAAATGGGTTAATAATTTTATGACCACTAATAATATATATAGCTGTGTAACTTAATGAGAAAGGTAATCAGCTTTCACACTTCTGGGGCAAACTTAGTAACCCCGTGTGAAGTGTTTTGCTTTCCTCTTAGTACTCAAATATGATCACTGCTGGAGGAGGAATGCAAGGCTTGAAAGAACAGTGAGATAATCTGTCATATATTTCAAACCCTTTAGGCAATATTAATTACTTTCTATCTAGAATATCACTGAAGTCAACTCTAGAAAGTGATGGGGAGTATATAGTCAGGCTGTGAGTTAAATTAAAATATATAATAAAATAGAATAAATGTTTTGTTTTGATCCAAATCTGAGCATATGTATAGTATGTATGCTATAATATGCATAGAACTCAACTTCTGGGTAGTTTGTAGTCAAGATACAGATTTGCCTAATGTCTGGCCTTGTCTATTGAAGAAATAAGGAACAAATCCATGCATAAAATCTTAGTTCTCTCTTCAATCAAACCTTTCAAATTTGGTTCGAACTCATTTTGAATTATTTTCCAATACAGCTGAGAAAGAACATATTTTAGCTCTGGAAGATAAAAATAGATGCAAATTTAAAAGAATATGACTTTGCCAGTGAAGTCCAAACTGAGGTTTGGAATGACTCATTCAGAGATGATCTAGTACATATTTGTCACCACAGGTAAGCATTCTGGGGTATTTAAAAAAAAAAAAAAAAAAAAAGTTCCAAAGATCTTGTAGATATGGCTCCAAGAAACTGCCATCTCAAAAGTATTGATAACAGACAAAACCCACTGTACCTAGTTTGGGATGAAATTTGAATGAGTGGCAACAAGGTAGTTCACGAATGTAGTTTTAACCAAAACCTGTGTTTTCTGACAGATTTTCATCTGTCTCTGTGAAGTTCTCTACATCTTTTACAGATTAAGAATTTTTAACAATTTCAATTTAATCTTCCCACTAATGAGACTGACGTGAGAAAGCCTTTGAAATCTTTGGATAATTCAGCAGTGTTTACAGCAGATGGCTTCCTCTTTGAAGATTTGACATATTATTAGTAGGTTAGTATAAAGTTCTGACAAAACTTCAGTAAAGATATTTTGGTTCTAAAACTAAATTAAAATCCTTTGATAGCAAATCTGATCTGATCTTTTTGGATCAATTGCTTCAAATTGGATTATTGTACTAAGCAAGTGATCATAATGCAACATATCAGAATTGATTTGCTCTACGAGAGTTTATCTTTAATTAGATAAAGAGAAATATGTTATCACTTCAGACTTTTACTGGTTTTGATATGTAATGTTTTTTGATCTATAATGATGTTTTATGCAAAACTGCATCTGGTGGTTTACTGATGTGAATTACTATTATCTACTGCATTATGATACATGGCACAGATTCTGATTCTATGAGATTAAAAAAAATTATGTAATTAAAAAAATTCCTATTTATGCTTTATGTGTACATTGGCTAGATGCAGATTATTCCTGCACACCTGCTGTGTGCATAATTTTGGCAACTCTGAAGATTACATTAATGAAATATGTCATAAATAGTCTTCAAATAACTTAATTCGTGGAATAGTTTGTTTAGAATAAACATTGCCTAATTTTCTGTAGGAGTTTTTTGTTTGGTTTTGGGTTTTTTTTTTTTGAGGATGAATAGTAGAGAAAATAAGGAAAATCAAGAGACACCTAAAAGGTTAGATTTATGAATTAAACGATTTCTCTCCCCACAAAAGCCAAGTAACTTGAAGATGTTTCTAGGCAGCTGTACATTTTTAACTGCTGCTTATATGACAGATTGCAGAGACTGACTCTGGCAACATTTCCTGCTTCAAATTTTCACAAGGGTGAGCTGCTCTTCAAGAGTTTTTAACTGTTTTATTTACTCTATTTTTACTCACCAAGGAAGGACAGGTACTTCATGGGAACTCTAGATTTTTGATGAGTTTCTGGCACCCATCAATTTGCTACTTTTTAGATGCTTGGTAGTTCTTCAGAGCCACTGCCTGCTTATAGATCCCCTCAATAGCTAAAAAAGATCATGAACAGAGCAACAGGGAAACTACCCAGAGAAATTATTTGGATTGCTGTGATAATATTCCCTGAGCTAAACTCTATTTATTAAAGCAGAGAATTGATACAGTTAAAGAAGAATTCTGATAGAAACTGATTCTTCATATGAAGGTTTTATGGGAAAAGAGCCTTGGACATACCATCTTTTTAGTTTAGGCTTCAAATAGACTGAGGCTACCTAGGCTTTCATACATGTAAAACAATTCAGTGGATCCATCTTTGTGTTCTGTGACCCAGCCTTTTTTTACGTTTTCTTTTTCTCTTTTCTTGCCCTGGGTATTTGAATACAAAGTTTATATGATTGTGAGATATTTCCTTGCTGATTATTCTTTACCTTGGTTTTAGGATTGTATAAGAAAGAAAATATCCACACTTTCTTCTCTGGACCAGACAAGTATGAAATACACAAATATGTAATAAGTGCATAGAAATATGTTTAACAGAATTTCAATCTAGACTCCAGTAGTGTAAACACAACTTTTGTAGACATAAATATTTTAAAGACATTTCTTAAAGAGACAAAAAGAACATTTTTAAGCTTGCAGCTTGCAGCAAGGCAACACCACTGTGGTCAGAACAAGTATATTGTATTCATCTCAAATCTTACTTTCCAGCAGTGGAAGTGCCATGATCTTGTTAAAAATCATTTGTTGATGTTAATTATGTTGTCTTCTTTGAGGAATGTCCTATAATCTTAGAGCACATAAGCAATATTTCTGAAATACAGTCCAAGGTTGTGCAACAGGTCTAGTTGTGCAATTCCTTACCTGTATCCAATTGTTTACCATTGTCAAATTCCATACCTGTAAAGGTGCTGCCACTGTTATTGATTTTACTGGAAATCTTGCAGCCATGATTTATCTTTCCTGTAATTTCATTGATTTCCTGAAAGTAAAGAGCTGTGGGTTTTTTGATTTGCATAAAGTTGAAACTGTTCCATGCACACCAGATATCAATGTAGTATTATTTGGCATTATGATTAATGTTTCTATGTGAGCATACAGTTGTTTTTGTTATAACATAGCTTTACAAGCAAAATATAAAGTCAAATATGATGAAAAACTTGAAAATTGACCAATTTCTTTTTTTTTCAAACAATTTTTAGCACATGCACAAATACATGGTGTGAGATAGAACTATGAACTGTTTGTCTTGACTTGTTTGTCTGAGAGATTACTTGCTTGCAAGAATGGCTACAAGGCCACATATATATCTGGCCTGGGAAAAGCATCTGCTGCAAGGCCACAGATATATCACTGGTGAGAAGCATCTTGCTAGTGGCTGCAAGATAGTTATGAAGAATATCCTGAACCGTAAGTTCGTGTCATTGTTATGGAAACCACAGCCCCAAATAGTGATAAGAAGGCTTGTTGAGACAAGCCCTGAGCGATCTTCTGATCATCCACTGCTGAAGCACTGAGAGACTTGGAACATACAGGGGATGACCCCCAGGACGACCCTTTGGATGCGAGAGACTCAGACACCTGAGACGCAAGAGACTTGGACCCTTGGGACACTGTGGATCCATGGTGGTGACTATACTCGCAACCCTATCCTGACTGCTTGCTTGATTTCTGCCTTTTCCTTCCCTTCTACCCTATCACTACCTCTTTTTCTCTTACTTTTCATAATAAAAGCTTCTTCTAGTGTGCAGCATTTGACCTCATTTGTGTCTTAATCTCATTCTTGGGATCATATCAAAACCTCCCCCAGCATTGGATAGGGCCACGTGATTATATTAATGGTGCTATGCATCTGAGAAGGTCTTTTAGATAAATGATTCATAAATATGTGCTCAGCTGCTTGAGAAGGATGACACTGATGTACTCAGTAGACCACTACAGGACCATAGAACTCATTTGAATGAAATCTCTCTGAAATACAAACAATAGTGTATTTATCCAAGAGAAAAGGATGATTTTGTAAATGTTGAGTAACATTGTCTTTGTAGTGCTTTAGCTTGTGCAGTTCTGATGTGATGCTGACACATTCAGAATATTAAAAGGACTAGAAAAGGATAAATGCAAAGGATATATATAAAAGTGTTAAAGGAACCCCATAAGAGATTACAGAGATTATTTCATGTGTTAAAAACAACAGTTTATCATAGGCTGCTTTCTTAAAGGTGTAAAAGATCTGTATTTAATGCAGGATAGCATAATGCAGTCTGTTTTTTCGCTCAGGAATTCATGAAGTGAGATAATGAAGCCTGTACTTCTCATTATGCTTTTTGTACAGCACCAGGAAAACATGTATTTTCAGTCTAGATTATTTTTATTTTAAATGAAAGCGAAAAGTAAGCAGATGACGCACAATTACATAAACTCCTAAAGAAACAAAATGCAAATTGTCAACCTCAAATATTCTCCATCTTGAAATCTCTTACAGTCTTGTTGCTGATATAGTCCATGTCTTTAAAGATGTGAGTGGCAGGGAAGTGAATGTGAGCCCTTTTCTGACAAAATATTTCCATCATTCACTGGGAGAGCTCCCCTCCTCCAAGAACTGCATTCCTTTCCTCCCCTACACACCTTGCATTTTCAGTTTGCAGTAATGTTGAAGAGTTAATATCATATATAGGTCATTCTACATGGTGAGAAATAACACAGAAGTCAACTCTGAGGTTAGAATTCAGATTATGTGCTTGCAGACATCGGGGACATTTCCAGATCATCACCCTAGTTGGGTGCTACTGAGAGTAAAACCATGAGTAATCAATGGCTCTCAGGTCTGCCAACACAAGAGCTGCTGGAGGTATCCCCAGTTTTCAGGCAGTGATGAATAGCAGTTTCAGATAGGTGTATGTTTCTACAGTGCTGTAGATTTAAGAGATGACATTATAAGAAAATTACAAGTTGCAGAAAACTTACTTTCTTTTCTTGCCTTCTGTTTCTACACTTTTTGTGAAAAGTTCAGCTGCTGTTGCCAATTGGAAACATTATTTTTAGGTTAGTTATATTTATCTCAATAACTTCATCTATAAGGTAATGATAAGCTGTTTAAAAATAAAAAAATAAACATGAACAGTTAAATTTTTTTCATCTTACACACAGATATATGCATTTTCTACAGTAGCTACTCCTGTTGTGTTTTCTGTTTGCAGGTAGAAGAACATGTGATATTTTCCTACAGACTCATTCTGAGTTATGAAATACTTTTATCACCTGTTTTAATATTATGTCTTACATCTGTATATTACTGTATTCTTTTAATAGTTCCCCATAGAGTTATTAAAGTCTTTGTCGTTCCTTTTAGATTCTTTCCCATTGTCAGACGTACTGGACAAGTCAGTTTGTACTCCTGCTCTGTCTGTACTCTTATGATAATTTTGATATGCAAATACAGTCATCTGGTAGTACAAATCTATTCATATCCCCTATGTCGTGGTTTGGGCCTGGTTAGCAGGCAACCACCACACAGCAGCTCTCTCTCCCTTCTCCTCCAGCAATGAGAATGGACAGAGAGCCAGTCCTGGGGCTTTAGATAGGACTGGGATGGGGAAAAATCACCCTTTATGATCACGAGCAAAAGGCAGACTCGTTAGGGGAAGAAAAAAAAGAACATACATTTATTACAGACACTAACAACACACAACAGAGTAGGACAGTGAGAAGCATTGTCACATCTTGAGAACACCTTCCCCCCACCGCTCCCTTCTTCCCAGGCTCAGCTCTGCTCCTGATATCTCTACCTCCTCCCCCAGTGGTGCAGGGGCAGGGAATGGGGGGTGCAGTCAGCACTGCCTCTTCCTTTATCTTCGGTGAGGGGAGTGTCCGGAACTTGTTCCTCCTGCTCCATCGTGGTCCCCCTCTCACAGGAGACAGTCCTCCACAAACTTTCTCCAACATGAGTTCCTCCCATGGGCCACAGCGTTCCCCACACTACTCCATCGTGAGTCACTAAATTTCTCCAATTGGATTCCCTCCCATGGCTGCAGCCCTTCCCGAGCTGCTCCGGCGTGGGACTGTCCCGCATGCTGCAATCCTCCCAGCACTGAATTACAGCAATGGGGCTACTTTTTCCAAGACCCCAGGCTTCTTTGGGCACCGCACCTTGATTATGCCAAGCAGAAGCCACAGGCCATAAATCAATGTCTGCTCCACTGTAGATCTTCATGGGTGGCAGGGGGGGGCTGCCCTGCCATCTCACCACAGGATACAGGGGGGTCTCTGCTCCGGCACACCTCCCCCTCCTTTCTTCCTCCGTTCCCCCACTGACCTTGGTGTTCACGCAGCTGCAGCAACTCCTCCTAAATCCCACTGCACGTCACCACGTCCCTTCTTAAATACGTTATCACAGAGGCACAGCTGATTGGCTCAGTTTCCAAACAGAAGTGGAGCTGGCTTGGAGCTGGGGGAGCTTCGAGAAGCTTCTCACAGGGGCTGCCCCTATAGCCCCCTACCCTGCCACCAAAAAAATTTACCACTCACTCAACCCAGGACACCCTATTTCCTTTTTTTTTAAGGTGTTGTTTTATTTTATTCTTAATCCCATTCAGTTCACAAATGTGGTCACGAAATGCCTGCTGTTATGTTCATGTTCTTTGCTATTTGGTGCTGTGAGGGAACCTTGTGTCTGAAAACTCAGATGAGCTCTCAAACAACGTAGATATTACAGAAATATCCAACCACTGTAGAAGTTGGTGGAGCCATTTGAATGCAGACATGTTACCTCTTTACTTTCATTTTTCTTTTTTTCCCCACTTCCCAGCTGCTCCAGTTGTCTCAAAAACAAAATAGTTGTATGAATTTAATCTTGGCCCTTGGAAACATGGCTTTCCTGAAAGAAGGATGTGGCAGCTCCTGACTGCCCATTGCCTCTCTGAAAGGCTGCTCTCAGGTCCACCTGCCCTTCCTGGGTGGGAGGAGGGAGCCAGGGCGTGGGGACCAGGGCATGTGCAGGCCACGTGCCCAACTGCAGCCAGCACTGGCTGCTCACCTGCACACCAAGGCAGAGCAGTGTGTGGATCACTGCTCTGCATCTGTCAGATAAATCAAGCACCTGTTGTAAATTCAGGAACATGAGGCAGTATCTGGCACTTCTTGTACTACCTGGGCTTCCTGGAAAAACAAATGAATTAAAATGGTACAGAACTGACTAATATTTTTCTGTCAATGGCTATAAAGCATCTATAAAATATATATAAGTACATTTTTTTCTTTTAAATAAACATATTGAGAGGTTGTTATTACAATTAATTTGTCATAATATTTTAAAAATAATTGTCTGCTCAAATAAAGAAAAAAGATAATTTTCTTCTTGTAACACTGTACTTCCGATTGTATTTTAAATAAATCTTCAGTGTGGGAAGTAAAGTAAAAGATATCTTTAAGTTTCTTTCATGCTATTTATAATCTGCTGGGATACCTTACTTATGTCTACTCTTTAAGAACCAAGCTGACAGTGAAGAACAGTGCAAGTAACTCAGTTCTATCTGCTTTTTGTTCCAGTCATATCTCCAGATCTTTGCAATCTTGGGGAAATGGTCTGGAATTAACTTCTAATTCTCAGTCCTGTGCCATGCCTGAATCTACTGTCTTTCTTGCAAGATCTCATAAAATTTCTTTTGATTTGCCACATAGATATAGGGAAACTAGACTGTAGATGTGTGGCTTCCTTCATTGATTTACAAATGCAAGTAACAGCAATAAATGTCTGTTAATATAATACTCAGGAAGAAAGCAGGATCATTCTGTCTCCAAATGCCTTAAATACCTTGTTTAGTCCATGCTTTCTTTACTGTATAAATTACAAAAATAAAATTAAAAAAAAAAAAAGGCATCTGTTAAATCACTGTTAAATCTATCCATTCTTTTCAGCATTTCTGACAATGTTCCTATACTGAGGAAGGAAATAATTAGACAAAGTTGGATATAATAGTGTTTTTGTAATAGAAATATTTTACTGTCTTAATTTTTTAATTTCTGGAAATCAGTATTTTCTAAAATGTTTCAGTCAAATAATAATATTATCTATTTTAACTGAAATTCCTTTTCTTTGTCCCTAAGAATAATGTTCTCACATCATTTAAAGATAAAGCCTGTCAATATAGGAACTGAATTCATGGATAAGGAAGAAGGAAATCTTTTCCTCTGTTGTCACAATTAAAGTTATAGTTTTTTAAAACTATCTTAAGGAATGCCATTTTTTTCATTCTCTGTTGTCATGATATTGATGATTTATTAGAAGAACATTCTATACCTTGATTTAAAAATATTAATATCTACATTAATCTGCATTATAATCCCTTCCTTATACCTGTTTTATGTTTTCTACTTAAACTCAGCCTGGAAATTGCTGTATTGCTGAGTTAAATTAAGAATTTCCTTTCAGTTGTTTCCATTCCTGGAATACCATAAATATTCTAGTCCTATTCTATCCATCTTGATCCCTGTGCAATAAAAACAGCTTGGTTAGACATTTCTAACCTTATCCAAATATTTTCTTAACAGACCTTCCCACTTTATCACTTACTGTTTTCAATGAATGCTATAACTCTTTCCTCACATGATTTAGGCCACATTTTTCAGCTTGTGAGTCTTACATTAGGCATATCAGTCTATGTGTCCAGAGCAGTTGTTTAAATATTGAGCCTCAGCCCAAATGTATAAACATAGGCAGCTGCATTTTAATGTTAAGTTCAGAAATGACACTACTGGGAATTTGTCCTTGTAGGTCATTCAGAAGTCAGTATTAATTAAGTGGGCTGTGATAGCATTATGTATGCACCATATTTGTCTTAGCAATGGAGGTGGATTGGAGTTTCAAAATTTCACCTGCAAATTTGTTTTTGTGTGGTTTAATCTGCCCTTAAAGAATTTAATTGACTGTATAATAGTAGGAAATTATCTGCATGTCTGGAATACACACTTTGATTTTCTAAATAATTTTGCAGTGGAGTTTTCAATCTATGAATGATTTATTATTATCTGTAACATGTGCAGTCTGTTTTTGAAATGCAAGCCACCAGGAAAGGAGTAAAAGAGTTAAAGAAACAAAATGTATTCCTTACGAAGAATAGTCAAGCTTCTTGCAAGAGGATTCATGTAAGCAACTTTTAAGAGAGATCTTAATTATCAGTGTGTCTGCCACCTCTTACTTTTTATTCAGTACAGAGATGCCTTTTTGAAAATTCTCATGAGAGTTAACATCTTCATTTTCCAAATGATAAAAACAACAACATTATTTGTACATTTTATGACACTGCAGCCTTTCCATCTGTCCTGGGTGTCACTGCCTGCATTTGTGCACCATCACATAATGAGGCATGTTTCAGGAACTAAAATCCCTCTTTCCTGTTCATTATGCATGTGGCATGTAATGCAATTTATTGCATAACAGATGTCATAGCTAAGTACCCAGGTTCATGTCATGATTCATTCATTTGAAGACAATCTGTTGCAGCAGAGTAGAGCTTTCAAAAATCAGGCAAACTTTTGTGTTTGCCTAGGCACTTCGGATTTTGTGCTGTACTGTGCTAAGTTGGATAGGCTAAGACATCGGGTATAAGAAAACTTGTGCTAGGGCCTAGAGTCCAGTCTGGAAATTTGACATTTGAGTATGTGTCTACTTCTTTGGCTTTTTATCTTACTTATCTGAAAAAACATAACTTATTTCTAAGTTACAATGCTTTTCTTTAACATTTTATCTTGATTCAACTCTTACTTCTTCAAACTCCTATAAAAATAAATTGCACAGTTCAAAATTCACCACTGCAGTTATTGGGAGAGCTTTGGGGATGTTAAAAAATGAGAGTTTGATGTGTTGGATGTTAAATGTTTGATGTGTTTGGGGATGTTAAAAATGAGAAATTTTGTGGAACATTATTATATTGCCCTTCTAAACCTAGAATAATTCATAGCAGGCAATATTTTACATAAGATTGCCATTAAACATGGTCTACCTTTAGTGGAAAAAGCAGGCAGTAATAAGTTATACAGGAATTAAAAATTATCTGAATCTGAGGAGATACAGTTTCAAACGTGGTAACTCAAATCATTATTAGGCTTAGAAATATGACAATCATATGAATAGAAGAAAATTTTAAAGTTCTTCAGTAGGCACTGCCTATTTAATCAGTAGGCATCCAGCACTTCTAGCAGATGCTCAGAATTCATGCCTATTGGAATTTTGCAAATGTATGCAACCACAATAAAACAGTTTTGAAACTCTACAGATTATATCACATTTTTTTTCTTTTTTTTTAATTTGTACTAGTAAGAGCAAAACCATTTCTGTTACGAGGTTTAACAGAAGAAAAAGATGTGTCTCATAGACATCTACAAACAGGATTACTCACAAAACTGATGTCTTTGAGTGTCTGAAAACTACAGTCTCACTCAAGTGGATGACAAAGCCTCTTTAGAAAAAGTGAAAATCTGAGTCAGTTGTGTTTTTTTTTTTTTTTTTTTTTTTTAATTATTTTTACTCTGATGATTTAGAAGCCTCATCCAGTAATTGAGATGAAATGAAGTCCATAGAGTTAGTTTGTCCATTTAATATTCCCCTGGTTCTTGTAAAGGACTATGCAAAACCCCAGCAGGAATGTTTCTCACTGGGAATAATTTGGAAACCTCTCCAGAGAACATAGAAATTGATTTCCCATCTGCTTTGGAGGACGTCTGATGGGAGATATTTTTCTTGTGAGTGTGCTGTCAACTGCCCTCTACAAGTATAGGTAATGATAGGTTGTAGTGCCCACCAATACATAGTTTCAGCAAGAATGGGTCCAAATTCTAAAAAAAATCTTGTATGTCAGACAGAGTTCTCGTTGCATAAACTTTATTAATATGAATAAATATTTTCAACAGTCTTCAGAAAACAGCTGGGATGCTATTCAGCGTAGAATTGTCACACTGCGTATATTCTCTAGAAAGACCTTTAATATCAGTATTACTAATCTACCGAACCTCCAAATTCTTTTGTGAAAAATTATTATCCTGTTTCATTAGAATGGTTTTGTTGCTGTGTTCAAGACAGATTCGGATGATACTTTAAGGGCCTGTTTTTTTCAGCATGTGTATTATAATACTTCGAAACAGATTCTTGACAAGCTCATTCCATGATTTTCTAGTTTACCTTATCTGTACTTAAGGTAAAAAGATGTCCAGGGAATGTGACAATAATAAGCCTGCTGATAACACAGCAGGAAAAAAAAAATCATCCCTTCTCACCTTTCCCACTAAAGCTGTAGTGGAGGTTTTAAGCATAGCTGATAAAGAAGTGAATTTCAGTTTTGTGGGAAACTTTGGCCTGCTGGTGTTGTACTTCACTCTGTATCAGAAGCAAGTGTGAAGATGGATAATTTCACAATGGCACGGGACAGTTGTGTTTGGAGGGAGCCTGTGGGTGATGGGTGCATGGGGCAGGTGCCTGAGCTGCAGCAGGCTGGCACACCAGGTGCGTGGCCGGTGGGCAGGGAGCTGGGGAGCCCTGCGGCTGGAGTTTGAGCAGCTCTGCACTGCCAGACAGCTCGTCTGATGTGGGCGAAAGGACACTGGAAACAGAAGCTTCAGTTCTGCTGACTCAGCATGTTCAGACAAACAATGCTGTCAGAAGCCTTTCCCTCCAGGAGTTTTTGGCCAGCTCTGATTTTTAAAGAAGTCAGATGCACAACACTTTTTTTTTTTTTTTTTTTTCCTGTCTCAAGATGATGCCGGAAACAGAACTACTTAACCATTTCTTCTACATTACAACTAGGGAAGGATAGTCTCAGAAATCCTCTCTGAATTCTCACACATGAAGCTTTGGGAAATAATGACTCTGAAAATGGCATATTTAGAACTGAAGTAGATTCTTGGCTCAGGCTGGATGTTGAGACACTGACACTACTGTCAAAATACATTTTGCAGCATGGTTTCATCTTCAATTCAGTTAAAACAAGTCAGTCTGCTTTGTTTGTACACTTCCTAACAGTGTCATCTTTATAGCTGCACATCTCCTGTTTGCCTATAGAACAATTATAAAATTCTCCACATTTAGAGATTGAAATTATTTAGAAGACTTTTTTCTTTTTCTAGTGAGTTCCTATGCAGAATTTACTGCACAAAACATTAACTTATTTTCCTACCCACCTTAAAATTTCAAAGTAAGAAAGCTCTTGAAATAGATTAATTTCCTTAGTGCTGGGGCATTTTAAAATAAAGGATTTCTTCTCTGCTTATTGACTGTTTCTGTTGAAAACCTGGTGTGTTTTAGTGCAAATATAGTATATAAACTACAGATCCCTAAGCTTCATTAGTATCTGCATTTCTGATTTTAACATCAACCATTACTAATCATACAGGTGGTTCTTTTATGTGGTGTGTAACACTAATACAGAAAGAATACTTCATTAAAAAATGGTTATATATAGATATGTTAAATGAGATGGTAGACATGACTGATTTTTTTTTTTTTTTTGGTGATGCACAAATTTATCCCCCCTTGAGCTCTACTCCAATTGATTCTGTGTATATATATCAGGCAAAGATTATTACTGCAGATGGAGGTACATGTCCACATATGTTCATATGTGACACTCTTAAAAGAAGCCAAATGACCAATATATGCATAAGATTTCATGAAGTTCAGCAAACAGCATGAACAAAATTTGGAAGGTTTTTATTACTGGGATTCAGTTGTATGCTCTTGTGAACTAACCTTGACTGTAGCTTAAATAGCATAGCTTTAAAAAGTGGTGGATCATAGGTTGAGTTTAGTTTCTTCATAAAAATGAATTTCATCCTTTTGGTAAAAGGAAACATGCTTCTTTTCCTTGAAAGAAAACATGGGTGAGAAGATAATCTAGTTTAGAAACAAGAGGAAAAAATTATCAGGATTATCTAAAAGGGATCTATTGTTACCTTATTTTATGCTTCATTTCTTTTGTTAATACAAAACTATTTTTTTAGTGTAAAATCTTAGTGGCACATGAAGAACTTTGACTTTGACTCTGTGGTTTTTACAAGGAACAACCACAGTTATGGGGAAAAAAAAACAGTGAAGAAGAATAGTATACTGAGATTATTATTTTTAAAACCCCTTTTAAAGAACTACTGCAAAGCTAGCATTGCTGTTATTAGACAGGGGAGTGTAGGTAGAACACAATTTCTCACTTCAGACACCTACTATGTGCCTTTGGCAGTAGAAATTAAATATCAGAATCTGAGAACTAGAATATTTAAAAAATATTTTGTTGGCTTTCACATGTTGCTTGCTACTCTCAGCTACCCACTGCTTCAGGCTATCTGTCATACTGTTGGTGTATCTTCTTTTAACCAGGGAAATTGCAAAAGCAGCATACAAGTGTACATCCAGCTGTATGATAAAGTACAGTAGCAATTTCTGATGGGATGTCATTTGGATGCACATGCAGTGTTGCTGTGATGAAAGGAGGATGTATGGAGAGATAATTGATTATTATTTATACATACTGATTTTTTTCTCTTGCTGCACTTTATATTTTGGACATATAGGCGGTAACTCTGATTTTGGAACCCATATTGCCTTTCTATGTTGTAATGATTGCTGCCATGTCATTAACTCTGGAACAATTTCTTAATTTGTTACTCTACTCAGGTGCATTGGCTCTGCAGTATGATGACTTGAAAACTCAACGGTGAAGACAGCAAGAGATGTACAGCATAGCAACACTGAGCTTTCTTCTGTGGACAAACTGACAATGTGGAAAAAAGTCTTTGAAGACATGATGGCTGTAGTTGTCTGACATTCTCCTTGGAGCTACGTTACACACTTCCAAGACGTACCCATGCCTGGTCACCTAGCAAAGGCAGTTTGAAAAGTGAAATGTCACGACCATCCTATGAAAACCATGAGTCTGTGACATAGCAGGGTATGAGTGCATGAGGATGAATAGTGTGCAGGAGCAAGGGCAGGTGAGGGAATTATGGAGTCATGAATTTTATGGCTAGATAATCCTTGCTCTGTGTGGATTTATTAGCCTCACTAGAGAGTTAGCTACCTATAAATTGTATTCCCCATTTCCCCCTCCTGTTTCTACAGGAGCCAGGGACCCATAGTCTGTAGTATGCATGAAAATGCAGGCTTTTTCTGACCACTGTCTGGTAGTGGTCAGAATGGCAGGCAGCACATTGCAAATGCAGCCTTACATGTTGGTGACGTAAAAGCCCATAGGTTTTTTGTGTGTGATAGATGAGGAAGTCAAAACCAATGAAGTGTTGATAAAATACTGTTTTGTGAGGTATCCAATATGAAAAAAAAAAAAAAAAAAGCAAAGCTAAAATATTGTAAGCTTTAAAAAAGTATGAATATAAAAATAAGCCCTTTTTTTGCTAAAGAATTTCATGTTGATAAGTAATAAATTTTAAGGCATGTTACCAATACTACATCTAATTTGAAGACATGATTACTGTAGTTGCCTGACATTCTCTTTGGATTTATACTACATACCTCTAAGAAGCACACATGCCTGCCCACTTAGCAAACACAGTTTTATGATTCTATGAAAGTGGAAAAATTCCTAATCAATGAATTAGCACTTTCCCATAATAGATGAAGTGTTAGAGCATATTAGATATTAGATCATATTAGATCATCCTGGCTTTATTAGTGAAGAGTACAAGATCCTGTATTCCAGGGAGATATTTACACTACAGGGTGAAAAATTACAAAACCATTTATTTATAGAGGAAGCTTCTCTTCTCAAAAAATAGGAAGTTAGTGGGATAGCAATATCCTGGACTATACAGGAATTATGGTGTCTGAATGTGGTGGGTTTTTTTTGTTTGTTTTTTTAATGGGAACCCATACTACTGTAGAAAAAAATGTTGTGTCTTGTACCAGATATTCTCAGTACAGTGTAAAGACAATAACTCTATATAATCTGCATCAAATAAGTCTGTTCAGAGTGGTGTTTGCAGGAAAAAATGCAGATGTGTGCCTCTGTAAAACTCCTAACTATATCTATGAGGAAAAAAAAAGGAATGTATCCGCAAGGTCCTTTTGGTTCCCTAGAGAGCCAAGTTATTCCAAAATACATAAATCAAAGAAGCACTGTATAGTTACTGCAACAGTATGGTGGTTTTGAAAGTAATGAGAGGTTGCTATTACCTTTCTTAATAATGGCCCATTGGTTTTCAACTCACATATGTTTTTGTGTATTTGTGAGTTTACATAAAAATACAGAAATGTGTAGAAAACACATACATATATATATATATTGCAAAATATTTCACAATTGAGTACAGTAAACAACAAATTACTATGTGGAATGTAATACAGGAAGGTGTAGTTCATAAAGTCATAAATTTCTATCTCATTGCTACAGCAAGATCAAAGAAAATGAGACAGTACTGGACAAAATCTCTGTATCTTCAATCCATTTGTTCCTTGTGAAAAAAACCCAACCCAACAACAAAACCAAGCAAAACCCCACACCAAAAACCTAATGAACAAAAACTCCAGACAAAACCCAAACCCTTAGTATAGTATGAATTTCTTTTACTTAATTGTAATTATCTAGTTGATGCAGACATCGTGCTTCCTACGCTGTCCCTATTGGGTAGATGTGAAAGCCTTCTCTATATATCACAGGTTCCATAAACTGTAGTTAGATGTAAACTGGAGGTTACATAGGTGAGATTTTCAATTGTTCAACTCCAGTGTCATTGAGCATTATCATCATGGTGTGTCAAGGTAATAGTGAATCTTCAGCTGTCCATGTGTTTGGATCTCTCTCCCAGTATCAATACCTTTCTGTACCTCTGTGTTTGTGTGTGTGTGTATACACATACATATAAATAGTTGTCTCCATACATTACAATTTTATATAAGTGCAGGCTATTTTCTATAATAATAATAAGGAAATGTGTATGTTTGAGCAATGAAAAAGGATATCCATTTACATGGATAGAAATATAGGGAAGATATTAATATGTCTGGGACACATGTATGAGGAAAGGTCAGTGAAACAACAAATGAGAAAACCTCCTTTTGGTAAGTGAGAACATTTACTTCTTTTAAAAAACAGGGAGGATGAAATGTGTATGTTCTGCCTTAACTCTGTCTACCCTTTTCATTGAGATGCTCCCAGATAATGAGCTTGATAGAATGCGTACATCAAACATTTAAACCTATGTACTACCTTGCTTGTCATAAACACTTTGTAATAAGACAGTGCTTTCTTAGCCTCATACTAACAGAGAAGGGCATCTTTCTCTCTCTTTCTCTCATCCTTCCTCTCCTTTTGATTTTGCTTTTACTTTTTCTTTATTGCTGTCTTTCTCTATCTTCCTGTAAATCTGTTTTCAAGCACAGCTGCTGACAATATGTCTTTTCTTATGCAGCACTCTGTTGTGTGTTGATGATTTTGTTCCTTGAAGGGAAAAGACAGACAGAAACTTAAAGTATGGAAATAATAATAAATCTCCCCCAAAACTAAACCCCTCAAATATTTTTCTTCTCTTTAGTTCAATTATGTTTTCAACTGAAATAAACCAACACCCAAATCAAACAAAACCCCCCTGCCAAACCCCCAAAACATAAACATATTTTAACACTATATTTCAAATTTAGAAAACACTGACTTAAACTCTAATAATTATCTGACTCATTCCTACGGTTGTCTGACTGACAATATCTGCTTGGTCTAATACATGTTTAGTAGATGTCACATTCAGTTGATCGAATATACATTAAATGGAGAATTGTCCTGAACGCTGATTTGGGAAACCAGGAAATAGTTTGAAGGCAGTTGGTTGAAAGAAGAGAGGAAATACTCATGAACAGTTACAATAACTAATTTCTACTCTGAAAAGGAAATGTACCTTTATTGTCACTGCCTTTTTCACCTTTTTTTCTCTACTTCATTTTGGAATTACCTCCACTCATTTTTCCCCTGTTAAAAAGCATACAAGAGTAAACAGCAGCTAAAAGCATGAAGAAAAGAGAGGAGAAAATAGAAGATGACTAAAAAAAATGGGGACAAATGAAAACAAATTCTGTTATATATTTTCACATTTGGTAGAAAATATACTAGGAAAGATTTAGAAAAAACTTTTTGCTGAAAAGAGGGTTTCATTCAAAATCCTGCAGCTAGCCATTCATTGGCACGATGCAACAGACAGGTCTGTGAGGCTCTACTGCGATAAGGCAATATTAGCTGACTACCATCTGTTTTTCATGTGAACTTTTTTGAACCGCTAATCCATCTGATTGAATATCAGAGTGTTGCATGCAGAGAAGGGTTTGTTAATGTGGGGTCCCCTCTGTTGCACAGTTAGGAAGATATTTACTGTTGTTAAGTCCCACATAAGAAATTGGCTGCTAATTGTTAACAAAATCTTATTTGTAAAATGACGGATTGGAAAAATGTGAAAGTATTTCTGTGTCTGAATTTAAAGCCATTACAATAATCATATTTGCAATTGGTTCAGTTGCAACAGTAACTGTTCATTAATGTTCTCCGGGTTATGAAATTTGTGTGATCCAATGCGAAAACATGTGCTACTGTGGTTAGCATAAATGCTATAGATAAGCCTATCAATGTTCAAATGTGTCAAAACAATTTTTAGTCAAACAGATAGGTGGCATGTAGGATTCAGCAATACTTTTAAATGCAATAAGGTCTACCTTAATTACCTTGCAGACAAAACTTTAAATTTAGTCTCTTATAGTCAGCCAGTATTAGTTTATCTCAGAAAAACCTTGGCAGTAATAGTCACTAGATTGTCTCTCAGCTCTGCATGACCTGCATCTTTAATTGTTTTGGGAAATAAAAGGTAATTGCAACCCACACTAAGTGAGGAGAGCACAAAATACCTGTGTTGTGGGGCCTGAACTGATACCAGATGGATGGGAGGGCCTGTGTATAAAGTGTCTTCCTTGCTACATTTTGCCACAATCGGAGAGAATAATGCTGAATCTCCACTAATATAACTAACAAAGGGTAGCAGCTGAGCGTGTTAAATGTCCCAGGACTTCCTAATGCCCTCCATCCCTGCTCTGAAACAGTCTATGTTTAATATCAGGACATGCAGATGAGTGAGCGTCTTCATATAGCTTTAGAAAAGAAGAAAGTAAGATGAAAAATTGATTATTGCCTATTTTTTGCTTTTATAAAGATTTCCTGGAGGAAAAAGAATGTTGTTGAAATTTCCATTCAATTTTGTAATTCTGGTTAAGTGGCAGATACTCAGAGACCTTTTTCTTTTTCTGAACTCAGAGAAATTAAAAAACTTACTAAAATCAAGCTGAAGATCGGGTTGGATTTCTACTTTTGTATCACACTTAGTTTTATTGATATGTATGGTGGTGAGGTGACCTTAGCTGCCTACTAGATATCCCCACCCAGCTGCTCTCTCACTCCCCTTCCTCAACAGGACAGGGGTGAGACAATAAGATGGAAAAGCTTGTGTCTGAGATAACGACAGAGAAATTACTCACCAGTTACTGTCATGGTCAAAACAGACTTGACTTGGAGAAAATTAACTTAATTTATTGTTGATTAAAAGAGATTTGGATGTTAAGAAACAAAGACAAACAGCAAAACACCTTCCTCTCCCCCCCACCCCTCTTTTGAGGCTTGTCTTCACTCCTTCATTCCTGATTCCTCTACTTTCTCCATGCTGAGGGGCACAGGGAGATGGGGAACAGGGACTGGGGTTAGTCCATAATAGCTCCTCTCTGCTGTTCCTTCCTTCTCACACTGTTTCCCTGCTCCAGCATGGGTCCTCTCCATGGACTGCAGGGGAATCTGCCCGGAGCACTTCATCAGCTCCTTCTTCCTCTCTGACCTTAGTGTCTGCAGGGTTGTTTCTCAGACTTTTTTCCTTCACCCCTCTTATATGCTGCCAGGCAGCATTTTTTGCCTTTTTTTTTTTTTATATACATGAAGAGGTGGTAGAATTTTAGCCGAGGGCCTTGGCTGTACCCTGCAGTGTGTCCATCGGAGCTGGCTGGAACTGGTTGTGTCAGACATGAGACAGCTCCTGTCTCTCCTCACAGAGGCCGCCCTGCAGCCAAAACTGCCAGCACCTGGGCACCTGCACCCAGTACAGTGACAAGCATCAGGTTTGCATTAAAATGCACTGTCCCAGGAGCCTAATATCTCTCCTTGATATTTACTATGAATTAATGACAATAATAAAAATCCTCATATTAACTAAGTTTACTCACTGATAAATAAAATTGTTTTCTGATAGTTGAACAGATTAAATTTTTTCAAATTGTACATAGACATCTCTGAAAGTGTTCTTTCATATGGGAAAGACAGACTTTGCTGAGATACTGTGGGCATGAATCAATTCAAAGAAAAATCTCAGCTGCAAAGAATGATACACTTTACAGATTTGACAGTGCAAGGACAAAGGATTAGAGTTCTATTCTAATTTTTGGAGAGAAAATGCACTTTTTGAAAAATAGTGTTTTCAGTGATCAAAAGATTGGAATTGCATGCTTACTTGCAATGCTTCAGTACCATTAGAGCTAAAGTAAAAAAAAAGGAAATTAGGACTTTGAGAATATTTACCAGTGCATCAGGAAGAAATTCGCTATGCTGCATATTAAGGCTCAGAGATCTTCCTTTTAATTAGCAACTTAAGACTAAAATTTGTTAGTAACAAAAGCAGGAAATTTACAAATAAAATTAAAATTTTGGTTTAGATTTTTGTTTTTATCTTGCTACTCTGCATATGCAAGAAGGGAAGTAGTTGCATTGTTTTCAATGAAATACACAAATAAGTATTGTTTGCAAACTGAGATGATGGTTA
Source organism: Tyto alba (assembly GCF_018691265.1). Classification (NCBI taxonomy): domain Eukaryota; kingdom Metazoa; phylum Chordata; class Aves; order Strigiformes; family Tytonidae; genus Tyto; species Tyto alba. The sequence goes on from NW_024881275.1 coordinate 26,380,949, forward strand.
TATACTTTTTGCATTCCTTCCAGCCATAGTTTTATCCTTTTTGGACACAGCAGGTTTTTCACAAGAAGATGGAGTAGACTGCATGCTCCTCTAGTATTTTATAGTCTCTGACTCTTACCCTGCTTCAGCTGCTGCCATTGGCAAAACATTAGTTGAATGAAATTAGACCAGTATCTGATTTTTTTGGTTGATTTGTGAACATTATGCTCTTAACAGATTGCTTTTATTTAAAGTCTCCACTAGAATGAGTTAAGAGAAGGAAACTGCAGGTGGAATGGCAAAGAGCAGCAGGCCAGCTTCCAGCTCCACAGAGTACACAAGTAAACTAAACCATTAATGTATTGTTGATCCTGTTTTCATCAGTTCACAGTTCCTTGTGAGTTCATGCATTTTGACTGCAGAGTTTACATCAAAAGCATTCCAGTGCAGTTGAGCCTTTGGACTTCTTCCCTGCTGCCATGTGAGAGATATCACAGTTTAAAAATGGAGCCATAGAAAACAAAAGTGCAGGAGTGTTTAGATTTTATAAAGATCTCTAAGAAAGGGATATGCTTATCATTTCAGTAATCCTTTATGTGGAGTGGCAAGTGCTTCATTCTCTGTCAGACACATCGCCTATCAACATTTAAAAAAACCCAACCGACTGCACTGGTGACAAGATATTTCTAAAATAAAGAATGATGCATGAATAGAAATGTATGGTTTGTATAATTTTAAACGCACTTTTGTGTATTCCACTTCATGGATGATTTGTAGGACCTGGAATATATCAGGTGTTCATCAAATGACATGCAAATGTCAAAGTATTAAAACAGATCTTGTCTTGTCTTGTAGCTTGTGTCAGTATTTTTTTTTTTTTCTTTGGGAGAGAAATTATCCTGTTGCTCCTGCTGGGAATTATAATGTACTGATTCAGCAGACCTGCCATGCATTTTTCTTTTCTATCAGAGATACTACTGTAATCTCTATTATCTTGCATTTGCCCATATTGCTCACAATGTATCAGGCACTGTGAAACATGCAAGCACTTTTTCCACCCACCCAAAAAGAAATATGAAGACTGAGGGAGGAGGAAGCACATAATGAAAAGGGCGATCTCCCAGTAATGACACCATCATTTTAAATTTTGTCAGTTTGTATATTTATTTCCATGTAGCTTTGACTTTATATTTATGCAATAGGACAGGTAGGCAGATCAATACATGTAACAGGACTATTGTTGTACATGCCTTAGCTGTTTTAGTGTGTTGAGAGATGAATGGATTGGAGAGGTGACTCCATACATGATCAAAACAAAAACAGTTCACCTACTGCACCAGAAATTTAGTGGTGTGGATTTTCAGACTTTCCCTTAACTTTTCAGCAGAACTATTTTCCATAAACTTACAGATGGTTCACAAAACATTTGGGCAGTTACTGATAGGCATTAATTGCTGGGAAATACATATTTAAATAGCTCATATTTTAGAACAGTTGAGAGATCATAGGACTTTAAACAGCTTCCACTTCAGATTAAGATGTCAGCAGTAGCAAAGCTAGCAAAGTGTGATGTGAAATATTCCATATGCTAGACTGAAATAATCACAACTGAAAACCATTACATAATCAGAGCTGCTTTGGCTGGGGTTGACTGACAGTGCTTACTATTCAATTAAGAAGCATGTTATTTGGCTCAGATGCTGATGTAAATCTAAAAGAAAGCTTAATTTGTTTGACCCTTGTAACCCATCGGCTTTGATTTCATTTGAGGCTGTGCCTAATGCATTTTATGTATCTAAGGAACACTAATCATAAGAAGGAGATTTCCAGTTGCTACTCTACAATCCTACTTAAGTTTTGTTAGCATAATGATTTATTAAAAAAAAACAAACCAAAACAAAAAAAAGGCTTAGAGAACCTTTACCCTTTGTTACGTTTCTTTCTTTTTTTTTTTTTTTTTTAATTTGCTAACCTAAACAGAAACTAATCATTGGTGCAAAGGATTAACAAACACAGGAGACCAGAGACCAGATTATACGTTTTTAAGTTTTGCTTTTGAGTCTTGAGGGAGTCCTATAGTGTGGAATTGGCTTAACATTTCTGACACTTTTTCTAATAACCCAAAAGCTAGAGTTTAAGTCTTATCCTCCCGACAATCAGCATGGTTGCTTTGTTTACTGTGTGGATTCTATATTCATGTGTGTGAAGGTATATGTTATCAAACACAACATGAACGGTGAGGAATATTCAAAGTTTGCAGTGGATATTAATAATTTCTCTATAAATCAGTCACAGTATTTGTAAATAATGTCCAGGTACCAAAAGATGTTAGTAGTAGCAATATTGATAGGATGTGAGTGATCACTCATGATCCATCTGAGTGAATATAGTTGCTTAGAAATTTTGTTCTTTCTCTTATGAGTCCAGTTTTCCTCACTTTTTCTCACAGCAACTGGTACTAACTTAGCTTGAACTATATATTTATATATATATATATATTCTTGTTTAATTTTCAGACAATTCAGAGCAGTTACACTTGGGTTGAATCTGAAGTCTGAGACATGAGTTTGCATAGTCTGTGTGAAAAGTTACACCCCTACTGTGATACAATTAAATCAATAAAACAAAGAGGGACAAAAGTAAGACTGAAAATTGCATTTCCCAGTGCAATCAAATTTTGCTGGTGCAATTAAAACTGCTGTATATCCACATTTACCCTAGGCATGCTTCCTGCATTTCCTTACAGAAATTTTATTTGGGTAAAAAAAAACCCACAACAAAAAAGGGGAATGTTATTGTTCTTGAAACCTGGACAAATCTGGCAGACTGTAGCTTATATGGCTGTCACCATCGGGCTTTTAGCGTAATCCATCTTTTCCTGAGCAGGAGATATTGGAGAGACTTACATGGATGCTGCTTATGCTTGGATGGTCTGAGACCATAATTTTTGAGCCCTTGCTGCAATAGAGTGTTGTGAAAAGTTTAGAACATAGCCCTAGTGCCCTAGAGTATTCACTTTCAACTTAAAACAATGTGAGTAGCTCCTATTTCCAAGCTCTTCTTTAAAACAGCAACAATACTGTTAGGAAAGAAAGAAAAAATAAAGGTTTGTAAATGTCCGTAACTGTAGTATATTTGTATATTTGCACAGTTGAAAAACTCGGATAGGTATGGATCAGTACTGTAGATAGGTCTGGATATTATCCATTTATTTTTCCTTGTCTTTGTGTGTCATTGTGTTGCATTTTTATTACAGCTCAGTTAACATATTTTCTAGATTTTTCTTGTACTTTCTAGTTTTTTAAAAACTTTTTCTTGTATGATGTTATTTCTCATGTTTATTAAAGACTCTACTTCTTAAAAATATGTGAAAATATTATATAAAAAAAGCAGTGGACTGTCATAACAACAAAACTCATATTTCAAACTATTTGCATGTCTCCAATAGTGTACATAAAGGAAATTGTTACACAGAACCAGTGACAATTAATTAGGTAATGCCTAAAATGTCTGTCTTCTGCTAACTCAATATAAAACATAAACATCCTCAGGTGTATGTTCTAATAAATGCATTTGAGAGAGCTTTATGCTTCCCTTTGATATTTTATAAATCCACAATTCATAAACAGATTTAAAAAATCTCTTTATCCTTAATTAGCATTTGGCTGTCTGTGATGTGAAAAATGGCATTCAGATGAAAAAAGCCTGTTTACCAGTTTATTTTTGTGTGCCATTAATTGAACAATGGCTGGTGGAAAGCTGCAACATTAGCCCTGGGAAGCGATGTAGACATTCTCATTCTGAGGCAAACATTTCAAATGACATTTAACAGAATGTCCCAGTGCATTTATTAAGCTCAGCTAAATAATACTTTTAGTGTATTTAGTTTTGTGCATGGAAACAAGGAAAAGTGTTTCATTTTAGTAAATTCTGAAAGACTACTTTCTTCTGTCAGAAACAAGGTAAAAATGTACTAAGCTTGACATTTTAACACACAAGTTACACTGAAATTTAGCAGCTGTTGCTAGTCTACCATACCTTCCATATAGTGGCAGCATCAAGATAAACCACGGCATTTACTTCCCAAGGGAGATTCTATCTTCATATTGCTCTTGAAATGACACAGAGATATGTACATGAAAATCTTGCTGGATCCTTACGAAAGTGTTGCATAATGTTATATGTACAAGTTTTAAGTTCAGTGAGTTTTGTTTATAAAATATTTATGAAGGAATGAAAGAAGAAAAAGTACTAGCAGCTTCCAAGGGAGTTTATGCAGGCAGAACTCCCACTGTTTTCAGTGGGGATTTTCGCTGCTTGTAGCCTTATCTAATAACCATTGATATTAATGGGAGTCATTCCTTTGATTTTAATGAGCTTTGAATCATGGATTTTGGTTCTAATAGGGCCTGGGCTGTATTTAGAAATAGTCATGCATGTTTTATACAGGAATAAATGCTCAGCCAAATTTGTTTACTGACTTATTTTTAAATATTAATCTTCATAACATCTGTCTACTCTTGAATACACTGTTCAGGTAAATGAAGGGACATTTTTCCTCAATCTCTTGTAAGTTTTGGAAAAATAAGGAAGAAAAACACATTAACATTTGGTAGGTATCTCCTGGAAACTTTTTGATAATTTTATTTAATTCACTAGAGTTTACATAGAGCTAACTATAATGGAGTTCAGTGGGATTTACTGTAGCTTTAATAAGTTAGAGACAAATCAAAAAGCCCTCTCTGATCTGTTAGTCCACTGACTACTGATTTATAAAGATTTTAATTACCTTCTCCAGTAATCCACTAAATTGACTATCCATTTCAAGCAGAAACCAGGTGGATTTATGTCCATAATAAAGCTATTCTGAACACACCAAAGCATTCAAATACTGTATTAGTTAGTGCCTGAAAAAAAATTAAATCTAAAGTGAGTCCTCCAAGCCCAACACCAACAATAGATTTCATTAGTGAAAATCCTGCACGAATACTATGTAAAAATTGAAGTTTTTTTTTTTTTTTTTTTTTTTTTTCTTTCAGCTAGGGGTTTTAAAGAAGTTGAACACTTTTCATACTAATTTGAAATATATCACTAGCTCTGTTGAGTTAGCCATGGCTGCTGTTTCATGAACATATGAATATCTGATACACTGAAGATTACTAAAAAATAAAGTAACTTTGACATATGCAAAATCCTTCTTCAGAGTCCATGGTGACTAGTCAGTATATGCTGCAAGATGATAATAGAAGTGCAAGGCATCAGTAATTCCAGTGAAAAAGAACATGAGGTTCTCCATGAGGTTCTTTGAAGACTATTAACTGCTGATTAGCATTAAAATAAAATACCAAAAGCACTTGTTCTGTTATATTGGAATGCACTTTGTGCAGAAAAAAAATATATGAGCCAGATCCTTGGTCCATTCTGCTTCAGAACCGAGACCAGTTGGAGACTTAGCTTATGAGTGAAGGATATTCTAACAACATGTGGCCACAAAAATGTTCAGCATTTGGTCTCAGGTGTCTCCAAGGCAATTTCATTTGCCTTGTGAGATTTAGCCATCAATAAAAAAGAAAGAAAAAACCTAATGCTACCATATTCTGATGATTCAGTGTCTAAGTCAGATTTCTAGTTATTTGAAAATTATCTTCTCCAATGGGAAATACAAGCAGTTGAGAAAAGATAAATTTTAAATAGAAATCTTCTGCCACCTTGTTATTGTTTGTGAATTTCGTTATTTGCAACATTTGCGAGTGCTGGATCATCTGTGTGCTTAGAAATATTTAATATCTCCTTTCATATATTTTTATCAAGATGGTAAATCATCAGCATCACAATATAACATAGATAATAACACTAAAGAAAATTTGTTCTTCTGACATGGAGTGGGTAAGGATTACTATGTAGTTATAGCATCTTATAGAATACCTTGTTCTGATGGTTTGTTCAAAGCTTTGCTTTCACCATGTAATTAATGCCTGTGAACTTCATTAGTGCTATTAACAGTTCTGGTCTACTCTTCCACCTGCCATAATGCACAGCTACATCTGGAAATGGACTCGATATTTTCCTGTCAAAGTTGGTGCATTGACAAGATCCTTTTCTCATGTGCATGCAAGATTTACTGGACTTCTGGACCAGTGTATTTTAAAGTTTTAATAATGAACTAAAATAAAACTCTTATGCCTCTCTAGGACACTGAAAACTGTGCCAAAAAATTTCTACACAGTAGAAAGGACTAGACAATGTGACGATGTCGACTACTGTCCTGCAAAGATTTGCTGAGATACAAAGCAGAAGTGGAAAAACAGGCCAGCTGGGACAGTGAGGAAATACTGCCTGTGTGTCCCAGCCTTCTTAGTTTGACTGGTAAAGTGGACAAATCAAAGAAATACAGACACTGAGATTTTCTACTTAGGTCTCAGCAGAAATTCCAATTGCAGATGAAAATTCAGTTTATTTTGAGCAAGGCTAGGACTGAACTTTGTATTGATGGAAAGAGTGTGAAAGAGAAATGATTATGTGTGTATAATTCAAATGAGATGACTATGGCATCTGCATTTCTTGGTGTCAAAAGAACACATTCTTATACAGGTTCTTTGTGATCAAAAAAATAAGTGGTAAAACTGGTGTATCTTCCGAGTCCCCTAATTTCCCTGGTCTGCAACAAAACCACTGTGGGTGATCTGGGAAGAATCTTGCTTCAACTGAAATATTTTTGCTTCTTTGGGGTGGTTCAGGCTTGCACACGACAGAGAAACTGGCCCTTAGCCCAGCTGTATTTTTATTTCATGATGTATAAAATGCAAATAATACCTATTTAAAGTGTTCTGAGAAGAAAAATGCTGTATGAATGAAAATACAGTAAAAATATTATAGCTATGGTTTAAACTGAAAAGAAACTTGTGTAAAGAAGTGGGGAACTTGATTTTCCTTGTAAAAATAATGAACTGAGTATATACTAGCAGAAATGAAAAGAAACTGTGAGGATTTTTTCATCATTCAGGCCTTGCTTGTTACCATCTCCTGTTCATAGATGTACTAAAAGCCTATTCAACAGCTACAGTGATGGACTAAAATCACCTTGCCAGCTGAAAACCTCTTTTGAATTTGTGAATCTGACTTTCTTCTCTCCACCAAAATTGTTGAAGTGAAGGAAAGAAATAGATGCTCTTTGTGCATCTTGCCTAGTATCTTCTCAGTCTACCTGATGAATCCCATTATCTGGAAAGCGACCTTTACAGTTCATATCTCTTTTGTGCCTAATGTAGTTATTCTCCATTCTGTTATAATGAAAGTATTACATGGATAACTATAGAGCATTATCTTCCAGAAGGAGAACTAATTTGGGAAAGAAATTAAGTACTCTAATGTGAAACCTAATTTATTTTTTTTAACCTTGTAGATACCTGAGCATCAGTGCTTAGTATGTTCACAGACATAGTAAATTCACTGAACTACTTACTTACTGTAAAAGGTAATTTCCATTTCAGAATTTATGGAAAGCTGAATCTATTTTTCTCTTCAATTACAATACCTGGATGAATAGTCTGTGCTGCTGGACATACTGAAAATAGACCTGTTTGACTTTTTGAAGTATATAACTATGCAGGTTACATCTGGATACATATTTTCCCCAGCTGTATGCCCCTTGACGTGATATTTTTTCTTTCGTAAATAACATCAAAGAAACTAGTACCTGGTGTAATTATTCATTTTATACCATTTTTAGTTTTATTTTTCTTTGAAATAGCTATGCACTACAGTGTAATTTGTTCCTTAAAGATCTGTGAGTCAGGTAAATCTTGGGCTGTTCAAGTTTGTGCTAGTAGAACTGCTAAGTTGCAGCTTGACTTCAGCTATTTGGCTTAGGACACATGAGACTGTGTCCTGTTTCCCATATGATTTACTCCCCTGTGAAGGTAATTATTAATGTCCAGTAATTTCTAGGGAGGGATGGATCATTGCCAATTGACATAAATATGCAGCAAACCATGAGTGCTACACAGAATGTGCAATTATGTCAAGTCAGATCACATGAAGTTCTCTCACACAGTGAATGACGTGGATCATACTTTGTTGAATAATAATTTTATTCTTTTTCCCTTGGAATGGAGCTTGGCTAAAGGCAAAATAAAACTGTCAGATTTTAGCATTTGATAAAATTCTAGCTGTTCCATGGTCCTGTTGCGATTTTCCCCATTTTAGGCACAAGATACTTACTGATAATTACTAAAAAGGTAGCATTACCTACCCAAAAGTTTGTCAATAGGAAATGAGTTATAAAGATCCATGCTCTGGGATGCATCAGGTGGCTATGTTATTTCTGAAACCTTCATTAGCACCAATAAGACAAGGACTCTGTTTTTTTCTGCTAATATGGTAAAAGAGATAATGAAATAAAAATATCAATGATTCACATTTAATGGAAATAAACTAAAAGAAACAGTGCAGACAGACATTCAATAGGAGATAAGGTTGTGCAAGATACTACTTTTCTGAAAAGTATTATTTCACTATAGTTTATAAAAGGCATCAGTATAACTGGGTTGGATATACTGACATGTCTGAGTGGAAAAATCTTTTGAAACCTGACAGGTTTCTGCTTATAATCTTCTTTAGAGAATCTCTTGTTTATTGATGGACCACGTTGAATCTTCCGATCTGCTGCTATGGTTAATTTCAACAGCTAGAAATAATGTTCACTGTCAAACTGTTGCTTCCAGTAACAACACCATACATTTGAAAAGAAGCAAAGTGTCAAGATGATATTGTAAAATACCTATAAATGGTATTTTCTGCATTGTATTGTTGTGTAAATAATTAATGTTTTTGGCTTTTTGGCAACCAAAGCAACAATTAAAACAAAATTATTTGGGTTTGTCTCATCAAAATGTTCTATTCAATAAGAAAGTAAACATTTAATTTGAAGATATTTGGAAAGAAAAAGAGAGGAAGGGTAGTTTTCAAATACTGCTAGAAAATGCAGGATACTTTCTTCTGAGAGCCCTGGTTTTAGGGCTCTTAGCCAGGTTGCTCTAGAGCCAAGTTTATTCTGCCTGAGCAGACTTGAAGTCCCCAAAGAGTGCCCTAGCAGTCAGACCATTGCATAGACTGTGCCAAGGGTAGTCCCATCTCTTCTGTTGGTGATTTTCTCTTTGGCATAAAAAATAAACCCATGGGATACTAGCAATCCTCTCTGAAGTGATATGTTCTGCAGTGAAAAAAACATGAGAAGAGGGACTGAAAGAGATGTTTTCTCAGCAGTAAATTATGTTCTCAGAAGGACTTGCATTTCAGCAGAGAGGAGAGCAGAGCATTACCCTGGCAGTTCAGGCGCTGTTCAGCACAGTATGAAGCTTGGATCAGGTCACCAAAGATCAAGCAGGGGAATGAAGTTTGGTAGCGCCTCACAGGCAAAAGTATAAACCACTGCGTTACTTCGTCAGTGAGGCAGTACTGCTTTTTCTTCAGTGTGCTAGTTCCACCTCTTACTTCTTTTTCTCAGTTAGAACAGATCGATGAATTTACAAAGATGTAAATGTCCAAAGATTTATGTCCAAAGTATTTTTAGTGCCTAACTGACTCAGCAGAGAAATAAACTATTACCTTGTTCCACCATACCCAATGAGGACTTACTAGGGGCCAGAGGAGACCACATGCTCTTTTGCAGCCTTTGTGTCTTCTGCTTTCACACAGGAATTTTTTAGATTCTCCACATTGTCTCAGTCTCTCTGAGAGACCACCCTGACTCTGTAACAAGGAATGTGTGACAAAGCTGAGCAGTGAACTGCTAGTGTTGCCATCTCTACAGTCTTCTGTTACATGCTACCCTCTGTCTTGTGATGTGACTTTTTCCCTCCCATTATTCAGCTGTAAGGTGGGAAAAGGATGACAGTAGTTATGTCCCTTCCATTCCCACAAGCCATGCATCTTCTCTCTGATGTGATATTACATTCCCAGATTCTTACAGTACGGGAGAGCAGCAACTATGCCAGAACTCCGGGCAGCATAAGAAGAAATGGGAAAAGTGTTGTGTTTTCCTGTTGGTACAGCAATTTTCAGACACTTCAGGACATGTGTTTTTATTGAAGGTAAATTGACCCTGAAGTGTAACTCAGTTCCATAATAAAGGATTAAAATTAGCTTTAATTCTCCACTTAAGTCTGGGTAAATTTTGCTTGGCTCTGGCAAATATATTGCCTTTTATGCTATTTCATGTATATAATGAGAGAAATAATACAAAGGCAAGTATTGGGCTGACTGGAAGGAAACCCCAAACATTTCTGTTGAAACTTGTTCTCCCTTCACAAACAAGCAATGGAGATTTTCTCTGATGGATCCTTTTAGTGGAGCATGTCAACTTTTTGTTTTCTACACTGCACTGACTTCCACAGCTTCACCAACCCTGAAAAATTTAATGATTTTAAGAATATTTTGAAAAGGATATCTCTCTCTTCTATATGATAATCATTTTCCCCTTTCCATTTTAATTCACTTGCTAAATCTTCTTTCCTTTCACTTTTATTCGTCCCAGAGAAATCTCTCTTTTTGCAATCTATAGGGAGAAATTCTCTTCCAATCAGTATATAAGGTCCATGCACAATCTTCCGCATTTAGTTAGCAGTCAGTTGTCAAGTGTACCTACATGTCAACAGGTAAGCTTGCTGGAGCTGTTATTACCCCTGTTTGTTTTCTCTAAAGCAATTTAACAGGCTAGGAGGTAATGTGTTTGAAAAATATATAAAATAAAAATTGTCCTTTCTCTTTGTTTTTATTAAGACGAGTAATATTTTTCTACAGAATTGACCCACAACTGCACAAAAGGCTGCAGAGCACTAATTAATTTTCCCATGTTAGTGTATAATATTCAGTGACCTTGTCCATCACTTCTTATGCAGTCTCTTAATTCTCTGTATTCCCTTCTCTTCAAAGCTTTCTTTTGCTTTTTCCAAAGATCTTGCTGGTACATCTTTTTTGTCTTTCTGCTCTTAGAGTTCTTTCTGCTTAAAGAAAGCAAGAAGGCTCAGTTTCACAGTTTATTTCTCATTTGATCCAAATGTAGACTATATGACGTGTTTCAGATTAACTGTGATATTAATCTATTTTTTTCCATTCAAAAAGCGAAAGTTTTAAGAAGTAGAGTGGTGGCTATCTGGAAAGATGTCGAGTTACTGACAATATTTTGATAAAGTCCAGAAGAGATTGCAAAAAGTTAACAGAAACAAGAAAAATGACTTTGTAATAAGAATTAGGACTGTTACCATGGACAAAAGAATGTCTGAATTTCTAGCAGTGGCAGTTTCTTTTCTTCCAGGGCACTGAACTTTTGAAAAATTATTTAAAAAAACAGGCAGTGAAATTTTTCAGAAATATCCGTATGAAACTACTGCAGATATTGACCTAGAAACTATAATATGAAATTGAAATCTAGCTGAAATGTGGTTTAATGCAGATACTAACCTGGTACTTTTGGACAGAAAAAGATTTGATGCTGTTCTTGATCTTACTCAGAGAAAAAGACATGTAGTTTAATACTTCTTATAAATGTTTTTCTATTTTTATTGTGATAAATCTAATGATAAATATTCCCATCTACAAGCACATGGAGAAATTCCTTAGCTGGAGAGAAATGTTTTAACTGTATTGTACTCAGTACAAGTGACAACTTGTAGAAACTGAGAAGCTGGACCAGTAAACTAATCAGGTTTTCAGAAGAAACAAATAACTGACCCAGAGTTTGGTCAAAAGATTGACTTTAAAAAGATCTTTACAGTAATAAAACTTTCTGTTGAAATTCATATAGAGAGAAAGTAAGACAACCCCCTGCCTGCAAACATGACAGGAAAGGTGCCCAAAGTTTGATGCTGACAATTGGGCTGTGAAGACTTCTGTAACTGTTCGCAACAGAGCAGGTAGAGTGTCTGGGTCAAGAGCAGGCTGGAAAAATTGAAAAAAAAAGTGAGAGCAGATCACATTAGGATAGGAATCTCAGCAATGCAGAAATCAGAATCAGTGAGGACAATAGACAAGAAAGATGAAACCAGGAAATCCTTCTCCCTAAATATATTATGGGAAGACTCAGAGTAACTAAGTTTTAAAATGAGAGATAAATCACTCAGAATAAAAAAGGGGATGAGTTGACCTGAAAGAGCTATGAAGCCATCAATTGCAACTGAAATAGACCCTGGAAAAGCAGATGGTTGAAATTAAATGAGCTGATCGGTGAGCTATCTAAATGATCTCTAAATGATTTTTAAATGAGGCCTAGGGCTTCTAGCTTGGAATTAAAATGAAGGATCTGACCTGTGGATTGGGTTACATATAATACAGTAGAAGGTGCTTATGCTGGATAATCATAGATATTTATGGTCATGAGTTTGTGTAGATTTTTAGAACCAAAACTGGTTTGAACTCAAGGTACAAAACTTGACTCACACCAGTGTTGTAACCACCAAAACCACATTTTTACTACATTTTAAGTGAAATATATATAAGGAGAGTTGATGTTGCCCAAGGACATATGAGGCATATGCCAAAATAAAAAAATAATATTATTTTTGTGTGGAGGAACCTATAATGCAAACTAGACAAGATGTAACTGGTAATGTAATACACAGGTAACATCTACATTACCCATGGCAAGGTTTGTGTTATAACATGAGAAATCTTTTTCTTTTTTTTTTTTTTTTTTTTTTTTTTTTTAAACAATATAGATCAAATAGATACTCTAGTTGTCCAGTTTTGTGCTAAAATTCAGCCAAAATCAGTCTTAAAATTAAATGAGACCAATTTAGGAAAGAAATTCCTTGACTATGTTTAAGTTTCTTGAACTAGAAGGAGGTACAAGAAGCAAGGAGTTTGTTTCTTGGGCTGCAACAGGGAGAAAAAGGCGGGAACCTGAGTTGGAGGGAAGCCAGCAAGACATGAATACAAGAAGACACAAAGTTAATTTAAAAAAGTAGGAAGGTTTATTGAAAATAAATAGGTAAAACCCTCATCTCCAAGTACTTGAGAAATGTTTTCTGAAGTTTGGAAATCTGTGATGTCACAATATAGTCACAAAATTCCATATATGAATTGTCTCAGGGAGTGCATGATAAGATTAGTCCTGAGCTCTGTGTTTTCTGAAAAAAGTTCAAAAGAGTCATTCTTAGGTAGAATGAAGTTTAAGGCTAAGCAAAACCTGTTGCATAGTTTGTCCATCTCCCTGGCAGAAGATATCTGAAAGTGAGTTAATAATCTGGAAGAGGCAGTACTGATGAACAAAGGTCTTAACTATTGGGTGTCAGATAAGATTCAGTATTGTTGCCTAATATTTGGTGCTATTTGGTGTCTGTAATAAGAAAGTGAATAGTACAGAGTAGGTCTAGTAAGGAGTAGCAAGACAGACTGACCATGCTGTGGCAAGAGACAGAGTGACAGGCTTGACCAATTTTTACATATTCCAACCTGTTCTTTCTTCTTTCATTAAAATGAAATAGTAAGTTCAGACACTGAAGGGGAGAAATGCAAACTGATGAGGGGGAAGGAGCATGGTGCAAGGCTGTGTTGATGAAGACAGTGAGGAGGACTGTTTTCTAAGTAAAGCTTGAAGAACAGAACAGTTAGAAGTCTGCACTTGCGTGTGGCTTCTGTTCTTTGGGTCCACATCATTCTCACTTTGAAGACCTGGTTCTTAACTTAGTAATTTTTAATGTTCTTAGGTTATGTGGGGGTTTTAAACATTTTTTTAAATAAATAAATTTAAATTACTTTAGAAAAAGCCAAAATATCAAAATAGTTTGCATTTTTTTTCTTTTTTTTTTTTTTTTAATAATACAACTTGAATTTTATGTGTTTATAAAATGTTTCAGGCAATGCAAACTGTTCTTAAACAAAAAGGCATAAGAAATCATTGCTAGAGAACTTGATTCCACTGTAGAAGGCAAAATTATTATTCTTTTTTCAAATGGTCTTTTCATCCAAAATGTGTGGACACCTCTTGGCTAGAGAATCAAAGTATTTACAGCATGATGGGTAGGGTAAATGTTAGGAGAACATAAGTGAATGAAAGCAAACTCTGGAAGTTCTAGTGGGATGTAATCTTGTTAATATAATGAGTAAGACAATTGTACACTTGCAGTTGGACCACAGACTTCTTATGAAAATGATTAAATGTGATAGCTTCACTATTCTCAAAAAATTCCTTTACTTTCCATTGCAGTAATTTTGGGTGCAGTATTTCTGAAATGTAATCAAGAAGCAATATTAGTCGTAGCCTTATAACAAGAGGACAGAGGTGGAACTTAAACCTCCTGAATTCCCTTGTCCCATGGAGCTATTAAGTCCCTGTATAGAACTTTGCATCTTATTGATTCTTCTGGGCTAACATTTTAAAGCGTGAACTCTTGCTGTGGGCGATACAATCAGAAGTACCCAGGAAGAAGCAACCTAAATTATTTATTTCTTTTTGTTTGTTAGAACAAGTTGTTTAAATACCTAGATACTAAACATTTTAGAAAAAAAATGTATCAGGATTGCCGTCTCCTTCTGAGTTTTATTTTGCTTGACAGTTATATAGAGAAGTGGCTAATGAAAATGTTACAACCTGTCTAGCCTAATATTTGGGTGGTACTTTTGCTCTACTAGCACCTGTAGCTATATGATGAAAAACAATGATTCACAGAAGTTTTAGCCTGTAGTTTTAACAGTATGTTAAAATCTATTAGAACAGTATGTTAACAGTATGTTAAAATCTATTAGAACTGGAAAAACCCCAACTTTTTTATAACTTGGTACATCCTTCTACCTGGGAACTTGTAATTGTCACCGCGTAACTCATTTAAAAACATGGGAGAACAAGTAGTAAGTTACTACTTCCTGCACTGAGGATTTTTTAAAAATTACTTTAGACTAATAACATATTGTCTGTAGTGTAGTTAAACAAGCATCCTGTTTGTTTTAATTAAAACATCAGCCCCTTTAAACATTGTGGCACATGGCAATAATACACACATCCAAGGTCCAACTGTAGAGAAAGAAAATATTATAAAAACGCTTGGTAAATAACTGGGTCTTATTACTCATTAAAAGCTATGGAGAAGCATAAAAGTACAATAAGGTAACTTGAAAAGCTACCTAAAAAAACACTGCAAAGGTTTCAACACTCCAGAATACTTACCTCAAGCCTGCTTCCTGTTTGGAAAATTTACAAAGCTTATCTCTTGTGTGAAGAAGGGTTTTCAATAATTTTTCAAGTGTCCTTTTCACAGTGACCTCCTTGAAGATTTTCCTGGATATAAAACTTTATCACAATCAATTCTACTTCTGTAATAGGTCTGAAGCAGACAGCTGAGCTGGACTAAAGAATAATATAATTGGTAAATTTAAAACCACCAAAAGTCATTGTTAAGAATACTGGCTTGAATTCAATAGTTGGAGAAGTACTTGCATGAAACATTTCTAACCTCGTATATCCAATAACTTACTAGGAAGGTGATCTGGCAGAGAAGGATTCTTCTATCTGTGTAAAACAGGTTTCTGTCCTTTGAAAAGGCAAAATGTCTTGGTTTCATTTTTGTTTGTTTGATTCTGTTTTTTTTTGTTTGTTTTTGGTTTTGTCTATGTGGAAGTGGTAAGATGTATTAAATATTAGAACAACCCTAAAACCAGCTTTTGCTCCCTGTCAACTACTTTGGCATCTGGGCATAAAATGTTTTTGCCAGTTTTATTGAGGTAGGCCTGATGTGAGCTCCTCTTTGAAGAGAAGGTTGATGCTGGTGGGAGAGTCCAAAAAAGCCAGCATGAAATTAGGTGTTTGCAGGCAAGGGCCAAGGACAGAAAAGGAAGGCGGCAGGCAGGACCTAATGAGGGAAACTTCTTCTCCCTGGGTCTGAATTTTTAGCAAACTCCAGGAGACCTTGAGAGTCTAGGGGCCCAGGCTGAGACAGACGAAGGACAAAGCTGTGAGAAATCTCTGCTTAGTGCCAAGAAGCTTTTAAAAGTTTTGAATATTTGGCCCAGATCTCCACCTGGTGTTAATTCCACTGAAGTCAAAGGAATTATGCAAGGATCTGGGACTACATGTGAGAAATGTTTATAATTGTATTCTGGAAAATGAACACGAGTTCACAGAAATAGAGCATGTCTAGACAAACAGATAACTATAAGCAGCTAGTTATTGTATTGTACCATAATGTTTACTGTTGCTTGATGTTGTCAGGGTAAATGCTTTAATTAAGAACCTCTGAATTCACTCTAACCTTTACCTTATTCTCAGCTGGATGGAGATAAACCTTCTATTGCTAGATACATGTCAATCCTTGGAGACATACAAGAGATGAAACTGCTAGCTAGAGAACTTGTGAGTGTACCAGTACTTTCACTGTTAGAACTATGCTAGATCTTTTCATATGGCTGTTGATTTATCCAAGGCAACACATGAAAAATAAATCAATACATTAAATTGATAACTTATATAAGCATAAATATATGCAACCGAGTTTTCATGAATTTGTCTTATTTGATGTATATTTTTAAGCTTTTATTGTCTTTTCTCTTTCCTGTTGACTCTTTCTTACAAAAAACCAAACAGAATACATTCTGTCTTTGTTACCTTTATAACAAGAACTTGTGTTGGAATTGTTATGTTCTAGAAACAATTTAGGTTATTTTTGTTTGTTTTACTTTGTTTTTTATATTTTTTGTTCATTTTCCCCACTAGTGACATCAAATTTTGATTACTCCATTCTATTCATGCCTTCTGTAGTGTACTTTTCATCTTGACTTTGTTTTGCCTTTTACTGGTCTTTATATATGCTTTTTCTCTTTCTTTCCTCTCTATATAAAGCATTCAAATGCTTTATAGATTAACATTATACAAGTCAAAACGTCTACATACATGAAAACTTCTCCTTCTGATGCAGATTAAATTTGTTTACTAACAATGTCATAGTTAAATTTTGCCCCTAAATTACATTGATTTTTGATAGTAAGAATGTAAATAGAAGCACTGTCATTAAATTGTTGGAAGTGTGGGAAAAGCAAAACAGCGAAGAAACTGCAAAATATCAATTTCCTTAGCACATGGTACCCAGAACAAACACAGGACAGGGTGAAGATCTGGTAATCTGTGTTGTCATGGCACCAAGGATGAATGCTAAGCAAGGTGGAGGCTGTGCGGTCCTGTTCTTCCACTTTTCTCAAGGAATATTTGACACAACTATACAGATTTATCTCCTGCTCTTCCCCTTTTCTCAAGGAATGTTTTGCAGATCTGTTCAAACACTACCTCCGGTGCTCCTGCTTTTCCTACAACTGCCTGCTTTTCCCACAACAGTTGTGTGCACATTGCACCAAGGAATGTGCTGTATCATTACTCAAGGAAGAATGGATTGACCACAGTTCCAGCCACTCACACATATGCATCTAGATAAATACCACCCTGAGTTTGTATCCAACTCAGAGGGATGAAAATCTGACACCAAACTGGAGGGACACATTGACAGGTTTGTGCTCCTCGCCTTGCCCCAGAAGGAACACCTTTTGGTAAGATTTATGACCTCAGCTATGTTGAGTGATCACCTGGGAATTAAATGTGTGATTGCAATAATTTTTGTGTGTAGTGCTATATAGCCAGCCTGCAGTTTGTGCTTTTATTATAGGCAATCTCAAAGAATCTGTAGATGTTGCATTAGAATAAACTGTACAGTTTGTGAACCTGACTGCTTCTCTTGAATGCAACAGGATCTATAGCACATGGACTGTCTGTGCATCTGGTGTCAGGCCTATAGTCACAGCAATAATTGGCATACCTATTAAGAGATAAATCCATCCCCCCCTAGCCCCTCTAATCTCTGAGGACAGGCTAGAATGCAAGGGTATTAATCTCTTACCAAATTAATTTGTCACCTTAAATACAACATTAAATTGATGTCATGGACAGGATTTCTGTGGATAAACTGCTGCAGGAACATAATTGTGCACCATACCAGGCAGGGATGGAATGGGCCCAGAAATGTTGGAAAAATTAGGACAAAGTAGTAGAACGTATAATACAATGTAAGAGTTGACAAAAAGCATAAATAGAAAAAGGTAAAGGAGTTATTTGTGCGATCTTGGGGGCTTGGCTATCATTCACACAACAGGAAATCAAAAGGCCACCCACCCTTAAACAGATTGCACATGTGGAATATCAAGCTATGGAAGCAGAAAATAAGGTAGCATCATTGGCTTTTGAAAGGGAGACATGGGGGAAAATGGAAAAATGAATAGATGAACTTTTAAGTAAAACAGAACAGTTAGAAAAAATATTTGCTGCAGCTGAGAAATGAGAGAAACAACTGCAGGAAAGGTTTGATAAATTAATTGATCACATGAAGTGATTCAAGTGTCAGTCAAAGATGTTTTGGTGCTATTTGTGGTAGCTGAGAATAGCAGAAACTCCTATGATATTTGTTAATGTATGTAAGAAACAGAAGTTAAATGGTTATACAAAGAATGATGGGTCCTTCAAGGGGGCGGAGGCTCTGATGGGTACACGGATTTATTTCATCGGGTGCTGCCAGCTAAACAGACTGACTTGACTGAAAACCTGTATGAAAAGGCATATATATATGGCTGCAATTCTTGTGATTGTGCGTGGTCGGCATTTTTGAGATGGTGGAAAGATGGATGTTGTGTGAGCAGTAGAGCAGGTTACAGACCCTGAAGAACTTCCGTTTTTTCTTGTTGCAGAACTTTTAAGCAGTCTGGACAACAGGCAACATCACTATACCTTCTATTTTGTACTACAACAATATTTTCGTTGCATCTTGGAATGCCAGTTCACAAGGTTCAGAATGCAGCCCAGTTCAGTCTGGGCTGTCATTCTTTGAACAGAAAATAACCAGGTTTTGATTTTTGGGGCATCAACACTGGAGAATTTCACCTTGGGCAGCATTCTGGAGCCAAGAGAGAGACATTTCAACTACACATGTAACATTGTGCCTAGCTCTTCTATCTGCTGATGTCTTCCTGTTCTTAGCACTACAATTTGATAAATGCTCAAATTTTGTCACAGCAACAGGAATTGAAGAAATGTGCGATACAGAATGAACTTAGTGTACAGTTTAAAAGGAGAAGGACAGAGCATATTTATAATAAGAATCATAGGAAGAAAATCTTAGTCCATCTTTCTGTGTTCTGTTCTTTTTTTTGATTTTGTGTAAATTAAGAACCATGTGAACAAAAATGTGACCTTAAAAATTAAATAGGAATGCAACGGAGTTGTTTGAACTTAGCAAAATGCCTCTTCTCTATATAATCATGCACATTTATTTATTTAGCAATTCTCAGAAAGAACAATTTTTCTAGTCCTTTAGAACCCGTGTCATTACTGTTTCACCGAGCAAGGTACAAGACACCATGTATTGCAAACAACAAATAATTTACATGGGAATTAGTAGCTGACTCTAGAACATTTATCTACTCATGCTAAAAACACAGTCTGTTGCCACCAAAATCGAACTTCACTACTATAAGAAGAAAATTTCTCTAAGGAAACATTATATACACATTTACATGCACATAAACACATGCTGTGGTTGGAGGTTTCAGAATATTCAGCTGAGACTTAAACTTGCAGGTTTAGAACACCTAACAAAAGTGAACAACAAAACCTTTTGATTGTTTCAGTTTAATATTATACAAGTTAGTCTTGTTATGATAGAGTGAGTCACAGGCTATCAGATGTGTTCTACTATTATATGTGAAAAAAAACTAAATAAAGCTGTAAGTCATTGTCTGACTCACTCTCAGACATATGCTCTTGCATTTCACCTGTCATATTACAGAACTGTAAAATTTACAATTTTGAGGTGTTATCATTATCATTTGAATGTCTTATATTACCAAAATGTAAAAGATAACTGAATACTCAGTTAAGTGATACTGACTTTTTTTTTTAAAAAATAAGAAATTAAAATGGCATATACAAATTGTTCAAGGAGCTGTGTGTACTTAAAAACAACCAGTTTAGTTCTGTGTTGGATATTTTAAGTACGTAAAACTGGCATGTCCAAATCAAGGTTTGAGTTTATTCTGGTGTTTTACATCCATCTTCTAAAGTATCCTGAGGTTCAGAACATGCAAAAAGTACAATTTTCTCAGGCACTGCAGAACAAATGAATAAATTGATGGCTTTTTTATTACACGTTATAATATTTGAAAATATCTTTTAATGTAATTTACTTTATTAATGCCACAACAACTGTGAGTGTTATTAGTCACAGAAAACTTTGAGACATGAAACAATAATCATGGAGACTTTCTTATACCACAGCTTTCTGAGACATTACTACAATAATAAAAATTTACTTAGCTTTCTCCAAATGAAGAGTCATCCTAAAATAAACACTGTCAGGGGGTAAATGCAGAAGGGCCATACAGAACTGCACAGTGCTACCTGTTTACAGGAGATCTTTATAATAAACTACAATCTTTATAAAAGTCTTCAAGTCTCAGAGAAAATAATGTGAAACTCATAATAGTTTGGCTTTCCCTGACCCTTTCCTTTACATCAACTAATATTTACAAAGCATATACTCTAGAATTACTCTTGTTCAGTTTTGTACCCACTAGGAAATTACCAATGTTATTGAAAACAAAGATAAAGCAATATATAGTCTTCTTCTGGATAGAATTTAATGAGATTGCATTAGGCCAAACAGCTATCCTGATGATGGCAATACCAATAAGAATATAAAGGCATGTGTTTGTGAATATGATCTTCCACAAATATTTCTCTTCATGAGGCATTACTCAGTCTGGAGTAGTTCTCTGGTGTTTTCATATACACTAGAGAATTACCTTAGGAAATTAAATAGTGCAAACAAGACAGTTGCAGGTAGAATTGTGGGGAAATGATGGCGCTGAGGACACTGATACTGTTCTGCTTACCTTTGCTTACTCTTCTCAACTTGTGGATGCTATTTTCCCAACAGCTGTTCTCTTCTACTCAGTTCACTGCTACAAACTTAACAACTCCTTCTTCTTGGATAATAGAAGGGTATGTTTGCAACTGCTATTTCTTGCTTTCCATTAGTTTCCATTAGTTACAGGTCTACCTGAAAAGTCTACCTTACAAGAACAAATCATATGAATTACAATTTTTAGGTGTAGTGACAGTGTGTATATTACTGAAAGAAGAGTAGGAAAGTGGAGGGGAAAGAGAAAGGGCAGAAAGAAAAAGATGGGGAGTAATTGTGATGGAAGCAACACTGGTTGCACTAATAGGTGTTAATAGCTACATGGAAAGGGGAACACTGGCCCTGTATATGTTTAGGCTGCAAATGTATGGAAAGGATCCATACTTCAGAGGATTATGATCCTTGAATGGCCTTCTGATGAAAAGAGTGGGGGTAATGACATACAGTAAACCTGATGATAACAAGGGAGTGGAGATGATGACTCAAGAGATTAATTCATTCCCATTGCCTCTCACACTTTTTTCAAGAGATAGTTTGGCTGAAGATTGAATGCATTGTCGAGTCCCATTTTGTTTCGAAAATGTAAATGTCATGTTCAGCCATTATCACAGTAGACTTTCTTAAACATGCTCTTAAAAGGGAGAAGTGTTTTAGATGCTTTAAAATGGTCTTCCTATAGTGCAGATTAATCTGATCTTGATTAATTGCATCTTTTGCACTCTCTGGAGTTAGCAGAGAGAAGGCAAGCATAGATAAACTGAAAGAGATGTTTTCAACACTGATTTGCCACATATATGGAGCTATTAGGTATATGTACAGACCTCAGTAAGGAAGGCAGAGTAAATCAATAGAAATCAATAGAAATCAATAGAAATCAATAGAAATCAATAGAAAATACTTTTTTTTTTTTTTTTTTCTTTCTTGTAATCGTGGCATCACTTTGAACAATAATAGACTGTTTCATGCCAGAAAGTGTGAGAGCAGCATTCCTTTGATGTAATGTTATTTCATCTTTGATGTGGGACATCACATTTGTTGCAAAATATAGGAGCCTGCTCACACATCTTTTCAAGAAACAAAGCTCCTTGTGTCTTAAGTTGTTTTGTCTATTTAGGAAATACAGAAATGTCTCACCATAAAATATTTTAAATTAATTTAAATGAAATTTAAATAGCTTGTAATGATATTGATAATTGCAACTGTCAAGAATCACCAGGAAACTTAGATCTGTCCATTTGCTATCCAATTTTTTATTCGTCACATCTTGCAAAGATTATATCTGCCCATTACCCTACCTTCTTCCTATGACTCCTTACATACATTTGCAGGGTCTTGGTCAAGTACAGTTCATTATTTAGTAGAACCAAAATGTAATCCTTTCATGCCACTGAACTCCACAGTGGAGAGTCTGTTTGCACAAAACCATCCTTTTTTTTTTTTTTTTTTTTTTTTTTTTTTTTAGTTTGATGGCCAGAATAAGGAGGTTTCAAGAGCAAAGTACCAAAATGTGTAGTAGCAAAATCTCAGATTAATCTAACACTTAAGACTCTGTGGCTGGAGCAATGACACATTCTTGACTGGAAGCTGAAGCAATGTGTAACACAGGCTACAATATACAAGCAAATAATCTTCCTGATTCAGTGGAATACTTAGTTTAATATTAAGGACCTACATAAGCATATGCAAGATCAAAAGACTCATTATGTAAAAGCATCCTTATCTTCTGTCTTCATCATTTTATTCTGTGGTTGCATACTTTTTGAACAGTCCCTGAACTGAAGTATGAATCTTGCGTGACACCATTTTCTATTTTCATTATATGGTAATCTACTTTTCAGTGATTTGCAGCTAACTGAAAAACAACTACCAGGAGCTAGGTACACATATACAAAATTTGGAGTGGTTTATAGAATTTTTTCTTAGTCCATACATTTTTACTCTGATTGTTAGACAGGGAAGCCAGTGAGCAGCGTCAGATGAAAAGACTACTTTTAAAATTGTTTACAACCCACAAGATGAATACATTGTAACGAAGTTGGTGCATATCAAAATAATTAAAATAGTGTGTTTTTGTCAATGAACTTTCTTTTTCCAAACTGATCTATTCTCATATACAGATGCACAGATGGAGGGGGTGGGAATTAATGGAGTTAAAACTACCTTCAATTTTTTAGAAATTAGTAACTTGATTTACAGTAATGGAGAGAAAAATCCAGAAGTATCTGCTTGACTGAGACTTTGTATAGTTCAGATTTTCTTGTTAGTTGTTTCTGCCAACTGATTATGGGGTAACATTTTTGTCATTTTGAAACACTGACTTTGTACAGGCTACCTTTTGGAGAACCTGAAGGTCGTTTAGTCTTTGCCATAGCTCAGTTTATGCCATAAAGAAAATGTATTCTGTTTTTCATTTTAAAACACACACAGAGGCTGTCTTACACACCACTATCTTTAGATACAGCAGAGAATGTCTCTGCATAACATTGCTATAAATGTTGCTGGATAATTCAGGTCCTGATGTTTTAACAAAACAATCTTCAGAATTTAGAGTCTTCCATGACATTTTGCTGTATTTTTCAAGTTTTTTTTAAGTTCTTATTTCTAAAACTTGATTTACTACTACATTGTTTGTGTCAGTGTGTGCTATTGTATTTGCATTTATGGATGCTGACCTACCTGAGCTGTCTATGAATGTACTAATGTGGGTATTATTTAATTAACCAGGGTAGTAAAGAGCTCAGTTCAATCTGGTAAACCTTAGTGACTTTGCTTATACCTACTATGGCATCTCTGTGTGCTTCAGTGAACAGTTAGCCTTGTTTCTTTTTATTATAACATAAAGCAGTGATATCTAGAAGATGCTACAGAGTTATAGGGTGATTTTTAACACTTTTGCCTAGTGTGCCTCTTTTGCTCCCATGCTGGTTGTGGGTAACAAGCCCAAAAAGGCTTGTGGGAAGCACAAGCATCTCTCTGTACTAATGTTTGTGCCCCTGCAAGCCTTGCCTTCTCGTATGACATGTATTGTGGAGGGTGCTGAGGAACAGTGATCAGACATGACATTCTCTGCACCTGGAGGCAGCTTAGATAGAACTGGCTATCTGAATAGTGAAACCAATCTGGCTGTGTTAGCACAGTTCTCTACAAGACATGCTAACACAGTCTGCTTGAAGCGCCTATTAAATTAGATTGTTCTCATTGTCTGTTATCTCTAACTCTGCTTTAACAGAGAAACGGGTGGTTTCCTATTCTGGGTTTGGCTAGGGGTGCAACGATAGGTCATATTTAGCACTTTGAGGTAGAGAAGCTTTCCAGCTTGTCTATATTAAATGAAGTGATATTATCCCTTATCCAACATCCCAAAGGAGGTGAGGCTGCTGCAGCTCCATGTCTTCAGGTCAAAACAGTAATGAGGCTGAAAATGTCTTCCCACTAGGCGTGAGCACACAAACCAGATGTATATATCAGACATATACATGTGTGTATATATGCGCCTGGCCCCACATATCACAGACATGCACACTGAGCACTCACATGAAATCAAACAACACTAGTGGCTGCATCCTGCTCCCCTCTCTGGCTGAGCAGGTTAGAGGTGCATTGGTAAGAATATATAGATACAGTGTGGATCCCTCTACTACCTGCCCCTGTATCCCAGTTTCGCCAGTTGCTGGCACCAGGCATACAAGCCCTGAGGCCTTGGGCCTACTCCTGTTGCTGATACAGATCATTTTACTCCTCCACTACCTTGTTCCAAGATGGCCAGGACTCACCTCATCACCCCCCTCCCCGCTATCAGAGAGTTCCTCTCCTGAAACAGACCTGGGAGGGGCCCAGACAAGGTGTCTTTCCTTTGGAGGAACTTTGTGTCTCTGCACTCCTCTGGGCTTGTGCGGATGGGCCTTTGAGGGACTGATGGCTCCTGTGCAGATGGGCCTGTGAATTACCTGGCAGGTTTTTACTCAAGCTCCCCCTCCTGCCATTGTCTCTGTGCTCCTTCATGGACATGCAAGACAGCTTTTATCATACAACAGTCTGTCTTGTTCATTTCCCCAGTTTGCCATCTCTAAGCAGTCCCTAAGTGGCACAGTTTATGAACCTTTCTAGTTTCAGTCAGAAACTGAGCCTAAGTTAGTTCAGTATATCAAATCCAGAGAGCGACAGCTCGTGATATGGACCATGTCCAGCCAGTTTAATCCCTCCTGCTTTGGAGGGCAGGAAGCTCTTGGGTGGAAAGTGACAGACACTGTGGCTGAATTTGACCATTAAAGTTACATGTGTGCATGAGTCAAGTAATTACTCACTGAAGAATACTGATAATGGACCAGAACAAAAAGCCTTTTTTCTAGCCAAGGGAGGGTTATTCTTACATAGGACGTAAAGACCACTTCAGCCTCCATCCAACTGGGGAGAATTATCCCCACTGCAACAATTTTAAAAATACACAGAAGCATGGCAGAATTTTTGCCAGCTTGAGTGCCAGTAGGGAAGACTGACTGGTGCAAAAATTACCCCATGACAATGTGAGAGTGCAAAGCACAGAAAGCTTGTCTGATGTGACCTCTGGATGCTAACCAAATTGGGCGCATGAATGAGCAGTGCTGACTGTGGAAAATATGTCATCAGTGTATTTACTGGCTGTGATCATTTAGTCTATCACATCCCCTATCATTCTCCAGTTCTGTGCTTTATATTTAAATCCTCTCCTGGAGGGTATGGCAATCACTTTGTTTACTAATATCTGGTCAGATTAAATTGATTCACAAAATTAATGTCAACTAAATTATTTGATTGTGGCCATATTTTATTTTATTTTATTTATTTTATTTTTCTTTCGTAAAACTGTGTCTTCAGGCAAAAAGAATCCCGACAGTAATTGTCACTGTTAAGGTCCTTCTCCACCACCTGTGGCTTTTAGCTTGTGCAATCTTGCATTTACCCTGCTTGTCCTGCCTCCTCTTTTTGCCAGAAGCCTGCAGTTTATTTTCTCCTAAGGCAGAATGTTGTCTATAACTGTATCAAGCTCATATCTGGATAGCTGAAGCAGGAAGAACTCTGGGAAGCTTTGACCACAGATGAAAGTTGCTCTCTCTGATCCTCAATGCACCCTATCACACTAGATAAACTCTCTTGAGAAACACATATTCACTTCCTGCAGTACATTTATGTGATTTTTGTGACTTTCCTCTCTTCACTGTTACTTATTATATACATCATAGAATCTGAAAAATTACTGTGTCTGATTAATCTATGTTTTCCAAAGGGACAAATCTATGTTGCCTTTTTATTTTAATTCTTGTGTATTGTCCTTAAATTGAATAATGACATCAAACATGTCAGCACAATTAGTGGTATGTGATTTGTGTCCTCTGTATAATAGCAAATAACAAATATTAGAGGAACATGTTGAAAGGCAATAATCAAATGAATCTCTAACACTTGCCTGTAGTCCTACAAAAGACTGTCTTTTTCATGGCCATATTTTGGAGCCCTGTTTTACTTTCCATATTGTGCCTTCAGATAAAAGATAAGGTAGTAATTTCTTTTAATGGGATGTGTTGATCGAATTCTAGTGCATAGATCTTCCTTCCTCACCAGTTTTATAGCTGTACAAACGTATTACATTTTGTAATGATGGAGTTATCCCCAATTCATAAAAGCCAAGAAATCCATAGCTAATAGTCATTCCATGAGGGATCTGAGCAGGATTGCATTCATGTGGGATGGACAAAAGAGGATCCACAAAGAGGATTCACAGTGGAAAGTCTGATCAAATAATTACAACCTTTCAAATAATAAGACAAATAGGATTCCATTTTTGTGATGATTCATAATTCTACAATGTTTTAGAGCTAAACTTGTTTTCATTAGTCATGAATAAACCTGCAGAAGGTGAGGAAGTCTTGCAAGAGAAACAAACTTGAACTCATAATCTCGTTCTGTCATTTCAATACATAACGTAGGGAGAGAACATGATTAACTTGTTGCAGGGTGAATAAGTGAAAGGAGCCCAAGTATACAAACACAGCAAAAAATTAAGACAAAAAATTCTTAGTTTCATTTTTGATGGTAGCAAGCAGATTTTGTTGATTTTATTTTTATTTTTTGCTATGAAAGTAGCACTTATGACTATGTATAAAGGAAATCAGGATGTAAATTTTTGAACGTACACTAATAAAGATGCTACTCCCACAATAAAGTTGCTTTTGCTCTGAAGAATGGTATTTACTAAAGAAAATATTACTATTTAAAGTACTTTTGTGTATTTCCAGGGGAACATATGTGACTAAAGTTGATTATGAAGATAAAATTATCCATTTTTGGTCAGAAGCTCATATCCAAATCTTCATACAGACTTTTTAATTTCTTCCCTTGTTGTTGAAGGTGATTTTCTTAACCATCTCACATGGCACAGATCAAGAGGGAATTCAGCTCTATTAAAGCAGATCTTTAGACTCAGCTATGGAATGTTTTACAAATGTGGTTCAATAAACTCTATATAATTTAAAAAAGAAAATGGTGCATACAGTAGTATCTGGGGAATTAGCATAAATACAGTATTTTACATGGGCTTGTAAAAGAAAGACCTCTGGGAGAGTAAGACATATTTCAAATAAGCTGTGAAAAAAACATAGGTATTTCTAGGGTCCTAAAGAACAAAATTTGCATATTAATAGAAGATTAAAGTGCCCATCAAGTATTCTTTAGCTGTTGCTTTCTCTTGTCTCTTTTACTCTTCACATAAACATCCTTCATAATAAAAAGAGACTCCTGCATCTTCAGTTATTGCATCGAATCACTAAAGTTTCATATTATAATGGCACACATAATTTTTGTGTTTGAATCCTTTTAAGAAGTGCTCCCTGGATTCTCTATTAACTGATTTTCCCTTCTCTTTGCACTCCTTTCCTCTTCAAGTTTTACCTGACCTTTATAACAGGATCTCAGCTATTCTAGGCAAATTGAGCTGGTTATTAGGGCTCCTTATAAGGCTAGTGTGAGGAATGGGTAGCAAAGGTGGTTTGAGAGGGGGTTTATTAATGGGTGAGATTTGTATGAAGCTGTATCTGCCTAGTTTTAGTATTAGGGCAGTCAGTAGTATGGATCCTGCAACTGGGGCTTCTATGTGGTCTTTGGGTAGTCATAAGGGCAGGCCATACAGGTGGGTTTTCACTATAAATGCTATCAGCAGGGCTAGGTTTGATAGGGTGGAGGCTCAGGAGTCAGTGGAAGAGGGGTGGGCTAGTTTTAATACTGTAAGGTGTAGGGTGCCAGTTTGTGTGTGTAGGTGTAGGGGGCTGATTAGTAGTGGTAAGGACCTGGTGAGGGTGTAAAATAGTAGGTAAATGCCAGCATTTAGGTGTTCTGGTTGGTTTCCCCATCGTGTGATTAGGATTAGGGTGGGGATTAGAGTTGCTTCAAATGTGATATAGAATACTGTTAATTCTGTGGTTGAGAAGGCTAGGATGATGAAAGGTTGAATTGTAATTAGAGTTGCAATAAAGGTTTGTTTGCACATTGAGGGTTCCTGTTAGAGGTGGTTTTGGCTTGCTATAATTATGCATGGGAGTAGTCAGTAGGATAGTACTATTAAGGGGGATAAGTTTTGGTCAATTCCAGTTCACTGAGTTGGGTCTTTGAGAGGGTAGTATGTTGGGAGCAATCACTGTAAGATGAGACCAGCAATTAGGAGGCTATGTGTAGTGACACTGTCTCATAGGAAGTTGTGGGGGAACAGGAGAGTTGTGGGGATAAGTATGATTGTTGGGATAATAATTTTTAACATTGTAGGAGATTTAGGTTGTATAGATGATCTGAGTTGTGGGTTTGTGTAGAGGCTACTAATGCTGCTAGTCATGTGCCTGCTTTGCAGGATGAAAATGTCAGTATGACCATAGATAGTAGGGTGGATGATGTTGCTTGATTTTCAATGAGTCCGTTTGATAGGGCAATATATACAGATAGTATCATGCTGTCTAGGCATAGCAGGGAAGAGATTAGATGAGTTCACTGGAAGACTAGCTCTAAACTGCTTAGGGTGAAAGCTGAGTAGAAGCTTAGGTGTAGGAGTGACATATAGAAAGTCATAGGGTAGGGCTATGTTTTGTTGAGTTGAAAACAACTGTCTTGGTTAGACTAACTTTCTGTGGTTATTCTGCTCATCCTAGGCCTCCTTGTGCTCATTCACAGGTTAAGTCTAGTGTGAGTAGGAGGATAATGGTGAAGGTTCAGGTTAGGGTGATGGTGGGGGATTAGAGTTGGATAGCCTATGGGAGTAGGAGTAGTAGTGGGATTTCTGGATCAAATAGTAAGAATAGAATTGTTACTGAGGAAGAATCAGATTGAGAATTGGAGTCAGGCAGATCCAAGAAGGTTGAAGACACATTCATATGGGGATAGTCTTTCTGGGTCTGGGTTTATATGAGTGAGTCAGAAGTTTAATGTAGTTACAGTAGTGCTTAGGACGAGAGATGTGATGAGTGTGAATGTGATTATGTTAATAGCTCTTCTCTGGGGATGTGCCAGATTTTAGAGATTGGAAGTCAAATGTAATTAGCATACTAGAAGAGCAGGATCCTCATCAGTAAATTGTTATGTACAGGAATAGTCGAATAACTATGAATTGTCAGTATCAGGCTGCTGCTTCAAATCTAAAGTGGTGGTTTGGCATGAAATGGAATTTGATTAGTCACAGGATACACACTGATAGGAAGGAGGATCCAATAATTGCATGGAGTTCATGGAACCCTGTGACAATGAAGGTTGAACCCTATATGCCATCAATGATTGTGAAGACACCTTCATAGTATTCTATTGCTTGGAGTGCTGTGAAATAGAATCCTAGTAAGATTTATACGGTTAGTGCATGGATTGTCTGTTTTCGGTTGCTTTCTGTGATATTGTGGTGGGATCATGTTACGGTAATGCCAGAAGTTAGTAGTATGGGTGTATTTGGTAGGGGCACTTTTAGGGGATTATGGGGCTTAATTCCTGCTGGGGGTAGTTGTCCTCCTAGTTCTGGAGTGGGGACTAGGCTGGAGTGGAAGAGTGCTCAGAAGAAACCTAGGAAGAAGAATGCTTCTAATGTGATGAATAGGATTATTCCATATCATAGATCTTTTTGTACTGTGGGGGTGTAATAGCCTTGGAATGTGCTTTCTCATACATTTGTCATCATTGTAGTATAATTAGGATTATGGAAAGTAGGCCTGTGATTAAGAGCTGTGTAGAGTTGTAGAGGTGGTGAGTAGGGCGGTGGCTGCTCCAAAGATTGGTCATGGGCTTGGGTCTACTATGTGGTAGGAATGTTCTCGGTGGTCCATTACATGTTTTCTTGTAAGTGAAGTCTAAGTAGGGGTATGAATATGTAGGCCTGGATTATGGCTACTGCAAGTTCTAAAATAGTGAGGAGGAGCAGGACTGGTGTGGTTAGGATGGATACTGTTGGCAGGATGGGCAGTAGGACAGTGGTGGCTGTGGAAACGAGGTGGATGAGTAGGTGACCTGCTGTGAGGTTTGCAGTAAGGCAAACACCTAAGGCTAGTGGGTGGATAAATAGGCTGGTAGTTTCTATTATGATTTGGGCTGGGATTAGTGGTGTTGAGGTGCCTTTGGGCAGAAGGTGTCCTAGGGAGATTAAGGGTTGGTTTCATAGGCTGGTGAGGAGGGTGGCAAGTCAGAGCAGGAAAACAAGTGCTATGTTTATGGATAGCTGGGTGGTTGGAGTGAATATTTATGGTAATAGGTCTAGAAGATTGATTGTAGATAGGAGCATTATTAATGAGGTTAGGACTAAGGCTCATTCGTGGCCCTTTTTTTTTAGTGGGATTATTAGTTGTTTTGTGATTAAGTGGGAGAGCTGGGATTTGAGGGTGGACAGGCGGTTAGTGATTCATTGATTGCTAGGTGTGGGGAGCAATAGGGAGAGGAATATTGTGGGCAGGATGAGGGGGGTTGCCTAGAAATCATAGGCTTGTGAATTGTTTGAAGAAGCTTAGGTTCATGGTCAGATTAAAGGGGTGGTTTTGGTGGTTGTGTTAGAGGGGTCAGAGGGGATGTATGATAGGAGTTTGGGTTGGATGATTAGGGAGAGGGTTAGTCATGATGTTATTATGATGAGGAATTAAGGATTTGGGTTGAGCTGAGGCATATCACTCTGTTGGTTGGTGGTTCTTTTTCTCTACCTTAAAAGACTAGTGTTGGTACATACCTTCTTAATGATTAGGATGATAAGAGTGAGGATCAGTTCTCAAAGTGGGTTAGGGGGGACATCTTCAAGCTGCCCCTCCAGTGCACCAGGTGAATACAATCTATAAATGTGACCATACACATGTGTTGAGAACTAATCTTGTCCTCCAGGACAGTTGAATGTCATGGCTGTCAGATATGGGGGATCATCTTAACACTGATGCACTTTGTCTTCCATCTGGTTATGGTGTGTCCACAGAATGTTATTTATGCTGCTATTTGGTGAATGCTTTCTGGATGTAATTTACCACTTTTACACTTCCTCTAACTTTCTAGGAGAAATCTTCTAGAAGATTTTAACTACATTTTTAACCAAGTGTTCATTGTATTTTTATCATACATTTTTGATGCTTATTTTACATGTCATCAGTACTGGAGTTCCATTAATAAATCGACCCTTCCATTCTATACTCATTCACTTGGCCTTCCTGCACAAATCCAGCTCAAACAACCTCCTAGGTGTTGTATCAATCTGTGTCAAAATTACCTTCCATGCCTACTTCTCCCTAAAAGATATCCTAGGACTCCCATTAATGCTCCTTCCACTAATAACCATAACCCTACTTTCACCCAACCTGCTAGGCAACCTGGAAAAGTTTACACCTGCAAACCCACTAACCACACCCTCTCACATCAAACCAGAATGGTACTTCCTATTTGCATATGTCATTCTATACTCAATCCCCAAAAAACTGGGTGGAGTGTTAGCCTGAGTTGTCTCAGTACTGATTTTACTCTTAATGCCCTTCCTCCACAAACGTACAATAACCTTTGGCCCCCTCTCCCAACTTCTATTCTGAGCCTTAATTGCCAATCTGCTTATCCTGACTTGAGTGGGCAACCAACCAACAGAGCACCCATTCATCATTGTCAGTCAACTAGCCTCCCTCACCTACTTCTCCACCATCCTAATCCTCCTCTCCATCACCAGTGTCCCAGAAAACAAAATACTTAACTTCTAAAAATACTTTAATATTTTACAAAAAACATTGGTCGTGTAAACCAAAACTGAAAGATTATTCCCTTCTTAGAGTTCCACCAATATACCTCAGAAAAAGAGGACTTAAACCTCTGTGTCCAGCTCCCAAAGTTGGCATTTTACACTAAACTGTTTTCCAACTTTCCATCTTTCTTTCCCCACCTCTAAACTGTCCAAATCACCCCACAAGACAACCCCTGCACAAGCTCCAACACAACAAAATCAACAACAGCCCCCACCCACCCACTAAAAACATCCCCACTTTCCATGGGTAGAACACAGCCACACCACCAAAATCCAGCCGAACAGAAAACAAACCCCTATTATTAACAGTAGCTGCCCCAAGCTTTCAACACTCAACAGCCCCTCCAACAACACCCCCAACAATAAGAACGAAGGCTAAACCCACACCACACCCTACTACATGCCAATTCCCCCAAGCCTCCTGAAACAGATCAGCTATCAAAGACACAGAGTAAACAAAACCCACTAATGTCACAGCCAAATGCACCATAAACACCAATGACACAAAAGAGGCCCCTAAATTTATTAACCACTCACACCCTGGAAGCGAAACCACTAAGAAACCAGCTACCCCATAATCTTTTAAGGCTAATTTCTAAGTAGTTTTGGGTCCCATCACAGTCATACTTTTAGATATGAATCTTACAAGTCTATTAAATTTAGAATTTCATATTCAACAATTAAAAAGCACCTGAAGTGAAAATCTACTTCTTGTCTAGGTCAAAAGAGTGTTCTGTTCTGGAGTGCCCAATCAACAGTAAAGCCCACAGCATTTAAACAAGCTAAAGTAAGGAAGTGTGGAGTAGATTAATGGAACTTGAAACTTGGACATGAAAACGTACAATGGATAATATTTTCAAAGTTAAGTATGCTGAATTTTAGAGACTGTTAATGTAACTGTACACTTCACTGTGAATATGACAATTATATATAAACATATTTAAATAAGTACTGCAAGTTTAGGTGCTGCTGAAATGAAAGCTTTATTTTAACTCAAAGATATATGTCAGTGAGAAGGTCATTTGGTGTTTTTCTTCATGGATTTCTGTACGCAAGATAAGACAACTGTTCAGACAGACCTGTCCTTTCTCAAGGTGGATATTGACTTTGAAAAACACTTTCAAATTGTCAGTAAACAATATTGCTTAAGTAAAACCAGAAATGACTGAAACTTTGAATTCTAAGTGACATGAGTGCTTAACTCTTTAAATCTGTATGCTTATTGTATTCTTACAATCTCGAAAGTGTGTATTTCTTATGGACAAAACAGACTAAACCAGTATCTTTAAGCTAGGATATCTATGTAAATGCTTACAATTGTTTGTTGTTCCAAATGACACATCAGTCTGTTTCATGGGTATCTATCTGTCGTGGTTTAGGCCCAGAAGGCAACTGAGCATTACACAGCCACTTGCACATTCCCTCTCCCATTGCAGAAATGCAGGGGCAGAACATAGGAACAAAAGGAATGGCTCAAGGAATCCACCTAAGGACCGGGAGGAGTCACTCACCCATTATGGTCACAGGCAGAAGTCAGACTCCTTAGGGTAAGACAAAAAGAAAACATCACTTTAATTCAAATGTTAACAGGAGAACGCTTAACAGACAAAGTGGAGACAGTGAGAAGGACCACCACATCCATAAAACACCTCTCCCCACCCCTCCCTTCTTTCCCGGCTCAGCTCTGCTTCCAGTCTCTTTATTTCCTCCTCCAGCGGCGCAGGGGGCAGGGGATGGGGGTTACAGTCATCTCGATGTTCCTTCCTTCTTAGGAGGTGGGGTGAACGCTGCACATTGCTCCCTTGCTCCACACAGCTCCCCTCTCACTGCAGATAGTCCCCCACAAACCTTCTCCAGCATGAGTCCTCCCCACAGGCTGCAGCTGTTTCCACGCTGCTCCAGCGTGGGTGATCCCCACATGTTGCAGTCCTCCCAGAGCCAAATCACAACTGTGGGTACCACTTCTCCCCTCAGAGTCTTGGCCTCCTTTAAGTGCAGATGCCTGTGCTGGTTTGGGCTCCTCCGTAGGCTTCAGGTTGGCTTCTACTCTATCGTGGACCTCCATGTGTGAGAGGGTGGGCAGCCCTGCCATCTCACCACAGGATACAGGGGTCTCTGCTCCAGCACACCTCTCCCACGTTTTTATCCTTCCTTCCACTGACCTGGGTGTCCATTCTTGTCGCAAGTCCTCCTCACAAGTCCTCTCATAAGTCCTCTCACAAGTCCCCTCACAAGCCCCAAATCCCTCTCAGGTTCCCCTTCTTAAATATGTTATCGATGAGACACAGTTGATTGGTTCGGCCCCGGCCAGAGGCGGGTCTGACTTGGAGCCCGGGGGAGTTTTCGAGAAGCTTCTCACAGGGTCCACCACTGTAGCCCCCTCCCCCACTACAAAAAAAAAAACCCTGTGCCACAGAAACCCAGCACACTATCTTTCACTGCACAGTGTTAAAATGAGCTTTGGAGTGGCAGGAAGTCCTTCAGATTTTGTAAATACAGCATATGGTGTAGCTCCCAAAGGTTGAGCCTCATTACAGGATCAAAATGTTTCCCAGTCTTGCCCTGTTGTGCAAGCCAGAGCAGTCTGTCATCACTCACTGATGATGGTTTTCAGCAGTAGCAGCACTTTAATTCCCACGATCAGTGTGTTTTTCTCTAGTCCTTGTACTTACTGTGCTCAGTCTCCTGCTTGCAGATGTTTGTAGGGACTCCAAAAGGCTTTTCTTGATCTCCCTCTGATTTTGCACTGACACTTCCTACCTCTAGGTGAGAAGGGCACTGTTTTTTGCTGATTCTTTCTGAGCTCACTTGCTTAGCTTTCCCACCAAAGGAGCCACGGTAGACATGGTGTATAGCAGAAATTTTTTCCAGTAACTCATAATCCCATGAGTGCAGTTGCAGGCATGATGGATGAATGGAAGTGCAAAGTCAGGATTTTTACAGCAAGACTAGGATGGCTTGTTCTTCAGGGACTGTGATTGTGGTGAAGTGTATTATGCAACCCCAGCTATTTTATGGGTTTTTGGAAGTCATCAGTGCAGTTTCTGTCACATTGATGCCAGTTCTGCAAATCAGATAGCAAAGGCACCTAGCAAAGGCAGCATCGGTTGTTTTCTTGCTAGTTGTACTTCATTGTCTGAATTAAATTGAGATTGAGACCCCAGAGACAGAATGTGAGAAAAAAAATGAGCAGAAAATTTCCAATAACAGTCTCTTGAATTTAATGACAACAGAGATTCTTGAAATAAATTGCTATAAAGCCAAGTCCCAACCCTTCACTTTGCAGCTGTACTTTTAGGGGAAGCTTTGTACTCTGAAAGACATTTGGTGGTCATTTTTGTTTTGAAGTAGATAGAAGCTTTATGAGAGGCAAATATACACTTAGATGGCATAGGTATGCCAACAGTATGTGCTACAAGGGAGACTGTGTGTTCTGCAAAGACGGCTGTTTATACCATAGGGTTGGCTCTATAGGTAAATGGATGATAAGTCGTCAAATATGTGGCTGCTGGATATATTCACTAATGTTTCTTACTGTCTTTTTCTGAATGGATTTGCAAGCTGAGCTCTAAAACAAGGTTGCAGTTGTGGAAGCTGGTCTTTCTCCTCTTCCCAGCTGATGAAATTGTGGGCTTCCAGTGAATGTGTTATGGCTAATTAGGTGATATTACTTAAAGAGGTAAGCTGCTATGAACTTCTATGATAATGAAAAGGCCTTTGTTCCTTATAGGATTATTTAAGATTTTACTGTTTTAATGAAAATAAAATTCTCTTGGTACAAGTTTATGAGAGGGCCTCAGTATTATTTTTGACAAAATGTGCAGTTAGGTACCAAATTACGCTGAAGACAGTCCATGAGAAACATCAACCGTAGGAAAAATCCCAAAAGTGCTTTATCAGAAGAGTTGTATGTGAATGCTGTGTGGCTATATGGTAAAGAATCAGAGCCATCTTTCTATAACTCATTTTGTTTGCCTCTCATTGAATTCTTTTGGGGCTCTGAAGAAGAGAGATGAGATCTCCTGGTAGAAGAGTATTTCCAGATTTTGGTCCACCCATTCAAACCAAGACAGGCTGTCTGACACAGCAGTGCCTCTGGTTTCAACAAGTCTCTGCTTTCCATTTGTGCTGTTCGTAAACTTCTGAGCATTTAGGTAGCCTGAATTCCTAGTCCAACCAATAAGCAGCTGTCCTGTTTGTTTCTGTTGTATTGACATGAAAACATTATTTTTAATAAAACACCATAGGCTTTGTTGGAAGCTGTCTCAATAGCCAGACCAAAACAGAAAACCTGCCACATGGAGCTGTCAGTCTGACTGCTCTTTTGTGTAAAGATGGTGGCATAAATGTTTTAAAGAACTCAATATGAATGAAAAAATACTATTGGAATTTTAATCAGGGAATGAATGGTTCAGTCGAAGAAAGGGAAGAAGAAAGGCAGTATGGGATAACTAAAGCTGAAGTATTCAGATTACACAGATATTTTGTTTCTCGGTTTGTCTGATCTTCTAAATACACAAAAGTTTTTATTGGTAAAGACTATAATTTTTCTACATATATATATTTCTTACAGACTTCTCTAAATAGTATGGCTGTGATCAATAAAGGGAGTATATGAATTCATAATAGTAACCAACAAACTTCCTTGACATAAAGACAGACTATTTTTATGAGATTTAGGTAAATATTTGATAAGGGCTACAATAGTTTCTAGTAGATGATTACAATGTAAAAGAGGATCCCCTTGCCTGTTCTCACTTCTGACCTGGGCATAACCACAGCATTTGCATACCTTGAAAGTTGCCCTGTCCTGTCTCTCAGAAGGATAACCTCCCAGCTAAGTTGGAGTATTTGACTGGTGATGAGGAGACATCCTTCATTTTTAGTTATTTATTCCTGTACTAGAGGAAGTGTTTCAGCCTTGCCAGTGAGTATGCCAGAAGAAAGGTTCTGGCAAAGCATAATTTTGGGTAGATTTGTATTTCCTGTAAGCAGGCTTGCTTTTAACAGTTTTAGACCCTGATTGCAGGAAATATCTTGTTCCATATGTAGGCACTTGCTGACAGAATCTGTTGCTATGAGCTATTTTCATGTCTTTAAGCACAGCCTTTAGCAAAAAGGTAGATGAAGCCCTGATCTGACTGAGGGTTCCTTTAGGCAGGAGCACTGTTGTAATCACATTGCTTGATGTAGATGCATAAACTATAGCAGCTGGTGGTAACGGGTGAAAAGGTGGTTAGAGGCCACCCACTGTCCTCAGGAAATCCACTTTTGCAATTTTATGAAGACTGAGAGTTTTAATTTCTACATCATCAGTGAAAAAAGTGATATCAATAGATCCTTACCAGTATAAATTATAGTCAATGAACTCCCGTATTATGTGTATTGCATGAGGTATAGTCATTTAGTCATATAGTCTAAATTTATAATGTTTTCACATGTTAAAAACAACTGTATTATAATAATTCTGTTGATTCTCAACAACAACTAAAAAACCCCAAATCAAAAGTAAACATTAATGTATGTCAGAACTTATATGACTCAGGCAGTTTTTGAGACAATTACTACAGCGTTTTTTTCAAGGATATTAAGTTGGTGGATTTAGTTCTGTGGTTCAGAAACCTGTACAAGTAAGAGTCAGAGCAGAAATCAGGCTCCTATCTATTATTACCTATATAGTGGTAAATAAAACTAGATGATTATTGTCTTTAATGTTAAAGATAGAATGGAATCTTGCATATATTCAACTCATGACTTGAGTTGCTCAAAGTACTTTGTAAGCCTTATTTAATTAAGCCATATAGAACCCTCAAGATAAAGGATAAGAGGAATTTTTATCTTCTGTACAACCACCTTAAACTGTATAGAGTAACCTTCATGTTTGCTTTTTGTGTTAAACAGCTTTTAACATTATAAACAATTGCTGAAGGTGTAATCCATTTGTACAGTTGCATTAGCACTGGCTTTTTATGGAATGTCCTGAAATAACTTGAGAACAAACATATACAAATATACTGCAAAAGAGGTTTATTGTAGTTAGAATGTAAAGATTTTCTTTAAAATCTTTCTTTAGAGCCATCTGTGTAACCAAGTTCTTGATTACCAAGGACAAATTTAGCATTTACTCTAATTAACGAAAGTGCAGTATATATTGGCTAGTGATAGACTAGTTGGAAGTCTTTAACTTTTCTTTTGAAGTAGAAAAAGATTAATGGTTCATCATGGTATTTTAAAATGCATAATCCAGCTTGTACTGCTGAAGTATCAACAGGATGCAGGCAGAGTAAAAGAGGGGAATAACACTATTATTAACTAGTCTGAAGCGCTAAAAGAGAAGGATCCAATCAATTCCTCAGCAAATTTTTCCAGAGAGTATTCCAGGTGAGATTTTAATAATTATTTAAGTATGTGCTTCATAAAAGAGGTACCAGAAATATCTAAATAGAACTGTGCAACCTCAGGGAACAAAGGCATTCTCTTTAGATGTTGATCACTTTCTTATAGAAGCTGTTATTTTTGATTTATACAGCCTGTAATGGTAGCCCTGTTAAAGCTTCTGAGTAATACAATAAAGATTATACAATATTCTGCTCTTAATTTTCTTCTGTAGCTGTATATGGAGGTCTTTATTTATGAATCAGGAAATGAGCTAAAAGGTCCTTTGGTTCATCCATGTTCATCAAGTTTGTTTTGTGATATTAATAGCCTCCTGCATTTTAATAATGTAAGCAGTAAATCTAATGCAGTACTATAATGTTTTCTGTGGGTCCAAAAGACTTTCTTCCCAGAGCTCTCTGTCAAGCCATCTTCATTCCTAGATTCTCCTTTAGATCCCACACTGTTGGGTATGTTTGATTCTGACTAAGCTGCCACATTAATGAATAATAATGTGTGAGGTAACCCAGGTTTTCTCTATCAAGTTTAAAATAAAATCCTAAAAGTTCAAGGACATAAAGCATATAGAAAAGCTTCATTTTTGGTAAACATTTGCTGAAATATACTATGTTACATATTTAGTTTCACAGATTATTATAGATTTATTTGGATTTATCTCTTTGTACAATATTTTTATTTAGTCGTTCTGCCTTAACATGTTTTCACTGGAAGGATTTTTAAGATTTTAATTTTGGAAAATGCTCCACTGCATTCTTAGTAGCCAATAAGGACTCTGTGTGTATGAATGTGCACATTTCACATTGAGAACTCAGAAACGAGAAAAGTAAAATTTCATGCTACATGAAACTGCGAAATCAGAGAATCTTGTTCTATTTGTACTTTTTAAAATTTTACTTTCCCTCTCCTCCTAACAACCTAATAACAAATATAGCACACATTGCAGTGACACTACATTGGCAAATACCTTAGAGGGAGACCATCTATTTTTGCATATATGAAACGCATTTAATATTGATGTAACAAGATGTAGCAAGAGAGCAAAGCAGTCATAAAAGAGACCTTCACTAGAGATATAAATTTGAATTTAGCAGAAGCATTCACTTGACAAACTCCAGGGAATTTGTTTTTTCTAACCATTTTCTTTCTTCCCTAGAAGAAAGAAGTTTCAAAGTTTTGAAGTTTCTGACTTATGTAATGAGCAAAGGTTGATTCCAAAATGTAAATGTGGGTTAACTGTTCTCTGATACTCACTCAGCTCCACTGTACATGAAGTTTCTCATCTGAGATATATGTCTGTTTCTCTGTTGCAAACTTAAATGTATACATGCTAAAAGAAATCCAAACAAAATGATTCTACCTCCAGAATTAACTT
The DNA here is from genome assembly GCF_018691265.1 of Tyto alba. Taxonomy (NCBI): domain Eukaryota; kingdom Metazoa; phylum Chordata; class Aves; order Strigiformes; family Tytonidae; genus Tyto; species Tyto alba. The sequence goes on from NW_024881275.1 coordinate 26,420,892, forward strand.
TATATATGAAATAGATGAATATGACACGTCTAATATTTCTGCAATAATTCTGCATTATGAGGAGTACATCAGCTCTGCAGGTATATCTAATATGTTAAGGGGGATAGTGCTTTCCTGTGGAATTTTAATTTATTAATCAGACACAAATTATAACTCCCAGGCCCTATGAATTTTCATCATTTTGTTGAAATTAGTAATATACTGACAGTAAATGGAAGATAAGTAACTAACTCTAGATAGTCATGTATCCCACTTCATCTGTTGTGACCAGCAAGTTGATGTCTTAGGAAAAAAAGCAGTTCAGTATATTAGGATTTCTAAGGGAATAAGTGAAAGCTGATAGAGAAGTTTGTGAATGATCTTCTGTGACTGAATTGCTCTCCCAAACTAATGTTAGAAAGAGTTTATAATAATATACAAGATAAAAAATACAAGATAGATGTCTGAGAGGAAGTTTCAGAATAAGCTTAATAATGAATTATTATCAGACTATTTGAGGAGACCTTGTCTATTTCTGTCTTTATCTGTCACAGGAATATAGTCTGTGAGATGGATGTATAGGCTACCTCATGCCTCTTTAAAGACTGTGGGTAAACGGATACTAGTCAAATCCCACATCAAATCTTCTATTACTTGAGACTCTAGATGGCTTGGAAAAGGATTTGAAGGGAAGTGGCTTGTATGAAAGTTTTTAAATGAAGTATGAGATTTATAGAGTTAAACTGTTAGGTGCAGGGATATGTTGAATGATAAAATAAATCACAAATTATGTGTTTCAGAACAAAATTCTGTTTCCCTTCTTCTGGTATATACTTGATATATACCTGAAGGAACCTTATTTTATCTAGCAGTTAATAGATTGTTTTTTAAATTAACATTTAAAAAATGTACTATGATGCCTTAAGCTATAGGTCATAGGAGATCAATGGCTTTAGGACTGCTAATCCAAGTTAGTTTATAAGTTCTGTAGGTTTTTTAAAAAAAGTAGGGCACAGAGAAGTATATCTCCATTTATGTATCTCAGCACCATTGAGAGATGTTTTGGGCACTGGAGAATTGAGAGATACTCTTTTCTTTAGTATGTCTTGTTCTCAGTCCTGAGCAATGGTTAATACAGAAATCCTAGGGAAGTGGTTGGATGGGTCAAAAGAGGATAGAAGAGAGTGGAGTGCTGAAATTGTGCCTGGGAATAGGAGAATTAGTGGTTCAAAGATCATCTGGGTCATCAAATGACACCAAGCTCCACAGAAATTGTTTCATCCCTCTTTCCTCCCTGTCTCTCACTTACACTGAAGCTGTCATAGACCAGATATTGAATAAAAATTTTTGACAGCCACTTTAGAGTTATTGTTTTGTGTTTGTAGAGTGTCATGGTAATACATGATCTGTCTGGGATAAGGACTTTTTCCAAATTTAAAAGTTATAAAAACTTATTAAACAATCTGCATTAACATTAATCTGCATTAACAAATCTATGTAATTTGACAAAAAGAGTGATAAAAGAATTAGATGAAGTACTCTGAATATTCAGAGTTGTGGCAATGGGGTTATAGGCAATATAGGCAACACTGAGAAAGTTCCATGGATGGGGAGAAATGTGTTAATACTTCAAAAAGTAAATAAGAAGGATAAAATTGCTTGACAACACAAGTTTTCTTAAATAAAATTAATTTCACTACAGCTAAATGTGTATTCAAACAAAGATACGCGGTCCTTGGTTTTGAGGACAAAGGCTTGTGTTACAAACTGGGCAACACTGTCCTGGACTGCTGTGACCATGAAATGGAGGTAGAATTAAAGACAGGTTCAACAACTGGAGATATATTACAAAGCTCATAGAACAAACTATAAATGTAAAAGCAGAATATTGATAAGAAAGAGTAGTACCTCTGGATATGATGTTTGTAAGAATATGGATAACATATTGTGTCCACTCCTGACACCAGATTCCAGAAAGTTCATTATAAGAATTGGGAGACTATGACATCAGTCATAAGCAATGAAAGATCAATCTCCTTAGCTTAATTAAGAAAAGACTGGTCTACAGGCATCTAAAGAATACATATCTGATAATGGAAAACTATTTAACCTTGCAAAAAAATGCAGCAAGAGCATTCAACAAGTGGAACAACTTATCTGAAAATATAATAGTGCCTACCAGTTAACGTCTCTCTGGAAAACACGTTCAATCATAACAAGAAGTTAAGATTTGGTGGCAAAATTACTGGATGTGTTTCTGTATCTTGTGCTGTGGAGAACATCAGGTAGCTTGATTTTAAGATTTTCTTGTAGCCTAAATTGTATTGGCCTCAACAGAGAAAAATAGTTTCCACTCATAAAAGAAGCTTTTAAATAAAACAATAAGTTCTCCAATTTACATTTTCAATTAAAGCTTCTGGAAGGCTTAGGACACATTATAAATTCTCCAAGTGGAGATCTCACTTTGCTCATTCTTACCCCTAAAGTAAACCACTTTCTGTTAAGAAATAAAAGGATTTAAAACCCCCTGTGTCCTGGTTTGGGCTGAAATAGAGTTAATATTCCTTTTCAGGGACTAGATGAGTGCTGTGTTTTGGATTTAGATTTGGGTTTGGTATGGGAAAAATGCTGATAGTGCACTGATGTTTTCAGTTGCTACCGAGACTCCAAGGACTCTCCGACTCTCCATGTCCTGCCCGTGTGCAAGGGCACAGGGAGCAGGGAGCACGGCCAGAGCACCAGACCCAAACTGGACAATGAAATATTCCTTATCATGGAACGTCATGCTCACTATATAAAGGAGGAGTGGTTGGGAAGGTTCTCTCTCGCTTCCGGGATTGCGATTGCGGGATCTTGGTATCTCGGAGTCGCTGGCCGGGAACGGGCTGGGTATTGGTTAGCAAGAGGTGAGTGATTACATTGTACAGTGCCTATTTATATATTTCTTTTTTTTTTTTTTTTTTTTTCTCCCTATAATCGTCATTGTTCTCATTTTATTGCCATTATTAAACTGTTCCTGTCTCAGCCTGCGAGTCTCCCTTCACCCCTCTAATTCTCTCCCCCATTCCCAGGTGGGGAGGGGGAAGGGAGGGTGACCAGCTGCGGTGGTTGGCTGCTGACCAGGCCCAAACCACGACACCCTGTTAACTGGTATCTAACCCTTTCCATTACCCTTGTAACAATGCATTGTTGAGATACACAGCAACTTAAGTGCTATTTTAATTGTTTTATTAGCAACCTAGATTTCAGTTACTCTTATAGTATGTAAAAGCTTCGCGGATGTGCATTAAAAAATTTCTCTCCTGCTAACTTTCCTTCCATGTTTTTTAAAGAAAGCAACACACCTTTTTTAGTAATAGGTCTCCAGTGTACTGATGGAGACTATATATAGTACACATATATATACACACTATATGTATACTATATAAAATATATATACACTATAGTATACTATATGTACACTATATGTACACTATATATACACTATATATGCTACTATATATTATATATATATAGTGTGTGCATATATATATATGCATATAGACACTGATAAATAGCCTGGCATTTTTAACTTCAGAGCACACAAACCTAAATGCTAGGTTCTGGTTTGAAATTTATTGATGGTGAATATCTACACTACAACTAATTACAGATTGACTAGCAAATGCCAACAACTTCTGAGAATCTCATCACTTTTATTTAGCAGCTGGCAGATGTGAGGCCTTAGGAACCCAACTGCCACAACACAGTGGTCAAATGTTGCCCTTACCTGTAAGGTGTTTGCGTTGTGATTACATTATGCACAGAGAAAACAAATGGCTAGCTTTTTTCCAGTAACTAAGGTTTCAGATAGAGGCTCTTACAGGTGAACAGAGGTTTTTTTTTTTTTGTAAAAAAAAAAGGAAGTTATCTACCTCTGAATGTTCTAAGAATATGCTAAATTTTAATACATTTTTTTTTTTTTTATGCAAATAATTTTGTGAATGAGAAATGAGACTTTTCTGAATTTGCCTGAATGAGCTAGAATATGTTGCACTAGTAATTGGGGCTCAAATTAACCAAATGATCTCTCATGCAGGAGTTAATTTCTACAGCAACCAGAGACATATATATTAAGGGTATGGAGTGAACAATATTATCAGCTGTATAAAGAAGGAAATAGCCAGCAATCTTGGTCTCCGTATCACTAAAGTTAAACATAGACTTTCAGTTGAATTAGGGGGAATTAGCTCAGACTTTTGATTTTGTACTGCATAGATTTTAGGCATAATCTGAAAAAATGCTTGAAATTCATCATGAAATTTTAGCTTGTGAGAGCTTAAAAAGTTAACAGCAAATTAGAAAGCATTTAACTTGGTAGGCAAGTTGATACTTTCTTATGTCTGTTTTTAAAACTCTTTCTGAGCTTTTTAAACAGGAATGGTATATCTAAATCCAAAAATCCAACCTGAAAAATATATACAAAGATATCTTATTAATTATGTAAGAAATATTAAATAACTAGTTAAGTCAGTTAGATGATTTTATAATGAATTAAGAACAAACTAGTGGAATTAAAAGCCTGACTGGCAGAAGGAAATTATATTTAGTTTTGCTATGTAGGGACTGACTTTAGAACTAAGCAGCTGACTTCAGAGCTAAAAAAGCACTACCGTTCGTAATGCTGGTCAACAGTTGTCCTGGGTTTGAGTTAGTGGTGTGGTTTTTTGGTAGCAGGGGAGGGGGTTACAGTAGTGGTCCCCTGTGAGTAGCTTCTCAAAGCTCCCCTGGCTCCAAGTTGGACCCACCTCTGCACCAAGACCATCCCAATCAGCTGCGCCTCTGTGATAAAGTATTTAAGAAGGGATCTTGGGAGGAAGTGTTGGACTTATGAGAAGGAGTTTTGACATCTACGTGAACACCAAGGTCAGTGGAGGAATGAAGGAAGAAAGGAAGGGGGAGAGGTGCTGGAGCAGAGACCCCCTTGTATCCTGTGGTGAGACAGCATGGTGAATCCCCTGCCACTCATGGAGGTCTACAGTGGAGCAGACAGTGATTTATGGCCTGTGTGTGGGTCCTATATGATGAAATAAGGCAGCTGCACCTGAAGGTATCAGGGATTCTGTAGGAAGAAGTTGTCCCCACTATTGTGGTTTGGTGCTGGGAGAATTGCAACATTCAGAGGTGTCCCATGCTGGAGCAGCTCAGGAAGGGCTGCACCCACTAGGGAGTACTCAAGTTGGAGAAAGTTTGTGGAGGACTGTCTGCTGTGAGAGGGGACCACAATGGAGCAGGGGGAACAAGTTCCAGAAGCTCCCCCCACTAAGATGGAAAAAGCGGCAGCACTGACTGCACCCCCATTCCCTGTCCTGTGCGCTGTTGGATGGGGGAGGTAGAGATATTGGGAGCAAAGCTGAGCCTGGGAAGAAGGGAGGGGTGGGGACAAGTTGTTTTCAAGATGTGGTAATGCTTCTCATTGTCTTAGTCTGTCTGTTAAGTGTTGCTGTTGTTAGTGTCTGTATTAAACTTACGTTCTTTTTTTCTTCCTCTAACAAATCTGTCTTTTGACCATGACTGTAATGGGTGATTTATGCCTCTCTGTCCTATCTTGAATCCCAAGCCTGGCTTATTTTCTCCTTCTCAGTGCTGGTGGGGAAGTGAGCAGCTGCATGGTGCTCAATTGTCTTCTGAGCTCGAAACCATGACAACAGTTTACTAAGTTCAAGCAGGCAAAAGGTTCAGAATATTTTATCCTCATTCCCCACCATGTATCTGCTTTACAAACTGACATCAGACAAAGTATAAAAACAATCTCACTACTTGCAGCTTTGCCTGGTGACATTTTGTTACCAAATTTATCTGACTTGTAATAATCGTCTTACAGGTGTTCTTATACTGGAGATCTCAATGGCATTTTTATTCTTTTAAACTTTCAGCAAACTAATCTTTCTTTGAGTGAAATATAAGGAATGCAATTGTTTCTTTACAGGCAATGAAATGCAGGACGTCTAGATAATCCCAGCAAGGGCAGTTGTGAAACTGAAAAGCATTCAGGAACACTTAGTGACATACATGAACATTTCTTTCTGAAGATCTGATCTATCACATAACTTTACAGCTGCATCTTTTGAGAAATGTTTTTATTGAGGTGGTGAAGTCAGGACTTCCATGGGTAGTTTAGCCAATTGCCTATTTCCTGAGCTAGTTTTTATATGCATGCTGTTGTTCTGTTTGTATCCTGTCATTTATAGTATTCCCAGTATGTGTTTCCATATTATCATAGAATCATAGAATGGTATGTGTTGGAAGGGACCTTAAAGATCTCCAAGTTTCAGTCCCCCTGCCACAGGTGGGGACACATTCCACTAGATCAGGTTGCTCAAAGCCTCATCCAATCTGGCCTTGAACAATTCCAGGGAGAGGGCAGCCACAACTTCTCTGAACAGCCTGTTCCAGTGTCTCATCAACCTCACAGTAAAGAATTTCTTCCTTATGGCTAATCTGAATCTACCCTCATTCAGTTTAAAACTGTTACCCCTCGTCCTATCACTACACTGCCTGATAAATAGTCCCTCCTCATCTTTCCTGTAGGCCTCTTTTAAATAGTGGAAGGTCATTATAAGGTCTTCCCCGAGCCTTCTCTTCACCAGGATGAACAACCCCACTCTTTCCTACTGTCTTCATAAGGGAGGTGTTCCAGCCACCCTGATCATCTTCGTGACCCTCCTCTGGACCTGCTTGAACAGTCCATGTCCTTCTTATGTTGGTGGCCCCAGAGCTGAACCCCTCGAGCTGGGTTCTCACAGGAGTGGAGTACAGGGGGAGAATCACCTCCCTTGAGCTGCTGACCACACTTGTCTTGATGCAGCCCAGGACACACTTGGCTTTCTGGACTGAGCACACGTTGCTCACAGTCAGTTTTCCATGCCCTAATAGCTGTAAGATCTTCTCTGCAGGCTTGCTCTCAATCCACTCTTTGCCCAGCCTGTATTTGTGTTTGGGATTGCCTCAATGCATGTACAGGACCTTGCCTTTGGCCTTGTTGGACTTCATGATGTTTGCATGGGCCCAACTCTCAAGCCTGTCAAGGTCCCTCTGGGTGCCATGCCTTCCCTCCAGCATGTGGACGGCACCACACAGCTTGGTGTCATTGACAAACTTGCTGAGGGTGCACTCAATCCCACTTTGTCCCCAACAAAGATGTTAAGAAGCAGTGGTCCCAACACTGACCCCTGAGGAATATCACTCATCATTGCTTTCCACTTGGACATTGACCTGCGACCTCAGCTCTTTGAGTGCAACCATCCAGCCAATTCCTTGTCCACTCAGTTGTCCATCCATCAAATCTGTGTCTCTCCACTTTAGAGACAGGGATGTCATTTGGGACAGTGTCAAATTCTTTGCACAAGTCCAGATAGATGATGTCAGCTTCTCTTCCCTTATCCCCCAACGTTGTAACCCTGTTGTAGAAGGTCACCAAATTTGTCAGGCATGATTTGCTCTTAGTGAAGCCATGTTGGCTATCACCAATCACCTGCTTATTTTCCGAGTGCCTTACCATAGCTTTCAGGAGGATCTGCTCCATGATCTTGCACAGAGGTAGGATTGACTGGCCTGTAGTTCCCTAGGTCTTCTTTTTTTCCCTTTATAAAAATGGGGGTTATATTCCCCTTTTCTAGTCAGCGGAAACTTCACCGGATTGCTGTGACTTCTCAAATATGATGGATTGTGGTTTAGCCACTTCATCAGTCAGGTCCCTCAGGACCTGTGGATAAATCTCATCAGGTCCCATGGACCTGTGCACCTTCAGGTGCCTTAGATGGTCTTGAGCCTGGTCATTTCTTACAGAGAAGATGTCTTTGTTTGGCTGAAAAAAAATAAAGTTCCTATGTCCAGTATTTAGAAGTACTTATTTCATAAAGTTCTGGGTTATTTTTTTTTTTCCCCTTCCTGTTTGAATAGTATCCAATATTTCTTTATTCCTTTTTTTTTTTTTTTTTTTTTTTTTTTTTAATAGGGAAAACATACACAGCCTAATCTAATTTTCCTCCTTTCCTTCTTTCCCTTCCTTTACTTTTCTTCCTTCTTCTAAACTTTCTGTAATTGAAAACTACTTACTTTTCATCCAACACTATCAATTCTTTTTAGTCTGATGAGTGTTGTTGATTCATATAATTGAAATCCAAGGCAGACAAAATAAATATATGGTCCTGTATGACAGCTCAGCACTCACCGAAGAACTCAGAAATCTGTGTTTAACTATCCTTGTTTGATAGGTTTTTGAACTTGTATTTCCATCTCAGAAACATTTACTTAACTGTGAGGCAACAGACTTTTGGATGACAGGAAATACCCTGGTGACATTGGTCTACTTTGTATAAACAAGTCAACAGTCTGCAGAGCCACTAACTCATGAGTGCTCTAATTTACAGGAGAAACAGACCAGGCTAGGGATTCATCTTCTCTTACCTTTCCCTTTTATGCAAAATAAAACTGCTTTAGCAAAAACACTCCAACGAGTGTAAATCTCTTATCTCTGTGTATTCTCTCCTGTGGTTGAATAATCCCATAGAGGTGACAACTAAGCTTAGTTAAGATTGGGTTCATATAACCAAGCATAATCACCATACATTTTTACTAATAGATGAGGATACATAGATTTGAAGTAGTCACCCTACATGTCCATCTATGCTCTATGTAGAGAAACAGTCACATCCAGACTGTGCTTGATTCTTTTAACTGTCTGCAGTTGGGTAATGCTATCCACATCTGAAGAACTCTTACTTTCTGTACCCACTGAGGGCAGAGATACAAAGTATGGTGTCACACAGAATGAGATATATCACTAGACACTGTAGAAGGGAATACTCTGCTTTTTTTTTTTTTTTTTTTTTTGGTGTGTGGTTCTAGCTCTGTTGTATATTCCTTTTGTTCACAAAACTATCCCATCTCTTAGAATATTCTACTATTTATTTCAATGTGGCTTTGATGTATGCTCATTTTTGAGATACTTTTCATAGTTTGCTGAAAATTTTTGACAAACTATCCATCTTCATACATAGAAGGAAAAGTCATTGATGTGTGTGCTTAGAAAGGACTTGAGGTTACTTGGCAAAGAAGGAAGACTACTGAGGCAAAGTCTGAAGGACTCTCACTGACTGACTACAGGGAGTTTTGGATTTGGATCTTAACAATGAATCCTATTAAAACCAAACCTTAGTATTTCAATTTAACATTCATAAATGGAGAAAAGTCAGCTTCTGAATTAAAAATTAGCTCATAAGAGTAATCCATCGGCACAAAACACCAGGTGTATGAAAAAAGCAGACAATTAATGATTTGCCTTGAAGAAGTGTTGAATGTAGAAAAACGTAATTTCTTGAGAATTCACTGTCTATACTATGATATCTTCTTATATTACCATGTAATAGATAATGTATATTATTTTTTCTTGAAGAAAATGTGACGGCATGATGGGAGTCTGTCAGGATCATCTAAGTATAGTGCCTGAGAGCAAAGAGGTGTAACAAGTGACCTCTTGAAATTTCTTGTTTGTATGATATGTTGACCTTTTTCAAACACAATGATTACCTAGGCACAAACACCCTAGGCACAACCTTTGGCCCTGATTTCCTATTTCAACTGTGTGTACATAATGTCCTGACTATGTAGACAATCCAGCTGGTTTTCATTCTGTTTTAAAAATATTGGTACAGATCCTACACTTGTACACCTTTAAACAGTTTTCTAAATGGCATTTTTCTTTGGTGAAAACAGCTGTGTTCAGCCTCTTAATTTCAAGTATTGTATATTTTTACCTTTTTATAAGAAGTAATAAACAAAAAAAAGAAGGACTAGATTTAACCGTTTTAGAAACCCTCTATGTAAACAAAGCAGCTTCACTGATGTGAAGAATTTCTCTGACACTTTACTTGAGCAAGGTGTGAAGCATTAGGGCCAATGCTAAAGTTGTGAATCTGTATCTGAGGGCAGAACAGGACCAAAGGGTTCATGTCTGCTGAAATAATTACTTGAGGAAACAAGCACTGCATCATTTCTAAAGAGATTATAATATAAATTAAAAATTTCATAGTACAAATTATATTAGTGTTCAGAAGCTTAGGGCCTCATTCTGATGCCAGATCTTGTCTGGTATAGCTTCACTGAAGTTAATAGGATAATGCTGATCTCTTGCTCAATGAGAATATGGAGAATTTGCCCTATAATTTCTTTCGTTGTAATTCTCTATAGGTCTCGATTGACTAAATTAATGTAAAAATAAATTGCTTGCCTTTTAACTGGATAGTGTTTGATTGGTCAGGGAATTCAGAGAGCTCACAGGAGAACAATTTATATTTCAAGTTCTGTTTATAGCCAGTTCATTCTTTGTACAGTTGCTACATTTTTTCATGGTAGAAAAACATTTTTAGAGATCACACTTTCTGTTTAATAGGCAAGGAATGTATTTCAGTTGGCCGTGTAAGTAATTTTGAGGCCCGTTTTTGTTACACACTTGAGAAATACTTAACACAATCAGATTTTGGATTTCAGTGGAGGTTGATTGGCTGCTAAGTAACAGCAGTAGTGAAAGCATGTGAATCTCCCTTCTTCCATAGTTGGCAGTGATATTTAGATCCCGTTATAATCACCAGTAAAAGTTCTTAGGTGTAAGCAGTTTCAAACTGGAGTCAAAACAGTATTTATTTGATTTTAGCATGATTAATTTTGAGTAAATTTGGAAGGCAAGCTACTAGACATAAGCCAAACCTCAAACTGTGATAACACTGTAGTAAATAGATGCAACTATTAAGCATAATCTACTGCAGTAATTTTCCATAAAGAAAGTTGGAAACTTGGACAAATACTTTATAAGAGTAAAATGTATAAGGAAAAGCAGTAGGTTTACACATACAAATTTACATATTCAATATGTGCATGTGCGTATCTGTTTTTGATAAAGAAAAACATATGTCTATTTTATGTCTATAACTGTCACCACTTGCCAAATATATTTCTTCATCCATGAGCTGATGGTTACTTCTACAGCAGAGTACAGATTATATTTACTATTCAGAACAGAACAGATTGTGTAATGGGCTTCTTCTTATGTAGACATTTTACTTCCAGCTTCTTATTTGTTTCTATCACTGGGACATTACATTCAGCCCAGTTAGATATCTAAGGGTTTGGAGGCAGTTAAATAGAAACAATTAGTAACTACTGATGATTCTGATGTGGGTGGTAGTTAATTTCTGATGGTAAGCAACCTAGACAATTTGAAGTGTCCATTCTGAAAGAAATAAGCTGAATATCTAGAAGGAAAAAAAGGATTGCTGGAGGGGAGTCAATCTCAGAAACACTTTATTTTTATATTTAAATTAAAATTTATTAATTAATATGAACAATTGGAATAGATGCAATTCATCTTTAAGGCACTGAAAATCACTTTTGTTTATTTGTTTCTGAAGATAAAGAATGAAATTATTTGCAAAATTATTTCAAACAAATGACAAAGAAAAAAAGGCAGATGTTGGAAATGTGAAACTCATGGTATGGAATTTGCTGTTATAGAACAACCTATGGATCTATTGTAAGTCATAAAGGCTTAAGATGTAGGCGTTCGGAATCTCTACTGAGGTCTTAAAACATAAGAAACTTTACTTCAGATTTGTTTTGTGTGCTCGACAATTTTTTCCTGCTTCAAGTTAATATCTGTGTATGTTTCAGGGCTAAAAGATTTGTTTGTTGTTGTTTAAAGAATACAGTGTAGAAATGTATGTAAATGAGAACTATTGTACTATTTATAAACGTACGTGCAAGCTAGAAAACAGTACAAGAGCTCTTTTTCATCAGCTAATTATACCTGCTTTGTGAATTCATATGTTTGTAGTTCCAGTCACTTTGGATATACATCTTTGCTTTTTAGTCCTAGTTCCTCTAAAATAATTTGTTTTCTAAGTAGTGTAGCTCTGGATCTATGTTTATGATTCTGTTATGGCATGGACATTAAGAACAAGAGACATGAATCAACACTGGAAACTGGGTCATTTTTGTGAAAAAAATATGTGTAATTTGATAAACATGATATAGTAGATGTTCTCAGTCAGTCAGTAAATTTAGGATAATATTTTAGCTCATCTTGCCAAAGTAGCAAACATGGTAGATGGTCTTCTTAATAGAGAGCTCCTTAAGATATGAGTATAAACATGTGTGAGTTTACAGTTTGCAACAGCATGGAAAATGATGTAGAAAACTTTTTACAGTATCATTGATCATAATGACTGTCTTTTTACATAATTCAATGATCATATTTGTATAACTATGTCTGAAATACTCCATTGGGTTCTGTATGTGTCAATCCTGAAACACAGTTAATACTTCTTAAAGACTTTTTAGAGCTCAATGCTAGTGTCTGCCTGGATCTGTTGTAGGTGTTGACTTCAGTCAGAGACTAAAAGGTCCCTCTGTCCATAACCCTATACTACTAAAAATGCAAATCCTCCTAAAATTGAACAGTTGGTACCACATAAAGAAAAATGCAGATGTGTCTGATAGCTCCATCTTGTGACATCGAATTTATTCTCTAAGTTGTACAACTGGAAAACTTTCTCTTTTCTCATTTTGTCTGAATGATCTGCTATAAACCTTAAAGCTGGTCATTATTCATCTTTGTACAGAAGAGATGCTTGGACTTAGGGTGTCTTTTCAGCCTATGAACCTGGAGTTTCAGCACCAAATAATAAAATTCCTTTTTCTACTGCGGTTCCTTTTTGAGAAGTAATGGCAGTTATTACTGAATTTTTATACTTCCCATTTATATGCCAACCAAATGTGCAAAAATTTTTCACTTTAGCTCTAGGAAGGTGTGTTTGGAAGCAGCTAGGCCAAAAGGGAAAAAGGACGATATAGTTATTCTATAATTTCTCTTGAACCACTAAAGTAACCAGGAAGTTGTCCTGTTTTTTTTTGCTGGGGAATGTATTTTAGAGTATTCTGTTAACACTCCTTTTTAAACTTGACATGAGCTTAAGTTGCTGAACTTTAATAAATGAGCCAAAGATTGTGTATATTTTGCAGGTTAATATGTGACTAGGCTGTCTAAAGAGACAGGGTCTGTGGGAATATTTATTATCAGTGCGACTAGGAAGTCACATGCAGTTTAGGATCCAAAATTCTAAATAGCTCTTGAACACTGATGCAATGATCGTGATCAATTTGTGAAAAATACATATACAGTTTAAATATTCCTCATTTATTTTGTTCATGTCAAATGTACAAAAATTGTAAATATTCCTTCATTGGTACATCTAGACTATTTTGTTTTGCTAAATGAAAAAATTTCTTCAATCTAATCACATCTGAAAAAAAAAAAAAGCTAGTTTTATGATTACTTTGCCCTGTAATGAGATAATTCAGTACCTGAATTACCACCTGAATGACTCTTAGAAATAGTAGATTGCTTCACAGTCTTGCATGTCTTCATGAATTATTCTAACAAAATGAATTGATGAGTTACAATGGTAAAATAGGATAAATGTGATTGGGAAAGCAACATTTTATTTTATTAAAAATATAGAGCATATCCTGAGCTTGAGATATTCTCCTTTATTTCTCAGACATTAACCGTACATTTATTGAAGACAAAGCCATTAAAAAAAGCTGGAAATGTTCGCAATATAGGTCTGCTTATGAAATTTTTTAAGTATAAGCATCCTCTTTCTTGGAGCAAAGAGATGAACGACTGGGATTTTTTTGTGTCCTGGGGACATACAGAGATGCTGTTACGAAGAACATACCAAATTCTTTGGATGAAAAGTGATTTTTTAACATTGTATTTTCATTGGTCTAAATCTGCACTGAGGAATTAATGCAACTTTGCTGTCTAGAATAGAATCAGGAAGGCTTCTCTGCAGCTGAGGTTAAGCAAAGGTTGTAACACTACAAATTAGATCTAAATAGGAGACTGATACTGAGAAACTGGAACCTTGTTAGCTATACTAATAATGAATCAAGCCCCTGAGACAAAGGGTCCCTAAAGGTGAGATAACTGGATTTTGAATAGAAATGGTTGTATTATTATTAACACATCCATTCATGAAAACAGGTTTGTAATACATATTTGAAACTGATCTGTCAGGGAGATTAAGCAGTCTATGTAGATAAAACATATAAGAAGGCTGAAATGTATTTATTTGGCTGTAGCTACTTTAATTAAATAATTTGACATAAATACATTTCTCCATGAAAAAAATCACATTAAAAGAATATTGTTAAGATTGCAAAGTCAAATGCTGAAAAACTAGGAAAGATGTGAAAATAGTATCACTCTGTAGCACATTTGCAAAATAGAGAAGTTTGTTCTTATGTTAAATACTGCTATATGATCCCAGATTTACTCTATGCAAATGGTGAGTGCTATCACTCAATGGCCAACTATTCAACTTTTCATCTACAAGTGTTATGCAAAACTGTGATTTACTTACTACATGTTCTCCAAATTCTACTTTGAAGAAAGTTTTTACTTCACTCATTTCTACTGTGCTCATTACTATAGTAGCTAAAGACTTCACAGGTATGTTTGTGAAGGTTTGTTTTATCACAAGTTGATATTTCTTCTGAAAGATATTTCCATTTATGTATGGAGAGCAGAGGCACGGACACATTAAGAAAAATAATGTCTGCTAATATTAGAGTATTTTATAGGAGTAAGAGTTGTTCTTTTGTTTTGTTTTGTTTTGTGTTTGTCAGTATTGTCATGTTCAGTGTTATCCAACACCCCAAACATTTAAAGCACAGTTCCCAATGACTTCATTTGCAGTTCCAAAAATTTGATTTCAGTGGACAATAATCACAGAAGGGAGCACATATGTCCTTGGACTACTTTTTTTTTTGTTTTTCTCAGTCTCAGTATTTATTTTTCAAAGAGCCTTCTCCAACTCAGTCCAGCCTATCTGTTTCCTTCCCAGACTGTTTCCACAGCTGATTAATTGGTCTAAGTTTGTTGTTTGAGGACTTTTCAGCTCTTCTCTAAATCCTTTCCTCATCATCAGTTCAGTGTGGCTTCTTAAAAGGCATCTCTCCTGAATCTTACGGTCTCACTTTTAGTTCACATGCATTAAGTGTTCTATAGCAGATTCTGTCTGAATCAATACAATAAATATCTGTTTTCAAAACAGTAAGATAGAAAACTTCACCTCAAACACTTTACTTCCAACTTTTGACTTCACTTCAAGTTAACATTTGTGACTATTTTCATTGTTTTTGGCTGTTCCACTAAATCCTATTCCAAGAAAGAAATTACTTCTGTAATTCCATCATGTCTCCTGTCCCTTCTATTCTTAGGCTCTGCCTGTTGTTTTAACTGCATAATAAGATTAAAGAATGAGCCGTTGGGCACAGGGAGACATGTAAGTGTAGAGTTGGACTAGCCTGACCAGGTACTACCTTAGCAGGTATTTATTTCACCCATAGCTCACAAATAAACATTGCTGATTACAAGGGGACACTTAAAAACCCTCTCAGGTTCCTTATTTCAGCTATGTGAAAATGTACCTCTGTAAAGAAAAGAATACACAGTTCACCAGGTGAGAGTGAGAAAAAAGGGAATGTGAAGTTGTAGGATGGGGTTGCATCTCTACTGAGTGAGCTAGTCTTATGCTCTTAGCTCTTGCATAAGGCAGAATTACCGCCATCTTTTGCTGCCTCCTTTAAAATAATCTGCCGACCCTTTGCTCAAATTTCCCTTAATTTTTCATGGACTGCTAAGTGTTTCTTCTGTAAGTATACACTGTTCTACAGGTATAACGAACTTAATTTTCAGTCTAGCAATGGTAAAATAGAGCTTTTGGAAAAGCTTTCCAAGAGGAGTAATATTATGTGATGGCAATATTTTATTATGCAGATTAGTGTCTGGCTGCAATATGAGGAGACTGAAATCAGTGACTGTAAATTTTGTCCCAATCTGTGTTCTTCTGTCCAGCATGCTTTGTGAATGTTTCCTAGATGAAGCATTTCAAAGAAGAGGGGCTGGCAGCACTTTCTATCTAAGTACTGAATTGACAAAACTCACAAAATAGAACACAGGGAAAGGTTAAACCGAGCTCTGTGTGTGTGTGTGTGGCATGCAGGTGTTTCTAGTGCTCAGCAGTTGCTAACTGTAAAAGACTGGTATTTAAATTTTCCAGCTTTAGTGCTTGTACTGGGTCTGTCTGGGATGAAGTTATGAAATTAACTTTCCTCATGGGAGGTCGTATGATGCTGTGCTTTGCTTTTGTGGCTAAAACTGTGTCGATAACATGCCAGTGTTTTGGCTACTGCTGAACAGTGCTTCATGTCAAGGTTGTCCCTCTTTTCACTGCCCAGGCCAAATAGGAATATGCTGAGTGTGAGCAAGAGTCTGGGAAGGGACACAGTCAGGACAGTTGACATAAGCTGACCAGAGGGATATTCCATATCCCATGACATCATGCTCAAGCAATAAAAGGTCAGGAAAAGTGAGAGGAAAGGGGGATATTGGTGGTTATAGCGTTTGTCTTCCCAGGCAGCTGTTTTGTGTGATGAATCATTGCTTTGCTGGAAGTGGCTGGACATCTACCTGTCAATGGGAAGTAATGAATTAATTCCTTTTTTTGTGCTCTACTTGCATGCATGGCTTTTATCTTCCTTATCAAACTGTCATTATTTTGATGCATGTGTCTTTTTGTTTTCCTTCTACTTTTCTCCCCCTTCCCTGGGAGAAGGGAGTGAGTGAAAGGAAGAATATGTTTGACTGCTGGCTGGTGTCAATCCACTGCAATGTTTAAAATAGAACTTCATCAAAATTTAGGCATCATAATAATTTTTGGTTTTGTTTTGGGCATGTCTTTAATTACAGTGTCAGATTCTTACTCTCCTGCACTTAGGTAGAAGCTGTAATCAGTGTGGGTTAGGCCTCCATTTTCCATTCAAACTTAGATCTGTAAATTGGTATTGTGTACACAGATAACTAATACATGGCTTCCTGTGGAAGATGTAGCAATTCTTGAAACAACTCTTTTTTAGTTTTCACTTTGCTTGAACTGAACCTTGTCAGATTCAGGCTATGAGCAGAAGACTAATTCTCCTCAGAGTTGTGAAGATTTTGTCTGATGAAGAGAGTGAAAATGAGAACACAAGTGAAAGCTTATGTGATGGCATAAATATAAAATCACAACAAGAGGTGAGGGGGAAATTTTTCACTGGAGAAAGAAATAATTTATATATGTTCCAAGCAAAAGGTGATATGGGTATGTAAGCACGTATATTTTAACAAAGACTCTCTTCTTACAGGCTGTGTAGGCATTCTCTCTTCAAATCCTTGTGGAACTGTTTAATCACAAACCAACCTTATTATCATACGTTCTCAACTTTCTGGACCTAGATATTCTGAGTAAATACTTCATATTTTTATAGACTTAAAGGTAGCTTCATTTTATATTATTGTTGTCCCAAAATAATCAAGGGCACTTATGTCTTAAGTAACCAAGACTTGCTCTGAATGGCAGTGTCAAGGCATCTCTCCCTATACTGCGTATTATTGAAATACGAATTTCAGTACACAGTATTGGTTTCATTTAATGATCTAATTCTGTCACTGTTGTGATTCAAATAAACAGACTAATCCTAATTCAGACTGTTCTGCTTTATGGAACATTATTTGAAATCTGTATCCAATAAGTTTTTCCTGAAGCATTCATACAATACCTTCTGCATGCTTTATCAGAAGATCTGTGAGACTAACATGAATTTTAATCTTGCTATTGGTAACATTATTTTAATTGTTTTTACTCATGAAACATTACAAACACAATATGTTGATTAGTAGTTATGTAAGTGTGGGTTGCTCAGATTCCACATGATACATACAGTAGTCTTATATTATGTCTAACATTATGCACTCTGCACGTATAGCTAAAGAGAAAGTTGTGTCGCCACTGTACATTAGGACTACCAGGAAAAACTCTTGCATGCAACATGTACAGTGTGTACTACACCTACTCAAAATAGATAGGTTTTTCATACATAGGATGGCATTGATGTGTTCTTGGGCATTTTGCTCTAGTTTGATGTGAGGGTGAGGAGACCTGCAAGGGTAATAGATATTCTACATAGGGTTTTTGTTTGTTTGTTTGTTTGTTTCTTTGTTTTTTGTATATGTGTGGTTTTTTTGTTTATTTGTTTGGGTTTTTTCCTTCTCCACTTCATTTATGTTTTCCTTGGAGTAAACCCAAGGAATTAACTTACCTTTTCACAGTTTAACATTGTAGTTGACATGTGGCTAGAGTATGCTAGTGAATATGGTTCATCTTGTATGTTTCCATCTCTCCCAGGCCCATGAATCTGCTACCACAGATAAATAAGACACACTAAACTCCAGAGTTTGCTCTGTGTATATGGTAGGATTACGTATCTTAGGTCAATTTACTTTGCATTATATATATCCTTTTATTCATTGATTTTGTTAGGGTGGAGGGAAAAAACTTATAATTTTTCTTCAAATACTTGATGGCTGCATGCATTGTCATCTACAGTTTATATTTTAGTATTCTAACTGATATCAACATGCATAATTTTGCTTAATTCTGTATGAAAAGTATTTGCATCTTGAATTATTCTTACTGTAGAAATAGTAAAAAAGCTAAAACCAGGTTCCAATATGTGTTTTTTTTTCTCTGTAAAAACAGCTTCACATACATAAAATGGTTTAACTTAAATGCCTTGTCTATAGAACTGTATGTATATGAGAGAAGTGTAAACTCAGACAAAATTTGTATAGCATATAATTAAGAATCAGATATAGGAAGATCATGTTAGCTAAATATTTAGTTTCTGCATGTACTATATCACCAAAGAAATATAAAAAAACCTTTGTAAAAACTTTGACATCCATTCCTACATATATTCTAACTTGTTCTAGCAATTTATCCTCCAAGTGTAGATGAAAACAGCCTAGTCATACATTTACATTGGCAAATTTCAGTGACATGAAGGTTATAGGTTGATTCAAAATTGCATAGCCTGGAATGGTTCCTTTTTCAAATGAAGTATGAATCAGCTTTCAAGTCTTGCAATTTATTACTGGTTTGTATCTGGCTGAGATCACAGGTCAGATCTAAAAGGTGGTAGGCTAAATTGGGGACAGAAAAGCTAGGTCTGCATTTTCCCTGATGAATGGAAAATGTCCCCAGGATGAGCTCAAATTCAACAATTCTAATTGTTGCCAAACTTAATATAGTCACTTTGCTGTGACTGTCAAAAATGAAGAAAATCTGGCATATTTGTTAAAAAATTAAGACTGTTGGGCTGGGGATAAGTGTTAATGGGACTTGATTTGTTTGCATAGCAGCTGTGAATGACAATTGCCTTAAGAGTGTACCTGAGTCTAAATGGATTATGTAAATGATTATTATTTTCCATTTGTTAGCTGCATAAAATATATGCAAGAGGTACAACAAAATGACTTCTCTTTCTTTTCTGTGCAATCTTCTGTTGTCATTCCCCACTATTTTTGACTTAATCCCAGTGCTCCTGGCAGAAGTGGACATATTCCAGGATAAAGTGGTGGATGATGTACTTGTATTCATTTGCTGTGGCTTGAGAATGCAGATAAGATCTCACTACAGAATCCAGTTAAAAAGATTTGGTAGAAGTTCTTACTTCACTCTTCTTATATTGGGAAACTTTTTGATCATGTATTTTGTTTATGGTATATTTCTGTTAACATTCTCTTCAATATTCTTACTCAGTATTGATTGGACAAAGCCACCTACATGTTCTTGAATCAGGAAATGCAAGTTGAGGCCTGGAATCAAATAGTCTATACATTACTTTAAAACTGTAAACTAAAACATACAGAATGTTTTACATCTGTTATTTTTTTTTTTTTTTTTTTTTTTTTTTTTTGTGAGTGGAACCCATTAGAATATAATTTGTGCCCATTTTTAATTTTGAGGATGTTAGAATTGAATTGTAGTGGGGAGCACATCCTTAGTCTTGAGCACCTGCCAGATAATAAACTCTCTAGTGGCCAACATTCTCACAGAGCTTTGAAACACAGTCTGGGTTCACTAATGATTTGGTATCATTTGACTGCAGAAGCTTGCAAACAAAAATATTTGTAAATATTAAATTTTGTTCTATGTTAAAAAAGTATTCTGAATAAAATACAGACAAAAATGCATCAAAGCAAATAGGTCTCTCTGTTTACTCTTCTCTTTTGATTTCACAAATTATAAGCAAATTGAATTCTGTAGGTTATATATGTATATTGCAAATTGTTCATATTTAAATGATTTCTACTGGGACAGTCACCATATGGAAAAGTTCTTGATGCATTTTTGTCTTTAAATTATACCAAGATTATACGTTTTCCGGTGTCACAGAAGGTGTGATATCCCGTATGGAACAACACAAAGTCTATATTGAAAACTCAGATATGGCTACTTTTCAGAACAATATGTATCAAATCTCTGTCTGATAGAAGGTTTGTTCTCTTCACTTGAGGCACTTTTAAATGGCACGAGTATGCAACACAGTGTGTGTAAAAGAGTTCTCATGGACTGATTTCGAACTATATTCAGAAGCATGGTCTGTATTTTCTTCCTGTAAGCAAATGTCAAAAACAAAAAGTTATTGTTCCTTGTGTTATATTTTATTTTGGGGTATGATATATTCCCCCAAAAGTCAGTGAATATATCTAGTATTTTCAGAAAAATGGAAATGAAGCTTTCCAAAACCATTTCTAATGTTGCATGATGTCATTAAATCATAAGAACTTAAATAAGGTAATTCTTTCCTTACTTGCAGGGCAAAATATATTTTATCATTAAGTATTAATTATCTGCACAAATTAGCAAAATGTCTTTGCTCAGAACTTGTGGTATCAACTATTTCTAAATAATTTAAAAGCAGTTTTTTTAAAAAGAAATTTGAAAATTAGAATGCCTCTATAGTTCAAGAGGAGTTCACCTTGAACTTGCTTTGCATAACCCCTCTCTTTTACTGTGCTTTATAAACCTTATGTTTTTCTGTGGAAGTCAGGAAATTGTGCATAGAATCACCCTATAAATAATTTCTCAGGGAGTTGGCTAACTTTTTCTTCTATAATAACCCAAAGTATTGCAAGTGACAAAATAAGAAAAAAAACAGAAGCACTAGTATTATGCAAGTGAAAAAGCTGCCAACTTGCTTTCACCATGCCTTAACATCAGCTTTTGCTATGTTGGGTATCACATACAAGACAAAAAATTGTACTTGGCAGTAAATTGGTGACAGGATATACCTCTTTGATCAAAGGAAAAAGGACATAGAACATTTTTATCACAACTAATGATTTAGGAATAGATATGCTGAATCCTATTTTTTTTTATTTTTTTGCAAATTGGAAGGTCTTTTAACTATTGCAGCAAACTTGTTCAGTCAGAGGTTTTTCATTTATTCTAAAAGTCTAAAGTACTCTTTCTGGAGTGTTACATGTGTTTAGAGCTATAAGAATAACAGAGAGCAGAAACCAAAACAGAGCTGTTTGTGAATTGCTGAGGCTGCGTTCAATGTTAACATGGAGAATACAAGGAGGAATACCAAGTCGTCTTTCAGCCTTCTTTTTCTCTACTGTTTCCTCTACTGCTCTCCATCCTATCAAATTATTTTGTGTGTAATTTTCCCGTTGGTGGTGGTGTTTACACTTATTCTTACTCATCTCCTGATCAGTTAACGTCTAACTTGAACAGTGATGCCAAAACCAAGATGTATATATCGAAAGAACCTTTACTACACACAGAATCCAAACACTACTTCACATGTTTCTTGTATGTTTTTGATGTTTTCATATTGCAGTATGAAGTTAGCTATTTTTTCTTTTTTTTTAAATTGTAGGATGGCTTTGGTGCTTGTTCAGTCTAGGTTGCCCTCTAAATCCCAGACAAATTTTTGTAGAACTGCATCCAAATCATTCTAGGTGGTTGTTGTTCAATTCATTTCAGTGTTGTTCATATTGTTATGGAATTGTAGTTGTTTCAGATGATTTCCTGAAATTTTTTCAAGGAAATTTTAAGATTAGTTCATTCTGCAAGTAGCTGTATCCCACACAGCTTCAGTATGCAAATGTAGTATGGCAATACCACAGTTTACCATCCATTTTGTAAGCAAAATAGGCCTGGAGTGAGAGCAGATACCTACAGAGTCATTAATCTATTTATCCTTCCAATAAAAAAAAAAAATTGTTTTTTTCATCTAGTTTTGAATTTATCTTACATGATAGTTTATACTAGACATTGTAGTTACTAATGAAACCTTTGACCAGAGCTAGACTTTACATCTACTGCTGCAGAAATTTTATTAGTTCTTACTTGTTGATAGTGAAATTTTAGTTACAGTTACATGGATAACTGTTACTCAGTTTTGTACCCTTCTCCAGAATATGTTTTCTCGACTTACAGAAAATCATGTGAGACCATAAAAAACCTTATTAATGAAAGAATATATTATAGCAGATACTTCTCCTTAATCTAAAAGGCCTTATACTGAAAAATATGAGGGTAGTTTGCTATGATTTTTTCTTGACTAGTCCATGCTTGCTGCCAGTCATGTTCTCATTATCTTCCAGACACTTATCGCAGAGTTTCTCAGAAATAGAATTAAGGTGAGTGGTCTATAATTCATGATCCACTTCAGCATTTTTTTTGATACTCACTATTCATTTCATCTACCTTATAAGTTAAATATGTTTAGGCAGAACTACCTTCCTTGTCTATCAGTGGAGAGGGACATTATATCCTACAGAAGCCTTGGACTACCAAATTAATTTATGAAATTAATTTATGCATGATCAACCATTTTTTTTCCTTATTTTCTTCCACCTTATTACACCTTATTGCATTTTCCCAGATCCCAGACTCTTAGCCAACATCCAAGAGCTCTCAAAGCTAGTCAAAAGTAGCCCCAGGCAGTATTTCCCATAATTTGGGGTGAATTTCATCAGACACAGGTAGGTGGCAAGCAACAGAACTCTTTATGGATCTGTTTCCCTCCTTACTGCCTTCTGTCATTGATAATTAATTGTTTGATTAAAGTTAACCTTTCCAGTGAAAACTGAAACAGAAGAGGGCATTAAACATGCCAGACTTTTCAACATCATTTGTCACTAACCTCCAATTCTTATAGCGGCATGGACTGATATTTTGCTTGGGTTTCTTGCTAAACTAATTGTAGAATGGTTTATTGTTGCCCTTTATGCTCCCTGCTAGTTCTATCTAATTTTAAGACTTGACTTTTCTAATTTTGGGCCTATGTGCTTCTGATTTTTTTTTTCCTGCTTGTCCTTAAATATTTGCCTTTTTCATTAATCTCTTGGTGCTGCCTTCTTGAGTTTCAGGACATTGGACATGAGGAACATTTGTTACACTTTCTGTCTTCTTTTGATTTAGGAAAATATGCATTTAATACTAAGCTTAGAAGGCTTTTTTTTTTTAAGACCTGACAACATTTTCTAAGGAATTACTGTCTTTTTTTCCTTAGATTCACTTCTCCTGAGATCCTTCCTACAGATTCTTCTGTTTTAAATGATATTTTTCCTGAGGTAACATAGTCTCACCTCTTGCTTTTGAGTTAATAACTACTGGAAAGAATCGCACTTGGAGGAAGTACTCCCGCAGTCTTTTTCTCCACTGTTCTTTTTCTCAGAGAACAAATATGAAAATCTTGACAGCCTATCGACATCTGTGCTTCCCAACAAATGTGTAAATAAGATTAATTTTAACACCAGCCACTAAATTTTTGATGTTTTTCACAGTTATCAGGCCTTTATTTTTAAAAAGAATTATTAATTATCTTTTTTTTTGTTTGGTGGCCAGCAGCAGACATCATTCTAAAAATGCCTTTGTTCTTCTTTTATCATCACACAGAGACTCTTAACATTTATTGTTTACTACAGTTTGAATTTAGGACTGTCCTGCCCATCACACCTGAATATTTAGTTCTCCATCACCCACTTGCAATGCCCTAAGGGGACAGCTGTTAAGTAAGAAAGATTAAAAGTCATTACACGCTTGATGGACATATTTTTATAGATGGAATATATTCAGATTCTGGTTCTTTTTCACTTGTGTTACAGTTTATCTTACAATGATACTGCATCTCAGATACTGGGAATAGAAATAAATTGTCAAGCCAGTGGATGATGACTACAGCTCAATGCATCTTTTTCTTTACCTAAATTACAGTACTTCACTCTTCTCTAACCCAGCCTCTAACTGCCTCCAGGCTCTAAAAGACTTCATTCAGATGCCCATACCAATATGACTATTTTCTTCCTAATCACATTATTTAACTTTTTGATCTTTGTTGTCTTTTTTCTCCAAGTGATAATTCCTTTTGAAATAAAAGTATAATTCTCAATTAAATATCTGATGTTTAAGATCTCTGAGAACACATTACTGAAACATCTGAAAACTCTAAGCTGTTTGGGTTATATGAAGAAGAGCAATCAGTCACAGCACAAGAACTAATATATAGATATGTCATTACTGAGTAGTAATTAATGGTAATAGTGACTGTCTGAAAGTATACAGGGAATTAAGTAACTGTGAAATTAGTTAGCAGTTGTCAGCTGCACACTGTGACACCACTGAGTCCTGATTATCCGATATAATTAATTTCAAGTTTAGAACAGGTTATTAGTGGGTGTTGTCTCATAACTTTATGGTAAACTTGACTGAACTTTCTCACACAGAGTAAAATGAAGCAAAATTCCACATTTCAGTAGTTAATATATGCAAATGCCCTTCCCTTCTTTTTGTAATCTCAGAAAGATTCTTGTAATGAAGCTTGCTTATATCCTGTTGAATCTGAAAATAAACGGAAGACTATTCATCATTGCTCGTTAGGCCCCACATGAACCACTAGGAGCCTGACTTACAAACTCAGTTGCTGTTTGCAGTAGAAAATGCCCTAAATCTGCGCTTACCTAACAGGTCAAATTATGAGAGCTGGATATTTTTGCTCTTCTCTTTTTCATTGAGCTCCATAATATAGGGGTATGTTGGCTTCTGGGAACTGACAATGGACAATATATGCTTTCATAAACAGAAGATGGCAGCTCCCTAGCAAAAGTGATGGTCACAGCAAGGCCACTCACACCCCATTACTGTTTTCCTGTTTTGAAAATCTAAGCAGCTGTACGTTTCCTCTATAATCACGATTAGGCAGAACTATGATTCAGAAATGAACCATAATTTAGAAATTAGATAAGCCATTGTTTAGAAACATTCTATCTAGGAAAGGATTGGCATTTTGGTAGAGAACCTCAAGATTTAAAAAATGAAGCCCTGTTTCAGTAACAAGTGATATTTTTTTTTTTTTTAATAAAAATGTGTTTTCAGTTTAGAAGAAGCCTCCAGTATCTAAAACAATTTTCTCATATGCTTTTTTATATCACATTTTATTAGTTTCTTTGAACACTGCAATGAGATGCAACAGAAGTTTAATGAAGAATCTCATAGAAGAAAAAATTAAAATCTTTCTTTGCAGTACTGCAGTCTTATTAGCTAACACATTTATTTGAACTCATAATGTACATTCTAAATTATTTTGGAGAAGTGAAAACACAAGGAAGTGTCGCTTGCTTATAAAAATGTGTTATGTTATACACTGAAGCCACTTTAAACACTGCAGGAAGCATTCATGTCTTGCAATCATTGCAATGATACTGGAAGTCTAAAAAGGCTATTAGGGAGAGAAACTGCTGGGTCTATCATAAAATGAAATTATAATATTATTATAGTCTCTTGCCAATGACAGAAAGAATGCACCAAAACAGAAAGGGTTTTTCAGTTCCTGTTTAACTGGAAAAACAAAATAAATTGTTTTGCAATAGCTTTCTATTTCTCCAAATGAATGAGCATGTTTCTTCATCCTGGAAAACTGAGTGGGTTTTAGGTTCTGCACCATCATCTGAATAGAAAATGCAGAAAAACTTTATTTATTCTTATGTAACTCTTACAAACATCTAAAATTACATTATGAACTTTAGAATCCATTGTTAATTCTCATCATAAACCTGTTTAACTTCTGTGCAATTAACAGCACACAGAGGGATAATTGGACAAATTATTGATTTTTTTTTTTAATTTCCTAACTGTTGCTAAAATATTCTGCAGTTAACTTTCTACTTTTTTCACATCACTGAGTAAATTTCTTCAATGGTTCAGAAAGGATAAGAAAATGTTGTATGATATTTATATATCATGTACAAATATACAGATCACTATGCCAGATTATGTTGGATCAAATCATTTGCACATGTAGTCATACACCTTGACTTAAATAAGTACCAGAAATTTCAGAGCAGAAATGAGTTTATTATAATAGATATCCATAGAATGAATTAAACTCTTTTTCCAGTGGACCATGATTAGCTTAAATCCTGAGGTTTATTAGGTCTCAGCCATTTTGTTTTAAATGTACATGATGTAACTGTAGACTTTTTGTTATTAATAAATCTACAGATGTGTAATGTTCTGAATCCTTTTGAGCTCCTTGCCTAAGTGCTATATTGTGTTGGGGGTGGTACACAGGTAGAATAATGCATCCTGGACTATTTCAATCATATTGATGTACTTTCCCAACTCCTAAGGCTTTACCTATATCACATAAAGCAATATTATGGATATTTTTAGAAAGCTTATTAAAAAAAAAAAAAAAAAAAAAAAGAGAAAAGGATCAATTAGATCAATTATTCTATGAACTTTCATTTGTAATAAGGGAGTGCCTTAGGAACATAAAAACATATTATGATCATATTAGTATAATTGTACTGTGGTAGTTACCCTGAAGCAGTTTTTCATCAAGACATCTTTATCTTAAAATGAAAATACTTTTTCCGAGTTAAAGGAAAAGATGCCTCCTACGTGGACAAATAGATCTACGTTTATGGTAGAAAAGCTGTTAATCTTTAATAACATGTTAGTTATAAAAGCTAATAGGTCGCTATTGACATCAATGACAAGATTGTAATTGATTTATATATGATTCCATCTTCATAATTTTAAATATTTTCTGGGTCTTTAGAACAGTAAACATTACCTACTATATTTTAAAAATCTCAAGTGTGATCTGAAAGATTGAATGTGGAGTTATATACAGGTGTGAATGCGAGTACCTGATCATATCTGACTCAATCTGCCCATTCTTGTTCAAGGAGGCAAAAGTCAGTGAATGTTTATTTCCTGAGTATACATGTTTTAAAGGTGTCCTGGGTTTGAGTGTATTTTTTTGGTAGCAGGGGAGGGGGCTACAGTGGTGGCACCCTGTGAGAAGCTTCTCAAAGCTCCCCTGGCTCCAAGTCAGACCCATATCTGCACCAAGGCCAAGGTCATCAGCTGCGCCTCTGTGATAACCTATTTAAGAAGGGACCCTGGGAGGAAGTGTTGGACTTGTGAGGAGGAGTTGCGACATCTATGTGAACACCAAGGTTGGAGGAGGAATGGAGGAAGAAAGGAAGAGGGAGGTCTGATAGAGCAGAGACCCCTTGTACCCTATGGTGAGACAGTAGGGTGACCCCACCCTGCCACCCATGGAGGTCTATGGTCTACGATGGATTGGGTGACCTCACACAGCTGTTTAAGGTGGCTGCACGCAAAGGCAACAGGGATCTTGTGGGGAGAAACTATCCCCACTGTTGTAGTTTGGCAGGCACTGGGAGGTCTGTCACATGTGCAGGTGTCCCATGCCAGAGCAGACTGAGAAGGACTGCACCCACTGGGAGGGACTCAAGTTGGAGAAAGTTTGTGGAGGACTGTCTCCTGTGAGAGGGGGACCACGATGGGTCAGGGGGAATAAGTTCCAGAAGCTACCCTCACTGAAGATGGAGAAAGTGGCAACACTGACTATTGCACCCCCCATTACCTGCCCCTGCGCTGCTGGGGGTAGTAGGTAGAGATATCAGGAGCACAGCTGATCCTGGGAAGAAGGGAGGGGTGGAAGGAAGGTTTTCTCAAGCTGTGGCAATGTTTCTCATTGTGCTACTCTGTTAAGTGTTGTTGTTAGTGTCTGTAATAAATCTATGTTCTTTTTTTTTCTTCCCCTAACAATTCTGACTTTTGCCTGTGACCATAATAGGTGATTTATCCCTCCCTGTCCTTACCTCAAATCCTAAGCCTTTTCTTATTTTCTCTTTCTCAGCACAGGAGGGGTAGGGGGGGTGAACAGCTGTGTGGTGCTCAGTTGCCTTCTGAGCTCAAAGCACGACAAAAAGATTTGCTCCTAAATGACGTGTTTAAACTGGGATATTTTGTATGGTTAAATGGATCAGTATATAAACATTAAGTACTTTGTAACACAAGTTATGGTTCTTGTCAGGTAGGTTGGGTAAAGGCAAAATTCAAATCCTAAATGACATATAGAGCAGAGTTAAAAGATTTGATTCTGGCAGGAGTTTTATTTATGTTTCAAACTAATGAAAAACACTTACTGGGAAAATCCATACACTTACAGTTTGCTCTATATGTGGCATCTAATCTTATTTGTACAAGTATGCAGAAAATCTACTAACAACACGGATCATCTTCTCTGCTGTTAAACTAAGGTATTAATCTTGCAATTCAAAATTGATATGGAAACTCCGAATGGCTTTAATTACCAGTATAAAAAATATTTGGCAAAATAACCAAGGGAGTGTGGAACTCTCTTTTTATTATTTCTTAATTTTGGTGTTATAGTGTAAGAACAGTGGAAATAAGGGCGAAATATATAGTGGTAACAGTGTATGTTGTTACAAAATGTGACTTTCCTTTTTATCTCATGTTTCTATTCATAGTAGAAGACTGTTTACACTGTCACTTCATTAGAGGAATGTAAATTGATTTCCCATGTCATCTGTTGTCAAAGGGATTATTTATACAAGAAAAGCAAAAAAAACATTAGCTCAAATGCAGTGTTGGACCTTTGGAAAAATTAAGAAAAATTAAAATACAGAATTAAATAGCAGATCTTTTGAATAAGGTTGAGAATCTCTGTTTAACAGAACAAAAGGCCACTTTACTGTATTCTCAAACAGTTTTTATAATCTTAAATATAGAGAGGTTAAGGAATAATGCAGTGCATCTCTGAGTCAACAGTCTCCCTGAAATTTGTCACTCAACAAACAATGAAAAGGGTCAAAAGTTATTCTGAGTAAGATAGCCTTGTCTATGTTCTAAGACATGTCAACTGTGGGCACAAAGTCCCTGGTTAATAGCTATAGGACAACATAATTGAATAATTCAAAGACATTATTTTATATTTGAAATAACAAGCTTTTAAAATTTATTAATCTTTTACTCATTCAGGTCTAATTATTTGTTCTCAAATGAAGGAAATGGCAGACAAAAGTGGCATACCTTACTCCTTAGAATGACAAGACAAAAGAAGCACAAATAGAACTGTCTTCTGTCATCCAACTTGTTTTTAATTAAAAAATAAGAAAGTAAAAATCAGGAGAGACAAAGAGAGGCAAGTACATCAAGTAAAACCGTAGGCAGAGTCAAGAGGAAGACCAGCACTTTATAGTTTACTGCACAGGGCAGGATGGGCAAGTTGTATAAATACATATGTGTTGAAGGCAGCAATTGGTCCTCAGAAAGAAACTACAGTGTGAGATGAAAAAGGTTGTGAATAGGAATAGGAAGAGTAGAGTGATTCAGTTACCACAATTAGACAAATAAACAGATATATAGTAATAAAACATAATGCACATATTATATCATCTTGGAGTAAATAGGCAGAAGCCTCAAAAGAGAAGAAGCTATATTGACTTAGTCTATCAGTTGTGGACAATGTACATGACTCGCCTCAAAATATTACAACTGAAGAGCTGTTCTAGAAGTGTCCCCATTATATAGTGAAATTCAAGATGCATTGGTAAAAAAAAAGACCCATGGGAGTAAAGTTGAGCTTTGAAAAAGAGTTCCATAAAAAAAGGAGAAGCTTGTTAAGAGAAATTAAAAGGTAACTGCCAAAAGAGTTCAATACTTGCAAGTGCTAAAGACATCATATTAGAGGTTGCAGACCATAGAGATTGTATCTATATAAAAAAAAATCCACCATAAAAGAATCATGATTAAGCAATATAACAAAAACTATTAGAAATAAAAACAAATCTTCAAAAAGTGATAGTAATTTCCAAACAGGAAAGAGGGCATACACTTTGGCAAGCTAAATGTTAAACTATAATTAGACAAAATGATAATTAAAAAAGTTGAGGAACAGTTTTGTAAACTATGAAGACTAGTGTTGAAACCTTTTTGAACACAGTGGAAGCAAGAAGCCTACCAAAGTATATAGAAACTATATGGCCAGTGTAATTTATTATAATGAAGTTAAGAAAATTCAATGATTCACTGATTAGTATATGGAAGAGATTTAGTGCATTCTCGTGCTGGAGAATTTTATTATAGGAGGTGAGTTGGAAAGGATTTTGTGCAAAGTGTCAGTAGAAGAAGAGTTAGAACAAAACATTGGAATTAAGAGCAACAATTTAATGTCTTGAGATGGAATCAGAGATGATTCCATTAAAACCTATGCAATTGGGGTATAGTCTATCAGAGGTATCAGCACCAGAAGAAATGACAAATATGTTTGGTTTAAAAATCTCCAACCCTCCCAAAACTGACTCCTTAAAAAATCTAGTAAAAACTGATTCGTCAAGTTTGCATGTTGTACTTGAGAAATTAGTAGAAAATTATGATGAATACCATTAGTAGATTTATGAATAAAAGTAATGGGGAAGAATCAATATAGTGTTTTCACAGGTGAGTCGTGTCCAGACTTTGGAGGAGCCAGGGAACATATAGAAAAAGTGACCTAGCTGATACAATGAAATTTCTAAAATGTTTCTTAGATGGTCCCATGACAAAAGTTCTGCTAAAAA
Source organism: Tyto alba (assembly GCF_018691265.1). Taxonomy (NCBI): domain Eukaryota; kingdom Metazoa; phylum Chordata; class Aves; order Strigiformes; family Tytonidae; genus Tyto; species Tyto alba. Next base: position 26,451,769 of record NW_024881275.1, read on the forward strand.
TGAGTTGAAAAAGGGAAATTCTCTTCTAATTTAAATATATAGCTAAAATTTAGGAAATGTTGGTATATAGTGAGGATTGACAATGGTTAGAAAGTATGACTGCATTCTGCAAGAATATGTGTGCTTGGATCATGTAGGTAGACATACCCAGTTAAAACCTTGAAAGTGCGTATGTGGTAAATAACAAAGTTTATTAATGCTACAAATCCACAAATGAAAGTTTATTAATAGTACAAAAAAAAAATAATGAAAATAAATGCAAAACTAACTGCAGGTGAATTTTTGTGACAATGGGTGAGTAAGTGATAAAAGGGTAACAAATACTATTTTTGAATGTAAAGCAATGTAAATAGTGGAATGGGGAAGTTTCTGTAATAATATATACAAAATGTGGGCCCATCTCATTCAGTGAAAATGGCTATTGCTCTGGAAGCAGATCCTAGAGTAATTTGGGATAAAATGTGAGTGTAATGTTTACTTAGAGTGAAATGTTAGGTAATTGTCTCTCTGATATATATGCTTCCATCTTGATTATAACATGCATTACTGGTTGCATTAACAGAGAAAGGAGGAGAGAGTGAGGATAGCAAGGATAATCAGAGGTATGGAATGGTCTCCACAGGAGACCAAACAAAATGCAACTTGTAGAAAAGATGTCTGAAGGATATATAACAAAAGTATGTAAAATCCATATAGGATATGAACAAAAATAATTGAATGGTGTTTATTTACTATTCTGCATGAGTCAGAGATAAGCTGGTTGCAACAGTAATGTAAGTAAATGTAATTGTGCAGGTGTAAATGAGGTCCTTCTCAAAGATCTTAACACAGGTAGGTATAGAGTTATGCCAAATGTTCCTCTGCTCTTGAAATCAGTGTCTCCTGTGATGGCATTCTATATCTTGAGGACCAAGGGAAGAATCTGTCCTGGGTTGAGTGAGTGGTGGAGTTTTTTTGGTGGCAGAGGAGGGGCAATAGGGGTGGCCCCCTGTGAGAAGCTTCTTGAAACTCCCCCAGCTCCAAGTCAGCTCCACCTCTGCTCAAAAACTGAACCAATCAGCTACACCTCTGTGATAATGTATTTAAGAAGGGTTGTGGTGAGGAGGACGCAGACTTGTGGCAGGGACTTGTGACAGCTGTGTGAACACCAAGCCCAGTGGAGGAATCAAGGAAGAAAGTAGGGGGAAGTGTGCCAGAGCAGACACCTCCCTGTATCCTGTGGTGAGACGGCAGGGTGGCCCCTCCCGCAACCCATGAAGATCTACAGTGGAGCAGACACTGATTTATGGCCTGTGTTTTTTTGTCTGGATGATCAAGGTGCCTGTGCCCAAAGAAGGCCAGGGTCTTGTGGGAAAAGCTATCCTCGCTGTTGTAGTTCAGCACTGGGAGGATTGCAGCATGTATGGGTGTCCCACGCCAGAGCAGCTCGGGAAGGGTTGCAGCCATGGGAGGGACTCCAATCAGTGAAAGTTGTCCTACACCAGAACAGTGAGGGAAACAATGCAGCCTATGGGAGGGACTCATGTTGGAGAAAGTTTGTGAAGAACCATCTCCTGTGAGAGGGAGACCACGATGCAGCAGGAGGAAGAAGTTTCAGAAGTTCCCCCCACCAAAGATGGAAGAAGCAGCAGCATTGATTATTGCACGCCCATTCCCTGCCCCTGCATCACTGGGGGGAGGAGGTAGAGATATCCAGAGCAGAGCTGAGCCCAGGAAGAAGGGAGGGGTGGGGGGAAGGTGTTATCAAGATGTGTCAGTGCTTCTCACTGTCCTACTCTGTTAAGTGTTGTTGTTAGTGTCTGTAATAAATCTATTTTCTTTTTAATTCCTCTAACAATTCTGCCTTTTGCTTGTGAACATAATGGGTAATCTGCCCCTCCTGGTCCTATCTCAAATCTCAAGCTTGGTTCATTTGTCCCTTTCTCATCACTTGGAGAGAAGGGATGAGTGAGCGTCTGCGTGGTGTTTTGCTGCCAACCAGGCTCAAACCACGACAACCTGTCCATTAACAAACTAGATCAGTAAGGACTCTGCTCAGGGTAGAATATAATGTGGGTTTACTTCCTCTAAAGAGCTCAGCTGTATCTCTTTTTTTTTTTGTTATTGACTGGTGTAGGAAGGCTGGTGTGTATGACAGAATCATACAGACTAGCTCAGAGTGTATACAGAAAGCTGTTCAAACAGGCTTTTTTTCCACTCAGACATGCAGCAGTGGCTATGGTGAATGTGCCTGGTGGTGTTTTACATGCCACTCTGTGTGTGAACATACCTAACTAAAAAGGACAGGCTGTGAATTTTGTACCTTATTTCCAGATTTGTTTCTTGCTTGTCTTTTTTTCTAATCCATCTATGTTTCCTTGCTATACAATTGCATGCCCAGAGCCGTCTTTCAGGCTCTATGAATTTTGCTTTGATTTCAGCACACACAGCATAAAATAAACCCTGCAGAGAAGTTTTCTATGTGTTGTAGATCTGACAGGGAGGGCAGGAGGCTGGCTGCATACCTTCATGTTCGAGGCTGCATAGACTGTCTGACTCCCGTTTCCCAGGAAAGTGCTCTAACTGCCAGACTAATAGCTTCTTTTCTTCAAGTAGTTCTTCAAGACATCTGCTCCATGTGGTACATGTTAAGTGTGATATGAAACTGCCTGATAGTGGGACTCTTGGAAGACATGACCACTTTTCTGTCTGGCTTCTGTAGATGGCCTTGCTCCAGGGTCACAATATAGCTCTGCAAATGTGCAAATGCCTTGGGAAGGTGGAAGGTAAGCAACGAAGTGGCTCACAGCTTTGATGGCTCTGTAATTGGATGGGTATGAGCCCTAAATCCCAAGTCATTCCCTTGCTGAGCAGTTGCTTAAGAGCTGTTTAGCTTGCCAGTCACTTCTTGGGATCCAGGCCACTGACTTTTTGTTGCTGCTCTAATGCCCTGAGAAATGTAAAACTGACTTGTGCAAGTAAGAAGCTACAATTGCCTGTTTGAGTATGTTGTTATTCTCTAGTATGAGAAAGATGGGGTATTTTCTTTTTCTATACTTGGCCATGTCAAATATCTTCAAAATATTTCTGGATTGGCAATACTTAGAAAAATTATTGATCAATCCATTTAAATCAGATGTCATCTTCATTGATGTTAATATGCAAAACAAAAAGATGACAGCTTCTTCAGTCTTTGCATCAACCAAGAGGAATCTGTAAAATTAATCATCTGATAAGAAATATATAATGTTCCATACAACTGTTCAGCAAAATATAAATGATAAAACCCAAGCAGTTTCTTTGAAACAAAATATATTTTTTTCACCAAAATATTAAAAATGGGAAGTAGTTGTGCAGAAAAATTGTGGTAAAGTGTAATAAACTTCCTTGTTAGCAGTATATGACCAAATGCAAAAAGCAATTGTGCTTGAATTAGGGAAGAGTTATCAGTATGTATCTGATTCCAGTTCCTAGAGATATTTACAATTTATTAATGTACTATCTTTAGGCACTGTGACTGTGTGTACACTGTTAAATAGTGCCCAGGAATGCTTTGGGCTCTGGAACTTGCATATTTATGCAGTTGGAATGGCTAAAAGGAAAATCTGAGCTCTTGAAATCAACGTCTAAGCATGGAGGTTGAGATAATATATCATTTAAAAAGTGTGACTTTTTAAAAAAAAAATAATAAAATAGATAACACTGCACTCTTTAGTCTTGGTTACTGGAGAAGTAAAGAACATTTAGCTGCTGCATCAAAATGTACATTGTAAGGAAAAGAATTAAGTGCTGGATGAACATGGAATGACCTAGTGGAAAAATTCTTATTCATCTTATGTAGGTGCAATTTTAGTTGAGATTTTCTATGAAAAATAGAAAGCATGAAATAGAAAATATGGACATTTAGAGGTGAATAGGCTAGATGATTCTTCATGCCTACAGCTTAAAAATTTTGGCTTTACTTATATTTTTGAAACATGTCTCAGCAGATAAACATTTATAATTTAAACAACAGACGAAAACAGTAATTCTAAATCCCATAGAATTGCTTTGACTCAAGCAGACATTTATTGTACTGTAGGCACTCATATTTTTAAGCCTTTCATTCATTATCTGTAGTTGGAAAATGTTGAAATACTTTTATAAATAAATGTTTTCTAATCAGCCATGCATAATTTTTTTGAACACACTATCTCCTGAATTTATGGTTGAATTTTTAAGTTTTGATACATGCATATGCTTCCAAAGAAGGTCTTTCACATAACTCAAATTGTGATACTGTGAATGAGGCTGATGAGAGTAGAATGTGTCTAATAAGCTAGGAATGTAAATATTTATAGATTTACAACAGAGGGGATAAAACCAGTAAATTCTGTTACATCACAACACATTTTTGGGGCTGTTGGTAGCTCGTCTGTTAGCATCACTCCTCATTTATAGTAGTATGAAATAGGTATCCAGACTTGTGTGCCTTCATTTGAATGACATTTTTGTCTTCACAAAAATCTGTGTTATGATCTCAAAGACTAAAATCAATCAAATGTACTTTTGTGTACCATGTCATATGATGTACTTGTATTGTGTGGTTCTTTGTAAAAAGGAACAAAAATGTAAAAAAAGATGAACTAAAGTTAGCATCACTTAGCAAGTTGCATATTTTATAAAATGTATAGTTTTACATTTCATTAGAAAATTGGATGAGAAATACAGAGTAAAAAGAAAAAGCTTTAACTAAAATGCAAAAGACAATTTTAAAATGTAGTGAACAAGTAGTTATTACCTACGAACACCAAATAACTTCAACAAAAATATATTCAAAAAAGGAGAAAAGGCTTTAGAAATATATTTAATTAATTATAAAAACCTACACCAAGTCTAAAGACTTCATTAAGAATAGAATTATTGTTTTAATTAAGGAGACACATATCTAAATAACTGTTACCTACAATCCTTTCTTTTGTTATCTCTCATAACGAAGGACATATATAAATGTGCATTGATTAAAACTGCAGTCAAGGAACAATCTGAATTTTGATTTTAAGGGACTCCACTGAAGTATTGTAGTCAGAAGTCTGTAAGTTTAGTTATCTGGTGTATCACTTACAGTACAGCATTAGAATAAACTTGAAAACTAATTAATGTATTATGTATCCTGTTAAGGATTTATACTGTAGGATACTGTTCACCTGTAGGGTCAGTTAAAGGATACGTCCATCTGACTTGACTGAGAAATTCACGGAACATTTCCTGTCATTCTCAGGGTACACATCCTTTGCTGGGTTTATGTGATATATTAGTGAACTACTGCATTTTATAGGTAGTGGTAGAAAAACATTCCACATTATGTGGTGATCCCCTTAAATAGGTCTTATTTAAAGTTCTCCTTTTCATTTTTTTTTTTTTTTTAATTTATTTTGCTTTGTTTATTAAATGATTCTCTGTGTTTATTTCTACTGTTCCAATGTTACTATCTTGGATATTTCTTCTAATTTTCAGTTGGTTTTAATAGCTTCCTTAACCAAACAGCCTTCATTCCTCTACTCACCTGGTCCACATAACAGCATAGCACAGAGGAAAAAAAAGAATCTCTTATTGCCTGAATGAGTTAAATGCTGAATGAGTTGCATGAGCTGAATAAATTGAAAGTGTGGGTATCTGAAAGGAGGAAGATCACGGGGATAGCTGCATTCTCCGTAAACTGCTTTGGATAAAAATTATAGCAACCAGGTAATGTGTTTGTTTGTTTGTTTGTTTGTTTGTTTGTTTGTTTGTTTGTTTGTTTGTTTTTAAATTCATTTAAATAGGGATAAATTTTCACTTTCTTTTCCATTTGTCAGTTGGTAGACAAGACTATAATGAGCTAATGTTGCTGCAGGATGAGGGTTTTATCTTTGCACCAAATCTCATGATAATTTTTCAAAGATTTTAAGGTAACTTTTAATGCTGAATGCCCCAGCTGGGTTGCGTGCTGTAGTCTCTGCCCTGGACAAATTTCCCTGGGACTCTGGACAGGCAAGGTAGCTCTACGTTTCCTCTGGGCCATAGTATGCTGGTTTTGTCCAATCTGATACGTGTTTAGTATTTATAGAAGTGCTAGTGTGTAACGATTTTATATGAATATACGGAGATTCTGGGTGAATTCCTGACAAACCGAAGTCGCTAACATAATCCCCAAGATTGCTGTGGAGGGAGAAGTCATTCATTCATAGTCTCTAGTAAAAGAAATGTTCCTATTTTCCAGGCCAATAAATGTTATTAAATCAAGTTTCAAAATGTCTGAAACAGGTGTGAATGCAAATTAATTTTCAAACATCCTCTTTCCCAGTTTTTATTGTAGGGGAATGTAAAAATGGATTGTAAAAAAGCTCAGGGAAAAAATCAGTCCTTTCTTCAAATACCATAGAATAAATACAGCTCTCTTTGAAAACTCCTCAAACACAGAAGTCTGCATATCATGAAAGGAAATTAAATGAAACACAAATCTGCACAAACTTTATTTATACTGTGAAATCCTAAAAGATGTCTTGGATACTGCCTCCTTTGTGATCTCGTTCTCTTTCTTGGTTTTATGTGAAGTAAAATAACTAAATCTGTAAATATAAATAGCCTTATTGTCAACTTTCAAGTTCATGTTTCATCCTAAGTCTAATGCATGAACCAACAGTGTATGTGAATATGTGCAAGATCTGCCAATCCAGCCTAGAGGGTCTAACTGTAGCTGTAATTTGGATACAGAATATATAATCAGAAAAAAGCATAATTCAGTAGATTGCATATCTAAATGTCATGTAATTTCATATCTTTAACTGAGTCACTATCTAGCCAAAAACTTCATTGCCTGATAATATTCTTTTAGTTTTTTTGACAGGAGTCCAGGGTTTGTTTTTCTATTTGCATAGAAACCCTTAGAGATAATCTTTGTTTTTCAACACAAGTAATTCCTTATTTGCTTAAAAAAATCTCCTCTAAACCTTCAAATCAAGCCATGAATCAACATCACAAATTGTACATCATGATCTGAAGAACACCCTGAAACCTCTGCTCAGCCGTGGGCAGGGATAAACAGAGACCATAAATTTAGATAGTTTTCAGTTGACCATGAAACCACAAGCTTAGATAATGAATTTTCAATTTATTAACCTCTTGTTAGATAATTGTATATTAGGACATATTCGTTAGTTTTCAAACAATACATTCTTGACCCTATTTTTGGGGGTGGAAGGAGAGGAGTAGAAATAATCCTTTTTCAAAATATGAACTATTACATTACGTCTATACAAATCAGCATATATACTAGGAATATATGATTTAACTGATGCAGTTTAGTGGGAAGTCAAAGCAGACATCTAATAAGTAGTCTAAACAACAATATTGTTAATAATCTCACTACAGACATCTTTAGAGTATCCAAATTTGCTTATACAAAAATTTTAATCATTGAGATAAAATGGGATACTTTATTCCCAATCTATACTTGGCTTTTAGCTCCTTCACAGTTATAGAAGAGCAAGGATACATACTTTCCTCTATCAGCTGGTTTAATAATGACAGTATTTTTCACAACATAATCTTGTTGTATTTATTGATTTTGATTGTTCCCATTACAGTGCTTACTGTCAGAAAGTTCTTCCTGTACTTTGATTTCTTTCTGAAGTCCTACATGTATCCCAACTACTTGTGAATGTAACTGTGGCTCCAATAATATTTCTGCTGCAACAGCCATGAGACTGAGATGACAGACTGAATTTCTGCTTGAATATTGTTTTCAAATCCTCCCCTGATCAAGTCAGAAGTAACCCAAGAAATCTATAGTTCAGAATGAAAGTCTTGGGAGAGGAAGTTAGTCAGATCCAAACAGTATGTCATATTGATTTTTTCAGGAAAGCCAGGTGGGAAAACACATTTATTTATGTATGTATGTATGTATGTAAGTATGTATGTATATATTTACATATTTATGTATTTATATATTTATCCATTTATATATCTATTTATTTTTGATCTTTTTGTTGTTATTGTTGTTGTTTTGTTTCTAGTATTGAAAGGTGGTAATATTTTGTCCAGTACTATGTGCATGGCTCAAAAACAATCAAATAGTGGTCAGATAAACCCATCAGAATTGTGAGAATCTCAACAATTTCTAATTGGCATTACTTCCTCCATAATTAACTGTATAAAGTTATAATTCATTAAGATCTCTTTAGATCCTACAGAGAACATGTAGAAACTTTTACACTGGTAGGAGTTACACACACACCCTTGACAAGGCCTCAGTGTTCCTCACAAGACTTTGACTAAGAGAAGGTAAATCTTGTAACTTTGGTTGAAAGTAGACTGTTTTATTGTCTTATATTTTCAGCTCCTGACATTCTTATATTCTATATTTGAAAATGCATTACTTTATATTTTACACTACCTGGACAGGACCTATGCCATGGGAGTGATAGAAACAAAGTTATTTTGAGCTCTCTGCTTGTCCATTATTTTTTGAAAAGACAGGATTAAGACAGGACCAGTTTCCAGGCTGAACAGTTCATCAGTCAATAATTTCTCCTATTATTACAGAATCCAGCTTTACATTGGAATTTGAATAATAAAAATATGCCCCTCAGTTACATTTTTACAGTAACCAGCACTAATTACACTTCAGCTGCTCTTCAAAACCTAGCAGCGTGTATCATAGAATCATAGAATGGTTTGGGTTGGAAGGGACCTTAAAGATCTCCAAGTTTCAGTCCCCCTGCCACAGGTGGGGACACATTCCACTAGATCAGGTTGCTCAAAGCCTCATCCAATCTGGCCTTGAACAATTCCAGGGAGAGGGCAGCCACAACTTCTCTGAACAGCCTGTTCCAGTGTCTCATCAACCTCACAGTAAAGAATTTCTTCCTTATGGCTAATCTGAATCTACCCTCATTCAGTTTAAAACTGTTACCCCTCGTCCTATCACTACACTGCCTGATAAATAGTCCCTCCTCATCTTTCCTGTAGGCCTCTTTTAAATAGTGGAAGGTCATTATAAGGTCTTCCCCGAGCCTTCTCTTCACCAGGATGAACAACCCCACTCTTTCCTACTGTCTTCATAAGGGAGGTGTTCCAGCCACCCTGATCATCTTCGTGACCCTCCTCTGGACCTGCTTGAACAGTCCATGTCCTTCTTATGTTGGTGGCCCCAGAGCTGAACCCCTCGAGCTGGGTTCTCACAGGAGTGGAGTACAGGGGGAGAATCACCTCCCTTGAGCTGCTGACCACACTTGTCTTGATGCAGCCCAGGACACACTTGGCTTTCTGGACTGAGCACACGTTGCTCACAGTCAGTTTTCCATGCCCTAATAGCTGTAAGATCTTCTCTGCAGGCTTGCTCTCAATCCACTCTTTGCCCAGCCTGTATTTGTGTTTGGGATTGCCTCAATGCATGTACAGGACCTTGCCTTTGGCCTTGTTGGACTTCATGATGTTTGCATGGGCCCAACTCTCAAGCCTGTCAAGGTCCCTCTGGGTGCCATGCCTTCCCTCCAGCATGTGGACGGCACCACACAGCTTGGTGTCATTGACAAACTTGCTGAGGGTGCACTCAGTCTCACTGTCCATTTCCCCAATAGGGACAATGTAATTTAACATACCTATATTTGCCTAAAATGTAACTTGAAATCTGACTGGAAAGCTAGTAGGGCCTTGAATTAGTGCCAATTTAAATTAACTTCTGTGTCTCTCTCTACTGTCTTTGAGAAGCCCCTGTCTTGGCATATCTTTAGAAAATCAATGAAGTGATGTAAGAGTATTCTGAAGATGGAAGAGGAAAAGTAATAACTCTTAGAAGTTCCATATTGTCAAAATCTTATACTTTCAGAAGTTAGTTGGAATGTTAAGACTTTACTCTTCAGGTATTTCTTTAAGAAGAAATCAGTAGTTATTGTTTGATTACAGGACAGTGCAGTCCTACAGGAAACATCTGCTTTCAAGGATTTTCCTGGGAGGTATAACCATAGATTATGGAAAATAATTGGTCTGGAACAATTCTATCTAAACAGTACTGCCACAGCATACTCATCCAATAATCTTTCTCAGTCTTTTAGAGTTCAAGAACAAATCTATTTGCCAAAATACAGCAAAAAAGTTTATAGCATGTTTTCCAATTAATTTGATCGTAATCCTGAGTAATGATGTGTTCACAAATCTTTTCTAATTGGTTGTATTTATAGGTTCTCAAGGCTTGGATCTTTGTTTAGTCATTTCATTTTTGAAAACAAGTTAGGTTTTGCTTCATTTAGGTTTCCTGTATTGAGTAACTGGACTTATCTTAAAATGTTTGAATATTTTGGGGGCTACTTGTCTGTTCATGGTTTAACTTGTGACACATCATATCTGTTTTAGTCTGTCATTCATATATTGAGACAGATGGTAATACAATACGACAATGATGTAATTGACATAGCCCATCCTGATGTTTCTTACAATGCATAATTTACTGTAAAAACTGGCTTTTAAGAAGCAAAATAGCTGTTTTGACACTCTTTATTTGCTGATATTCACTGGGTAAAACTACTTAGTGTTTATGGGTTACTTAATTACATTACTACCTCTGTAGTAATGCAAATGGGATTAGAACTGTTCCATTGCTATGGGTAGCAAAATGTATGAGTGAGCATCCATGTTCAACAGATGTGGTGCTAAAAATATTTTTTGTTTTACTATGAATATTGAATTTTCCTCCTTCTTTTCAAAGACGTCATCATGTAACATATTTTCCTTGTTTTTATTTAAAAGTGTAATAATTGATTTTGATTATACTGTTTGTACATTTTCTTGGGATATTAGTGTCAATTGTTTGACATTAGAGAACATTACTGTGCATTTAATATTCCTAAATCGTTTAAAAATTAAGACACATAGCATATTATGCACTGTATATTAATGTGTTGTGTAAAACACAGCTAAAATGAATCAGTGAATCTAGGATGACTAATTCTTTGCTAATTATGCTCTGTTCTTCCTGATTGAACAGAACAGAATTACTTTGAGGGTATATGTATGCCAAATTTGTCCTAGAGATTGAATCTATATTGTAGAGACATCAGATCAAATTCTCCTTCTGTTAAATATAAATACTTATATTCTGCAATCAGTTGAGACACTTTAGTTTTGATATCTAACTCAAACTCCATTGTATTGGATACACCTCCAGCTGAAAGTAAAATTAAGAAAAAGGCATCTTTACTTTAAAAGAATGTATATTAAAGGTCATATCCAGCAAACATTAAGCAGCCCAAGGAGCAGTTTAATGCTGTAACATTCATTCAGGATCAGCCTTTCTAGATGGATGTAAGACAAATTCCAACCCAACTTTTGCACAGATAGGGTTTGATCTTGTAAACTGGTGAGTCATTCCACTCAGACCTAGGTTATTCATATGATGATGAGGTGTCTCAGCTTCTTATAGGTGATATTAAACTAGATCCACAGTTTTTCAGTATTGTCTCTGCTGCAGTGTAGCCAGTTTGGCTCTATTATGTCCCATAACATAGCAGCAGCAGCAAAATCATGTGAATCATTTGCAACATCTGGAACATTGACAGTCTAACTTGTTAAAAACCTGTAATGGTTGTACAATTTCTACATCAGTGCCACTTTAATTGCTCTCTGTTCTGCTAAGGAATTTATATAGCCTGACTACTTTACTCCTTTTTTTTTTTTTTTTTTTTTTTTTTTGTGTCCAATTTCTCCTTTAGCTACAGTGAAACTGAATTTGTCATGTGTTGCTTTCTACAGGATATCCTTTCTTTGATTTGTTAAACATTACAGTTTAAGGATCCCTCTAATCTTGTGAATTTTGAATTGCTATGAGGAGTACAGGGATACCACTTCTGTTGCTGTTAGATACAAGCTCTCTCAAAATATGTTTCAGTTTGGAGGGAGCCTCTATTCAGAAGTTCCCAAAATGTATGCCATGTGTGGCTTATGGTCCTGTGTAGGTACAAACTTGGAAAACTTTTGATAACAAAGCATCATTAAGAAAAGCTTTTGGCAGCATTTTGTTCTCTTTAGATATGCTCACAGAGCGCAGAACTCCCATGTAAAGAAAGCATTGTTGTACCCATTTCTGAAGACAAGGAATTGAAAACCTAGGAACTATTCTGTTTTGCTGGTATTTGTAGCTCTTGGAGAGACTGTTGGGAGTCTTAGGTATTGAATGACTGTTTTCATCATATGACGATTACTTAAGAAGTGTCTTAAAACCTCCTTTTGTCATATTATATTTTACTTTTATGTTTAGAAAGGCTAGGAAAAAAGAGTAGCTTCACAGTTCCTTTATGAGACTCCGAATTTTCTGCAACAACCAGACATCAAAGATTCAAAAGATTTTTAGCATCTTAATTTCCTCCCCACAATGTAGATCTTGTTCATATTGACTCTGGTTTGACAGTTGCTGGATAATTTTAAAACAATGTAATTTGTTATAAATTTCTGAATCCAAGCATTGCTTCTGCCTTCTCTATGCCTTTATTTCACTGTTAAAATAACAGTGTTACAGGACAGTCCTTCATTCTTTGGCCTTATTGTACTGAAAAATGAATGAGTGAGAGTCTTGATTACCTTGCAGATAAATCTGGTTAATGGTTATATTAATTAAAATGTGCGGTTTTGAGGCCATTCTGAACTATTTATATGTGATTTAATTCATATCAGTAGCTAATTTGTATTTAATGCAAACTAATGGGTTTTATGTAAATGGAGCATGTGGCAGTCTATTTAAAAAACAAATTATCTGTAGTTCCATTTCAGTTATTTTAATTAAATTTAGAGCATGTGTGCAGTGGGGAGGGATAAAGGATATGTTATATATGAAGTCTTGATGATTAAAACCAATTTAAATATATAGAATAAGAAACAAGTGATTCTCAGCAGAAACACCAATTCATTTTCTGACATTTGCATTTGCTAAAAGCGTAGACACAAAACCAGGCAAGGGCACGGGCCTAATGATTTTTGAACCAAAGAATACAAATAATTCAATAAGTTATTTATAAAAATTCTGTGAATATTAACTAGTACACATTTATAAAATGCTTTGAAAATTATTATCAAATTAATTATGAATGTACCTGAAATTGTCAACTATTTACATCAGGATTGATTTTATTCCAAAACCACTATGCAAGTCCCAGGTACTAATTTACAACCAATAGAATCATATTCAACACAATGCCTATACTGGTTGTTTTAACATCAGGCAAGAGATTATTTCAGGATTTTTAAGTATTTAAATATAAATATTATTTAGCAGTTTTGAAACCTGAAGCATCACATCACTGTTTCATGCCCTATTTGCTTGGATTTCCTGAGCTTGACTGAATACACAGATTCTTTATTTTTTACAATTCTGAGGAAATTTTGGTCACAGCATCAGCTCAACATCTTCATGATTTTGTGTCTCACACACTTTTGACCAGTCTGACATCTTTTTTTCAAGAGAAAAGCTGAAATAGATGAAAATATTTTCAAAAATATTTTTCATGTTCACTGTTCCAAGGCTTTGGCACGACATGTACCCTCAGTTATTATTGTTCACATTAATTCTCCTCTGTGGAGAAAAACTGCAAAGGTTAGAATAGCTTTTCAGGAACTTAGCCGGGATCTTCATCAATAATTGTTGTACAGCACCAACAGCATTGTATACAATGTGTCAGTCAGCTGTTAAACTTAATTAATGTTTTAGTGTCATCAGGGATGGAAATGTCAACAAAAACAATTGTTTGCTAATATTAATCCTAGTTCCACTGGTTGCCTGACAGTTTCTCTAATTTCCAAAGCTGCAGTGGGAGCTTTCACTTTTTTTCTTGCTCCCATTGCAAATATTGTGGCTTTTGTTAATTCCTCAACATCACAGGGTTTGTTCAGCTGAAATGGAAATCCATGCTTGGAAGTTTAAGTACTCTGACTTTGTTAAAAACTAGAGAATCAAATAAAACTCTTCAGGTACATTTTATTCCCCAAAGAATTTGTGCTTGAAATAGGTTATTCTAATAAAAAGATACTTAACTCAGAGATGATAAAAGAAACCAGCACATTTCTTGGTTATGCTGGCAACTGTGGATATAAATCTACATTCACACAAGCAGACTTGACCAATATGTTATGTTGGTCATATTCAACAGAAAGCACCAACTGTCTTATTTCTGTTCCCTTAATGAAACAAGACATAAACATATGGCTTGATAAATAAAGTTTAAACCCACTATCAAAATTCAGGAATTGTGTCTGTGATCTACTGAGTCAGGACTGAGATATCGGCATGCTAAACACTGGTTAAATTAAAAGGCTACTGATGCTATGAAATAAAAATAACCTGCCAGTTAGAAGAGTTATTTACAAAAATCAATGTTCATTTTCTGCTTTTCATATGTCAGCAGCAACATTGTTTTGTCCATCAAGGGTGAGATTATTTAAACATTGTGCCAGAGTAATTGCACAGGTGTCCTGGCTGATAAATAGGATAAATTTATTTTGTTGCTTTCACTGAGATCTTGAACAAAATGTTGAAACAGTCAAAGAAATAAACAAAAGCTATTAAAGAAAAAATAAGATATTCCTCAATGAAAGTTGCCTGAAACACTGAGCTTTGAGATCTCTCACTTCTTTTTATCCACTCTAGATCTGCCACTATAAAAAATAATTTGCCAGGCTGATCTTTTGTTCTGGACTCTCAAAATTTATTTTTATTAGAAAAATGTCATAAAACAATATATGTTCCCAAACTTCCAAATGCAGGAAATAATTTTAGAAATTGAGAATAATTGACTTATCTAATAATATATCTATGACTCATGGTGCATCTGCTGGAGTCTACCTTCTAGGTAAAAGATATTTGCCTTGATTGATTCTTTTCTTATCTCACTGAGCATTTCACACTCACTTCTGGTTGTCTTGTGGCTCTTCTTATTTTTTTCATGGGTTGGGAGATTCAGTTGGATGTATTGCAAAAAGGCTGATCTGTTGGTCCCAAATTGATGCTATATCCAAATGTTTATTTTGGATCATGGAATTTGCTGAAATCGTGCTTTATTTCATAGATTTGCCAGTCATACTGAGTTGGAATCTGTCTGCAGTTATATTTTGGGTTTATTTTGTGCTGTCTCTGCTGTTTTGGTTCCACACTGATATTTAGTCATGGGTGAGCAATAATTTACTTTCTTTGGATTATGTGTGCTATGATATTATCAGAGACTGTAAACATGTAGGACAAATCCTTACCTGCTGTTCCACCACTGAGGTCACTGGTTTTACAGCTGCTATACCCCTGTATACCTGTAGTGTCCCTTAACCCTTAAACATTTTTTATCTGTAACTATAACTATAGTCCTCAGAAAGCCATGTCTAAGAATTAGATTTTCACTTGGACAGTTTGTGTATGTTAGCCCTGGCAAAACCATATGGTCAATCCATCTGTATGTTTTATACATATACATTTAAAATATCTAAATATGTGCTTCAAATATATAAAACATATGCTTATAGTTTTTCCATATTTTTTTCTTACTTTGTTTGTTTCAAGATGTTCACATATACCTTTATATCTTTACTAGCCCATATAATAAGTAAGAAGTGGCAGCCTTGCACATGTTTTTGCAGGCTTAATATTTTACATATTTTAAATGTCCTCATTTCTGATATGGGGAAAAACTGCTTTTATACAGTGAGAGACATTTAAGAAACTCAGTAGCTTTCCTTAGCCTCTAACACTAGACAATGTAAAAGACCTTTTATTATGGGTAACTGCCATTCTGCCACATTGGAGTCATGTTAATTAAAGAAAATCTTAAAATGAGCTGAATAGTAATCCAGATCATGACGTGTTTTATAAAATGTGTTCTAGAATGTTATTTTCAGTAACTAATATATATCAGAATCATAGAATCATAAAATCATTTAGGTTGGAAAAGATCCTTAAGATCATTGAGCCCAGATGCTAACCTAACACTGCCAAGTCCACCACTAAATCATGTCCCTAACCATCATGTCCACATGTCTTTTAAATGTTTCCAGAGATGGTGACTCAACCACTTCCCTAGGCAGCCTGTTCTATTATTTGACAACCCTTTAGGTGAAGAAATTTTTCCTAATATCCAATCTAAACCTACCTTGGTGCAACTTGAGGACATTATCTCTTGTCCTATCACTTGTTACTTCGGAGAAGAGACTAACACCCACCTCACTGCAACCTTCTTTCAAGTAGATGTAGAGAACGGCAAGGTCTCCCCTGAGACTCCTTTTCCTCAGGCTAAACAACCCCAGTTCCCTCAGCCATTCTTCACAGGACTTCTTCTTTAGACCCTTCACCAGCTTCGGTGGCCTTCTTTGGACACACTCCAGCACCTCAGTGTCTTGTAGCGATGGCCCAAAACTGAACACAGTATTGGAGGTGTGGCCTCACTAGAGCGGAGTACAAGGGGATGATCACTTTTCTAGTCCTGCTGCCCACACTGTTTCTGATACAGGATGCTATTGGCCTCCTTGACCACTTGGACACACTGACAGGCTCATATTCAGCCAGCTGTCAACCAACACCCCCAGGTCCTTTTCTGCCAGGCAGCTTTCCAGCCACTCTTCCCAAGCCTGTAGTACTGCATGGGGTTGTTGTGATCCAAGGGCAAGTTATTAACCAGAACTGGCTCCAATACTGAGCCCTGGGGAACACCATTTGTGACCAGCCACAAACTGGATTTAACTCCATGCACTACAACCCTTTGGGAACAGCCAGCCAGCCAGTTTTCTAGCCAGTGAAGCGTATACCCATCCAAGACATTCATGTAGCAAATGAATGAAATAAAGAATTATGTAAGTAAGAATGGAAATAGATGCTACCCTTCATTTTGAATGTCCATAAACTGATGATGAAATACAGGGAAACTTTATGGAAATGTGGAAAACAAATGGATTAATTCTGATTTGTATTATTAAAGACTAAAATGAACTCTTTTCAAAGGGCCCTCAAGAGGTAAGTGCTCAGTATTTAAAACACTGATGTTTTGCTAGTTAGAAATTAAAACTGAACTTGCTTCTGTTACAGTTTCATTTCAGATATGAATAAAAATTTAACTGGCAGCTGAGAGAAGCGATATAACCTCCAGCAATTCTGTGGACCCTTTGTAAACTGTAAGGCACCTGGTGGTTTTCCATGCCATCATGTAGTACAGCCTTTTGCTATATCACATTCTTTTGATGCCACAGAGAGTGATGAGATCTAGGACTTTCTGAGTACTGGATCACAAATAAGGTTAAGATTTCTGTTTTGAGATGATCAGAGTTAAAAATGAGATGAGAAAGTATACTGATGCTCTATCTTATCTGTTGGGAAAAGAGGATATTAAAATACACATCTTGGAGCACACACTCCACTAATGTGATTGTTTTCCACTGGGATGGTAAAATCATTCGAACTTGTAGTGACTCCTCTACTTTCAAGAGGGCCATGCAAGCAATAGATTAAGAGATTGGTTGGCTGCAGCAGGGCTGACCAAGGTCAGGTAAGTTTAAGATACAAACACATTATTTATTATGATGACTGTCATTATCTGGGCTACCATCAGAGACAGTGCTCATTGGGAAAAATATACCACGTTTCTGGAAACATGTCTATGACTAGCCAGCATGGTTCAAAACTCTTATGTGTAGTTCCAACATTCCATCTGAGAAAAAATATTGAGCTGTACATCTAGGCTGAAAATATCTCACTTTGGTATCCTGAGAATAAGGTTCTGGTGAAGATAAATAGAGTGGTACATTACTAGGGAGTCAATAAAAGATATGTGATTAACTTTGGAATATTGGAATACATGAAGGCTAGCCATGAAATAGATCAATTTAAAGGACCAAGTACAGAGCAAATGGATCCACAAAGTGATAGTAATTCCCAGCCTGAAAACATTGCTGAGATTTCTAAGACTTGCATTCCAGTGGAGTGGTTACAGACACAGACTTAAGTCCAAAGTGTAAGTGGAGATCAGCTGTGGAGTTGCAAATGTTGTGTCTGCACATTACGCTTTTAAAAAAAAAAAAAAAACAAATAGACTGAGTTTTTAAAAAGTTACCATGTGAGATTCACTGATAAGGAGTACAGAAACATTTTACAGCCTCTGTCTTAAGATTTAAACTGTCATTGTGATTTAATTCCTTCTTCTGCATAATTTTCTTTTTCATACTTTTGATTTTTCTGTGTAATTAATGATTTCCATTAAATTATTATTCAATTCTAACTATTAAATATGCAAGAAACATTCATTGTGCTTAAGAGTAAAGGTATAATTGTCACTTAGTTCTGAAGTAAGAGGGAAGAAAATCCAGAGATTTGTTTCTGTAAATTTTATTCACACCATTTACAATTAATATATATTTTCTTGTGTACAAGTAGTTTGTATTGAGAACTGGATGGAAAGGGTCGGTGGTCTGAACTCAGAGGGCGACTGAGCACCATGCAGCCACTCACTTCCACTTCCCCCCAGAGCTGAGAAGGAGAAAATAAGCCAAGCTTGAGATTTGAGATAGGACAGGGAGGGATAAATCACCCATTATTGTCATGGGCAAAAGGCATTCTTGCTAGGGGAACTAAAAAAGAACATACATTTATTACAGATGTTAAAAACAACACTTAACAGTGTAGGAAAGTGAGAAGCATTATCACATCTTGAAAGCACCTTTTCCCTACACCTTCCTACTTCCCAGTCTTAGCTTTGCTCCCAATATCTCTACCTCCTCCGCCCAGTGGTGCAAGGGCAGGGAATGCAGGGTGCAGTCAGTGCTGCTGCTTTCTCCCTCTTTGGTGGGGGGAACTTCTGGAGCTTCTTCCTCCTGCTCCATTGTGGTCTCCCTCTCACAGGAGACAGTCCTCCACAGACTTTCTCCGACATGAGTCCCTCCCATAGGATGCAGTGTTTCCTTCACTGTTCTGGTGTAGGACAGCAACTTTCTCCAACTGGAAAAGGCTGCAACCCTTCCCCAGCTGCTCCAGCCTGGGACACCCCTGCATGCTGCAATCCTCCCAGTGCTGAACTACAATAGCAGGGACTGCTACTTCCTACAGGTTTCTTGCCTCCTTCAGGCACAATCACCTTAATTTGTTGTATGAGGCCCCTCACAGGCCATAAATCATTGTCTGCTCCACCGTAGATCTTCATGGGTGGTGGGGATGGGGGGTGCCCTGCCATCTCACCACAAGATACAGCGGGGTCTCTGCTCCGGCACACCTCCCCACTCCTTTCTTCCTCCATTCCTCCACTGACCTTGGTGTTCATGCAGCTGCCACCACTCCTTGTCACTAGTCTGACTCCTCCTCATCAGGTTTCCCTTCTTAAATAAGTTATCACAGAGGCACAGCTGATTTTCTCAGCCTTGGTGCAGAGGTGGAGCTGACTTGGAGCTGGGGGACCTTTGAGAAGCTTCTCACTGGGGGCCACCACTGTAGCCCCCTCCCCTGCTACCAAAAGACACCACCACTCACTCAAATCCAGGACAATACTCCAACTCTTTTATAATTGTTCTGTGCTAATGCAAGTTGCATAGCATATTTTGTATTTAATTAAGAGATGTTAGATCATAGAGGAGTTAATATTTCACACAAAATTCTGAACCATAATGTAATCACAGTGTCCAGTGGGATTCAGTGTAAACCTGTGCTAGTGTCTGCTATACATCTTTCTCAATCATGAAACTGGAAAAAATTTAATGATTCACATTGCTATATTCCTTTAGTTTGCTTGCTTATTCTCTAGTGGAAAAAATCTAAAATCTCTGCTTTCACTCATATTCCAAAGAAATTAATACTTCCATACACCTTTTGAAGATATGCATTAAAACTCTCTTAAAGTGAGTAGAATTCCCACTGTTCTAAAGGATCTTATCTAAAAATAGTTATCACTTGCAAAAAGAAGGGCAGGATGTGATCATTTTCCTTGATGTATAATAAAGATTTGTACACAAAGTAGAACCACTGCCTTGTCTCACAAATTAAGTAGTACATCTGTGAATACCTTTGCATAGCTTTCAAATAATTGTTGCCTGAAGGCCTTGCCTGTTGGAATCAAACAAGATACAAGAGACTGGATCTAACTTTTCTTCCACAAATAAAGACAGTTACAATAGTGTATTCCAGTCTGGTATAAAAGAAATATCTCTTCTCTTTATTTCAATCTGATTAATGGTCTTCATTTAAGCATTAGCTGTTATTGACAGAGAACCAAATACTCTCATTAGGTACGGTGAGACAGAGTAGAATCAATTTATACAGAGCCTCCAGATATTTAGACTAAAGATAAAGTAGTAACCTGTTAAGTGCAAAGTCTTACTGATAGAGAATGGTAATACCCTCTAGCAGGCACATTCTTCTAACAGATTTTCATTTAGGATGGTGTCATTGCCTCATGGAACAATGTTTAGCTTAGCTAGAATACTGGCTTTTCACAGAGTTTTCCAAGATTGGTATAAAGAATATTTATAAGTATTATACAGATTAAAAAAAAAAACAAAACAAAACAAAAAACCCCCAACTTTATTTCTTAGTCAAGCCTTGGTTAAGTCTGCACTGTTATGTGCGTAAGTCTTAAGACAGAAGTGTAACAAGGCTGGCAGTTAGCTGTAATGGGACGTGAACTACAATGCATATTGGGAGGCTGGTAAAAAGATGTTTGAAGAGGATGGGAAACATGAACCTAAGAACCATATGATGATGTAAGGAGGTGTATTGTATTTGGAGTTACCTTTGGTCATGACACTTAAACATTTAAGTGACTTGAAAGCTGTGTAAAAACACTAAGTACTTGAAAGTGATATAGATATTGTTGATATTCTTGAAACATTTATCCCCTGATTGTATTTGGTATACCTAGTTGATGATGAGCTGAATATTGCTTAATGATATGCTGCTACAATGTAGCTGTATATATGCAATCAGTGCATTATGAATATCTTTTTTTCACCTGAAATGATTCTCATATGTTATTCTTTCAATGAATCTTCAGTGCTATCTTGTCCCAAAAACTGGGCAGAAATTGATGTAAATATAAAAGTCCTAGGACACACAATCCCTCTGATCTATCGCTTATCAGTTACTCTTCACCATTTTCAATGTCAGTGCTGTGATAGTGGTAATTTCAAATGAGCTGCAGCTTGTGGAGTCATATTCAACATTTTGCTGACAATCAGTCTCAGTTTTGGAAGCCAATAACAGACCAAGCATCTTTATGCAGAGGTTTTGGCAACACCACCTGTAGATAAATGCCTACATCCGCAGTGGAAGAACAATGAGGATGACAAGGACATTGACTATCTGCTTAGATCTATTTCTTGGATTGGTTTCTCTTGGTGCATCAATGTTTATGGGCTCACAGAAACAGGTACTGAACAGGGCAAAAGGCTGTGCTATAAACCAGCAATATGTACAGCATTTCAGGATGGTTAACAGAATATTTTTTGAGGATTTTGCATTCATTCTTCCACAGCGTTGTGGTGCATGTGAACACATTAGCCTAAAAGCCTTAACCTCACAAGTGTTGTCTTGTGAAATCTGTCATCTTCCATTGCAGCCACTCAATAGATAGCACTTTTGTTGTGGGCAGATAAACTGTCGGGGTATTTGTGATGGAAGTTATTGCATAGTTTGTTAAGGAAAGGTTGTGACTGTGTATTTCAAAGCCTGCTAGATTTTGGATATTATTAATGACACTACCTGAATGGGACAATTGATAAAATCCATATTGTTGTTCTTCTTTGCTCTATGCTAAGCTTCTGTTTTCAAAATCAGAATGAGATATTTCTCTTGTGAACTTCAGAAGCCCATGGATTATTAATATTGGTGGAGGTTCAAGAAAAAGGAGTCATGAGATGTTGGATGTGTATATATATGTATATATACACACATATTTACGAAACAAAAGGTAATACATAATAAAAGTTCTTCTCCACTATGACAGCAAGATAATTTCATGATGACAACATCTCCTGTGATATCCTGGGACATGTGTATTAGATATTACCCTGGTTAACAAATCATGTTCCACAGAAAGGTATTATTTTACTTTGCCTAGAAATGGGAGGTGTCTTGAGGATATAGGAGGAGTCAAAGGAAGAGATGTGCCATGATTAGACTGCAGCCTGGACAATACATTCCTTGAGTAAAAGTTGTGGGTTTCTTGTTGTGTAGTTTATGTAAGAAAAAGGGGGTTCTCATCAAAAGTTAGGAGATGAGATATCAGGACCCATACACCAGAACACCATGCTCTGTGCATTGTACAGACATCATGCCCAGCTGAGGTATCTTCTTGGAAATGACGGTATTGGGGTAAGTATGATATAGGATGTTTTGTTTTCCTGTGATGAAAACAGAACTAATTATATATATATATTTTTTTTTTTTTTTTTTTTAAATTTCACAGCCAAAATTCAGTGGACATATAATTTTCCTTGTTCTGTATGTAACACTTTTGTATACATTCTGGAAATATAACAAAATACTCCATGGAATGGTGTAAAAATAACAGTGTAATTCCTCTGTATGCAATAAGATTCAGTTATGCTTTACATAACTCTTTTTTTTTTGGTTGAAAATGCTGTTACTAGGGTCTAAACTTTCATGTTTATACCATATAGAATATGGTTATATTATTGCTGGTATTAACCATGAAAACTCTAAACTATGAGTACTGTTCATCACAGTTGATTAGAATCACTCTTTTCATACAAATGCAAATAAGATGACCCAAAAAGTCTTAGTGTTTGAAGTAAAAGTAACCCTGAATATGAGTACCAGTAGTGAGTCAGTTTTAATAGCAGTGAAAACAGAAATCTGAAAAGCCACATTCAAAATGATCAGCTTTGACTATCTCAAAATAGTATCAGCTGTTAATAATATTAAGAGCAAGATAAATATTGATGCAGAAGTATTGGCTCTTCAAAGACGGTCTCTCAAAAGTTTATTTTCCTGCGGGAAAGACCTGTTGTCAGATTTCTCAAAGGAGGTGGAGCTGGGATAGTGGTGGGAAGTAGATCTTGTCATGGCAAAGCAATTCACCTTTTAACGATAAGAGCCAGTGTGTGCTACACTGATCCTAGTTCCACCTTCTGATATTTTTCTTTTTATTTTTTTTTTCTACAAGTCCTTATTAAAAAGTTATCCTTGGTTGATAAAGTCACTGAAGTCTGTAGTCAGAGATGTTTGACTATATAGTCCCAAGTGGGAAAAGAGTGTGCTACAGCAGATTTTCTAGGAAAAGTTAGGATCTCTGCAAACTGTTCTTTGGACTTTACTGTGATCTTGATCCTCACAGATTTGGGTGCTTCATGGCTGTAATGAAACTTTTTTTACCTTTAAGACTTATATTCCTGTCCTTGTCTCTCTTTTGAGAAACTTCATTACTGAGAGTTCAGCCTTGACTTTAGAGACTACTCATGTGTCTAAACAGGGCTATGCGATACTGTATATAGCTTACACATATAGTTCATGGAGTGCATGAAACAGACTAAGGATTTTAACAAAGGTAGAGTTCTGTGTCTGAGTTTGGACTGTTTCTGGTACCTGAGCTAGTAATTCTCCAGCTGGCTCAGGATGAGGTCAGATATGGCTAATGCAGCTTGCACTGAATGATATAGACACCTTTGTTTAATTTTTCATAAACTTTCTTTTTCTTTTTCTTTTTCTTTTTCTTTTTCTTTTTCTTTTTCTTTTTCTTTTTCTTTTTCTTTTTCTTTTTCTTTTTCTTTTTCTTTTTCTTTTTCTTTTTCTTTTTCTTTTTCTTTTTCTTTTTCTTTTTCTTTTTCTTTTTCTTTTTCTTTTTCTTTTCTTTTTCTTTTTTTTCTTTTTCTTTTTCTTTTTCTTTTTCTTTTTCTTTTTCTTTTTCTTTTTCTTTTTCTTTTTCTTTTTCTTTTTACTTTTTCTTTTTCTTTTTCTTTTTCTTTTTCTTTTTCTTTTTCTTTTTCTTTTTCTTTTTCTTTTTCTTTTTCTTCTTTTTCTTTTTCTTTTTCTTTTTCTTTTTCTTTTTCTTTTTCTTTTTCTTTTTCTTTTTCTTTTTCTTTTTCTTTTTCTTTTTCTTTTTCTTTTTCTTTTTCTTTTTCTTTTTCTTTTTCTTTTTCTTTTTCTTTTTCTTTTTTCTTTTTCTTTTTCTTTTTCTTTTTCTTTTTCTTTTTCCTGACTTTCCCTTCCAAGCTGCCTGACACTTATAAAAGCAGATAGCATGTATATTTAGAAAGGCTAAAGGGAATCCTGCAAGATGTTCGTTGATATTACTCAGCTGAATGGTCCTGGTTGTCATTCTGCATGCCTAACAGGGCATCATCACTTATCTTGGAAAGAGCAGCAGACTGCTTCCTCCTTCAAGTGTCTGAGCCATAAAAATGCATGCTCTTCACAGCTTAGATATGCTCAAAGTGTGTGGCAAAGTAAATGGAATTTTATGAACATTGTTTGGGCCATCTGAGGTTTACCATATCTTGCACCTTTTTGATCTTGATGATTGCCAAGAATTTCTATGTATTTCTTAAGTTGAATTAATTTTAAAAGTGCCCCAGAATCTACTGCAGTTGAAATGCCCCTGTTTGTCCCTTTAAGATGTCTGGAATATGTACAGGGTTATGCACTTTGAAATGTACTTTATAAAAAGTTAAGAGAGCTAAACTTTCAGCAAAGGATGGGGAAAAAAAAAGGTATGGATGAATGTTGAGATGAGCATAGGAACTAATACAGTATCTTGTGTGCCTTGCACTCAATAATTACATATCTAAGATCTGATTTTTCTTTGTCAGTATTTGAGTGGGAAAGAATTTCTCTGCTGCAGATGCTAAGGAATGAAAGCTGTTGCTATGGTAGGTTAGGAGAGGTAGCCTGAAAAGTGAAATGGGTATGACAAATGGGAGAGTTGCTATTTGGCTAAAACTTCCAAATGTACATAACAACACTGTGACTGCAACCAGATTCCCATGTACCCACCACTGAAAATAATTCCACTATGAAACCCTCCTTACCAGCCTTTCTCACAACAGTGAGTCCCATTCAGCTGTTGAACAAGTAAGAATGGTCCAGTTCAGGATGCCTCCGGTTACAAAGAACAGGAAAAAGATGGGTTAAGACAAAGGTAGAGAAGCCTCTGGTGTCTGGCTTTTTTTGTTTATTGGTGCAGTGTGGTAAGGGTCGCAGGTGCTGAGATGAATTGTGGTAGCTGTTGTTTCCCCATCAATTCATCTCAAACAGGACAAGCAAGAAAAATATGGAGCAGAGGTATTAAGATAAGTATCAAAAAGCAGAAAGAAAAGCTGAACTGTTTAAGCAGTATGCACTTTTTTTTTTTTTTTTTTTTTTTGTGTGCTTTTTGTTGTTGTTTTGTTTTGTTTTGTTCTGTTTTTTTCCCATTCTAGTGTAATGGTCAACTACATGGAAAGGGGGTATAGAATACAGTGCTATATGGTCACACCAGATGAAACACACTACAATAGTATTCAGAAATGCTCAGCTTCAAACAAACTAATCCAGGACAACTCATCATTGTCATAACAGGCTGGCAGTGTGATACTGGAAAGAGAACAGAGGTAAGCAGAAGAGTCCATACTGATAGGATGCTAAGCAGCAGGGTTTACCAAGTTGAGGACTGCCAAAAAATATGCACAATACAGACATGTCCAAATGCATATTTGTACACATCCACTTCAAATGCAGTGAACTTGCTTTTCTTGTAAACAGAATATAAAACACTTTTAAATAAGAACACTCATTATTCTGCTGATTTTATTTACCATGAGCAATTTACCATAAACATGGTTAAAAGCTGGGACACACGGCTCAGAAAGGTGTAGGATCTCCATCTTGCAGACTGTCAAAACTTGACTGAATAATGGCCCTGAACAACCTGCTCTGACTGGACCTGTTTTGAGCAAGGGTCAGATTAGATAACCTCTGGAGTCCAATTCTAACTTACATGATTCTGTATTTTGACCAAGATATAGCACATGGATAATGGCTTGTATGAATGTACAGCATTTGAGTTTAGCCAGGTTCTGAGAGGTAGGGAAACTGCAGTATACTAGTTGTGTGATTATCCCCTAGGGCTTGATAGGACTATGTACAGGTGTTAAGTGAAGCTGTAAGCCATAGAAATACTTTGGCATGTCAGAGTATATCTCAGTACCCACAGGGTTTTTTCCGCCTCAACACTGAATTATGAAATGCACAAGGAAAGCTTGACTCCTGAAAATAAGATCTGTGGAGTACATGAAGATTAAAAAAAAAAAAACAAAAAAAACCCAAAACATCTAAAGAGGGAGGTATTAACCATAGAGAAGATCCTTGGAGGTTGAGCTGAGCCTACTGGACATTGCAGTCAAGACAAGACAGAGATACAATGACAGGTTTGAGAATCACAACCATGTTTAAGCTTAAGGTTAACTTGTGATCAGGTTGGCAGGAGCAGGACCATGTTAGTTTGGCTGACTGATACTCCTAGAATCTGAAACAATCAAGACCTGTTTAATATGGGAGGTGACAGAAGCAACAAATAATTCCATGCACAGATGTAACATCAACTGAACATCTGTAGAAACATATGAGCTATATTTGAGATCCACTTTCCTCGCTAAATTTGTAACAGATACAGATTATTCACTTTAATAGTTGATATGTTAAAAGATCAAAGGGTTTTTGTGGTTGTATTTTAAAGCTATTATTATTGATTATCTAACAAATTTTAGTCAATTAATTATAATAAAATTATATAACTCAGAGAACAGTAAAGGATACTATGTTAACTTGATAGTGGTTAAAGGTGTGGGGTGGAATACATTTCCTCCCCACACATTTCTGTTACCTGATTAATTTTCTTCCACTCTCATGCGGTGATCTTCCCTGCCCCACTTAGCACTCTCAATCTCTCTCTCTCTCTCTCTCCCCAGACACAGAATGTATTCACAGGGCTACCTTCCAATATATTAAAATGTGATTTTTTTTTCCCTGTCTCTCTCCCCCCTCTCCAGCTGTAGTTTGTCTGCATTATCCCATGCATTTCTCTTTCAAAATGATCCACTCTACAACATCATGAAAATTCTATGATATTCCAGAAAGAATCAGGAAACTTAATTCTAACTACAAAGATTGCTTGGGCTACTGCATGTAAGGGAATGACATACTAAGATTGACAATGTTAATACTAAGACAGCAGAAGAACATTATTTTAGGCATTACATTACATTTCAATGTACTTGTGTCCCTCTCTGACTGAATGTATCTGAGTTTGCAAGAATAAAAGATAAGGACGGATAGAAACAGGCAGGAGTCTCCACTCTGACATACCATCTATCCATCTTGTTCTGGACACTCATCAACATTTTCTGTGGAGCCTCTCAAGACATATGGAGTTCTCAAAATCAAATTATCTCTCAAACTACCCTTTTACCTATCTTCATACTTCTATCTCTCTTCAGAAAACTATCCTCTAAAACTGTACCACTTGCCTGATCAGGTTTCCTATCATCACACCTGTCTGAAAAGAGAAATGCATTAGTGACATATTCCTTCATCTGCTTACACAATTTAGCATAATGTGTGCTTCAAGTATATTCTGAATGAGAGGCTTTTCACCATGGTCAAGTGACAAGATGTTCACTGACCAATCAGAAACTGTTTTGCTGTCCAGTATAATTGGTCAGTATGATGTAATTCGGTTTTCTCAGGTAAGATGGAATCATCTTCCTATTCTTTTTGAGAATCTTAATCTAGAGCAACAGACCATCTCTTATTTAGTGCAATTCCCTTTTTGCTCATCTGATTAGACTGCAGTATCATTCTGTTACTATTTATTGAAAAACAAGGTTGTTCTTTAGAATAATTATGGATGAAAAAGTATATCTGGGCCTGTTATATTTATCAAATCTGTGCTTAATGACAGCATTATCCAAAGAGAGGTACTCTGAAGCACCATGCAGATTTTTCTGTGTTCTATTTCCAGTTAAAATATGTATTTTGTCATATTCCTTCCCTGCAAAACATATTCTCTATTAATACAATAGAGAGATGCCAGTAATATCTCCAAGTTTTAGGGGTTTTTACCTCCCCCTCTTGTCTTCACAGTTCATCATTAGTAACAGTTTCCCTGTTCAGGATACATGGTTGAAAATAAGGACATGTGAGGGATTTTAAGTGGCAGAAAGTAATCTTATAAATAAAAAATGGAGAATGGTCCTTCACACCCAACTTTACTTTTCCATTGGTGGTTGTTTCACTGGCTTCAAAGTATGCTAATTCATACTGTTATACAACCAACTCCTTTGTGCAAACCTTTGCTACTTACTTGGCTCACTTAGGAATTCTCTTTTTTACTCATGTATGGATGGGGAGTGAGATTACTGGAGGAGTCTGAGCTACAAAACTGTTGAGATACTTTTGTAGGGAAAAACCTCAGAGCTGGCCTCAGTCATTCACTGAATATGATGTACAACTACCATCTAGCTCACAGTCTTATTTTTCCTTTAAATTTTCCAAGGCTATGGCTTTCAACATATATGAAAACTCCCTAAAACTGCAGATAAAACAGAAGAAGACCATGAGGCCTTGCCAGTTTGGAAAAGTGGGAAAAACTCACTATAACTCCATAAACAAACAATCCAAGAGGATGAAAACACAAATCTGACATTGTAGCTATGGGAAGGAAGTGGAAAACAGTGAAGAGGATTTAATGTCATTTAAAATGCAAGGAAAGGGAACTAAAAAGCCAGTGGAAGAAAAAGGTAGAGGTATTCTGGTAGTGTGGTTCACTTCCAATAAGGAAGAAGATACAGGTAAGTATTTGACACTGTCTTTCTTTCTTATCACTCCCATGTGTTCAAACTCCAGGTCACTCACTATCTCAGTCATTTAGGATTTCTCTCTCCTGTTCTCGTGCTTTCCCATTTGATGCCCTACGTCATAAAACAGAAAACATCATATGTTTTTTATTTCTTCTACAAGTGTGTAAGAAGTCTCACCTTTCTGCCTGTGTGCACAGTGTATCTCTTCTGAATGTAATTAAAAAGCTGGAAATGTGTTCAGTCTTTACTTTTCTTTCAGTGATCATAGCAAAGGCAAGGATACAGCATCCAGTGTTTTTTGGTCTGGATGAAAGGTTATGTTCTCTTGCCTGGGGACAAATATCACACTAAAATATATCTTACATTTGAGTCTCATTTGATTCTAGTTCTTTCAAGAGTTTTTTTATTTAAAGAACAGAATTTAAGTACTTGCATTTTTTACCCTTCCGGTGGGGATAATTAACTAGTCTGTATGATTCAGCAGTACTTGTGTTACATCTACATTTAGAATGAAATTGATTGATTGATTAGTTTAGATTGATTAATGAGAGCTCTGAAACTATGTAGAGAGACATAAAAATCTGCCAGTGCTTTACAGTCTTTTTACTCTTTGGATAAAATGCTAGAACTCTCTGACAAAAAAAAACCCAATCTCCAGCTTAATTGTTTGTGGTACCTCATACATTTACATATTCACCTGACATTAATGAAAGTGACATGAGAATACTCATGTTCATATATATGCAAGCCCTCAGGTTCTATAGCTATGAAAAATGGCTCTTCTGTTGGACTGAAGAAGAAAAGCCAACCCTGGTTTACATTACTTATATTAAATATAATGTTTATCCATCATATCTCTTCTGACTACTAGAGAATTTGTATACTGGTATACAAAACATGACAGTGTATTATTGTAATTTACTTAAGAAAATGTATAAGTATGAAAGATATGCTGTAGGTCTTGGGTCACTTTGATATAAGTAATGTACTGGGGTGGATAATGACGCTTAGATTTAATAAAAAAAGGAAAGAACAGACTCTATTCTGGATCTGAGAAGGACTACAGATCAGGGAGACTATCCAAAGGGTCTTTGGTCCTCTGGATCCCTCATATCTCCTACCCTGGTGGAAGAGAATGATAGCAGAACTAGAGTGTTGTCATATGCATAAAGTGTTGAAATAATGGTAGTGATAACAAAGTTGAAAATAGAGATTATAGATTGTTCTTTTTTACTAGTTAGAATGAGAGCTTTGACTTGGGTCTTAGCTAGGTCAGGAAAGGCAAAGAATTCCAGAAGGTAAACTTTTTTTTTTCTTTTTTCCCCCCTCAGAGCAGGGTTTGTGCGCAGATCTGATGACTTCATTTGGATAGGTCATTGGCTCAAATATGGACAGGTATCTTCCTCTTCCACTTACTCTTTCTCTTCCTTTTTACCAAAGGCAGTAAAATAGGGGGTTGGGAGTCATCTTAAAGGTTAGTATTATACTAGAAATGGATTTGAAGAGGTTAGTCTACAAGGTAAGATATGTAGGAAAATATTGATAAAGATTTAGAAAGCAGGCTTTCTTAAAAATAGAAATTTGGTCACATACTCACCAGTACTTTATTTTCTTAATTTGTTAATTTAAAAGAGTACTGTTTATAATTCAGAATAATATTCTGTACACAAGAAAATTTTGCTGTTCAATGACATTTGGAATATTTATTTGAAATTTTCAGATGAGAACTGTTTTAGTGAGAAATACTTTCTGGTTGTTTTCACAAATCTATAAAGAATTGATATAAGACCTAAATGATAAAGCACATAGAAGATACTTAGCCCTGTAAATCAGCTGATCTTTGCAGAAATCAATGGGACTTAAAATTAAGCATGAGTTTATGTCTTTGCAGAACAGAGACATTAAGGAGAAAGTAGCCCTAATGAACTTTCTGGCTGTACTGCTTCTCCATGTAAGCCCAACTGTGAATATTTAAATCAACTTTATAAATGGTTTATAGGACTCCTTCTGGCCCAAACAAAATGGCAAAGTTAGCAGGTGCTGATTATACAAATCCAGCATTCACAGCAATTATTGGTGGGACCCTCATAGTTATGAACTGATCTGCACTTCTAAAGAGGTGGTTTCTCTGTTGAGCTGAGTGGCTAGTTAGACAAAAGATCCTATGTGGCTGATTATAGCCCACTGTAGTGGTTACCTTTTATGCTGCAAATCCCTAAATAGAATAGCTTTTAGGGTAGGAATCTTTTTGTTGTCATTAAGAACACAATGAGTATAGACAGATATGGAAAAATACTTAAGGTGGTCAACCTTTTGCTGATGTTATTATATACTTATATATTTTCTATAATTTTCATATTTATAAATATAATATATAATATATATATTATTTATGAATAATAATGCTGATAGTAATAGAAGTTAATTATGCTGTTACAGTTTGTGTTTGAAGAGATGCCTATGAGAGGACAAATTATGCAGTACTACTTGCTCTTAGAGCATGATACACTACATAGTGCAGAACTGGCTATTGCCTTACCATCCTTCTTCCATTTAAATGTTATTTATTAATATATTATAAACATAGCAGTAACTACAAATTACTTTCCTAGTGCTGTAGAAACTCCAATTTCTACAAAGCACTTCTGCCACCAGCAATATGATTAGAAAGTTAAGGCAGTACAGATGAATAAAAGAACCTCAGAAAGAAGCAAATGAGCTGAATGAATGCAGAGCTCATTTTTTTTTCAGAACTGTTGATCAGTTGTCTGGTGATTGGCTTGTCAGGGGAAACTTTACAGGAATCTTCCTCTGTTTTTACCATCTCTGGATGCTGCATGTTTATAAATCAGTCCTCCAATTCATATTCTATAGACTCTAATGTCTCTATGTCATAGCATCCCAGCTATGAAGTAACATCCCAGCCATCCAAACACACTATATTATTTCTTTCCCTTTCGAGTGCTCAGGCTTGTTCAAAGCACCTTCTTCTGTTCCTCCCCTGGGCAAAAACTATCATGTTCCTTATCCTTCCAGGAAGTGTTTCAGAGTGCAAAAATGGCTTGAAAAGAAGATAGTACAGAAATAGTTTTTTTTCTCTTCACCTCTTAACAAGGGGATAGCTAGCACATAGGAACAGCCAGTGTTTATGTCATATATACTTAGGACACATCCCCCTAAGAGCACTTGAGCCTAAGGTTGAGTCTATGAAAAACAATCTGTCCTTTAATTTGTGCACATTTTGTAATGTTCATTTGGATTTATCCCATTTTGATACTCATCTGGATATTCCTCTGAATCATTCAATAGAATAACCTATCAATGTTTCTACAGTATTAGTCAATTTCTCTTGCAGTGTATCCATACTGTAGTGAAGTTGTATCTATGTAGGCAAATTTGCATACTTGTTATTTTAAAAAACTTTAAATGTTTTAAGTTTGTTTGCAGCTAAATTCTCTTTGACCAGAATAGAAGATTAAATCATGGGTATTCTTGTTCTTATATACTCAACATTGTCAACAGTTACTAAAATAAGTCCTGTGTGTGTAGCTGAAAAGACAGCATTTTAGATAATAATCATATATACCCTTATACTCCTTTTAAGCTAATTGGAATCATTATAATTAGTTTAGATACTGTCCAAATACATTAATAGAGTAGGTAGATGATGGTGGTGATCCTTAAATATTTGGGACAGTTTTGCTTTTAATAGAGAGAATAAAAGGCCCACATTCCAAGGAAAACTAGTATTTGCTGCTAACTTGCTTCCCAGTGCTGCAGGTGACAATGAAAAATTTATGAAGAAAGCTTCTAGTTTCCTGCCATCTTCAGTTGGACTTGGAAAGAAATTTCATTTCATCCAGTACTCATTACCTATTAGTTTATTTGATAGCTGTGTGAATTTCTGTTTTTCTCCTTAAAGCATCAGCTGCATGGAAAAATTGGAATCATCTAAGATTTGAGAATCAATATGGAGTATTGACAGGCTGTGAGGTATGAGACTGCACAAATAACAGTTGCTAATAGAGTTGGAACTATTAGAGTAAAGTGACTTTACCAGTGTATCAGACTTGGTTTCTGTTTTGTAAATCCAGCCAACTATTTTTATGTTTTTAACAAAATAATAAGAGGAAACAATGTTATATTTTTAAGATCTTCTGAAGAGCCCAGAAGCACACCTGTTTTTTGCTCTCAGGAGAATGGTCTGTTACTTCTGATGCACGTCTCACCCACTAGACTGGCTGCATGTGTGCTGCTGTCTCTGGCATATAACTGACACTTTTTCTTCCTGAGGTCACTCGCCATTAAGATCACATGTAGCATTTGGAATGTTAGAAGGATTCAACTCTGTGAAAACTTGAGATTTGTTCTTGAAAATTTCTTTATAAAGGCTTTCATTTATTGGGTTCTTGCCCATCTACTGCTTTGGAATGTAGGTGAATTTCTAACAATCTCTGAAAACTTACATGCCATAACACTGATAAAACCACTACTTTTGTCCCTGGGATGACTGTGAAAGTTACTAATGATGAGTCAAAAATAGATACACAAAAGAGCTGGCAAGAGATCCTAAATTAGGACCTTGTTGCAACAAGAAGAGTGCATTGAGATTCATGAACACTTTAGAGAACTGTGTTGTTATTACTTCTGTGTAACTCTCATGACTGGGAATGAATGCATAGAAAGATGTTTTTACTCTTTTTAGCTCCTACAGTGATTTTCATAACATTCCTGGTCTTTAATTGGGTTATGTCAGCTGACATTTACCTGTGAATATTTCTGATCTAGCAAAGTCTTTCTGTGTTTACTCTTTCTAGGTATTTTTAATACATTTCTGTTTGTCAGAATATGCTTCCTATTGTTAACAGGCATTGATGCCCATTTATTTTCCAGTTCATTGAGTCAAAACCCAATACTACTAATGTATATTACTCACATTTTTTACATGAACAGTAGTCAGAAGTGTAATTTTTCTCTTATCTTCACCTTTAAATCAGTCAAAATTAAATGTCTGGAAAAATGACACTTTTCTACAACATTTTCTGGTCAAAATAATTTTGCTTAAAGCTTGCTTCTCCTTCCTTAACATCTAATTTAAATTAATAATTTCAAATTATAAACAGCCAAGCTGTACACAAAGATGGAATTAATGCTTTGAGATATCTATTGGTATCCTATATATACAAGATCAAAAGGAGATTACATTTTAAAAGAAGAAAGGTTTCAATAAGATAAAGTTTTGGGGAAGCAAACTCATAAAAAAGGTAATTTAAAGAGGAAAGTTACATAGGTTAATAACACGCACAGTAGGGTGTAAGTCTAGACCTGTGAAACTGTCATGTTTGTTAACATGTTCTGAGCTGGAAAAGCTTTTTGGTAAAGACGTGAGAATAACAGCTTAAAAAATTCTGCTTTGCTTCAAAACTCCAGCCTTAGTAACTCTGAAAGAATCTGAAGATCAAAAGAACAAATGTTGTGTGAATCGGACACTCAGCTGGCATAAATCGGGATTGATCTGTTTAAAACAATGAGACTACTGAGCTACACCATTTGTGGATGTGACCTCATATTTTTAATGCCACAGGAGAAGATACTCTCTGCTACATTCTAAACCACATCCAGTGTATATATTGATGGCATGTTTGTCTGCAGGGCCAGAGCTTTCCTTCTGGGTAGGATGTCTTCTGGGTATAGAAAGCAGGCTCTGGGCTGAGAGAAGGTGGAATACTCTGCCCTCCCCATCACGAGCTGAATTTAACATGCTTTCAGGCTGACATAGGGAAGGAGTAGCATGTTGCTATGTTTTCGTCCTTATTCTCTTCCCTGTCTGTGCCTGTGAAGTGTCTGGGAAAAGAGGTAGGGGTCAGAACATTGACAGCTTGACAGAAATTTACAAAAGCCATCATAATCACCTCAAAACCATGAAGAGAAAAGGTTGATGTCTTTATTGATCAAATTTCTATCTTCCATTAACCATTCCTCCTTCATATGACTCCACACATTATATAATGGAAGGTGAGTTGTGACATTTTTCTGAAAATAATGCAAATGAGAGTGGACCTGCTCTTAAGGTGACTTTGCAAAAATCTAGGGGGAGAAAATTAATAATCTGTTTCGAAGCTCTGGGTATAGCTCTCTGGTCATCTGCTGATCACCCTGTAACAGGGATGATGAATATAAATAAAAATAGGCTGTCAGGGTTCTCAAGAGCTGCCTAATCTGTCCTTTTATGAATCAAGATGACTATTGCCAGCTAGATATATGAGACGTTATTTTTAACTTTTTGGTAAAGAAATCCAAAAGTGAGGACTGCTCTCTTTTAGACAATATGAGAAAGTACTTGGCAGCTCTTGCTGAGGCAAAGTTTTTGATAACAGCCAGTCTGAATTTTCATTGTGAAAATACCACTAGTACCTCCATAAGCGCAGAGAACAAGCTTGTTCCTTCCTTCTTTGTGTCAGTCTGCTTCTTTTCCTCTGTCAATATTTTCTTTTTGAGGATAAACAAATCGTAATTCTCAGTTTTTCATCACAAGACAGCCTGACCATTGTTTTTGGTGTCCATTATAGTGGTGTCTTTCTTTAAAGGCTTCCTTTCAGACAGGGCACAGAATTATGTATGAGAGATTACTTTATAAATTCTGCAAGCTTATATATAGACCTTATTTATTTGCCTTTTTGCAAATAAATTCCTTCAGTGAGGTATTGTGCATGTGATTCACTGCATCCTTAAATTCTTTTTATTTCAAGCAGCTACTTACAAGTTTGTCTTAGTCATTGCAATTACCCCAACTGAATTAATTTTTTTTTGATTTATCAGTTTTCCAGTTCAATAAGAAAGTTTTGAATTCTGATGGTGTCTTACAACTGACTTGTAGTCCCTTCCATCTTACTGTTATTGCACATTTATTAAGAGCAGTGAGGAGGTTTTGGTACAGAAAAAGGAGAAATTTATGGTTTGAAGCTGGAGAGAAAACTATTCTGGATTTGTTTCTCACCTTCAGAGAATAACTGTTTGAGACTGTGAGAGTGCAAGGCAACTTAGGTAAAGGTTCACAACCTGTTGGAGAGAAAGGAGGAAGAACAGAAAAATAAAAATAGTGGACTTCAAGAATTCAAATATAAGTAAGGTCAGAAAATCAGTGGGCAAAATTTAACAAGTAGAAAAATTTCCTCAGGAAAAAAGAAGTTAAGGAAAAAGGTTGATTTCTGATAAAGAAGGAATTCCAAGGACAACAAGTTCAGTTATCCTAGAATGTAGAAATATGAAAAAGTCTATTAAGAAATGGCTTGACTAAATTTGGCTAAATAGGGAAAAATACAAAAAGTAGAGTTTGGTCAGATTATGAAGGATAAACACAAAAGGAAAATCAGAAAGACTGATGCACAAAATAAAGATGATTTCCAAGACTATTTTAGATAAGCTGTCCAGCAATTCTCTTTTAAACAAAGTAGTTTACGATCTGCATGCTCTGGATGTGGTCTATTGTGGATATCTATCACAATAGTGTCTCTAGTCTTCTCTTCCACTATTTCTTTCAACAGGCCAGTTTTTTCTGTCTAAATCAACCTTCAGAATTTTGCTGTGGTCAGATGAGTTTCACAAAGCCAGGGGATTTTGTGTTGTAGGTGAATAAATCTAGCATCAACCAAAAAGCTATTATTAGAATGGGACCTATTTCAGGATGAAAAATGTTTGTTTCTTGGATTTTGCACAAACAAGTCTGTGTTCTGAGAAAATGTGTATCATTTATGATACACCAAAAAATTTTAATCGATTATCAAGATTTTATATGTTGATTCCATATGGATATGCAGAGACATATAGATCTATATTCACAGTCCATTTTGTCAAGTGCATTTTAATCTTTTTGTTTATTTATTTGCTTGTTTTTTTTTTTTATTTTTGTGTGCAAAATTAAGATAATGGCATACATGTTTCAGGTATACTTCCTAGAAAGGTGACAATCAAGGTATAATTGTTACAAAGTTTTTTGGAAAAAAGCTTTAAAACAGAAATGGAAAATTAACTTTCTTTCTTTCAAGTAAGGTGATAGAGTGAAAACTAACAATTGTGCAATGGAAATTTTAGAATTCTGGTAACTTTTTTTTCCTTTGAACTCTTACTATATTTCTTTTAAATAACTTAAATTTCACCAATATCACTAATTCTGTAATTCTGTATTTTGCTTTGGGTGTTTATAGAGGTTTTACATCTATATGGACCATAGGTATCAGGATAACATAACCTGGGAACAAAAGAGAAAGAAAGAATTTACTGAATTAAGTTTATGGCCCTGCAAAAGCCGTTTATTTTTGTAGAATTGCATTATAGATGAGGAATTAGTAACTTGGTAGCAGCAAGATCTGACAGGAAGAGTGAATAGGTAGGTAACTACTCATCTTCCTCCTTATTTACTATATTAATCAAAGCTAAGCTCAAACATCTGCCTTTTCTTAGTTAAGCTCAAAGTTTAATTTGAAATAGGATGTGTTTGTCTTATAGAGGTTATATTTTTCTTTATTTTGTTGTTTACCAAAACAGGGGAAAAACCCCAATTGCTGTTAATTCCAGTAGTGTTAAAATGTTCTAAAAGCTTCTGGGTAAGAAGATATTAGTTTACAAATGTGACATTTCTCATACTGCTGAAATAATGGAAAAGCAAGTAGTGAAGCTTTAACTGTAAGAATGCTTGTGGCAGTCCATAAAAAATAATTCCTATTAATAAGATGTACAATGTTTCTCAACATGTGTCCTGATCTGCAACTATTATGTCAATAAACATAGTTAATCAGTTTAATGTGCTTAGGGTGAGACAAGCAGTGAATACCAACACAGAGATAACAAGAAAAGAATCCCTTATCATTTTTTTTTTGTGGGTAGGGCAAGCCTGGGTATCCATAAGAGGTCTATTATTTTAATGAATATTGATTGAAAAAAATCTTTGAAAATGTATTTTCATATTAAGAAAATACTATTACTTCGTATATTTTTGAAAGACATTATAATTTAAAAAAAATAACTTTATGTCTTCTTTGTGTAACAGCAAGACATTAATATCTCTTTTCTCACTAAGGCATTTTTACTAAAACTTAGCAATGTTTAATAAATAATGATTAGACGTAACTTCTTCAGAGAAAATTTTAAAAAGCTTTATTTTGGGGTTGTTTTTACCTTGCACTGAACTATTTCATGCTCTTTATTTGTACTGTCATGAAAATTTGTCCTCAGCCTTCTCTTCTACCTGTTCATTCGCTGTCTTCTTTTTTTTTTTTTTCTTTTTCTCTCCAGTCTGGGATATCTATATTTGCCTTTCCAAAACATGCTCAATATTTACCCTATCTTGAAAGCTGTTGTATCATTGCAATTTTGAAATGATCTTTTATGGGCTGACTGGAAGCTGAAGAAACTAACTGCAAATGGGTAAAGATGTTTTTACTGGAAAAGACTGTATTATTTTTTATTTTTTTTTGAATGAAACCTTCAACTCACGTTTTGTCTCATTACCTTGACTACACCACATTCAACTGAGGGGGATGATGTGTGCATAAAAATAATCAGTAGATTCTGAAAAACATTGCTGTGATTTCTCTTTTGTAGAGTTAAGTCAGGAGATCCTGCAGTGCACTGAATTTCTAGACTGCTTGAACTGACAGATGTAGTCTTAATTTTTATATCTTGGATAGTAAAAAACACATACTTTCAAGCATGTCAAAGACAGGAATATTCCTTTAATAAACAGATGTGATCTATTGAAAGGCTGTAGAACAAATTTTAATCTCTGTTTATTTCAAACACATTTCATTAGATTTTGTAGTCTTGCAGACATTAAAACAGAGAAAAGAGAAATGGAAATGACCAATTAGGTTACCTAGTCTGTCCCTCAGGGTGTCAGTAAAGAATTGTTCCCTACAGCGTACAATAATCATTTGATCTAACTATACAGCTCCAAAAAACGACCAATCAATTAAATCTCTCAATTAACAAAGCATTCTGTGAGTCTTTCAATAAATAGGGGTATTTTGGTTCCTAGGTGAGCTATTAGAGTTGAAGGAAAAAAATGAAACCTATGTACATTAAAATCAGATTTTTAAACAAACTTCTGACACAAATCAGTCCTTCTTTGTCATTCTTTGTAAGGCTCCATGAC
Source organism: Tyto alba (assembly GCF_018691265.1). Classification (NCBI taxonomy): domain Eukaryota; kingdom Metazoa; phylum Chordata; class Aves; order Strigiformes; family Tytonidae; genus Tyto; species Tyto alba. Next base: position 26,490,710 of record NW_024881275.1, read on the forward strand.
AGGATTGCATGAAACACTTAAGTATGGAGTAGTTAAGCGTATCAGGGTAAAGGGTTGTGTATCAGGTAGACTACTGAGAACTACCATTTTCTTTCCACCTATCAAATGGGCTTTGTAAATTATATCTCTGACAACAAGAAACCTCAGTGCTGGACAGTTTGATTTTTAGCCTCTCCAAGCTGCCACTTATCACAACAAATTTTGTATTTCTCAGTATGTACTTTTAGTAAATATTCTACATCAGATTGAAGGACAATATGAATTAAGTAAGTACACTTCATGCCAATCACTAATCACCTTTTGTCCTAACAGAATCTTATTAACTGTTTTGTTAGATTATTGGTTTCTAGTTGAGCTATACTCTGCCTGCTTGTATTTCAGCTGGCAGCTTTGTTTTCCTCTAGATTTACTCCATCCTGCATATTCACTTCCCCGTGAAAACAGAATAGAGAAGTTAACATAGGAGAACCTGTGTTAACTTTATTGTCTAAAGCTAAAGTATGGCTTGTTTGCATTCTTGCAACTAACTGAGATTCTGTTTGGCTTGCAGATCTGTCACTTTTCCACCCTTTTTTTTAGCATTAGATGACACTTTAAGCAACTTCCTTGCTTTACCAAAGGTGATACATTTTGTTGTGACTTGATGTTTTCTCTTTTAATCAGACCTTTTCTTCTTGATTGATTTCCCTTTGAACATGAATTCTGCTGAAAGTTTCCCAGCCATCTGGACTGATAATCTTTATCCTCAGACCTTAAATAAATCTGTATGTTCTTTCTTACTAACATAATTGGGAGTTTTGTCTAAGTAAAAGATGAAAGAATCTTTCTTTCAATATTTACATTATTTCCACAATGAATCCTCACTGCTGCATATGTGTGTAGCCTAATAATGTTTATAATGTAACCTCAGAAGCAGTACCACAAATCCAGGTAATACTTAACATACAGAATCTTAGGAGATCTATCACTCTTGGCAACTGATATTTTGCCTGCTTCTGAGAGCTTTAACCTGTGTCTTTACTCTTCATCTGCTTGTTCATCTATGAAAATACTAGCTTTTATAATAATTTACATTCTCTGTATCTTGTATGTAGATGGATGAATAATTCCTGGCAATCTAACAAGGATTGGACATGTCAGCTGGTGCTGAATTAAACAGACTTGTGTTTCATTTTGAAGGTCACCACAGCATGGATGTTTCAAAAGATTCTAAAGATTTTGTAATAGGATTTAATTATTAGTTTAGGTTTTTATTTTGAAGTACAGTGTCAATGCTTTAAAAATTTTCAGGACTTGTCAGTAGGTGAGCTGTGGTAACCAGCTGCCACTGCTCTAAACGACCATCATCACTAACTTTGACAATTACCAAAAATGCATTGATTGAGAGATTCCTTGTTAATTATAAAAATAGATTTTTCTTCTGCTTCTTTTTTTCACTGTAGAATAGGGTTGTAATTGGTTAAATAAAAATAAATCTAAAAATCTAACTAGGAGTACTCAATTATAAATGAATATTAGAGACCCAAATCTGGCTGATGCAATTTAGAATAGCCTCCAGGCTTATTTATGTTACATATCTCAAGCAGACAGATATGTTGGAATGCTGGAGATGGGTTAAACTTCATTAACCCTTGCAGAGTTGCATTATCTGGAGACTAGGAGGCTGTAAGTCTCTGGTTTCCAGTCTTCACAGAATTTTGTCCTTCATTTATGCAAAGCCAGGAAAGTTTCAGAGCACTTTTTTATTGATGTGTTAATTTAACAGATTTTTACAGTTTGCAGTTGCTTTTGACAGTAAACATTTGAATCTTGTATTCTATCTTTTTTCTTCTGGTTGCTTAAATTGGGAGGTAATTATAGCTATATGAGTCCATTACTGTAGTGTCTTTGGTTATATCTATCCTATTAAATTAAACAGTGCCATAGAATGTTCCTGGGTATGGGGGTACTATTAGCATAGTCATTGGCATGGTTTACAAAGAGTATTTTTTCAAGCAATTTGCAGGCATGATTCGGGAAGTAGAGTGAGGCAGGAGCAATTCCTAACAGGAAAATTGAATTAAATCATCTGGTTTGGAAGGATACCAAAATCAGATGGTATGCTAGATGTACAGAAATACAATGGAATTAGAGTGGTCTGTACCTACAAAACAAAATCTGGTGAGAATGTTCTTTATGAAGATGAGAGCATTTATTTTTAATGATGACAATTTTTGTCTGTGACTGTAGTTTCTTCTTTTGATTTCCTATTGGTTAAAATCCTGACATGTCCCAACAAATCTGTTATATTCCCTTTTCTAATTGGGTATAACTTACTTTATGCTTCATGACTATTGTAGCTCCACTTGCTAATGTATGTGTTAAGTGGGCCTATGATTTGTAAGATTAAGATGTCAAGCACATTCACAAATAACCTTTTTTTCGTGCTGACACTTTCATTGTCAGTAAAATTATTGTTTGCTGTTGCCTTCTAGAATGGGTGTCAAGAGTCAATTTAAAGAGTGAGATTTGGACTGAATGAGTGATAAAACAATTATATCCTCAAAGACTGATTATGTTTCCTTCATATCATTAAGTTTTCATAAATTATGTAAATTTAATATTGGGCATGTGAATTACATGTCAGTCACTTTCCATGTTTTTAAATCCAAGGAGATACAGTATGATATACTATAATATTAATCTACAGATGATAATGTTTCTCTTTCAGTATCCTTTTATGTATTGCACTTTTAAATGATATGGAAGTCCTTGATGTTGATAACAAAATGCAGTAATCATGCTGATAAGAATTCTCTCCAAACCAGAAGACATGCCTCTACTACACAAATAAACCTTGCCTACCATTTGTAGTGCAAGGGCTATAACAAAGAGTCTTTTGCTGACCTGGAATGTCTATTATGATAAAGTAGTGATCATTATTTACACAGATCATTTAAGATCTATGGTAAAATTTGAATTTCTTGCTCCTAAAGCACATCCAATTTACTATTAAAAAGAAAAGTGCAGAAATGGACAATCTGCACAGAAATCCATGTGCAAAGAAAGACTATTGATTTGGTAGTGTCACTCCAATTTAAATGTCACAGCTTGATTAGCTGGCAAAATATTAGTTATGCTAGATTATAGGAACTGAGAACTGTTTTGCTATTTAAGAGATTCAATTAGGAAGATCTGTTCAGCTGTAGCTTGCAGATATGTCTTATTTTCAGGGAGACAGTTGTTAAATTTTAAATAATTCTGGATCAACTTGTTGAGTCTCTAGTATCCATATTCTTCGGCATTTTTGTAAACCTATAGAATTTATATATGTTGTTTCCATTTAATTCCATTACAATAATTCCATTTAATTACAGTACAATAAGAAAAAAGAAAATTATCTTTCTGGCTTTAAGGGCAAGTTAGTTCTTTGTTAGTTTTTTGTTATATAGGTGAAATTGACTACTTATAAAATAATGTCAACCAACCCACCAACAAACATCTCCAAAATAATACTGAATGGAAGAAATACACGTTTTTTTTCAGTTTTCTTACTTTAGTTGAATTTTGTTGCAAGAAAGGAAGGTCAACAGTGAATAAGTGTTGACAAAAATCAGAAACTGACTAAAGATTGGAAGTTAGCTATTGACAGTAAGACCAAAATGAAATGTAAGAGAGAAGGACACAATGTTTGATGTCAAGTATATCTCAGTATATGCAGGTCACACCTTCCTTCCTTTGAAATGATCTCCTTCCAAATGCTTTTTCTTATAGGAATTAGAAAAATTAGCTGAAGTGTGACTTTTGACAGTCAGAAGTGGGAAACTAGCAGAAAGATACCAAAAAATGCCTGATTAGAATTCTTGCTGGGAAACTCCTACCCACAATGTTAGCTACCATATACATAATTCTTTCCAGTCTCAGAGGTATGTATATGCATAAAATAAATAATAAATTTATATTTGCTTGGAATGTTTTGGATTATAAATTATGAAATCTCCAGAACACCTGCAATAAAACTGTTTTGTTGAATGAACAGAAATTTTTAGTAGAGGGAATTACAGATGAAAAATCTCATATAAAATAGAAGTATAAAAAGCATTCTAATGAAGCTGGAGCCAACATTTACCATTTCTTAAATGCTGTCTGAAATGTAAAAGCTTCACAATTATACAATTATTTGCTTTTTTTTTTTTTTTTTTTTTTTTTTTAAATGCTTGCATACTGTCTCAGTCCACCTCTTGGTGCAGGTGTGAAGAAGTGTAGTCTTGTATTACTTTCAGTCCAAAAATAAACAGGATGTAAGTAAAGATTAACAAGACCCTGGGAATTCTATCTTTACTCTGGAAGTTTAAGAAGTACCACTCAGAAAAGTACTTTTTGGTACTAAAATGCTGCTTATTACAATATTACAGTGAATCTTTATTATCTTGACTGTCTGTCTGGCTGCTTTTCCAAGCTCCAGAATTCAGATTCAATTGCAAAAGGAAAAAAGGAAGGGATTAAAAAAAAAAAAAAAAGAAAAAGTTTTTTAAAACCAGAGATAAAATTGTTCAGATTTATTAAAATCAAAACTGGGGCATAACTCAGAAGTTTACAATGGCAAAATAGTTTCAAAAATTGCTCAGTTCCAGATCAGATAAGAACAGCTTGCTGATAAATTAAAAATCATTTCAATGTCACATTTATAAGATAAATAGAATTATTATTTCAATTAAAACAAGTTTACAATGAATCAGGAAATTTTTCCACAATGCAGTACCAGTACAGGTTGTACAGTACAAACAAAGAGAGCTGATTGGGATGTAGTTCTATTCTGTTTGAGTTTTTAGATTTTTTTACATTTGAAATTAATGTTAACTCTCATTAGGAATCTGGCTTTTGAATCAGGTCTTATAGGTGGGAGAAAGGTCACTTTTGCCTTACGAAAATGTTGTGTTAATTAGTCCTGATAGTTAGGTCTAGTATTTCCACAGTGCAGTTAAACATATTCTCATAATATACTAAATTATACAGAGATATTGAAATAATGCTTCTGAAATAAACTAAAGGTTGTGTACAGCATTAATATTAGCATATCATTTTCCATATTTTACTTTCCTGATGTCATTCATTTAGATGGTATGATTATTTTGCCTACTTCATCCTTTTCCAGTGAACACTATTGTGATCAGTACATCTTTATTTGATTTAGTCTGTAGACTTCAAATTACAGAAAAACATACCCACGGGAGAAATATCACCCTAAAGATATATGTCAGAAAAGCCTTAAATATCCCTTAATGATTTCAGTACTAAATGAACACCTTTTTCAGATTAGATTTTCCACCAAGTGTAACTTAGAAGGCAGGAAAAGGAGGAGAAAAGAGAGAAAACACGAAAGACTAGAAAAAAAACATATTGCTTTGAAACAGAATTTAATCTATTTAAAAATGTTAGTTGAAGGAGACTTTAAATTAATATTGTAATAGTGGACATTTCCCAGTGCAGTTAAAGTCAAGAAGAAGAAGATAAGTAAAGAAAGATTTTCTGGGAATGGAAAACTATTGAGTAGTTGATAAAGATGAGCAGTGGTTGGAAATGGATAGATCTACCAAGCTTTTAAAATCTTTTGTGAGAGAGTTGTATGAAAAACTTATTAGACTGGTGAGTAGCAAAATTTTCATAGAATGATTGCTACCGAACTCTTTAGCAGTCATTATAAATTATATTGATGAAGAACTAATCTGTTGTCCACAATGGGGAAAAATATAATTTGTATTTATTTATGGTGAACTGAAATGGTACTTATAGACATATTATTAGAACTCTCAGAAAGTAACCTGCATGTTAAATTTCCAAAAGATGCTAGCATTACGCTTCTGTAGTCCAATGTTTATTTTAACAGAGGGCAGCTTGATTGACACAGATAAAAAAAAATACTAGTAAACCTTCTTTGCTTAATATGTAGACTTTCATAGATTTGATGAATGTACATTTATGATTTTAGATGGCAGAGACTCATTTTCATTAAATTTGTTTACTGTAATTATGGAAGGGCTGTCACAATAACCATTAAATTTGATGCATTTGTGTGCATTCCCACTTCTCTCTGCCTCCCAGAATTTTCATTCCAGCCATCAGTGCTGGTGTTCCTTAGTTGTACATCTGGTACAGTGTTTCTGACAGCAATATCACTCTACAGGGACTGAATGTGACATCTGTATGACACTCTCAGTATCTAATGGTTTAAGACATAGAGACTCATAACTGCCTGAGAAACTACATTTTCCAGGATGCTATGTTTTGGCCTCTGATCCACATTTTACCAACAAAGTATGTATTACCCAATGTTACATCTCTTTCTTTCTTTGTAAGTATGAGAAAGGAAGATAGGAGTCACCTCTGACTTTAGCATCCAAGATGCCTTTATGTCTAGTTGGAGGCAAAAGGAGGGATTCAAAAAACCCTCACCAAATAGGACCTGAAGAGGTACTCATCTCCTCAGCAGAAGAGCTGATTCTAATAGAAATGTAATGTGAAATCATCTTGTGAATGGGAGTGTACAAACAGACACTCAGCACAGTCTATAAAACACACAAGTGCTGCCTTAAGCTATGGTAGTTAAAGGAGTGAACCAGTACTTACCAAATAAAAACCATTACTTTCCAAATGAAAGTCACAATAAAGTATGAAATATTAGAAATTTCTTACTTCTACAATCAAGATGTTTGCAAGACTTTTGCACTTGCCTGAACTTCATTGTGATTATGAAATAGTGAAGATGTGAAACCACCTAAGTCAAACAGAGCCTGGTGAAACTGTATAAGAGATTTTCTTCATAAATCTAACTCCCTTTTTGTAGGACAAGGAGAAAACATAATTTATGCGGCTCTAGTCCAGTAAGGGGAAAATATCAGTTAGTTAGCAGACCACGTGAATTCTAGCCAAAAGAGAAAATTATTGCTGGAATGTAGGAAGCTTTCAGATGGCCTCTCAGATTTTTTGCTTGTTTTCCTTCTCTTGAATTTCTGCTGTTCATTAAGAACTAGTTTATATTAATTGCTTGCATTAAGGTTTATAGATATGTAATTGCTCCAGAAAAAGGTATAGGCTCAAAGTGCCCATTATTTATGACTTTTTCTTAACATTCAAGATGAAATATTTTAAAGTTAATAATGCAGTTTACATAGAAGCAAACCTGGGCCATTTTATTTTTCTAATGACCCTGCCTGTGGCTTATTTTCTCCTTCAGCCTTTTTAGGCAATAAAACAAGGAACATTTCTTTTAAAAATGTATGGCTCAGATGCTTATGACTTTGTTCCATGGAGAGCAATTTACAAAAAGTAATAGAACTGACTGAAAAATGTATTTCTCTACAGATCATGCCAACAAGAGGAAAAGTTTTCTATGTGTTGATTTGTTAGCCAATATTATTATTATTGCACAGGTATTCATAATGTAAGAAAAACAGAAAAAGAAAAATGTAATTAAGTTGAGATATTCAATGTCAAAGTTGTCAGTCCAGGTTTTAAATATTGTAATTCAGTATAAAATTGAAATGTTTTGGAGCTTATCCTAGATTTTACTTACACCAAAGTAAAGCCATTTAGGGAATTATGTACTGTAACATTTGTCTAAGTAAACAAATTTGATTATGACTACTGATGTTAGATCTTCATTAAAATTTGGTATTAGTGTAATGACTTCTAGTTACCATTTCTCTAGCTCATTTGTTTTGTTTTTCAACCTTTATGTCAGATCACTTTTACTCCTTGATATATCAGTATTCTGGTGTAACAGTGAAATGGGTTTTCAAAATCAATCAGTGATTCTGAGTGCCTTGCTTTTTGGGGAAGACAATTTAACGTATCTTGCAGGGAAAAGAAATTCAGTGTTTAGTGTGCAAAAAGGGGGTCATTTAAAGTTTCTTAAATTGTACACCTGAAAATAAAATCACTAAATCACCTTTGAAAATATTTTTTTTTCTTGTTTTTTGTTGTGTTTTGAGCTCAGAGGGCAACTGAGCATCATACCGCTGCTCACTCCCCTCTTACCCCTCAGCTCTGAGAAGGAGAAAATAAACACAGGCTAGATATTTGAGATAAAGACGGGGAGGGATAAATCACACATTAGGGTCATGTGGAAAAGACAGACTCATTACAGGAACTAAAAAAGAACATAAATTTAATATAGACACTAACAATAACAACATTTAACAGACAGAATGGGACAGTGAGAAGCATTACCACATCTTGAAAACACCTTCCCCCACTCCTTTCTTCTTCCCAGGCTCAGATATGCTCTCCATATCTCTATCTCTTCCCCCCAGGAGCACAGAGGCAGGGAATGGGGTTGTAGTCAGTGCTGCCACTTCTTCCATCTTGGTGGAGAGAACTTGTGTATCTTCTTCCCCCTGCTCCAGTGTGATCCCCCTCTCACAGGAGACAGTCCTCCACAACTTTTCTCCAACTTGAGTCCCTCCCATGGGCTGCAGTGTTCCCCTAACTGCTCTGGTGTGGGACACCAACTTCCTCCAACTTAAGTCCCTCCCACAAGATGCAGCCTGTCCTGAGCTGCTCCGATGTGGGACACCCCTGCATGCTGAAATCCTCCCAGCGCTGAACTACAGTAGCAGGGGCTGCTTCTTCCCACAGGGTCCCTGCCTCCTTTGGGTGCAATCACCTGAGATGTATGTTGGCATCTGCACTACTGTATACCTCTATGGGTGACAGGTGGGAGTCATCCTGCCGTCTCACCACAGGTTACAGGGGGGGTCTCTGCTCTGGAACACCTCCCCACCTTTCCTTCTCTGTTCTTTCATTGATCTTGGTGTTCACATATATGTTGCAATTCCTCCTCACAAGTCCAGCTCGTCCTTCCAGGTCCCTTCTTAAATACATTATCACAGAGATGCAGCTGATTGGCTCTGACTTGGTGAAGAATTGGGTCTGAGTTGGAGCCAGAGGAACTTTGAGAAGCTTCTCACAGGGGGCCACACTGTAGCCCTGTCCCCTGCTACTGAAAACCCCCAGCACTCACCCAAACCCAGGATATTATTGTATACATTTGGAAAACACTGAGCTCACCAGAAGAACTAGTAGAAACAAAATCATAGCTAATAATCAAATCTTTTTATTATTCCTCCTTTAGTAGAGACCTTGTAAAGGTGAATACTTGAAGTGGACATGCGTATGTGTTAAACTGTTAGTTTCTTGTGGCAAACATTCATGTTGATGCTGTGATTCCACTGTCTTTCTTTTTGCTCCTCTTTATCTTTTTTCTTTTAAATGAAGGACAGTTGTGTATTAAATTGGTGTGGGGGGGTAAATCTTTCCTACTTGGAATGGGCTAATGTTCTCATTATAAGTTTATTGTTGTTTCCATATGTCATGTGCACTTGGACTGTCATCCAAAGGAACTGGAGACTTAGAGGTATAACTGTTACCAGAGAAATGAAATTGCTGCATTGGCTGAGCAAAGACAGAACTGTTCATTCACCCTCTTAATGCAAAGAACAGCCTAGAAGTCATGGTCTGGCTGTCTCTCTGCTGCATATAAAAAGTGTCAGTATGTCATACAGCTTTTTGCAAATGCAGAAAGACTGGCTGTTATAATGTCAGGAGTAAAAGGAAAATTAGTTACCTTGTAATTTGATGAGGTTAATATTTGCATGAATGCACTTTCATTAATCTAGAATAGGATAAAATATGAGGTTATCCAACTACAAGAATTTTTTTTTTACTAGCCTTCTAATGCAGGATAGCCAATCGTAACAAAGTGACAGAAAGATGACAAAGTCATGGAATAGATTGCTTCTGATCCATGACATCAACTCATCATCTAAAGATAGCTTTATTTTCAAAATGACAGAGCTGATTTTGATGCAGAAGATTTACACATTATTTATCAGTGCTAATAGTGCACTACATGTCATTCTCTAGTGTAACAGGTGGGGTAGTACTGACTGAGATGATTGCACATCAGAAACAATATAGAAATGATAATGCATGCCAGAACTGGGAGAGGTACAGAACTGGGAGAGGTGCCTTCAAGTGCAGTGTTGTTACATTGAAGCTAAACTATCTCCAAGGCCTGATCTAGCACTGGTCATGGGCAGTGCATTTTTCTATGCATGTACAACTTCTCTCTTGGATTTATTCAAATCTCTGATTTGATCCTGTGTCACTGTGCCATAGGCACACCCAAGGGAACATTCAGATTGTAAAACATCAGAAAAAAATCAATCAGTCTTTGCAATATGATTCCAGTCAACTTGACTTACCTTGCACTTGGAAAACAAGCTTTGAACATTTTCTATGACCTGTGTGCAACAGAGGTGAGGAAGTAAATATTCATTGTGTTTCTATGACATTACCTTAGTGTAGGAACTAGAGAAAATTATAGCAAATTCTAGCTGATGTTTTTATGGTCATGTTTTAGGTGTGACTTCTAGGGGTTGGATGGTGAAGAGGGAGGAAAAATCCACTACTAAATAGCACACTCTGCAGCCTCTCTTCTAGAGTGGTTGACTGATATAGAAGGAAGAGTAATGGATCTCAGATATCTGTTATTTAAAATGTAACTTCTGGTTGCTTATGGGAGATGTGAGACATGACAGAAAAGTGGACTCAACATGTATAAGAGAAACCACAAGCAACATTTTATTTCCTTGCTACTACAGACATATCCCAATTTAGATTGATCCTACTCTTCCAGTGATACATCTTCTATGTAATTTTACTAATCTGCCACAAAAATGTAAAGACTCCTATGTGAAATTGTTCCCCTAGTTCTTCATATGTCCACTGTTTTCTGGGATGTGTTGAAATAATTATTATATTTCCAGAAAAGTTTTTCCTTCATGTTACTTGAGACTGGCACTCCAGCTCTTTGTGGTTGGTTAACGAAAATGTCTTCAAATGGTATTTGTTGTTCAGGACTTGATGATCACAATAAATCCTTCTGACACTAGAATTTTAGTGCCAGCTTCCTGGTAGAAACTTCATCTTTGTCTTCAGAAATCACTAACTTACAAGTGCTGTAAGTATCATGCGCACAAAGCAATATCCAAGAAAAAAAGAAAAAGGATAGTCAGGGTGGGAAAGTGAAAGAACAGGTAAGAAAAAGTCTGGAAATTCATTCTTTGTTTTCAGCATGCAATTAGTCTTATGTTGGTGGATCTGAATGTTGGTATTCTTGTTTGTGTGTTTGTATTTTTATAGATAGGACCTCTTGATTTTTAACCTCTTGAGTTAAAAACGCACTGGAACATTTAATCTATTGCATTTTAAGGAGTTGTTTATCAGCACTCTTCTATGCATGCATACTAGCAATAGGTAGTGATTTTGCTTACACTTCTGTGAAAATTAATGAATTATTATTTATGTTACATTATTCTGGAAATTTCTTTACCTTGTCTTATTAGGAGAAAATGACTCACAACTTTGGTTGTAGTTCTCTAGAATGTTCTACATCAGTTGCTGAATTCCTTATGATATGGTTGTTTAGCCTCACAATGGCATATCAAGGCAGTAGGAGACAACTTAAGCCCAGGCTGAGTCACCATGAGTAGTTCCTCCCAAAGGGTGAGAGTAAGTGTGACCAATATGCATCTTAAAAAAGAAAGGAAAAAATCAACTCAGAACAATTTGTAGTAGGGTTACAGGGGCAAAATGTCTTTCCCTTTCTGGTAACTTTATCTGCTCCATATAGGACTGTAACATCTTACGTCCAAGCCAGACCAGGCCAGAAAGTATTCTCCAAAGAACCCTCCTGAGTGTTCTCCTAAGAACAACTCCTTAGTTACTTCTGAGAAAAATGCTCTGCCAAGCTCCAGAAGTGGACACTTTCAAGAGGTCTTCCAATGCCCTGATAAAAGAAAATGCATTAGATAGTGTGCATGTCAATGTATCCAGACTAATTTTCCATTAAGTGGGAATTAATATTTAAGCACTGTCATTTATTTTTCATGAGGAGAAATCTAGTGCAAGTGAAAATCTCTAGTCATGTTCTATTAAAGACAATGATTATTAGAGTTGCCTATGTCTGACAGTTATTTAGACGAAAGTTTCTCTTACATGGGCTATTACACTTTTAAAAATAATAATGAAAAATTAATTCCTTTCTTCTGTTGAAGTCCAGAATTTTGGCAGGGAACAAAATCAGCTTGCTACATATTTAGAAAAGTTGAATTTTTTTTTGTTCTTAAGTGTCATATCTTAAGTAGTCCTACCTCCTTCAGGTTTTTATTAATATGGGATCCTAGAATTACAGGGGGTGTTATTCCCATAAGTGTTCATCTTCTGATGCTATTTCCCACTTGGAGTCATCTTTTAGTTGTCACATTACCATATTCTTCTAAGGTAATCAGAGGTAAGGATTTCAGGTGGGTATAAATAACAAGAGACAGTGGACTTACCTACTTAACTCCTCAGTAAAAAACCCCAACCAAAATGAAAAAAACAACCCTCCCCCAAAAAGGACATTGTTAGCTGTCCTTTCCACTTCCTCACTTCCAAACTCATTTATTTTTATCATAAAATAGTAGCTAATGATGAGGCATACAGGAAGTTGGAAGTTTTGAAAAAGGTGGATTCATAAACAATCTAGAGTAGCTTTTCATGTTGTATGAGCATTAGTAAATATCATTCAAAGAAATACCAGACCCTGTTACTGAATTGATCTTCCAGGGAAAAATTTAAAACTCTTTAATGTGGTATGTTCATATGTGAATTCTATTTACGTGCTCTTGCCAATTGCAGCTGACTCAGAGGATGATTTTTTTTGGAGAGTAGTCCCTGAATTCTTCATAAATTTGATAGTGGGAAATTTGCAACATGGCTATCCCAGTTATTTCTGTCCCCAGATTTGCTCCTTGAGGAACAGTTTATTTTGTAATAGAAAGGAGATATCAAGATGACCTATCAAATTGTCATCTTGTTTGCCTGTACTGATACTTGCATTAACATGGCCCAAAATGATACTACAAACACAAGGTTAGCATGTCAGAAAAGATATCATAAAGAACAGTACCTTCTTTGTGATTGAAAAGCCAGATAACTAATTAATTTGCTGCCTATTTTCTGTTACAATTTGGACACTTAGACATGTTATGTTCTTTAAAAATATCTGATAGTGTAATTACATTGGTAAATAGTTGGAAACTACCTTATATCTTTACAGTTCAACGCACAGAGAATGGCTGTGAATTGCAGTCCCTATCAATCCAGTGTGCAACATATTTCGCTTTAATTCCTAAGGAATTTTTTACTCAAGCTTTCCACAGGAATGTTGATTAGCTGCAATTGATTACCAGAGCATAAAAAGAACTAGTTCAACAATGCTACAGTTGTGTATAATGCAAGTAATTCTGGTTAATGAGTATCATTTTCTCATTACTTCATTTCTATTGGATTGCTTTATGACATTCTGTAAATAATAATAAAAATAGAAATGATGGTGAAATTTTCTTTACAATGTCCAATAGTTTTTTTCAGCATATTTCAGTTTTTGAAAAAGACAATTGCTTAGACTTAATTTTAAACAGTGTTTCTTTTTTCATCTGTAGGCTAATAAATTAATCTTCCCTATTGGCTTGTAGTTCTTAAGAATACCTAGAATGACAGACAGTTTACAGTCCAAAGTCAGACCTGTATTGAAACAGATTTTTACGGTGGCGCATGGGAGAAGACGACAGTAAATAAAGAATCCTTTCATTAAACAAGAACTATTTTAATACTGGGTTAACAACTCTTTAGTTGCAAGGAATTACGTATTTTATTGTAGCAGAACATTAAAAAATTGTCCTTCTTATTGTGTTTCACTTAGAAAAGCAATTAACACTTCACTGTTCCTACTCTCAGTCTCAGTTTACCAGTTCTTGCAAACAGTTTCTAAATAAAAATACATATGCAGTACTAGTTACAACAAAGAACAAGAAGCAAGCCAGTACAGATAGATTCTGCATATAATGTCCATGGCATAATTAATTTCCTTGATAATAACATATCACAAATAACAGTACATAACCAATGACTACTGCATATAACAGAAAATGCATGAATTGATTGACACTGTTGTGTCCCAGATCATCTGCTTGTCATAGCTTTATATCCTAATTTTCACGCAGTTTCATAGAGAAAATAGAACTGAGTTTTTTCTAATATCCTCATGTATTTTCATCCTTGTTCATTCTATGAAAAACCTGTAAGTTCAATGCTGTTTGGTGTGAATGTGATTTTGCAGCAAAGTGTCAGTATACTTTGGAGAACTGTCATGCAGTTGTGATTCACCAGAAACAGGACTAGTAGTCTAGTGAAGAGGAACAGCAAGATGCAGTGTCTGTCATAGGGTTTCTGTGTCAATGGAGAGTTTCTATTTTTCAATGCAGAACAGAGGTGTTTAGTCAGAATAATTTGGCTTTTTCGTCTTCAATCAGGTCTTCACAAAGACTCTGCTAGAGGCCTGCATATCTGGAAGTGAAGGCATCTCAAGCTTTGCACTCTTCTAAGTTGGCATTAGTCATTATGTCATTGAAAAGAGGCAGAGAAGCAGAGAACAGAAAACAGTGATCTTGGTCTTGAGAACACTGATGTGTTCTATGTCAAGATTTCAGTTTAAATACATATGGACACGACGGTTACATAAACATATGCAAGCTTGCAGAATGATGGTATTTCCTGAAGATCAAAATTATAGTGGTTATTTTTATTAAACCCAATGAAAAATCAAATGTATAGAAAGCTGTTTAATTAAAGGAAGTCAAAATGGTCTTATATACATTCAATGTTTCTAAAATTCCAGTTATTAATCTATTAATAACAGAAGTTGCCAATAGCAGGATAGTTACAGGAAATCGGAAAAAATGTATTATCAAATTGAAAAACAGAAGAAAAAAGCTAGAAAGAACGCCCTCTTCCTGTAGTGAACCTGTTCCCTTTCTATGCTGGAGCTCCAGAGGTAGCAAGCAGGTGAAGTTCTGGAATTGCCTTCTGCTGCTGACTCTACAATCAGTTATCCATGGTTCCTAACAAATCTGTTGCCTGGAGCAGCCTTGTTTATCCTATTCTTTTTCAGATGTTCATTCTGAAGGCTTCTTGTAACATCTCTACTTGCATGTTGTGTCTGTGGATGTGGGGATATGGATGGACACATGGAGGTTTCTATGTGCTTATAATTTATATACCAATATTTATGTCTTTAATAAAACATCAACTAACATCTGTAAGTGTGTCAAGAAGCCTAAGAGATATGTATTCACATATCCCTATGATGATACATGGTGAATATAGGACTTTGATAGTATTCTGCTGTGAAAGAGTTGACTTTATTTCTGAAATTAAGATAAAGAAATACAATTACTACATCAGGATTAAAAAATACTATTCAAGTTACCATACGAGCTTCACCAAGGTAGAAATCATCTGAAGACCAGAAATAACCTGAATAAGAATATTTCATGTTTGTTTAATCATATTTCAGAACAAAGCCATTCAGGACAGCATGACTTGACAGAATTACAGCTCTAGGGCTTCTTTTTCAAAAATGAACCTTCACCTGGATACAATGCCAAATAAAAGGCAAATTTTGTTTGTGTATGACTTTTCAAAACTAAGATAAAGGTACAGCTTCCTCTGTAGATTTGCACACTGAAAACAAAAGCAGTGCAGGAAAGGAGACATACCCTAGAGGCACTGTCACGGTGAGAGATTTTAGAGTAATAGGAAAATCACAACTCTTCAGAATTTCTATGTCCTATTCAAAAGGAAAATATTACATTAATGATTAGTTGTATACTCTGTGAGGAAGTGTTTGGGGATAAAATGGCTATCCAAGCTAATAGTGAACAGATGAACAGAATTTCTTTTGTGATAACTGACTGCTTAAAGCACAAGGTGAAAACAACTTCTGCGCTACAGCTTCAGAAAGCATGAAGCCACTTCACTTTTGATTTTGTTGGTTTTCTGACTCCATTTATTGCATCACTTAGATCTATTGGTATCCACTTTGGGAACATGAAAGGAATCAATGTTAGTTCCCTCAAAATTAGCATTTTGATTTGGAGCAGGAGTGCATTTTGAAGTGTATCTCTCAATCATTTCCAGTTACTGAGAGTTGGTGTGCATGAAGTAGTTTTCTTTAAAAAAAAAAAAAAAAATGAAACTGCAAACTTCACTTCAGGTGTGCACCAGATGTGTTCCAACATTTCACTGGAATTTGAGGATTTAGGTTTTTTTTTTCGACAACATTGCTACACTTATAGGGTGTGCTATACCAGGAGATCAGACTAAATGTGCCTGAAGAAAAGGTCCTGCACTGCAAAAAATGTAGTTGTGGTGGCCAAGCACCAGCTGCTTCAACCTTCTGATCAGCTCCTATTTCACTGAACTAATGTAGACATAACATAGATATACCCCATGATTACTCTGGACAGTTGTGGTCAATCAAACAAATCAGGAAATGAACTGTATTTTGAGGTACAGTTAAAATTTCATCTGTTAATAACATTACAAGTATTCTGATATTTGAGATGGTATGTCTAGGATAGGCAGATTTGCTCTTTGTAATTGCAAAATTAATTTGGAAATCACAGATCAGAAATATATGAATGGAATCAAGTCTCACTGATTGTCTGGAGATATATGTAAAATGTCAGCATCATTACTTTAGAGATGACATAAACGTTATTGCTTTCTGATAAATGCACTATCACATTTTAGGTAGTATTTCAGTTTGAGAGTAGTGGTCCCAGAGGCTAAAACATTAATTTCAGCAACAAATGCCTTGGTTTAGTGGATGATTCTGAAAACTTCCAATGGACAACACATGCTTCATTTTGGTACTTTAAGGAGTGAGAAGTTAATAGGACTGTTTAAATATTCAAGATCTGGACCTTTTGTCATCTAGTGTCAAATACAGTTATGTTTTTTAAAGTGGATTAAGCTCTCCTGAAAAGAGGACTGAGACCACCAAATCCATTTTATTTCAGATGGGAAGCAGTCATCAGATGGTAACAATTCTGGCAACTGTCAATGAATATGAAAATATTTCTATATGTTAAACTGTCTGTTATTGTTAATCTTCTGAGCAATCCAGTCTCAGAAGTGGCTTCATTTTAGCTTTAAAAATAACAGTTCTGCACCAAGCTACAGATCTGTATTTTTGTCAGCTCAGATAATATACATCTTCAGGTTTTAATTTTTGTCATGAATGATATTTCTTTTTTTAGAAATCAGGTTGAAGTAGAACTATGAAAGAAACAGTGTAATGAAAAAGAATAGATTATTTTCTTAAATTTAAGAACCAGCATCCTTTTAATAGGTGTGATGAGAGACTATATGAAGTCCTTATTACTTTCTGTGTAAATTTTCTGTTTTCAAGAAATGGCTTAGAGTTAGGGGCAGGGGCTGGAAGGACTGAAAACTCTACCTTATGAACTTGTTATCAACAGCAGAAATAATAGTGGAGTCTTTCTGAAATGAGAAATGTTGTAATTTGTTCCACAATAATAGGGAGAATTGTAAGATATGATTATGACACAGCCTTCACAGATTGAATTAGTGACAGGTTAATGAAGAGAAAAAGAAATGCATTGTGGGAATCATGAACCCATGACAGCTATGTCATCTTTTTTGGGAAACTCACAAATGAAGTCTCCCTATGAGACTAGAATAAGAGTGTGATTAGCTCAGCATTGCTTTTTTCTCCCACTATAGGCTTCACTCTTAATAATAATTAAAGAATAATGCCTGAATCCCATCTGAAAGGCTTTTAAGGTTTAACTTGCTGAAGCTATTCTCAAAGCTGCACTTGCAAAGGAGGCTGAACAGATCTGTACAACTAATTGTGGAGTATTACATTGATACTTCTCCCATATCAACACCAATTAAATCTGCTCAGTGTACATCCCATATAATGTTAATAAGGACAGAATTTTTAATCTAGTCAGGTATTTCTCTGTGTGTATGAATGCACTTTTGCCAGTAAGATGCAGAGGCTTGTTCAGGATTCTGACTGACAAAAATTTCCACAGATGTTGTTTAGCCATGAGAATATTAAATACTTTGTTCTTTGCTACAGTGATTTTACTTAATTTGCATAAATAAAAATTAAAACATAATAAGATAATGTTGCTTAATGTGTGTGTACACAAATACTATTATAGGCATCTTGCAATTGGTGGGAGATGGTGAGAAGAAATCAGTGAATGGGAGCTGTGTAGAAGCAGTATTGGGTTCCTTTTTGTGATGGGAGCTTCAGTGAAGCTAATTTTCCCAGCATGGCTTAGAACTTTGCAGTCTAGATCTAAGGAAATTTTTTAGGCAGTATTCTTCAAAGAAATATTAGTGCCTGAACAAGAATTAGGATATTATTCATACTTTTATTTAGATTCTGGCAACACAAAAAATTTGTTCATATAAAGGTGAAAGAAAATGCCTACTTTAGGAACTTTTGAAGTAGATGAGTAAGATGTGGGATTGAAATACTCTATGTTTGTAAATACTAACTAACTAACCCTCCAATAAATTGTCTGATTTCAGTTAACTGCTGAAATGCTGCAAATTTGATGTATTGTTTTAGTACTTGCCATTTTTACCACATAGAGGCACTAACACAGCTGAGGAAAATCTTTCCCTCAAGTTCATTTTTGTATCCCATCATGATGTGAACAGTAAGGCTGACAAACAGTGTCAAGATTTTATGCTTTTATTTGAAGTTGTATCTTGTCTAGTAGGAGCCAGACAGAAAATAGTTCAAATTTTACAGTGTTCCCTGCACATCTGTGGCAGAAAGCAGTGAAATCATGTTGAATATCCAGAAGTCATACACAGACAAAAGTATTAACTATAGCAATTTTTCTATCTGCATCATCTATAAATATTGTTAGCCTATGCTATTAGACAACTTTTTTTTCATGGCACTTTATTACTCCAGTAGCAACAGTGAAGGAAACTGACTGATATGTGACAGGGTGTCATGCTGATTCTTTTCAGAACACTGGACATGCATGATTTTTGAAGCATATATTGTTTTAATTTTAAAAAGTCTTTATTTGTGTGCTAGAAATTCTAAATTTTCTTTCTAACCAGAAGTGTAAATATTTTAGAAGAACTAGGTATTGCAGATCACATCATTTAAATGTAAAGTATCTAGCATGTTATATTTGATGACTTCTATAATCAATGCAGAAAACTTCAGGTGATTCTAAGTTAAAATAAATCCACTAGCAGCTGAGTCTCTGATTTCAGAACTCTTGCTATGTTTAGAAATTAAAGCCTGTATTGTGTTTTTGAAGAATAATGCTGAGCAGAGGTGGTATTGTGGTAATGTTGGCTTGAGCTAACTCAATAATAGTAGTAGTAGTAGTAATTGTAATAGTAATAATAGTATTTTTGTATTTTTTTTTAAGTTTTATTTAGTTATTAGGTAATATTCCACTTAGAAAATTTTTAGATAATTTATAAATTATGCTCAAACAGTATTCTGACAAAAAAATGACTGTTCAAACAATTCTAGATGATATAGCATGAACTTTTAGACCACTTTAAACATTCAAGATAGTCTAAGCACTTAAACTATTTTATGATGGCATAAGTGCTTAAATTGTCTAAAATCCTCAGAGTAGTGTATGGATTTAAGGCACATTAAGTCCTTTGGTGCCATAATCGCCTAAACCACTTCAGATTTTTCTAATGGCATAAACTTTCAAATCATCTTAAATAGTATTTGAGGTGGCATAGGGGCTTAAATTGCTCTGTGGAGGTACAAATGCTGAAATTGCTAGTAGACTACTTTGAAAAGTGTTTGCTTTTGAATTTATGTAACTTCTTAGAGACTGCTAGGTTATGAAGAGAATACTAAGGATCTAATCATCATAATGTATTATATATAACACTGCTGTCCTGGTTCAGGCTGGACTAGAGTTCCTGTTCGTTTTAGTAGCTGGAGGAGTGCTGCAGCACCCTGAGACCCCAGGGGCTCCCCAGGTCCCAGTGCCCTCACCTGTGTGCGGGGGCGGGGAGAGCACAGCTGGAGGGCTGGGCCCCAATTGGCCGATAGTCCGTGTCACGTGACATTGTGCTCACTATATAAAGGCAGGAGTGGGCGGGGAGAGGCTCTCACTTCCGGGAGTGTGGCCGTGGGGCCTTTGTGTTGGGGATCGTCCAGCCAGGAGCAGGCGGGTGTTGGTCGGCGGGTGGTGAGCAGCTGTATTGTACATCACCCGCTGATACTGCTGTCAGTGTGTTGTTCTGTCACTGTTATTAAACTGTTTTTATCTCAACCCGTGAGTCTCCCTTTGCCCCTCCGATTCCCTCCCCATTCCCAAGTGGGGGAAGGGTGGGTGAGTGACTGTGGGGCGTTTAGCTGCTGAGTAGGCTCAAAGCACAACAACTGCTTTCAGATTTCAACTAGAAATTCTTTAGTCATATTGCAAGATGCTGCAGACACTTGCCGAAATATATCCCTAAAAAGCGTCTTACAGAAATGCACATTATACTTTCTCTATTTGCCTCTTATTGAAGCTGCCAGTCTTCGCTGAACAGTTAAAAACACACAAGGTCATAATGCCTGACCTTATGCATGACCATATCAGTTTCTCCTGCTGTAAGATGACTTTTCATTCTCATCTGCAGTGAAGAAAACCCTACACGTGCACCCAGAATCTACAGATCAGCACAGAGGTGAGCAGAGGTTTGTGGCAAATGAAGAAAGAAGGGTGAGGGATCTTGTACTCTTTTTCCACAAGGTGTCAGCTAGGTTACCCACTTCTCTGCTATTTGGTGTGAGTTATGAATGGTGCTATGGTTCCTCAAAATGTGGCTGCAGTGGTGCTAGTTGGCAATCCTCCCTTCACTTGTCAGGACTTCATGACTGCTTTTCTGTTCTGTCATTGTAGAAGAGTTATACACAAAGGGAAATGAACCCTTGATGCTCTCTTTCTTTTCTCAGCACTTTTTCCTGTAAGAAAGCACAGCTTGTCATAAGAAGTCTCTAAGTGTAGATGAAGTAGCTGTAGTAAAAAGAACACAACATGTATGCTCTTTGCAAGAGTGTGCTGTGAAAGAACTTAGTCAATAGGCCATACCTGTTTAGTCTGTTTGCAGAGCTTCTTCCTTTCCATGATTTTGGGCTCATCTGTGATGTTACCTGGATGTTATCTCTCTAGGCATCAGTTCTGTCCTGATTGTTAAGGTTTTAGACTATGTCTCAAGTACAATTTCCGTAATGTTCCCTGCTTCTTGCTATTAGGAGTATTCTACCTCCGGTTTACTAGAGGTTAGTTTCAGGCAGAAAATTGAGTTTTGCAGAAAAAAAACAAATAGAGCAGGATGACAAATAACAGAACTCAAAAGAAATTCTACATGCATTTTATGACAGCTGGCTGAACCATACTCAGATAAAGCTGACAAAGGCAATGTAGGAAATATGTATCTATTCATGTAAAATGGAGCTAATGATGTCTTCCTGCCTCAGAAAAATATAAAATGGAAACAAGGAATACTCCAAAATTTAATAGTACAGTGTGTGGGGAGGTCATACATGTACTGTCGTATACATACAGATAGAGCTTTTCTTGATTAAAGAGCACCTATTTCCATATGAGCCAAGTAACAAAGCAAGTTCTATGGGCATAATGCATGCTAGTGCATAGTTTCTAAATACATGTTTATATACTAGCAACTGTATATTTTATGTGTGTAACTTTGAAACTGGTAGAGTTAAGAGCCTATGTCAGGGTAATCAGACCCATTATGTGTTAAAAAGTTCCTTGATTTTTAACAGCAGTTGATCTGAGTCATGTATTACATTTTTCTTTGTTGAAGGATTTAGGACTTCATTATTTGTCCTTGGTTTTGTTAACAATTGCAAATGATTCTGGAGTCAGTAAGATGTTATTGGTTATGATTGTTACAGCACTCCACTAGATATTAACGTTCCTTTCCTGCACATATGCCATATGGATGACTGTCTCCATAATGATAGGCTTGATTCAGTAAAGTAACAATCCCAGCCATTGTGACACAGCATAAATAAACTGGATGTGATTTTTAACTTTTGTAAAAGAAGCCTGAAAATATATTTGGATTGCAAGCTCTTATCTGAGGCTGGATGCTGCTAGGCTGTATTTTTACTGACAGTGAAGTAAGATGAAAATACCTTGGTTCATAAAGAGGGACTACTTTTGAGACGTATTTTGATCTTTTGATAAAACATATACTAAGTGATAGGAGGATGGAGCTATATAAAGACCAGTTAATTTATGTTCTGTAAATGACTGTGGTTATTCTAAGTGAGTATAGGCACAGGTCTAAGAAAGCAGTGGCCCTTAATTGCTCCTCCTCAGGAGAAGCTTGGACAGGTATTGCAACTCAGATACAACCAGACTGTACTAGTATCAAATGATCACCAACCCCTGTCAGCTCGTTATGAGCCAGTTCTGGTTGGTAAATGGAAATTTAAAGGTAAATTAGTTAGACTATCACATATAGTTGGCTAAACAACCATGTTCCTTAACCAGTGCTGCTACTGATCTGTTTGTCTATGGAGTTGGAAGAGGAGGGATGTTTTTTCTCCATGTAGTTACACTGGCTTTGGATTTTCCTTCCTCTTCAAGTTTTTAGATTTGCATCTTGACAAACCACCTTAGCTTTACACTGACTTAGTAACAAACAATGTAATTCAACTAATACATTATTGTGGCTTAATCTCAAATCTTCACTTCAACATTAGCTGAATCAAAAACTCACAGATGAATACAGTGAATACATCAGTTAGATAACAGTGCTGTTCAGGTTTTCCTTAAGTATTATTTTACTTAGTTTATACTATTAGAAAAAAATGTGTCAAATTATATAAGAGAACTTTTAACAGTGGAGAATCAAGGATGCTCAGTTTTATTTTAAGTAACAAGTGCCACTACATTAGCAACAATTTAGGGGATTAAAAATATGTCATTCATATTTTTGGTGAGTGGGTGCCATTCGGTTCCCTTCAGCTAAACTAGAGAGATCCCGATTGAATCATTGATTTTCCAGTCATCTGAAGAACTAAAATAGTTTTAGAATAAACAAATTTAATTTTTTGAAAAATTTTAACTGAAGAAAATAATCAGTTTTGATTGAAATAAACATTTATTTTTGTATGGGAGCATTTCTAAAAATAAGAAAATCAAGCACCACTCTTAAAATCAGTGACTGTGTAGTCAGTTCAGGGAGACCACCTTAATTTTCATCCAAGTGAATTTAATGAAAACACTATGATCTTTTTAAGGGATGATTAGTCTCCTTGAGCCTTCTCCTAATCAGACTTCTACTACCAAAATAATTTTGAAAGAGGTGATATGAATGGTTTAAACAAGTGAGCAGTTTTTTTCCTGGATTAACATATCATTGACTTTAACCCTTATTTATAACCCCTAAAATGTCAGATCAACCAAGAGCTTATTTCTTTTGGAAAGGAAAACACTTAAAAAAAAATTTTTTTTTCTGTATCTCGGTAAAATGTAACCCATACAAACTCATTAGAAATACCGATGTTCCTTCAGTTATTGAAATTTCTGAAAATGAATTTCTGAAATGATAATTGCCTAAAAATAAAATCCTGATCGACCTTAGCAAAAATGCACAGAAGGTACAATTTTCAGTACAAAATCTGGACAACAGCTGTTCCTCAGCATAAGTTACTAGTTAGAAGCTAAACTCAGCAGTGATGAGAGGAAACATCATGGGAGCACCCCAGTCAACTTGTCTGGAATACAGGGGGAATCTCAGTATGCAGCAAGAAGGAAACTGTGCTAATACCAGTGTTTCAACACCTGCAGACAAGTCCTGTTGTGAAGAAGGAGATGTGGTACGGCTTTCTGCTCTTGCTGTTTGACTGTGTGAAAACATGAGAATAAAATATTCCCCTCTAGTTGTTTCCTTTGTTCACCTGGTGTGGAGGGTGCTTGGCTATTGCTCCAAACAGCTCACTCACTCAGCTCAGAAAAATAATGAGGGAAACAGGAGTATGGCAGGAGGACAAACTGACTGTGGCTAAAATTTATTGTGTGGATTAGTTAGTCTGCTGATCCTCTGTGCTTGGTTTCTGTGGCGTTTTTTTTTTTTGTTTTGTTTTTTTTTTTTGGTAGTGGGGGAAGCGACTACAGCTGTGGCCTCTGTGAGAACTTCTCAAAAGCTCCCGGGCTCCAAGTCGGACCCGCCTCTGGCCAGGGCCGAAACAATCAACTGCGCCTCTGCGATAACATATTTAAGAAGGGGAACCTGAGATGGGGTCGGGACTTGTGAGGAGGAGCTGCGGAAGGCATAAGGAAGTGGGAGATGTGTGCCGGACAGAGAACCCTGTATCCTGAGACTGCAGGGCTTCCCACCCTGTCACACATGGAGGTCCACAATGCAGTAGAAGTCAACCTGAAGCCTGTGGAGGAGCCCATGCCAGGACAGGCGTCTGCACTTAAAGGAGGCCAGGACTCTGAGGGGAGAAGCGGCCCCTGCTGTTGTGGTTCAGTGCTGGGAGAACTGCAGCACGCGGGGGGGACCCACGCCGGAGCAGCGTGGGAACGGCTGCGGACCATGGGGAGGACTCGTGCTGGAGAAGGTTCGTGGAGAACTGTCTGCAGTGAGAGGGGAGCCACGGGGAGCAGGGGAGGAATGTGCAGCGTTCACCCCACCTCCCGAGAAGGAAGGAGCATCGAGCTGACTGTAACCCCCATCCCCTGCCCCCTGCGCCGCTGGAGGAGGAAATAAAGAGACTGGAAGCAGAGCTGAGCCGGGAAAGAAGGGAGGGGTGGGGAGAGGTGTTTTATGGATGTGGTGGTCCTTCTCACTGTCCCACCTTGCCTGTTAAGCGTTGTCATTTTAGCATTTGAATTAAATTGATGTTTTCTTTTTGAATTCCCCTAACGAGTCTGACTTCTGCCTGTGACCATAATGGGTGAGTGACTCCTCCCGGCCCTTAGGTGGATTCTTTGAGCCATTTCTGCTTAATATTCTGAGTGGCTGTGTGGTGCTCTGTTGCCCTCTGGGCCTAAACCACCACACCTTCATTATAAGGCTAAGAAAAAGTGTGCACGATTGAGTTCCAGTACAAATGGTGTTATTTTTAGCAGCTGTAATACTTATGAAAGTGGCTGCTTTGTTAAAATTAAGAAAAAATTTGTGTGGGAGTTGTCATGTTTGTAAAACTTATGAGTGACACCCTTTTCTTGCAGCCATCAAAGTTAAGCGTACTTTTATGAAACTGGTCACACAAACACAATTTAGGGAATGCAGGAGGTACATCTCTGCCAACTGCAACAGAAATTGTATGAGAAAAGCCAAAATCATCTCTGGACAGTTTAGTTCAGATGTCAGGAGCAGTCTCCAAACTGTCTGAGCTTCCTTCTGTAAACTCAGAGCTAGAATGAGGCTTTCTGCCAACTGTGACAAAAGGTCATTCATAATTTCAGACAAAGTTGCAGATTCCCTGGACAAGTATCAATCAGGATGGCCTCTCCTATTTATTAAGGTTTATTTTTTTCTTTTGAGTAACCATTTAAATGTGCACATGTATGTCAGTTGTATCTTTATGTATGTCATGGATTATATGCTGTGTTTACAAAGTGTTCTTTCCATTCATCACTGTAAGGGAGCAGCAGCATCTGCCATCCAAGAAGGATTAAAACCTGCTATAAACAAACATATTAATCTTGTTGTTTTCATACATCTGTTAAGTTGATGCAGAGGAGGAGACTATTTCTGGAATAGTTCTCTTGTTCTGGGGAACATGTCCCCAAGGAGTCGTCTTCTGAACACGGGATAGAGAACTTCTCCCAAAGTATCAAAAGCAGGAAAAAGAAAGGTATGGTAGGGAAAGCACATATTTCACACTGAATTTAAACTGCAATGTCACCAGAATCAGGATCTTTAAGTGCACTGCAGGAATACATTGTTTATTTTTTATGTTCCTAAGATTCATAAGAGTGTCTTAAACATAATTAGTATCCCTTTTCTGAAGTCCAGTATGATCTCCACAGGAGCTTGAAGTGTGTTAATTTTAGATCTGCATGTCATGCTGGCTTATAAACTTGTCCTCCATATGTTATAACATTCACATTCACAGTACATTGCTAGTGTCATTTTCCCATTTTCTTTTCAGTTTTATGGTATATTGGGGTTTGCATTTAATAACTAGTTATATACTGAGGGGGATTGATGTGGTTTATGTTTTATGAGTTTCAGTGGATTATTAAGGATGTATTCATGTGGGGGTAGATGAGTTCCTCCATCTATATATATTTAATTTTTCTTACTTGAGGGCTCTTTACAGAGTGATGCAGTTGTAAAACCAGTGAAGAATTCATCGTTGCTTCATTGACGTGGTGAATTTGGCTCACAATTCCCGTCTGCATTTTCTAACTCTGCTTGGATGTGGAAATCTTAAAGTATATTGTATTAATTTTCTGAATATAGACCTTTATTTATTTGGTGTCCTCACAGTTTCCTTTCTTTGGTTTTACTTTAGTTTTTGGTTTTGCTTATTTTAGGAATGTTTATTGTTTCTTTGTATTGTGCTGGATCTCCGCAGACAATACCGCTGCCACACTACAGGATCTGCAAGAAATCTCATCAATACTGCCTGCAGCATTTGGGTCACTTTTAAGTCCATAATAAATATAGTGACACTAAAGAAAGATCTGTAGCATTTTCAAGAAATATATTTACAGGATGTACTGTACAAATGCTTACTTGTATTGATGAGATTGATGCAGTAAGACCTGTCTTCTATGTTGTGAAAATGAGAACACTGTGCAAATAATACAATTCATTGGCATTTAAAGTCTTAATGCATTTCAGGTTTTACACAGTTGACAGTCTAAGGCACAGATTTAAGGCTTTACTTCTTTGGAGGCCTCAGAGAGAAATATGAGCAGGATTAAGTAAATTTTTACACAAAGTTAAGCCCCTCTGTCATGATTTGATCTCAGAAGACAACTGAGTACCATGCAGCCTCTCACTTCCCCTTTCCCCCCCCAGTGCTGAGAAGTTTAAAATAAACACAGGTTCGATATTTGAGATAGAGGATAAGGAAGGATGAATCACCCATCACGGTTCATGGGTAAAAGACAGATTCATTAGGGGAAGAAAGAAAGATCATAGATTTAATATAGACACTAACAATAACAACTTTTAACAGACAGAGTAGGACAGGGAGAAGCACTACCACATTTTGAAAACACCTCCACCCAGCTCCCCGTATCTCTACCTATTCCACCCAGCAGCACAGGGGACAGGGAATGGGGGGTGCAGTCAGTGCTGCCACTTCTCCCATCTTGCATGGGGGAGGAACTTCTGAAACTTCTTCTTGCTTCAGTGTGGTCCCCCTCTCATAGGAGAGAGTCCTCCACAACTTTTCTCCAACTTGAGTCCTTCCCACAGGAAGCAGCCCTTCCCAAGCTGCTTAAGCATGGGACACCCCCACATGTTGCAATCCTCCCAGCGCTGAACTAAAACAGCAGGGGCTGCCTCCTCCCACAGGGTCCCTGCCTCCTTCAGGTGCAGTCACCTGAGACCTTGCAGGGCACCCCGCAGATGGTGTGTTAGTGTCTGCTCCACTGTAGACCTTCATGGGTGGGGAGGGGGCTGCCCTGCCAACTCACCACAGAATACAGGGTGTCTCTGCTCCGGTGCATCTGCCCCACCCCTTCATCCTTTGTTCTTTCATTGACCTTGGTGTTCACATATATGTCGCAACTCCTCCTCCCAGGTCCCTTCTTAAAAACATTATTGCAGAGGTGCAGCTGATTGGCTCGGACTTGGTGCAGAGGTGGGTCTGACTTGGAGCTGGAGGAACTTTGAGAAGCTTCTCACAGCGGGCCACTGCTGTAGCCCACTCCTCTGCTACCAAAACCCCCACCAGTCACGCAAACCCAGGCCACCCTCTTGGTTCCTGGGCCAAATTTTCAAGGGAGCTTCCTTGCTAGCAATAAGAAGTTGTGAACAGTGCGTTTGTGACAGCTTTCTATAGGTAGCAGGAACACCAACTAAATTGAAGAAGAATCAGCAAGGTGTCACTACACACTTGTAAACAGAGTATGGAGCCAGGGATCCTGGAGGAAGGAGTTTCATGAGTACCAGTACACACAGAAATACCGCAGCATTTCACTGTGTTAAACCAGTAGTGCTGTGCTACAGTGACACATTCATTTTGCTGTATAGTCTTTATATGACATGTCAAGAGATGAAGAATTGATACTGCCAGCAGCAGACACACTTTTACTGTTCACCAGCCCTGAAGTGGAAATTTCTTGCTCCAGCCTTTTTTGTAGTCTGCTACCTTAATGCAGCCAGACAGGCTGGCTTGTGGATTTACCCTCCAAAGACTAATTTCAGCAGATGGTTCTCCATGTGGCCAGTGAACCTAGATGAAAATTGATATTAATAAAACAAACCCTGTAGAATTCACCCTTTTCCTGTTTCAATACAACGCTGTAAGGTCACTTTCCACCACATAAAATTTAGTGAAATATTGCCACAAGCCAATTAATTGCAGCTTATTATATTATTGAGATGCTCATTGAAGAAAGCTGTTAGACACAGTCCAAATCATTACAAAAGGCTACTGAATTTTTCTCTTACATTGGAAAAGTCTCACAGTACATTTTACTGCAGAGGATGCACTAACTCATAAGAGAACCTGTCATCAGCACTTTCCTTTTATGTCAACTATACTGTAGAGGGTTTTTTTAAATGATTAAAGGAGAATTGGAGAAAGGTTTCAAGAAATTGGAGTAAAAATCTGTGTTTGAACACATGGTAATTAACATACTTGAAGCCTCATAAGCAGAATTATTCTTCAAGTTATATAATATATTTAATAGCTTGTGTTTATTTTTCCCTACTGTAGAAATAAATAAATAAAAATATTTTGCTCAAAAGAACTTGATAGAATAAAAGTCACTTTGTATGAGGATATCACTAATATTAAAGAAAGAATTTCAATTATTACTTTAGTGTGCTTAGTTTGAACTATTTCACAGTTATAAATAAGTTTGTTTTCATAGTAATTAATGTTTTCAGCTTTTACAGTCCTTTTGCTATCTGCATGACTTTTCATGAATGTCCGATCATTTTATCTTGGGATGGACAATCTGATTTCTTAAACAGAGAAGAAAATTCCCTTTGACATTGTCTACTATTATGTGCTTTCACATGTTTCTGGTGTCCTCTCTTACTTAATAAAGGCTGAAAAGAAAGAATAAAAAAGATAAAGAAAAGATAAAAATAAAAATCTCAGAAGACAGCAATGATACTGACTACCATATGGCTGAGAAGTTTTTATTTCTATAATGGCTCATGAGATGATCTGTGACAGAAAGCGTATCCACAGTAATTTTTTACCTGTTTCCACCAGTGTATTTGCTTTCATGTTTTCAGTAATGATTCTGTGGCTTACCAGCAGCAATTCAGTATTTGCCAGCAACTGCCACATCACAGCAGCTGAGATTATTTAATTTTTCTCTTATGACTGAATAGGAAATAACTGTGGCATCTCTGTGGTAATGAGGATGTCACATGGTGCCTCTATTATTATATGGAAAAAATGCAAAGAATCATCCGTCATTGTACTACTACATAAAGTTTTCATTCATAGCCATGTGATACTGTTGAAATAAGGAGAAAGTCTGGGCATGCTTTTCAATGTGAATTTTTTTGCTCGTGGTAATGCTGTTCACACATAATATGTAACTAGGCTTAGTGGACTTCTTCCATAATTACTGTGGTTTTAGGTGTCATTGCTGTGAGTTTGTTGTACTTCCTTCAAATTCTCTTTCTGTTACACTTCTGGTGAACATTAACATATTGGTCTTTGAACTCTAATACTGCCTTAGTTAACCACTGTCTCTCTCAGAACCAGACCAGAAAGACTTTTTTTTTTTTTTTTTTTTTAATTTAATTTATTTTCAAGCTAATTTCCATAGATCTTAATGTATATTCCCAGTACTTAACAGAGGTCTGCACTGTTTTGCAGAGAATGGGAGGTTCCTCCAGTTCTAACCACTAATTAACCATATCCATCATCCCAGATGTCATAAGTATGGGGCATACATAGAAGCATGAGAGATGCCTAACTGAGCTGGTATAGACCATATATAAACAGTAATGCAATACTGGAATGATGATATGTCCATGCTGTCAGTTACTGGTATGAAAAAGTTTGACAGATTAAATGTGCCTTGATTTTAAGATAGAGTTTCTGTTATACTAATTAGAAGAAGCATCTTTCAAAACAACAAAGCTTTCAATAATCTGTTATCCCCAGATTGATTACAAACTAAAGGATTTCCATGGATATTTTACATCTTGCTGCCTGAAATATTAATTAAGTGTATTTACTTATGGCTCTGCATGGCTGTGACAACAATTAAAAGTATTATAGAAGGAAATACACAGTTCAGTTGCTCTCGGGTACCAGTGCATTTTTTAGCAATAATGTGGGAAGAAAACAAGTAATTTTTCCTACTAGTTTGATAGTTGATGTCAAAGACATTTATGAAACTTTTTCTATTTTGTTGTTTATGTATCAATATTTTTCATAAATTATGAAAATTCCTAAATTATGAAAATTCCTCATAAATTTTTCCTATATTTGGTTTTTGCATCCCTTGGTCGGGTTCCCAAATGCTCACCAATTGAGTTAGCACAACTCAAAAATAACAATATGCAGCTTCAAAAATGAAATGTAAAAATTTAAAGCTTTTTCAAGTAAGCAGCTTTTAACAAGGAGGCTTACCCCTAAATAATATTATTTTTTTTGAACCTGTCTAATCTTCTCAGCCTCTCTGGGAGGATGCCCTAATGGTTTTGAGAATTACATGATCAAGGAAATTTAAT
This sequence comes from Tyto alba, assembly GCF_018691265.1. Classification (NCBI taxonomy): domain Eukaryota; kingdom Metazoa; phylum Chordata; class Aves; order Strigiformes; family Tytonidae; genus Tyto; species Tyto alba. Next base: position 26,521,544 of record NW_024881275.1, read on the forward strand.
AATGTTCAAATTCAGATTTCTGTTGTCTTAGTTTAGAGTTTTGTTTCATCTACAGGGAAGTCACAGAATTTTTTAATCTACTTTTATATTTGAAGTATCCCAGAATTTAAAAAGGTGAATGTAGTAATCCCTTCCACTTCCAGGGACAAGGCAGCCAAATTAGACAAATTAGGCAAGTCTGAGATTAGGAACAAAAAAAAAAAAATCATTTTTACATTCTTTTTGCCATGACTTGATCTCTTGGAAACATGTTTTTTTTGTGGGTAAAACATAGCCTCTTAGAAAATAGTGGACATTAGAGGACAAGTTGATGGAAAGTTTCCTGAAACTTCTTCTTCCCAGAAAAAATATTAAATCAAGATTTTAAACATTTAATTATTTAAGATCTCTTAATATCTCTAAAGTTTACATCTCATATTCCTTGTTTTCTCAGTCTTCTTTTAATTATATTTATATTTCCCCTAAAAATGATGACTTTCTCGTACCATCAGAAAGGATTTTTTGTAACTAATATTTTAGAACTGTTAAGCCATAACTTACCACGATTATGGATATTAGATTTTAAGAGCTCAAAAGTTGATCTTTTCAATTACATTTGTTTAGCAAAAAGCCATCTTCTGGGAATGTTTGCTTTTAAGGCAGGCAAGTTATTTTAGTTATGTGATTCTGTTTTCGTTTATATGACTGGGGAACTTAGTAGGTTTCTAGAACAACTTCTGATTTCTTCCAGTGTAATTTTATGCTGCTATTATTTCTTTGGATGTGAAGTATTTAGAAATCATAACAGAAGGGAAGTAATGAGTCCATTATTCTTACATGCTTGCTGACCCAATAAGCAAATGTACCTCTACAGGTATACACATACACATACGCATATGCGTATACATATACATGTACTTATACATATATATATACATACACATACACATATACGTATACATACAGAAAGGAGTAATGAACTATTGTCGTTTGGAGTTTGCAGACCTGCATATGAATTTCAGTCTGGAGTTCGTTACAGCAGACTGAAAAAAATACTTAGGTTGAAGTGCAGTTTGGATTGATTGCTTCATTGTCATAGTGAATGGATAGTTTAATTCACATGAACCTCAAGTCTCAGGTAGAACTACTGTTAAACATTCTGAACTGCCAGTTTAAATTTTACAAATGAAGAAAATGCATACTTGATTTGTACTATAAAGATTCTTTTTTTTTTTTTTTTTTTTTTTTAAAGTTATTCTAGGATACTTAGTTAACATAAAATCATCACAGTCCTGGATGTCATGCCCTCAGAGTATTCCAATTCATGACCACTCCCTTATTCTAAATCTTTTAGTGCCTACATAAGGAAAACCATACTAAGTTGGATATAATTGACAAATACACTAACCTCTTGCTTTAACATTTTAAATAGTTTTCCTCTTATTTTATTTTCTCTTCATATCCTGTTTCTAATTTTTATTGATAGACTTCTGTCTGCACAATGAAGACACTGTTCACAGGAACAATGTGGTACAACATTTCCCTTTGCTGTCATGAGATAAACTAAGAAAGTGACATTATTATGTGTTGATGTTTTGGGAAATTTGATACTCCTAGGTTACCCAGATTCTCTCTTCTATTTTGTTAGACACTTAGTTGGTAAATCCTTACACCTATGTTAATGTCCAATTCCACAAATCCTTAATTTTCCTTCTAACATCACCATGTTTTCAGTGAATTTGAGAACTTCATCAGGAAGTTTTATTATTCATTGTGGAGGATTGTGGCTTATTTCCACAGCAGATATGAAGCTCTCTGATTCTAGGACCAGATTTCCTTAGGGGACTATGAAAGACAAGAAATAAGAAGTAATAAGGGGCATAATCTTTGGGAAGTTTGTTCTCAGGATCCCCAGCAGAGGTCTTGGTTAAAACAAATTTCTAATTTTGAATCAAATCATAGGCCATACCATAATTTTGTCTATTTTGCTTTCAACTTATTGGATAATAAGAGTATTTTTCATATGCTTATTTCAGACCTAAACCAGAGCACTAAAACTAGAAGAGAACTACATCTAAACAAAGAGACCAAGATTAGGCTACTTCACTTCAATATTTATGTGAGGTTATATACAAAATATATGAAAATGTCTTGGCTTTATCCTTTAGTAACTGAACTTGCTCTATGTTTTTTTTTTTCCATTTTGGGATGTAGGGTAAGGTAGTTCTGTGCCTAATCATGGTATGCATGATTGAAGCAGAGTTCTTGTCTCAAAAGTAACTTGGCAAAAAGTGGTGATTTCCTTAATGAGCCACATTCATTAATGAATCATAAGAAAGTGATTTCTTAATCACTTTTAGACAGTCATTCTGCATAAAATATGCTAATTAACAATAAAATACATACCTTTGTGTTTGTCAGCATAGAGAATTCTCTATCAGATCTCAGTGAGATTTTCATACTGAAAAAATCCTAAATTCAGTATTCACTGATATGAATCTAGTCCATGGTCTTAAAATTATTACTCAGCTTTATACCATAACAGAGAAAACACCTCTGGTGCTTCAGGACAGGGACAGTAGTGGAGTAGGACCAGAAGCTGAAAAGGGAACTATGAATTAATGCTGAGAAGATTGAAGTCAGAAACAAGAATGAGGAATCAGGCCTGAGTAAGTGCTGAGGCAAGCAAAGTCAGAGCTGTGCCAAGAACTTCACACAGAAGAAAGGATCTCCATACTCTTGAATGGATCACATTCCTTTGGACCAGAAAGGAAGGTCAGATACCCAGACATGTGCCAGTAATCCCCTTTGAGGCAGTGGGGCCTTCCAGCCAGGTCCAATCCTGCTCCAGATGTGTGTGCTTCTGTCATCTCTGCCCATACTGAGTATGGTAAATTAGAGCATCTCAAATGCTAGGAGATACCTGTGTTTAGGCAGACTGAATCTTGTGTCTCTTGCCTTTGTTTCTTCCACATTAAGGAAAAAAGAAGACAAAGAAGTACTTGTTCCTTTGTGAGAACCAGTGAACATGTTATCTTTGATTGTGGTACTGGTAACCTGTGCCTGACTCCCATGGAATCAGTATAACAGTATGCTCTAATGTTTTGTAAAGATAATGAACTAGTTAAGCCTAGTGATATAGTAAATCATCCAGTGGGGTAAATCACTCCTGGAGAAGCTCAATGCCAAATGGCTAGATGGCTTCTTATACCGAACATGCTCTGTTACATCTTGCATTTCTCTGAACTACAAAGCCTTGCATAGCTAGACATGACCTTAAACTTTGTAGAGGTTAAGTAAATTGAACTGAGGATAACTGCAGCTGAAGGTTAATTAGCAGCCCTATTGATAGTAAAATAGACTTGATCTCACTTTCGCATCAAGGGTTCAACAATGCTTGAAAAGAAAAAAAGAAGTATAAATTTTCCCTAATTTGTCAGAAAAATTAATAAACTATAAATCAGAATATGTGAAAAGGATTAAGCTGCAGAGAGGATTTTTTATAAAGTCAACAGTCAAGAAATCAGTCTGCTGATTCAGAAAATTTTGTGGTTATTTCATAGAAGACTTGCTATGTTGGCTATGTTGTACTCACTGGAAATAAATTCTGTTATCTGTTTTTATCTCAGAATGATGCCTCAGAAATTTAAAAACTTTTTCTTTTCCATTTTTTTTTTTTTAATGTACTTTATTTAGGAAGTTCAAAGCTTATCTCCTGGATATGAAAATCTAATTAGCAGCTCAGACTGTAAATTTAGAGTTTAGAATATGACTAACAGGTTGTAAACAAACATTTTAAGATGGTCCAAAACAGACAAGAAATAAAACTTAAGAAAACAAAATCTGGTAAGAAATTTATTGGAAAGTTGTAGCTAACTAGAAGAGCTGTGGGAACTGTGATAATTCCCACAGATGTTCATAGGCATCTGTCTGCAGAAGAAAAAGAAAAGACCTAAGTCTTGATTCAATAATTTAGGTATATTATTAATTTTCTTCTAAAATATATATATGTAAGTTATTCAGCTAGTATGTACTAAATAATGTTCTTTATTTTTAATTGTTCATATAGTTGGCAGTCTGGAAAATAATAATGTTCTAAGTGTCCTATACATGAATCCTATATGAAATCCTCTAAAAAGGTAAAGAATATTTCATTTGTATGGCTTGAAATTTTTAACAAATGAGACTATTCCTGTGAGGCCACAGGCCCATTACCATCACTAGATTGATTTCTTTCTGTGCCAAAATCTTGATGACACTTTTCAACACAGTTCATTGTAAGTAGAATGATACCTCAAATATATGTTCACTAAAGAGTCTTTGGAGGCTGTATTAAAGAAAGTCTCGACAGCAAGGGAGTAGTAGTGTTTAATAAATAAAGAAGCAGAACAATATTTTGATATATTCAGAGTAAAAATCCAAGCATTGCAATGCACAAAACCCACAAATGTAAATAAACTTGTTTCACCCTACACAGCTGTCTGAAGGCATTTATCTCCTGATCAGTGAAAACAAGTTAATAATTGTCAACAAAGCATGAACTTTCCATATCTACTGCTTCAATTTCTGCTCTTTTGTTATATATTGGTAAAGATTTTTCCAAGGTATTTCTCAACATGTGGAAGTGTCTCCTGAAATGAACCATAGGATCAGTTATGATGGTCTTATAGGGCATATTCCACAAAAGAATAGAGAGGCTTTCAGGCTGAAAAGAGGCAGAAATTTTGTAGTTATCGGAGTACTGAAGCACTAAACTTTGATTTCTACAAGAAGCCATATGGAGTATTTTGTCTGACAAAATCCTCATCACTGCAAATTAAGGGACTGGTATGTCCACAACTTTTCCTGATCTTTTTCTGGACTATCTTCTTGATTCTTAGGCTCCTGGCCATTTCTGTTAATGTTGTTACAGAGACTGGAAATTGTTTTCAGGCTGAGGAGCAGGGAGGAGTGAGGAAGAACCTTCCACTGATTTTAGCCATGAGAAGTCCTTTCTCTTCCTTTATTTCCACAGTCTATTAACTGCATTTTCCAGCTTTTCTGATAAATGAGACACTGTTCTGACTGCTAAAGTGTTCATAAATGGGAGATGGGTCATTTACAAGCAGATGCAAGACCCCTTTAAGATGTGATATTCACCTCACACGTTTTCTGTCATGTTAGGAGCCAAGAATGAGTAAGAGCAATTATGTCACCTTCATGGGTTTTGTTGCATTGGACTTCCATGGCAAGGCTTTGGTGGTGGTGGTGGGGCTCTACAATGATGGCTTCTGTGAGAAGATGCCAGAAGCTTCCCCCATGTCCAACAGAGCCAGTGCCAGACAGCTCTAAGATGAACTTGCTGCTGTCCAAGGCTAAGCCAATCAGTCATGGTGGTAGCACCTCTGTGATAACATATTTAAGAAGGGGAAAAAATTGCTGCACAACAGCAGCTGGGAGAGGAGTGAGAATATATGAAACAACTCTGCAGACACCAAAGTCAGTGAAGAAGGAGTGGAAGGAGGTGCTCCAGAGGTGCTGGAGCAGAAATTCCCCCACAGCCCATGTTGAAGACCATGGTGAAGCAGTTTGTCTCCCTGGAGCCCATGGAGGTTAATGGTGGCGCAGTTATCCACCCTGTAGCCCCTTGAGGACTGCATGCCAGAGCAAGTGGATATGCCCTGAAGGAGGCTGTGACCCCATGGAGAACCTGCACTGGAGCAAGCTCCTGGCATAACCTGTTGCATCATGAAGAAGAGTGCAAACTGGAACAGGTTTTCTGGCAGGATATGTGACCCCAGGGGGGACCCATGCTGAAGCAGCTGATTCCTGAAGGACTGCACCTCGTGGAAAGGACGCATGTTGGAAGAGTTAGTGAAGAACTGTAGCCCATGGGAAGGACCCACACTGGAGCAGTTTGTGAAGGATTGTATCCTATGAGAGGTACATCATACTGGAACAGGAGAAGAGAGTGAGGAGGAAGGAGTGGCAGAGAGTGGAGGGAGAAGGTGTTTTAAGATTTATTTTTTATTTATCATTATCCTACTCTGACTTTTGATTGACAATAAATAAAAATGATTTCCCTAAGTTGAGTCTGTTTTGCCCTTGACACTGATTGATGAGTGATCCCCTGTTGTTATCTTAACCCACAAGCCTTTCATCATATTTTATCTCCCCTTTCCAGTTGAGGAGGGGGAGTGATAGAGATGCTTGGTGGACACCTAATAGCTAGCTAAGGTAAACCCACCACGTATGTAGATGGCCATTTAATCCAAGTCTGTCTGCCATGGGATGAAAGTGGATGCAGCAACAGGATCATTATGTTAAACATAGCTTTTAAACTTCCAGGACAGTTCCTCATTATGACACAGATTTAGCCTTTCATACCACATTTCAGAGTAGGTGCTTGTTTGTATCTTATTCCTCTGTCACACAACACAGCACTGTTATTGACAAGTGGGTTCTTCAAAGTCTTCAAGCAAGAAAGTTAGGTATTATTGCTCCCCTTAAAGAAATGTTTGACTGAGGGTCTAAATAGCCAACCATATTTAACCAATGCAGAATAGACCATAAGAAATATCACAGTTTGTAGTGTAGTAGAGGAGGATTTAGGATATTGATGTCTGCTATGGAGCACCTGAAGAAGGAAATAGGGATGTAAAGAAGAAAATAGGTATGATCTTAACAACAAGAAAACTCTACTCTGAAAAGCAATACTCAAGTTATAAACATATAAATATTCTGAAAAAGTAATAATGCAGAAAAGCCTTTCCTTCATTTTACTGTTATATCCTGTGGCAAGCACAAGAGAGAAAATGCTCTATAAATTGTCATTTTACCAGCTTCTTTTGAACACCACGGCATAAAACTTAGCTTTATTTCAATGTCATTTGCATTAAATTTTCATGAATGTAATTCACTTCATGTTGCATTCTGCTTTGTGGTAATAGTTTTCCCCTCCTTTTTTTTTACAGGCCTAACAAGTATTTGTTTACTAGCTTCATATTTTCTGAACTGCTTCCAAACTTCAAGTTCTTTTTGCCTCAACCACAGGAGAGTCTTCCTAGGAACTTGACACTGAATATCCAGAGATTATTAATTGTATTCAGACCAACATTTAGCGTAAGGCTGCTATAGGATTACTGTGTGGAATTTCCCATACTTAAATTATGTTGAAATATCCAATTAGTGTATTGTAGGCAGGCATGAACTTCATTGTAGTTAAACATTTGCTGACAAGCTGGCCTTTCAGTTTAGCTTTGTGCATTGAGAGAAGAAAGCTGATCTCATATGGCTTTCTTAGCAAATTCTCAAAATGCTTACCCATTAGATCCACTCCCTCTCTAAGTAGCTCTTACATGCAAAGAAGAATACTTTATATGCTCCAATCTTATTTTTTGTAAATACCATATTTGAAAAGAATGTATATTACTAGTATTCACCATTCAAAGCAAAAAACTCTTGAACATGGAAGATGTGGTTCAAATTAAATACATACATATTTCTAAATGAAGGTTATATGGTGGTATTATGCTAAAATAAGTCTTGGGGGACTAATACTGCAACACATTTTCATTTTTTTCAATCATATATTAAATATTTTAATATCTGAATTATAAATATTTTACCATCTATACAGTTTAAATCTGAGTGTTTTTCTGAGCCAGGTTTGCCATGTGAAATTAAAAGAAAGCTGCAGGACTTTTTCCTGTTTTCTTTAGGCAATATCTGCAACCAGGTCGTTTTTTTGTTCAGTGTGGTTGATCATCAGGAAAGTAGTTATATTTTCACTTGGGATTTTAAGTTAGCAAATATTGATTAGATAGCAAGAGGTATTTCATAGCTGATATTTTCTCTTTCTTACATCTCTAGAAGCAACTATCTCAGACACTTTTGTACTTTAAAGAGTCCAACCCTGCATTTGGCATGTTTTTTAACTTTGTTAATTGGAGTGGGTTTCTTTAAATTATTAAGTAAAGATGGATTTTGGGCTAAAATAATTCAGTACAATAGCTTCTCTGTGAAGACACTGGGGAAAAGTCTGTTCAGTGAGTGTAAGCAGGTCAATAGAGTGAAATCTTTTCTGAAGTCTAATATTTGAGAAACAACTAAATAACAACAGCTCAGATAAATCTATGCTCTCCATTTTCAATTTTACTTTTGAAGAACATTGTAATATTTTTTACTGATAGAAACTTTCTCTCATGTCCTATTTAGCCTGAAAACTATACAGATCAATGGATTTGATTTTATTTTTGCAATTACTTTATAAATACTGCATATGTTTTAAAGGATGTTAGTAGCTTGTGCATGTGTATGTTTCAATAGACTGTATCCTTGACACAAAATATTATATTAATGTACATGAATAGATTTTATTGAGAGTCCTGATGGTCATGAAATCTAAGATAATGCAAGGATTTATGATTTAATTTTTTCTTATTATTTTCTAAATTAAATAAAACTAAATGTTGCAGGTCTTATTTTATATTATTCTTCTTTTGTGATTTAGTTTTACTTTGGTAAAACTAAATCTCTGGTTTTGGCTCTCTGGAATATTGTAAACAAATTTCTTTTCTTACTTTTCCTGTTGGTGAAAACTATTCAGACATGGTGGATTTTTTTTTTTTTTCCATTTTTCAGTGAATGAGAATACTGAATGAGTCTGTTCTCCAGACTGATCAAAAGAATCCATTGTTCAGTACCTGTTCTGTTATCTGTAATCAGTTTTAGATCAGGTTTGTGGTTAAATACACAAAACTACATGGTAAGACATTTCAATTTTAGTTCCTGCTAGCCCCAACATAGGTAAATGACAGCAGAATATAGAGGGTAATGATGGTCTTGCAAGTGATTCACCTCCCTATAGAATTAATGTACAAGTATGGTCTCTGCTAGGAGAAGTCTTAGGCATAATGCTTTGCATTTAATTGTGAGTTTATTTTATTCCTAAATTTTTGTTGTTAACAAATTGAGAACCTTGGCAGCAGCATTGAGGGTTTATTTTAGTACACAGAGTTTACACTAAATTGCCTGTGTTGTTTATATTTTTATATACTGGTGTGGGGAAGGAGAGGAATTGCCTATATTCTCAGATACATTATTGCTGGGGTTAATAACATTAAGTAACTAGGAGAACAGCTGGGCACAATATTGCTGCTTCATAGTTCCCACCCTGAGGATACTGGTCTTTTATTCTGGCGGAAATTGCGTTAGTTTATATTTTATTGATAACTCAGGATGATTGTTAAAATGTGCAGCAGCAACCGTTTATGATACCTATTGTCAGCGAGCTCTGATCTCATCACTGTTACTTTATGGTTGCTTCAATATGGGGTCATGTTCCAGTGATGTCAAAGTCCAGTCCTGACAGTGACTGCAAACTGGTGTGCTTATGAATCATCACATTTATGAGAATTTCCTCTCTGCGCACTGTGAATTTTGTAAAGCCCCAATATGTTTTCTTGCTTACTCAAAATAAGTTAAATATGAACAGAAAGGTGAGAAATTAGCCACTACTGTTGATTTTTTACATTGAGAATGCAAACCTGAACTAAACAACCTCTCTGGCTCCAGTAGGTGCATAACACAAAACTCTATAATAGCTGAGATCTTCATAATTCTTCAAATTATTATTACTTTTTTCTTTTCAGAGAATCGTTTGTGTGTAGGGAAGAACTATTATACCCATTTTATAGTCAGACTGATGAGATTCAGAGGACCAAATCTGTAAAAGACCTGAAAGGGAGGCACTTAACTGCCCTGTTGAGTAACCAGCAAAGATATTCCAACCTTTCATTTAAGATGAATGCTTATGTTTCAATACCAAAAATAAAATTTCTACTGCTGACATGTACAAGGTCAAACCACTGCTGAGCAATAGAAATTTCAGCTGACTCCCTGCTGCAATCCCTGTCAGATTCTCCAACAAAACAGTAGCAAAGAAGATGTATCACCTATTTTACCCAGAAGTGCAATTAAACTGGCTTTAAGTGACAAGCTCTAATAAGCTCTGATTTGAAACAGAATTTGACTGTTTTGCTGGTAGGTGGGAAAGCTAGGTTCATCTTGGTAAAAGTCTAAAGGATGTCTCTTCCATCCCAGACTAAATAATGAAACCATCAGAGCATTCAACAGAACACACCAGGTTCGTAAATCATGTGCAGGAGGGGATGTATACAATAACAGTTCAAGCAGATGTGCTGTGACACTAGTTACTAAGCAGAGCTCTGAAATCCAAGTGATACCCGATTTAAACAACCTCTAGGGACTGAAATGGAAGACAGGCCTGCAGAGCATTAGGATTTAGGAGGTTTCTGTCAATGGTCCCCTTCAGAAATTTAACTAATACACATGCTGCAGAACCATATGCATCTGCAGATTTAGATGTCACTTGAGCAGTACCTAAAGAATATTAGTGGCATTTCAGTGTTTGTGTTCAGCACCTAGGTATGACTGAATTTAGCTGTCAGTCTCTTGCCAGAATAGGAAATAACTCAGTTTTCTATGCTGTTCTCACTATCAAGTTTTCCAGCTTCTCTAGTTTTTATAGCTACTGCACCTTAAGAAGTTGTAGACCTACTGGTTACAGTAGCCAGTCTTCCCTATTCTTCTATACATTTATACTTGCAAGAGGCATGATTATCTAGACAACACTTTCGTGTTATACTTTCAAATGTATTTTCTTGTACCTTTTTATACTCTATTAATTCAGAGATAAAAATTTAAATATTCACTCTAATAAGTTTCAGAACTATTAACACAGATTGTTTTACTCATCTTAATATTTTAATCGTTTTGCCACTACTTATTGACAAAGTGCCTGTTAGAGTACCTAGAAAAACAAGATACTGAACCAGGGACAGAAATCCTGAGCTGGAAGTTTAACTAATAAATTTTAAAATAACAAAATTAGTTACTTTATTGCATATGTATTCTGTGTCAAGTTATTTTTTATATGGTCTAATTCATAAGGAAAAAAATATTTTGTTTCTTCTTTATGCCATTTGTCATAGAGCAGCCCTGACAAGCAGTCCCTCTGGTGATAGTGTGTATTAAGCCTTTGATTGCTACCAGCTGTGCACAGTATCTCTTGCTGCAGTTTTTTGTGTAGATGCTCTCAGATTTTTCAGGGGTGTGGTGCATAAAATCTGTGCTTACTGGAATTTGCTTTAAGAGAAGGTAATTTCTGTGAAAAACTGAAAAGAATATCACATTTTTCTACTGCACTCTAAAGAAAATAAATGTGTCATTATATCTAAGATATTTGTTTCACTGATACCCCCTGAGACCAAAGGGACTAATATCATGCTTTATAGTGTGGCAAATGACATTAAGGTTGGGATTCCCCTGTGGCAAGAGAGGCAGCTTCAAGAACATTCAGAGAAGATTCAGTGTAGAACAGTTCTGCACCCTATACAATACATGTGTGCATGGTAATATTTCTGAACTATAAAGATATCTAATCAATATGGCTTTATTGCATGTTGATTAGATACCTTCAAGCTTTCTGATTTTGTCGTGTTTGTGTTCATTTATGCTTTGCTCTTGAGGGTCCCTATTCTAAAAAAAGTTTGGCCTCTAGCAATTCTGCTGAGACAACTGAAATTTTGGCATGCTTATATCTCAAGCAGAAATTAAGGACATAATAATACATCAGATCTCAAATGCTCACTTGAAGACTTTTGTTTACCTTCAGAGAGTAAGCAGAACCTTTGAAACATGGCAGAAAAATACATCTCCTGTTTGCATTGAAAACATCCTAACAGTATTCATTAAAAAAAAAAAAATAAAAAAAAATCAATCTTTTGTTGGATTGATTAATTTATTTTTAAAGTAAATGATTTAGGACAGGCAAAAGGTTATAATCTCTTTACTGTTACTACCAATTGATCTAATAATAGGGAATTTTCAGTACCTCAGCTGGATTTTGGGCTTACTGTGACCCACACAGTATAAAAACAAGTATAAAAAAAGAGTTTAAAAATGTCAGTTAATATTCAGAAGATATTGTAATCTATATGAGCTAGTTTTATAAGAGCAGTGAAATAAAAAGATGATATTCTTGTGAGAAAAATCTACTTATTTAAAATTTTGATCAGCACAAAGAGCAAGCTAAAAGCATAAAAATTCATGTATTTATCAGAATCCTTTATTGTAAAAGTATTGTGTATAGATTATTCTTCTGAATGTCTTTCATTCTCAATACAGGATAGTATTTCTTACTATTCTTACTACTATTTCTTACTGATTCTTCTGAGAAAATTTGTTTTCTGCAGCATGTATTTTGTAAGACAAAAATGTGGTACTGTTTCAGGAAAATAGAATATTGGTTCCTCCAGATGTGATGAAAGGAATGATTCATAGGAAAAGAGACAATGCTTTTGAGGAAAAACTCATTCTTGCATATCTTTGCCATTGTCAAATGAACTGGGACAACATGTTTGTTACACAATAGACAAACACTTTTTTTTTTTGTGCATGATAAAAAGACTATTAAACAAGGCACACATTTGTGTTCCTTTGGGAGTCCCTTTGTGTTTTGAAGAAGCCTGGAAGTACAGACCAGAGAATCGATGACACTGGATCTACTTTGTTAAAAACAGCTAGATAATAGATAAATATGTTTACCTTGATAAATGTATTGAATCTATTTGACAAAGCTAGTGTCCCTTCTCCTCTGTTATATGCAGTACTTAGAGAGGTTACACTTTTTAAATTGATTTATAACTAGGTATTATTTTCTTAAAAGTTTCAACAGTCATATTTTCTCTGTTTATAGTTTGTAATAATTGTAAGAGAAGTTACAAAATCAAGAGATGTTGGCTAGTGCTAGCTTGACATAGTACCATAAATTATTTCTGTTGCCTCAATAGACATCAGGTTCAAAAATACTTTTCTAACTCAAATCGTTGTATTTATAAGGTTATCCCTCAAAACTTCTAACAATTATTACTTTCATATATGATTCTGCTAGTTTACTGAATTGCTAGAATTTTGACCAAAAATGTATATATTTGGCTTGTTTTTAACTGTGAATTAAAAAAAAATATAATGAAGAGTTTTCAGAATGCTTGCTTTTATAAGGCTCACCTGTTCCTTGTTATTTATTAGACTTCAATTTTCAATTGTAGATATTAAATAAATCTAATGTTTTGCTTTGATTACTAGTCTACTTAGCTAGCATTTTTTTTTCCCCTGTGTTTAATAAGTAATCTTACTGTAATTATGGATATTTATATATTTTGTTAACTATTTCTTTATTCCTCATTTTAGTGGAAACATTTTTTTTAACTTTATTAAATTGTCTGTGCTTAAGAAGAAATATTTTGCAGTTCACTAGAACAGTTCCTGAATAGACTGAAGACTGATATTTTTGATGTTATACATGGTATGAATATTACAATTCTTAAGAAATTAAAATGCTGAGGGTAATGCTTATATATTAATTTTTCTATAAAACAGATTTTCTCCAGGTGAACTGAAAGAAAGGTAGGTTTTAAATGCATATTTTGTTTTCATTTACAATACAAAATATGGAATGTAACTTATTTAAGCTATGACTTTTCTGGTATCACAGCACTACATGTAGAAATAGATTATGGTGGTAGGAGTTACTGAAAAATAAACCAACAAAGCACATGTTTCTTCTGGCAGGGTGTCTATCATGTCCTAGATCAGGAATTACTCCAGTGGTCCAAAGAATGTTATTAGTCAACCAGGAAAAAAGCAAAAACTGATTTTCTAAGACAACATAAAAGTAGGAGGAGTATACTCCCACTATGAGCAGAACATCCCTGAAATTTCTGTTACATTCCCATTTTCAAATTGCACACAAGTAATAAATGAAATTTAAGAAAAGCCAGTAATCAAATCAAGAGCAGAAGAGTGCAAGTCTGGCTTTGAATTTGGCAATGCTCCTACTCATGCCAAACAAGACTGATCATACTTACAGAACAATGCTACACCTGTATAGAGCATCCTTGGTTTCATCAATAGTGAGGCAAAAAGCATTCTTATATCATACTTCTGCCTCTGTGTCAAACAAATGCTCACTTAATTGTATCTTCCTCAATGATTTCGTAAGGTCTCCCTGAAATTGAATATAAACTTCTTTATTTTAAGAGGGAAAAAAGAGGAGAATTAAGTTTCTATCCCTGCACACACAAATATTACATTTGATATAAAGTATTTAAATATGGGTAGAAATACCTTCTGGCAAAAGAGTGGGTCTTACATATATTCTGTGTGAGTGGTAGATCAATTACCCAACTATATGCCTAACAATAATTATAAATGATTTTTCCCCTGTTGTGTTTTGAATGCACTACATTTTCCTGAATCTTCTCTAGGAATGTCCTGTTGTTGATGGGGATGGCGATGCTGATGGAGAAATACTTAGTATACATAATGTAATATATTTCATCATGAGCTGGACACTTAGCTACTCAACACTGAAAAGATTCCAACACTCTAGGCATAGTAGTAAACAGTTCTAGGGAGCTTTTTTGGGGAAGCTTTTTTTCCTAGAGACTTCAGTTAACAAGTCAGTGGAGGATTCAAGGATCAAACCTGACATGGAGAATGTGCCTAAATTGGATAACCAAAGGCAGACAGGAGATAATAACAATATTAAGAACTATCAGTCACCATGTACATTAATAGATAACTTCACAGTCCTGCACCTTGGTTTGTGTTAATGGACATGTTTGGCTTTTAGCAATCTTAATTGTATTGGGAAGAAAATTTCCATAAATATCCTGGAAAATTTATAGTATTCCTGTAGCTGAGTCTAGAGATATTTTTGTAGTATTGACAAAGTATGTAAGGCTATAAAAAATTTTGTCAGAACTTCAAGAAATAGTCTCATAATTATACCAACAATGGTATTAACTTCCATACCATTATCTACAAAGAAGTTTGTATTGAAATATCCTGTTGCAAAACAAAACCTCTTGGCAAAATGATTCGTTATTCATCTCCCATACTCCATTCCTCCCGTACCCCTACCTCCCCAGTTTAATATCTTGTTATAGGATACATAGATTGCAGTTTGAAGTGACTCCCTGTTAGTGTTTCCACTCACATAATTTCTGGTCAATACTTTCTCAGTTCTGTCCTGCCCTCGTAAAAGTACTAGATGAGTGTGTCTGTCTTTCCCTAGTGTCTGATCCAGATTAGATATTACTAACTCACTCACATCTTCCAGCTAAGCAGTTAAATAGGAAAAGTTGATATCCCTATTTAAGATGATGCTAAACCAAGTCTTTGAAAACTTTTCAAATAGATGAGGAACTCCTTCCACAACAAAGGGATGTAGATTTACAGAGAGTGTATGGTTTCTTCTTCTAAATCTCATTCAGTATGAAAACAGCAGGATTTTTGATCCTTTGGCTGTCAGGTATGTTCATGTGCATATACTGTAATAACCAAAAATGTTATCCTTCATATTTATCCATGATTTTTTTGTTAGTTTTGTTTTATGTGTGA
Organism: Tyto alba; assembly: GCF_018691265.1. Classification (NCBI taxonomy): domain Eukaryota; kingdom Metazoa; phylum Chordata; class Aves; order Strigiformes; family Tytonidae; genus Tyto; species Tyto alba. The sequence goes on from NW_024881275.1 coordinate 26,536,991, forward strand.
ATGTCTACACTTGCACATGCATAGTATTATTTTTTTTTTTAAATCTTCTCCATATAAATGAGGCCATTGTAGTTGTTATAAATAACAGTCACACTTAGAAAGTCACTTAATATAGGTATTGATTACTAACAATCAAGCATTTGGTTGTTACTCGGCAGCAGTATGGGATTTGGTTGATTAATCTTTTATTGTATAATTATTGTTTGAAAATTCATGAAAATGTTAGTATGGTAGTAAATGGTAAATGGTAAATGGTAGTAATACTAAAGAAAATTTTATGGATATTCAACACTATATAACTGTAGGCTGAGAAATAATACAACAGTGCTGATTATCTGATTTATAATGAAAGACCACTTGTGGAGTTAATCTTAGGTCTATGAAACGAGATTAGCAAAACAACTCAATTGTTTTAACTGTTGAATGTGCATTTAATTTTAAATGAAAAAATGGCCAGTGCTAAGGGAGTCATGATTCAGCTCTAGAATTTACCTCAAAGGGGGAAAGTAACATACAGAACAACCAAGCAGTTTTTCTCATTTGTAGAGCAGAAATGGGTAATTCGGCATTGAGAAGAACACAGTTTTTTTCAGCAACAGTGTCACATGAAAAGTGACAGATTACCTTTAACGGGTAAATGTGATTCACACAGAAGTCAATGTGTCTAATGTATACCAGAAAAACACCTTTTTTTTGCTCAGATAAATATTCCTGTAATGACTACTGTACATTTACTGTGTGTAATTGTAAGAGCACTATTTCCATTGTCTTTTGTAAGTACAAATTCAGTCTCTCATTTGGTCACCATAGAAAGCCTCTTTGTAGTAGTACAAAGCAACTCTATTTTGTGAGGTATGGGGGATGGAAGTAGGATAGAATACTGCTGCTACTATTACATATGCCTTGTGATCCATGTACGATCTTTCTCCTACTTGACCCATATGCCATATGTGTATTGATTCATTTGAAGATTCCAACAATTTGCAGTAAAACTACTTAAGCAATGAAAATATTTTCCTGATCAGGGAGGTAATTTACTACAAACTTTTCTCTGCATAGTGTATATTTCCTTCATCATGCTGATCACCTCACATTTGCATGTAGGTGATGTTAGGAGATATACTAACCTCTGATGACCTCTAACAAATTAGTGTGAACAGGGTAGAACTGAGTCTGCTGTGATACTATGGAAACACAGAAAAGTGGCGTGGAATCTGGTCTGGCACCTTCATGTCACTGAACATTTCCCTCAGAAGGCTATGTCCTGCATTATTCTGCTGTGTGAGTCCCATCTACAGCCCAGCTTCACATTGTAACAACAACCATTGCTTTTTTATCAATTTCTTTTCAGAGATAAGAAGAAGTGCTAACATGCATGAAGACCTTGTGGTCTTTGAAATACTATGTTGTTATAAAACATACAATTATTAAGAAGTCAATTTCAAACATTCTAGCTTGCATTCTGACAAAGGACATCAGAAGCCTTACATTCTTACAGTACTACACTATGTTCCTCTGCCTAGTAGGAAAACTTGCATTGGGTATTCATGTACAGTACCTTTCTTGTATATAAATAAAATAGCTTCACCTTTTATGCCCTTTACTTGCTTTAGCAGCATATTAATCACTTCAGAATGTTCCAAAATCTGATTTGTCTTCATATATAGGGGAAAAAAATCAGAACCAAGTCTACCAACAGGCTTTGTCTTATTTCCTCTGGTAGGATCTCACAATTTGATGGTCTCTTAACAGCTGTAGAAAGGAATATTCTTTGAAAATTTCATGCTGTAGGCAATTTTACCTAATTTGAGGCTGGGTTTGAGATATGAAGTCAGTTGATCTCTCTCCTAACTACAAACGATTTTTTGTACTGGAATTTCATTTACCTGGGGAAAAATGTGTATGTTGTGGTAGTAGCATTTTCATATGCAGTTAAAAGGTTATGTTAGCGCTTTTATTTTTTAAACGTTTCTAAGAGCTGTAAAAGAAAAATTGCTTTAGGACAACATCTGTTGTTCACAATTGAAATTAAATATAGTGACATATTGAGTGAAAGGGTGAGAGTGGGAGAAAAGAAGGGGGAAGCATTGAGAGAAAATCAAGAAGTCCTCCTTCAGTCATGTTTTTTTACTCTTTAATAGCTGAAAAATGTCTGTAATTTTTTAAAACAACAAAAGGTGCTTATTTGTACAATGATTTCATGGTAGCATTCTGCAGTGGTTGATTTCTGAAGGCTATCTTTTATTCTTAAAAGAGGATTATGTTTGGTCTTTTCATTGTTCACGCAGTAGTTAAATCAAAGGTTGCATTTATGTAGAGACAGGAAAAGAGGTGAGAGAATTGGGTAGAAAGTTCAAAGAAAGTATAGAAGGCATGAAGATGAGATAAATTAGGAAAAACAAAATATAAACATTAATTGAGAGAGACTAATGAAAGTAAAAAGAACCTTAATCTTTGTTGTAAAAAGAGTGAAAACAATATGAAATAGTGAATTGAGAATTTAATGTAAACCTAAACAATAGCAGAAAAATATCCAGATATGGATATCCAAATATCAAATATGTTAAAGACATATATAGGAAACCATAAAAAGTCTTCAAGAAAAAACTATATGTGAAAGCCAGAAACAAAATAAAGACTACATAACATTTGCTTTTTAATACTCTAGAAAGAATTAGGACACTGTAATAGTTATTGCTAGAATAACAAATGTACTGATTATTCTAGAACTAAGCAAAATATTTTCTAGGCTGGATCTGGGACCTGGTAAAAATTATTGGAACGTTTGGGATTTTTCTGAAGCTCCTACTAGACTAATTTCAGTTTTTGAAGCTCTCCATGTGCAGCACAGTGCTGGCTGCTCAAATGTAGTATGAAAAAAATGGCAGATGTTTGGAAGAGTTACAAGTCTAGATCTCAGTCTCCCCTTTACAAAATAGAGGTTTTTTTTTCCCTGTCCCTGTTACACCAACACTGCAAACCCTAACCTTCAAATGATATTAATGTGGTCCCCTCTGGTAAAAGATGAGGAGACCACATATCCCATAAAATAATACAATCCCTTTCAGTTGAGTCAGAGAAAACTGCTGGATCAGAGGATGAAACCAGTGAAACTTAACAGATTAAGGTGCATTTAAACAATATCCGCAGAAGATCAAATTCAAAAGATTGAAAATAGAAAGGACAAGGGAGATTTTTAAAGAAAATACCAGATAGAATTTCAAAAAAGTTGTTTTCAGATTAATAGTGTGAAAACAAGTTATATATCAAAGCCTAAGCATAAGAAATTTAGAGTAAAATTATGTTATTGTAGAAAGCTTTTTGAAAACTATTTTTTACAAAATGCAGTAGAGTAGATGCAAAAGAACATAGATTGATTCACCATAATGTGATGAATACCTTTCTTAGGAAGAAAATCTTGTAACAATCAAAGATTTCTTTCCTGAAAAAATTAGTGGTATGTTTGTAAATACTTTTGTAAAGTATGAATAAATATAATTAATTTTTCTTGATACTCTCCAGGTTCTTTATAATGTGATGATTCAGTCAGGTAATTTCCTCTGCTGCCAGTTTAAAGGTCTTATTTAATCATTATCATCTGTATATTCATAATATTCATTCTGGTTGAACTTAGTGGTCACATATGGTACTAGATAATGTAAAAAGTGATGGTTCAGTAGTGGAATTCACAGAGCCAATGTATTTACATTGTGAATTACACACTCCTAATATGATTAAGTATGCCAATTTCAGATAATCATGCAATGATTTCTTTAAATAATACTCTTCAATAGCCTTTTTTCCTGATTTAAACATATGTCCTGTCAACATGGCATCATGCATGTATACATTCAGGTACAGCAGTGCAGACTGAGAATATAAATCTTGAAACAGCACCAATCAGATTTCAATAGGCTTTATTATTTTACCTTTATGTGAACCTGTCCTGGGTTGAGTGAATAGTGGAGGTTTTTTGGTGGTGGGGGAGGGGGCTATAGGGGCGGCCCCCTGTGAGAAGCTTCTCGAAGCTCCCCCAGCTCCACGTCAGCTCCACTTCTGTTTGGAAACTGAGCCAATCAGCTGTGCTTCTGTGATAACGTATTTCAGAAGGGACATGGTGATGTGCAGTCGGAGTTTTGAGGAGGAGTTGCTGCAGCTGCATGAACACAAAAGTCAGTGGAGGAACGGAGGAAGAAAGGAGCGGGAAGGTGTGCCGGAGCAGAGACCCCCCTGTATCCTGTGGTGAGACAGCAGGGCGGCCCCCCCTGACACCCATGAAGATCTACGGTGGAGCAGACACTGATTTATGGCCTGTGGCTTCTGCCTGGTATAATCAAGGTGCTGTGCCCAAAGAAGGCCAGGGTCTTGTGGGAAAAGGTAGTTCTGCTTCTGTAATTCAGTGCTGGGAGGATTGCAGCATGTGGGGGTGTCCCACGCCCGAGCAGCTCAGGAAGGTCTATAGCTGTGGGAGAAAATCCAGTTGGAGAAAGTTAATGACCTACACAGGAACAATGTGGGGAATGCTGCAGCCTGTGGGAGGAACTCATGTTGGAGAAACTTTGTGGAGGACTGTCTCCTGTGAGAGGGGGACCACGATGGAGCAAGGGGAACAAGTTCCAGAAGCTCCCCCCACTGAAGATGCAGGAAGTGGCAGCGCTGACTGCACCCCCCATTCTCTGGCCCTGCGCCGCTGGGGGTAGGAGGTAGAGATATCAGGAGCAGAGCTGAGCCCGGGAAGAAGGGAGGGATTGGGGGGGAAGGTGTTCTCAAGATGTGGCAATGTTTCTCACTGTCTCACTCTGTTAAGTGTTGTTAGTGTCTGTAATAAATGTATGTTCTTTTCTTTCTTCCCCTAACAAGTTTTTGCCTTTTGCTAGTGACCATAAAGGGTGATTTTTCCCCATCCCAATCCTATCTCGAACCAAAAGCCTGTCTCTCTGTCCCTTCTTGTTGCCGGAAGAGAAGGGAGAGAGAGTGGCTGCATGGTGATTGGCTGCCGACCAGGCTCAAACCATGACACTTTATTATACTTGGTCTTTCTCCTGCAGATCCTTATACGTCAAAACAATTTTGGGACCAAAATGAAATAAAGTAGATACAACAGATTAAATTCTTCACATGAATAAATGTTTGTAGGAGTGGAGCTAAGCGGAAAGTTATTATTTGTTCCAAACATGCCTCTTGCTTTCTATCTCTCTGTATCCTTCACTTGGAATTTAAATGACCATTTACATTGTTTTACTTAAACTATAAATAATCTAATCATGATTGGAGAAAGGGTTATGATTTCTGCACTAAGTATTTTATCTGAAATTTTAAGATGCTGAAGACATTAAATGGTAAGGGAAAAAATCTTCAGCTGCTCATCAATAATATGTAAAGAACTTGATGCCTTACAGCAAAAATGTTATACATTGCTGTTCTACCAAAACTAAGAATAAACTTTTAGACATGATAAACTGAGCAGAAGCTGAAATTAAAAAGACTATATGAAGTAAATATTATATTACTTTGCACAGAAAGGTGAACAAAGAATTTGGCATTTAGTTTCATTTTGATCATCCAACGAGGTTGTGTTTATAGCTATTAAACCAGGTAACTGAAAGTTTTGGCAAGACTGAGCAAAGATGACTTTTTTATTGAAGATTTGTTTGTATGCAAGACGGCTGAGAAAGAGTGGTTTCATTATCTTTGATTAGAAAATCGGTTTTTCTCTTTGAGAAACTTGAAAACATACTTTGGGGAATTCATACAGATAAGTAAGTAAAAATAAAGGGGTTCATTTTATCATGTCTCTTTAAATCTCTACTATTGCTCTCACCTTGTCTTTTCACTGGAAACCTAGTGTTAATAATGTGGGCAGCCTGCTGTGGCCAGAACAGTAATTTCATAAAACAAGGTAGTACTAATGATGTCTGTGAACCCCATGGAGATATCTCGAAACTTCTGAAGGTTGCTTAATGAAATTAGGACTTTCTTTTTTGCTTGGAAATCTTTCACTAATTGGGCTGTATTTTATGGTGATGTAATACATGGTTAGAACTTACATCTGTGTCATGTCATTTTTAGTCTTAATCTCTATGCTCTCGATCTGTTTATTTACCGAGAACGATTACCCTTATAGGTACTATTATATATTCTCACTAGCTGAAATGGCCCTTAGAAGTTAAAATAATTAAGTATTCTATCATATTGACAACAAGCCTTACCTGATAAAAATCTGAGCATTAACTAAAAGGTAGAGTTTGTTCTACAAGAAAGGTTGGTATGTGTCACTGAGTTTCACAAATAGTTTTACGAGGAGCTAATTGTTCCATTTGTCTTAATTCAAATGATTAGAAGACCTGGTCACTAGGTTTGCCTACTCTGCAGTATCTTTTTGTCCACTGCAAGCTGCAGTGTAACAAGAAATGAAATTTGGAGCTGATCTTCATCCCACAAATAAAGTTAGTGCATCCAGATTTGGAAAATGACAGCAGTAATATTCCCTTAGTAAAGCTGGAGCTTAGCCTTGTTATACTTATTAAAAAGCCTATTCATACAAATTAAATCCATTCCATATCCTGGTCTCTGATGACAGCTCCATTTTTTTTCTTGTCTGGTTTGAATTACCTCAAGTCTGTACCCAGAAAGAATTTATCCCTTTCAAGAGACTTCTCCAAGTCTATAATAAATTCACATGGGTCATCCCATCAATGTGGTGAATTTGCATTATTATTTCATTATGAGAAGGAAAGAAAGAGGATTAGATCTCTTGCAGCATTGGCAGCACCTAATTCAACCTGAACACATGATTAAAGCTGGCATTTATGACTTTAAGTGTCAAAGAAAACTAATTGTAAACTGAGAGCTGTGGATAATTATGGCCTTTGCTATTAAGCTGTTTTTCTCCTATTTATCACAGGATAAACTACAGACAATATTACTGTTTACATTTAGCTCTTGGTTACTTGGAGCCTATTTATGCAAATTAAAATTGATTTGGATTGTTAGATTGATGGCTTTATGTAAACTTAGTTTCAATCATGCTGTAAAAAGCATGAAAAAAGGTGACACTTATGCTGCAATATCCATGACACCACATTTTGTATCATCTCACTCGTAAGTACCCTTTGTTTTTAGCATCTACCTGGTTAATTTGTTTCACATGAATGCTACTGAATATGTAAGTTGCTTAAATTACCTTCTCACAGGAGATATTTTCCTTTGTCTTTTATTGTCATTCATATGTTGCTTGCATGGATTTACTATCTTGTAGAGCTGTAAACATCATACTTTAATAAACTGCTTGTACATTTATAGAGAAAGGAGTGCCTGAGACTCTGGAATAAAAGTTATGATAACAATAGGTTTAAGATGTTTTGTTGGAAAACAACTACAGGAGTAGTTTAGGTTTCTTGTCTTTACATAGTTGTGGGGTTTTTTTTGTGGTTTTTTTTTTTTTTTTTTTTTTTTTTATTTGGTTGGTTGGTTGGTTTGGTTTGTTTTTTTTTCCCCTTCCACCTTGGAATGTATTCCAGATAGGGAAGATTAGACATGTGAAGATCTGGAATTTCTAGATGTTGCAAGTGATGAAAGCTACAGTTTTTGAACTTCTCTTGGGTTGCATTAACTGAAAACCAGAATACACTGACTGGGGTTTTTGGCCTTTCAAAAGAGTTATGAATTTAAAAAGGGGACATAAATAAGAAATAAAAAATCTATTGGAAAGTATATAAGGAATAACTTTATGTTGTATCACAATAAAAGAATTATGATCAACTAACAGCTGTCCACCAGACATAAATAGTTTTTCACAATAATGTATAATTTTTCATTGTCCCAGAATACTGCTGTGACCAAATATAGCTGCTTTATAAGAGTTAAATTCATTAGTGATCTTTAACACAACAGTCCTGGATGTAACTCTTGATCCAGGAATTCCTACCTCTCTAGTTACTGAAGCTGGAAGAGCTGTTGTCACCATTTCCTGTATTCTTCCCCTAAATACCTGTTGGATGTTGTAAGATAGAATGGACTTGAAAATGGATTTTTGATGTGTCAGTTTAATGTAATATTCACGGTTTCCAGAAGGAAGAAAATAATTACAAGGGACTTAGTAATATTGCAGCAGAAAAAATTATTTGGAGTGCAATAATTAGGAAATATCTTTGAGGTTTATTAGTCAATGAAATAAAAAGTAGTTGATGGCAATAGGCAAAACAGAACAAAAGTGTAAATATAAAAATACTGTTGGGATGTAAGCTACAGTAAAATACTGAAGTACTATGCATTGTGACTCAGATCTGAACCTAACTGAATTTATTCATCTAATGACCATTGTTTTCAGTTTTTAATTCAGTTACATTTGAGATTCTGGCCTTAGATAATATTTTTCTGTGTGTGAAGACAAACTTTCTGGTGGAATAGTTTCTGACTGTGACTAAACTGGAAAAACAAAGCCAAAACAACCTACAATAAATCCCTGGAAATATAAGTAAATGTGTTCTTTAGCTAGTGAACAAAATACTAAATGCTTCAGCCTTTGCTCTGGGGAAGCTTATGCTGCAGTTTTAACAACAGACAAAATACATATCCGTACTTTTGTATGGTGACTAAATCAAGAAAATGCACATTTTAATATGCTTGGAGAATGTAGGTCTGGATGTCTTCACATAGAAAGGTTCACTTAAATAATGAAGCTGGTTTATATTCAGTCCAAACTTTGTTTTTTTTTTTTCTGGATTTTAGTTAAAACTTTTCATTTGTGTGTATCTCTCTTCTCTCTGCATCTCATTGCTGGCACAGTTAATTTAGGCCATTAACACCAATAATCTGTGTTTGCTGGATGTTGTCTGTTTCTTGTGAAATGATGTGTGATATTTCTAATCAACTGTGCTCATCACTGAATCCATTTAGATGCCAAACTAGTTGTGAGCATTCCCAGATTAGTTTTTATGGACTTAAATGGTTATGATACCTAGACCAGTTAAATTAATCAAATTCAATTCAGGTCCAAATTTGCATTGACAGGATGCAAATGGTGACAGAATAATTTACGCTGTAGAAGAAATAGATTTCTTGTAGAGTATAAAATTAAGAAGGTTTTAACTGTTATTACTGTTTAACAGATTGGTGGCTCTCTCTAGGAGCTTGTGATGGAGAAACCCGATAACTCCACAGATTTCAGGTGTTCTGAAGAAACAATAATCTGATTCAAAATGTTACACTTCTGAAAATAATAAAGATGGAGTCATAAAGCGGTAACACATTTGTAAAAGCACATCAAAACAGAAAGTCAGACCCATTAAGTTACTTAGATAGTATGCTGACTTCTACAGCCCTACTCATTTCAGAGGCACTTGTGTGCTTAAAATTTCTGTCAATATCATGTCCAGTATTTAAACCTGTCAGCCATATGACACAGCCTTCAGGAACTTGGACTGGAGAGAAGAGCCCAGGAGAGAATATTTAAAATATTAAAAACATTAAACTGTAGCTAAGATAATAATGTCTTTATCTGCAAAGAGAGACTATCAGCAAAACTTACCAACAGAAGCAATATAGCTGAATAACTTCTTAAGATAGTGTTTGCCATAAGGTTGTAAAAGGTGAGGAAAGAAACAAAGGTCAAAAAGAATTATTTATTTTTGATAAACTCTATCACCTATGAAACAAAGATGTCTTGGGTGATTGGTATCTCACCAGAAATAATAGAAAAAATGAGAAAGTCCTTAAAGAAGCAGTATCTGTAGTAGAATTATAGAAAATGCAACAGAACCTTAGCAAATAATAGAAAAAAAAATATCTTTAAGACATAAATAAAAGCCAAATGAGGCTATAATATTTGAATACATAAGAAATAGTAGAACAGTGCTAGTACAATGCCTTTGAGAGGCTATCTGGCAAAGATTTAGGATATGGTAATTCTCTAAACTTGACTGTCTATGTAGGAAAGAGGTAAAGTAAAAATGAAAATTTGGCTTTTAATTAGAAACATCAGTTCACCAGAAATAGATAACATTTACCAAATACACAAATGGACTTCTTTGGCTATTCTAAAGATAATTGAATATTCAGCCAAACAGAAAAACAACTCTTGGTTTTGAAATAAATTTTGGTGACTTCCAATATCTCCAAATGCATGACTAAAGTTAAAGAAATTTACTAGTGCCATCATAATGAAGCAGGGGACTTCAAATTGATGTAAGGGATATTGGTTCGGGTAAAAAGTAGGACTATAAGAATCATTAGCAGGATAGCTTTTCTCACTCTGCAGATCAGTGACTTGTAGGAAGTAATATGAGACTTTGTTTTCAACCAGATCTGGTTTCTAAAGAAAGCTAAAGTTATGTATTATGATGATTCACATCAACCATAGGAATGAATAGATAAGGATGAATCTTTTCAGTTCAACACTAATAGAATATGAATTAAAAACAAAGCAAAACAAAACAAAAACAAACCCAAAGCATTTTCTAGTGGTGATACATTAAAAAATGTCCATCAGGAGAGAGTGTAGAACAAAACTATTTAACAGAAAACTGCAAAATGATCAGCATAAGACATTAGATCAGTCAGAGGAGGTCATAAGTAGTTATTCTGGTATGACATCAATAAAAAACAAAAATATAATTTGTATTGCATCACTGGTAATACCACAGATAGCATACAACTGAGAGGGAAACAGTACAACTAAGGACAATCAGAGCCTCTAGAATTCTAGCTATACAAAGGTCATCAGAAGAACAGTTGCAAGGGAAAAGGTTGAGTTGTGTCAAGGTAAAATGAATATATAGACTTTGCTGGTACAGGGATAGAACTTGGAGAGGTAAGACATGGAAACAAGGATAAATATACATGAGTAATTCAGTGAGCTCAAAACAAGAGTTTGCAAATTTGGAGGTCATAAAAGGAAACACCACAACGTGGTGAGGCTACAGATAGTTTTTAGAGATTTTTTAACTCTCAGAATTTAGAAAGGGATTTACATTTTTTGCTGGTAACAAGCATACTGAGGATTATTGTAGCAAGGTGATTATTGTGTTTCATTAAGGAGAAGGAAATTCATGTTTTAGGGCTTTATTTTTACTTGTTAGAAATTGACATAAGATCTAATGGGTGAAATAATTTCAGCACCTATCTACTAGGTGCTTCATACACTTTATTTCATCTATTGAGTGGCTAGCTCACTTCTGTTTTAGTGAGATAACACCCACAATTCAGAGTTTCTTGGTCTGTGGAAGGGCTCCTCTTGACTTTCGTAAAGTCTGGATCTGGGCACAGGGGTGTTTATATGAACTGATAGGAGGTAAGTAGATAGATCTATTACTTCTTGATGTCCTTCTGTCCGCAGAATAGAGTACCCCTTAAACATTTTCAAGAGTCATAGAATGACAACATTATTTACCATGAGAAATATAGTAATTTCAATTATATTTTTAAAAGATTTCCAAGTATAAATACTTATTTTCCTTGCATTTTTTTTTAATCCACTAGATTAAAAAAACTATGCAACAGAACCCTTTGTGATACTCTTTTTTTTTTTTTATTTTATGAATATTCATTTCAATTTCTCTCTGGGAAACATTGTCTTCAGCTGCTTTGCCAGAAACCACAATTTCTCCAGGAAATCAGACACTCTGATGACATTTTCTAATTCGGAGGTAGCAGATTGTCATAGAACTACTTCAGCTCATTTAAAAGATTTAGTTTTTCCTGGAGAATATATTTCAGCATTTTATAGTCAATCTGGTAATTAATGACTATTAAATTAACTTTCTTGCCCTGTATGTATGTATCAAGATGAAAAAGTTATTTTCTTGGTGAAAAAGAACTAGTAACACCAATAATAAATCTTCTTTTTCAGATTTTTCCCTAAACCACTAAATACATGTTTTCTTAACTCCAATAGAACCCATTAAGGGTGTGTCAGCAAAACAAAATGCTCAATTTGTCTGCAAGATAGATACATACAAAATTATGATCTCCAGTGAATATCAACAGAAGAAAAAGTGCTTATACTTTATACTTTTATTTCATAAAATACAGACAACTCAGTGAAAAAGAGTGAATACCATAGTGACTAAGAATATAGTCTGACTTAAAAGTTATGGTATGTTCTATCTTAGTGACTGAGTCACTTGCAAAAGTAGCATGAACTCATTCCCTTGAGAAAATGCCAGGGATATCCAAACAGCGTTATTGACAGCAGGCCTTGGGGATCCATTTTTTGATTGCTGTGCTCCATAGGTGTTTGTGGTGGATGTCCAGTGGCTGTGTACACCTTATTACATCAGTAGTGCTTATCTTCATGGGATTTATGAGCTTGTGTAGCTTTTATGTTGCCTGCAAAAAGCATTTAATTTTTCAGCTCATAAACCTTCTGTTTGGAGATCTGATAAGAATCAAAATCAAATTTCAGGGGAGTATTAGTTGCTTTTTGTTAATTATTGTTTTACTTTAAAGACAAGATGATTAGACTTTCAGCAGAACATATAAACCCAGTCTTGGACTGCCAAGAATTCATTAAAAGAAAAATAAAAATGTGGCAGAGGGGTCATTTTCTAGTTCAAAATACAATTAACAAAGCAGAATTGAGAATAAGTATCTACCAATTCTTTGACTAACCACCCCCTATAAATCATTTCACTGTTTAGCAGGACTTGACATATCTTGTGACTTCCTACACCACTAATGAAAATAATGCATGAACATTTGTACAAAACCTGCAGTGTTGCCTATAATACACCGTAGAACTAAACACAACATGAAATTACAATGAACTATTTGGAAGTTGTCTGTTATTATTTTTGTATTTTATTAGACTCTGTTCCTACTTTCTTCTTTCTAAATAATATAGCAGTGGAGGAATTTTAGAAGGCAAAACTCAAATAATTAAAACCAAAATATTTATTTATTTACATTCCTTAAAGGTACATTACTCTAAATTACTTTAGTCACTGCAACATACCATAGGGTGTGCACACAGCATCTCACCAGCACCTGAAATTCACCCTGAAGAGCAATGGCCAGTTTTTATGAATTATAGCGGATCTTTGGGTTGCAGCTAGTGTAACTGAAAGCAGCCATGGGCAGACTCTGTTTTCTGTGTCAGCCTGAGTTTCTGAACCAGGAACAGAAGATAGTATCAGAGGAATGTGTTTTAATAATTGTGTCTTGAAGTAGCACGGCTCGCAGTTTCTAAGTTTACATCAAAAAGAAATTGTTGTTGCTCTCTGACAGGGTTTACAAACATGACACTCTTCCTTTGTTCTTTTCTATCTCCTTTAGTTAAAAAGACCTGGGAATGTTTACTCCAGTTCCCTTTGTCTTTACAAGAAATCATCTGTAAAAACTGGGAAAGTTTGTGAGGAGAATGCCTCAGTGTTATATGATGTATAATATTTTTTCTACGTGACAAAGACTAACAGTTTATAAAGTTACCTATTTCTGAAGTCATTTTTCATGCTGTATTCTAATGAGATCATAGCCACTGACTGGAGACATCTGTTTGTTGATCTGAAATCCAGACGGACAGTGATGATCAACACTTCTCTGAAGTTCTTTGTGTTCAGGTCTTTGAGAGATTAATTTAAAGTTTCTAGCTATGAAAGGAACTTTATTACTGCTCTAACTTCTGCATACTGAGGTAGGGACACTCATCAAGGTTCCTATAATAAGCTGTTCTCAGACTTTCCCTCGAGGCAAAAGAGCAATATTATTGAGGCTTTTCCTCTAAGAACTCTACAAGCTCCTCATTTGTTCTTGGGTGATTAAACCTGTCATTCTCAAAGAATTTTTAAAAACATGTGACAAACCAGTGTCTGACTATTTATAAAAGCTCAGGTAGTTTTAACTGGCACAGTTTGAAGATGACATGATGATTTTTGAAAACACCAAGTGTTTAGTCAGGATTTGCATAGGCTAAATTAATCAGTTTTTCTCTTTGCTTTCCCAGTATATTTTGGTCGTTTCCAACATTCCAGAAGGTTTCTTAACGAGTCCGTTTGATTTTTGTGGTGGCACATTCAGTGTTTGCTTTTCCATTTGCTGTATTTGCAAATTCAGTCTTTTCTTTAGCCATGTTCATTGCCTCAGTGAAAAAAAATATGGTCTGAAGACACTGAAATTATTTTACTGTATGACTTGTGGATGAGTGCAGGCTTTCAAAATTGTAAAACAAAATCCCCAGAAAGGAGCAAAACCAAATAAATTTGGAATGAGTTCCTGGTGACTGAAATTTGCACCCTACAGGTGCCAAAACATTCTAGTCCTACTGTCACCTTCAAGATGAAACTATAAACATACTTTTAGTTGTCACAGAGGAAAGCAATACCCGAATGAGAATTTTATGAACTTTTATATGACCAATGATCTCTCCTCCTCACTCCATGAGGCATATGTTCACAGTACAATCTAATCAGCGTCTAAGACTTGGTCTGAATTGTGAAATTAAATGAATTATATGACAGAGCAGACACTGGAAAGTTGGCAGTGACAGATTACACTGGAATGCTGGTTAGAAATCTTGAAACTTGGTTGGTGTCTTTGTTGTATGATTTCCTCTTAGCCTCCAGCAGTCTTATTCTGACACTGCACAGTCCAACAGACTTTGGCACTGTCTGGACCAAAACACTTTTGAAGGACCCCAACAGGAGAAGACAGTCTGTCATTTGCCGAAATTGCAGATATTCCAATGGCTGAGGAATCCAGTATGTTTTCCTCTTTTTCTGTTTGATGTGATTATGGGTGATTTTGGTTCTTGTGGAAATTTAGTGACATAAACATACATTTACCTCATCATGCTTGCAATTCAGAAAGAAATTTTTCCTTCCCTTTCTAAAAAGATCAGATAAAAAAATAATATGTATGACTTATTTTATGTTCAGACAATCAAGAATAAATCAGCATAAATCAGGTGATTGATGTTTTGCTTGCTAGTAACAGCTTTAACTGTTCTTTTTTTTTCAGGCTTTTACTATATTGTAATACATGTGATTCAAAATCAGTAAACAGATCTTTCAAGAGGCTGATTCTAATTGCCACAGTCTTTTTACTACAGAGTTTATGGTGGCTGTGCTTATGTAAATAAGGCACTAAACACCCCAGATCACAAAGAGATTTCCATGTTCATGTCATTGATTTCAGTGGGAATTAGAGTTCTGAGTAAGAATTAATAACTGAAAATTTTGGTTGAACTAGACCTGTTGTTTCTCTGGTATTCTCTTAATAAAGAAAGACACAATTAGTCACTGTCATTCTGGAAATTGAGCATGAGCAAATGGCTTGAACTTTGAGTTGTAACAAACTCCAGGAAACTTAGGTATATATACACTGGAAACTATCTGAAAATGCTAGTGCTAGTGGGTATTTTTCATGCTGTGGCTGCTTCTGTAAGAGGCCAAAACCCAACAAAATATGAAGAATTAAGATGAAAATGAGAACTAAATTATTAATATAAAAAATTACTGTTGCTTTCTCTGTGCACATAACCAGACCTATTGAATTTTCTTTCATTGTTCTGCATAAATTGTTTCTGACTATACAGTGGGCTTCAGCAGGGCCATAGCTTTCAGGTTCTTGATTTTTCATAATTCACTCAAATGTCAACTCAATGGCATTAAGTGGAAAAATAGAAAAAAAATACCTTCACTTTTCCAGAGAAACAATTTTGAAAATCTATTTACATGGGAAATAAAGAGGCACTAAATCCAGTGCAGATCTGCAGCTGAGTACAAAAATCTGAAAGCATAATATTTTATTTTTCCAGATAACACAATACAAACTGTTATTTACTGCCTGAAAGGGCTGAAGAGTTCTGAGTTCCATGGAATGGGGCTATTTTTCTAATTTACAGTGTGGTAAAATAACTGGCTAAAACTACTTCTACTTTTTTTTTTTTTTTTTTTTTTTTTCCCTTAAGATAATAAACCTTAAACAGAGGCCTTTGTAAGAGAGTTTCAAAAAGTAAAGTACTAGTGTTTATTAAATAACATTTCATTTTCATTCACTTGTGCTAATGCTTCTCAATTTGTTCAGTCCTTGAAATGTTGTAAGATTTTCACTCCTACAAACTGTTTACTACTTGCCAAGCTACAATGCTCAAGTGAGTGTTCTATATGATGTTTTGTTGAATAATGTTATCAACATAGCTAAGACAGGAAAACAGAATTTCTATATGAAGAGGAAAACAGCTAATATATGTCATCTGAGTAAAACAAAGTAGAAAAGACATTTAGTAATATTGCATGTAGTTAATAAAACTGTGCATAATGTCTAACCACAAGATATCAGTGCTGCAATATAAGAGTATGAACCTGTCAGACTGGCACCAGTGAAGGCAAGTTTTAGTGGTTTATCTATGTCCTCCAACTTCAGACCATATAAAAGTTAAAGAGCCTGTAGATTTTCTTGAAGGTCAAAAAAATTAGGTCTTATTTCCTTACTGTTGTGCCAGGTGAGCATTTTTGCTACACAACTACTTTTGTATATTGATAGGCAAACTGAATTTGTACACCTGCAACACTGTAAAAGTTTGGACATAGTATTTACTAAGGTGAGGAAGTCTGATTTCAAAGATACATCAAAAGTCAGTGTCAGCACCCTTATGAAATTTCCAAGAATTTCAGCTTTTCATATTCACAAATTTAATTTCTCTTGGTGTAAAAATTCTATGTATATTCTAAGTGATTAAATCTCTGAGTAAGAAGAGAAGAAAATTGGCAAAATCTGAGAGACAGAAAAAAAAAACCTGCAAAAAATGCTGGCATTCATAAAAATATTCTGTCCAAAAGATAGCATCAGCTATTAATATTCATATCAACAAAATATGGAATTGTCTCCTAACGGCAAATAAAAAGTACTTATAACACTACAAAATAAGATATTCTATGTGCCTTGCTGGGATATTGCTTCAAACAGCTGAGAAATGGCCATATCCCAGCATGACACATAATAACATTTGTTGTTATTATGGAGTGGTATCATGCTATTAGTAGAAAACCCAAAACTTCAAACTAAAAACCTAAAAGTGAAAAATATATTCTATATCAATAACAAGAGATAAAATATTAAAATGGAGTAAATTGATGAAGAATATCTTCTGGAATCATAGAATTGTAGAATACCAGGTTGGAAGGGACCTCAAGGATCATCTGGTCCAACCTTTCTAACAGAAGCACAGTCTAGACAAGGTAGCCCAGAACCCTGTCCAGATGAATCTTAAAACTGTCCAGTGTTGTGGAATCCACCACTCCCCTAAGGATATTATTCCAGTGACTGATTGTTCTCATTGTGAAAAATTTTATCCTTGTGTTCAGTTGGAATGTCCCCAGGACTATCTTGTACCCATTACCCCTCATCTTTTCCATGTGATTCATTGTAAAAAGGGAGTCTCCGTCTTCTCTGTAGCCACCCTTTAAGTACTGGAACATGGCGACAAGGCTTGCCCTAAGCCTTGTCTTCTCAGGACCGAACAAACCCAGTTGTGTCAGCCTTTCTTCATATAGCAGACTGACCAGTCCTTTGACCATATTTGTGACCCTCCTCTGGACCTTCAGCCTCTCCACATCTTTTTTGTATAGCAGGGACCAAAACTGAACACAGCATTCCAGGTGTGACCTGACAAGCACTGAGTGGGATAATGACTTCTCTATCTCTGCTGGTCATGCCCTGCTTGATGCAAGACAGCATCCTGTTGGCTTGCTTTTCTGCAGCAGCACACTGGTTGCTCACATTGAGCTTGTTCATCTGCACTCCCAGATCCCTTTTCACAGACCTGCTCTCCAGACAAGTAAAGCCCAGTCTGTGCTGCACTCCTGGATTATGTTTCCCCAGCTGCAAGACTTTATACTTGTCCTTGTTTTTCTTGTTAGCCCACTCTTCCAGCCTATCCAGATCATCCTACAGAGTGACTCTCCCTTCAAAAGTGTCCTCTTCCCCACTTAGTTTGGCATCATCAGCAAACTTCATCAGGGTACACTTGATCACATCATCCAGATCACTTATGAAGATATTAAACCACATTGGGACCAATATCGATCCCTGGGGGACCTCACATGTGACAGGTTGTCAGTTTGAAAAATAGCTATTTACCACCACCTTCTGGATGCAACCTGTCAGCCAATTCCCCACCCAACACACAGACCACTTGTCTAGATTGTAACATACCAGTTTCTGTAGACCATAATGTATCAGTTTCTTTAGGAGGTGTTGTGGTTTGAGCCTGGTTGGCAACCAATCACCGTGCAGATGCTCACCCACCTTCTCCCACCCCCACCCCCCCAACCTGAGAATGAGGAAGGGAATTGGAGGGGTAAAGGGAGACTCACAGATTGAGATAAAAAGAGTTTAATAATGGTAATAAAATTAAAACAATGACAGCAATAGAAAATATGAACAGGCAATGCACAATGCAATTGCTCACCACCTGCTGACCAATACTCAGCCTGCTCCTGGCTAGCGATCATGAAATACCAGGATCCTGCAACTGCAATCCAGGAAGTGAGGGAGAGAGAGTGTCCCTTCCTGACCACCCCTCCTCTCTACAGTGAGCGTGGCGGTCCGCGGTATGGAATATTGCATTGCCCAAGTTGGGTCTGGTGCTCGGGCCATGCTCCCTCCCTGCTCCCTGTGCCCTGACACACAGGCAGAACAGGGAGAGTCGGGGAGTCCTTGGAGTCTCAGTACCAGCTGGAAACAGCCGTGTGCTACCAGCGTTCTTCTCACACCAAAACCAAAGATGGATCTAAACCACAGCACTATTCTATTTACCAAAAAGGAACATTAACTCAATTTCAGGACAAGCCAGGGCAGGAGGAGACTGTGGGAAACTGTACCAAAAGACTTGGAGAAATCCAGGTAGACAATGTCCACCACTCGCCCCACATCAACTGGGCAGGTTACTTTATCATAGAAGGCAATCAGATTTATCAAACACACTTTTCCCTTGGTGCATCCATGCTGGCTGTTCCCAGTCATGTGTTTCATCTGATTTGTGATGGCCCCCAGGAAGATTCGTTCCATAACTTTCCCAGGGAATGAAGTAAGACTGATCTTGATTTGATGATTGTCTTAATTTTGCTTTCTTCATGGAAAACAGTGATCTCAATACTGTTTCAAAATTTCATTTCTGTTATTCCTTCACACCAAATAATTTTTTGAGGAATTTTTTATTTCAGTTCATCCTCCTAGTCCCTTATAATCTTCTGAATTATGACAAAATCTGTGAATTTTAAAAAAATATTGTCAATTTATTTTTTACTCTACATCCCTTTACACTGTGAAAGTGCAGGAAATCTAGCTCCCATAAACAAAGAGCAGCCTCTGATGTGTGTTTCATACCAGCTAGACTATCAGAATCCAGCAGTTTGGCATGATTTCTTTCATATTAAAGCTATTTTTCTAGTAATCATGCCCACTTAAGTTGCATTTTATTCCTGCCTTTGTATTTGTTCTTCATTAGAAGGTTAGTCTGTGTCATTTCTAGAGATGATGATGAAATACACATGGTGATCATTATTTAGCCAAAGATTGCTATGGGCAGGTGTTGAGTACATTGTAGCTTACATTTATCAGAAATCTAGAAATTAAGATGTTTTCAGGTAGCACATGTAAAAGTTCACCAGGGCTTTTGTCTGGCTCCATCTAGATTGATATAATAACTACATGCAGGTGTCAATATGAATCAAGAAGCAGAAAATTCCTCTTGTAGTTCACTGTCTGCAGCAGGAATCAGCACTCAATAAGTCATGATTTTCAAGTGGAGTTGCTTAAAGTTAGCAACCTAAGCTACTAGTTAAATGACATGATAAAATTTCTAAACACAAGCTATTTGTGAGCAGTTCTTTTAATACTTTGAAAAACAATATACTTGAAAATATGTCAAGAGTTTGGGTGTAATGGCAGATTGTCTGCATAAAACATAATCTTTAGAAAGATTCTTCAGTTCTGTTGGAAGACATGTCACCATTCACAGATAGATATTGTTAAACCTTCCTAAACTACTTCAGCCAAGGATGTGATCTATAATACTAAAAAACTTGGCTCAGTCAAGTTTTTTTAATTTTTCTTTTTTCCAACTTATTTTCCTTCTGTCTGAGAAAACTACAGTGAAAGCTACCACCTTTGTTAATTTTTATTGAGACGTAAAGATCTTCTCACACTGAGACCCTGGAACACTAACAAAGCCCTGGGGGACCACAAGTCCTGTGTGACACCATTGAAAAAAATACTTCATGGACTGGGCTACTGTGGGTCTCTTGTCATATAAAAGCAGAGAAAATCAGCATGACAGCAGCTTCCGCTCAATTATATATAGCACAGGTGGCAGCTGCTCCAACAATTTCCGCTTCTTGCTCTGCTTAACTTTTCCCAGCAGTGGCAATGGCAGAAGCACTTTGACTCAAGCTTTCAAAGGTGTGAACCTCTGGAGAAATCTGGCACAAAATGCTATTCCACCAATTCAGCTAAAGGCAAATCAATTGCTGCCTGCAGTGGTGCATTTTTACCTTGATGAGCTTCTTAGAGAAATCTGAAAGTGTCCATCTGAAAATGTGTAATAAAAACTTTCTGCTGGTCTGAACTTGACAGATTAGCCTGTTGGATTGCTCACTTGCACATCAACAAGCATATAGATGTTTAGCATGAATGAATATGTTTAGCATGGCAGGAAATATTATAACAGACAAGAGATTCAGATCGTTATTGCAAAATGCAGAGCATCTGGTGGATATGAAAATAAAATTGCCAAGAATGAATTAGAAATATGAATATAGTTCTGAAATTGCTTTGTTGTTGGCTTATAAATCAGAAGGTGACCAAAGGTATATTCCACAGAGTGGTAGCAATTAGAAACTCAGGCCTTTTCTTCCATCTTTGACCCATTTGATGCTCAGTTGATTATGCTTTACCCTATTATAATTTATGAACTGGATTAGCCAACAGTCTCTCATTGTTACATCAGCTTAAACACTGATGTTTATTTGTTTCTTATTAAAATTGAAGAGTCACACTGAAAAAGAGTTTTTATGATAACCATATTTTGAAATTTTCAGCTTTATTTTGAACAACAAAATAGCATATTTTAAACAAAAGAAGATGTGTATTTCATCTTTAATTTAATCAGAAGTTTTATCCAATACTCATAACAACACCTGCAACAATTGAGGTTTGATATTACTGCAGCTTTGGACCATCCTAGATCCATTGTAAACAGCAGCAATAATAGTAGAAGAAAGAGGGTTATTTAGAAGTACTTGATTAACAACAATATACGCACTAACAAAATATCATTGTGGTAATAATGAGATGATGTGCCTGCTGCTGGTTTGAGTTGTGTGAGTTCCATTACAGTATTGAATCTATCACTTGCTGATTTCTGCAGTACGATCAGTGAGTTACATTTTAGTTTTGCTTGCATTGTACTGCCCAATTTCTACCACAGAGAAGCCAAATTAATCTACAATACAAAGAATGTAAGTTACAGATCTTCATTAAGTAATGAGAAAGGACATAAATACATAAATAGGGTGTTTAAAAGCAGGTCTCACAGTCCTGTTTTTTGTTCTATGACAGCCTGTTTGACTGTAATACCAATTATATACCCCAGTCATTCTGTGTGATGAAAAGAAAGAGTGTGTCAAAGGAAGGTTGTGGCCATGGTAATCTAGAGAAGATGAACTTTCTAAATATATCGATCAGGAAAAGAGAAGATGGGTTTGGGACAACTGAACTCTAACTTCTCTTGAGATAACATAGAAGAAGTTTAAATCATTAAATTCTGTATTCACTACAATCAAGTATTTCAGATGTCAAAAAAAAAAAAAAAATCCTAAAAGATTGTTCACTGGAAAATTCAGTTTATTATTTACCACTTCACAAAATGAGGAAGAGAAAAAGAGTACAGAGGAAAATATTCACAACAGTATTACCTGACTGCTAGGTGAGACATATGCACACTGTAAAGGTTAGTTACTGCTTATTTATCATTGGGACTAATTATTTTTTCTGTCTATTTTTATGAGCAACAAAAAATAAATGAGATTTTAGAGTGGATTTGTAAAAGGCAAAAGAAGTGACTTAATGAACAAGCCTAGTCACAATTCAGAAGGCACAGGAGAATCATGAAAGAAGTTGTGAAATTATTGTCTGTAAGGGAAATGCATGAAGTATTAATTTCATAGAATTTTCATCCTTAGTGCAGCATAAGGTTTAGAGTAGGATATAAAGAGTTTTTGTGACATAGTGGCTTGAAGGCCAGGATGAGCGGTCAGATTTTGATCCACAGCCCAGGTCATTTAGTCTTCTTGGGTTGATGTTTTTGAGTGCTCAACCATAGTACAGAAAAATATCTTTCTGTGATATTTTTTATTTTCGGTTGTTACCTACCCCTTTACTATAAAAAGAATTGATCGTTTTCCTTTGAAAATAAAATGAAAAATGACTAAAGAATAATTTTGCAAATCCAGCTGGTTTTCTATGACAAAATGTTTTATCAGATTTGTTTAACTCACTAAACCCCAAATTCCATGAGATTTATTCTCTCTAAACTACATAAAGTACTGCTACTAAATGAAAATACTATCACATAATAAATCAGTATATCTTCTACTCAAATACATAGTCTTTTCAAGGTGGATAATGTTGCTAGGTGTGACAGTGTAAATCAGGAACTTTAGTAGAATAATTGGAAATATATATTTAGAAAATAATGTAAAGAAAGTCTTTGGAATCCAAATCAGTCTCCATGCCTGCATGTCCCATGTGCATAAACATATTTTTCACTGCAATATATTTTATCAAAATAGTCTATTTATCTGTGAAGCAGTCAGCTTTAATTTACAAGATTACATGAATACTTTATATCGTACTCTTATGTGGATAATAGTGACTGCATTCCTAAGTATACTAACATGGCAAACATTCCTGTCCTTTGTGTTACTGTCTCTGCCATGAACTCTCAGAGGAATCTTATTGGAAACAGTATAGAACAATCATCTTTATATTTATTACTACAACATGGGTAAGAGAGGAGGAAATACTAAAATTGGCAAAGAGACATCTCTGTTCCCCATCAAAGAAAAAACTGTAATTGGAAGGAGGTGGGATTTATTGTTTCTGTTTTTCTCCTTTAAAGTTTTTTTGAGGCTCTTTTCAGATGTCAGTTGGAGTTAGTCTTGACTTTCACAGAGAAATCAATAGTTCCTCTGTTTTCACATGACTCCAGGATCTAAGATGCTAGAATTGATGCCCCGAGTAAATAATCAGTACACTTCTGTTTTCTTATTTTTTTTTTTTTTGTCCTTCATACTTCATATTACAGTGTCGCCCCCAAATTTCAGGCATTCAATCAAGTCTAAAATTTTCTTCTAATGAATAAAAAAGCCCACTTGCTCTGTTTCATACAGCACTATTTGTTCAGTGTTTGAAGAATGTGTGTTAAAATGGGATATTTCTTGAATAACAGCTGCTGAATAATTTTACTCGTTCAGCTGTATCAGGAATACTGGCCACTAAGAGATCCACTATAAATTCTAGTTTAATCCAAAATTCCACAGAAGTTCTCAAGAGAAATGTGCACAGCAACACTTCCAAGGCACAGTTATTAAGTCATGCTGGTTCAAACAGAAGTGAACTCTGACATGAGCAGAAAGGAAGCTTTCACAGCTAGGCTTCCTATTGCAGGACTGCCAACTTAAATCTTCTTTGTGAGATCAGGACAGTTCTAGTTTGCAGCCACCTGACACAGTCTCCTGTTTATGATGGATGTCAGGTTGTAGCTAGCAGTTGCTGGGAGTGAAGGAGGAAGTAAACCAGCTATTGAAAGGGGAACATTCCTAGAGGAAGGGTCCAAGAAACATCCCTATAGAACTTGCCAAAGCAAAGGAATCACAGTTTAGACATATGTGAATTGCAAAGGAAATCAGAATTTAGTAATTTTCTCACTTCCAGAATCACTTTCTCATTAAAATACTCTTAAGAACATGTAACATACACACATATACATACATTATATACACATACACATATGTGAAAATTTAATGCTTGCCACTTTAACAATAGGTAAAAGTACATTTTTTTTTTTTTTTTTACGTATTACAGTTAGGCTAAAGAAATATCCTAACAGCTTTCCCCAGCTTTTGTCAATTCCAAGGTTTTTAAAAAAATTTGAGGCTGTTCATTATTTACTTATTTAATGCTAGATTCTGCCCCATCCTTAATGCAAACACAGGAGAAAAGAGAAAGACATATACATGCCTATGTTCATGCTTTTTTCCCCGTCAGAAAAAAGCTGCCATATTCTCAGCTTACGTATGAAAATGAAGCAGCCCAATGCTCTTTCCTTCCTTATCACACACTTTGCAGTGCAACTCTAGGTGTGCACGTGGGAGTGTACACAGTGACAGAAACAGGTCTGGTTTAATTTATTTGTTTCTAGAGGCAGTGGAAGGAACATGTTTCAATGGCATTATTACACAAAGTGAATTCTCTGTCTTTTCCACAGTTCTTCCAGCTGTCTGCACATGTTCTGCACCAAGAATTACAGGAAATAGTATCCTAGTGAATGCCTTCTGATGACAAACCTGGTTGTTTGAGGGCAAAATGATCATTATCCCCTCCTTTGTGCTAGTTAAAAGATGTATGTGGGGCAGGACAGGTCAGAGAAACAATTTGAGAGGAAAGAAATAAATAAATTAGAAAAGGTTTTATAAGTTGTCTGACTGGCTAGGGTGTACAGCTAAATAAACTAAATGTTTACTAGGTTGATCTTTTGCTCTTCCCCATTTTTTCTTTTTTGTTTTTTTTTTTTTTTTTTTTGTGAAATTTCTACAAACAACGTTCTCATTCTTTTTGAGCTTAAATGTTTGCTTTCTGTACAAACCTCAAACCATTATGCAGTTGTATAAAACTATTTTGGATAAGCAGCCTAAATCTGTTTAAATCTCATTTGCCTCATAATGATATATACTACATGATGCATGGTTATGACATTGTGTCCACTTTCTCTCAGTTTCATTTCACTATATAAAGGCTTTATTGTGTTTATTGTTTTTTGTTAGTTTGGTTTGGCTTGGTTTGGTTTGGTTTATTTTGTTTTGTTTTGTTTTTAATATGGCAGGGGTCTAAACAGACCTTTTGCTTAAAGAAAATTGGACAATGAACTTCCTAAGCTAACTTTTTCATAGAATTGTCTTAAGCAGAAGTAATTTAAATCTATTCAAATCAACAGTGGCAAGAAAATGAATGGGTTTTTGTGATAATTAAGGTTATTTTCACTTTCAGCTCGGCCATGTGTAAACACAACAACACTGCAGATGCATTTCAAAGATTTTGGTCCTATTTTGATCTCAAGTACTTACAAGTACATATCTTGGTTTTCCCACTGATCTTTTGTGGAGTTCAATGCGTATGTATAATGTGTGACATTCAGGCTTTTGTTGGCACCATAGCAACAGTAGTGAGAGACCTAGACAAACACAGAAAATATTTTGAACTTTGAATATGACAACCAGGATCCTTGGTGTTCTCACCAAATAAGGGATAGGACAACACCTAGGAGTAGGTTTTGTGCTGAACACACTGGAAAGGTGACAGCCTTCACCCTAATGAAGCACTGAAGTGCTTTAATTTCTGGAAAGTAGATAATACATGCATCTTAGTGCATTCTACTTATTGTTAGTGTGCTCATTTCTTGCAACCCTGAAAAAGTTACTCATTGTCTCTTGTGCTCTCAGTGCTTCAAACTAAGGACACAAAGGAAGCTGCAGGGGCTCAAGACCTTGGTTCTTAGTACAAACCTGATTACAGTAAGGTTGAACACCATGACTGCAACACTAATGACTAGTCCTATGAAAAATTATGCCCAACAATTCTGTAAATTCTTTGTCTTTGCAAGAGTTTTACTGAATTGTGTTATAACCTTTCTTAAAATCTTTCACCATCTAAGCATCCTCATCTTTTAGGAACTGAGTACTCAGGAAGCCATACAGTACGACATTGATACAGATATTTCAGTTCTGTTCTTTAGCTACTTCAACAAAGCATACTTAAAAGTATTTAGGAGAAATCCAAAATAATATAAAATAGGCTGCCATGCAATCAATTCAGCTGTTCTCCACATAGAGATTTGTCTTCCAGTATATTATTAATAAAACACAGTGGGCATGAATTCGAGTTGGAAACTTTATTGACTTGAGGAGCAAAAATGCTGTTATACTTTACCAAGAGGTTAGTGGTTGAGACCAAAATGTTTTTCATTACGTTTCTGCACAGAAAATCAGGATTAGAACACCTTTCTTTAGGATTAAGCAACTACTGCAAGAGATGGTTTGTATTTTCCCTTTGTAGCTCTTGTTGAGAACACCTGCTGTCAGAGTGCTGAAAGTCCTTACAGTTAGTGACATACATTCTGTTTCTTTCTTTTATGTTTTTGGTTTTAGTCTTTCTCTTCAACATTTTCTGTATGCCTTAGTCTTCAGGGAGAGATTTTCTGACTTGTGTTGCTGTGCTATGCAAACATAATTTATGAAAGCTTAATGAAGTTGTCACTTAATAAGACATTTCATGCTCATGTCAGATAGGTAGACATTACTGAATAGGTTTGCATTTTGCTAGAGAGAGGACACAAATGATCTCTAATATCACTTCAGAGATTCCCTGGGATTATAAAGAAATAAATGGATATATTTCCCTCCCCATTTTCTTGTATTAAGTCTTTAATGTGTCGATGGATAAAGACATTCTTCTTTTTCTCTTTACTACTTTCACTTCTTTAAGACCCTCTTTCTTTCTGCTTTCTAGACTCCTGTTAAATGATTTCAAAGGCTATTAGTTCCTCTATCTTCCCTGAACTTCATCTGCATCTCTAACATCTGGCCCTCTGGCAAGCTTAATCACTACTCAGCTACACTACTATCCTCTGGTTTCTAATCTGTCTTCTGCCTTCTTATACAGATTGGCTCTTGCTCATCTGTGACAGTTGTCTCAATTTCCCATCCTTCCTCCGTTGTGCTGTAACTAGATGTCCTATTTACTTTTCAAAAGCATGAATCAAGCAAGTTGTTCTGAACACACTTATTTGTTTGGTCCACTGAACCAAAAAGGATTTGGGGAGGTATTTGGAATTATAAAAATTATGGAAGTTATGAGATCCCTCTGGAGTTTAGTCTTGAGATATACGCTGAGCAGCTCAAGCATTTCAGTGCTATATAAATCTATACTAAGGGTCTGGGACTTCAAGTGTTCCAAACACAGACATTTTTAATCTGTTTTTGTACTCAAACACCTAATGCGTCAGCTAAGTGTCTAAGAATATTTCAGTGTAGCAGGAGCTCTTAAATGATCCACATGCAGCAGCTATATTACTTCCAGATGTGAATTGGTACATCTGGCTATATGTTACTATACATGGATATTCTAGTTTACTTGCTTCAGTCAATATTAGAATGGGATTCTGCTTTGTATTCTACTGGGACCTGTAGAAGTGTTTCATATTCCCTTATCTATCTAGCTCTCTCTGTATGTTTCTGGTGACTCATGAAGGGAGTCTTAACAGTTCAAAGAATGATTGTACAGGAATAGCCCTCAAAGACTACAAAGTTAAGAGATTGTGGAAGGCTTTGAAAAGACCATACTGGGTAAAAGGGTAGGCTGGAACATTAGAAATTATTTAAGAAAAAAGAAAAACAGAAGCAGAATGTTTGGTAAATGAGAGAATTTACCTACAAAGTGGTCTGGACCAGCCTGAAAAAAATATTATGTTCTTGTTTGCAAGTAGCCATGTCTAATTGTACTCAGTTAGAATTTCTCTGAGTAATTCCAGACTTTAATTTTCATTAAGACCTCAGAGCAAAAACATTCTGAAGAGAAAGGCTGATATAATATTTCCATAGGAAGAATATAAGGTAAGATAGATGAACAAATGCAGCATTCAAAAAGTAAACCACAATCTTCTTTATTTAGACAATGTTTGACTTCTTCCTTAACTTTCCATCGGGAGGTTGCAGTAAATGATAGCAGTACTGAAAGCATTTAATGATCTGTGTGATTTAATTTTCAAAAATCTTTCTGCTGGTTGTGTTCACAAACACCTATTGTAAGTGTCAAATCCATATGTGTGATGATTCATTTATGACACTTGTCTAATTTTTGTATTAGGTCTGCATGGAAAAGGAATCTGATTATTTCATGTTGAATCCCTAACTATGTTTTACTTTTGACTTATGGACTTCAACTGTATCCCAGCCTTGCTTTAGTACTATATGAAAACCTAGGAACAGTTTTTAAAAATAAACAACACTGTAAAAATACCCTTGGTTTTATATACATTTTTACCTTATTTCCACTGCTTGGTTAAAACTTTTTTCCAAGTTCCTATCTTATTAAGGTTTTCTCCATTTTTTTCTTTTCTTTTTTTTTTTTTTTTTTTTTTCTTTTTTTAAGTGAAACATGTATTGGTTAACCCCCTCTGTAGAAAAAAGTACGTAAAAACTGTAAGTGAAATCTCACCAGCACTGGAAGAGCTGTATTCATGGTACCACATAACTAACAATTTCATTCTCAGATGCTTATACAGAAGTATAAGAGAAGGATTATTTTTTATTTCAAGGGTTGTAAAGGCTGAAACCCATATTTTGTGTCTTTGAATCCTGTAACATCTTACTTAGGCCTTTTCACTTTCTGCAAAGGGGCCACACCTTCTGTGCAATATCAAATTCAAATGGTATTGCTAAGTCAATGACACTAGGTGCCACAGCCTTCAATAGTTTCGGGTTGACACTAAGAATTAAACATTATACAGTCTATTTCCTTGATGTCCTGGTACCGAACATATGTAAGTTCCTGATCTTGATCTTCAGGGGTCTCATTAGGTTTGAAAGCAGGTTGTCTCAGGGATTTAATCTCTTGAATGTCAAGATTAATTGGGGAAACAAAACTCCCTCACTGATAACAGGGGAAAGAATGGCACAAATGTTCTTTTAAGGAGAGACATTCTCAGACCTTGACATGGAGCTCCTCTCTGCAGATATGGGAGATGTTCAGGCAGAAATGTAAACATTAGCTCTACATATCAGTCTTTCTACACTAATTGCTATTTCTAGTAACAGTAGCTAAGTGATGATACATGCAAAGGCAGAGTGAAGAGAAAAAAAATGCAAGCTGTAGAGGCTCTCATTCATGCAAACCAATATAGTATAAGGATTTCCTCTTATATGTATATACATATATAAAAATATACTCGGAAGACATTGAAAAAGTTTTTCAATGTCTTTTTCATTTTCAGTGAGAGTATGAGTTCTTCAGCTATCAGATTTGCACAGATTCAAAATGGAAGTCAC
Source organism: Tyto alba (assembly GCF_018691265.1). Classification (NCBI taxonomy): domain Eukaryota; kingdom Metazoa; phylum Chordata; class Aves; order Strigiformes; family Tytonidae; genus Tyto; species Tyto alba. Next base: position 26,566,309 of record NW_024881275.1, read on the forward strand.
CCAAAGAAATTATAATTGGAAGCTGTATTAAAAATTATAAAACTATAAGTTTAAAGTTATACTTTTAAAAAACATTTAAGTGTTGTTTAATGTGAAAGTTAAAAGCTATAAGGGATCAGACTAGACAAACTTTCCTAAAGATTTTGTACCACTAAATGTCTTTAATAGAGCCTTTTTTTAACTACCATAATGTTCCAGAAGCATAATGACTGATTCCTACAGGTAATTTAGCTATTTACTACTCTTTGTAGTTTTCAAATTCTTTATTTATTTCTTACCAAGTTTCTTCTGATGGTTCTTATCTTCTGAAAAGACTTTTTTTTTTTTTTTTTTTTGTCTTTCCCTTTATATGAACCTTGCTAGTTTTACCCTCAGGACAAATCAGTGACCCAGGTGTGTGGTCTCTTATCTAATCATCATTTACCTGTGCCTGGTCTACATTTCAAAAGGAGTATTCTTCCAGGCATTTTTTTTTAAAGCAACCTCTGAATTTTATTAAGATGTATGACACAGGGAGAGTTATCTAAAAGCTTGTAATAGAATTAAGCTGTTCACTTTTAAAATTCTTATTGGTCATACTGTGTAAGTAGCATTCAGGAAGTGGAGCTTAGACTGATAGTCTGTGGAAACTTTCTGTGTAAAATGCAGGTTTTAATTCACAACTAATCTGTTTTTCTATCTATGACAGACTCAGACTGTGTAGTTTCTGAGTGTAGAAACTAGCATACTAGTCTGCATTACACACCTGTAATTTCAGAGAAGCAGGCTGAAAATCCAGAAAATAAAGTGGACAATGGGGAAATATGAATAATTCTGTCGAAAGACATAGTGAACTCTTTGGGGTGAATCTCCACATGTGTCCTGATATCTAAGTTCAGGAAAAAAAGTCACTGATGGAATTATTCTTCTCTGTCCTGGGACTCAGCCTCTGCAGCCACACAGAGGTTTGTGGCAGCCCTGGAGTGACCTTGCTTTGCCCATGAGAGGCTTTAATTGTGACCCTGAATGTATTTGTACTGAATATCTATTGTGCTGAATTCTTTATTTACCACCAAGAATTTATCATCATATCTGATGTTACACTAAAGCATGAGGCCTGCCAAGATTCGCTGTTATCAGATAGCTTCCGAGGAGGTTCACAGCCCTCTGTAACTCTGGGGCCATTTTTCAAACACTGAAGACAGATTAAAAAAGAAGGCTACTTGAAGCTGTAGATAAGATGACAGTGATTAGCATGAAGTGTTATATTAGATTCCTGGCTTAAGACATATGTTCAATGCACTATTTGAATTACTTATCTGGAGGGAACCTTTCAAAAAATAATTTTTAAAGTGTATGTGTGTTTATATGTTTTCATGTCATAATTCAAATGCAAATATTCATTTATTTTTATATCAGAGCCTTGACTTTTTTTGTTTACTTCCTTTAGCTTCACTTTTTGTTGCTGAAAAAAGGTGGGATATAAAAACTGCTGACTGGCTACTCTACTTGACGTACAATCAAGAGTGGACTCTGAAGTTTGACAATGTATCTGCATTTTCAAAGTGTCCACTATCCCTTTATCTTCGGTTAACTAGGAGTATCAGCCTGGAGGTGTTTCTGTCTTCTCTACCTGTTCAAGTTTAACATGTGGGGAAGTGGAAGAGATCCTTACATCCTCTTCTCCCTCCTGTGGACCTGGATTATAATTTTAATGCCAAGTGAGTGCTTCAGTAACCTCAGCCCTCTATTTAACATAAAATATCTCAGACAGAAGAAAGGGTGTGCACTATTTTCACACTAGAAACAGGGAAACTATGTCCCTAAGTAGAAAACTGAAACCAAACTGTGTATCAAAAGGCAAAAGCAAGCAAATCAAAGCCAGGGACAGATACTGGAAAGGGAGAAAAATGGAGCCTGCATAAATACATGCTTATCACTCAATGATTTTATTCATTTTTTGAGATGAGTACAGTCAGAGTGAAAGGATATTTATTTACAGAAGATTTTCTGCTAGGCCTGCTGTCCCTGATAGCAACTTTTGTTCCAACTGGAAGTATGTAAATAAATAAACCCCTCAATGATTAGGAGGGATTGGAATAAGCAGCCAGGGTGGGCACTTCAAAAACTTATTAAAGGCTTAGCAACTGTGTTCCTGTGTCTGTTGTGCCCTGCTATTTATTTTTTATTCTCAGTTTTTTTACTCTTCTTTTTGCCCATGGAAATCTATATTTTTCTATAATTACCACAAGCAAATCTTTATCTGGCAGCTCATGCAGTGATTAATTGCATTGCTTTTATTGCAGTGGTGGGTAGATTTTGCATACCCTTTGTTTATATATAGCATTTAATTTTCTGTATTACAGGCAGTACTAAGTAGTTTGCTTGTAGTAACATAGATAACAATTAGTTACACATGTTACCAAACTGGAGCTCTCAGGCTGCTCGTGATCTTTTTGAGGCCTGCATACTTCTGCTTTATGGGTTTGCATAACTACCATAAAAAGTGAAAGAAATGCCATCTATGTATGATAGAAAATCGTCTTTAGAGTGTGCAAGTTAGAAACAAATTCTTGCTTCTCTCTCCTAAAATTTGATACTGTAATAGCTTAAATACTGGATGAGTCATCCTGCTTATTGAAAATGGAACTGCCAATAAAAATGCTAATACAGAAAATGCAGTTCTTCAGCGAAGTACAGAGTGAAGCAAATTGCCAGGCTGCTGGGGTTTAGGACAGATTTGGCTATGGATTCTCTGGTATGACTCTAAGCCATACCATTCTATTTAAAACAGGAAAAAAATATTCAAGACTGCTGATTAGTCTTTGAAAGACATAAATACTGATTATATGTGAAGGCATTGGTCTACATATGATAAAAATCCACAGTATTCAATATGTGGGCATGACCTGTGTGGTTTCAAGTGTCTTGTATTTGCTGTGAGTAACTGTCAGAAATCCTTTGCAAAAACCCTGAGGGTTTAGGCACTTTCCCTACAGTACCACAACAAGCTTCCCAAAAGCCTTCATATGTGTCCTAGAAAACTGAACTGTGGTGCAGGGTATTGCAAGAGCAGCTGAATACCCCAGTGACCACAAATGAATGGGATGCCTGCTAGATTACTCATTTTCTTACAGATCAAGTCAACCAGATTAAAAAAGAAGGCTTCTTGAAGCTGTGGATAACATGGCAGTGATTAGCAAGAAGTTTGAACTAAAAGATCCTTTAGAAAGACTGTACTTACCCAGGGGAATTCTTCACAGCTGCCTTTGTGTCTTAGTCGGATTTGGAATATCTAATGAGCCCTGGTGAGTCCTTACAGGTAAATCTTCATTGTACCTATTTCTAAAGATGACTGCCTGACTGCCAGAGCCACCTGCAGCAGCTGTAGCTCAAGTGGTGCTCCTGTAGATCTCCTGGGAGTTTTTTCCCTGTTGTTACTTTCAGATTCCCTACACTCATTTTATATTTGGATGATGGGACATCCCCCAGTGATAGGTTTATTATTATATTCTTTCCACTTCCCTTTCCCCTGAAATTCCTTTAAACAACATTTCTATGGTGTTTCTGTACTCTGAGGCAGTAACAGGAGAAAACAGCCAGAAGACACACAGGTGAAACTTTATATTGTGAGAGATATGAAATGCAGAGTCCTCTCAATGGTGAACTTGGTGCTTTTTTGTGGCACTGTGTAAGAACTGAGCATGACATTACAGGTGTCGAATTTAAGTACATAGTACCTGAACTATTTTATCTCTCTGTGACTCTGTACACATGCATGTATTATAAGAAGAATTGTATGGGAGATTCTACAGCCATTATTTTTCCCGTATGAGTAGCAAGCAGAAACAACTTCAAAGGTTTATATCCCTTTAAGAAAGAACAAAATTTGTAAAATTTGGCCTCATTGAAGTGCTATTTAAATATGAGCAATATCCTAGCTATGAGACCCAGTGCTAACTGAGGGTTGGGTCCAAAGATTACAGTCATGTAATTTGCAATACTCAAGGCTACATCTTAATAAGACCATCTGGAAACTGAAGCTGTTTCAGAATAGGGTTATCCACTTTCCCAGAACAGTTTCATGCTAATTGTAATCAGTCAGTGTGTGTGCTGCACTAGCAGCTTGTTAGTTTCTAGTTGGGGGTTGTTTTTAACCTATAAAACTCTGGGGCTAGGTGTTTTGCTGCTGGTGTAATCTATCTAGAATTAACCTGACAGTCTCATTCCTAAGTGATCTGGGACTTGGTTAGCTCAGAGAGATGTACAAAGCCTATCTTAATTTTACCAGCATATGAGAAAGAGGTAAATGAAAGATTTAGGATGAACAGAAGTTATTATAGCTTCCATCATGAGGTCAGGTAAAAGTCAGTTTTGTTTTATGTGAGTTTTACTTCTGAGAGTGTGTTAGATAATCCTCATAAAAGTACTAGGGAAATAGATAATGCCTTCACAGGAATTGAGACAAATATATAAATTATTTTCAAGTGAATGTATTCATTTGAAAGCAGGACAATTAAAAAATAATGCAGGTAAAATTTCTAGCCTTTAACTCAAGAATCTTGAGTCACCTGAAGATAAATTTTCACAGAAAGATCAACCACTGAAGACTCCCTTTATTATTTGTGGGAAACTGTAAAACTGAGCCACTCCTCCCATAGATTAACTGGAGAACTAAATGTGTTTTTCTATGAAGAAATATAGTAGATCTGATTCTAATACCACTTATAGACAAGTTAGGAGTAATTTCTCTGAGGCCAATGAAGTAATACCAATTTAGAAAATATATAAGGAATGTTGTAGTGTTGTAAACACTATGCAAATTTATTTGCATACATAAAGTATTTCTGTGCAGAGTCCAACAACTGACTTTGTTGACCTGTCCTACATAAATACTCTGTCTGTTTAAATAAGGGATAAAGAGACTGTATTTGTCATTGCACTCAGTATAGATGACAAAGGTGACAAAGTTTGTGCATACATAAACATTAACAAACAGTGACCTGACACAGATTTCTATTTTATTTCCTACTTTTTTTCATAAGTTCAATTGCTTTAACCCTTAAACTTCAGGGCCAAATTGTCCCTTGAGATTTGGAAAATGAGATGGGAAATTAATCTTTCTTTTTAGATGGCTCAAATTTTCTCAATGAGCTCTAATATTATCATGGAAAGGAAATGTAGTTGACTGATGTATACAGTTGTTTGCTCTTCTGAAATAAAATTACAGTAGACAATGCCTGATCAGTGTTGGAATGCTGGAGCTGTTATTAACAGTCATATATGTTCTACTGGGAGGGGCTTCAAATTACACTTTGCAGAGCGCCTATAGCTGTCCCTGCTGCCCTAATGGTGAATCTATACTCACTGTTTTAAAACGGTCTAAACTAGGTTGCATTGAAGGCAGGGATTTCAACACCTTCTCTCCTTCATAGTGAGTTCTAGTAGATATGAATAAACATGACACTATGGTACGTAAAATGAGGTAAAGAAAGGTCCTGTTTTCTCTTTTGTTCAGGAATTACCCCTGAGGTAGTGCTTGCATTAGATCTTGTGAATCTGTGTAATAATGTTTTTCCAAGTAGGTTTTGCAGCGCGTGCTCATTCCAGTAAGGGAACCGTTGCATGAGAACTGTAATAACACCCATTCATTCTGCAGCAGATGATGTTCTGCATCAAAGGGCGTTTCAGTTTGAGTTCTGTATATCTACATGCTTGTTCAGTGAACCAAGGCTGAATTATATTACTCTTTTTTGTAGAGAGTGGGTAGAGAAAGAGTTTCACAAGACTTTATTTTATGTCATTAGGATGCAGTTCACAATATCTAATCTAAGTAAAGCTCAGCATTATACAAGTCACAAATTTGTATGTAGCTGAGGCTCCGAGGAGGTAAAATTCTGACATTAATGTGACAGGTTAGAGTGTGCAAGGCCTTTCATAAGACTACTGTCACTATCAGCTGAGGCACTTTCAGCTCCTTTGTGCTGTATGTGTGGTATGTAATGATCACTGGATTAACATAAATACTGATCTTTTTGGCCTGTTTTCTGGATCTATTCCTAAGCATTTGTTACAGGTTGCCTTCTGTGATAAACCACAGAGGATATGAGTTGTTATTAACTTTGGTTAGAGTCCTGGTTATTCATCTTGGGCAGCAGTGGCTTGTGCTTTTCTTTCCGGAGTCCCAAGTTTAAACTTTTGTGTCATTTCCAAAGATGGTGTCTATTTCACCAGCTTGCCTGCCTATCTTTCACCTTTTATTGGTTGTGCTTGAAAATCCCATCTGTTCCCCTATGATTCTGATCCATTTTTGTTCAGTCTTCATTTATGTACTGGTTTTGGCTGGGACAGAGCTAACTATTTCAAATTTTTTTCATTCTTTCTTAATAGCTAGAATAGTGCTGTGTTTTGCATTCAGTATGGGATTTGATATAGATATATATCTAATAGCTGATACTTAATTCATATATAATTAACATGTTTATTAATTTATGCCAATATATTAATCTACTAATATATCTATAGTATTTATACCTATATAATCCTACTGCATCAGGGAGATAGCAAACAAATTAAGAGTACTGAAAATGAACTGTAAAAAACAGTGCCAAAATAGATGATGTGTAGTTTGTAACTTCAGCTGAATAACTGGATATGTGCAAACTCACTCTTTTGACCGTTTTGATCAACAAGATAAAGATACTTTGATCCTGTATTTATCTTTATTACTCCTTTGCATATGTTGTGCTTTGAGCCTACTCAGCAGCTAAACGCCCCGCAGTCGCTCACCCACCCTTCCCCCACTTGGGAATGGGGAGGGAATCGAAGGGGCAAAGGGAGACTCGTGAGCTGAGATAAAAACAGTTTAATAACAGTAACAGAATAATACACTGACGGCCGTATCAACGGGTAATGTACAATACAGCTGCTCACCACCCGCTGACTGACACCCGCCTGCTCCCAGCCAGCGATCCCCAACACAAAGGCCCCCCAGCCACACTCCTGGAAGTGAGAGCCTCTCCTGGCCCTCTCCTGCCTTTATATAGTGAGCATAATGTCACATGATATGGGATATCAGCCAATCCGGGCCCAGCACTCCAGCTGTGCTCCCCCCGCCCCCGCACACAGGTGAGGGCACTGGGACCTGGGGTCTCAGTGTGCTGCAGCACTCCTCCAGCTACTAAAACGAACAGGAACTCTATTCCAGCCCAAACCAGGACAGCATAATAACAGATTGTGTATCAATCTGTATGTCCTGGCTTTGAGTGAGTTGTGGGTTTTCTTTTTGGTATCAGGGGAGGGGGCTATAGGGTGGTCCCCTGTAAGAAGCTTCTCAGAGTTCCCCCAGCATCAAGTCAGACCCACCTCTGCACCAAGGCCAAGCTAATCAGCTGTGCCTCTGTGATAACATATTTAAGAAGGCACCTGGTGAGGAGGCGTTGGACTTGTGAGGAGGAGTTGTGACAGCTGCGTAAACACCAAGGTCAGTGGACAAACAGAGGAAGAAAGGAGGGGGGAGAGGTGCTGGAGCAGAGACCCCCTCTGTATCCTGTGGTGATACAGCAGGGTGCCCTCCCCTCCAGCCACCCATGAAGATTTATGGTAGAGCAGACACTGATTTTTGGCCTGTGAGGGGGATTGCATGGCTGACCAAGCTGACTGTGCCTGGAGAAGGCCAGGATATTGTGGGGAAAAATAACACTCGCTATTGTAGTTTGGCACTGGGAGGATTGCAGCATGCGGGGGTGTCCCACTCTGGAGCAGCTCGGGAAGGGCTGCAGCCTGTGGGAGGGACTCCAGTTGGAGAAAGTTGGTATCCCACGCAGGAGCAGTGTGGGGAAACGCTGCGGCCTGTGGGAAGGACTCACATCGGAGAGGGTCTGTGGAGGACTGTCTCCTCGGAGAGGGGGACCACACTGGAGCAAGGGGAAGTAGTTCCAGAAGATTGCCCCACAAAAGACGGAAGAAGTGTCAGCATTGACTGCACCCTCCATTCCTTGCACCGCTGCAGGGAGGAGTTATCAATATCAGGAGAAAAGCTGAGTCCGGGAAGAAAGGAAGGGTGGGGGGGAAGGTGTTCTCAAGATGTGGCAATGCTTTTCACTGTCCAACTCTGTTAAGTGTTGTTGTTAGTGTCTGTAATAAATCTATGTTCTTTTTTTCTTCTCCTAACAAATCTGCCTTTTTCTAGTGACCATAATGGGTGATTTGCCCCTCCTGGTCCTATCTTGAATCCCACGCCTGGCTTATTTGTCCCTTCTCATTGCTGGAAGAGAAGGGAGGAGTGAGTGGCTGTGTGGTGCTCAGGTGCCCTCTGAGCTCAAACCATGACACTGTATTAAGTGGTCAGAAAAGATTTATTTAAAAAACCAGCTCCACTTCTGAAGTGAGAACCTAGATACCTACTATTAAAGAAAGAATAAAAAACCTACTCTTTTCATAGTAAAAATATTTTATCATAGTGTTTACATCACAATGTGGGCATTTTTCTTCCCTTTCTTCTATGTGGAACTATTGATGATCTGCCTGGATGTTCTTTCAATAGAAAAATACAGAGATGACCAATGCTGTATATAACTGCTGTAAAATGTTTCCAAAAGGTCATTTTGTTACTAAAGCCATCTGGGCTAGCACTTAATTCACTCCTACCCATGCTTCCTGAGGTTGAAAATTGTGTTATTATTATAATAGATTGATCTTCATTTCAGTGCATTCAAATTCAACCTGCTTAATCAATGTTTTTTGTGTGATAAAAGAACAACTTCAGACATCCTGTCTACACTTGTCTCTTACCCATTAAGTGTGTATTAATGGAGGACACTTTTAAAAGTTATTGACATATAGCATCAGATGAGATGTCAGAATCATCCAAATTAGACAATAATCAATGTAAAATAATTGATAGCTGTTCTGAAATAATGTTTCAGTGCACAGAAAATAAGTATTTTTTTTTTTAAATTAGAAGAGCAAATAGGATGTGGATGCCTGCTGAGATGACCTCAAAAAGGAGATTACAGAATGTATCAGCATTAAGTACTAATGTAGCTACCTGCATGAAAAATGAGAACTGCAGAGATAAACGAATCAAACTGCACAGAGTATGAAAAAAACCCTGAAAACCAGAAGTATTTGTGAGGCACCTTGACACCTTACTAGGCCTGAATTTCTGCATGGAAAATGGATCAAATCCTCAATGACTTCAGCTTACAATTTCCAATCAGATAGCATAGGGGGTTTCTGAGCAACAAATATGCTCAACTTGATAGTCACAATAGATTCAAGACAAAGTTTTAAATACAGGTGTGCCATGTTTTTCCTGATTTGCTATTGTTTCTTTGCATATTGTTCAAAAGTTGTGCATGGGAGGGCATTGGTATCGTTACTATTTAAACATGACAACTTATGTAGTTGAATGTTAAAAAGTGCTAGCTTCTTACTCTCAGAATTCTTCATACAGTATTTCCTTCTTCCTTTTCCCCTTTTGGATATTTTATTTTGAATCTGGACACCAGGATTCCAAGAATAAATTATTCTGTTGTGAAGACCACAACTGGGAAGTTATTACTCCAATTTTAAAACACCACTTGCTATGTATAACTTTACTTTCTCAGTCTTCAGTCATTTTATACTCTGTTACACTCTTCTGTTTTCACACCCTTATTTTCACAATAGAAAAGAGAAAATTAGAAAAATAAGTAGTAGCCTGGAACATAAAAATATGTGAAACATGAAATACAAAAGAAAGCTCTTCACTAACCATAGGTTAAAAGAACATTTCAGGCCTAACACAGAATAATAATGCCTCTTCAAAATAAGGGGTTTATATCTAAATCAAAGAAAATGGAGGAAAAGCTTACTGATTGATAACAGTAAACATCACAAAAAGAGACACTTTGGTAAGTTAATTTATCCTTCATTCCTTGCAGAGAATGGATAATGTTTTATTTTATTTTATTTTTTTTCTGTGATATCAGAAACAGACAGGAAGGTAGTGGAGAAAGAGGAATGAAAGACTAATAATGAAATCTCATGCCTTGAGATATTCATTATGTCACTTACTTATAGGCAGTGTATGTATGTGGGGTTAAGTTTTGTTTTCTTTCAAATCATATTTATTTAATGGCACAAAAAATACCAAAAATCTATTATTCTAGTGTCCTCATACTTTCAGGAAAATAAAACAAAGTACAGAGGACCACTAAAACTCCTACATTCCCGAGCAAAGCACTGTTCTCTTCTACCCTTGGATGCAGGATGAGATGTGGGAGACTACAGCCCGCTTCAAGCTGACTTTTTGTTTGATGAATTCTCAAAGTACCTGGAAGCTTATTGGGACTTTCATACAAGTTACCATAGCCTTGGGCCTTTCCTAACTTTGGGGGATCAAGCCTGGTCTGAATTAATAGGAGATACATTAAGCTCTATTCCTCTCCCACTGGTAAATTTTTCTTGCCCATGGGGACCAGCATAGAAACAACCTTGCCACTTTTGAATAGGAGCCAGCTTGTGCCATGTCAACATGAAATATAGGCAAAGCAATCTTATATTTGTCTGCAGTGGGCCAAGCTGATGATGGGGTTGGAGAAAAGGTGAAAGAACAGAGGTCAGAGAGGTAAAAGGGCTGAAACAGGTATCTCAGCCAGACCAAGACCTCTGTCAGTCAGCTGTTTTGAATTCATGGTGCTAGACACAGAACTAATAGTGCTTCATCTTAGTGACTGTAGGTAAATGACCCAAGCTGTATTTTTAAAACCTTCTTAGTTTTTAAAGAAAATTGATAATGTAGCACTTTGACTAGTAATTATGTATGGAACACAAGACACTGGTACTCTTGTAGGTATTGCTGACTTCAGCCTCTTATTATACATTATTTAGTCAAGAACATTTACATTTACAAAAGCTACATTGACTCATGACATGATTGTACATGACAAGTGTGTTGAGACAGTTATTTAAGGTGTTTTTTCCCTAGTTAGGAAACTTCATAGATAAGAAAACGTGCTATCTGTAATGTAGTCCTGTCAGTTTTACAAATGAAATGCATGTTTCTTGCCATGATTTCTGTCATTATTTTATATTTTTTTAAAAAAATGGACTAGGGGAAAAATGAGAATGAGATAGGATAGCTTAATAGTTGAGAAAGGGAGGGATAAAAAGAGAAAGTAATTTTAATATTATGCTATTCCTGCTGGGCTGGATTTATGAAAATACTCAGAAAAGCAGGTTTTCTTCCCCTGTAGTTAATCCACTTCTGGGAGTGTCCTGTGCAGTATCCTTCCAAGTAATATGTATTTTTCTTTGATTTATTAACTTCTCTTCTAGTGGACAATGTTATATATTTAACAGCAAGGGAGTTTTTGAAGAAAAAAGACAGGTAAACATTAAGAGCTTCCATATAGGAAATAAGAGGATTAGATTTATTTTTCAGAAAGTATACTTTACAAAAGTACATATATATCCAAAGCTTAGCTGAGAAGAATGCCAATTTGTGTTCTTTTATATCCTGTTTACTGGACGTTGTTTGCTATTCAGTAATATACAGTTCCTATAGCAATTTCAGTAAAATATGGTGCATATACTATAATACTAAAAAAATTAAAAGGGCCAACTCCAGTATATTTGAAAAAAGAAAAAAGATATGCACAAAGCACCTTTATAAGTGTAGATACACAGCTAGCATTCTTCACTTACATATATTTGAGACAGCATGCTTCTGAAACATTTCAATGCATGGAGAGTTCAGCTGGTCAAATTTTGACAAAATAAGAAAAAGAGCAAAAATTGTTAATGATCTGATATGCTCACATTCACAAAAATTTGTACTGAGTTGAGCAAAATCTACCCCAAATAAAACTTTCCTCTCTATCTACTTATTCAGAAAAACCTAAGATAAACAGGCCATATAAGGAGTTCTCTTATGAAATATCAGAACATTTTAGTCAACACCCAAAGAAGATACTTTATTAGGTATGTAGCTGTGTGCCAGCAATCCAATTACAGCCTGAGTAGCAGTGTCTGCAAAAGAGCACAAAACACCTGAGTGTGTGATATAATTAAGACACTATGTGTCTTCAAACAAGGATGCATTTAGTACATGCCAGTGAAATAATAAGTAACATGCATTGAAATAGTCACTGAGACAGTGTCAAAGGTTCCTGCAGTGTGGAAAAACACCTGTGATTTATAGCATATAAAAGATACTTGTATCTTGCAGCTGTTATTTGAATATTAGTCCACATAGACTGCATATACAATAATTCACCAAAAACTGCAGTGGAAAGTTTTAGCTGAGGTCAAAACCTTGGAAGGCAATTATGATGAAAAATAAGATTTTGGCAGAGATGCCTTGAAGTGACATAGCTGAGCTTTAGAAGCCACAGTATGTTTAAGTAATTTTCTACCTTTATGTATGATGAAAAGGTAAATATTCTTATTCACTTTTGCAGGAGCAAAAATCCTTCTTCAGTTTTGTTTCTTTTTTCATCTTTTTTCTTTAGCCATACAGAATTAAAATCTCTCATTGCCTCTATCTTTTCAGCGGCTAAGAAATAAGTAGGTAACAATAAAATGTAATGTATTTAGGAGAATTTCTGTTTTTTTACAGTACTTAGACAACCAAAACCTTCACTAACACAAATAAATGTCATTTCACATACATGGTGGATTTTAAAAGGACTTCAGTACCAGTCTGACCAGAATCAGTATTTGCAGGAAGGCTGGCTAAGGCAATTAGGTCAGCTGAACATTGTGCGTCAGGATGACAGATTAATTGGTTGTTAGAAAGTCAAAAAAGGATTCCTAGCCATTAGCTTAATCCTCAGCAATGCACACAAGGTGGTGTGAAAGCTAAAATTGGAAGCATGAAAAGTGTTATGTGCCATAGCTATGCTCTCCCAGGAACATATACTGTAATCCTATCTGACTTTTAAATTAAGCATAAATGAATGTCAGGATGGGGAACTGCCCCTTTTTAGGTACATAACTGCAAAAGACCCACATTGCCATCCCAGGTGTCTCAAAGAAGAGGGAGAAATGCTTACTTGATTTAACTGGGGCATGATAAATTTCCTACCTTGGAACAGGACAGCAAATTAGATTGGCTCTGGCAAAGTGAAGCAGACTCCTTGTGGCTTTATAGTGATAGCTAAGATTTAAAAAAATGATATATATTATAAAAAAGTATTTGGATTCAGGTGAATATCCCCAGTACACAGATGAACCCCAAACTAGCTTTGCATGCACAGATGGACACTTTTGTGCAAATATTGATAGCATCATGCTTGAATACCCAATCTTCATATCTAAACATTGTTTTTGAGAATGCAAAAGACAGTATTTATGTAGTCCTGGGGTGGAATTTTAAGATGTCGACAATTTGGCCTTTAGTGTATTTGTGATTAGTTCCTCTTATTCATTCCCCAGAACAGACTTTTTGTAAGTATTTTGTAATAACAGAAATAAATGTTTTTCATGTGAAGCTTATTGCTGACATTAAACACCAAAGGAGCATCTGATACTAAACTAGATTTTTTTTTTTCCCTGTTTAAATGTTTTGTTAGGGAAAGATTTTTTCTTCGTTTGTTTTTTAAAATGAAAATATTAACAACTTAAGAAACATGGGATCTATAATCTCCCTGTGTACAAGTGTAAACCTTTATTCCTGTTACATGTGTACATGATATGTAAAATCTTATTTAGAACAGACAAGATGTGGATTTTTCCAATATATATTATTGAGTTTGCGATTTTACCAATGAAAAAATCAGGAACAGGGAACAAACAGCATCATACACTGTCTCTCTTTCCTTCTTATCTATTCCAGGTAAGCAGGTATTATTAAGTTTCAGTTTTGTGCCTGCTTTTCTTACATCTTCATCCACAGAGTTGAGAGTAGGTGAGGCTTGTGTTTCATTCTTCTCAACCCACCAAGTGTTAAAGTTTTATACTGGTATAATAGCATGGAAGTCAGTAGTAGTCCTTGACAATCAGTTCAGGAACTGATTTCATGTTGTGAGAATCTTTTGGAGAACATTCTGCACCTGATGCTACTAGGACGGTATAGGTGTAAATAGTACAGAATAGAGCAGATGTGGGTAATCTGGGTTTACATGACCACGTAAAATACTAAACACCAAACCCAGTACTTTTTCTTAAAAAACTCCAAATGAAATGGAACAATCTATTATTAACTTGGTATTGATTAACTTCTCTTGGTCTTCACAGTTTATTGTCCTTGTAAATATCTTTTCTGAGCAAGGAGCAAGGAACAGGGAAATCTCTGAGGATTAGGAGAAGTCAGTTAGTATTTTAGCTGTGTACTGATGGAAGACAGGAAAATACAGGTTTCTCATGAATTTTACTAGCACTGTCGTTTCAAAAGAGACATATCCTCTTAATATGCTTTTAGAAGGATGCTATTTTTATATATAGGTATAGTAACTTGGGGAAGGGTGAATGAAAAGTCCTGATGATGTTAATATAAGAATATTTTGTGATCTGATAATATTCTAGATACCTGGTGACTTTCCCTGTGGGTCTGAGAGTCTTTTTGCCCATCTTAGAGAGAGAAGGTTGTCTTTGATTAAAAGTGCTGCTGAGTTACTTTTCTCAGTTATCTGGACTTTTTTTTCCCTTTTTCAAGAAACCTGTTAATCTTCAAGGTCTCTGAGGTACTTCTTATCTCTATCATTAACAGCAGCTATTTCTAAAGATTTGATCCCTTTGGTCTGTGAGAAAATCCTTGCTCACTGTCTTTCTGGTATACAGTTTTGTTCGGTGTATGAATACTCTTGAAACAGTAACACCTTGGAGGACTTAAATATTGTAACAACTGCTTTTAAATGTATCAGGAAGATTGTGTAATTGTTTAAAAATTCATTGTATGCATTAAAACCCTAAAACATCATACTTAGAAGAAGTAAGAATTTCTAAGAATTTTCATGTTTTTTTTAATAACTGTAGGCATTGTAAACTGGATTCTCTCTCCTTCGTTAATATAAGTGGTTGATGAATTATTGAATGCCATCAGTGAGCTCAGTGTTGTACAAAACTGAAGAAAATGTTCCCCTGCTGCAGGAAAATCGATGAAATTTTTGAGTGTGGTGGGTCCTGGTTGATGTGAATTTTGGTCTTAAACACAGCATACCTGTACTGAGAGGGGTTAGAAGAGTGTAATGAGGCAACACAGAGAAGTCGTTTGCTCCTTGTCATATGTTGCATTGCAGCTTCACTATTTCTGGACACCTCAGAAATCACAGCTACCTAAAATTTGTTCTAAATTACACTATATGAAACAAAACTCTCTCACAGGTGAATAAGCTTGCACAGCCCTTTCCCTGAGCCATAACGATCAGTCACAGCTGTAGCTCTGGGCCCCTGAACACTGACAGGCAATTAGATGACCATAGTCCAGTCAGCAGGAGGTCATGATACAATTACTACAATTGCTATTCATTTATTTTAATGACATAGTGATTATTTATACTCAGAGAATGACACAAGCATAAGAGCCTGCACAGCAGAATTCATCAGGCACATTTAAGTCAGTTGTCATATGGAAAATCTTACAAATATAATAAAGTCCTCTTGACTTTTTCCCATACTTCAGTGGTATTGCAGTTTCTGCTTTGTTGCTAACAGAGTAAAGCAGAACATTTTATGGGACTGGTAGACAGTAAATAATGAACTTCCTTGGTTTTCCTGGCTTTTATGTGACTCCAGTTAGCTGTGTCAAAATGGTTGTTCATGGTCACATCAGACAAGGTGAACTGTCCCAAACAGGCCACTCGACACTAATAATTGAGACACGTATTAGCCCATCATTCAGAAACTTGTTTTTTTAATGTTCACACAATTCTCAGCAACTCTTGACCTGGGGATTTGTTTTCTGTAGCATTGTCTTCCAGCAACGTTCATACTTCAGACTTCCCCAGCTTATGGTGAAACAGTGAAACACCCTATTGTATCTCCTGGTAGAGAAGAGTTCTCATTAATCTTCTTTATCACTTCATTATAGCAAAATTAGACATGTAGTCCAAAATTGGCTTAGGAATTGATGATCAGATGTATTGTTGAGCTTTGTTTAAAGCTTAGGCATTGAACTAGGTATGATAAATCTGAGGACAAAAGTTTACTCTCAC
The DNA here is from genome assembly GCF_018691265.1 of Tyto alba. Taxonomy (NCBI): domain Eukaryota; kingdom Metazoa; phylum Chordata; class Aves; order Strigiformes; family Tytonidae; genus Tyto; species Tyto alba. Next base: position 26,582,427 of record NW_024881275.1, read on the forward strand.
TTACCCTGAGTGACACACCATCAATATAGTATTGTTAAATGAATTAGACACTTTGACAAATTGGACTGGCTGCAAAGTGAATCTCACACTTTTATTGCACAAACTTGCACACGCAGTGTTTCTTTGAAAATGTAATGCGTTTCTCATAAAATTTTAAGACCTTCCCTCATGTCTCTGTTTCAGCCATCTAGATTTCCTAAGTAACATTAGACTGACAGCCTCGGAGGACTTAGAAAAGAACAACTGAGAATTAGTCTTGGCAAGTAGTTCTCAATCTAGCAATGATTTCCTCCAAGTTAAGAGAAGTCACAGGCTCTTGGTTCCTTCTTGCTCCTTCTGGGCTGCTGGTACTTTCATTCTTCCCCTCTTATATCTTATCCCAGCTCATTCTGAGAGTTACGAAAAGATGAATGTATAATGGAGGGGAAATGTAATGTACAGCTAGGTGGCAGATGCCGCTTTGCTTTTCAAACCTGTGGCAAAACACTTTCAGCATGCAAGATGTATGTGGGAGTTGAGGAGACTGAAGCAATGATATGAGCAGGAAAATGAGAGACCAAGGCTTTGAGAAAAGAGGACCTAAAAGTGTGCACAAGAAGGGAGGGGAGATGATCATAGAAAGTACAAACAAGAATATAAAATGCAGGAGAAGAAAAAGACATGAAAGAATATCAAGCAAATGGGAAGAAAATAAGAACAAAAAAGTATTGAAGAAAGAAGTCTATATTATGCTGAAGATTTCATTAGGCGTTCAGGTATTATGTTTATGCTTTAAGAGAAAAAGAAACAGAAGAATACACTGCTGCAAAGCTAGTTAGTGTTCATTCACACCTTTCTGTCCAAGTATTTTCAGGTGTTTCTGTGGCTTCCCTAGATCTACACTTCTGGGAGTGAAACAGTGAATGACTAAAAGAAAATACTTTTTGGATATTAGTGACTGAAACAGAGGTTCTCAAATGCATGTTTCCTAAGGAAAGGTTAAGGGTTGTTAGCCTTCAAAATGCACTTGTAGCAGCAGACAGCAGAGAAGTTCTAAGTGCTCAGAAGTTGAGGAAAACAATCTTAGACATTTTTATTTTTCTGTTTATTGACTTTGAGGATTTTTGAATATTTGTTTCTCTTCTTTTTCTTTGTCTAAAGACACAGCATTCATGGTGCTAGAAAACACTCACAATAAACAGCTTTTGTGGTTATTAAATGCTTTGGCATCACTTCACTTTTTTTAATCATCCACAAAAGCTTTTTAAAGCCTGAATACTCCTCCATGGTGAACATTATCCCTTAATTATTCTTTCTTGAAGTGCTGAACTGAATTTGAAACACTGATATGCCTGTTTTTAACATCCTGTGTTGCTATTTTGAAATGTGTTTTTGAGAGTCTCCTGCTCATGGAATATGCAATATTTTATATCTTGAGAAAATGGGGATTGTGGGAAATGTAACTCTAATAAAACTATGTAATATAGACATGCTTTAAAAAATCTCTGATATTAAGAAGACTCTATAGACACTCTGACATTAACTGCTGAGAAAGCGAGAAGGGGGGTGACAAGCAAGGCATTCAATGGTACAGGGCAGACCTGGGGTTTTTTGATCTCACAGGCTATCTTTCTGCGCGTGGCTTGAGATGGGGCTTTTACATAAACAATCATTCACAGGAGGGCTGTGGTAATGTTTTGTCAAGATGCCTAGGTATATCCACAATTGCCTTAACTGTTAAAAATGAACTGCATTTGGAAACTGAGTACTTAAGGGAGTAAATTTTTATAAAGCATTTGTTTAAACTGTAAGGGGAAAAAAGGAAGTTTAATGCTGAGTTTGAGTGTTAATTGGGAAGTGAAGGAGTATAAAAGTCAATCCTAACACCAGAGTACGCAAGGTAGCCTTAAACTCAGTCTTCTAATAATTGCAATATGCTACACTCTTTGTGTAACAGATACAATTATGTTAACAGCTTTTCTACTCAAGCACCATATATTTCCATTATGAAGGCAGCATTTATTTAGCATCATGTAGTGAATTAACAGTTATAAGGACTGCTGGGGACAAGGGGATCTCCATTTTCTCACCATCTACTTAATCCTCAGTCAATGTTGAGATTACTGTTCACTCAATTTATATATACACAAAAAAATTCTGACATTCTGCTCAGATATTGTGATTCAGTCAGTTTATGGATTTGGAAAAAAATGGTCCACTGTGAATATCTAACAGTTAGGATTACTAGATTCTCATTGTGGTATCTTTCTGAGGGGATGTGGATTGTTCATGTGTACTGAAGTTGGTTTTTTTTAGTATGTGTTAGGGAGGGTAGTTTGGTTTTATTGGAAATACCAATAGCTAATTTATAGAATATCAGAAATAAGGTTTACAGGGTAAAACATGAGATCTGAATATAGTGGAAAAAACTAAGTAAGTTTAAAGAGCCGTTTTCAGTTATTCTGAGCACTTGACTAAACAGATGTTTCTAGATGAAGATGTTTCTGTTATGAACAAAAGTAATTTGCATTATTTCTTATCTCCTTTGTCTACTGTTAAGTGCAGCTATGATGAGGCAGAAGTCGCTTTTTCTGTAAATGTCTGCCATAGAAATAAGTGTTCTTAGGAAAATATTTGGGAATGTTATTTCAGTGCTTTGCTTTTAAACACTTTGGTAGTCTCCACAGTAGAGAGGCATGCTTAAATATTAAAACAGCTGCTTGAAGGGGGAGGAGTTCTCCACTGCTACTATGGTCTCTGCAGAGATGATGCTGGCAATTGTTCTCATGTCGTACAGCCTAAACAGAAGACTAAGCTAGACTTCTTTAAGGGAATGAACTGTAAATATTTACAATATTTTCTTTGCACTTGCTGGATGATTATCCATCTCACTGAAGCCAATACATGTTTTATCATTCACTGCAGAGGGACTTGTGGATCTGTGTAATTGAAAATGATTGCACTGAAGTACAATCTGAACAGTTTTTTAGCAATTGCAGTACTCAGTTGATTAGTAATTAAGAAATGAATGAATTAATAATTAAATAAGGGATATATTAAATTCACAGTCACTTGAAGATCAAAAAGACACAGAAGAAAAAAGAGAGGAGCAGTTTTCACCATGTTTAGAATTACTCTATTGACGAATTCTTCTCAATTCTGCACATTTTTTTTGTGTGTGTGTGTAAAAACTGCAACTATGGAGTCAAGCTGCACTTACAAAAAACCATTGTGGTAAATGTGGAAGACAGTAATATGTGAAAGAAATACTGCTGCCTACAATATTTGAGTAGCTCAACTGTGAGTTTATATGAAGTTATGTATAGAATTTGATCATTATTATAAAACCAAATTGTTCTAACATGTTTTTGTTAGCCATGGTTCTGCTGCACAAGTTAATGATATCTACAAAGGATGGTTTTCAGAAAACTCAAATATTTAATTCATTGTTGTCACACTCATATCTACACTTAAACCAACAGAACTACCCAGAAACATGTAATGGGACAGTGATTTTCTTCTGTACTGAGTGGTTTTTGTCTGACTAGCAATATAGCAAGATGCCACTGCAATTTTTGAAGCAGCTGAGATATTTTCAGCTCTCATGTACCAAATATGTTAACATTTTAGATATGCAATATAAATTTTCATTTGGGCAAATTATTGAATTGTAATACTTTAAATTATATTTTTTATTAAATGTACAATATGTATAACTTGCAATACTTCATACAGATGTATTATTCCTTATAATAAGTTTGATTTTGAACTTTGACTAGTCTCACACTGTTATATATAGGATGTCAGAATAGACATTTTCAAAAAACACCAGGCAAGCTGTTTGAGAGATACATAAAGTGGAAGAATTATAAAATTATTTGCTATAGAAGTACTATATCTTAACATTATCTTGGCAAATTTCTTTTTGAAGTTTGGAAGGAGTTTTGAAATAGTTTAAAACGTGAGGTTGGTTTACCTGTTCTCAGTTTCAGGTAATAGAATCAGAGGGTCTCTCTGTGGGTTCACCAAACCCATTGTTAGAAAAACCAAGAGGAGGTTACTTGCAGCTCTTGGGAACCAGGAAGGCAGGCCTTTTTATAGAATTCATATACTTCAAGTGATTGCTGCTCAGTGTCCTGGTTTTGGCTGGTATAAAGTTAATTTTCTTCCTAGTAGCTGATATAGTGCTGTGGTTTTAATTCAGTGTAAGAATAATGTTGATAAAATGTTGATGTTCCAGTTGTTATTAAGTAGTGCTTATCTATTTTTCAGTATTTTTCAGTTTCCCATGCTCTGCCATCAAAGAGGTGTACAAGAAACTGGGAGGCAGCATGGCCAGGACAGCTGACCCGAACTAACCAAAGAGATATTCCATACCATAGAACATCATGCTCAATATGAACAGGGGGGATTTGTCTGGGAGGGGCAGATCACGGCTCAGGCATCGGTCAGCAGGTGGTGATCAATTACATTGTGTATCAGTTGTTTTTTCTTGGCTTTTATTTCTCTCTCTTTCTGTTATATTCCTTTTCATTATGATTATGATGTCTTTTTTTTTTTTTTTTTTTTTTTTCTATGTTAGTTATCAAACTGTTCTTATTTCAACCCATGACTTTTTCTTTCAATTCTTCTCCCCATCTCAGTGGGAGGGGGGAGAAGTGAACAAATGGCTGTGTGTTGCTTAATTGCTGGCTGGAGTTAAACCACAACACCGACTGAAAAAGGTTGAAGTGTGCCTAGCTATCTCTTCTCTTTGATTTCATTGTATTCCAGGGGGAGAATGTGCATTGCTATGTTAATGAACCTTCTTAGTGGGAATAGGTTTAACTAAATGATGGCAAGATTCAAAAGAACGTTACTTAGGCATGAACTGTTAGTCTGATGTGTTTTCATAGGAAACATTTAGCTTAGTACAACTAAATGGATATGGGCTCTCTTTAGCACTACAAAATGAATTGTTTTGGAGGGCCTCATCCAGTAGGCTATAGAACAATAGAGCAACATAAGCAGAAGACCTTCTTAAGAGAAGGACTCATTAACTAATTTAAAGAAAACAATCTTTTTGTTAAAACCATGCTGCTATAATCATTACCTTGTACATTTAAAAAATGTGGAATTACAGCAAAATTTCCATTTTGCACATCTGGAACATATCTTGACCCAATCTCTTGATGATATGTAAAAAAGAAATACTTCTCTATTTTTCATAACATGGCAAGAAGGTGTTTTCTTGCTTGTTTGGTTGGTTGGTTTTGGTGTTTTTCTTTTCTTACTTTTTTTTTTTTTTTTTTTCTGCCCTCTTCCCCCCACACCCAGCTTCTAAACCTTCTCATTGTCTTTGCATACATAGTTGCTTTTCTTTAGGTAGTTGAGTTTGGACAATGTCACCACAGTATGTGACATATACCACAGCATTTTATGAGTTTCAAAGCTGATGTCGAGGTTAAATTTACCTTCAATTTTACATATATGATTGTTGTACATTACATCAGTGAAAACTATCATGATCTGGACTGATTGGTATGATACTTCTAAACCAATAATATAAGTAAAAACTGTGACTGAGCTACAGTTAAAAAGAGGTAACTGCAAATGGACAAAATAAAAAGGTTGATCTCTGAATACATTTATAGCAACCACTCTCTTAAAGCCAAATAAAAATGTAAATTAAGATTAAATGCCATAAAGTAACATTTGAAAGTTAATCTTAAATACTGTGTTCTTTAATATTTAAATATTAATAGTTAGAAATAAAACTTCAATTCAACGTTTTAACATAGAAAATCTGGAACCCAGGTTTCTACAGAGACCTCTGCATTAGTAATTTACACACATTTTTATAGAACAGTTATCATAAAAATAAAAATTAACTTAAAGCTACTGGTTAGTGTAAGTTAAAAACTGTCAATGGAGAAAAAATAACCAAGCCTGGTGCTGCTGACAAAGAAAATCCAATCTATTTCTCTTTTCATATGAACATTTTCCAGATTCAGTAGTCCAAGATGAATGTAGCTTCTTATATATTATAATTTTGAAATATTCAAAACTCTTAAATTCTAAGACATGTATCAAAATAGCTGCAGAAAATGAACTAATTAGAAGATATTAAATATGGTAAAATACAAGTTGGATGTCAAATTATATTATGGGAAAGAACAAAAAATTTTGTCATGTCAACAAATACACTTTTATAACTGTCATGGTTTGATCTCAGAGGGCACCTGAGCACCACACAGCCACTCACTTCTCCCTTCTCTTCCAGCAATGAGAAGGGACAAATAAGCCAGGCGTGAGATTCAAGATAGGACCAGGAGGGGCAAATCACCCATTATGGTCACTAGAAAAAGGCAGATTTGTTAGGAGAAGAAAAAAAGAACATAGATTTATTACAGACACTAACAACAACACTTAACAGAGTTGGACAGTGAAAAGCATTGCCACATCTTGAGAACACCTTCCCCCCCACCCTTCCTTTCTTCCCGGACTCAGCTTTTCTCCTGATATTGATAACTCCTCCCTGCAGCGGTGCAAGGAATGGAGGGTGCAGTCAATGCTGACACTTCTTCCGTCTTTTGTGGGGCAATCTTCTGGAACTACTTCCCCTTGCTCCAGTGTGGTCCCCCTCTCCGAGGAGACAGTCCTCCACAGACCCTCTCCGATGTGAGTCCTTCCCACAGGCCGCAGCGTTTCCCCACACTGCTCCTGCGTGGGATACCAACTTTCTCCAACTGGAGTCCCTCCCACAGGCTGCAGCCCTTCCCGAGCTGCTCCAGAGTGGGACACCCCCGCATGCTGCAATCCTCCCAGTGCCGAACTACAATAGCGAGTGTTATTTTTCCCCACAATATCCTGGCCTTCTCCAGGCACAGTCAGCTTGGTCAGCCATGCAATCCCCCTCACAGGCCAAAAATCAGTGTCTGCTCTACCATAAATCTTCATGGGTGGCTGGAGGGGAGGGCACCCTGCTGTATCACCACAGGATACAGAGGGGGTCTCTGCTCCAGCACCTCTCCCCCCTCCTTTCTTCCTCTGTTTGTCCACTGACCTTGGTGTTTACGCAGCTGTCACAACTCCTCCTCACAAGTCCAACGCCTCCTCACCAGGTGCCTTCTTAAATATGTTATCACAGAGGCACAGCTGATTAGCTTGGCCTTGGTGCAGAGGTGGGTCTGACTTGATGCTGGGGGAACTCTGAGAAGCTTCTTACAGGGGACCACCCTATAGCCCCCTCCCCTGATACCAAAAAGAAAACCCACAACTCACTCAAAGCCAGAACAATAACTTTTTGTTTTATATTGAGAGATCAGAAGAATGTGATAGAAGAAATCCCTCAAATACATTTATTTTTGGAGGTTTTCTTGAGTATGGGAGCACCAACATAGTAAACTTCTATTATTGAAATGAACAGAGAAGACATCCATAAATTGTGTGTTTATATTATCCTTGAGATTAAGAAGTTTGTAAAGAATGGGATATTTGATGAAGAACTAGACACGAGTAAATTCTTCAGTTTTAATTACAATTTTGGCAAGGCCATCTACATGGGGGATAACTAAGAAGTGTATTATGATAACTTTGTTAAATGGATATTTGATGTAGTGCCTGAAGTATTTGCTAAAGAGGATTGAGTAGACTTTCTGCTCCCTAGGAGTTTATTACCTTATAGGAAACCTAAAAGTTACTTGCCTGTTTTGTTCCGATCTACAACTAAAAAAATGGAGAAAGAGCTCCTCTTTATTTTGAAAATATCTAAGGAAAATATCTGAGATTTAAAAAAAAAAAAAAAAAAAAAATCCAAGAAGCTAATGATCTGACTATTTGAGAAAAACTTGCTTTGGAATGGGCAAGCACCATTTTAAATCTGAAACACAGTGACAGTGCAATATATAGTTAATGAACTTTCATATATCCTGTAAATCAAACACGCTTATTACACATTCTGTTGGTTAATTACAAATCCTTACTTTTACTTAATTACATTTTCTAATTATGGGATTTCGTATACAGTACTAACTTTAATTGAATAATTAGGACATGTAATTAGGATTTGTAGATACCCATTTGAGGATGCTCATGAAGTTCTGCTCCTAACACTTAAACTCTGTAGGAAGATAATCTATTACAGATATTTATTTGAGTATTTTAAAGAAATTAAAATAAATAATATTTTTGATCATACATGCCACAAAACATGCTATGTCAGACATTGGTGAACAATATTTTTAATTTCCATGGAACTGCTCACATGTGTAAATATTTATGGTAAGTATTTACTGGGTTTTCCATCAATGTTTGATCAGCTTCCAGAAATCCTACATTTCGTAACACTGATCACTTCATTTTGAGCTATACCTGATTTGTTTTTATTCCTGATTTACAGACAAAATCTTAAGTATGTCAGAGATATCTGCAGTATTTATGTATAAGAATTTTATTTATAAGCAGACCGTTGTACAAAGTTTAATGTTCATTATATAATCCTTGCTTCATATTAGTGAGATATTTATAGTAAAAAGTTAACTAAGTTACAAGAAAGAAAAACATCAAAACAACACACAATTCTATTTACTTTGCCAGGAAATAGTTCGCTTAATAACAAGAGGTCTTATAAAGTCACACTGGTTCATCCCATAAAATATATTTACCTTTTTCTAGTTCCAAATGGATATGCAGACAAAGAAGGAGGAGCTACTTTAGGGAGCTATCAAGAGTTGTTTTTATTCAGCAATGAAGAAAAATCCATGGTAACAAATGACTCTACGTCTATTTATTCAAACTTTAAAGATAAGTAAGAAAAACTAAGCACAGAAGAAAGGTTAAATGAAGAACTGCAAGAACATTCAAAGCACTGTTAAGTGTAAGCTCCACAAAACTTCATTAAAATAGGTCTCAGTTAACAAATATATCATTTGTCACATGCATTGAGAGGTTTAATAAATGATCAGAATGATAAAGGCAATTATATCACAAATTTTGCAAAGTTGGATAAGAACACTAAAATTATGAAGGGTAATGAGTCTTCTGTCATGATAGAGATACTATTACAGGAAAGTGTAGATCATCATGAATTGTTTCTTCCTTAATCTTTAGTTAATAATCTGTTCAACAAGAATGTTCAAATTACAGCCTTACAACTCAGGGTAGTTTCCGGGGAACACCAGTTGATCTGTTAAGTTCTCTGTCTACATTTTGCTCATGTATCAATACAATAAAAGTAAAATGGGACATAGTCCAGGCACCAGTTTTGACAGAAAAGCACAGCTAAAGAAGAGGCTGCATGCCTGAAATGAAATCTACATGGTCAGCAAAACAGAGCAACACTCAACCAAGCATTTTGATACATCCATAAACCTACCTTCCTTGAAACAAAGATATGTAATAATTTGATTTTTTTGTTTGTTTGTTTTATTTTGGTTTGGTTTTGGTTTTGACATTGGGACATTGGTTCCTGATTGATTTCTCAAGAAGCCTGCTTTCCCAAGCATATTGTGTGATGGAGATTTGGGCAACATGGTCAGACAACTTCTCAAGGATGTAGCTTCAATTCCAGTAGCTGTGTAGCCTTTCTTCCTTCCTGCTTATAGTTTACATGTGTAATATTTAAATTCTGTTAATTCTGTGGGGTTTTGTAGAATAGGGTTTCACTGGAATATTTATGGTCAATGTTAATTTCTTTGTTTCTGTGCACCATGTTAATATTGTTGGAATTATGCAAGGAAAGCTTCTCCCACCTATGTTCTTGAGGGTTTTCTTCATTTGTCTGGATACCCTAGTGCTTCCTATCTTCTAAACCTCAATGTTATGCCAAGAGTTTAGCATGTGTCTTCCACAACTTCGGATGAAGTTTTAGTGAAATGTCAGTGGTACATAAAATGTACTGCAGTATATTTACATTGGTGTTAATTAAATGTTTTTCCTTTTGATTCCATATGGTAAACTTTTACAACTCTAAATTACTGTGAGTTTTAACACATAAAGAAGAAGTTTCATTTTAAAAAGTTGTTCTGAAGCAGACTCTTTAACTATATGGGCTAATTATGATGCTGTTGCTCAAGTAGGAATTCTTTATGAGTAAAAATTATTGGCTGCTCTTTATATATTGCATGAATGTTATATTTTCCCCTTACACTTCACTGCTTAACTATGTACATATGCATGAAATCTGGCTCCTAAGAGTTCATTCATTCCATATAACTCTATGAGGCCATAATTTTGTTTCTGACATCAAAACTGATTGCTGTGGAAATGATTGTGTCACAAAGTTTCAGGTGGAAAGAAAATACATACTCAATAGATAATGAAAATAATTATTTTCATTAATGACTTTATTAATGGAATGTAGGGCATGTTTATAAAACCCAACTGTGATGCCAAGGTCAGAGGATGAGATTAAAATTAAAATGATCTTTGTAATTTGAAGAAAACATCTGAAATCAACAAGAAATTCAGTCAATAAAAGCAAATGGAAAACAGTACTCAAAAACACATTTTGTAACAGGGAAAACATGGGTGAGTGCAGCAGACTTCAGAAAAAATCTCTGAGAAACCCTGAAATCTAATACTGACTTTTAAACCAATGCAAACATGATTCTGGAATGTATTAACAGTAAGTCATATGAAAAGCCTGGAGGTGATTATTCCACTCATGTGACCTTTTGTGAGATTTTGGCTTTCTGTACTCTGGTTAATTAGAAATACCTTTTGTGATAAATTTGAGAGCATCAATCCAAAGGAAAAAAGAAAGTAGTCAGAGATTTTGAAAATATGACTTACAAGAAAAGGATGAAAGAAATGGGGTTTTTAGTCAAAAAAAAAAAAAAAAACAAAAAAAAAAAAAAACAAAAAAAAACAAAACCCAAACCAAGAAACCCCAACAGACAAAAAAAGGACATATCTGTGTTCTGATTTGATACTAAAAATGTGCATCAACTTTGCTTGGAGAAGGTTAAGAATGAACTGGCTTAAAGGAGATTTACATTAGGTATTAGAAACAAACCCCAATGTTCAAAAAATCCAATCATTGTGGTAAATCTTTGGAGCAAACTGCCCTTGTAGATTAGATTATGGAATTCTCTTCTCTAAGGTCTTTACAGAGCAGATTAGGCAAACAACTGCCAGAGTGATCTTTGTACACTTGGTTCCAAGTCAGTTTCAACCAATGTTTTAGATGATTTATTGAAGTTCCTTCTAGCTCTACATCTCTAAAATACACTGATCTTTAATTATTATTTTAAATCAGCTATTATACTTGTCCAAGTTGTATGAAAATACTTAAGACATGCAGTTATTTTTCAGATTTTTTTTAAATAATTGCCAGAGACTTGTCCAGACAGGAGTCAAATCCCTTCTCTCCTCCCCCTAAAAAAAAATGGGGAAACTGCAGAAAGAATAGGAGAGAAATAATGTAATAATTCTGAGACACTGACTGAGGAAAGCAGTACTAAGTTACACATTTAATAATAAATTAGACTTAAATAGTCTATTGGAAACCCTGAACTCTACAATATTTTGGACTTTATCAACTTTCAGTTTGAAAAGAAAGGTGTATAATGTGAAAATGTAAGAAGTGTACATAGTTGTATAAACCTCTTCTTTGATTTTCTTTTGAATTGAAATACAAGTTCTTTAATGTGTCCTGGTTTAGTATGTGACTATATTTATTGGTGTTTTTTTGTTTGTTTGTTTTTGTTTTTGTTTTTGTTTTTTATTTTTTTTTTTTTTTAATGTTTGTTTGTTTGTTTGTTTTTGTCTGAATTTAGGCTCCAAAAGGCTTTCGGAAGTAACATGGAATTTGGAGTTAGATATATTTTGTAAAATTTCTGTTAGTTTTCTCATGAGTAAATCAGTTAATGATTTGACCAAGTTTATCTATAGTTTTCAGAAACTCCTCTAATGCAATAATGAATTTTGGTCACTTTTAGACTGCAGAAAACATTGTAAACATGCCTTACATGTTACCTATGGTTTACAAAGTTACAGGCACAGTCTTGAAGACTAGAAATATTTTATTTTTAATCAGAAGTTATATTTCAGTCATGATTCCTGTTAAGATAAATTAATTTTCAAACTCTGTGACAGGGACTTGATCATCAAGCGGATGTTTCTGTGTTTCTTATTACTTACCATTTATGTTCTGCACTTATAGTATTACACAAGAACAGATAATACTTTAATTTCTGCAACTTTGTGGTAAGTAAGATTCACAGTAGCAATAGCTGTGCAAATGACCCATCTGTGATCTGCTTTTATAACCACACAAATGATCCACAGCAGTTATCTTTCCTACAGAATTGCTTGGGAACTGCATTATTCTGCATCTGAAATTAACCCTGAAGGGCTATACAACTCTAGGAGTGTACTAGAGTTAGTTATGTATTAATATAGAATGAGCAAGACAAGGAATGAATCTTCCATTTACACATAAATTATGGATGAATGAAACAATAAAAGCTGTAAGAAGGGCCACTTGTCTTCCATATGGGAGAAACTAAGGGCCAAGTGTACTAAAGTTTTATGTCAATACAAAATTGGCACCAGTGGCGGATTCTCTTTTAAAACTGAACAAACTGTTGCCAGCTTATTTAAGAGGTCTAGCACCAGAAAAACAAGTACAAAACTGTTCAAGAAACATCTGTCTGAGGGATGGCTGTAATAGTTAGAAATATACTTACCATCAGATAATTTGTAGATGCAGAATTAGCACTAGTTTACAGACAAGGACACAATTTAAATCTAAGTGAGTAATAACACTGGATTTTACAAATGTATCTATAATTTTCCTGTAAAATGTAAAGCTTTCAAATATATGTTTCCATTTTGCACATATGAAGCTGAACGCTGACAGATATTGAAAGAGATTGCAGTGGTCTCTGAAGAATTGCAAAGGAACATGATATATACTTGGATGGGGTTGTAGTCTGCATGTTAATGATAATTATGAAGTCAGTGAAAGCTGTGTTTGGCTAGTTCTGTGAGCCTCCTTACACTAACTTTGCTACTATTGTTTTGAATACATGGAGAAAACACAAAATGAAGGCCTATGGCTGGCTGAACCGTGATACTGGCTATTATTAGAGAAGAGATTAAGCCCCACGACATAAACGGAGAAGGAAGAATGGAAGAGATCCCAGAGGAAGAAGAATTTACTTTCTTCAGTCACTAGGAACTACTGACTAAGTCTTTTTGATCTGCCCATCTGGTTGCCTTAAAATTTTTGTCTATTTCTGCTGAGGTAGGCATCTCTGATCTTTGGGAATATCTTACCCACACATCCACTGACTTTTGATTTTTCTCTTCTTGACAGCTCTCTAATGGTTGTGGTTCTTGCATAAGGCCAAACAGAATCATCTGCTATGTTATTAGGTACAGGACAGTACAATCAAGATAGCATCAGTTGGTAATAAATGAACAGTTATTCAAATGCAAATGACATAGATACTATGACTGCTGGAGACTACAGACTCCAGATGCATTGTCTCTCAAAAATGAGTCATGCATTTTCAAAAGCATACTGTTCCTGGAGGTTCAGCTATAAAGGGCATGGATTAAACGATCTTATCAGACATCAGCCTCATGGTTTCTAGATTGTCCCTCTATGTCCCAACAATTTTTGTACAAGGATTGCATGACAAAAGCTTTATTGCAGTACCTGTTCCCTCATACAACTGTTTTGCCTCCTCTGGCCATTGGTGGACTTCAGTAGCCTTTCTGACTGCTCATTGTTAAGTGTCCTCCTGTAACTCCCTCTAACACAGTTCCTGGACTACTATCTATGCTCCAGTGTACTTACTAACACTGTCCCATGGCTGGACCCTGTAACCTGAACATAGTAGTCCCTTTTTACTATACTTTGGTGGTGATAGAACTCTTCTGGTTGATATTTATCTTGTATAATTGACAAAGCTCTAATCATCAAGCTACCATCGTGGGATATGATTCAAGTAGTGAGCTGAGACATAACAAACCTGAATGTCTTAGATCAAGTATACGGAAAAGGTATAACATTGAACAGAGAGAGATGCTGCCTCCAGTTCAAACAATACAGTGTTCAGGTAGATGTAGGCTTGTACTGTCATTGTCTTCGTATCAGTTTGAATGAAGACAACAGATCACAAGGAATGACCTTATGTATCAGTTTATTTCAACACTATCATCAGATAAGAACTGTGATATAGATGTCAAATTTATCTGTATGTTTTCCAGTGATTTTTATATTTGATAAAGTACATAGAGAAAGTGTTTCTGTAATCATGTTATCACATACTCTGGAAATGATTAAATGATTTCATATAAATTGCAAACTTTTAATACAACAATTCTGACACTTTATTTCCATAATCTTTCTGTAGCTCCAGAGTGGAAGAATATAAAAAAATAATTTTATTAAACACTTAAAATTTCAGATTTTTAATAGATACTTCCCCTGAGTTATGAAAAAAACAAAATGGATTCCAAATATCTGACAACCACTAAGCTGATGAAAAATTGCTTTGAAGGTTAGTGAGATACAGAACTGTATGAACAAGATTAGGCATAGCACAGATCCCACTGACAAACTACTTGTCATGCTCCTGCTCCCTATGTATCCATTTACCACTTTCCTTTGGCCATCAACAACACCACTAAGCCACTTGATTATCTAATTTAGAATGTTACCATAAATAATGCAGTGACTCGCTAAACTTCTGCAGAGTTCTATGATTTCATTACCTATTTTTTAACCTTTTATGCCAGTAATATTGAAAGTATGCTTCAGACTCATTAAATAAATGTTGTTTGGTTTTTTTTTTTGTTTTTTTTTTTTTTTTTTCTGCTTTGATTTTCACCGTAATTTCTTTACGTGAAATAGGTAAAGAATTTACCAATATGTGTGGTTAGCAATCTGCCCAAACATTGTACTGTTTTTCCCTACTAGAGGACAAAAGTGTGTTGCATTTCATTTCATACATAGAAGTTTGAAATATTTTCTAATTTCACTGCTTGGATGAGATCTTGACATGGTATAAGCTGCTATAGTTCACAGAACTTGCTGAAAAATCTGCTGCTCTTTTTTCTTAAATATAGATGTTATTGATTTATTTCCTGTCTTTACATGTGTAAAGATAATAAAAACAGAATATAATATCATTGAAGTATCTCACCTTTGAACACTGCTAAATGAAAAAGGATATGAAATACAGATCTTAACTTTCTGCAGTTAGCACTTTAATGACTGTCTTTCAAATCTTATTATGTTTAAGCTATTGTTTGCTGTTTTTCTTTAGCATTCTGCAAAAAGAATTCTTTGTTATAACCTCTAGTTATGAATTTTTCATGTTAGCTCAATAAATTATATTTGTTTTCATCATGGAAAAGGTTTTAATATTGATAAATATAAAATATTTAAAATACAGAAAACTCATCAAATTCTGCGTAATCATTCAACAGAGGGCAGCTAATAAAACTTTTCTATCCCAGTAATATTTATCTTTCTTGGAGACAAAACCACAACAATAATCAGTCTCTAACATAGTAAGTAGTGAACAGGTTGAAAATAACATTTTTTTTCTTTAACTAAATGAATTTCTACTAGCATCCAAAATAAAGCCTGCATGAAAGGAGTAGATCTGTGTAAGGATTTCAGGATGTCTTGTTAGGCATATTTAAATGTTCAAGTAAGAAAGGTAAAATTTAGATATAAATATCTAATTCTTCAGTGGATTAAACTACATATTGTATCCTTATATTGTGATCAGTTTTCCATCTAAGTTTTTTCTCTTTAGTCACTTGTAATAGCTCTTTCAGGCAAATGTTGTTGGGAAATGGAAAAGAATAGGAAAAAAAGAAAAGAAGAAATAGTGACAGAAGAAAGAAACAATAGAAGAAAAAATCACCACTAGTAAAACCCAGTTGATTTTAGGCTTTTTAGGCTTTTGTGTTGGTATTTTTAATTAAGATCACCCGACAGTGTTTGTAAAGTCTTGTTTTTTCTCATTTCTGAAGTCCTAATTCCCATGTTACTAATGAAATTCAATACTATATATATTTTTTTATTTATTTTTCCTTACACTTATGAATATGAAGATGTGCTGATTTTGAAGTCATTTACACATATGCATTTCAGGGTTTTATCTTGCCACAATTTCTCTAATGAGCTTTCACTGGAATGAGTTTCAACTGGAGCATATTAAGTGATGTTCAATAACAATATGTGAAAATTAATAAAAATAATTTCTTCAGTCACATATTTGGAACTTCCAACTACATGTTGTAAGAACATTTTTGGCTGCACAAAAATATTGAGCTCTCTTAACATGGTGCAATCATATGGTTTCTGTCTGAAAGTCAGCATACATTCTATGTTTCATGGCCAGGAAAATTCTATACAACTACTGTCAAGATGAACATGTTGTCAAATAATGGAGAACACTTATGGATTTCAAATTTTCAGCGAAGAAAGAAAGATTTGTTGACTGGGGCCTGTGCCAAAAGTCATTAGACACACCACAGGAATGGCAATACTACAGGGAGCATCACTGATGAAAACAGTGATTGATTAGGTCAAAAAGTCTTTATTCTAGGTATCACTGAACACAGGAACAAGGCACAATGTTATTTCTTACCCTTAGAGGTGGGGAGATATATCTGAGCCAGTGAAACAGAAAGAAATTTTGATCTCACTGAGGATATGCCTTACGGTTTCTTCTACTTCATATTATTTAGAGAACTATTGTTTTAAAACTCCTCTCTCCTCATGGCCAAGAGAGAGACCAATATGCTTGACTAAGATTGGCTGGCTATTGAGGTCCCATATAAGACAAACAGCTCATGGAAACTTTATAAGACTGTAGTGGGTCTGTCTGGGATGGAGTTAATTTTATTCATAGTGTACTGTATGGTGTTCTGTTTTGGACTTGTGACTTAAACAGTGCTGTTAACACACCAAAATTCTGGTTATTGCTGAACAGTGCTTGTACAGTGTCAAGGCTTTATCTTTTTCCCACTCCACTCCCTCAACAGCTGTCTGGGAGTGGGCAAAAAGTTGGGAGTAGACACAACGTGCACAACTGACAAAACAGATATTCCCTGCCACATAACATTGTGTTCAGAAATGAAAACTGAAGAGGAGGAAGTTTGGGGAGGTAGCCATTGCTCAGAGATGGCCTGATGTTTGGTATCCTTGTAGGAGGTGGTGAGTGATTGTATTTACATAACATTTTTGGTTTTTATCTTCCTCTTTGCTTCACTTATTAAACTGCCTTTATCTTTACCCTTGAATATTCTCACTTTTGCTCTTCCTTTTCTCCTCTGTCCCACTGGAAGGGAGAGGAGTGAACAAATAGCTGTGTGATGTTTATCTGCTGGTCAGGGTCAAACTACTGCAAAGACTTAAAAGTTCTTGCCTTGCAGCTAATGAATAGAAGGACTATTATATTTCTCTGCTAAGTTAGAAGTCAATCAAGAAAAATTGTCTGGTAATAGCAATAGCAAATACAGCTGGGATATATAAATACTTAAACCAAACCCCCTAAACCTAGCACTGGGAGAAGTTATACTGAGGATGCTGGGACCATAAGGGGCCATCTTGCATCAGGGAAGATTTCAAGAAGAGAAATTACTTCCATTATGAAATAACTTGCTTGGTGTCAGCTGCATTGCTTAATAAATCTGAGGCATACTTTACTGGCCTTCTGGACACCCCTGCCATGGGAATCAAGTGCACAGATGTCCCAGCAGTGATTATGGTGACTTATAGTTGCCATTGTCCTGTCAATGGGCTTGAAAGTCTTGAAGTGGAGTGCAGTTGGGACAGCATCTTGGTTGTAAGGAGGTCTGTGCTCCAAGCATATAAAACCACTGCTGGTACTCCTTATAATTGCAGCTGGCTCAGCAACGTAAAATAGGGCACTGAGTGTTGTGTCCAGGTGACTGTCACTGGCTATGACGTGAGATGTTTCAGGGATAACTGGTGGTCCTGTGACTTACTGTACACAATGTCAGTGTACCTGCCACATCAAGTGATCTGGGATCAATTTATGTGGACCGTATGGTTGGCATGCTCAGGCATATGTTGGGGGAGATCTGTCTTGTGGTCTCCTTTGGCTTGGTTCTCTGCTATGTTTTCTGCTGCCTCATGAGTCCCATCTGGCCTTGTGAGATTACCTAACAAAAATGTCATGTAGGATGACCAGTATCCTGATCTGTTTATGTTCTGAAATAACACTGACATTTCTGTGGCTGAGTGCACATCACAGAAACCTTTAGCTTCCCACTAAAACAGAGTGATATGCTTCATGCAGATACTTGAGTTGACTCACGTCTTCCAGACCTGTTGCATTTCTATCTGTGTCTTAACAAGTGCCTGCTGAGGATGGTGGAACCTATTGGGACAGGGCAGCATCTTCAGTTGATGACATCTGATGTGCCAGGTCCCATCCACCTGGGACCGTAGCACTTATTTGTAGGTTGCAGAACTGTCTTCCAAATGATGTTGTCACAGTCTTTGATGCAGGCAGATGACCTGCCTTCCAAATTTAACCCAGAAATGTTACCATGAGTGTGCTTTGCAAAATAACATCCCTCCTGTTTTTCTCTTTATGAGGTGCTAGAACAAACCGTTCTGTAACTGCAGATGTTAGTTTTGTTCTGCTCTCACCCTAATACTGCTAAAATTCTTTAGAGAATTTTAGGAAGCACTATTAACAGAAACACATTAGGCTGTAGCCTACTTCCCAAATAGGTAAAAGAGCTAGCTTGCATTTCCACCCTGTGAATGAGAAATAGTGAGTACAGACTAGTATCCTTTCCTCCTTCTAGAGTCTTACATTAAACTGTCACACGAGTCTGTATTCGTTCTGTTACAGTATTTTTGTGTTCCTCCTTCTATCTGCATAGGTAGGTATATCTTTATAGACATATAGAGATATACTCCTCCTTCTACCTGCTTTCCTCCTTCTTACCTGGCAGTAAATACTATTATTTATCTCATGCATATTATACCTTCCCATTGAATGGCTGAGAAAGATGCAGCCATGTACTCTTAAGAACAATGAAGTGAGATCTGTAAGATTTTCCCATATTACATAGTATTATCTTTTGAGGGCAACCCAGTAAACGTGAAGAGATGTTTGCACTTGACAGGACATTACTCCAGCTGGCATGTAACATCATTCATATCTTATCCCAAAAATGGTACTTCACCATTCTAAGATCTTCCCCTTCTCTCTGATAGTCGTGTCTCTCTGATGTATGGCTCAGGAGGTTGATTTCATCCTTTGATGTAACACTGCTAGATGGTTTGAGGATGAGATAGAACATTGACTTTTATCTCCTTCTCCTCTTTGCATGAGTCTCTAAGGAAGATGTCTTAAATATTTCTGAAACATAATTTTTAAACAAACACTAACATTTAATGACAGTTAAATGGAAGTATTTAAATACCAACATTTTGTAACTAAATGGACTGAATTAGAAGATGTCAACATTATACTTTTCAGAAGGTCTGGAACAAAACATTGAACCCTCCATCTATAGATGAGGATGTAATCAGTATAATTTCATGGCTTAAATCAGTATTAGAGCCTCTGTTTAGAACAATTAACCTGACTGATTTTATGATGTTGGGTGAGTTGCTTGTCATTAAGTATCAGCATCCTTATTTGTATAAGCTGGGACAAATATACTATGTAATCTGCTATATAATTTGAATTGAGATGCACTGTTTTACAATTGTTTCCAACTGGTTATAACAGTCATCAGCCATTGAGAGAGCATAATTTAGGAAAATGTAGCCTCACAACATTATGAAAGACTATACTTAATTTTTATAGATAACATTTCTCTAAGGCAAAGGGAACTGCAGAAATGAAACATGGAATAAAGTTTCCTAGGATGATGCTTCCAATTTCTGCTGGCATAGGAAGTTGAAATCAGTTCTAGTATTTCAGCTTGGAATCTCCACATACAACTCTCTGGTAGTAATGTTACCTGTATTTGGGAATTATTAAAATATTTAAGCATATAATAAAAATTTTACTATCAAGGTCAGATTACTGCTTTTGCAACAGGAAAACCATACAGGGTGCAGTAGTAATGTCTTGCAGGTATATTTTTAAATCAGTTTGAGACAGCCATCTAGACTTACCCTCATTCTTTTGAAAAATACCTATATTTTATGTCCTTCATTTTGCTAGGTTGCTACAGTTATGTCTATATTGCTTCTGACTGATTTATATCCTACAAGACTTTTTGTTTCCCAGAACCTTCATCGATTTGATGTGTAACCCTGAAGACACTTACAATACTATAATACTTAAATTTCTACTTTGGAGCATGTCCAGAATTGGCTTGATTTTTGCATCAGTGTGAAGCTTTGACTCTAGTCTTCAGTCCCATAGGAATTCAGAAACTAGAATTTTTATAGCAACTTTATATGCTGGTTCCAGCTCAGTAAATATTCTCACATTCCATCTACTGGGCTGAGCTCACAAAACCAATTGTGTGTCTAATATGATTTTATTTTTAATGCATGCAATGACATGTAAATATCTCCCAGAAACTTTAGAAGAGCATAAATGCCTGAGTCTTTTTGAATCATTCTATTTCAACTGCGTGCTTGTTTTTCTAGCTTTTGTGATATTCTTAACTCACAGGTATTAATGATTCTACAATATATAACCTGTTGTCCATGTGTGGCTTATAAATATTTGTTTGGTTTATAGTGAGAGACAATAGTGTTTTCTTGTCCAGCAGCTGATCAGTCAGCATTCATGTGTTTCATCTATGGTTGGTCAAACAAGAAAGAAATGTATTTCCCTGTCATCAAGAGAATTTGGAGGTATAATTTTAGGAGTAAGAAATTGGAGAAGATGGGGAAATAAAAAAGTTTATTGCAGGCCGGGGTTATGGAGAGTTTTGGAATATGATGGTGAAACTGAAGATGTAGAGACATTTTGTTGGTACACCGTACAGTACTCACAATGGTAGGGAGTTTGAGTGTATAATAAAAGGTAAATTATGACATGGCAGAAACCATGGTTTTAAATTGGGACAGAGATATAGTTATTGATGAGTTAGAAATAAAAGGAAGATGGAAGTAATAGTTTCACAAGATGTGGGCCCGCTGGCAGAAGAGGAATGTTACAGTGGATGATGTAGCCACTGGGTAGACCTGAGGGCATAATGGTAATGGAAAGAAAGAGATGTCTGTGTGTGGGAGTAACAGAAGGGAGGAGTGGAACAAGGAGACATTGTAATTGCAGGGACATATGATCTGATGGTGTTCAAACTAGCCTGGACTATCGACTCCACTGAACCATGTTTCCTTCTCTAAAGGGGAAGACACCTCAGAATTGTCTTCAGGACTGTGGCACATATTCTGTTTCATGCTTATAACTTCCTGGTTTTGTGCGTAAGGGGAAAAAAAAGGTGATCAAAAGAGAATTATGAAAGGTACAATAGCGCTTACAGAAGATACATGTAAAAAGATTTTCAGCATTTTCCCTGAGAGCTTCTTCTCCAGATGTCTTGTTTTCAAGGCACAATGGAGCTCCATAACTTCAGAAGGTTTTGGGTTTTAGACTGAACAACTTCCATGCATAAACATTATTCATGAAACTAGTGGTTGGTATAAATATCACACAAACTATATAAACATCACTCAAGCTATTCTAAGCAAAATGTAATCTATAAAGAATTAAAAATTTACATAGGAGAATTAAAATAATCAGATTAGGAACTACAACTGGGAATTGTAAAAAGCAGCAACACAAAGTTATGTTACAGCAGCACAAAAATCAAAACTACAAGAATATAAATCATGCTTGTATAATAACCATAGGGCTGTTATGGAGAAATATTTATGGGTAATTAACTGATCACAACCAAATTTGGTGATAAAGAAACAAGTCTTTATTGAGGTTACATTTCATTAAAGATCTGAGAAGCTAAAGGTGGTTTCCAGTACTAAAATTAATTATTTTGGAATTACTAATAATTAGGTGGAGACATAGCTGTCCGTATCCTTCATGTTAGTCTGACACTTGCAGCTCATCTCAAGATCAAAATGACAAGAAGTTTTGTAAAACTTTCGTTTATTGCACTCCACCTTCTGCTATTCTACTCATTTTACTGTTTTGCTGGACATAACTGGGAAATATCCCTTAATGATGCCTAGGGCTATGGGGCTGGGCCTGGAGTGCTTTAAGCTAGGTCTAAGTCCTGCCATTGTCCTAAAGCCTATGGAAGATGGGTAAATGGTCCACATTTCTTTTCCCTTAAAAAATGGAAACCTGTTGTATTACTATAAAAGCTATAAACTTAGTAGAGAAACTAAGTGACAGAAATTTGCCTTAATTCATAAGTAGGAAGCATGCTCAAATAAGGATAATAATTAGAACATGGACATTATATGAATTGGTGCAATGGCTTTCCAAAAGTATAAAACTTGTGTGATTAGTGTTCGTGAAATATAGCAGCTATGTAATTATACTTGCTCTATTTGTAATTTTATGAAAGTTACCCTTGAGCTTTACAACCGTAGTTTTTGTTTTTATAACTGGCTTGTCAGCAAAAAAAAAGATAATTTTTGTTAATTTTTTCCTAGATTTTTATAGAAAAAAAAATCCATTTCTTTCTCATTGAACTCTAAAATAAGATACATTTGCTAGTTGTAATCACAGTCTATCACCTGATCTCTTGTTTTAAAATATTGCAATTATTAATAAACACTTAATTTTCTTCTGGAAAAAATGTGGACATTACTATGAAGAGATCAGTCACTTTCAGAAGGAATTATATTGTATGTGTGCATATAATTTATGTAACACATGAGAGGGAGTTTATGATAGTTACGAAGGGATCCTCATCTGGGATATGCCTAAATTAGGCTGTTATCCATTTTCCCTGAAATCTGTAATTCACATATCTGATATTTTCTAGATATATATCTCTCAAATTTGGAAATTGTCAGATATATCAAAAAGTCTCTAGATCTATTCTATATTTTCACTGTAATATGAAGAAACATGAAGTTTCTCCTGTTGCAGGAAAGGCATTGTGTTTGTGTCTCTCTCCTCATGGATCAATAATATTTACTGTGCAATATTATTCAGATCATTCCTGAATATTCTTTGGTTCTAATGAATAGCAAATTCTCATTAAAATCTCAGTCTCCCTTTGAAATCTGTTGGAAGCTTTCTACAATATGGAATAGCATCAGATTCTGCTAGGAGAGCATCTTCTGTTGTTATGTCAAACCCCTGTCTAGAATAAGCCAAAAGCAGATGATATAAAGTATTCAAGCTAGAGCAGAGAGAAACTAACTTAGAATACTAGAATAGACAGAATAGATGAAGCTGTCTACGCAGAGTGTCCTTTTAGCATACTGAAAATGTGAAGGAAAGTAAGAGAGACAGAAGTAAATTAAGGTAAGAAAGCTCTGGTTGGAATACAGGTAAGTTGATGATGTATGAAATCTGTTCTTGGCACTTCAAACTTTAGTAATAATAATGAAAATACTACAAAACAAAAGGACATTTGAAGTGTTGCTGTTTTTGAGACTTGAATTAATTGTATTTCCAGTAAATGTAATGATTGAAAATCTTTGTGGAAAGACAGGACAATACATGTAAAATGTGTGGAGTTCTCTTCATAAGTCTTGTCCTAAATATTTATTTTGCAGCAATAAAGAAACTGAATTATCTGGCCCATAATTTCACTGTTGTGGTCACAGTCTTGAACAATGTAGTCATGAACAACATTGTTTTTACTGCTAGAACATACCAATGTATAACTGCTTGGAAGATGGTGTATGTCTCTGTTATGTTATTATTTTAAGATTTGTACTGAGTATCTATGAAAAACACTTCAGTGAAGAAATTAGAACCCAGCAATGCCTCCATTTTTTGTCCTCCATGTTCCAAAATAGTTTAACAGCCTCACTGTTCATAGGTAACGTTACCTGATTCCACTGTAATTTGAACAAAGATTATCCACTGGAGACCAAAGGAATAGTGATTTCGGGACAAAATGCTATCCTAAACTGTGTGTGATCATATATTGATGGATTTTCTGTGTCTAAAGTCTCCAGTGGACTTCATGAACTAACAGATGGTAATAATATGACCTAGACTGACCCATCAGGAATAAATCCAGTCTAAAAGTGTCAGCAATCTCAAATATTGCAGGGTTTTGTTTAATAAAATTCACACTCAGATATTTGTGATGGCCAGAGGGTGGAGAGAGAAAGTATTACAGATATGTGGAGGCTGTTACTTAACATTTTCATCTTGCACAAGGTGACTGTTAAGCTCAGGTGTAACCCACTCAGAAATAATTCTTATTTCTTTTCTTTTTTTTTTTTTTTTTTTTTTTTACAGATTTCCAAATTATCAGAACTGTTCCTGCAAGACATTTGGAGCCAAGTCATGCCCAAATCCATTCTATTACCTATAATGTTCCTGCTGTAGAAGTTATTATTTTGAACATTAAACCCATTCACTCAAATATTAAAGTATCTTGCAGAAGTGGTGCAATGTTAAAAGAAGATATACCTAATGGTTTAGTTCTTCAGAAATCTACTTACCCATGTCAATGCTGTAAAGAATAGCTCACAAAAAAAAAAAAAGGAGTTTGAAGTGATGAAGTAGTAATAGTCATCTTAATTAGTCGTCTCATTATACACAATGAGTCTTGTACTCAGGTACAAACTTCTTAAAAGTGTATTGAATACAAAAAGTCTGTTTTCATGCAAAGAAAAGGCTAAGACTGAACAGCTCAAAGCCAAATAGTTTCTATATTAAAATTTGTACCTTCAAAACTTTGAAGAAAGGAAAAAGACTTAGCATCACATTTTCCAGATAATACAATGAACAAGTCCACCATTCAAAAGCTCTTTCACTCCACTTTATAGGCTTTAAAATTGTGATAATGTTGTTTTATTACCATTATTATAGAAATTAGAGTCTTAAATGGCGTGTATAAGTGGAATTCTCAACTTTTCCTATTAAAAGTAGAGACATGGGTTGATTTCTCTGGATTTGAAATTATTTCCAATTTGAGATCTATATTTGGGAACATTTAAATTTTTGACTAATTTGGACTTTTACTAGTTTTTGCAAAAGTGGTTACTCTTTCTAGGACTTTAGCTGTCAGTAACTTTTGGACATACTTGATCTTACAAGAGTGATATTCACAGCCTCACGAAAACTGTATAGATTTTACCCTCTGAATTAAAATATTTCTAAGTAAATGCTCTAACCTGAACTATAATTTAACTTCAGTTGAGTTTACTTTGTCTTGACTGAAGATAGAAACACAGAAAGTAAAAAATACATATTGTATGTTCAAAAATGTGTTCTTTTTATTTATTTATTTATTTTAAATTTATTTTTTCCCTGGATTGTGTTAATGCAAATTAGTTAATAGTGATATAAATTTGTAGTAGATCTGACTAGAAGTTCTTACTGGTGTATTCTTTCAGAAAATGACAATTTGCTGGTAGCAACAGTGTTCATAGAAATCAGTTACCTTTGAAGAAAGAATTCTTTTAATAAAAATTGGAAATCTTCAATGAGTTTACTTTTTTAGAACATAACATTTTTATTTTGAAATATCCTTTAATTCAGCTTAATCATAATCATACCAATATATGCAAAGTGAATAATTTGAATAAAATTACAATAAATGTCTTTTTTTGTTTATTTGTTTTCCCAAAAAAGGATAAGCAAAGTGAAACTTTTTTTTTTTTTTTTTTAATGATCTGTTTGTGGTGTAATGTATGGGTCAATTTTTGGTTCATTCCAAAACAGATGACTTTCTGACATCTTTAATAACTCTCCAAAGATGAAAACCAGATTTCTGTACAACTTTGGGATTTAATAGTCACTTCTTTTGGGGGTGTAGGTAGTGCTAAGATGTTGAAGAAACAAGAGATCTGAAATTAATTTAATTACATAGTACATTCTTACCACTTAATGAAGAACAGGCTAAAACTTCATTTGAAATCTCTATGATCCACACCATCTGCAGTTTTTTTTTTTCATTGTTCTCCACAGTACAGATTCTCTATAATGTTATTCAAGATCTATACTTCACCTACTCTTTGTATGGCTGTTTATGACTTCTGATAGAATGCACCTTTTAATCAGGTGTTGAAAGATTGTTATTCAAGGGTGACATATTTGTTTTATAAAGCACAGCTAAAAAAGAAAGCTGTCAATATGCTTACAATGTTTTACTTTTTCTAAGTGTGTACTAAGAGTTATTTATAACAGCTTTTCAA
Organism: Tyto alba; assembly: GCF_018691265.1. NCBI lineage: Eukaryota > Metazoa > Chordata > Aves > Strigiformes > Tytonidae > Tyto > Tyto alba. The sequence continues at coordinate 26,608,666 of NW_024881275.1, forward strand.
ACAAATAAGTATCTTTATTTAAAAGACAAGCTAGTGCTGGCAGGAAAAGATTAACATAACACTCAAATAGATTTGAGATACTAATGATCATGTTAGTTAAGTAAATTAACTTGATAACCTATGTTATTTTAGTGAAGGAAAAAAATCCAAAATTGTATATATTAAATACACATTTCTAAGGTGAACTCTGATTAAAGAACAACAGAAAAGACTTAGCCTGAACTTCTTGTTCAAATTACAGAAAAAATAGTTGATTTATTTTAGTAAAGATATTGATTTTATTTGAGTGGCAAAGCACACATCAATTAATTACTCTCCTTTATCCATTGTGTAAAGAATGGGAAAAACTAATAAGTATCTCAGTTTCTGTAATTTATTTTGTCCTACTGAAACAGCAAGTATATAATATTTTTGTTTTCATACGCATTACAACTGGTATATGAAAACAATCCTGAGACAAAGGAGGAAGTGGAAACTGTAGTCAGAGAAAAAAATTATGTTATATAATCAGTATAACTGCAAGAAAGAAAAAGCCATGCAAATTGCATCAAACTAATTTTCTTTTGTCACCGCACTAGACACAATGAGCCAGGCATTCTAGAGAGTTATTGTCAGTGATATAAATTCTGAAAACACAAATATTTAGAAAGAATAGTAAAAGGGAAAATATGTTTTATACAATACTCCTTGAAATTTAAAAAAAAAATACCATCAGAATGTGCTATTTTCTGCCAAATTTACTCTCTTTCATAACACTTCATTTACCAGTCAAGAATTCTTTACATTGTGTAAAGACTTGTTTTCTGATAAATAAGACTGTAAGTCAATACAATCAAAGTAGACAGTAACTGAGACTATCATTAATAAAATATTAGCCTTGCCAAAATAAAATGTTGCTGAATGACAGTAAGTTTACTTCATAGCATTTAAATATAAAGTATATTTAATTAATTCTGGAATCAGGGAATGCATTTCTGTATAAAATATGAGAAGAGACCACAAAAGTAGATACATAGATTTTCCGAAAGATAAAATGTTGGAGAATTTCTGATAAGTTAGGTGTCTAAAATTTAACTCCAGTTTGCTCAATGTGTTGTATGGTACCATCCCAGTATTTCCACTAGCTTATCACAGCCAGCATAAATCAATTTATGAGCCCAGATCACTGGAAGCCTGAGCCTGCTTTGTTATAGTCACAGAGAGTTACCATTGACATCAACCTTAAGGAACAAAGAACTGAGCCTTTTAGATTCTCTGCTGTGTCTTATTTATACAAATACATGTTATACATGCAGGTGTTGTAAAGCAGTAGCATAATATATTGGCCTTTGGGGTACAAATGTTTACATTTTAACTACCTGCTGCTTTCATTAGCAGCTGAAAAAAATGCCATCAGACCACTTTTGTTACTATAGCTTTACAAATCTTTCCTCCAACGCCCCCTTTTTTTCTTACAATGTCTAACTTTTGGATCTTCAGTACCTAACAGTTTCTCTTTATGCCCAGGCTCTTCTTATTCTCTCTCCCTTTACATATATATTTTACAGTCACTTTAGTATACCCTTTCAAGCATATTCAACTCAGCAACAGGCACTGAGATGTATTTTTTTTTTCCCAAAGGTTTTCTGGTGGTATGGGGAAGAATTTACAGAAAAAAGAAAACATACATTTTACTTCTTTGGATGAAAGGTGCAGGTCCCAGTGGAGTGTAGGAAATGAGAAGTCAGAGTTCACACTGAATGTGCCTCATCACTTGATTCAGAACCTTCATATCCATGTAATGAACAGTAACACTCACTTTCTTACTAGGGACAACTTAAAAGAAAAATCAGTTTTCATTTTAGGTGATACAGAGTAACTATTTTATGATGATAAAAAGGTCTAAAATCAAATCTGCACAACTTTGTTTAACAGAGTTGGACCTATTCAAATCAGCTCTGAATTCGGCTTGCATAGCACAGAAGTAGTTTCAGCTATTCTTGAAAGACTGTAACTGCTATGAGAAATCTACTTAACTGGGTTTTGTTCTGCCTCTGGAGTGGTGATATTTATCCTCCCTAAAGAAGAAAACACTTTCTGTGAAAGAAACCTCACAGAGGATGCAGAAAAATCCCTAAACCTCTATTAAGTGTGCTGTGATCCTGTAAATTTATTCTGAACCTCTTTATTCCTTGCTTTTCCCATGGTGCTTCCTTGTAGCCCAACATTCAGGAGTATTATATTTATTTATATATATTCTCAAGAATACACAAGATGTGTATATTATGTCCATGACTTGCACAGTTTTCTAAACTGCTTACTCTTTTTGTGGTTTTTGCTCTATGAATTTATTTCATGACTGATTAACATGCAAGACTTCTACACTGTAATTTTGCCCATTTTAAACTGTGATCCTAGATGTACAGTTATTTTCAGATGGAGCTTCTATGTGGAAACGGTGCTTTTGTATGTACAGAACTAGCCAGCTCTGTTCCATGGCTGCCTGACACTCACTGTGTCCAAAACATATAGGATGCCCTGTGTTAGGACTTGAAGGGTCTGTTGTGGAAATTTCTTTGTCTGAAATGTCCAAATCTGGGGAGTTAGGGATTTACCTGTTGCCTAAACTTTGTTGCAATCCAGAGATGAAGCATAGCCTCATCTGTTGCAAGTGTATGTCACTGGCTATATAAGCACTCTACTTCATAGATAATCATAAAAAAAAGAAAGCACTTTGAAGAAACATCTGGCCAGACACCTAATTTTCTTTTTGTTACTGCACTTATGGTGGAAACATACTAATGAGAGTTTAAAAATATCTACTGTCTCCTACAGGCTAGATATTTAATCTCCCTTACCCGTGTTTTTAGACACTACATTCCACGTTGTTATTTTGGAAGCTTCTGCTTAGATCTAGAGCCAGTGTGTCTGACTTGGGAGTGAGAAATTTGAATGGTAGAAGGGTATTTAGAATTTAGACTGAACACAGCAATGACTACTTATGCTTGAGAATCCTCTTAATCAGAGGCTAAGGAGGTGGAACTACATAAGTCATGTCACATGTAAGATTGTCTTGCCTATAGGACAGATGCCTCCATCCTCTCATCCGCTAATGTGAATGACTATTGTTTTTTTCTAGTCTGTGTTCTAATCTTATTTATTTATTTATTTATTTATTTATTTATTTGTTTATTTGTTTGTTTATTTATTTATTTATTTATTTATTTATTTATTTATTTATTTATTTATTTATTTATTTAAAATCTCTTTTACCCTGAGCAGGGTTGGCTAAGTAGAAGGATGGTTATGTCTTGGTTTTGTATTAATATGAAGATTGGACTGAGATAGAACGTACATCTGGACAAGGGAGGTGGGAAGAATTCCTATTTTGTAAAATAAAGACATAATAAATGTCTCACTGGTTGCAAAACCTGTTGTTGTATAGAACTTAAATTAAATATAAGGGAACTGGGAGGATGTTCACTTCAAGAAAAAAAATATTTATTCTTTCATGCCAACAAAAATAAATATGAAATAGAGGGGGTTTAGAGGTTTTTCTTCATAAATATTTGTTGGTTTTTATTTTTATTATTTTATTATATATAGTATGTAGAATTTATTTTCATTCTCAATAAATACATTGAAGTATGTTTGGTTCCAATTGAAAGAAGATCTTTAATTTTCCAGAAAAAAATAAAGCCCTAAATGTTATAATATTTTTAAAATATTGCACAGTAGATGTCATTCAGAAATTAACTAGAGGAACCTAAGTTATTTTACTAACACAATCTTCTTACAGATGTATGACATTTGCTACATCCTTGTATATGAGTTTATTTTAAAAGAAAATGGGGAGTAATATAAAACATTAATATTTTTTAATTTGACAATGTAACAATTTATGAAAGCCCAGTGATTTAGTGTCTGTTGTTTTATGATACTGACTTACAGTCCCAATAAACATTAGACCTATAGTATCTTTTTTTGCTTTCATTTTTCCCCCTTTGGCTTCTCTCCACCTGTATTTGATTAGGTACAGAAAGATAAAAGCATGTTACCTTCATTTTCACAACAAAAATGCAGAATTAAAAAAAGGTTTCAGTTTCTCATAGTTTCCTTTCTAGATGCTCCAGGCAGCTGCTAATCATTATGTTTGCAATATTAAAACAAGACCCCAGGTTAGTCTATGCTAGTTCATTTACAAGAATCCTGTATTTGATTAGACTTGTACGGTTAATAACGATGCAAGGTAGAAGAAGCTGGGCCATTTATTTCTGTAATGTTATTAACTGTCTGTTCCTATAGGAGCATTTAGATTTTCTGGGAAAGAGCAGAAATGGGACTATACATCCTAGTGATAATAGCCCTAACACACATTAAGCAGTTACACTGCCAACCATCACCTCTTTTCACTAATGGAATATTTTCAGGTGGCTTTTGTTTTGCACATGTTGTCCATGTCTAGGGTCTAACAAACAGTTTCTAATGATAGTAAAAATAGTTTGAAACATCAAGCAAAATCATAAAACTGCAAGAAAATTAATAAATAAGTCCAAGATTTTTCACCCTTTATTTCCAAATTTCTAAACTTTTGACTTACTTGGTTGTAACTGAGCCATTTTCAGTTACCAAACAGACAAAAAGAAGTAAATTAGGTCTTCTTGGCTCATGCAAAATCCAGCACTAGTTTACGCTTAAGTAGCACACCGTGTTTGGAGTTTGGAGCTGATAGATAAATCTGATGTCCATGTGAAACTGAAGTTGCAGAGGTCAGAAAGCCTGAGCTCCTATCTTTAAGTGCCATCTCCAGCAGAAGAGTATGCTATCAGGGTTGTTCAAGGGCGCAGTGGCAGGCAGTGAACCTCATGATACAGCTCCTGAGGCAGATGTACAGATGTACAGACATAGTATGATGTTTCCACAGTATAAGGAAAAAAAAAAAACCCTCAAACATTTTGTTCTTTCTTATAATTTCTATCATGAAATTATTTTCATCTAAAACATAATGCTGTATCAGCATAGTACAAACTTTTCTTCCTGAAAGTGCTTTAAGCAACAGATGGCACTAGTAATAATACCTAATGTTGATTTGGTAATGGCCTCTATTATGGGACCCTCGACCTCAGTTTAAAAGCTTGCCAAGCTTTAACCAATTTGGACAGAATTTTCATGTTAGTTGCATGCTTTTGCTTAAGACACATAAGAGAATAACCAAACCCCATGTGGTTATTCCATTTCAGATGTTAGTTTACCAAAAAAAGTGGCATTTGTTAATATTCAAGCTACTGAGTATAGAGGAAATGCCCTTGGAGATTTTAAGGAACATTTCCCAGATTTAACAAAATATAACGGTATGAATTTGTAGCTCAAACAACATCAAAAAAACTTATCAGAGGCTGAGTGCTAAATTCTTTTACAATGCCAATTGTGAGCATGCTGAATTTCCACAAAGTTATGGGCTGGGTGAAACAGGCATTTTCTCTTCAGGAGACAAGCAAGGACTTTTCTGTAATTTTCCCTCTAGGTTGACAGGAGATACTGTAAAGTATAATATTGAGACCAGGGAAACTTAAACTTGAATTTTATTGGGGTTGCTCTGTCTGATGACTTCTGTTCAAGGGGCTGGCTGCCTTATTATCAGTGAGGTGCTTTAAACTAATTTAAACTAAAGGATTTAAACTAATAATTTCAATTTCTGTCTTGTTTTTCTCAAATAGTGCAGTCTATCTGTTAAAGGTATCTTGTTCTTTTGTATCTCAGAAAATACATAGGACAGTAGATCAGGAGTGGTCTGTCACCCTGGCGTCTGTGATTGAGAACTGGAGTGCTGGAACAGAGATGGAAATAGCTCTTCGGTGTCTCATGGTCCATTATGGGATGGGAGTGGGCTAGATATCCATTTAAGATACAGAGAAATTTTGTAGTATCAACCTTCGAGACTTCTACTTTTTTCCCCACAGCATCTTCTAATCCTCATAGTTGAAGTTTTGGATTTCTCAGCAGGTAAGTGCTCCTCATGTGGTAAAGCCCTGTCATAAGAGTATCACCTTGTTGGCTCATGAACCTGAAACCCGTGCAGCTTCAGAGCCACAAAGTAACCAGGCAGAAGGAGCATGGCAATACACTGTTGTTAGCATTTAACCCGGCAACATGGCAGATGCCTGTAAACTTACTGGTGACTGGTCCATGTATTTAGTGGCAATCCCTGTGGTTCTACAATTTGGGATTCTGTAGAGATTACACTTTCTAAAAACTAAATATGAGTAACAAACAAAATACAATAAAAGAAAATTATAGGTAAATTTTAAATGATGAAAAGATAAGCAACTCCAGAATGACCAACTAAGGAACATGAAAGTGTACAAGTCCATGGGACCTGACGAGATACATCTGTGGGTTCTGATGGAAGTGACAGATGAAGTTGCTAAGCCACTATCCATCATATTTGAGAAGTCATGGCAATCCAGTGAAGTTTCCACTGATTGGAAAAGGAGAAACAATACCTATTTTTAAAAACGGAAAAAAGGAAGACCTGGGAAACAACAGGTCAGTCAGTCTCATCACTGTGCAAGATCATGGCGTGGATCCTCCCGGAAACTATGCAAGGGCACATGGAAAATAAGGAGGTAATTGATGATGACCAGCATGACTTCACTAAGGGCAAATCATGCCTGTTGAATCTGGTGGCCTTCTCTGATGGGATTACAGTGTTGGTGGATAAGGGAAGAGCAACTGATGTCATATACCTGGACTTGTGCAAAACATTTGGCACTATCCCTCATGTCACCTTTGTCTCTAAAATAGAGACACATGGATTTAATGAATGGACCACTTGGTGGATAAGGAATTAGCTGGATGGTGGCACTCAGAGAGTTGTCGTCAATGGCATGATGTCCAAGTGGAGGGCAGTGATGAATAACACTCCTCAGGGTTTGGTATTGGAACCAGTACTAACATATTGGTGACAAAGGCAATGAGATTGAGTGCACCTTCAGCAAGTTTGAGGATGACACCAAACTGTGTGGTGTGGTCAACATGCTGATGGGAGGGGAAGCCATTCAGGGGGACCTTTACAGGCTTGAGAGATGAGCCTGTGCAAGCCTCATGAAGTTCAACAAAGCCAAGTGCAAGTTCCCGCATATGGGTCAGGGCAATCCCAGGCACAAATACCGGCTGAGCAATGAGTGGCTTGAGAGCAGCCCTAAAGAGAAGCACTTGGGGATATTGGTGGATGGTGAATTGCATATGACCTGGCAACATGTGCTCACAGCCCAGAAAGACAAACGTATCCTGGGCTGCATCAAGAGACCTGTGGCCAGAAGCTCAAGGAAGGGTATTATCCTTCTCTACTCTGTTCTCATGAGATCCCACCTACAATACTGTGTTAATTTCTGGGACCCCCAAAATAAGGACAGGAGGAGGGCCATAAAGGTGGCTGGTGGACAGGAGCACCTCCCATATGAGGACAGGCTGAGAGAGTTGGTGTTGTTCAACCTGGAGAAGAGAAGGCTCTGAGGAGACCTTATATAGATCTTCCAGTATTTAAAAGGGGCCTACAGGAATGATGGGGAGGGACTCCTTATGAGGGAGTGTAGCAAGAGGACAAGAGGTAATGGTTTTAAGCTGAAAGAGGGCAGATTTAAATTAGCTGTAAGGAAGAAATTCTTTGCTGTGAGGGTTGTGAGATGCTGGAACAGATTTCACAGAGAAGTTGTGGATGGTCCCTCCCTGCAAGTTTAAGGCCAGGTTAGATGGAGCTTTGAGCAACCTGGTCTAGTGGAAGGTGTCCCTGATCATGGCAGGGGGTTTGGAACTAGATGATCGTTAATGCCCCTTCCAATCCGACCCATTCCATTATTCTATGATTCTATGATTCTCTGTGGCAGACATTTATTACACTACCTATAGTTTACTTACCATTTCTGTATTTCCTTTAACTCAGTAGATGAATGAAGCCAGTTGTATTATCTGATAGCTATTCAGAACTTTTATCACATGGTAAGGTTCACATTAAAACCCTGGGGTTTATATAACTCTTTTGAATTCACTTGGGAAATCTTATTAGAGTGAACCATGTTTCCTTGAGTTACTGAAGTCCAGAAAATATGTGGTACTTAGTTCTTGTGGAAAAGATAGTGAGATATAATACACAGAAAGATAATCCTCCTACACACACAACCAGGAGGGAAAGAAAAGAAAAGGGAAGAAAAGAGGAAGGAGAGGGAAAGAAAATGAGATATAAATGTGTGTTTATGTGGAGTAAAGTATATTTCCTACTTACATCAAGATATGATAAATGTGTGGAGGGACAGTTGTAACTATTTCTATACTTTCACTGTGATAATCTCTTTCGTGTGTGTCTTAGTTTGGGCTGAAATAGAGTTAATATTCCTTTCCAGGGATTAGATGAGTGCTGTGTTTTGGATTTAGCTTTCGGTTTGGTATGGGAAAAATGCTGATACCATACTGATGTTTTCAGCTGCTACCGAGACTTCAAGGACTCTCTGACTCTCTATGTCCTGCCCGTGTGCAAGAGCACAGGGAGCAGGGAGGGAGCATGGCCAGAGCACCTGACCCTAACTGGCCAGTGAAATATTCCATATCATGGAACGTCATGCTCACTATATAAAGGAGGGGTGGTTGGGAAGGAGCTCTCTCGCTTCCGGGATTGCGATTGTGGGATCGCTTGGCCGGGAACGGGCTGGATATTGGTCAGCGGGTAGTGAGCAATTACACTGTACATTGCCTGTTTATATATTTCTTTTTGTTTCCCCCCCATCATCATTATTGTTTTCGTTTTATTGCCATTATTAAACTGTTCTTATCTCAGCCTGTGAGTCTCCCTTCACCCCTCTAATCCCCTCCCCCATTCCCAGATGGGGAGGGGGAAGGGAGGGTGATTAGCTGCTGCATTGTGGTTGGCTACCAACCAGGCCTAAACCCCGACAGTGTGAAAGAAAGGCTCTTGGAAATGAACATCTCTTTGTCCATCACATACTTTTGAAGTTTACAGTGAAACAAGATGTAGCAGAAAGAATGTGTACAACTGAAAAATGGTAATATTTTCATATCCTCCCTGTGTGTATATGTGTCGTGGTTTGGGCCTGATTGACAGCCAACCACAATGCAGCACCTCTCTCTCCCTTCCTCTCTGGCAATGAGAAGGGACAGAGAGCCAGGGTTGTGGTTCGAGATAGGACTGGGATGGGGAAAAATTCCCCTTTATGATCACGAGCAAAAGGCAGACTCGTTAGGGGAAGAAAAAAAAGAACATACATTTATTACAGACACTAACAACACATAACAGAGTAGGACAGTGAGAAGCATTGCCACATCTTGAGAACACCTTCCCCCCACCCCTCCCTTCTTCCCGGGCTCAGTTCTGCTCCCGATATCTCTACCTCCTCCCCAAGTGGCGCAGGGGCAGGGAATGGGGGGTGCAGTCAGCGCTGCCATTTCTCTTGTCTTCGGTGAGGGGAGTTCCCGGAACTTGTTCCTCCTGCTCCATCGTGGTCCCCCTCTCACAGGAGACAGTCCTCCACAAACTTTCTCCAACATGAGTTCCTCCCATGGGCCTCAGCGTTCCCCACACTGCTCCGTCATGGGTCACTAACTTCCTCTGACTGGATTCCTACCCACGGCTGCAGCCCTTCCCGAGCTGCTCTGGCGTGGGACACCCCTGCATGCTGCAATCCTCCCAGCGCTGAATTACAGCAGCTGGGCTACCTTTTCCCATGAGACCCTGGCCTTCTTTGGGCACAGAACCTTGATCATCTGAGCAGGAGCAACAGGCTGTAAATCAATGTCTGCTCCACCGTAGATCTTCATGGGTGGCGGGGGGGGGGATGCCCTGCCGTTTCACCACAGGATACAGGGGGGTCTCTGCTCCGACACACCTTTGCCCTCCTTTCTTCCTCCGTTCCTCCACTGACCTTGGTGTTCATGCAGCTGCAGCAACTCCTCCTCACAAGTCCGACTGCCCGTCACCACGTCCCTTCTTAAATACGTTATCGCAGAGGCGCAGCCGACTGGCTCAATTTCCCAAACAGAAGTGGAGCTGACGTGGAGGTGGGGGAGCTTCGAGAAGCTCCTCACAGGGGGCCTCCCCGATAGCCCCCTCCCCTGCCACCAAAGAACTCCACCGCTCACTCAACCCAGGACAATATGATAAAAAGTATATTAAATACATGAATTTGTGTGTGTAGAAATGTATAAATGTTTTTAATATCATACCTTGTCATAGTATTTATACAAATTATAACTCCTTTCTTCTTCCAACTTAAGATCATTAAAATCTGATATTTCATCCTTACATAGGGTTTAAAGATGAATATGGCTTCCCTTCTTTTCTCTCTTTGTTTTACAGAAATCCACTGACAACAAATGGGGAATAATAGTTTGAATGATAGAAATGGGTTCATAATCCCAAAATAATATAGATAAAATCCTCATAAAGTAGAAGATTCAGAGTATAACTATTTTACAAACAAATGCAGTATTCACTTATTTAGAAACCTATTTGTCAGAGTGAAAGATGATAAATCAGGTGGTTCACGTAGATAATGGATGATAATATACTCTGAAATATGGTCAAAATTTGGAAGAGAATGTTTTCTGGTTTCCTGTTTATCTGGAAGCAAACAAATAACCTGTTATAAACCCATGTATGATGTAATAGGAAAAAGAATTAAAGATAATCTATCAAGTCTTGTGGTTGCTGGAAGAAGTTCAGTTTTTTATTTTGTTTGTACATCAGCTGTTCTAACATCCTGTAACATCTATGTTTCATTATCTTGCCTGCACTGCCAGTATGATGACACTAATGTTAGGAGACATTAGAGGTAGTATCTTTCTTCTCTGTTCTTTGACTAAGGCATTGGCGTGACTTATTTCATATATAAAATTTCTATGGATCTTAAATAGGTTTCACTTTTAGTGGGTGAGTGAGCAGAATATATACGAGAACTGAAGTCTTCAAGAACTCAGGCTCTTTTTGTGTGGGCTGGTCTCCATCAGTCATTTTAGGGAAGGAAATTGTCATAGGTGAAAATGGATTATAGAAGTCAAAGTTTGCTTGTGCTGATAGGTTGTTGTACAGATTGAGGTTTTTCTTTTTAAATAAAGTTTTCTTCCTAATTCTGACCCATTCAAGGGATATTCTCATTGTAGTAAAATCATGTATGTCAAGTATCTGCCAGATCTGGGTTGAGTTTGTGGTAGGTGAGAACCTAACTGTTTTTTTTTTTGTTTTATTTTGTTTTTGGTTTGGTTTTGTTTTGGTTTTGTAATCTTAATACTTGTTCTCCAAGTATTGAGAAATATGTTTCACTGGTGCAGACTCAACACATTGTTATTCTAGCTGATGATCTCAGCTGATGTAAGCAATTTGTGAGATCTTGGAGATGGATCCAGTGATGTACATCCTGATCAATGCACCAGAATGAGCACTAATGTAGAACATTCACTGTAGTGTTCCTATGGACTCCATGCAGAGACAGAGGTTCTTTTCAAGGACAGTTCTGATCCAAACTAATAATGGAATAGCACACTCTGAGCTTAGGCATCTCAGTTATATCTGTGAAACTACAGGGAAAGTTTCTTGGTCTTTGTGCTAAATCATCAACTGATGGTTTACTTGACTGGAGAGAAATAGGCAAAACTATTGAATAGGGGGTAACTGACAGCTGTGACCTTTCCACTTACCAGACACATATCACATATAAACCTCTCTGGGAAACAGCTGGCTGTTTTAATTTTAAAAAATTAAGTTGGAATCAGTCATTTCTTTAGAAAATGTAGCCAGGCAAAATGAGATGTTTTTCTGCTTCCATCTTTTATACGGTACCCTGTGGCTTATAAACTTCTTGTATTGTATGGGGGAGATTGAGTTCATATCTCCTGTCCACCTGCATGGTTTCAAAATTGTGGTTGGCACTTCCAAAAAAAATGTAGTAACCATCTGATTGTGGGTCTCATAAATGCATCAAAATAGAGAATAACTGACCAGAAATCTTAAAAAAAGAGTTGATCATTTAAGTTGTAAGAAAATATTTTACTGAATCTGATTCTCCATTAAAATAATTCTATAAAGTTGATGTTTTGTACTTGAAGTTAACATATTGTAATTGATTTGGAGTCGGGAATAAAAGTTTTATTTTTGTACTTGTTTAGGAACTTAATAAATATTAAATAATTCATGATGGAATCTCTGAGCGCATGAAATATTTTGCTTTTATCATTTTAAGAAAATATAGAATTTCCTGAAGAACCGATGACACACATAAACTTCAAGGTGATAAATTTTTTAGAGAGATTTATTTTTATATGTATGAAAAACTGTTCGTGCTTTTTAATGTGATGGCAGATATCTGAGATACTGTGGATTACATCCGGAAAGGCATCAGAATACTAGTATAAAAAAATACTTTGGTAAATTAGACTACAATAAAAATAAGGAACAATGAACAGATTGAATTTTTGCTGAGGTTCACATCAATGTCTTGCTTACAGAACAGTTTGTACAGTTGAATCAAAATATTACCATACACAATTTTTCTACATTAGAAATGTAGAATTACATAATAACAATAAAATGGAGATTGTGTGTTGCAAATGGAACAAAAGATTGATCTTGCTGAAATAATTAAAATAAAATCCTACCACTCTGCTCCTGAAGGAGCTTTAAACTGCCAGGCAGCAAAATTCAGGTAGTAAAATGAAAAAAAATATAGAGCAAGAATGATGATCATTAGCAAAGAGAGAGAGAGAGAAAGAGAGAAAGAGAGAAAGAAAGAGAGAAAGAAAGAGAGAAAGAAAGAGAGAAAGAAAGAGAGAAAGAAAGAGAGAAAGAAAGAGAGAAAGAAAGAGAGAAAGAAAGAGAGAAAGAGAGAAAGAGAGAAAGAGAGAAAGAGAGAAAGAGAGAAAGAGAGAAAGAGAGAAAAGAGAGAAAGAGAGAAAGAGAGAAAGAGAGAAAGAGAGAAAGAGAGAAAGAGAGAAAGAGAGAAAGAGAGAAAGAGAGAAAGAGAGAAAGAGAGAAAGAGAGAAAGAAAGAAAGAAAGAAAGAAGAAAGAAAGAAAGAAAGAAAGAAAGAAGAAAGAAAGAAAGAAAGAAAGAAAGAAAGAAAGAAAGAAAGAAAGAAAGAAAGAAAGAAAGAAAGAAGAAAGAAAGAAAGAAAGAAAGAAAGAAAGAAAGAAAGAAAGAAAGAAAGAAAGAAAGAAAGAAAGAAAGAAAGAAAGAAAGAAAGAAAGAAAGAAAGAAAGAAAGAAAGAAAGAAAGAAAGAAAGAAAGAAAGAAAGAAAGAAAGAAAGAAAGAAAGAAAGAAAGAAAGAAAGAAAGAAAGAAAGAAAGAAAGAAAGAAAGAAAGAAAGAAAGAAAGAAAGAAAGAAAGAAAGAAAGAAAGAAAGAAAGAAAGAAAGAAAGAAAGAAAGAAAGAAAGAAAGAAAGAAAGAAAGAAAGAAAGAAAGAAAGAAAGAAAGAAAGAAAGAAAGAAAGAAAGAAAGAAAGAAAGAAAGAAAGAAAGAAAGAAAGAAAGAAAGAAAGAAAGAAAGAAAGAAAGAAAGAAAGAAAGAAAGAAAGAAAGAAAGAAAGAAAGAAAGAAAGAAAGAAAGAAAGAAAGAAAGAAAGAAAGAAAGAAAGAAAGAAAGAAAGAAAGAAAGAAAGAAAGAAAGAAAGAAAGAAAGAAAGAAAGAAAGAAAGAAAGAAAGAAAGAAAGAAAGAAAGAAAGAAAGAAAGAAAGAAAGAAAGAAAGAAAGAAAGAAAGAAAGAAAGAAAGAAAGAAAGAAAGAAAGAAAGAAAGAAAGAAAGAAAGAAAGAAAGAAAGAAAGAAAGAAAGAAAGAAAGAAAGAAAGAAAGAAAGAAAGAAAGAAAGAAAGAAAGAAAGAAAGAAAGAAAGAAAGAAAGAAAGAAAGAAAGAAAGAAAGAAAGAAAGAAAGAAAGAAAGAAAGAAAGAAAGAAAGAAAGAAAGAAAGAAAGAAAGAAAGAAAGAAAGAAAGAAAGAAAGAAAGAAAGAAAGAAAGAAAGAAAGAAAGAAAGAAAGAAAGAAAGAAAGAAAGAAAGAAAGAAAGAAAGAAAGAAAGAAAGAAAGAAAGAAAGAAAGAAAGAAAGAAAGAAAGAAAGAAAGAAAGAAAGAAAGAAAGAAAGAAAGAAAGAAAGAAAGAAAGAAAGAAAGAAAGAAAGAAAGAAAGAAAGAAAGAAAGAAAGAAAGAAAGAAGAAAGAAAGAAAGAAAGAAAGAAAGAAAGAAAGAAAGAAAGAAAGAAAGAAAGAAAGAAAGAAAGAAAGAAAGAAAGAAAGAAAGAAAGAAAGAAAGAAAGAAAGAAAGAAAGAAAGAAAGAAAGAAAGAAAGAAAGAAAGAAAGAAAGAAAGAAAGAAAGAAAGAAAGAAAGAAAGAAAGAAAGAAAGAAAGAAAGAAAGAAAGAAAGAAAGAAAGAAAGAAAGAAAGAAAGAAAGAAAGAAAGAAAGAAAGAAAGAAAGAAAGAAAGAAAGAAAGAAAGAAAGAAAGAAAGAAAGAAAGAAAGAAAGAAAGAAAGAAAGAAAGAAAGAAAGAAAGAAAGAAAGAAAGAAAGAAAGAAAGAAAGAAAGAAAGAAAGAAAGAAAGAAAGAAAGAAAGAAAGAAAGAAAGAAAGAAAGAAAGAAAGAAAGAAAGAAAGAAAGAAAGAAAGAAAGAAAGAAAGAAAGAAAGAAAGAAAGAAAGAAAGAAAGAAAGAAAGAAAGAAAGAAAGAAAGAAAGAAAGAAAGAAAGAAAGAAAGAAAGAAAGAAAGAAAGAAAGAAAGAAAGAAAGAAAGAAAGAAAGAAAGAAAGAAAGAAAGTGGAAATTGGTGTAGATCAGATGTTCATGATCTTTTTGTGGCTTAACCTCACCTGATGAATCTAGTAATGCTCCATACTTCTTTAACTTTCACAAACCCAGTATAGATATCTCAGCTCCTGTTATTATAAGCTCATGTCTGTGCCTTACCTTTAGAGTGCTTGAACCACACAAGTGATGCCTTGTTCTTTGACTGGGAACCACTGAGATCTATTATAACAAGGGAAGCAACAACAAGGAAGAGAAAAAAATAATTTTTAGTGTTCTAGTAGTGGTTTATTTGTTTCTCTGAAAATTCAAGCTAAAGGATCATAAAGCTGATTGCTAAATCCTCTGTGGGGTATTCTTGTAAAAGAGAAAATATATTTTTTGCCTTAACTTAAAATAAATAAATAAATGAAAAATAATCTGGGAAGGAGTACTGGGAAATGCCACCAGTATGTATTTCTTGCAACAAGTTTACAGCTAACTTCCATAGGAAAACTATCAGTCAGGTCTTACTCTAAATTTTATTTATTTGCATCACAGCATTTCACAGAAGCACAAATCAGGCTAAGATTTGTAATATCCCATATAAAAGCAGGAAAGGAAACTATCCATGTTCTGAACAAGTTACAATCTGTTCTGAAGTAAGTTTATACTCATTTGTATGACCAAAAAAAAAAAAAAAAAAACACAACAAACAAACAAAAACCACCCAAAATGAACATAAACAACATGTTCAAAAGCCAGGGTGTACAGACTTGGATACAAGTGACAAGTCATAACAGAGATCACACACTGTGTTTGTGCACTGTGTAGGAATGCATGCTGGGCTATGTAATATAGTAGCTCTACTTAGAAGCTCCTAGCTCTTAATTTTTACACTTTTTGTGTCTTCTACAGCTGTGTTGTGCAAGGTTGGAAAGAAGATGTAAAAGATTAGGATCTTTTGCTTTAGAAATTCCTTTGTGTCAAAAAAAATAGATTTTATAACCTGCTTTTATGCCAGTTTGCACAGAGGAGTCCACCTTTTTTATTTACTTGTTTATCATTGTGTATATATATTTTTTTTTAGAAGGAGAGAATTAAGCCCTAGAATAACCAATAGGCTGATGATATTGGTACTTATGTGGAACTCAGAGACTGAATTATTTCTTGTTCTTATTGGCTCAGAGTAGGAATATGGATTCATGTTATTTCTTTCTCCTGTGTATAAATGCTGCCTACAGAAGTCTTGTAGTTTTTGTTTTGTTTTCTTCTCTTCTTTTCTTTAAATTCCCAGGCTTGCCATTGACATTTTAGTACAAACTGACACATTTCCCCAAATTTCCCTGGCTTGAAGTTACATTACTCATCGATAACTGTTCTGATCGGCTTTATAGCAGATACCTTCATTTATTTATGTATTCTGTAAATGGAATGAAGGAAGTCTGGGTTTGTTTCTAACTAGTCTTAACTAACCCATTTTACACTTAAATCCTTGCAGTAGGTTGGCATGTAATGATTTACCATACATGACTGGAACTGGTGATATTTTAATCATGGAAGTTCATGGCAGTGTTTAATCAATCCTGTGACTAATGCTGTATGCTGAATCCATAGAGGTCAGAATTTGTACTGTTCTTATTCTGAATATGTGATTCCTAAATTCAAAGAAGTAAAAGAGTTATTTACTTTATATTTTTTGGTTTGAGTTATAGAAGTCAGTCTGTGGTCATGACAGTATTCACCATGGAAATAGAAGCTTGTCTAGTATTCAGATTATTGTTAGTACCAGACTCTCAGGAGAAATTTACTCTGTTCAGAAAAGATGGAGCACTGGCCGGGAGTCCCATGTATCTTCCAGCAAGTATGTGAGACTTGTGTAATTTGGCTAGTCTGTCTTTTGCTACCACTGCTGCTGAATTAGAATGACAGAAAATTTTTTTGCAGACCTTTACTAATTCCTGAAGTTACTTCTGTCTTTCTTCTCAGAAAAAGCATGTATGCCTGTAGACGCAGAGGTCCGTGCAGCACTTGTTTGTCACCAGCAAATCACTATTGTTCTCCTGGGAAGGCATAGAAGGAACATGAATTTAGAACCCTATTAAAAGAATCATGGTAGCTTCTTCTACTTACAAAATGGTATGGTAATATTTCAATTAATGTTCACGATAAAAATCAAAAAAACTCTTGTGAGAAGTTGAGATGTATGTCAATATAATTATGCTTTGGGAAATGGGTATACATGGTACTTACAATGACTTGTGGCAGAAGATTTTTCAGGTTCAATCCCTTAGGTTGTGTTTGGGTTTTGTTTAGTTTTTTTTTTTTGTGTGGTTTTTTTTTGTTGTTGTTTTAGTTTGGTTTAGTTTTTTGGTTTTTTTGCGTTTTTTTTTTTTTTTTTGTTTTGTTTTTTTTTTTGTTTTTTTTTTTACCTTAATGCAACTATCTCTCTTTCTACATCTTGTCCAGAGTACCTCAAACATACCTTACCCAAACTGGGATCTGATATTATTGCTATGAAACAGACTAAATAGTAATTCTTCCACTTTGATACCAGTAGAGATTCAAAATGTAATATTCTTCTTCAAGGATGGAACACCATTGGTGCTGCATTGCAGCCACCACAGACTCATTCATGGCATGGTCAAAATTTCCTTGGGTTGCCATTTACCCTCAGTGTAAGCACAAAGCATTCAGTAGCTCTGTTAGCTCCCCTGGACTCAAACCTGTTCTTCTTAATAAATGAAATACATCTATGGAGGTGTGCATTGTCAGGCTTTTTGTGAACACTCTGGCTGTTCCATGTTACGAGTATTTCTCTGGAACTGTATTCCTTTCATTCAGATGACCATCCACCTGCATTATTCTGTATTTTGGTATTTGACAAAACATCCACAGTTCAAATATTCTAATTATATTTCCTGTTTCACACCAGGAAAGTGATTTTGTTCATAAAATACAGAAGTATTATTTGGAGTATGGTGTTAAAAATATACTTAAAACTGTTCTGGTTTCTCATTAAAATGTTTTCCTCATCTTATTCTCCTTGGAAGATACAATACCTTTTATCCATGCAGGTCCTGCAATATTCTTGTAATATCATATAAGCAATACACTATATGTTAGTTACATCATATTAGTTTAATAACTCTTGGAATAACTTAGTTGCAAATGTTCAAATTATTCTACTTACCTACAAATCTCTAATTATGAATAGGAAACCAAGGATTTAATGAAGAATTGTGTAACTCTTTAATGGCAATTTTATGACAATTTAGTTGGCCAGGTTCTCACTTTCTTTTGAATCCATTTGCACAGCTGGGAGCACCTAAGAAATCCACTAGGCGCACAGCAGTTTCTGGCTGACATAAATGCAATACTGACTTTTACTCCAGTTGTCTGAAGCACCTGTCTGCACTGTGGGGTTCTGGAAACTCAGTAAAGCCACAGAAAATGCTTTATCTCTGTATGAAATACTGGGTGGCCAGACCTGATGATCAGAGCTAGTCATTTATGTCTTTTTTTGTTATGCAGAGCTACCTTAGCTACCTTTAAATGACCTTGTTCATGAACCAGAGGTTGTCCAGACATATCATCAAACCTCTGGTTTTAGTTTTTGGAGACCCAGGTCTGACTTTGGCTCTAACCCTCAGATTTGACCAAGGTGGGAAAATTAGTACAGGAAAAAGTGTTTTATATCACCTTTGTGATTCATATTTGGAACAGAATAATAGATATCTCAGTTTTAGGGAACTGAATGTGATGAAAAATCTGAACAAAAAAGTAAAATAAAATTTGTACTGCTCTGAAAAAAGAAGGCTTAAAATGACTCTGTTTCAGCATTCACTGAAGGCTTATTATGTAGTCTATCGCCTGTTGTTGAAATAGGTAGATCAGAACCTTGTAATGTGCATCAAATACGCTGCTGAAAGTACTCTGCTTTCTGAGAAAAACAAAGTTTAAAGTATAGGGACTGCCTCCACTCTTTTTTTTTTTTCCTTGTTATTGTTTCAGGTTTTTTTAGAAGTTTAAGTTGAACAATATTATTATTGTTTTCACAATTCTGTGTTTTGGATTCATGCCAATTTCTGACTACTCACTTCTGTAAAGGGAGATTCCATCATCCTCATCATGCTTGGCTTTAAAAGCCACATAAACCATGCAAGGATGAGAATTTAGCACCCAAAGATAAATGTTTTCACTGTTGAAAGGCAGTAACAGAGCTGCAGTGGAAAATGGTCTTCAATCCATCCCAACTGTGGGTAAACACAATGTTAGATTTCTTTTCAAAAGTAAACAACAGATGTTTTTCAGTCATTATTCCTGTAGAGCCAATTTAAAATTTGATAATTTCTACAGCATATAAATGTCTTGCAGTTCAAAGTATAAAATGTTTCAGCCTTGAATAATGGTCTTATAATTCATAAGGTGGTTAAAACAACACATTGACTTTTTAACATGTGTGATGATATCCTAGGGATTTACTGTCCAATGAGACTCCCAAGTTGCCTTTTACTCATCATCTTTCTAGAAAATGTCATAAATTAAGTAAGAAAACATTATGAGTATAATTTTATGCAGATGTTTGAGTGAGCCTTTAATCCAGCATAACTATACAGTGTAAAATGTGTTCTGTTTGCAGACTGCAGTATAACTTCTAGGTGACTTTTGGAAACAAATTTAAGAAAGAGCAATGGTCATAATGAAAATATCTCAGATACTAGTTTTAGTTTTGCATCATCAATTTCTAATCAAGGATATCTTTTCCTTTTGTAACTGAAGAAGTGCACAAGCTGCAAGCATAGCTGACTCATCAAGGTGTGATCTCTACGGAGACTTTTCTTATGAAATGTGATGATGCCAGGTATCTAACACTTGAGGGAGTAATTGTCTGGGAATCTGACAATCGAAAACTCAGTTAGCTATGCAAATTATTATTTTATTTTTTTCTCCTGGACTTTTGGAGTTGATGTAGGTCATAGCCTTTGTTTTTGCAAACTCAGGTAGTGTTGTGAACTGCCACAAAGACATTCCAATCTATTGTAATTATTGTAGATGTCAAAAACATAAATATAAAAAACTCAGTGTAGATTCCTTGAGAAGTAAACTAATCTTAAAAAGTCAGTAGCCTCATATGATTGAAAGCATTTCTTCTATCTAGTTCCAGCTGATCTTTTAAATATGTAGATCAAAAGTCATAGCTTTTGCAGTCACTAACTTTCAGGAAAATAAATTCACATAAAAGAAACTGTGTTCACTGAAAGTAATAACTTAGTAATATAATGCAGTTTCACCATTTCTTCTAAAAAGTATAGTATGAAGCAGAAGAGGACTTATCCTCTGAAATTCTGTCTCCTTTGATTGGTTTTGTCAATATGACCCAAGTATGATTACATTTTCTTTATGTGTAAGGTTAGATATTATTTTAGCTTAATCCTTAATCAAACAACTAATTAAAAATTGTTCCAAATAAGAAAATTTTCAGCTTTCTTGACATTAATGTAGCATAATGAACATCAAGAATGGACTCTTAAGGATCACTTTTGAGATCTGGAAATCCTCTTATCCATATCTGGTTCATCAGTAGTATAAGTGAAGAGAGATTAGTTTGTATTGTACATAATTCATGATAGTTACAGTTGAGAACAGTAGGAGAAGATTGTCCTGGGTTTGAGTGACTGGTGGGGTTTTCTGGTAGCAGGGGAGGGGGCTACGGGGGCGGCCCCCTGTGAGAAGATTCTCAAAGCTCCCCCAGCTCAAAGTCAACTCCACCTCTGCTTGAAATCCGAGACAATCAGCTGCACCTCTGCAATAACATATTTAAGGATGGACGTGGTGACGAGCAGTCAGACTTGTGAGGAGGAGTTGCTGCAGTTGCGTGAACACCAAGGTCAGTGGAGGAACGGAGGAAGAAAGGAGGGGGGAGGTGTGTCGGAGCAGAGACCCCCCTGTATCCTGTGGTGAGATGGCAGGGCACCCCCCATCCCCGCCACCCATGAAGATCTACGGTGGAGCAGCCATTGATTTATGGCCTGTGGTTTCCGCCTTGATGATCAAGGTACTGTGCCCAAAGAAGGCCGGGGTCTCATGGGAAAAGGTAGCCCCACTGCTGTAATTCAGCGCTGGGAGGATTGCAGCATGCGGGGGTGTCCCACGCTGGAGCAGCTCAGGAAGGGCTGCAGCTGTGGGAGGGACTCCAGTTGGAGAAAGTTGGTGACCCACAATGGAGCAGTGTGGGGAATGCTGCGGCCCATGGGAGGGATTCACGTCAGAGAAAGTTTGTGGAGGACTGTCTCCTGTGAGAGGGGGACTACACTGGAGTAGGGGGAACAAGTTCCGGAAGCTCCCTCCATTGAAGATGGAAGAAGTGGCAGCACTGACTGCACCCCCCATTCCCTGCCCCTGAGCCGCTGAGGGGAGGAGGTGGAGATACTGGGAGCAGAGCTGAGCCCGGGAAGAAGGGAGGGGTGGGGAGAAGGTGTTCTCAAGATGTAGAAATGCTTCTCACTGTCCTACTCTGTTAAGTGTTGTTAGTGTCTGTAATACATGTATGTTCTTTTTTTTCTTCCCCTAGCGAGTCTGCTCTCTGTCCCTTCTTTTTTGCCGGAAGAGAAGGGAGAGAGAGTGGCTGTGTGGTGTTTGGCTGCCAGCCAGGATCAAACCACAACAAAGATCAGGGTGGATGTAGCTCTTGTCTGATTAGTGTGAGAAGTTAAAAAGGGAGGCAAAGAGGGAGAGAGGTGTAGAGCCGTATGTTTCTTACTTGATTAAATGCTACAGGATGTTTTACTGCTGTATATGGTGCTAATAGGAGGGGTAACGTGCCTCTACCCTTTACTGTAAATATGCATGTAGTCAAAACCAATAAGTATTTTTCTTGCAATTTACAAGCCAACTGTGGGTAAAAGGAAGACTTCACAGAATTCAGTAAGTAAGCAAATACTACCTTGTTTACTCTGAGGAATAGCTATTTTCTAGTTCAAGAAAATTGATATTCTTAATTGTCACAGTTTGCATGTTGCATAAATGCATTATCACTGAAATAGGACAGGACATGTTTATTTGGCTATAGAGATTTCATCTTGGTTTGCTTCAGCTCAGAGCTAGTCTAGGCAGTTCAAAAAGGCACAATCAAGACTCTTTAGTTAGGAGTAAAAACAATCAAATTCCAAAATAAATATATTAATTTTGGACTGGATCCCACAAGCTATAGTGTTCTGCTTTCTCACAGTGAAACCCAGAATGTATATTACATGATTGTGCCCTCTAGCCTTACTTAGATACTTGATTTCAAATGGAATGCTAACAGAACTAATCAAAGGAACAATGCAAGATGTACAAGTTTTATTTCTTGCCCTCAGGTAACAGAGATATATAAGCCAAGTCTTGGTTTAGCTCAGAACTAGAAAAGACTATTTTCAGCTACTAAGTAATAGAGCTTTAGTGAGAAAACATCTTTGAAATTTAAATTCAATTGAGTCCTGTTAAAAGTTAGCTTTGATTACACGCTGAGGAGAATGTTTTAGATAATAAAAATACTTAATTGCAAGTTCTTGCAAGTGACATATTTAAATTTTTTAAAAACAACCTCTGAATTGACATTTTTTTCAGATTTCACTAAAAGACAGTATTTTATTTTACTTATGTTTAGCAGAGGAAATTTTAAAACCAATTGCATATATTGTTGCCACATGAAGTTTAAAAACTGAAGATAATGCATGAAGTATCTGTAGTTAGTAGAAAATACAGGTCATATCTAAGTTTTATATCAAAATTCTAAAACTAACATAGCATCAAATTATTGGGATCTTAGAAGAACTCAGTTTCACATTACATCTGGTTTTCATTTAGATAGAGCAAACACAGTTTTATTCCAAAATAAAGTTTGTCAGTCTTTTTGTTTTCCATTCTACCTACAATCAACCTTCAATAAAAAGAAGCAAAAAAACCCCAAACCAGATCAACCAACCAAAAGTATCTTCGTAATTATTGAAGCCAAGTCTATTTTTATAGACATATTTTGATAAAAAGAAGTCAAATGAACACAAATCATTAGATGCAGTGATCTAAAATTCAACTTTTCAGATCTGGCCTTGAAAAAGAGACATACCTTAGAAGCATGCACATAAGGAAGGAATTCTGAAGCATGATTCAGTAGCTCATGGAGAAAGTATACCATTTGTGTAATAATTAATTAATGGATGTGTTAATGTGTGTAATAGCAGGGGATGGAAATACCAGCTTCTGCACTTTTTGTTGTTAAGAGAAAAGGCTATGTGTAATCTAACAAAAAGAGAACAAACAGAAATATTCTGTAGAAGGATTAGGCAGTATTACTGGAATAAAAACAAGGTAGGAAATAGAATTCCATAAAGAAACATCGATTGAATATTGAATGTTAGATGCTGGGGTTTCCTTGCTTTTGGAAATCACACTTTTTACCAAATATGTCCAATTGACATAAAAGCTGAAGTCTACAGTAAATTACTGTCCTGGGTTGAGTGAGTGGTGGAGTTTTTTGGTGGCAGGGGAGGGGGCTATCGGGGCGGCCCCCTGTGAGGAGCTTCTCGAAGCTCCCCCAGCTCCACGTCAGCTCCACTTCTGTTTGGGAAATTGAGCCAATCAGCTGCGCCTCTGCAATAACGTATTTAAGAAGGGACATGGTGACGGGCAGTGGGACTTGTGAGGAGGAGTTGCTGCAGCTGCCTGAACACCAAGGTCAGTGGAGGAACGGAGGAAGAAAGGAGGGGGGAGGTGTGTTGGAGCAGAGACCCCCCTGTATCCTGTGGTGAGACGGCAGGGCGGCCCCCCCCTGCCACCCATGAAGATCTACGGTGGAGCAGACATTGATTTACAGCCTGTTGTTCCTGCTCGGATGATCAAGGTTCTGTGCCCAAAGAAGGCCGGGGTCTCATGGAAAAAAGGTAACCCCACTGCTGTAATTCAGCGCTGGGAGGATTGCAGCATGCGGGGGAGTCCCACGCCGGAGCAGCTCGGGAAGGGCTGCAGCTGTGGGAGAGAATCCAGTCGGAGGAAGTTAGTGACCCATGACGGAGCAGTGTGGGGAACGCTGCGGCCCATGGGAGGAATTCAAGTCAGAGAAAGTTTGTGGAGGACTGTCTCCTGTGAGAGGGGGACCACGATGGAGCAGGGGGTAACAAGTTTTGGACACTCCCCTCACCGAAGATGAAGGAAGTGGCAGCACTGACTGCACCCCCCATTCCCTGCCCCTGCGCCACTGGGGGAGGAGGTAGAGATATCGGGAGCAGAGCTGAGCCCGGGAAGAAGGGAGGGGTGGGGGGAAGGTGTTCTCAAGATGTGGCAATGCTTCTCACTGTCCTACTCTGTTATGTGTTGTTAGTGTCTGTAATAAATGTATGTTCTTTTTTTTCTTCCCCTAACGAGTCTGCCTTTTGCTCATGATCATAAAAGGGGGATTTTCCCCCATCCCGGTCCTATCTTGAACCCCCAGCCTGGCTCTCTGTCCCTTCTCATTGCTGGAGGGGAAGGGAGAGAGAGGTGCTGCATTGTGGTTGGCTGTCAATCAGGCCTAAACCACAACAATTACAGAGAATGGTTCACACAATGTTTGTAAAAAGAGCTGGTTTTCAAAGAGAAAGTGAGTTTTCTTTCACTTATTTTTTTAAAAAATGATCTTATGAACTGTATTCTCTGGGTCTTTGAGAAAACAAGGTTTTGCAGTTTATTGTATGATTTTGCAGGCTGAAGGGAACAGGTTTTCTATTGGCTGTTAACAACTACTACATGTCTCTTTGCAACAATTATTGTACATTATGTACCACATTTGCATTTCAGATCAAATTTTGTTCTACCGATACTTCCCATATTTAGAAACCTCTTATCTCTATAAAGACTACTTTGCTTCTCCCTTGCATTTTATTTACCTTTTTTTTTTTTTTTTCTTCCCCAACAACTTTAATCACTGGAAATGAAGGAAAGGTAACTGAATGTTTATATGGAGAACCTCTGCTATCTCCTCAACACAGGAACTCTTTTCTAATTGTGAAATTTTTGCTGATTACCCAAGAGACAAGGAGTTTTGCTGCTTTACAACTCTGTCTGTTAAGCCTGCTGTGCAAAGCACACTATATTAAAGGTGCTATCCTGCTTGAAAAATGCAAACACAGCTCAGAAGGAAACTGGAGATCCAGATGGAGCAGAGCAATCTCCTAGAACTTGATTACAAGTTTAACTAATAAGCTGTCCAAAGATGCGAATGTTTGCCATAGATACTACATTTGACAAGCATTTACAGACATTAGTATTTTCATTTGTAATCTAGATATATGAGATATGATGCATCTGTATTACTCATGTGCTGCAGATAGTAGGCTCTATGAAGGTATCTTATAATCATTATGATATTTAAGCAACAACCTTTACAGGCAGGAAAGAACAAGCATGTGGGAGAAAAATCAGAGAAGTTGTGTGAGATCTGGAAGCTGATAAAGATAAATCATAATAGATTTGAGGTTTTTTCCCCCAAAAATATATTTCAGTAACTTCAAACTTAGAATTATGGGGAACAATTTTACTTTTCCAGGTAGGATTTTATATAGTTTCTTTATGAAGTTTTTATGTGTTTTTGATCAAGAAATGACCCAGAGAATTACGTAACAGCAAAGACAAGAAATATGAGTCACCCAAAATGATTAGTAATACAAGAAATCTGCTTTGTTCTAAATAAAGTGAAGATAAATATGTTATTTTACCTGGAAATGCACACTTCTCTAAATTAAAAATTTTATGGGAAAAAAAAAAGTATGAGAGCTTTTCATGCAGCAACACATATAATATGCTTAGTGCCCTAACTGCAGGCACTGCATTGTTTTCATGATGTGGTCATCAAGCACACTTTACTATAGGCAATAATATTGTCATTAATTGGGTCTGGCCAAGCTCAAGACTGACAAACAGAAATTAATTTGAACACCAATTCATTATAGTTATAATAGGTCCTTTTATTCAGAACATTTTAGTTCACCAGTTTGTACCAAAGTAACACGTATTCCAAAACAGTCCCCTCTGAAAAAATGACAAACACATTCGTCTCACATTAAATCTACTCAGTGGGCAAATAGTGAGATTATTATTTCATAGTTTCTCCAAGTGCCTGAATTATTTCTTTAGTGTAAAGCTTCCTAGATTTCCAGGTCAGAAGGAACTGTTATAATCGGCTATATATGCAGCTGAATACAAGGATATTACAAGCCATGTATTATGAGAAATGAAAATGAGCAGCTGAGAATGAATATATTTATTTAATGATTACTCCACAAAAGGGTAGTTTTTTGATAGGGTGTATATTCCATTAATATAAATAGAGATTGAATAAAAATAAGGATTAAATCAAAAGTATGATTTTTTTCAGTGGATTAACCTCAAGTCCAGTAAGTTCGCAAAAGTTCTATTGAATATAAATAGACAGAATAGTAGACTTTGAATCAAGCTGAAACTGAAGAACTGAAGCTTTTAAAAAGTTTAGAGTTACTGAAATTGAAGGATAAAATTTAAACCAGCATGTAACCCTTATGCAGTAGTCATTACCACAGTTATTATATATGTTTTAGCATCACAATGACATAACTTGCATCTTTGCATAAGTTGCACTTTTTTTTTTCATTTGAATAAAACACAGTAATGGACTCATTTCAGTAAAAGCAGTCTTTGACTTCACATTAGTTTACTTAGGAACATTACTCTGACGATTACTGTAATATGCCAGTCAAATAGGGTGCATTTCACAAAATCTTTTTATCAAGCCAGTTTTCTTCTTGAGAAGTTGTATGAGTTGTGTATTTTAAAATAAATCATTTTGTATATTCAAAACTTTTTTAGCTTTGTCTTCCTCCATTCACAATTAAGCAATCCTCAGCCTGAAAGAACTTTAAATATTCTGTTTTGAATACACTAAATTACTTGTGCCAAAAGTTTCTTATTGTGGAGAAAGATTTGCTACCCTTAATTATGTTTGACATTTCTGCTGTCAATTTAGAGCTACATATAGATTTCATAATGGAATTACACAGAGATTTCAACACATAATGGACGTTCAACTTGTCTAGTGTGACTTGGACAATGTTCTTGGATTTCAGGTGGATGCTTTCAGCAAGAGGAAGCAAACAAGTGTCAACAATTATATGTGATTGTAGTCCACTCCGATTGAGTCTTAGCACATTTCTGAACAGCTGCAGAAGAAAATAAAGGGTTAGAGAAATGTACCATTTTCCATTGTATCGTTTCCAATGTTATTCTTGGATGATGTTTAGATGCTATGTTTGAAGTGGCTCTAGGTTGCCAAGACAAATAGATTTTTCTTTAAAATTTTATTATTTCATTACATCCTCATGTCAGACTACAAAACGACATGTCAGAAACTGGTTATTTGACATAAATAATGTCAAGTGACACAAAACAGTCAGAGGCCAATAGTTGCAAACAATGGGTTATGAATTACAGAAAATTAACCAAACGTACCTGAAGTTTGCCCATTTCTTATGTTCAGCTTCAGCACTGCCTAAGAGAAGTACAAGCACAAGCTGTGGTAGTTTCCTTGCATTCTTGCTCTGTTGTATTATATTACTTCATATACAATATAGTAAATCACTATAATTAAATTGACCCCATATACTTTAAAATCTGGACCATAATTTAAGCTACTATGATATTTAGTATAAGAAACCAAAAGTAACATAGACTTTGTAAGGAAATAACTTGGAGGTTATCTGACTCCTTTAAATTAAAAATAAATCAGAAAATATAGGAAAGTCTATTGCTTGTTTGTACACATTGTGGAATGTTTCCTGATTTCCAAGAATTAAGTTACATGGGAATTTTATTTGAGCACACTACATTGTGCTCATAAGACAAACATTCCTGAAAGACAGGGTTAGTGTCAGCTGTACAACTGTAATATAAAGTAACTTTTTTTTTTTTTTTTTTTTTTAACATAACCTTCAGATCTTTATAGAAACAGAAGTCCTGAACTGCATGAGGAGAACTGGTCTGTTGACTTTTTCAGCCAGATCATCTGGTTCAGCTGTTGGATCAGCACCTAATTTTCTAGGTGCTGTTCTAAACCATGGTTCTTAAAAGGCTAAAGTTACCCATCATACATCCAAAGAAACACTTTTCTAGGTATTTAACTTTGTTGGAAACAATCTTATTTTTCTTGTTTTTATTTGGTTTATTTTGAATAAAGTAAAGTGCTTCAATATTTTAGTGACAGAAAAGGAAGGATTTAATTTCTTCAGTCCTGGAAAAGTGGGTGGATAACAGGAAATTTATTTGACAAAGGATTATGATATTTGGAATTTATTTTAATTTCATGTCTGAACAAGGATTCATCTCTGAATATCAGAAAGAAGATTTAATTTTATGTATGCAACAAGTCATTGAAACATTGTAGAAAAGTACATACTTTTTCTGAAAAAGCACTGGTGATTGAAGGAAATGATTTTTGTGTTGTATATCAATAATGGATACATATGTTCTGAAATTTAGAAGGAAGAGCCAATGTCATGGTACAAGGTTCTAAAGAGATAATGGAAGACATTTCAAAGAAATTAACAGATTCAACAAAAGGGTAGGATGTGCTGATAATGAGATGCTTCAGTTACTTTGTGTGTGTTGGAAAAATAAACAGCATTTGAGTCCTTAGGATAAAACCCAAAGACATTTGGGGTTTTATTATTATATTTCTGAGCCTAAAGCTACGATATATCAAAGTTGAGTTTTTTAACCTACTATGTTAGATTACAGGATAGTTTCATCTGCAATCCTGCTTTCATATTTCCACTTCATAGGACCCATGCTTATTGTGCCATCATAGAGCAGGAGACTGCAAAAACAAGAAATTATTTTACACTTTCTTAAATTTTAGTTTTAAAAAGCTTATTTCTAAGACCACAAGAAAACATAGTGAGTGTATCAGTTTACTAGGAAAACATATTTTAAATAGTGTTTAATAATACTAGTGTAATCAGACGTGATTGTTATATCTGAACAGAGATAAATCCTAAAAATTAATTTTGTTTACACATCTGGTTAAATTAAAAAGATATCCATGTACAAAAATTCTGAAAGTACTTGATAGATTGATAGACTGATAGATTATTACTTTCATAAACAAGAAATAAATGTTCCAAGTCACATTATACAGATATTTGTGCTACAGAAAGTAGACAATCTGAATAAAAGCTTAAGTAATATTTTCTTTGATCTGTGTACAATTACTGAGAAATAGCATAGTATATTTCATAGAAATAATATATAAAATAGATTTGTTTTTATTTAACAGTGACCCACATCAAATGTACAGTCTAGGAAATATGGAGAAATAAGAACCTCACTTACATGTCTGTATAGGTTATCTTGAACACTGGTGTCAGTATTGAAACTGTGTGTTGACATACAGAGAAGATATGGCTATGTGAGAGGTGATGCAGGAATTACTTTCTGTTTGTTGAAGAGATGAGTAGTACACTAATAAAGATATATTCATATTACAGCCTATCCCAATGAGGAACAAAAAAGAAACAACCTTAATTCGGTTATATCTTTGTTAATGTAGGGTTTAGGACAGCAAACATAGCAACATTTGTTCATGACACCAAAGACCCAATCACTGGATGTGGCAATGAAAGAGTATTCAGATTTTAATTTTTCAGATTTTAATACTGTCTCTCACAGTATCCTTCTGGACAAAATTTCTGAATACAGATGAACATGTACACAAACCTGATGGATGAACAATTGGCAGAAGGGTCAGGTACAATGAGTTGTCGTAACTGGGGTAGCATTCAACTGGTGTCCAATTTCCAGTTGTGTTCCCCAGGTCCCACTTTTAGGGCTGGTTCTCTTCAATGTTTTTGTCAATGACCTCAACATAGGAGCTCTGTGCACACTAAGTTAGCTGGTAGTACTAAAATATGGGGAGCTGTTGATCCTATCGATAGTAAAGAGCCCTTACAGAGAGATCATGAAGGTTGGAGTGCTGGGAATCACCAACCATAAGAAATTTAGCAAGGAAAAACAGTGGATTCTGTACCTGGGATGATTTAATCCAGGATGTAGGTATAGACTGGGGGACAAGAGGCAGGAGTGCAGCCCTAAAGAAAGGGATCTGGGGGATTTGGTTGATTATAAGCTTAATACAAGGCAACAATATGCTCCGGTGGCCAAAAGGGCCAACTGTATCCTGGGGTGCATTAAGCACAGTGTAGATGACTGGTCAAAATAAGTGATTGTCCCACTGTCAGCACTGGAGCAGTCTCACCTCAAGTACTGTATGCAGTTTTGAGCTTTTCAGTGAGAGCGTAGTTAAGCAGTGGAACAAGCTCCTGAGGGAAGTGGTCATGGTCCCAACCTATTTGGTGTTTAAGAAGATTTAGACAATGCTCTTAGATATATGGTTTAAATTTTAGATTGCCCTTTGTAGAGTCAGGAGCTGGACTTGATCTTGTGATTCTGTGATTCGCTGGTTTTTATAGATGACTAGTTGCAGTACTAAACCCAGCACAGTAATGTTGAAAACACTGGAAAATTGTCAGAGAAGTTTCTCATGGTTATAGAGACTTATTTATATATACATACTTATATATACATATACAGACTTATACATACTTACGTATACCTATACATACTTATGCATATGTATACATACTTACTTATACATATACATTAGTATATACTTATATACATAGTCAGAAAGTTCATTCCTACGTTTCTGAAAATAAAATATTTCTTTTGCAATTATCTGAAAGAAGAAAGTTAAGATTCCAGATTGTATGAATTTAACATACACATATAGAGGCCATCACATGATTTATTTCTTCTTTGTGTTAAAGTTTAATAAATATATAAGGACATATAAGGTTCTCTCATAGAAAAAAGTAATGACTCTTGTTAATTAAGATCTTTTGAGCCTCCTTTTTTTCATTTTTATATGGCTTAGAAAATGACATCAGACAGGGGTTGTCAGTGTTCCATGATTGATTATATTTTTCTTCTCAAATCATAGTCAAATTGTCAGAAGCAGGGAGATACTGCCTTGCACAAAGGATAAGTATCACCAGTTTCCTCAGTGAAACTATTTGGTAGCTGGTAAGGCTGCCGTTTCATTTTTCTGGGACTCATCCCACTCCCCAGGCACCTCTCTGCAGATAGAGTGTTTCATAACCTGTCCTGGTTCTGCTGTCCACATTCAGAATCTGCCTTTGTGTCCTCATGGCACATGGGGTTTAACCTGTAGCTAAATCCAGGACTCAAACACCACTATCTACTGCGGAGCTGCGGACGAACAACACGCCGAGACGGGTTCAGTGTGGGAGATAGAGCATCAATCAACGTGTGTGTTTATTGGTCCAGGGTACATATATTTATACAGACAATGATAATTATTATGCCTACTAGTCACTAGCTGATTGGCTTAAGCTCTAAAGGTCGTATTCGCACGGTCCACCTACTTGCAGTTAGCTTACAGCACAAGCTTCTCATAACACTAAGTTTCTCATGCTACTATTTCTGATTCCTGTTGACTTGTTTTCGATACACGACAGTACCGTAACACAATGTTTCTCAGACCACTGTTATCATAACACTAGGTTTCTCAGACCACTATTCCTAATTCCCCTTAACCTGTTTTCGACACACCACGGTACACAGGGCTGAAGCGTCCTTGACATTCCTCCTGTATCAGCAGCTGTGAGCAGCTGCAGGCAAACCCTAGTGAGGCCCAGCATCAGCAGCTAGAGCAGGCTCTGATCATACAATTGCTCGGTGGGCTCAGGAACCTTGTCTCTGAGCCATTCTCCAATAATTCCCCCTTTTTCTTTTTGTATGAGCAAGACCCTGCGTTAACGTTCGTTCAAAGATTTTCTTAATACATGATAAGGCACAACTTAGGCATGCAGGCTTACAATCTACTGGCTAAAGGCACAGGACCCTTGTCTCTGAGCCATTCTCCAACAATCTACCTCGGTGCTTAAATTCACAACATATCTATGTCCCCAAAAGTCACACCTACTAAAGGCAGAATCATTTTTCAGTAGGAGTAAAAATCTTGCAGGATTTAGCAGATTAAACCTAGAGATAACTATAAAAAGATGTAAAGTTTTGAGAACATAAATTAATATTCTCATGAAAAAAATGTGACCTATAATTTGCACTAGTTACATATCTTCATAGTCATGAAAGGTAGCCCCAAACTGGACACTTTTCATTATTACAGGTGCTGGAGGTATTCAAAATATGTGGACATTCCAGTGTTAGGTTAATGGTTAGATTCAATGATCTTAAAGGTCTTTTCCAACCTAAATAATTCTATAATTCTATGAAAAAATGAATCTTAATGAAATGTGCATTGGAAAGGTCAGATCTTAATTTCTTCTCTGCTTGATACACCCAGCAGCATGACTGGTTGTCAAGCAAAATGAACATCTTAAAAATCACTGTAAAAGAAAAAAATTCTGGATCATCACAAAAATTGCTACTTGGTCTTCCTTTCTCTTATTCATGAATATATCTAATTTTGAAAGTTGAACAGAAAGATCCAATAAAATGAGATTTACTTTATAACTACATCATTATAACAAACCCCAAAATTTCCACTTTTTTTTTTTTTTGTTTGTTTTGTTTTGTTCTCAACACACAGAAGCTTGTTTCTCTTGTAGATTTATTTTACTTCAGTAAAACATATCAGCTCTGAACTTTCGGGCAAAATACAGAGAAGTGCTTCTGATGGGCACTTATAGGAAGAATGGAGGATTTGTGCTGTGTCTAGTCTGAAGTAGGGAGCATCAAGATATGAAGTAACTCTACACAGCTCCTTACACATTTTCTGTCTATTTGAAAAGTAAGGTTGCTAAATGATAATAATTTTAGATAAATATCATCTAGCTAATGTGGCTGACTCTGAGAAACTATTCAAATGTAGCTGTGGTAGAAGCAGCTCATTGTATCTGCGTGTATTCAAGCAGTTTAACTTCTGTTGCTCAAAGACTCTGTCATACACCAGGGTTGTACTGGAGTGGTTTCACTATAATTGGAGGCAGTATGCCTCCAATTATAACAAAGAAGGATTTGTTAAAGTCATTCCAATCAGTTAATTAAAAGCTTGAATGTCATTTGAAAGCCTTCTATACTGATTAGATTTTACTCAAAAATTCTAATTAACAGTAATAATCATATAGAAAAAGTTACAATGGGGATGGCGAACAAATAATATTTATTTTCCTGCAATTTATCTTCTTTGAAGAGGACTGTCTCTCCTGTGTTGTGACCCAAAAATGCACTAGTACTTAAAAAAAGACTGATTGTATTTTTTCATTTTTTTCTTAGGTATATCTTGTATATGTATTTGTATGACAGAAATAACCACAGAGGATATTCTGTCTAAAAATTTCAAATACACTCATAAATTTGTAAAGCTATGCCTTCTTTCCTCATTTAAACATCTGACATCTTATTTTTAATCCTTTTCTTTAGAATAAGCATTCCCAGTAGCAGTGAATAAACAACACAAGGCTCTATTCCATTTCAAAGAGGTTTATTGAATTAAAGGATTGGGTCATAAAGAATGGGCTGTAAGTGACATTATCAGAGTCTTCTTTTCAAGGTGTGATGCAATTTCCTAGTGAAATGCATAGAACCATAAGGGCTGCATTTCTGATAACGTGTTGTGCTCTATATTTTCACTGTTAAGATGTAAATAAAGTAGCTACATAATTAGATGAACCAGAGGGAAAAAACCCTGTTTATCATCTAAAGCAAATGTCTATATCTAATCATTATGCCTTAAAATCATCTGATCAAATGCAAAGTGAACATTTAAGCTTCCATTTCATTTTTTTTTTTTTTTTTTAGAAAAATTAAATCATTCATCTTTTTATGGAGGAATATAAACATGGTTGGTCTTATGGGGTTAGACAAAAGGTCCATTAGCCAAATATTTCGTACTCTGTAGGGGCCAAGGCCTAGGGAAGATGTTGAAAACAAGGCAAATCTGCAGTAATGTTTCTTCAGCATATGCCAAGTCCCATGAGGGATTTCCTGAAACAGAGATGGTGTCTTTGCGTACATTTAAAAGTAACATGCAAAATGGAGAAAATAAATTACTGTCTATAGTTTCCATAATCTTCTAGTAATGGGAGAAAATACCTGAATAAGTGAGACTTGTGAGGTGCTCATTTATGGTTGATGTCAACAACACACAAGTGCACAGAGCTTCTCTCACATGTGTTTCAGGGTCTTATAGGGGGTTTTGGTTAATTCACTTTTTCCTAGGTATCTTCTTGTCATGGTCAGCCTGGATCTTTTAAATTTGCATAACAGTATGTTTTGTAAATTAAGCTTTAATTATGAGCTCATTGTGTTAAAAAAAAGACAAGTCAAGTAGAGTCTCAATCTCCTTTGTGCAGACTAGCCTAACATGAACTCTTCAGTTTGTTACTTCATTAATTAATAAATTCATTAACCTGCATGCCTATGAGAAAAACAGTTACCTAACCGGTGCAGAGAGTGATCATCCTTCCTCCTCTGTCACGGTACAGGTATCTGGGAGGCATGAAAGCCTCATTGGTCAGGCTGCTATTGGATCCACTTCAAAAACTCTTACGGATAAGTTGACATATTTTTAACCTGCAGTTTGGAAGTTTGGTCTAAACCATTTCCATGAGCTAGTGAACTCGGAAGAAACTGTCAGTACATGTGAAAAGATGCAAATGCCAGCTGTAAGAAACATCAGACTGCAGATGATAGTGGCTACAGGAAGGCCTGTATCACCTCCTGTCCACTGTGTCATACCTAAGGGTTGCTCTTGCTGTGATTTAATGGCACTGCACCCAGCCCTGGCATGAGCTGTGTGTTTGTTCAAAACCTGAGGAAGAGCTGTGTGAACTACCAAACCCTCTGCCCCATTAGTTAGTGTCACTGAGTGAAAAACATATGAACATACCAGGCCTGAAGGTTCCAACAAGTTTTAAGTAAGCATACTGGCCTGCTTCTGCTGGTATTTGCACCTCCTTGCAACACTGTAAAAACGTTCTAATAATTCCCATCACTGTAAATTACTCAATTTTATCTGTACAACTTAGGACACAAAATTTTGCAGAGAAAAATTTGGGCTCTGTGCCTACGCAGACATATAACAAAAAGGTTTGTCTATGTAATTTTGTTTCTTTAGATTTGTTTCAATTATAAAATATTTCTATTAGGTAAACTTTCTATTTGATTGAGTTCTTCTCAATAGTTCAGATCCTCATGTCTAGCTCAAAGTAAATTAAAATACACAGAGAGGTTTACCTGACGATAGATTCATGACACTGGGTGACGTAGTATAGTATCTTACCTTCTTTTCAGTTTCTATAGGTTCTCAATATTATGTCATTCTGTATGAGGGAATAGACATACAACAAACTTTTCAAAGAAGTATTACATTAGCACATCAGATATGTTTCTGACATGTTTGAGCACCTGATGAGAATATTTAACTGAATTATTTTGCTACAATTGAAAGATTAAATTGCAAATAATATTTATAGAGAGTATTTTTAAATTGCATTTTTATTTTCTGTCAATCTTTTTCAAACAACACAGTTTACTTAAAAGATAAAAATTACTTGAGATAATAAATCTAAAACGGTTTCAACATCCTCATTATCTCATCAATAGCATGAAAATTATATAATTGTTTCTTTTTGACATATGGTTGTTTATTTATATGCTTTATTCATACTTCTTTACACAAATACTTACATAGTACTAAAATATTCTGATTTGCAGAAGACTAAACCAAAACAAAGTGGTTTGGTTTTAAACACTATAACTAAGTTTAATGTTTGAAAAGTCTAAAGGAAGTATTTATTTTTCTCATCAGCTTTACTTCTGAGTGTCATCCTGTAAATGGAAACAGCATCTTGGAAGGAAGTTCCCTTTGGAAACATGATTTTCTTACTCCTACTTTTATATTTTTATGTTATGATACTTTCATGTTTATTTAATGTTACAGAAGCCATGGAAGCCCCATACCATGCTTTTACTTACAAGGGTCAGATAGAGAAGTTTTTATTTTATTCCACAGAAACTATTTTCATATTATGAGACATGACTGGACCCAAGAGGTACAGAGAATCTCTTATCTTTCTCTATGACCTGTAGAAGCAACACTTCCTTAAAGAGGGAAAGATGGGGTGAAAAAATTCCTAGAATGTTTCTGGCATTTCTTCTTGTGTCTCTGCCCTTCAGACTGTAAATTAGTACTCTGCTGTCCCTAGTAGAGACTGAAATAATGTGCTACTGTGCCAAAACAGGGATGAACTTCCTCTGTTTATCTTGCTGAAACATTACCTGAAGAGCCTTGTCTTGATCAAGGACTAATCAGGTGCTGGGAGCTCTGCCAGGGAGGGATGTCTCCCTTGATTCGCTGGGGAGAGTCACCCACTTCTCTCCCCTGGTGCTGATCAAGGGCTGTAGCATGACCAGTGTCTTTTGCACTCCCTTCAGCACCCCTCACTCCAGCAAAGCTCCCACAGAGGTAAAGCAGACTGCAGCTTGAAGGTGTCTGCTGTCTCTGGGATTGGTGTGCTGCCAGAAATTGATCTGCTGTAGAAATTACAGTTTTCTAAGGAGTAAGGGCTGACATCCCCTCTTATTTTGGTAGCTCTTGATCAGCTACTGAATGTGAGGAGTTCAATTCCATATTCTGCCTGAGGGGATTTAAATCAAAGAGGTACCTTTTGTACATGCATATAAACAGGAGAAAGGAGAGAGACATTTTTACAGCAAATTCCTCTATCCTTTGGAAATGGCAGACATTGTAGTGGGAAGTAGTCTTCTATTTTCTTTTCTTACTTGTATATATTGTAAAGCAAAATATAATCTGTATATATAATACTGTCATAAGAGTTATGTAAAATGCTATTTTTTTAAATCCCTTTGCTTATTTAGAAAAGAACTTGAACCCCAGTTTTTTATATATATTTTTTCTTCATTAACCTACAGTCCCTCAAGACCCATGTCCAGGTAAGAAATAGTTCATGTCACAGCTAGTTTGAAGCTGTGCACACACTTACCAGGCAAACAGAATAGGCTTGCAATTAACTAGTCATTTGCATGTGTTGATTGGCTATTATAGATTTTAATTTGCTTTTCTCATACTGCAGTGTCGTAGGTTGAGCCTGATTGGCAGACAAACACTATGCAGCCACTCTCTCCCCCTTCTCTTCTGGCAAAAATAAGGGACAGAGAGCCAGTCTTGGGGTTCAAGATAAGACTGGGATGGGGAAAAATCACCCTTTTTGGTCATGAGCAAAAGGCAGACTCTTTAGGGGAAGAAAAAAAAGAACATACATTTATTACAGACACTAACAACACTTAACAGAGTAGGACAGTGAGAAGCATTGACACATCTTGAGAACACCTTCCCCCCATCCCTCTCTTCTTCCAGGGCTCAGTTCTGCTCCCAATATCTCTATCTCCTCCCCCCCAGTGGTGCAGGGGTAGGGAATGGGGGGGTGCAGTCAGCACTGCCGCTTCTTCTATCTTCGGTGGAGGGAGCTTCTGGAACTTGTTCCCCCTGCTCCATCGTGGTCCCCCTCTCACAGGAGACAGTCCTCCCCAAACTTTCTCCAACATGAGTCCCTCGCATGGGCCACATTGTTCCCCACACTGCTCTGTCGTGGATCACCAACTTTCTTCAAATAAAGTCCATCCCACAGGCTGCAGCCCTTCCCAAGCTGCTTCGACGTGGGACACCCCCACATGCTGCAATCCTCCCAGCGCTGAACTAGAACAGCAGGGCTACCTTTTCCCACAAGACCCCAGCCTTCATTGAGCACAGCACCTTGATTATGCCAGGAGAAAACCACAGGCCATAAATCAATGTCTGCTCCACCGTAGATCTTCATGGGTGGTGGGGACGGGGGGTGCCCTGCCATCTCACCACAGGATACAGGGGGGTCTCTGCTCCGGCACACCTCCCCCCTCCTTTCTTCCTCCGTTCCTTCACTGACCTTGGTGTTTACGCAGCTGTGGCAACTCCTCCTCACCAGTCCAACTCCTCCTCACCACGTCCCTTCTTAAATACGTTATTGCAGAGGTGCAGCTGATTGGCTCAGATTTCAAGCAGAGGTGGAATTCACTTGGAGCTGGGGGAGCTTCGAGAATCTTCTCACAGGTAGACATCCCTATAGCCCCCTCCCCTGCTACCAGAAAACCCCACCACTCACTCAATCCCTGGACATGCAGGTACTATCTTGAATCACATTTTTGCTTATGACGTGCTGGAGATATTTGTAAAGACAATGAAAGTAAGTAGTGCTTCTAACAAAATCAGTGTCTATATGGATTATCTCTGGTGTATAGGAGCAGTATCATAAATTTAAAATCCACAGAAGAGATTATTAAAAGTGGTAAATCTCAGCTTTATGAAATTTTCTTAAGAAACCATAAATAAATTC
This sequence comes from Tyto alba, assembly GCF_018691265.1. Classification (NCBI taxonomy): domain Eukaryota; kingdom Metazoa; phylum Chordata; class Aves; order Strigiformes; family Tytonidae; genus Tyto; species Tyto alba. The sequence goes on from NW_024881275.1 coordinate 26,646,894, forward strand.
AGAGAGATACCATCCGCAAAGTAGGAGTTTAAGACAGGAAAAAATTGGCAATACTATTATTTTTTAAAATTATTTAACAGATTCATTTTTGAGCAATTAATCTTAAAAAAACTCCAACGGTCTGAGCAATTTAATATGCAGGCTAAGAAACACCTTTCCGACTAATAATTATTCTTCAAAAAGAAACAAGAGTATGGCATCATAATTTGATTGACTTTTCTTTTGGAATAGATAGGATTATATAATCTAATTCTCAGCATTGTTTTTCAATGTAGAGTATAGATGGAAAAAAACAGCATGAGTAGTTTGTTAAACTAAAAAAATATATAAGATGCAGCTTCAGAGTGTGGAATCACTTGAGAAGAGAAAATGACATTTATATATTTTTAGAATATTTTCAATTTATTATTCCAGAATGAATTGACTTTGTGAATTTAGAGCTCTGTTACACTTGAGAGGGATAAACTGTCATGCTGACTTTTTTGATAAAAGATTCAATTTTTCAATTGTTTTGACTCCTAAAATTTTAAGCACTCACTTAGCATGAGATTGATATTGGTTGTCATATAGAAAATATGACTTGGATTTATAGAATTAGTTCACATTTTTTATTACTTGCCTTGCACTTCTAGAGTGATTTTATAATAGTTGTATATTGTTTTGGAATAAAAGCTTCCAGCCTTTCTAATAGATAAGTATACTTAAAATCACATTCTCTTGTATAAACGGATGCAGTGACAAGTATACGCATAAGCATACATACACCATGCTGTTACAGCCTTGCCAGGAGCTGTACGTTTGAACTGAACTCTTCCAGAAGTAACATTATTCCTGGAACTACTGTCTTCTGGGAATGTGGTTAGAGCTGGTGTCATAGACAACGTTAGAAAGATAATACATCTAATGAACAGAACAAAGTTCTGATCCCAAGCAGAAGCTGCATAGCTGATACTGACTGTGTAGCCCAAATCATGTTAGTGTCAGTTCAGCTTAGATGAGAATTGTTTTCCCCCCTCCTGCCTGTCACCCACTGCCAGCCACATTCCAGTACTCCCAACTGGAGGGAACATTCTTACTGTTTAAGTAGTAGTGCCTAAAAATGTCATTTTTGGGAAAATATGTCAGCAGCAGAATTAGGTTTTTGTTATCTTTTTTTTTTTTGCAAAGAACCATAATGTTTGTAACTTGACTGTTGTTAATTTACAGTGAGTACACCAAAGCTGAGTCCCAGGTCTTCTGGTTTTTGTATAGTCTTCTAGTAGTTTTTATTTCTTTTGAAATATATAATATGAAATGTGGTATAAAACTGACCTGAAGACCTTTAGAGAAGAGACTTCCTAATTGTATGGTTAGTAATGAAAGGAAGCTTGGGACACACAACTCCTGTTGATACATGTCCTTTAATTCATATATTTAAAATACATTATATTCTTATTTTTATTTTATTTGTTACCTTTTTCCAACCTCCCACTGCTTATAAAGAAAGCATATCTGGAAGGAAACATTCATCTGAACAGTTTTCAGGAAGTCCCCAGTGGAGTTTAATTTGAGTTTTGGCTAGAGGCCTAGAGAGGTGAGGCAGCCTTGTATTTTTAAAATGTTGATTGGCTGACAAACAAGGGTTTATCTCCCTGTTCCATCACATAAATCCTCTGTGACCATGGACAAATTGCTTATAATCCTGCTGTGTCTCTGTTCCCTTTGTGAAAGATGTAGTTTGCAGTAGTGCCTTGCCTCACAGAGGTACTGTGGAGGTAAATACATCAATAACAGTGAAGCATACAAATATCCTAGTAACAAAGTTCATAGAGTACCATGGATGCTTTCTCCTTAATGTTAAACCCATTTTGAACAAATAGCTCCCTTGTTCTATTGCAAATGAATTCCTTTTCCACAGGTGTTGTCACAAGATATCCCAATCTCTCCTACGTGCCAATAATGTTCTTCCAAAACAGTTCATTATGTAACCACTTCCTCATGATGATTTTTCCTAAATACTACTTCTCATTTACAAATGTACAAAAGAAAACTAGGAAAACCAGCAAAAATAAAGAGTAAAAAACCCCAAACTATAGGCAAAATATTGTATGAAGTTAATTATATCAATGTTGAGGTCTGCTCTTTATTTGACATCAGGAGACAGTGCTCATTCTTATTTACCTCTGCTGACACATTGGTTCACTAGGCAACTGTAGAAGTTGAACTCTTTCAGGGTAATAAAGCAATCACTCACATAAAAGTCTTTATATTTCTCTTTTTGTCTTTCAGAATTTTCTTGTTCTAGGACAAAACACTGTATAGTATTTCTTCATTTTTTTTACTCAAACAATAAAAACCAGCTTGTCTGGATTCACATAGACCTCTCTATCTCTTCCATACAGGATTGTTCACTGTGCTCTTCAAAAGTTACTCTTCAAAACTCCAGTTTCTAATCAGGCTATCTGTTCAACTTGAGATTCTATTTTGCAGTTAAAAACTTGTTCTTCTCAGAAGTTCCTTAACTTTCTTCTCACTGCTCCATCAGTGATAGGCCCTTTTGAGGCTTTTGACTTTAGAGCACCATAAACACTTCTATTCATACTTCCTTGTATTCTAAAGAAAATCAATAACTTATATAATCTTTATTTTGCCAACCTGATCTATTTTTGCAGGTACTTTGGCTTTAGGTCAGAAGTTAGAAGTTATTGGCTTGTGGATGGGTTGCAGTGGATAGCACAGGCTTAGTTGATCTTTAGATAACTATTTCCTTTCAGCTTTCCACCTTGTTTCTCCAAATTCTTGCATTGTCACTTCTACACAGAAGAGTTTGGGAGAAGACACATGTATTACTCCCTCTTTTTTGTGAAGCCCTTATTTTTTAAAGAACTCCTCCAGGCATGTGCAAATGTTTCCTGAGGTACTGGCCATAACAAAGCAATTAGTCCCAATTTCCTTAGATTAAATTACATATGCATAATAATGTCTCACTGGATTATTTCTTAATCAGACAAATGAATAAAATTCATTTATAACAGATAAAAATTTAAGTGTGTATTTTATCCCTGAGTGTCATAAGTAGGATTCACTCTTAATGATGTATTCTATGAGCAGAATGAAGCAGAATTACATGTGTGATGTGCCTACCAGCTGGTAACCAGATGTTATTACAGACTGTACTAATTATCAAGGTTGCTTTTTGGTAGTAAACTTTCTTACTATACAAAAATAAAGCCAAAAATATAACCAGACTCGGATGGTCTGCAAATATACCTGGGGAACCAAAAAAAAATACAGTCACTGGCTAGGTGAATTGATCTGTACTGAGTACCCTGCATTGGAAATTGTCTGTTTTATGTGTTGTATGTATTTCTACTCTCATTAAAGTGTGCTGAATCTGGAATAATTCCACTGATCTCAGAGAAACTGATAAACACATACATGACACACATACATTCCACATACATTCTACATACACGACTGTTACCAGAAGAAGGCACCACATCTCTTATTCTTCTACATTATTTATTGTGAATTAAGGTCTAACTGCAGTTTTACAAGAAATTATATCCTTCCCACTGTAAATGTGAAATAAACCATGTAAACTTGTAGAATAATTATTCACAGTCACACTTATAATTAACAATGATGGAAAGCCTTTACTTAATATGATCACACATAAGTGAAAGACTGAAAACATAAGTAATTAAGAGATGACAGTAACAGGAAGAGTTATTGGTGGCCAACATAAGATTGAACAGATCTGATTTTATATTTTATAGGAAAAAAGAGGATGTACAAAAGCTGTGACAGCTCTTGAATCTACATTATGTAGGAAGATTGAGTTGCTAAAATATTTCAAAATTAATCACTAATGAACAGTCACAGAAAAAAATAGGGAAATGAGAGGGAGAGAGAAATAAAAAAAAACATCACTACGGGACAGTTTTGTGAATGAAGTATGAGTAAAGATAAACTACTCCATGTCATTGATGTACCATACTTGAACTGGGTTTAAATTACTTTACTTCAAACACATCTTGTAGCTAGTGTGCAGGTGGACACATTACAAAAATGTTTTCCATCATGTCTAAGAGGGAAAAAAATCAATAAATTTCTACAGAATGAATTTTATATTGGATAATGGCATTACCTAATGCACAGAAAGGCACAGTAGCTGTTAAAACTGATCTGAAAAAGATGTAGGTGAAGTTGACCACAGTTTGTACGTACACATATGTTTGACATTCATATGTAATGGAAGTTTAGCAACACCGGGGGAATACATATAGTCCTGAACAGTACCTAGGCACATAGTGTCATTAATAGGGACATGTAGGAACGTCACAGCTGTGACTTTGGAATGGGACAGAAGACAGGTAAATAACTGAGCTTCTGTAACTGTTAGAAATTAGTTGAATCTAAAAGGAATGAGACATTATCTGCCAGAATAAATTGCACAAAAGCAAGAGAAATGGACAAGGCTGTTTAGAGGATAAGGCAGAACAAAAGCAGCTGAAGGTCTCAACATGATTAGTGAGTACATATGCCACTGGAGTGTTACACAGTTTGATTGCAACAGTCTCATAAAAACTACAAGCAAAATTGCTCATCTTAATAGCGATGCTAGTCTCATGTCATATGTCACAGGTTGAGCATTAAAGGGAAGTTCATGATATGAAGGAAAAACAGTTAAAATAATTAAATAGTTCAGAAATGTCATTCCTGACAACTGGCACTTGGTGATGTATAAACCACACCAAAAGTGGATGGTGTTCTTGAAATGAAGTAATCTGAAATATAGTTCTACTTTTAAAAAGTTGCCATTTCCGCATGGTTATTAGTTAAAATGACCAATATAAGTAGCTCAAAATTCATGTCTATTTCCTTCTGCAAACTTTTATTTTATTCATATTTCAGCCCTAGAGCTGAGTCTTTATTCCAAAAAACCTAAGTTTGGACTACAAGCTTTTTAAGACTTCTGTCTTTCCTTTATCTTAGCCTTCCTGCTAAACAGCAATAGAATAAGAGGAATTGAATCCTGAATGAACCCTCTGCAGCTACAGATATCATTAACTAACAAGCTAAATCTATTATAAAATTTCCAGAGGAACAAAAATTCCAGGAAATTATTATACATTTGCTGTTAAAAGGAGGAATTAGTTTGTACCTGTAATAAGAACATAGTAACCTGCCTGTGGTATCATCTGTTATGTTGCTTTCTATCATGCCTGTCAATATTTTGATCTCTTGGATGCACATAGCAGTCGCAGCAGGAACTGACCACACATTCAAACACCTGCAAGTGGTGCTCAAAACCAATGTTGCTTGTCATCTATTACTGTCTCATAATCATTGAATATTTACTGTGAGAATAAATTCCCCCTTTATTAAACTATAAATATTTGACTATTCTTGAAAAAAAAAAAAAAAAAAGAAAATAATCTTAATTTCCTAAAGGATGCAGAGGAGACCATGGAAGATGTCATATTAGCTTTGAAACAGCCGGTAATGGATGCAGCGAGTATCATGCAAAAATAATTTGAAAGCTGGAAGAATATATCATGTCACAACAATATTACTCACTTCCAGTTTTTCAGTGAAGTTCCTTGAAATGACTTCACGGATGGCTGTAGAGGTAGCCCATCAAAAGCCCTCAAAAATAGTTGCGAATACAAAAGTAAACTGTAAATACACCCAGGTATGTATAGCTGACCCGGAGAAGGAATAAGAAAGCCAATAAAGAATATTTTATTGTATTTATTTGATTTTTTAAAAAGTGTTTACAAGAAAACATGGGAAGATTGTAAGAAATGTAAATTTTTTGAGAAATATCAATTGAATAACATTTTTTTTTTGATAATAAAGAACTCAGTGTTATTCAATTATAGCAGTCTGACCTTTTTTTTTGAATGGAATATTTTTATCATTCATGACAAAGACATTTTTGAGAGAAAGTATGTTAATCGGTTTTATAAACCAAGGTTAAAAGACAGAAATCAGATGACGGATCTGAACTGTATGAAAGGGTGGTATTTCAGTGACCTTACTAGCACCGTTTTGGCAGAGGCAATACCATTTTGTAGAAGATTTTGACTTCTGCTTTGGGAATTTCTTTTTGCAACTGAATCTTCTCCCATAAGAAAGATAATTCAACTCTAGCAAAAAAGTCCCATTATAGCAATGACCACCCAAAATGCTGGAGAGAACAAAAAATATGGAGAAGACCAAAACCCACTACATTTGAATATCATAGAGGAAATAATGGTAGAAGTGTCCATATTAATTTCTCTTTTGACTATTATTGTACTTTTGCAAATTTTTATATATATTTGCATTCAAAATTAGAATTACAATTGATTTTATTTTTCAGGTGGAATTATAGTTGTTTCCTTTCCCCCCACTTCAGCTGTAATAATAAAAGAGTGGAAAAAGATATTGAAGAAATTGTTCCAGTGTTTTGGATACTATTATTATCCTACTTTTATTTCTTTGCTCTGAAAGAATTTTGGATTACTCTTTGCAAAATAGTTATTTTCTCTGTACTTCATTTCTTAATATATAAAACAAGAAAAAAGTACTTTCCAGTTTGTAGAAAATTTGTGCTGGCAATTAGATTAAAGATTATGGGCACTCATATAAAAAAAAACCATACATGATATAAATTAAACTGCAGGATGTAATCTAGAGATTTTTAACACATACAGTGCAGTTTTGAGACTCATATTACTGTTGTCTGTTGACACTGATGAAATATGGTACATGTTTTATATATATACATGCTATTAATAGCAGAAGTAATGTATGTCAAAAACAGTCAAGTCTTACTGGTATCTACAGGGTCATCATGATTATGATTCTATTAGGAAGAAGATAATATGTATATGTGATTTGCTTATCAGTGAAGGCTGTAGAGTTATTACCAGCTTTAAATTATGATTAACATGAGTAAAATGGAATGGACTTAATACTAGGTTCAGCATTTGTTGTTTTAATCAATTAAAATTGCAAACAAAATGTATTTGCACCCAATTCTGAGACCTTCATCTTGATAGATCCCATCTGGGAGATATTTTTATAAATTTTTTACTATTCAGCTATTATAATGTCTTTTACATAAATTATTTTTGTTATCAAAATTAAGTTGACCTAAGTGGTTATTATAAGTGCAGATGCAAAATATAGAAACTATAATTAGTGTGATTAAAATCTAGCTTCTGTGACTTTCATTTTTCAGTCCAAAAACTGTGATGGGGTGAAAATGCTGAAGTCAGAATACAGTCCACAAAGCAGTTAATTTTCCTTTTATTAGTACTATATGTCCCATCAAATATCGTTTTTCTGAAAAAAAGGCTTTATTGAGTATTGTTATATATTGTAAATCCACTGGCTACAGATTTCTCCAGCAGAACTTAGTTTTCACAAACACTTGTAGTCAAATAGTTGCAGACTTTTACCTCCAGAAATTAGTGGCTTGCTTGAGCTATCTCCTTAATCGAGACAATCAAGTATTGCATTAGGGATGATAATTTTGTCCCTGCTGCCACAACTGCTCATGATTTGACATCTCTCACTGTTATTTCTTTATCATCTTTTATTATCTTTTCATAATCTTTTATTATCTTTTCCAGTCTTCCACATCATCTATATCTTCCTGTATCTTAGTATGCTTGTCTACACACATCGAGTTTCATCGAGTATAAGGATGAAATGGGTCAGTTGTCCTCTAGAGTCTGCACACCCTTTTAGTCTGCTGAGAACTCTGTATGTCACTATTTGTGGCAGCCTGCACAGCTCTACTGGACTGCACAGTCTGAGAAGGAGGGAACTCAATGATATCTTGAAATCCATTGCACTCCTGTTTCCTAGAATTTTCTATTTTAATTTCTTCTCAAACAAGGAGAGGGGCAGGAGGAGTGTCCTTATGATCTGTCCTCTAGAAATCAGTTTAATGAGTAATATATATTATATGAAATCACGGAATGTTGTGCAGTGTTTACCAGGGTCAGAATCTGATATGTTACCATTATTCTCAAGATTTAGTTAAAACAAGTGAAAATATCATTCAAGCTTTACTCCTCTAACACATGCTGAGTTTGTAAGATGTCCAGCTGAGGAATATTTACATTGTTTCAGTACACCACCGTACAATACGAAGCATTATGTTCTTAATACTCTACAGTTAATTATCACATCTATGTATATTACTAAACAATATACCAGCTGACACTATCCAACCATTAGTCCCAATAATTTATTTTTAAATTAAACTTTCCAGTTTTCTTACCAGTTTATGCTGTGAACAAAAACTTTCTGTCAGATTGCAGTTCTGTAGTCATTGTATCCTCCACTTTCTAGTAATAGCATAAATTTCTCATGTGTTTATTATTTAAGCTCAGCAACATAATTCCCTGATGATGTTTTGTCCATGTAATATGTAACTCATAGTTACATAAAATTACATGTTTTGTGTAATGCAGTTTCTATGAAATCTGAGTATATGCAAATTAAACTTGCTGATATTTGTAATTTTTTCACTTTTGTCAAGTTCTCCTGCCAAGATGTGGTTTGAAAGCTTTATTTGCCTGAAAAAATATAGGAAGAAACTTAAGGTCAATTACTCTTTCTCATGGATTTACTATGCAATAATGACTTAATAACTGAACTTAATAATATTCAACTTTGAATTTCTGTGGTAGTCTACTTGGGTAAAATGATTCCAAACTCTTTCATTTATGAAATACAGCATTCTCTTTATTTTTGCTTAAATGCATTGAATTAACACAGATCCAAAAAGTATAGAAAAGATGCTCTTTTATTTAGAAAACAGGAGAAAAGATATGAGAAATGTTCTTTGATATCTTTTACAGGTAATCCACTGAAATTGATAGCAGAAGGTAAAGCATAATCAATGGAAGTTCCAAATCCCACCCTCAATGCTATACCAGAAAGCATGCTTAAGTAATGATGTTTAATAAAAAATAGCATTATTATTATCTAGTAAAAATAAACATCAAGATAGGATTGGATTTTGGTGCCTGTGCTTATTCTAGGTTTTGCCACCAACATATTGGGATATTTCCGATCAAGGCAAAACTGTTGGTCTTCATAGTTATCAGGGAAGAATAAGAGCTGGAATTTTGTAAAAAGGATGGCTCCTTCAAGAGAAGAACGTCCCACTGGTAGTACATTTAGAAAATATGTCCTGGCTTCAAAACTTTTATTCAACATGTTCTCTCCACACAGCTGTGAAGCACAAACAAATATAGGCAGATGGAAATATTACCCAAATAGACAAACACCACTGTTTTACAAATGTCATGTTCAGAGAGGTATGAGCATCCACTATCTGTGGGCAAGAGTAAAACAGAAGGCCTGAAACTGCACTTTTCTGATGACAGGAGCAAGCTGAGGGTTGCAACTTGTGGGAAACAATTACTGGAAAGCCATGATTAAGTAAAGCTACAGAAGGTAACTTGATAGCTTCAGTTGGAACATACTTTCCTTGTTCTGTAGGCTGCAAAATGCGATGATTTCTTTTCCCTTCTGTTATACTGTGGAAAAACTTACCTCCCAGTAGAAAAATCTCACCTTCTGGAGGGTCACCAGTGGCTTAGATTTATTTTTGGGTTTAAGTGCCCTAGGAGGACTCCTACTTGAGATGTCCATGCCCTTGCTTGTCCAGGTGTGCTTTGAACACTAGGAGGTGAAACACACAGTAAATCAGAACCTTCTTAAGAATACAAGGTGTTAGCAGAGGTCTGCCAAGGAGATGCACTGAAGCAATGTAGATCGCAAGCAGCCTTTGCTGGTGACATTCCCGTGCAGAAAGTTAGAGACTTTCTTTTTAACAAAATCCATCCCTTTACATCACAAAAGAAAAATAAAGAAACAAGAGGGGACCCCTGAAGAATAGCAAGCCCCTCAGCCCATGCACACTGCTCCCCCCACCCTGATGGGCTGGGGAGTGTCTATGTCAAGGTCAAAATGCAGCCCTTTGTTGTCAACTTGGAACAAAGATTTTTGTCTCTTCCTTGTAAAAGCTGTTTCCATTTAAAGAGGGGGATTTTGAGTTTTAATCCTTTGTTTCACCATGTTAAAAAATATAGAAGTCACAAAACCATGCAGAATGATCTAATACAATCTGGACTGAATTGAGTGTAGAAGATTTCTTTTCTTTTTTATTAAAAGAAAAAACTGACTTTTTACAACTGTCAGGATTCTCCCCTCCCCCTAAGTAAATAATGTTAAGCTATAATAAAAACTGTGTCTTTTAAAATGTAGCACTCTTACAGATGTGCATAATAAATTACTCCTGACTGCATGCTATCCCTAGATTAAAAACATATGCTTGTGCTCAATCTGATATTTTCTTTGGAGTGGATACAATTCTTACAGACAGATGTGGTTGCAAAGTGCATGCTTGATACATAATTTTGGTATTTTTGCATGTAACATATCAAATATTTAAAAATAAAGTACAGATACTAGCAACAGCTTTTTAGCTCTGGTTCTAAGACATTTGTAGAATCCTTCATGAAAAAAAGCAACAACAGTCCCCTTCTCTCCCTCTCTCCTTACGTCCTTGTCATGGAGATGTTAACTGCTTAGAAAACCAAAATTTCAACTGCCTCTAGTTGTTCTCTGTACGAAAAGATATTTAGGTCAGAATGGTTTAAAAACTGTAGAATTAACTGTCATTATATTTGGTCTGGTAAGCTAGGATTAGCAAGCATATGTGGTACAAAAATAAATATAAAATAGAATTAATCAGAAAGCAATCATACAAGATAGTGAATGATATCTGGAAGATCTGGGGCTCAAGAGACTTAAATGTGCTCAGCACTTTCAGTGTTTCCTCTGTTTTATAGGCCAAATCAAATGTTTAACACAAAGTTTCCTGATGTGTTTAATTTCCATGGCTTTCTGCTGTACTCCATCTCAACTGTGACAATATATGCATCCTTTAATTTTTCTGGGTTTTGAGATTTTCTTCCCTTCATTTTGTGAATCTCCTATTATATTCAACTTCTGATAATTTTGCTATGTGTCCCTGGTTGATTTATTAGGCCAGTAGTGTTGTAGGTTGCCATTGACTAGCTATTAATTGAAGATTTTTTCATTGGAAAAGGAAAAAACAATTAATATTGTTTGTAAAAAATGAAACTACAGGCTGTACAATGTATGTAAATTTGTATAAATAGACATAAAAGTTCCTATACTGCCTTTTGGTCTGGGTTAAACTTTTGAAATGTTTAAAGAAAATGGAAGGTAGGCTATGCTATGGCAAGTTTACATAAATTTTGCACATAAATTTGCACTTCAAGTGAATAGACAGTACTTTCCCATATCTACATTTCTTACTAGCTGTAAAATGTAGAGACAGAGACATCTTCCTACTGACTTGCAGTAGGCCGTAGGTCATTTTAAGTGAGAATATGGCATAATATATTTCATGCATGTCAAGCTGTACATATTGCAATATCTGGGGCAGTTCAGAGAGCTCTGAATGCTATAAAGATCAGAATAGGATAGTATTTTAATCATCTGATAATTCTGAACCAGCTGGGTCTTACCTGTTTTATCCTTTGTAGAGTAGCCACAGCCAATACTTTTTAAACCACTTTGTTACTTAAACAGCTCTGACATTCACCTCTATCCATCCCAACCTCTCTGTCTCATTCACTGCTTTGCTTTACTCTTGGGGATTTAGTGATATACTGTCAGTGGCTTTTGTAGATGATTTTTGTAGGAGTCTGGGCTGGTTTTCTTGTTTGTTTCTTTGTCTGTTTGTTTGAGGAATCAAACCTTCTCAACTTTCTCCTCCAATCACTGCTTGAACAGCCATTTATGCAGATTACTACAGGTTGTTTAGAAGATGTTAAGCACTTCAATGTCCACCATCACATCTTCACAAAATAATGGTAATATATTATGAGAACTTGTTAGATGTTCAGAAGGTATTTCTGAACAAAACTATATGCAGAAATAACTACAAAATAGGTATAGTTTCTTTCTGTGCTCCCTCACTATCAATAAGCTCACTTATTGAAAACTCACTTCATTTTATAATTTCGCTTCTATCCAGAGAAATTAATTTTATTCTGGCAGTACTACTTAGAAATTGTAAGTTCCACAAAAAGGTTGGCATTGTTCATATTCTGGAAAATAAAAATGCATAAATAAAGCAGGTTAAACTTACTTCATAGGATATTATTCATGTCCCAATTTAATAATATTTTCCAATCAGTACTCTCTCTTTGTCCAGAAAGGTATTCTAGTAAAACTAGTTACATTATTTAGAAATCCCACTGTCCTTGGGGACCAATTTGGATGGATAAAACCCATTAAAAATTCATCAAAGCACTTTGGTTTCTTTGACACCAGCACATTTAGATCAGCCCATTTAAGAAAGTCATGCTGAAATGGCTATTTGTCTGCATTTTCTAAGATGTATTCTTCCACAGGATTATCACTCGTGAAAGCCTCTTTATTAACTAGAAGACAATTTTATTACAAACTTCTGTGCAGAAGTACCCATCCTCAGGTGGGTTCTGCCTCATATTGTCTGTGAAAGAGCCACAAGAGTCTCACCACATTGTTTATAAAACAACAACAAAAACATCACATTTGAATTGCACAATTTTTGTGTGTTTCATCTTCAGGAACAGTTTCTAAAGTGAGCACTTTTCTATGTTCTTGTGTTCTGTTAGTTTTTTAGTGTTGTCTTGTGCGGCTTTTTAACTTCTTACACTTTGATAGTGAAAGCTATTATTTAGTACTTTCAGGAAAGTTTATTTTTACAAAGTGTTTTCCTGATAAAATGATGATATCCAGTTCAAACAAAAGCTATTCTGTCATGATATAAATCTCTCTAGCAACTCTTTCTAAAAGCTGTTTGTCTGAAACATTGGATTGCAAGTAAAGAACTTAATATTGAAATGCATACGCATAAAAATAAAAAATCAGAGTTTTTCAACCAGTTAGTCCTTAAAAATAATAGTTTAGCTTGGAATCGGTGCAGCAGATATTGTACAGGCAAGGATTTTGACTGAATTGCTTAACTTTAATAAAACTTGTCTAAAATGTCCTGCTGAGAAAGTCATCTCCAAAGACCACACATTAGAAGGACATATATTTGAGTTCTAAGAATTCACAGAAAATTATCAGACCAAACTGTACCATAGAAGTATTTCAGTATTTCTAAAATTCTCTGAAGCATCCATATTCTTGATACAATGAACTTTAGTTTCAAGCTTTAGCTACTCCCTAGGTAAATGTGTTTTGTTTTGTTTTGTTTTGTTTTTTAACAGATAAATTAATTAAGAGAGTCAACATTGGCAGTATTAATGGAAGAACATTGATTTCTGGGAAATAGTTTACTCCAGACTAATCCAGCAAATCCTTTTTCTCATTGCACAAAATCATATATTTAAGTACTCTATAAGTCAATCTTGTCAACCTCTTTTCATGATTTTTTTATTAGTGATTTCACATAAAAATATTTTGTTTTCTCATTGTATATCTAACTGTGTGAATATAATACGAATATCAAAAAAAATACCCTAAAGAACTTCTAAGACTCTGTCTGACTTTGTCTGGGGAAAGCAAAGTAACAAGAATGTCTTGGGACAAGAAACAGAAAGCAAAATGGCTCCTATGAACAGTATTATAGATTTTTACTAAGAGGTAAACCTTTACATTTCTAGATCAAAACTTCTATGTATCACTATGATATGAACATAAATCAAGTTACCATAAAGGTATATTAAAGACAGTCAATGCACAAAGTACATAAACTATCTTATTATATCTACCCCAAAATACATTTGTAAAAACTACCTTTAAGAGTTAATTCAAAAGTTGACTGTTAAATCCATGATTTTCTGTCATGGTAGTGGCTAGAAACCTTGAGAACAACCTGGTATGTTTTGAGATGATGTACTATCCCATTAAAAAATGCATGTTATTCTGAAGTGCTGTGATCTGAAGTGGTTCATGTGAAACTTTATCTACAAAGGAATTAGTCAGAACTCTTGATTTTGTGTTTATTGCTATATGTAGTAGATCACCATTAGGGTTTGAAAATTTTGTCTCATTTCTGAATCTGTTGAGCACAACCAGCATAAGAACATAAGCATGAGAACTTCACCTTTTTCTCTGTGTTCTTATGATTCATTCATTCAAATGTTAACAGCACAAAAGTGATATGAGCATGGTTGAAACAAATTCAGTTTTACCACTGAGTCCTTATAAAGTGTTCTGTGGTTCTTAACCAGTTTGTCTATGTTTATTACTTCATATGTCCCCAAGTTCTCTTACATCATTGCTAATAAAGCCCATATCCACTTCATCATTGTGGTTGAATCCATCACATATCTTCCTGTGACAATCTGGCACGTCTCAGTCTGGAATGTGAGATCCATGGCCGGTGGCTTGATCAAGATACAAAAGTCCAGTTATTGGAGCAGGGTGAAAGTCCAGTCTCAGTAAGAAACTGGAACAAGTGACTTTATGAGAAAACAGATGATAGCAATGAGTCTATCTTCATTTTCATTATAATTTTGAACATAATAAGAGCAAAAACAACCTGGGTCACACGTGAGAATTGCAGTTAAACAGGATATCTTCAATGAATTCAAATTGCCTATGTAGCTGCAAACAGGTTGAATTTAAAATTTGCAGTCACAGCGGATGACAGAAGTCAGTTTTAACTACTTTTGTCTTTTTCAAATCCTGTATTTAATTCAGTGTTTTCTATAGACAGAAGAAAGAACAGACAATGAAAGAATAATGAAATTTTTAAATGGTGTAACCATTGTCTTTTAGGGCGTAGAAGTGTATCTACCCATGTTTTGCTTTGTTTTGCAGTGTGTAGTTTCACATGTGACCGAATACCACACCTCCTCACATGGAAACATCTGACTGTTTTAGAAAATTCACTCTGGGTCTGTATAAGATGAACAGGCTGGTCAGCCATGGTGAAAATGTTGGTAAATATCCAGATACACAGTTTAGCCACTTAATTTGTTGGTTTTCTTTTCTCTTTTCCCTTCTTATTCCATGGTGTATTTATCTACTGCACTTTTAACTTGTTGAACATCTCTCATTTTCTTAAAACTCTGTCATTCTGACATCCCATATTTTCATAGCTGATCCTTAAAATCACCCCAGCACAAAACCCACATTCTTTCCTACATAATTTACCTATTCAAAAAACATAATAGATAAGGATTTTTCTCATATTCAGCCTTTTGAAGGGTTAGGATATGGGAAAACATCCAAGTTTATTGATCTTTAGATTCTCTCTGAATAAAGGTTTTATTCCATGAATTGAATTTTATTCTGAGCATCTGTTCATAAAATGCACCAGTAAAAGTAGTACTTCTGTGTCCAGGTTACATTTTTTCCACTATGCTTTTACATTCAACAGATGGTGTAGATTATTCACACATAAGAACTATGTTAAAAATTATGGTAATGGTCTAGGTTAAATGCTAAAAGGCCAAGTCATTCTAAGTTAATCTTGGAAATGTGCATAAAACTCATTCCAGCATGTGTCTGTATAGCAGAACATATGATCCAGAAGGCTTTCTACTCTAGACAGTGCCTGTGTCTGATATCTGGTCATACCAGAGACACAGAAAACACACCACACAAAAATCTGTGATCAACACTGATATTCAGGAGGTGAGGCAAAAATATTTTTAATTATGATTTTCAGAATGGAAGTGTATGAAAGAGAGAAAGCTCAATCTAAACTTAAAGTGAAGAAAGATAGCAACAACTTTTCTATGTGGTTTAATATACTTTGATTAACTTAATTTAAAAAGTCTGTTTTAAATTTCCTCTATTTTTTCTTAAAAGACAATAACTTTGGTTATGCCCATAAATGAATAAAAATATTACTTATCTTTAAGATAGTCTTGTACAACTCATTAAAAATATTATTTTTTACTACAAAAGATATAATTCTTGTAGGAAGCAGGAATAAAAAAATTGTTTCCCACTTAATTTCATTTTTTTTGTATTTGAAAATACCTATGTGTTTTCAACAGCAGATGGGGTTCTCTTATTTAAGGGTGTTTTTAAAAAGATATTATTTTATATTTCAGCACTCTCAAATATTCTTGATTTTATCCATATTCAAGGGAAGTTTGTAATCCAATAGTTTTCAATGATTTCTTTGGAGATGTTTCAGCCATTCATGTCTGAGAATACTTGGAGACTCTTAAATCCAAAGGCCATTTGTCTGTTGTGCATATTCGCTCACTCTACACCTTAAACACTCTTGTAAAACTCTCATTGCAAAGCGCAAAGGAATGTTATGAGCAGGGGTTAACAACAGCTCAATAATTTTAAAAGAAGAGAGAAAAAAAAAGAAAAGCTTTCACATAGTGAAAAACATTTTTGGAACTCCATGGCTCAGGAGACTAATAGACACTGAGCTCTGTTGTGCAGCTGTCTAGCAATCAGGGTCATGTCTTGGGTCCAGATAAACCATGCTCACAGAACACCCCTGAGCAGGCCAGGTGATTTTCTGTTATCTTTTCAGTACAAGAATGCAGTCTGAAGACAAAGGGTTGCTCTACAGTCTGCTTTTTTAAAAAAATATCTCCGAGGAAATATGGATCCCTAACACAGCTAGTACTAGCTTCAACAAGGTGTCCCTCAACTGACTTCTCTATTACACTGAATTCTCTGTATCAGGAATTGCAGTACCAACATCTGGAAGAGATGATACTGTCCTTGGTTTATGTTTATTGTCAAGAACAAAATAAATTCAGCAGTTGAGAAGGATAAAATCACACATAACTTAACTGATGATGTAAAAAGGAGTGTCAAAATGTTGAGTGTTGAGCCAGCTGTGCCTCATTAGATCCTAAGCCTTCTTAATGACCAATTTATATTTGATAGACAACTTTTTTTTTCTTTCTTTCTTTTGTCATCTTTGAATGTGTTTTTTTTCAGACTGGATGTAATGCTAGGGAAAGAATTAAGCATGTTTTAGTAAATTAGATGACTTTTGTGTGTGCTACAGATAGGAGAAATAAAACAAAAATATTTTTAATGTTTTTTAGATCTTATTTGGAAACTTAGTTTTCATCCTCAGAGATATCTGCTTTTTGTCCTCTGATCTTTACAGGTTTTTTTTAGTGAATGGATTTTCTTCTGGCTGTAATTGCCATTCCTTTTTCTATATTAGCTTTTTCTAGGAGGGTGGCCAGCAAACCTGACTTGCAAACTTCCTTTTGAGGACTGGATGTGAAAAGGTAGCTCACCTGCATGGATATTCAAAGATTAATTTCCCTGATGTAATGACAGTGAAGGTAGAGGAGTTAGGTGTGCTTATGGATGAATAGGAGTGAATTAAATTACACAAGAAATCACAGTTCACAGAGGCTCTGTTGTTCAGATCATCTGTAAATGTGATGACAGTAAGATGGTCACAAAATCTATGCACAACTTGATGTAGTGTTTGTGAGTACCTGTGAAGTACAGTAAGGTGGTCTTTACAATCTGTTCTCTAACATTCAGAGATAACATGCATGGATTTTTTTTGTTTGTAGTAGAGAACGTTAATAGACTAAAACTTTTTGATATTTAGTGATATAAGTTCTTCATAATGAACAGGTAGGACTTGAGAAACGATGAAAAACATGTTCTATAGAGCCTATATTTTCTGGAGTCTCTGTTGCATCTTCTGGGAACAGAGGGATTTACAGAAGTATGCAGGGAAGTATTGGTCTCAGTTGAATCTATTGGAATTAAAAGTTCCACATAAGTGTCTGGGGCCACTGTTTCTGGATGTGGTATTTGTATTGATCTACAGGTCAGCTCATGTGAGTTTAATTACAAAATAAAGTTAAAAACCCACATTATGTGCCTTTGCTCATTAGTGATATGTCACCAGGTTGAAAACAGCTACCTGGCTGAAAAAAGTACTTTTGAATCTAAAACTTCCTTGTATGTGTCTTATTGATGAGGAGAGAAATCTAAGTAGAGCAAAAAAAAATGTTCTTGAAACAAGAAATCTAAAAACACCTGGAGGAAAGATGTCAATTTGACATAATGTATATTTCCCCCTTGAAACTCTCTTAAAATTTTCAAAAGGTTTTTCCATGCAGGTGTGAGAATATGACTGTAAAAAAAAGATAATCTGTGGTTCTAGAACTGTCATATGAGACATGAGACATTGGAGATCTCCTGGAAAGAGCTTGCACATGTTACTGAGCTGTTGAATAAAAGGTGTATAACTGCCTTGTTAATTTTTGGTGCACATGTTTGTAATTGTTTCCTATAGGGACACAATATATTAATTACATGTGCTGCTTTTGGAAATCTTTGCCTTGCAAAATAGACATACTGTGTGCTTTAAAGTGAAGAAAGGCAGGTTTTTCCCCCTCTTTTCCCCCAGCTAACTTTATCCTTTCTTGGATTTGTGCATCATTCAGATATAATAGGAAAATATTACATTGCAGGAAAAAAGTCTAATAAATCACAGAGCAGACTATATTTCATAGTAAACGCATTCTATACTTTGAACATTTATGTAACATATAATTCATTCAGAGAGTTGTTTTGCTATGAGAAGAACTGCTAGATTTTCATCTCTCTTTTGTGTGCACTCATAGGTTTTTGAATGTTCGAGTTCAAATTCTGATTCTGCATGTTATGGTTCCCTTTACAATCCATGTCCTTTCTCCTTTTTCTTTTTACCAAAGTTTTTTTAACACACACAGCTATAAACTAAATTTGATATGTAACACAAAAGTTCTGGTTTGCTCAACTGTAATGAATCAATGATTTGCTATGATCAAGTCACTTGCATAAAAGTAGGCAGACATGTTGTTGAGTTCGGTGCATGCAGAGCTTTCTCCTGATTGTCTAACTGGGCTGGATGTAGTCAGAGTCCTATGGAAGTGTATTTCAACTTATTCTTTGAGAATGACTGAATGAAAAGCAAGGAATTTCCTGCAAGGGTTTGATATTCCAACATAATTTCTGAAAAAAAATATAAATATGTTTCTAGTTCAGGTTCACTTAAGGACAAGTTTTCAAAGCTCATTTTCTCTTAAATCAGGTATGAATGTGTTCACTGACATATCTAGAAGAGTTGAACTAGGAGTGTATGTAGAAATGCTCAAGAACATAAGAAGTCACTTTAAATCAGCGAGATTTCTTACACCAAGTTTTGCCTATGTGTGTAAGTTTTACCATATTAGAATTATTGTATTCCTTGTTATGTTTGTGGTCACAAATGAGTCAAGTTAAAAAGATACAACATTTTCTAAGCCTTTCAAAACTTTCTTATTCTATGTTGATGTTATCAACAGAACACACACACACCTCCCCCCACCCCTATCCCATAATTCATCAGTCTTGTATCATTATTTTAGACCAAAGTGTTTTCTTTAAAAAAAAAAAAAAAAAAAAAAAAAAACAAAAAACTTACATGAACAATTCGATTTAGAATGTAAGACCATACTTCTTATTCCTATATTCCATCATTCTTATCCCAATCTCACATTGACTACACCTGTGTATTTTTTCTTGTTGGTTCATAGCATAAAATGTCATTTCAGATTATCTTTCCCTTATTCTTCAGGAGGATTATTCAATAAGAGAGGCTTGCAGTGACCAAGCTGACCTTTTGAGTTTTCAAAAATATACACTTTCTGCTTGTTCTTTTTTGGTTTTGTTGTTGTTTTGTGCTGGGATTTTTTGTTTGCTTATTTGTTTTTGTTTTGTTTTGTTTTGTTTTTTTGTTTTCTGTGAGGTGTGTATGTTTAACAGTCCTGGAAGACCAGTTAAACTTTGTATTAACAGCTAAAAAGGGAAACAAAATAAGTTTGACGGCTTATAATTATAACCTTTTCTAAGGTATCTGTTTTCTGCAAAAGTGTCAGTTCAGCAAGGAGTAGAAGAAAACATACAAGTAAACACCTTTCCAAGAAAAAGAAGCTGATAATGACAGAAAAACATAACACTTATAAATTAGAATAGTATAGCTTTTCTTAAATACAAAGGGGAAAATATAAATATTAATTTTTCTCTGAATTAAAGGGCAACTACTACTAAAAAAAAAAAAAAAAACAAAAAAACAAAAATCAAAAAACAAAAACAAAAACAAAACCAAGAAAAAACCCCATACCTGAAATTTCAGTTTTATTGTCCAATGTGCTTTTCATACGGGAGTGAGAAAGAAGAAATGAGGCTTCAACACAGGACTTGGGTAGTTTATTAAAGTCAAAACCTTCAGTAGAACGACAGAAACTTCAATCTAGAGACACTTAGTGTGACTTGGTATTTTACAGAATAAGGGTGTTTTCCTTACTCAAAGCTATAGGAAGAACAATACAGTTCTTATCTTTCAGGCTTTTTTTTTTTTGTTTGCCAAGAAGAAGGCTATTATGATTGATGAACTAATCAATCAGTGAGGCTAAATGTCTTCCAGTATGGGAAAGAAATAAACAAGCATTACCTTCTGTCCAGGAAGATATGGTGATTTGTTTTTCACTGTTGTTTTTCAATTGTTTTCAGTATTTCATATAATATTGTCCTGGGTTGAGTGAGTGGTGGAGTTTTTTGGTGGCAGGGGAGGGGGCTATCGGGGCGGCCCCCTGTGAGAAGCTTCTCAAAGCTCTCCCAGCTCCCCCAGCTCCACTTCTGTTTGGGAAATGGAGACAATCAGCTGCGCCTCTGCGATAACGTATTTAAGAAGGGACGTGGTGATGTTCAGTCAGACTTGTGAGGAGGAGTTGCTGCAGCTGCGTAAACACCAAGGTCAGTGAAGGAACGGAGGAAGAAAGGAGGGGGAGGTGTGCCGGAGCAGAGACGCCCCTGTATCCTGTGGTGAGACGGCAGGGTGGCCCCCCCCACCACCCATGGAGATCTACGGTGGAGCAGACATTGATTTATGGCCTGTGGTTTCCGCCTGTTTGATCAAGGTGCTGTGCCCAAAGAAGGCCGCGGTCTCATGGGAAAAGGTAGCCCGCTGCTGTAATTCAGCGCTGGGAGGATTGCAGCATGCAGGGGTGTCCCACGCTGGAGCAGCTCGGGAAGGGCTGCAGACGTGGGAGAGAATCCAGTCGGAGAAATTTAGTGACCTATGACGGAGCAGTGTGGGGAACGCTGAGGCCCATGGGAGGGGAGGAACTCATGTCAGAGAAAGTTTGTGGAGGACTGTCTCCTGTGAGAGGGGGACCACGATGGAGCAGGGGGAATAATTCTGGACACTCCCCTCACCAAAGATAAGGGAAGTGGCAGCGCTGACTGCACCCCCCATTCCCTGCCCCTGCACCACTGGCGGAGGAGGTAGAGATATCGGGAGCAGAACTGTGCTCGGGAAGAAGGGAGGGGTGGGGGGAAGGTGTTCTCAAGATGTGGCAATGCTTCTCACTGTCCTACTCTGTTATGTGTTGTTAGTGTCTGTAATAAATATATGTTCTTTTTTTCCTTCCCCTAACGAGTCTGCCTTTTGCTCATGATCATAAAGGGGAATTTTTCCCCATCCCAGTCCTATCTGGAACCGCAAGCCTGGCTCTCTGTCCCTTCTCATTGCCAGAGGGGAAGAGAGAGAGAGCTGCTGCATTGTGGTTGGCTGCCAACCAGGCCTAAACCACGACAAATATCATCTAGATGTATACTGAGTTAGGACAAACGGTTATACAGTATGTTCATATAGTTTTTAGAAGTGTGATCATTAGTTGGAGACACCACGAATTGTACAATAATGGTATAATACCTACTGAAAGCAGGTGGAATATGCCAGTGTTAATGCACTAGAAACTCAGAGCTTTGAGAAATTTGTCCAGTTTAACTTCTTGAAATTGTTTGCTAACATTTCATAGGTGCAGGAGTACAGAAACCCCATTAAATCCTTATTAATTCTTGTAAACTTTAGGATTAATTATTCTAGCTAAAGTTATTCCATGAGACACATCTTCTCTGTTCCACTTACTCATATTTGATTTCACACTGATAGGTTTTTTGTAGCATCCTTGAACCACTCATATATGCTTGTAGAATAAATTGCAATGTGCTCAGTTGACCCTAGTCATTTGCACCATAACTTGTTAGTGCAAAGTACTCTTTAAACAATTTGGATTGGGAGCCTATGTTTAGCTGCTGGTTACAGAGGTACCAAAGTGGTGGCAGAGACAAACCATCATGATCTCCAAAATGTACAAGCCTGAAAGGTCAATGATTTAACACAAAGAACAGCATAAGCAGGACACAGCATAAGCAGAACACTGTCTGGGATGATAGTGACATATTCTTTCTTTCTGGATTTGTTAGAGGGTTTATAGGGGGAATTCTAATGTTAAAGCTTTTCTTGAATTGAGATGAAAGTCAGTAGACCATGCTGTTCTGGGAGACTTTTACATCTTTTGCACTAGATGCGTTTGAAGAGATAATCAGTCAGTCACAATGCATTTGAGGACATGTGAACTCACAAGGAATGAAACTGAGGAAATTAAGACCTAATTCCCATACATAGCTCAGTGACCAGACTGAACACAGCCCTATAAACCCTTTTACTTATGCCTGTTCAGATGATGTAAAATTCTCAAATTCCATTTTCATTTTGTTTTTAAAAGATTCTACCAGACTGCAATAAGGAAAAGTCTCTGTCTGAGATGTATCTGCCTTTGCAAATCTGGGTTTGCATTTGTAGGAGATAATAAACGAAGGTGAACTGACATGTACAGCTGGAGAACTTCCTTTCCCCAAACTGGTCACCTTGTTATTTCCCTTTGTAGAAATCTCTTCCTTTTATGAATCCCAGAATCACTTCTGGAGACATTATGCAGTGAAGATAAGAGTGACCAGGCACCCAGTGAGAGGCACATAGCCACCATTCATGATTATTGCTCTGGAATTTATCATGCATTTACATGTAACTGCAAAGAGAGAATACTACAAACTAAGAGCACTCACTTCCTAGACCAATAGCATATACTTTCCAAAACCTAGCAAACTAAATTATAGGAAATTTGTGTATTTATTCTGCTGTAAAAATGCACCCATCTGGAATTCTCAATTAAAGTAACATCATAGAATAATGGAGTAATATGAGTTAGAAAGAACCTCTGGAGCTGGAATGATATGCTGCTGAAGAAACATCTGACAGTGCAAAACAAGTAACCTAATTGTCAATGAATTAATCCTTTCTGCTGCCCATTCAATAGCTGACAGTCCAATCTGTCCTTACTCACTCACCATGCCCACATTCACTTCAGGAAAAGAGCAGACCAGGTGGACTGCAGGTCTGTCTTCCAGGCAAAACAGAGTGAGTTCTGGAATAAATGAGACTGTCTTTATGTGAAACAGAACAGAAAGCTGAGTGACTAATCTGATTGCAGCTGCTGAGGTATCATGCTGGGAAAGTGACATTTTCTAGGGAAACAAGGAACCAAATAGTTTGACCTTTTAAAGGTCACTTTTAATGTCAGTAAGAAATCAGTCAGAAGCCAGGACAGACATGAAGGAATGATGTTACATCTCCCTACAATAGCACTTCAAAGTAAGCAGACAGCCATATTTTTTCAGTAAAGTAGGTCCATGGAAAATGTGTAACTTTTCCTCAAATGTACAGACAGTGATGGAGAAATACAAAATAATGAGGTAAATGATTGCAAATCCAACATGTTTGATATACTTTAAATATTAAATAGTGATGAAAATAGTTTAAAAAATTTCTTTATAAATACAAAAAATTCACAAAATTTCTACCCATGACAAAATGTTTTTGACTGTGAAGCTTATAACTTAAGCTGTATGAGTGCACACTGATAAAGTCTTTTGTATTTCTCCGTTCTGCTTCCTCTGCTATTTGGAAAGCCAAGGGGAAAACACTTGCAGACAAAGCCATCTTCTCCTCTAAAACACATCAAGTTTAATCATGTATTTTTGCAAATGATGATAAATCTCATTTAAATTCTTAGGGGAAAATTCTATGGTTCATATGTTTTGGCAGGAACTGACCAAACTAAACTGCAAAACACATTTGGCTTTCTCCTTAAAGGTCTTTCGAAACTGACCTTTTGTCTGATGTTCAATTCCTTATTGTCTGTCTCTCAACTTCTCATGAAAATTCCCCTTTTTATTTTATTATTTATTTTCTTCCCCAAAAGAATAAGGTGTTTTCACTGTTTTTCATCAAACCCTATTACTAAGACTAAGACTAAACTCCAATTTGACAACTGTATCTTTTCAATTAATTCAAAGGATGGGTTGAGGGGTATATGAGGACAGCTGGACCTGATACTAAATATAAAACCATATAAACTCATTTGTTTTCCTTTCCTTTTTGTTCTCTGATTCATAGTTCCTCAAGATTTAGCTTGTATCTTTGTACAAAAGAAGTAGAAAAACAATACAGAAGGAACAGAAGACTATGGTCTAACATTGAATGATATCAATAACATAATGCAGTCATAGTTCCTTTTTTCATAATTCCTAGGACGCTCACATTTCTGTTCATGTTCGTGTTCGTGTTCATGTTCATGTTCATTCCCTTATCCAGAATCAGACATATTGAAACTACTAATTCTGATAATTTATCAATAAGTTTAAAAGAATTTTAAAAAAAAATTCACTCTGCTTTACTCTACTCTTCTTTAATTAGATGACACTGAACATTGACTTGCTTTACAATGTAATTGCTTCTCAATTTTGTTTATATACACCACCTTCCATCTTTATTGTATATTGCTATTTCCCTTTCTTTATTTTGTTTTTAATGCCCTGTCATTCATCAGTTTAAAGCCATTATCACTTTTGAAAAATCAAATTTACATTTTTCTGTGGTATAATATAAGATCAAACAAATATTTAACTGTTGTTCAGATTAAAATATGTTATGTTGGGATATGCTATCTCATCTTGTATTACACAGTGAGCTTGTGTTTGTACATTGTGAAGGCAGGAAATGCAAGACATGTCTAAGTTAAAATATAAAGCTTATACTTTGTTTCACATATCGTCTCCCTGAAGCCATGATACTGACATACTGCAATGTAAATTATCTGTTTTCAATAATTGCTGTTTTCTTTTGTGTTCTAGCAATTTTCATTATATGAAGTTTCTTAATTTTCAGAGAAACAGAAAGCATAGAATCTAAAATCTAATATGTAATCTGTCTCTGCACAGGCTACTCCTTTAAAATGACTGTATCTTTAAAAACATTCAGTCACACATTGTAGTAAAGTCACTGAAACTTAGTATCTTCTGAGAGAATTTTAAAGTGGACACTTAACTCATGTCGTATAATGACATTTAATTGGATATTTTTTTGCTGGTCTCAGTCAACTGAAGTAATTATTAATGTGGAGTAAAAATGGAGCTGAATTTGAAGAGATGTTTGTTGAAACTCTCTTCTCATAATGCAAATAGAGCATAGCCTAATTGTTGTAAGTCCTGTGGCTGCTAATCATCTGGATCTGATTAATTGTAAAAACTGATAAAAAATGTCTACTGTCAGGGTTGTGTGGCCTTATTCATTGTTTGCAGCTGACAGAAAATCACATTTCCTAAACCTCAGAAAAACACAAACTAAGTGAGTATCAGCCTTGAAATAAACAACAGAGGGTTGATTTGCAAAAGGTAAGCTATGGATTTCATAGGGATATGAAACACAGAAGTCTGTCTAAGTGCCACACTTTGCAATTCAGTAAGGAATAATAGAGGTCACTGTTGCTTTAAAAGCTTTCTTAAAAAAGCCATTGCCAGTACAATTTGCTACTAATTGCACCTGATCTCATTTATCTAAATCCTTCTCATCCTTGCTTGTTTTCCATCACATTTATCCATGGCTACACTTCCATAACAGCCACTATGCCTGCAGGTGGGATGGTGGGACATTAGGTGTCATTGCACTAGTGCTGGTTCTTTGACAAGTGACAGGTGGCTTGTTCCTGTCCCTGAGGGGTGGGATAATTTATCTCACCAGTGAGTTTGGCCTCTGACAGTCTAGAAATTAAAGTACTTGAATGCTAACTCAAAATGTGGCTGGGGATGCATATCAAGACTATCTCCAGAACCAGCACACTGACCAGGAAGATAGCCAGCCTGCAGAACAAAATATCTCAGTATATACTTAGCTGTTACCTACTGATATAACTAGAATAAAGCACACTGATGTCTGTAGCATATAAATTACACGACAGGATGCATTTGTCATACCCTAAATAATTGTAACTGTACAAATAGAATTTCCTAGCAGGAAACCTGCTAGACTTAAATGAAAATGTAGCATGTGTATCAGAAATCTATAAGTAATAATAATGTTAATCTCACTAATAATACCAAATTTATCAAGAGAAAGTGTGTAACTCTTTTTTTATAAAAATAGATATCTCATAGAATATTTAGGATTTACATTTAGGATTTACAGTCAGCTATTACTCAGACCTGTGGTGATGTTTTGAAATACCTATGCAGTCATGCTTTTTACTGTTTAGAATTTCAGAACAGATTAAAATGGCTTCAGAAATTTATGTATATTTCACTTCCATTATTTTGTTAAAAATAGGCTATTCCTATTTTACAGAAGGTTTCCTGGATGTTACCATATTTTTGCCTGAGTTAGGGATGGGAGATAAAGATATCTTAAATATTACCCATTAACATTAAAGTTTTCCTTTGGTATAAGTAAAACAACTATGAGATGTTTTCAGTCTATTGCTAAAAATACTCTGAATATGCACTTTCTTTGAATGTATTGTTTTGAATTATTAATTCATTTGATGGTAAAATGTCACCAGAGGGTGGGAATTCTGTTCCTGAGTCTCAGCATCTGTGCATTCTACAGGAGAGTACGTGGTCTTTTCTCAGTGCCACCACACTTCCAGGTTATGGAAAGACCTTTGATAAGCATAATAATTTAGCATAAGGAAATTCAACAGTAAAAATAAATAAACATAATCATGTTCTCAGTACAAACTGATTTCCTAAAGAAAACAAATAAACAATTTCAATTAATTTTAACTTTATGCTTATTATATTGTCCATGCTATTTCTTTGCTTGCAACATCCAAGAGACAGATGAGAAAGTCCTTTATTTCTTAAAGATATAGAAATTAGTAGACTTATTAGTAAATTCTTAGAGGATTCATCTTATATGCAGAGGAAAATCCAGAGCACCTATGTCAGGAGTAAATCATACTATTTATATGTCATAAAATATTGACTCTCTAGTAGGATGAAACAAACTCATTATAGGTCTGTGGTCAGATATTCTGTATTTTGGGAACTTTTAGCTTATTGAACTCTATGAGTTTATAGTGTATTCTTTCAAGTAACCATGATACACCCAGTAAAAATAATACTACAACACACTGAGGCAGATACAGAGAAGAAATAAGGTGCAGATTATAAACAATCACAGCTACTAACTCTTAGAGCTCTTATGAAAGCATTATGGATAATCTTAAATCAAGATTAGTTGTGCTATACCTCAGACTCAGTCTTGCAGAGAGTTTGCTGGCTGAGACTGTGATACACTGGAGACAAAACAGCTAACTGTAGTCCTTCTTTCTGACCTCAAAATACATTGAAGAGGGAAAACGATAGAGTGCCAGATACATATATCACAATGCATACTGAAATGCTGGAGTCGGTGATCAAACAACACTTTCAGGCAGGAAATAAGAAAAAAAAATAAACACATTACTTTTGGTGTAATTGAAGGTTGTCTTTGAACACTCAGAACATTAGAAAGAAATACCTCCCTGGTGAATGGAGCTGTGAACACTCATTGAAACCAGGAGGACATAGAGTCTTCTAATACAGGAGATGTGTCTGTGTTTATTTGTGTGTGTGTGTGTGAGCTACTGTTATTTCTACTCCTACTTATGGATAAAATTATTAAACTTTTTGCAAACAATTGCTAAATTTGACATTATTTTGGAAAGGATAAAATTGCAGTCCTATTTACCCTCATAATGGGTAAGTAAAACATTCTCCCTTAAATACTTCTGAATTCTTTAAACTGTTACCTTGCATCAGCCATTGAAATTGGTTTCTGTTGTGAATTTTAAAGGAAAAATGCATTATTTTAATATAATATTAATAGTAAGAGATAAATATTCCCTAAAATAAATGCAAACTAAAATTAATAATAAAGAATCAGTATTAATATTTTTTTCTTCTAAATACTGATTCAAAATTCTTCCAGTTTTTCCATTCTTCACTCGAACAAAAAAAAAAATATTTTGTTTGGGGTTTTTTGTTTGTTTGCTTGGTTGGTGTATTGCATATGGTAAGCAAGAACGGTGAATTCAGTATATGGTAAAAAAATGTAATGAGTATATTTAGCCATGGAGTAATAAATCTAAAGTTTAATAGATGGAATAAAAGCTTTTCCAGCACATGCAAGCAAGATGTTTTCATACCAATCTTGGCTGCCAAGAAAGGAAAGAGCAAATAAAATTTATGATATGAACTGTGACTATATGAATGCAGATGTTCACAAATATTTTCCAAAGAGAAAGCTTCCTCAGCTTTGCTTCCATTAATAAGTACAATTTTAAGAAGTCATTATGTAGCTAGCAGAATATGTGCTAATAAATACCAAATAATTCAGCCCAAAGTTTGTGTTCAGATGTTCCATTTCATTTTCATAAATTCATTTAGCTCATGCTTTTCTCTGAACAAGTGAGGGTACTGTTTCTTTCCTGTGGTTATTGCCTGATGATGAATAAACACCTTTAGAAGACCTGAGCTATTAAGGGGTCTTTTTTTTTTTTTGAGCAAAGAACTGAGTCTCTGACAAGGACTGAAAAGAATGATGTCTTTGCTTTATTTCTCTTTAAAGATTTTTGTAGATTTAAATTTCATCTTTTTTTTAGTCAAGCAATTTCAGTTATTGTCTTTTAAACTTGCTCACAGTTAGTTAGGAAAGTCTTGAGTCAGCTTTACTGTAGTTATAGTATTTCACAGAATCATAGAATATCTCACTTTTGAAGGGACCCATAATGATTATCAAGTCCAACTCCTGCTCCTCTTAGGACTGCCTAAAACTAAACCATATGACCCAGAGCGTCATCCAGACACTTCTTAAACTCTGACAGGCTTGGTGTTGTGACCACTTCCCTGGGGAGCCTGTTCCAGTGACTGACCAGACTCTCAGTGAAGAACCTTTTCCTAATGACCATTCTGAACTTCCCCGGATGCAGCTTCATTCCATTTCCTCGTATGCTATCACTGGTCACCAGAGAGAGATCAGCACCTCCCCAGCCACTGTCCCATTTAAAGATGTTGTAGACTATGATGAGGTCACCTCTCAGCCTTCTTTTTTCCAAGCTGGACAAACCAAGTGACCTCAGCTGCTCCTCGTAAGTCTTACCCTTGAGACCTTTCACCATATTGGTAGCCCTCCTCTGGACACACTCAAATAATGTGGTATCATTCCTATACTGTTATATTGTTATAATAGTTATATTATTTCTTGAACAGGTTCAAAATGGGAATCTATTTTAATTAAAACAAATCCAAGAGGGGATTTAATGTTAAAACACTGTAAGAGATTATCTTTTTCTCAGCTAACCATGTATCAAATTAATGAATGGACTAGCTGATGACCACCCAACTGGTATCCAGTTCATGGAAGTATAGTACCACTGGAAGCACTAAATAACATACTTCATAACAATTTATTTCATCACAATGTGAGAAGCAGGAGGAAGAATAAGATCTGGTTTTGTTTGAGTAGAATAATATACTGAAGAGATCATGGTCTGTACTATATTTACCTTCTGGATGACTGAGTTATGACACTGCTTTGAGCTTTATAATTTTCTGTTTCTTCTGAACAAAACTTCGCTCATCTGTATCTAATGAGAAAAGTTAGTAAAGATGGACTGATGTGCCATAGAAAATTAATATCTTCAGAGACCCCTTGCCAATTTATTTTCTATATGGTATGAATTTTCTTTTTGATCTAAAAAATCTTAATGGAGAAAATGCTGTGGTTGTCCAGTGTCAAAGATCAAGACACTTCATTTGGAAAATTTGAATATGAAGAATTGGAGATTAATCTCTTAATTCAATGTGGATTAGATCAAATCTCCAGCTCCAGCCAAACTTTGCATTATCCTAAGGTTGGCTCACCACAGGATTTTCATTTTCACTGCTTATATCCTGCAGAGGCTTTTATTTTCCCCACAATACTGAGTGGTGACATTTTAAAAACTTTTTAAAGAGTCATCATTTTAATCTTTTAAATTGCAAAGACATTCTTAGATCTTCCACACATTTTTAGGCTCAAAACCCCTATTTTATAACTTCATTCATAGAGTGAAACTAAGTGCCATGAACACTGCTAAGATTGTCCTACCTTGGATCATAGTCTATTAGCTTTTTCAGTGATTAATAAAATGGCAAAATCATTTTTTGTATGTGTACGCTCCAACAATGCAAAAGAAGTATCCATTGTCCAGAGGTGCTTTGGTGCATAGGGAAAGACAGAAAACTTACCAATTACATTAAAGTACAGGTTCAGTTTATGTGGGTCAAGATAGGTCCAATAATTTCAGTCCAACTATATCATTTTATAGCAGTTAAGGATCATGTCTACTGTGATTTTTGAGTGAGAAATCAAATGCATATGGGTCAAGAAATTACAGAATTAAAATTTTCATGGCAACATTAACATGAGCACACTACACTTACAGTTTGTGGTATTTTGGATTACTGGGCACACTGAGAAATGTTTTCATGCAGATGGTACAATATATGTATTACGTCAGAATTAATCTTTGCATGGAAATATTAACATTTCAATTTCCTAAGTGCTGCTTATTTTAAATTCATAACTTAATTTCTGTATTAATATTGGGTGTTTATTTCAATGAAATTTCTAAGACAAAGAATGAGATGGGAAAGAAGATAATTATCAAAAGGAGGAAAACATAAAGGAATTATATACATGCTTCTTTTCAAATCCACAAGTAAACAAAGCTCCCTGAGACATCAACAAACATGCAGATGCCAATAACAGCCTAGGTGACCTAGGCATCATCTACTCTGTCTTTTTTCTGCTCAACACTCACATGGTAAATTCTTCCTGCAACTGACATTGTAAGGAACTTCTACTGTAATATTATTAACACAAAACATGTAAATGCATCATATGATTGTCAGAGGCTAACACTTGACAAGATGTCCTTGGAGTGTGGCAGGAGCTGGGTCTTCTTGTCAGCGTTTGCCTCGTTGGTACTGGCGGAGGCACAAGGGACTTCATTTATCAGCTACATCTGTTTTGTGGTCCTCCTAATCATTCCAAAGAATGCAAAAGAAAGGTAAATGTAAAGTCTGCAGTCATACTTCAGAATGAAAATTACAGAAAATCTGGAGGTGGAAGTGGGAGATAGGGAGTGGTTTGGTTTCATTTGGTCTGATTTAGCTTGCTTTGGTTTTCCTACAGAAATCATAATAAATTATGCCTCTGGTCCACCCAGTGCAGTATCCTTTCTCCAATAATCATCAGATGATTATGAAAAAGAAGCCATGTAACAATTGAGGGTGTTAATGAGAATGTATTTTCTCATTTGAGGCCATTCTGCCCTCTAAGTCTTCTTTCTAATAGATGTTTCATTTAACCCCTTTTTAAGTGCTAGACATAGAAAGGTGAATTCTATAACCCGTGACAGTATTTATCCACTCACACTGATGGAAACTTGTATGGAAGTGATTGCAGTTATCATACTCTTGTCCTTAAGATTTATGAATCATTGCAGCATATCAGACTTTATCTGCAAAATGAGGACATGGAATTTCTTGTCTTTAATAACCTGTAGATCATTATGTTGCATCTGGCAGGAAAATGTTATTTGTAATTTACACAATGACCTCTTGATTAAGTTAAAATCTATTCCTATGTACTCAACAGCTTTTTTTTTTTTTTTTTCAAAATAGTTCATGCTTTATTCTACATTTCATTGTACTTATCCCTGAAGATAATGAAGATGTTTTGTATTCTGGTTTGGGGTTTTTTTTGGTTTGGTTTGTTGGGTTGTTTTGTTTTGTGGTTTTGTTTTGTTTTGGTTTGGTTTGTTTTTTTTTCTGAAAGCTTAAATTTAGCAAAAAACTTTTTACAAAGTATGTATCTCCCTGCTGACCTTGGTATAGGCTTCCTTTATGTAGCCACAGCGGTTGTATTCAAGTGGTTCTTCCCGACTTCAGTTTCTATGTTTCCAACATATTCAGACTACAATTAATGAGTGTACCCTTAATTCAAGTAGGACATAAAAAATAACAAGTATGCAAAATGAGTCAAAGCAATCTGTGTATCGACTTCAACCGTAATCAGCTGCTTCTGTAGGCATTAATTGTTGTGTTGGTCTTTTTAGCTTGTATACTAATATATTTGCAACATTGAGGGAAGGATGATGCAGGAAAAAAAAAATGCATGGTGAAAGTTTTTCTTTCCATCTTAGAAAATTCCCTCAGCATAAACATAAATCCACCTCTATACTTTGCATCCTGTTTGGCATCAATGTCATTTATGTTAGTCATAGGCATGATACTAGATCATAGTAGGTAGTGACTATCATCTAAACACTGCAGACAGGTGGACTTTAGAAAGGCATGAAACAGAGAATTTAAGTGCTCTCTCTGAGGAAATCTGGAAATCCTCACAGTTGAGAGCCAACAATGCAACAGCTGTGAAAATAATTTCCAATTTAGAAACTGTCAAGAGCTGAATGGATTTAGATGTAGGAATCAGACAAAAGCTAAGAAAAGCCAGCAAAACAACTCAAAATATTACTACAATGATACCTACAGATATTAGCAGGGTAATTGTGTTTCCTTGTGTCTGAAGGTGATGTTGCTTACCTTAGGGACAGTGCTGTGAAGAGTGTGCTTTTCCCCAGCTCTGCAAGGAAGCAAGTTATTTCCAGAGAGGGTTGACATAAGTTGAAATGTCTTGTTTCCATCCCTGAGGAAGTTTGTTTGTCTTGTGGCAATGAGAAAGTCCTTGAGGTAGCTGAGTGGGTGATTGGAGTCATGTCCCCAAGGGTCTTCTGGAAGGACCCAACAGAGAGCACTCCCAAAGTACTAGTGAGTGTGTCTAATAGACATCCTGTGGTTTAGTCTCTTACACTCTTTACAATTCAGCACTGGGGTGAATAGCAGCTTCTGTAGTTAGCTTTTGCCCATCTATGATCTACACATTTGGGAAGCTGAGGAAGGTCAGAGCTCACACAGGGGAGAGATGTGAAAACTTCTCTTCTGACAGTCACCTATATGCATCCATCTTTTAAGTTGCTCCATGAGCACTTGGTGTGACTTTTAAAAAATTACTCTAGTGTCTTGAAGATGATTTGAAAATGAATAAGTATTTTTTCTGTTTGATTTATTATTTCATCATGAAAACTTACCTAGAGACCAGAAACTGCAGACTTGACTATCTGTAGTTCAATAGCAAGAAACAGGAGCTCAGCTCCTCAAAATTCAACCATTTATCTAAGTGCTTTAAGTATCACTAAAGCTGTCTATCATCCACCCGAAATTTGTGCATTTTAATCCTAATTGTCTGTTTCTTTGTTGAAAATAGATGTTTCAAAATGCCACTTCACATTGGTATTATGCATTTTACTATATCAACACCCCATATAAACCAGGGATTGTTTCAGATTGCCTACCTTTCAGTTTTCATTTACACAGTTAGTGAGATTGCATGCTATTTCATAAATTAAGTTTCTAAAATTCTGATTCATTTGCAAGGGTGAAAGGTGAATGTTCAATGATTTCCAGCACAGTTAACATAAACATTGAGCTGATTGACTGCAGTGCTCCCCTTGTGCTATAACATAGTCACAGATTTACCATTCTTGCCTCAGCTTTGCTCCAGACACCTGATTAAAAAGCCCAGAGTAATGTCTGTTTTTATCTGCTCACTTTGAATTTCAGTTTGGAGCACTTTTCCAGGACTTTACTCATGCCTCCCTGCTGCTCACATGCTTTGTGACATTTGTTGTCTGAGTTTTCCTTGGTGTGGCACCAAGGCCTAACTGCAAAATATACTTTCTGCATATAAAGTTAGTCCACATCCTCCTCATCACTCTACTATACTAGGTATGATTTCTATAGTGTTGTGGATCTAATAGGAAAAAAGCAGTCACAGAAGTCCCTGGGATTTTCAAGCTGCCTCAGAAGACTAATAGAATTCACCATATGTCTCTTCTATCTGCTGTGAACCAGGCTTCATTTCTTAAATCCGTGCAAGAAGCTGAAGGTTTAGTGTGATGATGTCATCTAGACAAATAGTTTACTAGAGTTAGTGCTATTAATCTTGGCTTCCTATTGGTCTGTTTAAAACCACATGGAGCATAGCACCAGTACAAAAACAATTATTAGGAAAAATGACTGTTCAGAAGTAAAAACTTACTGAATATGTGCATGACTTGGAAAAAAAGAAAAAGGACCTATTGAACTACTCAGTATAGCTTGAAATGAAGGCCCTTTCAAATAAAAGACAGGGTTTAATGTTAATCTCATTATCCATACAAAAATTCTAAGCATTTCAATGTTTAAGAAATTGAGGTATTTATTTTAAAGTGGATGCATGCCAATTTTTATTTTCAAGCTTTACACATGTTTTTCCTGTCTGTCCAATTTCATGTGTTTTAATATTTAATAATTTGATTATCCATTGATACATGTCTTTAGTTTTAAAGAGTCTGACATGATATTAATCACAGAATATAAACTTCAAGATCTAATACAAATTCCTTTGCTGGAGCAAAGCCAACTCTGTAAAGATTGATACAAAAAAAATATAAAATGATTTAAAATATTTTGTTTTAGTAGCAGAAAATACTTCCTTCTTAGTCCTGGAAGCAGCATTAAATAACATTACTTCCTCTCCTCAATGCAAAAAAGACTATAAATTCATTCAGCAATTATATAAATTTAAGAGGAAAAAGTAAGATCATCTATAAATAAAGAGGCTAAAATTACTGTAGGATAGGTAACTGCCCTCATTTTCAAGGGCTACAGTAAGGTGATAAACAGAAGTTATCAGATTTTTTTTCCTCATATACAGCTGTGATGTTTTTGACTGATTATAAATCCTCAAGCCTTCCAATGAAATGTTCCCCTTTCACAAATGACACAGGTAGCAAATTGGAAGTTGACTTGTGCATTTAGAGGTATTGTCAAACAGAGTCAATGTTGTTTTTCTGGGTTCATAGAAATCACACAATTTTATAATTCTAAAAATGGTAGCAAGTTCAGGTCATCTTTTAGTGATTTTGGAAGTCAAGGTATTTTAAATTTGAAAATCTAAAATATATAATTACTTTTTTCCTTGGTCAGCACACATAAGACCTAAACCAGAAGTAATGCTAACCAAAGAGGGTTGTTTTCATTATTCTTAATATAAATTAACAAACACCTATGTTAACTAACCTCTTTATTGTATTAGACACTCAGTTCAAACTGATAATCATGAACAATACATTCCCGTATTTATCAGGAGTCCTTTTCTGCTAGAAAATCTAACATATTTTTCACTTGAGTGTCTAAGATGATGTTAGAAAAAAAAAAAAAAAAAGAAAAAAAGTCTGCCCATGAACTTTTTGTTTGCCATATCCTTAATAGCTGATGATATGAGAGCTCTAACTTAGTAGGCAAAGGTATATAACAAGCTCCTATGATCAGAAACTGAACTCGGTGGAAAATGAAAGAGCAATTAATCTGTTGGAACAGACAACAGATGAACACTCTGACAGTCAGAGGTTTAAATAATGAGTAGATGTGTTCTTTAATTATATGCTGTAATTCATCCACACATTTCAAGCTAGAGTCTTTGGATGTTGAGAGTGATCCAACAAGTTAATAATGATTACACAAGTATAATGATCCAGTCTGGTCTTTATTAAACAGATCTAGCTAAAGCAAGTGAGTCATAGTAAAGTATTTTGGTTAATAAAGTATGACTTACATGACAGCAAAAATTAACTTGTTTTATTCTCGCTAGATTGGGACAGGTTCTTAGATGACATAGATTAGCAGATCTTCCCTGAATATGGCACTCTTAGTTACATATACCAGCTGAGGATCATAATTTTGTGCCTGTAGAGATGAAAGGAGTCTCTTTTTGGTCCTATATAACAGACTAGGTGTAAGAAGAGTCCTTGCAATTGTAACAGGAAAATGGCTGTGGAGGTCAAAGCAGTTGTCAAAACTTTTTTTTTTTTTTTTCAGAAAACAATGTATTTGATAAAACTGAAATATCTATGACAGATTTCTGCTTTCCAGGACACAGTTTGAGTAGTCACAACATAACTAAAAATGAGGAACTTTTATGCCTACTAAATAAATACTTTTTCCTTAAATAATGTAAATGTTTTGAAGTAATATTTTTTCTTTACTACCTTTTTCAACATTTTCTTTAGCATGTACTCATGTTTAAGACAACTTTATTTACTTCTCTTTTTTCCTCCCTTTTTCCTTCCTACTCACTGAAAAAAAAAAAAAAAAAAAAGAAAAAGAAAAAAAAAAAAAAAAAAAACAAAAAACCCAGTACATTTTAAGGGAAAGGAACTGACTAATGCAGGAGGAAAACAGGAAAACTCACACATGTGAGTCCTTCATGTTACTGGGGAGGCAACAATGAACCTTTGATGATATCCTCTAACACAAATGTGTGGTTTAGATATTCATATTACATCATGCCATTTTCCAGCCATACCATGGGGGATTTAGAGGGGACTTAAAACCCCATCTAAAATTCATCAGTCAGTTTCAGAATTTTGCTTCTTAAGTGTGATAACCTGTTATCTCATCTTGTCTGAACAACACCAAACAAGCTGCACTGACAGTCTGGTGAGTGTGGTACTAAGACAAAAAATCCGAATTCAAGATTCATGCTAATCTAGGTACTCTAAAACTTGGTGTAATCACAGCATGGCAGAGGGACAAACAGTGTGCAAGAGAGGGAATATAATGGATCATGCTGAAGTAGCAAGAAGAGGTTTCACTTTTCTGGCATATGTCATATAAGTGTTAGAGTCTTCTATATTACTAACTGTTGTGACAGTGTATCTGGGTGAAAAGACCATGACCTGCCAAATAATTTTCATACCAAGCTAATAAGACCTGAGCTGTGAACCTCTGTCTTAAATTGCAAAACACAATACATGTTAACAGACAGGAACAGACTGAGCTTTACACTTCTAACCTTATTGAGTTTGGTGGAAGATATATAATTATTATTGTCTAGAATGGAGCAGTGCTCTTAAAGTTAAGTGGTTAAATCTCCAGTTCTTCATCTCTAAAGTACTCAGTTTCATAATACTTGCTACATCTAATCAGACAGAATAATAACATGGGATAGCTTCATCTGATTACAATGGATCTGCAAGGTGTGGCTCCATCAGTATTTCAAAATAAAAGGTGACACTTGTTTTGGTCTCCCAGGTTAGGACTCTCATATCTTTTCCATTTACTGAATAAAATACAGAAATGCCAACAGCTTTTATATTTACTTCATGTTCTATATGAAATGGAGTAGGTTTATAAGTGTCCACATAACTACAGTTAGTTGTTTATTTCAGGTAAAATCTTCCACATTTCTATGGGTGAGAGCATTACATGAATGGGAAGGGAAGGGAAGGGAAGGGAAGGGAAGGGAAGGGAAGGGAAGGGAAGGGAAGGGAAGGGAAGGGAAGGGAAGGGAAGGGAAGGGAAGGGAAGGGAAGGGAAGGGAAGGGAAGGGAAGGGAAGGGAAGGGAAGGGAAGGGAAGGGAAGGGAAGGGAAGGGAAGGGAAGGGAAGGGAAGGGAAGGGAAGGGAAGGGAAGGGAAGGGAAGGGAAGGGAAGGGAAGGGAAGGGAAGGGAAGGGAAGGGAAGGGAAGGGAAGGGAAGGGAAGGGAAGGGAAGGGAAGGGAAGTATGAATGAGAGTAGCTGATTTATATACTTGTGAAGATGTTACTTTATATTTAAGATTGGAATAAATTATCTGAAAAATTACTCCTTTTTCTTTTCCTCTTTAATTTTGTTTGATGAAGATAAGTCTATTTAATGAGGAGAAAATAATTTAAGACAGAAATTTTATGATTAATGTTACTACCTTCTGTCTTGGTATTTCAGAAAAACGCCTTGTCTCTTACTAGTGGAACTTGGATTAGCCATGATTTCTAATATTTAAACTGAGACAATATATTGGAAAATTAGCTTTGTTTTTTCTACTGCCCGACACTGAAAGTTAGAGCAGATGGGACAAACTTCTGTTAAGAAAGAAACCCTAATGTTCTTGTAATTTTTTGATGCTATGATGTTGCAGTTCTCTCCTCCCATGACCCTTCTTGATGGGCAGCTTGGTGCTAAGTGTGATTCCACCCATCTCCCCCAGGTGATATACTAACCTGTAGAGATAAAGACTGCTAATGGCAGCGAATCAGTGTTAAGGTGCCCCTTAATCAGCCTGCCTCCTGCCCCTCCCTATCACTCAGAAATGATTATAATAGTCCATCATCTCCTAACAGCCTGGTACACCTGTACCTGGGATGTGATCAAATGGAAACAATAACAGAGTACCACATTCATCAAATTCTTGTGCAACTTCTGGAAGATACCAGAATGATTAATTTTTCGAGCTGGGCATGAGCAAAAAGTACATGACAAAAGCAGATTATCTTGTATCCTATACACTGTGACCCCAAGTGAGACACTTTGAATTCTCCTGGATTGCAGCAGGACTGTGACCAACATCTCCCCTGAACTGGGATGTCTCTCAGGTATCAAAAACCTTAAGGTGACATCTGCTGTCAGATCTGATGGAAGGCCAGGGCAAAGTCAGCCCGCTCAAGTCTCAACTATTGCCCATTGAGGAATACTAAGGCACTGTGAGTATTCACTCTAAACTTGAGAGAAGATAACTTTTACTTTGAGCTAACTTCTCTTTCACACATTATTTCTCTGCTTATTGGTGTGTGTGGGTGCATACTTCATTCTACTGGATCCAAATACTTTTGTCTGTGTGTGTTTGTACATTATGTGTTTGTGTATGTACATATATGTATGTGTTGCAGTTACCTTAATAAAACAGTTTGAATCCTAGAATATTATTTTGATTTTAGTTTAAAAGTATGATTTTGATTTAACATGAGGCTACGGTAGCTATGAGAATATAAAGTACACTAAGGCCCTTAGGATTAAGCAACTAGTATGCTGTGTGCCTTGAACACTATAACAATCATTATGGACTCTGAATTAACACAATAGGTACTCGTTATGGATCTTGACTTGAAACAATAGGTACCAGAAGAAACTGGTTTGGTTGGGAAGATCGGCCAAGGGTGAGGTGAGCATTAGCCAAAGATGGAGTGAGCATGCACAAGGATGGAGTTCAATCAGCAGACACAGTGATGAAGACTATCGACGACCACCAGAGGACCCCCGTCCAGTATAACCATGCATGTGTTAGAGACATTTGCATATGATAATGATTTCCAGGAAATAACATGAATATGCTAATCATTGCCCTCCCCCCATTCTATTTAAATCAATCAGTAAAGATGACCAATGATTTCTGTAAAATAGGAATATAGATAAGATGAGGTAACGGAAAGCCAATCATTATTAAGGTCAACTTAAACTTTATGAATTTTGTTGATCTTACGTAACCATGACTCTGCTGAAAAAGTGTATAAATATGTTGTGCTTTGTACCTGTCGGGGAACACGTCTTTGGCGGACTTATCCCCCGTGTCCCCCAACGCTGGAATAAAGAAGTGCCTGCTTACCTGCTGTGTGTAGATAAGTTCTATTCGTGATTGCGACCGCTAACATATGTATTGATTTAAGATACAATATCATAAGTTAGACTGAATCTTGTCATCTTAGAATCTGTAGATAAGTCATTATTTTAATTATAACATTTTTTTCTGAATTATTTTGTACATCTTTAAACTGGTTAATGATCAAGTGCTGTTAGTTACTAATAAATTTTGATTTGCTGTTAAAACATTACTGTGTTAATACTTTCATCTGCAACAGATGCTGATTCTGTGTTAAGGGAAATCCCGACATGCATTGTGAGACTCTAGTAACTTTACAGTGGAGTTACCTCTGCATGCTTGACAACTAGGTCAAAGAGCTCAAGACATGCTACTTCAAGCGGAGTAACACATGTCTCTTTTCTGTCACACAATCTGTTAAGATCTGATTTACAGTTTTACTAAGTGTGAGAAATGCTCAATTGCCAATTATCAACGGCTCAGACAGGATTCACTTGAAAGCACTTTTTATTACATTCTTGCAAGACCGAGTGCCCCATGAAGTGGATGCGCCTAACAGCCATCATGCAGTGGTTTACATACCTTCCACCCGACCGCAAGTTCCCTCCCCTGATTCCTCAACGGCTGAGTACTACAGGCTTCCCAAACTGCCTACTGACATGCCCCTTCATTTATGTGTTCATACATTGCATGTTCGTGGAAATGGAACTTAGCTCTCTCCAGGGCAGAGAAGTTAATGTGCATGAGCTCGTCACACAAGCATACTAAAATGAAATGTTCAAAAGTTCAGGTTTCCCAAGCCCTTCCATATCTCCATCTACCTAAAACTAGTTCCAACTAGTGGGTCATCACAGGTGACAAAAAGACCACTTATCTTCTAGCCGTAGGCTAGGGACTTAAGCAGTTGTGAATTGTTGTGTTATTCTTATCAGGCTTGTCATGAAAAAACAAAGTCATTTCCCTCATATAAGCAATTAAGAAAAATGTATTAATAGTACCAATTAACTGATATGATCCCCATGGTATTTCATAGCAGATCAACTGCCAATGCAGTGCTCTCTTAGCTGATCAGAACAGCCAAGTCTATTGCCTGAAGTCTCCTCACCAGTTCATCCTATGCATTCACACATCTGCAGTCAGATTTGCACCAAATTTCTCTCATTCTACTTTGTTTTCTTGTTTTAATCTACTAAAAATCCTTTTATGTACCACAACTAAGCCTGATTCACTTAGCTCTTGTTCAGGACTGACACAATAATTTTTATTTGACCATAATGTAAGAAAAAAATCCAAACTTTAGGAAAAGTCACTGTATTGATACACCTCCATCATCAAGTTTTCAATGGTATTACCCTGTATAACTTATGAGGGGCAGCTGCTTATATCAATCTCCTGCTAAGGTAAACTACTTCTCAACCTCAGAATACACCCAGAACCTCAGGAATGCAAGCAAGAAACCTTACAACACTGAGGAAACATCATGGGGATTTAAAGCCAGTCATTGTAACCTCAGCAATGACACCATATCAGAGCCAACAAGGAAACTACAACAACAACAACAACAACAACAAAGATTAAGGGATAGTTTCCTACCTAGGGAGTGGAATAATGTTTGCATGACTAACTTGCTGTAAACTTCCCTAGGGGATTCAGAGAGAACAACATGGTACTTAGTAACATTCAAACTGGCTGAGCGGCAGGGTGTAACACTAAGCTCTGTTGTTATTAAGATTCATGATGAACTCAGAAGAGCCAGAAGAAGGGACCTAGCAATAGCAAGCCTAGAGGGAAAAAGACAGATACATAGTTCTCTGAACCAGGTAAAACAACAAAACCAAGCTCTGCTTTAGAGTGTTTTTGAGCATTTGTATAGGTGATTTCACAGGTGGGATTAATGGAATTGAGAAAAAATGTATCTGTGAATGAACAGAAGTGAGCAATTTTATTTTCATTTAGGAGCTAGCAGTAATTCAATGATTAATACACAAGTAAATTACATGTAATTTGACTGCAGTTTTTCTAGAACTGTTTCTTCAAATTTCTTCTTGACATAAGAGGGAAGAAACATATTTTTCACATTTTATATATCATATTACCACAGAACACTGATTATGACCCGAGAACATGAACACATAAAGATTTAGGGTGCTTCAGCAGATTTTGTCAGCCTAAAGGAACAGACAGTCTAAGAACCTAAGGAACAAAGGAAACGGAGCAGAATTACTCTAAGTGCAACAAGAACTACAGTGTGTTTTACAGGAACATGATTTGGAAGTTATTATAGTGTCAGTGACATTTTCAATATAATGTTTGTTTCCAGTGCTTCATAGCTCAGCAATAGGCATTTGCTCTAAGCTAAACTAGCGGAGGAGGTCTCAGCCTGGGAGAAATAGTGTGTAGAGTTATATATGTGCAAAATGCATAAAAAGAAAGAAAGAAGTTCCAAGGATACAAAAAAATCCAGGAAGTTTCTTCATAAGGTGCATTTTTTCTTATTCAACTAAATGTTCAAACTTAGTATCTAAAAAAGTAGATTGAATGGTTTTGTATACTCATTATGATGGTTATAGTTTATTTATGTTACAACAACTAAGGGATTCAGACAAGATAGGTTGTTGGGACTGAATTAATTGTGATATTGTTATCAGTTGCAATTGCAAATATAACTTATCTACACACAGCAGATAAGCAGGCACTTCTTTATTCCAGCGCTGGGGAAGACGGGGGATAACTCCTCCAAAGACGTGTTCTCCGACAGGTACAAAGCACATATTTATACACTTTTTCAGCTGAGTCATGGTTACAGAGTCATGGTTACATAGTCATGGTTACAGAAGACCAACAAAATTCATAAAGTGTAGTTTGATAATGATTGGCTTTTAATTACCTCACTTTACCTATTCTACAGAAATCATTGGTCATCTTTACTGATTGATTTAAATAGAATGGAGGGAAGGTAATGATTAGCATATTCATGTTATTTCATCAAAATCATTATCAT
The DNA here is from genome assembly GCF_018691265.1 of Tyto alba. Classification (NCBI taxonomy): domain Eukaryota; kingdom Metazoa; phylum Chordata; class Aves; order Strigiformes; family Tytonidae; genus Tyto; species Tyto alba. The sequence goes on from NW_024881275.1 coordinate 26,689,625, forward strand.
ATGCAAATGTTTCTAACGCATGCGTGGTTATGTTGGACGGGGGTCCTCTGGTGGTCATCGATAGTCTTCATCATTGTGTCCGCTGATTGAACTCCAACCTTGCACATGTTCATTTCATCTTTGGCTGATTTTCTAAACCAAAACCGATCTCTTCTGGTACCTATTGTTTTAACTCAAGATCCATAACCAGTACCCATTGTTGTGATTCAGAGTCCATAACGATTTCTATAGTGATTAAGGTAAACACCATACTAGTTCCTAAGGGCCTCAACATACCTTATATTGTCATAGCTGCTATAACTCCTTTTTAAATCAAAGTCATATTTTAAACTAAAATCAAAATAATATTCTAGGATTCAAACTATTTTATTAAGGTAATTGCAACAATATTATATTATATAGAGGGTATATCTGCATCTGTAGCATGCTATTATTTTGGTTTCTGGACTCCTAAGGCATTTTACATTATATTGAAGATCCTTCTAACAACTTTATACATGTGTACTATCTCACATTATGTATAAACCTGTTTATCTTACTTGTCTCAGATCACAAAAGAATAAAGTATGGGTCCCAGAGGTCCATAAACTGCAAACATGATTTAGATTATTGGTTACTGTCTCTAGGACTACCACTAACACAAACAAATTATAAACTTTGTTCAGTATTCTATCTTTTCTCATTTTTAATGTCTAAATGAAGTGGCTGAAATTCAGGTTCCATTAAAGTGAATATCACTGATAAACAAATTGCAGAATCATCCAGTCATTAAGATTTTTGTTGGACAACATTGACCTGGCTGACTTGCAGATGCACAGTAAGTCCAGTCTTGTAGCATGCACCAGAAATACCATGTGCTTTCAGGGTCAAAAATAACATCTGTGATAGAACTGTGCAAACAAGTAATATTCTCTGTATTCTTGGTATTCAACTATGCAGTTGAGCTACCAATTTGATTAAGCCATCAGTAGTCCAGATAAATGACTCTGTGGAAAAATTAAAAATTATCCAGGAAAACATTCTCATTATAGCCAAAATTATACTATTAATACCTTATGTTCCCATAAAATAGGGAATATGCATATTCATTCTCTAATCTCTTACATCAGTTTTGTCTCCTACACTTGTTCAGATTGAAGTAAAAAAAAAAAAAAGTGTTATAAGATAATGAATGAAAATCAATGATTATAGATAGAACTCCTTTGTGATTTGGAAAACATATTAATAAGATGAATTAATGGAATTATTTGGATTAATATTAGGAAAATGTACAGAGTGAAATCTGACAGTGCAACGAGTGGCACAACAACAATGTGCTATACTGCTCTTCATAGGACTAGTATTTCTCTGAGTAGAAGATTATCAGTGTCTTACCCTGAACACTTTTCACACATACACAGAGTTTTCACCATCTTCCTTTTTGAAGAAGTTTATAATAACAAAACTGATGGATACCTTACAGAGCAGAGGGAGTTTTACACCTGGTTAATTATCTAGTTTCACATGGAACAACAGTAGGTAAACAGATCTTGCCAGCAAACTAAGTGCATCCAAAACTTTAACAATGTTTCAGGGAAGGTGGAAGGGAATATCCCTAATTTCTCTATATTTTTTTCTGAATATTAGGAAGAATATAAAAGGATGAAAAGATGAGTTTACAGAAGCCTTTTAAGATTATTCAGTCTGAAGGATTTTGAAAGAAGGCAAGTGAGTTGCAGAGCCAAAATGCTCTCCTGGACCAGGGACTAACAACATACACACAGGTAAAGCATACTTGTGCGGAACCAAAAGTAAGACTAAATGACCAACAACAATTTTATTTATAAACTCATATATTTCAAGTAAAATTCCTGTGGAGAAGCTGTAGATGTCACCATATATTTCTGCAAAGAAGGCTCAAAAATGTTTTTGCCCTCCTTTGAATTGAGCTGTGTAAGAAAGGAGGAGACCTGGTCCACTCAGTTCTGAAAATCTTCACTCCCTCTTGCCAGTACTTAGTGTTTGTCTCTCATTGCAGTAAGAGTCAGAGTTTCAGGTTTGTCAGGTTACATCAATTATTTTTGTTTCTTTCTCTGTCTGTCCCTTGGCTATTTGATCAAAGTGCTCCTAACAGCTATAGTTCTGACAGCACCTTAAACAGCAGCCTGACCTGGGAAGTCAAAGAGGAAGTCTCTCAGGTAGGTAAAGCCTAAGCCATCCCATTGTTATCAACAGCTGGAATAGCACTGGCTGATATGGCTCCCAGCTGCATGGGAAGGGAGGGGAGGAAATGCAGGGGAAGAAAGGGAGAAGAAGAGAAAAAGTGGGAAAGGAGGAGGTCAGCAAAATAGAGGCAAACAGAAAAAGAATGAATCAAGAAGGAAGAAGTGGAAGAAAGATGGAAGGAAGAAAAGATACTTACAGCATTATGTTTCTTCCACGTCATAGTTCTGTGATTTATTTGGGGTTTTTGTTTGTTTGTTTGGTTTTTTGTTGTGTTGTTGTTGTTGTTTTTAGGGAGGTAAGTTCCTTTCCTCCTTGCTGCTCCCTTTAATCTCATTCTCTTTTTTTGTTTTGTGTTGTTTTTGTTTGTTTATTTGTTTTTGTTGGGTTTTGTTTGTTTGTTGGTTTGGTTTTGGTTTTTTTTTTTTTTTTATTTATTTTTTTCTCCTAAATGAGCTCCTTGTCCAAGTACACGCAAGTCCTGAATCACAGAATAGGAGCTCTTCCTCTAAGTGGCATCAGAGTCAGTTAACTTAATCAAACCTTGTATGGATCCAACTTTTTCCATAGAAAACATGTGCTGTCCTATTTTGGCCAATATCAGAATATAACTAGCTTTTCCATTTGAATTATCTCTCCAAACATGTGCTGCAGAAGACTCTATAATCTGAATATGTAGTCAAAGTGAAAGATATTAACACTGCTCTTTCTCTGTGCTGTACTGTTCAGGTGGATCATATAAACCACCCACAATCAAATCATGTGGGAAATATTAGCTTAATGCAATATCACATAGCAGGTGCACCTGTCATCTAAAGCAGTGTTTTACCTGTATGACAGCATATTACCGGCCATTAAATCAGTATTTTTGCAGACACAGAATTTTTAACCAGAGTTGATTTCCAAATTATTATGCACCATTACATAGAAATTTGGGGTAAGAAAGAACTGGCTGTGATGACTTTGCTAAAATATTTTAAAATCCCGTAGAGTACTGTAGGCAGCCTAGATCGCAGCTTTTTGGACTCTGACGTTTAGATACAGAGAATGAAACCACTGCATGAAAGTCACGCTAAACATCTCTTATAAGCCACAGCTTGTAATTAGGCAAACAACTAATCACCTAAGTATCTTCGTGCTGTTTCTCTCCATTGGTTTGTAAGCCTTAGTGCAAGCTTGTGTTTATTGGGTAGTAAATCAATATTAACGTGCTTTAAGCAGCAACATGTTTTTAAATTCTGTATTACAACTTCAAAGCAACTGCTTTTTCAGGGAATATAATTCCCTGTTACTGTCCTATGGCAGTGGCACTGGCTTGCAAGTTGAATGTTGAAAATAATACTCTGACTGGCAGGAAGGTCTGGTGTTTTTTTTTTTTTTAATTTATTTGTTTGTTTGTTTGTTGTTTTGTTTGTTTGTTTGTTTGTTTGTTTTTTTGTTTTGTTTTTACTTTCTCCTTACCTCTGCCTAATGGTTAGAAATAGCAGTGAAAGGATTCTGTCCTTCAAAAGTTAATGGTGGGTATTTTCTCAATAGCCAAAATATATAAACTTTCTACAAGGAATCAATTATAGTAAGTGATGCTGATAACTGACTTGACTTAGATTAAAATGCTTTAAGTGTTGTGGAGTTATCAGGAAGAATGCTGACAACTTTGAGGGAGTTCAGAGAAGAGCTGTGTGCATGTTAAAGGATTGGAACACATATCTTATAATGAGAGACTCCTACAGGTCTATTTACTTAGTTTATCAAAGAGGACATCAAAGAGTGACTTGATCACAGTCCCTGAACAGGTATTCATAAGAACTACTTTTTGAAATGGATTCTTCAGTTTAGCAAGCATCAAGAACCAGTGAATGGAAGCTGACAAATTCAAACTAATTATGAAATAGTTTTTGAACTCACATATTTTGGTATGAAGAATGTATGAAAACCTAGCTAAATATATCTATTTCTACAGTAAATAAATGCAGGCTAAAATAAGGTGGAATTATTTAATAACGAGTGTAGTTAACTACTGGAGCAAAAATAGTGGATTCTCCATCCTAAGAAAGATGCCATATGCTTTTAGCATATAAACATTATTTCAAAACAAAATATTTTGTGGAGTGCTTTATGGCTTGAAGTACAGTGAAATTTGGATTAATTGACCACATCACTCCTCTGTGGTTTACAGTAAAGCTATGAATTTAACTGTGTGATCTTCTTATCCTTTATCCTTATTCCATAATCTGTGCTAAAAGCACTGTACTTTCTGTTCTCTTATTTAAGGTTAGCTTCTGATCATAGTGACTATAAGCATGTAAACCTCTAATTTCACTGAGTTCAGCTTATCCATGTAGGACTACATTTATCTTCCTTAAGACAAGAACTATGTTTTTTTAAGTTTCTGCAGCATCTAGTACACTAAAACATATATCCTCAGTGGGACACTTGGATGCTGCCACAGTATAAATTGATGAAGAATATGTATTTGAAAAACTGAAATATTAGTACTGGATAGTTTAGAATTACTTTTTTTGTCTTTAGAACTACCTTTAACATCTGTCTGAAATTAAAAATCCAGTAATAGATTTCTGTCATAATAAAAGAAGACAGCCTTAAAAATAATTAAATCTCTGACATAGTTTTTTTTTTTTGTTAAAAATATCAGAGTTATCATAAAGCAAAAATTTTAATTACCATTTTAATAAGCAATTAATAAACAACAATGGAGAAATTGAAAGAGGTAAATGGAGAAAGGCTGCACTAGTGATATTTTTTATATATTTCTGCTTAGTAAAAAGGGCCTGACTCAACATCCTAGAAAACTAACTAGAAAAAATAAATATGCATTTGAAAAAAGTTTCAATATTGAAAACAATAGGCTTGCGTCATAATTAAGATACCTTTATCATTTATTAGAAAACTGAAGTTACACCTGTATATTTATTCTCCTACTCCAAGGTCACAGGGAAAAATAACCCTCATCAGTCCTTTTCAAATCTGGGGGGCTGGAGAACAAAACATACCAGTCAAACAAAAACATTTTGTTTGTTATTGGATACAAGAGTCAAAAGTAGATTTAGAGAGATGTCCAAAGTGAAATAACAGAAATGAAGAAAGAGAGAATAAACCTAAAATAAAATAAAATAAATAATAAAGACAGAAAAGATTAAGAGTAACAAGAAAAAACCAACAATACCACAAATTATTCATGAATGTTGCAGAAGAGAATTGTTTTGATCATCAGAGAATTTGCTCTCTCCATAAAGCATGCTTTTTTACCAGAAGGGTACATTTTATACAAATATATGCCTTAAAGATACCTATGCAAAGCCTATCAGTTACACCAACTTTTTCTCAGAAATATATTTCCAATAGACACGAAACACAAATTTTTTGTCAGTTTCACGAAGCTTGTACTTATAGCTCTCTTACCAGAGGTGAAAAACATGTCCCAGTTTTAAAGATCTATTATTCTCACATACCTGTGAGAGGGAGTATGGTATTGGTAGGTGGTTCTGAAATAGCTACAAAACAGAACAAGAACCTATTTTTTGAAGTTTCCATTCTTGGTGGAGAGGGCAGTCAGCTAATGGCAGGAGAGGGCAGTCAGCTAATGGCATTTTCTTAGTGTATGTTTCCCCTAGTGCTGTGTCTTGAATGTATTGAAACACCAGAAGAGTGATTTGCCAGGTGACACAATAACTACTTTTTGACAGAAGTGAGCCTTCTCTACAACATACAAAAAATAGAGTGTCTAGCAAAGTGCAGGGTAATCTCCAACTTAGATTACTTTGGCCACCAGCTGCTTCAAGGATATCTTACCAAACAAGTACCAGCTGAGTCCAGGGCAGTAAATTGGCTGGGCAGAAAATTAGGCAACTTTCTGCTCCAAGCCTTGTCAGGAGTCAAAAAATGGGGCTGCTAAGGGTGGAATGAGTAAGAGTAGCAGTTTTCTAACACAGGTTTCAATCACTAGTTCAGGAACTAAATCTGATTTATGCTGGACTGAACAGGTGCCAGTGCAGACCTGATCTGGTTTGACTGAACACATTACTCTTAACCATTGTAGCATATGTTGGAGCGGTCCCAAGAGCCATCTGGCCTTTCACTACCACTAAGAGTTGCTAAGAGAGTGCACATTTTGAGTAGCAGGGACAAATATCGGGAAAATATACTCCACTAGTATTGGACACCTTGTTTTCTGTTATTCTCTTCTGAGGAGAGAATTTTCTCATTAAATATTATGCATATATACTTTTAAATTAGTCTCACACTTCAGCATTATGCAAGGAAAAAATCTTTAATTTTTTGTAATGATGATGCATTTTAAAGAAAATTACTGGGACTTCCTGCCTATTAATAATTATTTTTCTCAACATCAAAAATATGAATAATTCAGAAAACAAATGCAAAACAAAAAACCAAACAAACAAAAAAGACAAACCAAGAACTTGTATTTTGCTAACCTTTTACTCTCTTTGGCACAGAAAATCTTGAGTTCTTCTGTATGAGTGAAATCTATATAGTGAGAAGGAAGCTAAGTAATTTTGATCTTATTCAATGATTTCTCAGTTTATTGTTATGCTGAGATTCCAAAGAATACAGCTGAAGAGAAACAATGTTTTTTAATTTTTCTGCTTACCTTGTTTCAAGCTTTTTACTCCTGTGATGTTAGCTTAAAATATAGAGATAGCTTGGAATAAAAAAAAATATGTTACTGGATAGGATTTGATTTTCCATTCTTAATTTTTCTTAGTTCTTTAAAAGGTAATGTATTGTATTCTAATGGCCATGTATTTTGTACCTCTTTGTGTAATAAGCTACTTTATGCACATATTTTCACACATGGAAAAATTATACATTTCTAATACATTGACATAAATATACAGCATATAAATGTAAATTCAATTGAGTAGACTACTGTTTTTAATTAATCCTTTATATTTAAAATGTCTCAGTAACAAAGTAGTGAGTCACATAGCAGTAGTGTAAAATACAATTAGGAACATGGATTTGTCATCATATCCAAAGTATTCTACATATAGTCTCTGAAAACTAGTTGAACTAAAGAGGAATATCTTGGCCTGGAAAATTAAATTCTGTGGGACAGATAGGTTAAGGATTATTCACTGTTTCTTTTAACAGTCAAGTATAAGCCACCTATACTACAGCTACTCAATAAACTACAAAATCTGCACCAGCATGTCTTGCCACCTACCAGAAATAGAAAGTGCAGTTTTAGTAACGTCATCTCCTGTCACATTAGTAGACCATGCCAATCCCCCAAATACACTGTACACCCTACTGTAAATGCTCACTGAGTGGTTTGGACTCTTCTGAAGTGTTTGTGGGACATGTGGAATAAATCATGTACTCAAACTAATTACTCGCAACTAGATTTTTGAATGAGAAAATGTGGAATTTTCACATGCAGAATTTCAGTCAGTCACATTAATTTTTAGAAAGTTAGGTTCTTAAGGTACAAGTTTATATACTTAGAACTGCTTAGTCTAAAGCACTTGGTACTGGAACAAAGACAGAATTAACTTAATATTCATCAACTAAACTTTTCATGATAAGAACTCCTAAACCAAATATTTCACGGACATCTGTTCCACAGATGATAATATAAATGGTAAGCTTGTATTTTCCATTAGTAGGAGTCTTATCCTTTCTATAGAGGTTGAAAGAAAACCTATTAGTGATTGGAGTTTGGAGGACCCTGTAGGTTAAACAAGGCATAAAGTTCATGTGCTTGCTAACATGAAGTTTATAATTTTCCTTGTTCCAACATTGGTGTTAGATGTCTTTAAGACAGCTTGAAAATGACCTGTGTTTAAAAAGAAAAGTCAAAGCTGGACCTTGTTGCTGTACAATAATAAATGTTCTAGAGAAAAGATGCTTAGATAAATAAGAACAACGTATTTACACTGACCCTTTGATTCTTCACCTCATTATGAATGGAAAAGATACTGACTTCAAAATAAAATACTTCTGTCTCTGTAGTTATGGCAATATAAGTCATTCCCTTATGGGTGTTAATAGTGCTGAGCAATGATAAAGTCTTATAAACATGTAATGAATACAAATCAAAGGTAATAGTTTGTTAAATAATCTGTGCTACATAGATGTATGAAACACTAATTTAAAAATTCATAGCAACCAAAGGAAATATCAATGAGAAATTGTGATGACTGAGTCACGGACTCAGATCATGTGTGATGCTGAGACACTATTTCATCATTCAGATTGCTTATATACCTTTCGAAAGTTACAGTACTTTTCCATCAAGTTACAGTACTTTCCTACCAGCTTGACAACACCAGATGTTTACACCTTAATCATAAAGTCCTGGAAGTCTTGCTTCCTTCTTTCCCAGCAGAAGCTGAAAACATCAGTGTGCTTACCAGCATTTTTCTCATAACAAACCCCATGTTAAAATCAAAACACAACACTCTTCTAGCTACCAAAAAGAAACATTAACTCTACTTTTCCCAGGGTCAACTTAGCAGGGGCCTCTCAGTACTTGTGTTCAGGATGAGGGGCCTGCTCCAAGGCCTAGCATGCCTTTCCATTTTGTCTCCTCTGACAAGAAATAACTTAGAGCAAGAAAGAATCAGTTTGATGAATTAGGCTATATTAAAGTTCTTTTTATTCCCCCTCAACAACAGAAGTGATAGAACTTTCATATTAAGAGAATAATATTTTTATCCTCAGAAAAATAAAAAATTAAAGCCTATTCATTGAGGAGGAAATTTTACATCAAAACTTACTGGTTTCTTTGGAGACATTTTCAACACAGAGCCTTTCAAATTTAGCTGAAGAAGGAAAATAGAAGAGTTCAACGCTGGAGAAAATAATAAGATGAAACATACCAAGATATTTCAATCTCTCCTCTATTTGTGACAAAATGGTTTTGAGTAGGTTTGCCTGCTCTTGTCAGATGGCAGGTTAAATAATTAAATATATTACAGGTCACTTAGAAATGTAACCTGTTTGCTTATTTTAAGCACTGTGTGGGGACTAGTCAAATTTAGCATCCACAGCTGCTCCTCAGCTATGTTATAAATTGCATATATTTAATCCCAAAGAACATGAGACAACAAAATGCCCGCAATCTGAATGTCATCTTGAGCCTGTCTGTCCTGGGTTGAGTGAGTGGTGGAGTTTTTTTGGTGGCAGGGGAGGGGACTATAGGTGTGGCCCCCTGTGAGAAGCTTCTCCAAGCTCCCCCAGCTCCAAGTCAGCTCCTCTTCTGTTTAGAAAGCTGAGCCAATCAGCTGCACCTCTGCGATAATGTATTTAAGAAGGGACATGGTGACAAGCAGTGGGACTTGTGAGGAGGAGTTGCTGCAGCTGCGTGAACACCAAGGTCAGTGGAGGAACGGAGGAAGAAAGGAGGGGGGAGGTGTGCCAGAGCAGAGACCCCCCTGTATCCTGTGGTGAGACGTCAGGGCGCCCCCCCCCTCACACCCATGAAGATCTACGGTGGAGCAGACATTGATTTATGGCCTGTGGCTTCTGCTTGGAATAATCAAGGTGTTGTGCCTGAAGAAGGCCGGGGTCTCATGGGAAAAGTTATCCCTGCTGCTGTAATTCGCCCCGCTGCGGCCCATGGGAGGAATTCATGTCGGAGAAAGTTTGTGGAGGACTGTGAGAGGGGGACCGCGATGGAGCAGGAGGAACAAGTTCCGGAAACTCCCCTCACCGAAGATAAGGGAAATGTCAGCGTTGACTGCACCCCCCATTCCCTGCCCCTGCGCCACTGGGGGAGGAGGTAGATATATCGGGAGCAGAACTGAGCCCGGGAAGAAGGGAGGGGTGGGGGGAAGGTGTTCTCAAGATGTGGCAATGCTTCTCACTGTCCTACTCTGTTAAGTGTTGTTAGTGTCTGTAATACATGTATGTTCTTTTCTTTCTTCCCCTAACGAGTCTGCCTTTTGCTCGTGATCATAAAGGGGAATTTTTCCCCATCCCGGTCCTATCTTGAACCACAAGCCTGGCTCTCTGTCCATTCTCATTGCTGGAGGGGAAGAGAGAGAGAGCTGCTGCATTGTGGTTGGATGCCAACCAGGCCCAAACCACGACACTGTCTCATCAAACTGAATGGGATATTTCAGGTGTATTCCAACAGTGTCAGGACTTGTCTTATTGATATTAATGACCTGCCATTAATGTGAAACTGAGAAAAAGTTCACAGAGATGGAGATTGTTGTAGATCAACTTATTCTAGGTCATATAAACCTGCACTAATGAAAAACCTAGATAACAACCTGATCAGAAATATGGATGGTTCTTGTTTCATTAGTGTGTTTTCTAACTTGGGATATCTTTGAAACAGTCCTTTATAAGAAACATTTTAACACCATTGCTTGCATGGAAAAATATTTTGTTTATTAGAGTCTATCTATATATGAACATAAATATGTATATATGTATATATTTACACACATCCATATTCAGTATTCACAAACTATAAATGTACAAAGTATATGTGTATATATACATAATTGCAGAAGTGATGAGAAAGATGGAAGTTTACCATATACTAATTCATTAATCCAATCACCGTGTATGTACATGAATGAAAGGCACTCTTCTGTTAAAAGATTAGCATGAATATTTAAAAAAACAGAAGGAAACACATAAGGATAACATTTTTTATAAGATCAAGAGCTACAATGAACTTTGGAAGTTTTATGCAGAACTGCAGTTTTGTGTATTTCTTTAACTTTACATGTTAATACATGATTGTGTGCACACATATGATCATAATGCATGGTATATTTAAGAGAACATTTGCATATCGACTGAACTGAAGCTGAAGAGAAAATATATTACCACCAATGACAATATTTTAATTGATTTCACTGGTTTTGCTGCAGACTCTAGGCCCTATTTCAAGCTCCTGTGCAAATAAGGATGCAAATATAACAGGATTGAAAACTGAATTTGGAAAAGAGTTAATTCATGGGAAGGTGAAGTTCTCTGTCAATTCTCATTTTACATCACCTCATTCTCCTATTTTGTAATTATTCTGCACCATGTAGTTATGCTATTTGTTCAAATTACTTTTAAATTAAATCAAATATTATTGCTGACACTTAGTACATTGAATGATGTGTTTAATTGCAATTGTGTCAAATGTAAATGATGTTGAATTATTATTGAATAAGTACCATATTGAATATTTGTAGAATATGACTTTTAGAATTTGTTTTACTGGTCTTTTTTCTTTTTTTTTTTTTTTTTTTTCAGTTTGGAGAAGCAATTAATGCAGATTATAAGATAGTAGCATACAAAGCCTGTGTCTTAATAGTATAATATTTTTGACTGACAGAAAGAACAGTTCCTGTAAAATGAAGTTCGTTTTTCTTATCATAAAGTAATTTAAGATTATAAGAGAAGAATTTATGGCTCTTACAACTATCAGTTCTAGATATCTGATTTTCATGAGATTTTCACAGTAAGAAAGACCACCACATATAGATATTCCACTTCAGAAAGAACTGGGGAAAATGTGGGCAAAAGGAACTAGTTTCTGTCTTGATTACTTTTCATTACGGTTCTGTTCCAAGTAAGATACTTTCACAAAGTCTTCTGCTGTAAAAATATGCAAGTAGCTTTCTAAAATAATTATTTTAAATAGTTATTTACTTATAAAAATCTATTAGTCTAAAAAATAAGAGCAAGTGTTCCCTTTTATCCCCTAATTAACATAATCTCTAGGTATGCAGACAGAATAAAATGGTGTAATTCTACAAAAGTCAGTATTTCATGGATTTATATCATATGAGTATTACTGATTCTGCTTTACCTGCCAGTAACAAACTCTTTTCTAATTTACTTTGTTTTAGCCTACACCTTTGTCCTGTTTTGGTTTTGTTTGGTTTTCTTCTTTCTCTTACATTTATCCAGAATATTTTTATTACCCTATCTTTTAAATTTATTTCAGAAAGTCAAAATACCAGATTATAGCATATTTTTTCTTTAAAATAGATTTTTTATTATCAAGCTTCCTGGTAATAAGTCCTGTATTTTGTTAGTGGAGTTTGACTGCATGCAAATTCTCCAGCTGTGTTTATTAGTTTGTAATAGTTGGCTATGCTGTCAGTTTGCCAGCTAACATAATGTCTTCTTGCTTTCCATAGATAAGATAAATATTTGTAAAAAGTACAGATATGTTCGTTACAGGTTTTCACTACAGTTTTTCACTATTTGTTGGGTTTTCACTAAAATTTTGGAAAAATACAATCCTTCCACACACATACTTTCTTCATAAAATGCATTTAAGCAAACAAAAAACCCCCAGACTTAAAGAATAGAAGACTGTTCACATCTTGTAACAGTGTAAATCAGGAGAGTAAAATAAAAATAAAACTGAAGGTTATAGGTATGACTTACTGCTTACTGTCAGATTAGACATATCATCAGGAATAAAAAATGGTTCAATTTTCATCCCAGACTTTGTTTATTTATGTCATAGCTAATATTAAAGTCTTCTAGGCATAGGTCAATTTCATATTTCTACAGTAAAAACCTTGTGAAGACTCTACTTGTTTGATTTCTTGATCTTTTTGTGTTATTTTTGTAGTAATATTTTTCTTTTTAGACCTCTATGTTACTCCTCTGTCTTTTTTACATTCCCAAGTATTCTCAGTCCAAACTAGCCACAGCCACTTTCATTAGTGGCTTGCAAAGAGATTCCCCAGACTCTGTGATAAGGACAATATCGGCAGCATACCTGACGTTACAACATTTGCTTTCTCTAATTTGAATTCCTCTGTTGTAACCATCAAGATAAATGTGAATTACCATTTCAGCATAAATCCTGAACAGATGAAGTGGCATAATACAACCGTGCTGAACTTCACAGATGTTAAACCTCTCTGCTCTTTCTTTTGTTGTTACAACTGCTGCTTCCTGCTCATATTAGAGTAGTGAATGACCACATTTTTAAATTGTTAACCAACTAGAGATTTGTCTGGAAATTAAGTGGTAAAGTATGTAGGATACTTCATATAAAGCATTGTTATTTCTTTGTTGCAAGCACTTCCTTCTTATTACTACCAGTTAAAAAGAGCATCTGACATCTATTATTTTTATGAGAATTTATCAGGTTTAAATATTTCATGGAATTAAGGATGTATATCCCAGAGGGTGTCCCAGTTTGTTATGTATCTCTACCTCTTTTTATTAACTAAATTCTTAGTTAATTCTCTAAAGTTCTTAGTGACACAAAATATTTGGGGTTTTGTTTTTTTTTTTTTTTTTTGTTTTTTTTTTTTTTTTTTTTTGTTGTTGTTGTTTGTTTGTTGTTTTTTTTTTTTTTTTTCAGAAATGGATTTTTAGGGGTGAAAGACTAACAGGGAAAAAGTGAAGAGAATGTTATGGGAAGATATGGTCAAAGCAGCTGAGCCAGGTTTTGTGTGCACTAACCTCCTCCCTACTTGATCCATCCTCCATGTAAAATTCCTTGAAAGCATGATAAAGGGTAGACATTCCTTCCCTACTATACCCCAAAGTTAAGAAACAATGTGAACTTAGTGAGCCATCAGAGAAGATGCCAGTATATCCATTTTCATTATCCTTGCTGCAGATATTTCTTTCTTTAATTCCAGTGTTGTACAGTTGAAATCAGAAAGCATGTTTGTCAGAATCAGTACATTTCACTGCAGTTAGTCCAATCAGGTCACCTTAGAGGAAAGAAGTTAAATGTAGAAGTTTACTACCAGGAGGTTCTTCTGTGTTTTGGTCCCAATTTCTACTTCCATATACAACCAAACTTTTTTTTTTTTTTTTTTAAAAAAAAGCCTCTTTCAAAATAAGTCTACAAGATATATCCAATCTCATTTTAGAAATGTCAATTTAAATGAATTCAGCATATATTTTGGTACATTTTTTCAACTATGTAATAGACCTTAATAATTAGATATTGCATTTAATTTTGAAACTTCTCTGGAGATTTCTCTAGCTTCTTTTCCAGCAATATAATCACGTTATTTTTTGCTGCTATTGAGAAGGTCTTGAAAAGCACCAGAGGTCTTTTTTTTCATGTCTAGGTGCTTTTGAAATGAATATTGATGATGTTTCTCTTTAATAACTTATGAGTCAACGTTTCAAAACCACATTATTTTCCTAACACATGGATCTGTTCTGTGATCTTATTTTATTATACTTTTTGAGTTTACCATAAACCTGAGGAGAGAACTTTGGACAAGACAAAATATACATATGGAAGTTTCACCATTTTAATATTAAGAAGCAAGACTGTTTCTCCTTTATTCAAAAGAATTGTTTTTATATAACCAAAATTATATTACTCTTTTTTTGACAGGTAATCATAAAAAACATTATACAACATTTACCTATGCTTCAGTACCTTCAGGTTAAACAAACTGTGTTGCACAATCTATTTTCATTCTTCACAATCTTACAAATGTAAGCTGCAAAAATTCTTTATTTGTAACTGATTTATAAAACCATTAAATAGGTTTAGACCAAAAATCCACCTCTTGTAAATGCTGATAGAAAATGCCCAGCTCACTGACATCTAATTGTTGGCAGATTTCTAAACATAGTGGGTTGTCTCCGAATTAATTTTGTATGTTCTCTTCTATTTTCTGATAATACTAGCTTTTAAAATCATGATTTCATGTCAAATACTCTGAAGAACTGGAGATATATTATAATAATAGAATCACTTATATTTGCATATTTTATAACCCAGTGAAGAGAAAGACAATCTGTTTGACAAGACCTTTGTTCCCAGAAACCATGATTGTTATTATTATTATATTTTTTATTATTATTATTTTTTGGTAATAAAGTCACTTTTCCATTTGTTTGTATATGATGAGGATCAGGCTGAAGGGTTTATAGTTCCCTAAAGAGAAAGCTTTCAGATATTGAATCAAAATTTGAAATATACCAATCTTTTTTGGTTTATGTTACTGAAGTCATCTTGATTTATTGCATAAACCATATCTCTGGGAATTGAGTATAACATAATTTTTACAGTGTGTCTGACTGACTTTGTTTTCTATGTGCATACTATCACTCTAGCTTGTGCTTCACCAAAAGGAACTTTCACAAGGGTTTCTTCCACTTTGTGCCTCACTCCTACAACATGAATAATATTTGCATAGTTGTGGGGTTTTGTCATTCTGGTGGAATCTTTTATTCAAATGATCAGGATTAGTACTAGCAAGAATGTTTTCTACTTTGCAGTTTATTTTTCAGTCCTCTTGTGGTTATGGAGCTGCAAAAACACCTCAGCAAAGATGTCTTTGGGAATCAGTGGTATCTCCTTCTACTGGACAAATACGCAGAGAAGTTCCTCTGCTAGGAGAGGCCTTTTTTTTTCCACTATACTTTAGCTAAGCTACAGAAATTTCTTTTCAATCATACAAACATGTTTTCAAACATACATTTAAAACTCAACTGCTTTGGCTCAAATGTCTATAGCAGCAGAAAGGAGTGCAGTAGTAGCACAAATCCTTGGGAAATGCTAAGCCTTACAATTTACTTGTGACTTTATTTATACTATAACAAATAGCGTCACTTTATACCCAGCTGACTCATTATTTCTGAAGACAATCCTATAGTTTCTGGAGATGATGTTTGCCTGATTATCACTGGAACAGGTCTATTATTTTTGTCTGTGCTGGTTCCAAACAATGTTATCATCTCCAGGGGCATCTACGATGAAGACACCAATTGTTGACATAAGAAACTACTGATTTTCTGAGAGAAAAAAACATATTTTTCAGGTTTAGCTCAGGGATCCGGCCACTATAAGGGATATTTTTCCTTACATCATGAATAAAATTAAAAGAAGGATCTGATATTTTTATATCAGATACGTTGAAACTAAAAAACTTTTTTATACCTGCTGGTTAACAAATTAGAAAAGAGGTAGTGTTATTCCATACTACTGATAGTGAGCTTTGGGTGAAGTGAAAATAGAGGAAAAACCTCAGTGTCTGGAAGAGAGACATGGAGAAAATACACACAAACCCAATTTCTATTTTAGTAAACTGAAAGATTAATTGGAGAATTTAGACACTGATCTTTGTCAAGTATACATTAGAGAAGATAACTTACAAATTGTTCCATTCAACTTACATGATTGTCTTCTTTTTCTTTTTTTTTAATACACATATACTTGTACAACAACTGTTGTATTTTTAGCATCCTCCAGTTTTATGCACTCCCTAGTTCGAAACTTGGTAAGTGGAAAAGTCTGTATTTAACTGTATATATTATTTTTGTAGATTTTTGTCTCATGCATATAACTTAAAGTGTATGTATATGTTCATCCATACATATGTATGTAATTATATTGGAAAACATTGGTATTTCTCTCTCTGTGTTGTTCTCATGCTTGCTTAGCTTAATAAAACAGGTCACATTTAGATATATGTCAAGAAGTAGTCAGTTCTGAAAGATAAGCTGCAAAGATGCTCTACAGATGGCAGTATGGATGACAGCACTGACAGGACTGATATTGCAGTCTTTTGTTTTGTTGTGTTGTGTTTGTTTGTTTGTTTCTTTGTTTCTTTGTTTTGGTGTTTACACAGCAGTGTGCTAATTCCTTTTGGAATCTGCAATATTTCAACTTCAAGATAGTTTGTGATCTAAATACCATAGACCCTAGGAAGAGTACATACATACTCTTACACATTGCTTGCCTTTTTTAGCTAGTATCTTTCTTTACTCCTCATATATTCTGTGAAAACAAACAAACAAACAAACAAACAAACATGCCATGACTATTGAAGAGATCATCAATACGTGGCCAGGACTTTATGAAGATCTCAGTGTCTATAGCAAACCAGAACAATTGAAAGGCTACGGAACATCTCTGAATCACTGTTAGATCACTGCATGATGCATTTCACGATATACTTTGGGACTCCTGGGGACTGGAACTCCACGGTCAGGGATGCACATGTTTCCAGTTTTATGCAGTGTTCTTGCCAAATCGAATAAGAAAAATCTGGAACTAAAATTAAATCCATTAATACCAAGTAATTAATTATAAGCTTGGCTGAAATATATGAACCATCCCTTAAAAGCTTTGACACCTAATGGTTTCAAAAGGAAGTGTTTGGTTAGCTTTGTGGTCTCAAAGTAATAAGATACTATTAATCTCTAAACAAAAAGTTGTATTAAAATTCCAGTTGAATGGTTAATACCAGAGTACCAAATCATTCCCAATCTGAAGCTAGTGTTGAGACCACATCTGCAATGCTAATGAAAGCTGTCTTTCTAAGTTATTGGTGGTGAGAGTAGGCATTTTTTCCCTCTGCAGAACTTTGCAGGAAACATTCCACTATGATTTATGCCAGTGACTTCAAGATAAAAAAAGCTGATAATTGTGACCATAAGCCAGCTTGACTCACAAAGCTGCATAAATTTGAACTAATTAACACACAATGCAAAGCTTGAGACTTATCAGACTTCAAACCATCTGTTCCTTTGAGAGATAATAAGTTGTATACTGACTGTGCACTCCGGGACAGAGAGTATACTGTCAACAAATCATTGAGGTCTGAGAGTATTGTTCCAGCAGCACAGCATTTTTTCTGAAAATAGAAGGGGAATTTTTATCCTGGATCAGATTAGTGGCCTGTCAAGGTCAGTAATCTCTGTAAGGCCCTAAATAATTCTGCAAGAGGCTGATTATCCACTCTGTAGAAAAAATCATTAATGATTGTCAATATATTGACATCATAGGAAAATATTTCCACTTCTTATAGAACAACTTATGCCTGAAGGTTTTATGTTCATACTTCTTAATGGTTTGTCTCTAATTTCCAGTTTATTTTCAATTTTCAGTCTTGTGATTCAGGATATTGATGCCCTAGATCTGGTTCTACGGTAAGGACAATCACAGTTCCATACTTTCACTCATACTCATAACTTAATTAACAAATAAGTTGTAATTTTACAACAGATTGAAATAATATATTTTTTTAAATTTTAAACTGAAAAAGATGTCATTGAGTTCTTTAAGTATTTTTTGTGACAAATTGTTTTGAATGATGGAAAGTAATCCAGATTTATTAAAAATGAAAGCTCTATCAACATTTTTAAAAAAAATAAGTTGGATAGTAATCAATTTACATTAGGACTGGAAAATAACTTTTTAAATGCAATTTTTTTTTTTTTAATTCTCTATCAGTTTATTAGGAAAGTGACTTGAAAACACTTTATGACTGATGTCAAATTATAACTTTTGAAAATTATTTTGAGATAAATATAAATATGGAATTTCAAATGACTTGAACACCTCTCTTTCTGGCTTTTATACAGAGGACTTTATTAAACATTTGGCTATCTGTGCTATCTGTTTATGAAAGGATTAAACCTACAAAACTTGACTGAAATGTTTTGATTTTCTATAACAGGCCCTATCTCTTTAAAGTAAAATCTGCAAATTGAAAAAATAAATAAATAAGAGCTTATTATAATCATATGAATGTTGTATGTTTTCTTCTTTAAACAAAATTGTGAATGAAAAAATCAAAACTAATTTCTACAATAAAAAATCAGCTGTTTATATTTGGACCAGCAATAGTTTTCCAAAACCAAGTAATGTTGTAACAAATAAAACTGAAGTCCTGTGAAATAATACATATTTCATATCACACCAGTAACTGCTACTTTCTATTAGGGACTTCACCATATGATCAGTGACTTTCCTGTCTTCTGTTGAGTTTCTAATGCCATGAGAAAGGTACTAATGTGATAGAAATCATGTATCTTTAGTGACTTTCTATCATGTTGGTGAAATGAATTTTTATTATATTAACAAAAAAAGAATTACAATTGCCATAGCAACTAACCAAAGTGATAAAAAAGCTCTTATAAAAATCACTTGAGAACTCTGTGTGGACAGTCAATTCCATATGACTCCACTCTCTGTACCTCTACCTACAATTTTTTGTTTGCTTGTCTGTTTTTTTTCTTGAAGCACTCATTTATATCTTGTGTTGTGGAAGTCAGTGTCCTCTGGAATAATATCTGTATATAAATATCTTTTTTTAGTTAATAAAATGTTTATCTTGAGTGTCAATCATGGGCTAGTATATTAAAAAAGTCACTGCCAGTTTAAAAAAAATTTAACAAAATACGAAGTTTTGTGAATGAATCAGCTATAAAATATTATCAGCTCTTTCTAAATATTTGCTCTGATTCAGCTCTTGCATGGGTGGAAAGTTCTTGTTTGTGACCAGTACTACTACCTGATATGGTAGCTTGTAAACAGTACTTAATGTGAGAAATAAGGAAGAAATTCACTCTGTAACAAAATGCAACAACTATTGAAGGAGATACACAAAGCACAAAACGTCATGTGTTCTTTGTAATATAATTAATCAGCATCTATTCATCTGTAATTTATGTACATCATTGCCAGTCATATAGGGATCACATAATCCAAAAACGGCAGCTGTCCAACAAAGGAAAGTTTTGCTCAAGATTTTTCTTGCTCCAGGATGTCATCATAGTGTGCAGTAAAATTTCTCCATTGCCCACTCACTCAGGTCTTCTGTATACTGAACTTTATTTTGAAATTAAGAGTAACTCATGAGGTGGGCATGTTCAGTGAGGGTTGTTGTATCACACAGCATTCTATTTTTATTACAAAATCTTTTTTAAATTTACCTAGATTAAGTTAATATTGACTGAGTGCATGTGTATACATGGATCTTTGGGACATATGGAACATATGGGTAATACATGCTGTACTAATATACATTCCTCCAAACTTTGGCTTCTTACTATTCTTCCTGATTTGGCTGAGAATCTATTTCTATCAGCTACCATCTGGAACCCTTCTGTTGTTCAGAAAGTTCCAAATTCCAGCTCATACTCACTCAAAACATCTTGGAAGTGTAAAGAAAGAACATCTCCTGGGTTGTCAGAAATGAGTTTCCAGTTAGAATAATAATATTGCAAAATTCAGGAATAAGGAGTACATTTTTTTTCTGTTTTCTCATAAATTCAGATAGCACAGCATTATTCTAAAAAATTTGGAGTCTGCTGTGTTGAAAAAGAAAAATGCTCCAGCTCATTGGATAGCAGTTATGAATTGGAGATTATAAATCGAAAGGAAAACCCTACTATAATAATAAACTTACGTATCTTGATACTCTTTTCTCTGTGGTTTTCCTTGGTCAGCTCCAATGTTGTTTGCTGAGATGCTCTTTGCTCCATTGCAAGAGTTAGCAAGAGTCCCACTTTCAGATGTCCTTTGATTGCCGGTTCCTCATTCTTTCTCATGCTCAAGTTCTTCACCTAGTGATCTTTTTCCAGTTTATTACACTCACATATTTTCACATGTGCATACACCTCACTCCTCTTGTTGCCAGAACTCCATTACTAACTTTTTACTTTGTATGCCCCTTCTTGAGCTTACTGTCCTTGAAACATTTTGTCAGACTCTCACAAGTTCTGCTAGCCTAAGAGCTTTTTATAGATTGCTTTTCATCCTCCAACGATATTGTCACACTCCATCTCTTTAGCTTGTTACACATTGGGCGTTGGATTTCTAGGGGAAGGAGCTGTGACAAGTTTCTTTAAGACATGTTCCTTTACACATAAATTCTAGGCAACGTGGTTCCATGAGAAGTTAGAAATTAATCATTTTAATGCCTGTATGTTACATTCTACCATATGATTTTTCAGTGTTTTCAGAAAACATGAATAAATCTCATCTTATACATAACAGACATTATTTGCCAAGTCACATTTACTACAATGAAATGAAAATACACCAGTTTTATTGTTTGATGTTATAAATATTTATCTTGAATATCCACAGAAATATCCCATTAGTAGGTTTTTTCTCTAAACCAGGGAGAGTGTGTAAGTCCTATTATCATTACTTGTACTCACATCTTTCTCAGAAGTCTTGTTTAGAAGTCATGCAAAAGAATAGCTCTGTTGTTATCAGAGGTATTCAGTAATACAGAGTAGAAACATAAATTACTGATGCTCAGAATACCTTTACAACTCCCACCTGCTAAACCTTCAGCTTGTGAATTAATATTTCAAAAACTACTACTAAACTAATGTAAACCTTCCTTTCCACATCTCATTTTAGCAATGCTCAGAGGGTAAAAAATGTATGTGAAGCTGAATAGGGAAATTTTAAATTAACATGTAGTGATGTAATGGCTGAGAGCCATAGTTCTGTAGAATAGGGAGTAATAGATGTAATAGATTTTGTGTCAGAAAGCAAGCAAGCGTAAACCATGGACACTTTAGTATATAACAATAGTGCAAGTATTTTTAAGAAAAAAAACTAAACTTTAATGGGTTCAAAAATATTCATATTCTCTGAGACTAGAAACTTGAAGGTGGGAATTACTTATATTTCCAATGCACTGCCTACTTGCTGATAGCAAAACCTTGCTTTATTATTTTAATAGCAATGGCTACTGCAAGAGAAACATCTAGGAGAGCAATATGAGATGCAAAAGCGAATTAATAAAATCCTTCATGCATATAAAGTGTAGTGCATTTTGTTAATATACCTCAGTAGTTATGGTGACATGAATTTGTAAGCAAACCTGTGATATGAACTCTATAAGGAAACTAATCCAGAGATAAGAACATTCATGCAGAAATTTACTTCTTGATCTGCAAAATTCTGTTTCTACTTCCAAGAGAATGGAAGATGGAGAAGAAACATGTCTGATCAAACAGAAGGTGGTGAATGAATAACACAATTCTCTTCTAATTTGGGAGAGGAATTTCTCAACAAAACATCATTTGATCTCTTTGTGAGTTCTTTTGCAATGTCTGCATGTCTTATTTCTTTCAGTTTTTGTAAAAATAGGTGATAAACCTGTTATAAGTGTGTTGTGAAGACAGAAGTCTGAAACTAAAGAAGAGAGCCTTGCAATTGATGTGTCAGTCTGGAGACAAATGTATATCTTTCTTGTAGGAATAGACCCAGGGAAAGGCAAACCAGCCCATTTCTTGTATTGGGTGAAGCACTTTGTAAACATGACATTTTCAAGCACAAACAGTCATTAGTCCTTTCTCATTAATAATATCTGCTGTTCATAGCATATAAATGTACTGATAATGCCAGAGAGTTCCTGTGTTGGTTGTGTAATATTTCAGTGGCTCCCTCAAGATGAGTCATCACTACCAGTCCAAACATTTACTTTTGCCTGAGTTTGAGAGTAGGATAGGCAATGAGTGTATGAGATCTGATGTTTTTAAACAACATACATACACTTTCTAGAACTGGTAGCTTGTCACTAGTTGCACACCTTTGATGGGAAAATATCCATTAATGAAATTGATAAAAGGTATCATAACAAAAATCCTTTGACTTGTCAAATGTTCACATACATTTCTTGATGCATTTTTCCTGATACAAAGTGAAGGGTCTGACTTAGTACAGCAGTGGGTTATCAGGTTTAAATTATTTCCATACATTTGTCTCACTGGTGACATATCAGGTATTTGCAGTTGTCATCTGAATTAGAAAGATAATGAGTCATTTTTTGGTTGTGCGACTGGATATATCACTGCAGAGAAGAGTTTTAGCATGAGCAGTACATAAGGTCATTTACCCTAAAGGTCTTAATGGGAAAGATGGCAAATGAGAGACAACACCAGCATGCTGCACTTCTGCGAAGTAGCACTATGCACTCCTTGGCCAGGACAGTGCCAGAGACACCCAATGGAGGAGGGTGTTCTTTGCTGGCTCCCACCATTGCCTCCGACTGAAGAAGATTGCCACAGGCAACAAATAAGCTCAACATTCAGAGAGAGGGAAAACAACAAACTGACAGCCAGTGGCTCCAAAAAGTGACATCCTGATTTACTGTTACAGGATCTTCCCTCTACTACATACATACACTTTTTATGGGAAGTGGATTTCTGAAGTCACAGAGACATTTCTAAGTTCAACTCTTCACCCTAGCAGACAAATATCAGATGCCAAATTTTATAGAAAATCTGTATCTTTCTGGACACTGAAGGGGTAAATATCACGCTCTTTCAAGTTACAGTTCTGAAAGAAAAAAAAAAAAAAAAAAAAAAGAATTTTTGAAAGATAAATCCAGATAAAAAATAGAATTATAAGAATATTTATTACATTCATTATAGCTTCTATGGTCTACTGCAGATTTAGATGTATAAGATGAGTTTGTAATACTTGCAATAACTCCTGGCATATATTTATTTCACCTTAAAACGTTCCACTTTATCATATAAATCAACACTTGGGGATATAAATGCAAACATGCTTACAAGAAGTGTGGTACTTGAAGGCCACTGACAAGTCTGTGGTCTGTGTTGACTGTGTGTAAGCTAGGGGTATAAATCTGCAACAAATCATGCTTATAGAGTGTGTAAGTAAAACTGTTGTGTGAGCTCCTGTAATGATAGAAAACCATGAAGAACAACTATCATAAAGAAATTGCTCTAACAATTGGGGAACCTTTATCCACTTTCTGTTTCCTTCATAAAAGTACCATTATCCCATGCACCGTAAAACGCAAACAGTGAATAAGAGCAGTAGGCACCATTACTTTTATACCATAATTTAAGCTGTAATTCCTTGTTCCCAGTAAAATATAATTTACCATTTAATTTGGGTAGAGTGATAGTTACCATTCTGTTAATAATCTCTCAACTTTCCTTCAAGTTATTTTGAATTCAAGGAGTTTAAATCTATGCTGTGCACAACCATTTAAATATAGGTGGATGTCTTGTTTTTGCAGTGAGTTGGGCTCTTTCTACATCATCTTCTGTCATTTTCTTCACTGATTTTACCCCATCCGTACATCAGTACAGTAAGCAGATAATATCTGAATATATACAGGGAGCTAAGCAGCACATTGACTCAGAGAGCGCAACTTTCATGGGCAATGTTCATGGTGTAAGTGTATACTCTTTTTATAGAACAGTTGTAATTTAAACCTGAAGTTAGAGGCAAACTTAATTATTAAGTTATTATTAAGCTTTTATTATTATTATTATATTAATAAAAATAATCTTGTTTGTAGGAAATGTTGTTTTTCAAGAGAGTTGAAAATGAGCTTTTATTTTGTCATCTTGATTTTCCTAGAGAAATCTAAGACTTCAGCTATGCTGTTATTGTTAAATATATTAGTTCAGGATGGGTACCCACTAACAACTGTCTGCAAACAGCAAATGAAAATAGTATATATTCTCTTTATATTATATTATATTTAAGCATTCTAATTTAATTGCACTGAAGTATGGCCTACCCAAGTATCAGTAGTCTTCACCCAGCATTCTGTCAGTGATAAATAGTTCAGCTAGGAAGTCAAGTTTAATTAGATTTTTATTTTAATTTGTGCAAAAAAAGTTAAATCACCTTATTGCCAAATCAGGAATTATCTACTGTTGATGTCACTGTCCTTGAAAAAGCCTCAAACTAAAATTCCGTGTGCAATAGACAATATGTTAAGTAAACAATGTTAGCCACTTCACAGATACATTATGTTAATATATTGTTCTTTCTGCCTTATCAAAGAGAATGAAGTGAACTGAGAAGGTTTTCATATATTAACTGTAAATTGCATTTAGCTCAGCTAATAAAATTTTATTGTCACAGAACTGTTTTCCACTTCACATGTATTTGGGAGAATGAAATGTAAATTATTGTAAGCTACCTCTGTCTTGTTATAGATGTCTGAGAAAATGAAATTTACATGATTGAAAAAAAAAATGAAACTATTCTCTGGGGATACCAAAAACTATCACTTTTCCCACCATAGTAATGGAATTTCAGAAGTAGAAAAAGACAGAGAAAAGCATCCCTTAATCTTCTTTTCAGGCTGTGCAATTCCATTTCTATTTATGAAGATTTCTCAGAAATTAATATTCCTCTGATTTGTTTCCATGTTGGTTATGGAAGCTAACCAATACAATGCACTTCTTTAAAGTCATAATAACAGTGTTGAAAAAATAGTTAAAAAGATGATACCGCTGTTCTATGTGATAGTTAATGAGTTACAGTATATTTTCATCTGTTCTACCTCCATTCTAGTCTAGGCATGGTGCAGGTGAAGTCAGTATAAGCCTGTATCAACTGTGAGTCTTGCTTTTGAAAAGCAGTGGAAATTGTTTTGCAGAATACACTTTAGAAATAGAGCCACACACATTAGTACATGTGTATCAACTGCGTAGTAGTTATCGCAGTAATCTTAAGTAAGGTCTTTTAGCAAATGAAAGTCTTTAAGGCTATTACAAGAAATAGAAAATATATTTTATAAACAAAAAAGAAATACACTCACCATAATGAACAAATCTTTCTCAATTTTAAAGATCTTATTCTACTCATACATGCAAGCTATCTTGCTTCCATCTCTGCTGACGCTGTTTCTTCATGCCATTTATTCCATACTGCTCTTTTCAAATACAAAGTGATAGGGGCAACTTTTCCAGGGATACAACTGTAATGAGGACGCTGCATGACCGCAATCTATTTCTTACATGCAAACTAGATGGCTTTTCTAATAATATGAACACAGCCGATTGGCAGCATTTCAGGTAACCTTCCCTTCACAGTAAAGCAAAATACCTAGGCTCTGAAACTCCGTATGTCTCACTTTCTACTGTTTAGGTTTTGAGAACTCAGGGTACAGTCCCAAATGTTAGGAGAGGCACACAGGTTATGCAGAACTTGGATGGCTAGTCAGCTTTGAACACCAAGAAGAAACAATTTACTAAGTGAAGACTTATCAGAAACTAACTTGTTCAGGGTAAAGAACTTGGATGGCTAGTCAGCTTTGAACACAGGCTATGCAGAACTTGGGTGGCTAGTCAGCTTTGAACACCAAGAAGAAACAATTTACTGAGTGAAGACTTATCAGAAACTAACTTGTTCAGGGTAAAGTGAGCTACAGTAAGCAAAAGAGAAAATGCTGAGTATGTAAGAGTGCCTTAAATCCTTTTCTAATTCAGGCTAGAACCCATCTACAAAACACCACTACATTTTATTTCAAAAATAGATGGGAAATTATGTCTCCTTAAAGAAAACACCACAGAGTCTGAGTTTGGTTTATTTATCCAGATGTAAAACTAAGAGTCTGATTCAGTGATCTAATGATCCAAATCAACAGCCAGCATAGTCCTAAATTTGGGACTTGTTTATATGTTTCATCCAAAGGAATATTTATACAACATGCAGAAATAGGTTATCTTCCAACACTGAGATATTGTAATAACTCATAGTTTCACTGGAAAACAATATCTGTGAGAGTGTTCTGGTTTTGGCTGGGACAGAGTTAGTTTTCTTCCTAGAAGCTGAAGCAGTACTGTATTTTGGATTTAGTATGAGAATAATGTTCATGTTTTAGTTGTTGCTAAGTAGTGCTTATCCTAAGTCAAGGATTTTTCAGTTTCCCATGCTCTGCAAGCAAGCAGGTACACAAGAAGCTGGGAGGCAGCATGGCCAGAACAGCTGACCTGAACTATCCAGAGGGATACTCCATATCATAGGACATCATGCTAAGTATATAAACTGAGGAGAGTTGGCCAGGAGGTGCCGATTGCTGCTTGGAGACTGCCTGGGCATCAGTCAGTGGGTGGTTAACAATTGTATTGTGCACCACTTGTCTCTCTTGGATTTTATTTCTCTCTCTTTTTGTTATATTCCTTTTCATTACAAATATTATTATGTTATATTTTATTTCAATTATTAAACTGTTCTTATCCCAACTCATGAGTTTTACTTTATTTCTTCTCTATTCTACTCCCAATCCCACTTGGGGTTGTTGAGGAGTGAGCAAGCAGATGTGTGGTGTTTAGTTGCCAGTTGGGGTTAAACAATGACAGGAAGATACAGGAAATCATAAAGACTGAGTTCCTCAAGTCTTTCAGGTAAATATTGTTCATTAAATGTAAATAAGGAATAAATAACTTCCAGAGTTCTTCCAGCTCAGAAGTTTGGTGCCTCAAAAATGTGTTTGCTGAGTCACAATTTTGCATTAACATGCTCTAGAGACAGCTAAGTGTCAGTTCTTCCACCTTAGCTCTTTGTTGGATCTCTTAATAAACATGCTGACATGTTTGATATGTACAATGTAATGCACAGTTTTGTAATACCAATGGAAATTCTCTCCAAAAAAATATTATAGGATCGTTTCTAGCCTATGTGTAACTACTACTGAATAATAAGAAGAGTTATATGGCCTTCATGATCATCCTCAAATGTTTTCAGTACTCGAAATAAATAAAAAATATCTTTAGTACTATATTTTCAATTTGCAGATGGTATGTAGACATAAGACAAGTGTTTGAACTTTTTATTTGTTGGCTATTTACTTTTACTATGTGGCATTCTTTCTGACTCTTACTGAACAAAAAATCTAAAAAGATTGTGTTTCTTATGAGATGTAAAAATGAAATTTCCCTTCCTGGTATATTCACAAATTAATTTCTCTCATGAATTTATATCTGTGTTAGTTGCAAGTATATTAATGAAGAGTAAGTGCCTGAATGCTGAGTAGGTTACAGTATTATCAGGGCTGAATATTAACTAGATTGTACTGCAAATACACCTTAAAAAGATACTAAAATGAATTGATTTATGAGTAAACAGTTCAAATAATTGATTATTAATCTGCTGAATGCATAATTTTTTGAAGTAATTTTCATCATGTATTGAAATTTTACTAAGGTCTTACAGTTTTCATGGCAATGCTATGACTTTTTCAGTATATTGAGGGTTTTTTTATGAAGCCCCAAGAAATTTCAGCTTTCATTGCATGTCTACAGAGAAATCAGATAAGCTGTTTTGTCTGTATGTTCTATGCCGGAGGAAAAATAGAAACAATCCACTACTTACTTTTTATTTTTAACAGATATCATAATTACAAATACATCATGACTACCTGAATCTTGTCAAAGGTACTTTGAAAAGTTAAGGATTGCATCACTGCATAGTACAAAACTTATGACTATCTTGAAAATTACATTCTTTCCCAGATAAGAATAGCATTGTAAAATACGATTAGCTACCAGCAGGGACTTCCTTGTCTTAGAGAACCACAACTCTTATTTCTTGCACGAAGGTACTAGGGGTAAAAAAGATAATTGATCCTGTGCTCATGTACCTGGCTTCACATTTAGATGTAATGTACAGATTTACACCAAGAAAATGACTGAATTTGTATTACAAACTTGAAGTCAGTGATAGCACTTTAATACTTGGTCCCATCTTCATGGTCCACACATTCCTTCACTTTCTTTGCTTCCTGTCTTGAGCTAGGTTTCTTGACAAAGAACAGCTATGGTATGTACCATGTGTTTTTAACTCACATTCTGAAACATATTTCCCTGGATCAGCTTTAGGACTAAATACAAAGTTTGCTTTTTATATGTAGAACAATAGAATGATTTGTGTGTGAGAAAATATATGCCTATCTTTTAAGAAGAATACAATGACAGTTTTATTAAGGGAAGTTCAATCACTTATTATGTGTTAAGTAGCATTAACTGTTTGTGAAAAATGATCAAATACTTTGTGAAAGCTTACATTATTTTCAGAAAAAGCTTTTGTATGTTTAATAAAAAGTTAATCATTTATAAAAAATATTTTATAGTTTAAAATGCAAAGTAAAAGAAAATATCTAGAAAAGTTTAACCAAATGTGATAGTAAAAGTAAGTTCTTGTCTGTCTAAAATGCTATGTTTATTATAAAATAAACTTAGAGTAACCTTCTTTGACTCAGGTGCTATGAAAGTCTACATCATCATCTGTTTATTGTAAGAATAGTAACTCTGTTCATACAGAAAATTATGTGCCATAACAGTTCTCAGAAGATCCATGAAGGTTATGGCACAGATAATTTTATTTATTTATATTGTATTTATTTATAATTTTATTAACTTTTTATGGCAAAATTCATTTGGGACTTTAAAAAATATTTTTCCTCCTTCCTTTCTCCTTTCTTTTTCTTTTCTCTAGTTTAACATTTAATGTTTTATTTGATATTATCCCCTGCACTGTACTACTTTATCCTCTAAAATCTGCCCAATTTCACTTCATGTTGGAGAAATTTATGAATAGTCAAAAAAATAAAAATATTTCTATAAATAATTATATTTAGATCCAAGAACAGCTGAAGATAGATGTTGTCATCATTCACTCTACTCAGCTGCTACTGGTCTTTCTTTGAAAGAAGTTGTGATTTTGCCTCTACACCCATCTAAAATTGCTTTATCTGGCCAGATTCAAGTTGACAGCATTCAGAGAAAGACAAGATTTATCCCTTTAAAGACATTTGAAGATTATTCCTGATCATGGTGAAATTTGGACACAAGATCTATCTTTACACAGGTATTTTAGGCACTGGGTTTTATGTTAAAACATTAGTAGCTGAATAATGTTGAAAGAAAGTAAGAATTACACATATTGCTTAATGACTTCTGGTCAGGTTGCTGGAAAGGGCAGTATTTGGCAGAGAAGTGTGGAAAACATAGTCATGATGAAAATTTGGCCCATACCTCCTCTTCATCTTTTCATTATCAGAACACGTACCTGTGCTTGTGTTGAAACACAAGGAACTAGAAAAATAAAGTTTATTCTTTTGCTTTCTTTGTGAGAAACAACATGAGCCCAAAATTATAACAGATTTTGTGGTATCAGTTCATAGAAGATAAAAGAGGTTTTATTTAAGTGATGATTCCTTCACGCACCTTTACCTGAACACTTTGACAGAAATAAACACAATTTAAGGGTGGAAGGGAAAAAAAAAAAAAAAGGGAGAGATCACCTAATGCCCTATTGGCATGAGGCTGTTGTTAAGTAGACTGAAAAAGCAGACTGAGAACATAAACTAGATCTTAGCTCCTTTCAAATCAAGGAAGTAAGTTTTTCACTTATTGGCATCACACAGAACTCAGTCCCACACCTGGACTTTTCTGGGACAGGTCATTAACAAACTGTGTAAAAATATGTCCCACCCTGGGAAGATCTTAAAATCTTTGTTTGGTCAGTGGTCAAGATTTGGCATTAAAACTGCAGGAGACTCCCCAAACACAATCTTTTTTTTTGTTATCACCACTTATTCTCAATGTAACTCAATACTTTGTAGAAGTTCCAGATGGCCTCTAACAGGCATAACTGGAATGTCAGAAGCACACAGATGTTGCTGTTGGCTGACTACCAATGTATATATCTGATTTTGTAAGACACTCAGTTTGTAAACTTGAATCTCCAGCATACTGTACTTTGTAAGATCACCTGCCCTTTGCAAACTGAACTAAACATATATATTAAATGCTTCCAAAACAGACTGATAACATAATTGCCACACAACTGATTCATTTCCTACCACTTTAATTAGTATAAATATGGGTTCAAAAATAACATGCCACCATACTTATGATTTTCACACACATGTCTAAAAGGTGGAATGAATACTTGTCCTGTGTGTTAGAAGGTTATTAAAGCCTTGAGGCTACTCACCATAGGAAGCGTTTCAAACACTATTTGATACTAAAGCTGAATAGCGTTGCGTGGGAGTATAACAAGACAATACGATCAACACACCCCCCCCCTCCCCCCCCCCCCGAAAATCCTGTGATCATAATCACATAAATCAACTACATAGAATGAATAAATTATAAATAGGACATTTTGGGCACACAACAACAAAAAAAAAAAAAAACCAAAACAAACCTCTCAAAAATTCAGTTCAGAAAATGTTTAACTGAAAAGCTACTCTAAGCTCTGGCTCAGAGTAACTGGATGTAACTTGAAAAAATGCAATAACAAAAAAAATCAGAAAAAAAAATAGGAATCTACAGAGGGATGAAGCACGAACAGATAGGCTGAGAGGAATACAGAGAAATTGTCTGAGCAGCAGGGGATCAGTTAGGAAAGTCAAAGCCCTGATAGAATTGAATCTGGCCAGGGACATCAAGGGCAACAAGAAAAGTCTCTCTAGGTATGTCAGCAATAGAAGGAGATTAGGGAAAATGTGGGCCCTCTCTGGAAGAAAACAGGAGACCTGGTTACCTGGGATATGGAGAAGGCTGACATACTCAACGGCTTTTTTGCCTCAGTCTTCACTGGCAAGTGCTCCAGCCACACCGACCAAGTTGCAGAAGGCAAAGGCAGGGACTGGGAGAATGAAGAACTGCGCACCATAGGAAAAGGTCAAGTTTGAGACCATCTAAGCAACCTGAAGGTGTACAAGTCCACAGGACCCGATGAGATGCATCCATAGGTCCTGATGGAACTGGCAGACAAAGTGACTAAGCCGCTAGCCACCATATTTGAGAAGTTGTGGCAGTCTGGTGAAGGTCCCGCTGACTGGAAAAGGGGAAACTTGACCCCCATTTTTAAAAAGGGAGAAAAGGAAGACCTGGGGAACTACAAGCCAGTCAGTCTCACCCCTGTGCCCATCAAGCTGATGGAGTGGACCCTCCTGGAAACTATGCTAAGGCACGTGGAAAACAAGGAGGAGATTGGTGACAACCAGCAATTTTGCTCTCCACTAAGGGCAAATTGTGCCTCATTAATTTGGTGGCCTTCTACGATGGAGTGACGGCATTGGTGGATAAAGGAAGACCAACTGACATCACCTACCTGCACTTCCACAAAGCACTGGGTACTGTCTCAGACAACATCCTTGTCTCTAAAATAGAGAGACGTGGATTTGACGGATGGACCACTTGGTGGGTAAGGAATTGACTGAATGGTCACACTCAAAGAGTTGTGATCAACAGCTCCATGTCCTAGTGGAGAGCATGGACGAGTGATGTTCCTCAAGGATTGGTACTGGGACTAGTGATATTTGTCATCTTTGTTGGGGACATGAAGAGTGGGATCAAGTGAACCTCAGCAATTTTCCAATGACACCAAGCTGTGTGGTGCAGTCAACATGCTGGAAGGAAGGGATGACATCCAGAGGGACCTTGACAGGCTTGAGAAGTGGGCCCATTGAAACCTCATGAAGTGCAAGGTCCTGCACATGGGTTGGGGCAATCCCATGCACAAACACCTGCTGGGTGATGAATGAATGAATGGAGAGCAACACTGCAGAGAGGAAATTTGGGCTATTAGTGGTGAAAAACTGACTGACCTAGAAATGTGTGCTTGCAGCCCAGTAAGCCAACCATGTCCTGGGCTGCATCAAAAAAGCGTGGCCAGCAACTTGAGGGAGGTGATTCTCCCCTCCTACTCCGCTCTCGCGAGACCCCACCTGTGGTACTGTGTCTAGATCAGGAGCCCCCAACATAAGAAGGACATGGACCTGCTCAAGCAGGTCCAGAGGAGGCCACAAAGATGATCAGGGGGCTGGAGCACCTCCCTTGTGAGGAGACACTGAAAAATTTGGGGTTGTTCAGCCTGGAGAAGAGGAGGCTCCGGGAGACTTTAGATCAACTTGCCAGTACTACAGGAAAGATGGGGTGGGACTCTTTATGAGGGAGCATAGTGATAAGACAAAGGTTAATGGTTTTAAGCTGAAAGAGAGCAGATTTAGATTATCTATAAGGAATAAATTCTTTACAGTGAGGGTGGTGAGTCACTGGAACAGGTTTCCCTGTTGTGGATGCTTCCCCTCTGGAAGTGTTCAAGGCCAGGTTGGATGAGGCTTTGAGCAACCTGATCTAGTGGAATGTGTCCTTGCCCAAGGCAAGGGTATTGGAACTAAATGATCTTTAGAGTCCCTTCCAACCCCAACCATTTATATGATTCTATGAAAATACCCTTGCTTTTTTTAGGACAGTCTGAACCTTTAGTTTTTGCAAGATTCTTTGAGATATGGTTCGTGAATTATATCTTTATTTCAGAGGATGATCAATGTAGGTGTTGCTGGCATCATGTCTTATTACTTACATTAATATTTTTTTGAAAATAGGAATATTTCTTTTTGATACTCCATAACCATATAGGTTTTTCTATGTTCCAACTGAATTAGTTTCATCTTTGTTGCACAATTTAAAGATAATTTATTAGATTTATTACATAATAATATTTTTGCTATTGTTAGACTGATTTCAGTGTTTGGTTTTAAACATTTATTTTATTTGATTTTTGTTAACCTTTCTTCTAGACAGGTGCCATTCAGTTATTTTTACAAGGTCTTGTTGGCAATGGATTCAGTCTTGCTAAGCTTGTTGAAGAATTGATGCTGGTGGTCACTGAAACTTTACAGAAACCTCAGGATCAAGCTCATGTAACAAAATATATCTCTTATTTCCAGTAGTGCTTCTTTTTCTCATCCTATGGATGCAAGAAAATGTTGCTCAGAATCAAAATGATATATGAATAATATAATTTCTTCCTTTGATTTCTTTTTTTTGGTCTAAGTTAAAGTTTTCTTGTTTTCTATCATAATAATTAAGACTTCTAGGTATATATCTAGAAGGTCATTATTTCTTTATAATACATTATTTGTTTAAAAGATTTTAATCATCTGTCCACAAAACACAACTTTCTTAAAAGGATATTTTATAAAAAAAATGCATTAAAAGTTCTGTGCATGTATAATTAGACTGGCATGTATAATTAGACTGATTTGCTAGCTACTGCTACCTGTTGATGCTTTTATGTACTCTAGCATTGAAATTCCTACAGCTATGGGAAAGAAGCGTCATAGATCATAAATTAGGACTTTAATTTTCAGAACTAGCTGTATGGGTATTTTTACTTCTAATAATCAAGTTATAATACCAGCAGAATACTTTTGCATCACATGTGGTATTTTGGTGCTAAAAGTCCTTGATAACTAATTAATTTGTTTTACACAAATGTGAATTTTACACAAACTTGTAATTTATACAATGTGTACTTCATAAGATGATAACACAGGAACATTTTTATAATTTATATTCATCCATTTTGACCTCTTTTTTTATACCTTGTCTGCTTCAGGATTTCTTAATGTTCAGTGTCAGGAGAGAGATGTTAATAATGTTAATGTATCTCAGATACACATTTGTTCAATGTATAATAGCTGTTGCAGAGTATGCAGTACATGATATACAGCTGAAGAACCCCTTTCGTCAACAGAGTATCATGGCATTAGTGGTGATGTGGAGTTTGGCTAGGGACAAGAAACAACCCCACAAACACTCCCTGATTCCTCCTATTGTCAAGTGTTGTACCGCTGCTGCAAGACAGAGTCCTTT
This sequence comes from Tyto alba, assembly GCF_018691265.1. Lineage (NCBI taxonomy): Eukaryota > Metazoa > Chordata > Aves > Strigiformes > Tytonidae > Tyto > Tyto alba. The sequence continues at coordinate 26,723,966 of NW_024881275.1, forward strand.
GAGTAGGCAGTACAATTGATGCAGGATATGTTGTTTTTACCTGTACAGACCTCCTGGTGTATCAGACTTACTGGTACATATGTGTGGTGTTTATGTGACACAGAATAAAGTCTCACTGAGGATATGATTGAGCTTGCTTCTTGGTTCTTGGACCTGAGCTGAGCTGTGCATAAAACTACAATTGTTATGTGAGTTGTCCGAAAAAGGAACATATATTTTCTAGGAAATGTTTCACAGTTCCTGGCAATATTTCATACAGCTGTGATATACATAGCTACATGAGATAAAAACACATGTGTATGAAAATGATATCAAAGCTATGGAAAAAAACTTAAACCTTTATGGGTTTGAGGTGGCTTAAGTTAATAAACTGAAAGAAAAGTTTTGCTTTTGCTTTTCAGCAGTTGTAAGGTTCCTCTGAGTACATTTTATTGAAATCCCATCAGAAAACAAAAGATTTTATTCAGTTTTGCAAGTTCACTGTTTTCTCAGGGCTTGGAAAATGATCATTGTATCTGGAAGTCCACATAGTCTAAAATAAAATACTAGGTTACTATTTTTGTTCTAATGGTTCATTAAGGCTGTGTTCAAAAAGCAGGACCTTCATCCTGTTTCACATGATTAAACTGATGTCCTGGACACAAGTTGACCCCTTATGCTGAGCACACATCTGACAGCAGGTAGCACCAGGGCAGGCACCAGGTGCAAGTAGTCCACAGTATCAGGCAAGGTGGTTATGCTGGGAAGCAGGGATAACAAGCCACACTCACCAGAGTGAAGCCCTGCCCTCACATATTGACTAGTTGAACTATACTGGGGGACAGCAATTATATAAATTAAATTCTTTTATTTTATTATATTCTAACCTGCATGTAGCAGAGGAAGAATTAGCATAGAATGAATGTTCTTGTTTAACAAGATAAATCCAGTCATTTCAATGACCTCTTCTACAGAGATAAATATATAACTTCTGTTTGTTCATCGTGCTAATTATAAAAGAGCATCTCTGGCCTTATGAAAACAAAACTGATTAAAACAATTGTAGTAAGTCAACTTGTTGTTGTGAAATACAAATCCTACAGAGCACACGATGAACTTTAAGTCAAAACTGAACAGTCTTTTTAGCAAAAAGTGAATTTGGCTTTCGCCTGTCTGTGACTTTTCCTGTCTTGTATGTATTAAATACACATGGGATAAGAAAATTCAAGAAGTGAGAATTCACTGAACAAGCACAAAAAAAGTCTCTGTTTAATTAAAGTTAACAGAGTAGAAAACTTTTTCCACAAGAAAAATATTTTAACTGGTTTGTTCTCTTTGCAGTTATTTATTCCAGTTCAAGTATTATGAATCTTATTCACTTTGGAGGCGAATGGAGAGAATATTAGATTTTACTCAAATTATCTGAGTATGAAAAGCTTTTAGGAAATTAGTTTTTCTTTTCTCAGAGTTTTGTCCATTCCATGCCATTCTTTGGAATTTGTGGATTTTTTTTTTTTTTCTTTTACTTAACTTTTACTTTACTTCTGAAAATGCAGGTTTATTTGTGAAAGAAAATTAAAGAAGATTTTAATAGACTTATAATAATAAATTTCAAATATATTTAAGAGAGAAGTGGTAGACACAGAACATCTTTAATTTTTGAAGCTTAATGGAACCAGTTGCCTACAATTCCTTCACAATACCTGTGAGTTTTACATTCTACACTGACACATACTTCTGAAATACTGGATTTTTATATAGATAAACTATAGTGCATCTCCACTAAAATATACACAGACACGTGTGTGTGTTTATTAGTGTTGTTAAGATAAATTAAAGAACCACTTTTGTCCTTTTATGACCTACGATAAAAACACAGAGAGACATGATGCAGCATGAAGTGGCAGACCTGTTTTATTCAAGCTGGGATTATAGACCCATACATTGAACAATCAAATTGTGGCTGTAACTGTAGCTATATAAATATTAGTTGTTCTATAGTGACTTTTGTCACCATGAGGCAGTGCTGGAATAAGTATTCAGTATTAAGATAGAACATATCACAAGAAATTAACTTTACTTTTTATATCCTCATCTGGCTGTGGACCTGGGTAAAGGAATCACACTGATTTTTGTCAGCTTTGTCAGCATTATTTGATTCTGGTGACTATACAATTTTGTTGATTTTTCCTGTAGCGCCTTGCAGCGGCAGGGTAAGTTCTCTTCTTCCTTTCTGAAATGCTTAAGTCTGTCAGTTAAGTCAAATAAGTTCCCAGAGCAACAATTTCTATGCAATAATTTGCATAGTACATCATTTCAATGTGTTATTTCTTCTATTCAGGACTCCCAGAATATATGGCTATATAAAAAATCATAAAAATCTCATACTGCCTTTGATCTTTAGCCAGAATTTGATAAAATTCAGTGGAAGCAGAGACCTAGTCCTGTAATGAGACCAGAATTCTCAGTGCTAGGCTATGTTTAAGTTGAAAACAGAGATATCAATATTAATAGTGCTACACAGGTGTGTCCATAAAATGTACCTCCACTTCCAGAATGTCAGTTATAGGAATAGTTCTCAGACATGTAACACAGCCCAGTGTCATGTTTTTTCCATTAGTTAGGGAATAACTTTGAGGTTTTATGGGCAGTTTTATCTTTATTGAGGAAAAAGAAACAAAAAATACAGTTTCACATAGGCAGTAACTGAATATCTGATTACCCTGCCTTTGACGATTATCATGTCTGTAATTTCAGTGTAGTAAAATGATCAGAAAAAAGAAAATTTTCATTTTGACTCTGTATGAAGTAATCCCAAATATGAAAAACAAGCCGTTCCAGCAAAACATTAAGTTGACATGGAGGAAGAGCTTCAAAAGTTCTTTTCTTCAAGATAGAGAAGGATTGACATAATAATCTGAGGAGTTAACATTGAAGTAATGAGAAAAGTAAGTCACATTTCTTAAGACTTTATTCTTTGTATGACAGCAAGCATTAATATTTATTTTTTACGTTTCCTTAAAATCATTTTAAAATAATGATGAGGATTCACTCATAGAAAACTGAAAATATGTCTTCAGTTTCCCTTTTTTAAACAACAGGTAAACTAGAGGGAGCTATTCAGAAGATGATTATTCTATGTTAAATCTAATGTCTGATGACTCTTGGTAGAATTGTTTCCACATTTTACTTTCTCCAGTAATGCTGTTTTGACTCGTGGACATTTTCCAGTTACAAATATGTATAGTTGACATCTCCTGATACATGGAATTGATACCAGATCAAAACATTCAAGAATATTTCTGATACAATGTGAAAAACAGAAGCTCAATATGTTTAGCCCTGCTGGAAAGTGAAAATTGATTAGCTGCATACATAAGTCCCAGAAACATTCTGACAACAATGTTTTCTTGATTCTTTTACCTTCCTGATGTAAACAATATTTGGAAAGAGCAGCAAGTTGATGAAGAAGGAAAATTCCTCCAAGCACCATTAAAAATAGTGTCATACACTTTATCAGCTTTTCCTGTGTAAGAAAGATGTTGGAACTGCCTTAGAGGCCAATGAGAGTTTGATTTTTTTTGTTTGTTTCTTTGTTTTGATTTGTTTCTATTCTTCCACCTCCCCCATGCCAAAAACAAACAAACAAACAAAAAACGAAAACATTTAAAATACAGGACTTCCCATGAAATTTTAACTTCAGGTCCAGAGAATAGCCTAGAATTTTCTTCTAGCAATTCTGTATTTTAAAATATCATATACTGTTCCTCTTTTAAAACTGGGTTTATGATTAATTCTGCATTGGAAAGAGAGGATATAAAGCAAAGAGCATACTATATGTAACATTTACTAAAAAAAAAAAAAAAAAAAAAAAAAACAAAACCAAACCAGAACAGGAGGGAAAGCACAAGCACTAGTATATAAACTCATACAATTACTTCTGAAACAAACTTTGGTTGCTTTCATGTGTACCTAGGGACCTGCATAGAGGGGGATGTTGCATTTGGAAGTAGGAAAAGGTTATAATGCTTTTCATTTCTTAAATTTCTGAAACAAAGGCAATCTGTTCTTCTCAGGGAAAAGATGTGTCTCCATGCCTGTTTTTAGTCAATAAGATGTAAAATATTCCTCACAACTATCAAAAAAATTTTCAGTATTTTGGTACCTTATTTTTTCTTTAGGGCTTTTTCTTTGTAGCATAATGAATCTTGAATAAGTTTTTTGTAGAAAAAAAGTCATACTAAATGTGCATGAAAAATGAAGGACTAGCAGCACTTTGAATAGGACAATTTATATAATCAAACCCTGTAAAACTTTGTTGCATTCTCGTGTGTTAATATACCTGTTTTTTTACTTAAAATATATATATATTTCTAGCTCCATCATAAAGAAAAGTTTTTAAACAGTGTATGGTTTGTGACAGATAATTATCATTTGTACTTTTCTGCATTATTGTCCAGTGGATCTGTGAAAAATTTAATGACCACTGGATTTGGTATAAAAAAACTAGTTTGTTGGGGAGTTAAAGCAATAAAGATTTACAAATAATGTGGGAAAAAAATAAAAAGCAGACCATTTCAAACACTGAGGTATATAATATGAACATTTTTAAACAAAAAGTTTCCATTTTGAAAATTTTGATATATTTCCTCTTGAAATTTTAAAACAAAATTTTTAGGTTTACATCTATTAATTATGTTTCATTATGTATAAAGCCAACATAAATTAAAGAAAATCATGTTAAAAACTTGGAACACCATATGGATTAAAAGAAACAGATTAGGATGATTGGAAACAATAAATATTTCTTTCTAAATCAATGTTCAATATTTGAAATACTAAGTTTTCATTCATGTTGAATCCATTTCTCCTCTGTTTCTTATATCTGAATGAGAAAATCTTGTCTATTTTGGGGTCCTAATCATGGACAAACTTGTCATGCATTGCACTGCAGAAACAAAAAATAAAAACAATGCCACTGACCATGCAAATGGTAAAAAGCAAAGGGAGCAATCAGAGTAAAGAAATGAATACATGATTAGAGATTTATTTTATTGGAATATGAATAATGTTTAAATTGTAATTCATAAGGAGCTGTCATCAAAAGGACTAGAAGAACTTTATGCAATAACATCCTAAGGGGATCTAAAAATAACTATAGTAGAATTTGGAGAGAAATTGGTCTGTTATGTCTCTTTCGATAATCTGTTACTAACCAAAAGTTTCAGTTATTATCAGAATGAAAAAAAAAAATGTACCATTTTTTTTATGGCAGGAAGGGAAATGCTAGCACAATGCAGAAAAAGCTGCAGCTGGAGCCCTCATCAGAAAGTGTTTTGAGCAGGTGGCATCAAGGCACTGGTTGGAGGAGTCTGTGAAGTCTCTGAAGAACACATGTGCGTGTTGTGGACAGACCAGAGCTGGTTGCAAATGGCCAGTACAGATGACAAGGAAATGCTGTCAGCAAAAGGAGAAAAATAACTGTTATGAAACAAAGGACTGACAGTGAAGCACAAAAACAAAGCCTTGGACTGGTCTGGCAAGTTACTATTTGCACAGCAGTGCAAAGCAAAACTGCAGCCTGAACTCACATAAAGACTATCTGGGAATGGAGCATACAGCAAGTACTGAACAAAAATAACAATCCAAAAAAAGCAAAAGAATAATTTTTCCTTTGCCATTTTGAAACTAAGAGCAGCATTTCTTTCATGCGATGTTCATGAAATCAGTGACAGAAGTGCAAAAAAAAGGAAATTTCCCCTGAAAATGCGTATTTTTAATAAAAGGTAAAGTTACTGGTTGGATTTTCTTTGGGTCCAATTTGGAAAAACATTGAATTACTGTAGGAGACTGTGTAGGACTTTGTCTCAACATTGCTGCTGCACCACTACCACTTCCTGGCCTCAGCATCCCGTTGATGCGACAGAGTACGCCTTGAAGTTGACGGATAGTCCCCGAAGAAACCACGACGTCTGCCCGAAGAGAAAATAACAAGAACCTGCGCATGAGCCTGGGCGGGAGGAAATCGAGGTGAGGAAGATGTGCAGAGGCTGAAGGCACCGTGGGCCGATCCTCGCCAGCGAGACCACCATGAACACCTGGGCATACGCGCATGGGGGTCCATGGGGCGGCACAGATTACAATGAGCTCCATGGAAATGGGCAGACTTTTCCGGGAAATCATGGGGACTGAGGCGATAAAAGGATTGCATACTCTGTACTTGTTGTTGCGTGTGTTGTTGTGTGTTGTTGGGTGTGTGCAGGGTGTGTGGTGCATGTGTGTGTGTGTTAGTGCGTGCGTGTGTGCGCATGCGGGCTCCCAAAACATCTCTCTTGTGGACTTCGGTGAAGCTTGGAGCTTGGACCATCATCGATTGCACCGAGACTGAGCCAACGGGACATCACGGGCTCGTGGTGGTGGTGATTAATCTCGCCGTATCTCTACCGCTTTCTAGCTTAAGGATTCTGACTTTCCTCTCCTTTTCTCCCTGTCCTATCACTTTTATCGGTCGCTTGTTTAATAAAGATCACAAGGTTGTCCGGCATCTGACTTCGTTTGTGTCTTAATCTCGCTCTTGGGATTGTTTAAGAACCCTCCCTGATATCAGATCGGAACATCCCCCATATTGGATCAGGACAATTACCACATGAAAAAATCCTCCACTGTGTGGAATTTGCACTCTGCTCTCCATTAGTGGTACTTTATTGTTGTGGAAGCTCCTAAACCAATAGACAGTAAAAAAAATGCAAAATTTATTTTTATACACAGTTAATCAACACTTCACAAACATACAAACATCAAGTTCAAATGTCCTTAAGAGTTGAACAGACTATCACCACACAAACTTCTGGGGTTTAACAATAACCCAAAACACTAGCCAGGGGTTTAACGACAACCCAAAACGCTCAATCACTCACCTAATAGAAGATAAGGACTCTCAACCTCAAGGAACATCTTAGGACAACGTCCCAACCCATAGGAAACTTGAGGAGTTTCCTCAGGCAGCATCCCAACCCAAGGGGAGAGTCCTTACCTGCAGCACACTGCTCCAGTCAGGACTAGTTCCAAATGGCTCCCACTAGGGACTTCATTTATACCCAAGCCGAATCTGACCTGTGGTCAATACCAGCCCCTATTGGCTGAGGACCCCAACTCCCATAAACACCTGAGAACAAGGGCACAGGAAAGGTTCAACAGCCAGGAAGCCACATTTTCATCGAGCGGGTGCACCTGCCGCAATCATCTAGCTGAGAACCAGTGACTCCATGCCACAGTTACTTGGCTTGTTTAACTCAGGGTCATAGGCAAGTATGCACAGAGGAAATATTTGAGGTTGTTTTGTTCTGGGTTTTTTTTTTGAGTTCTGCGGAAATCAGGCTGGTTTGGGTTTGGATTTGGCTGAAGTTTTCAAAGAAGCATAAGGAAGGAGGAATCTAATCTCATTGAGTTTCTCCATATATTTATTGAAAAACTTTATACTTAACAGAGTCTATGTATGCAACTTCTTTAAGTATAAAGTTTTTCAATTAAGTTGAATGTTAACAAGGTTTGCTGCTGACGGATCTACCTGTACTGGTTGGGCCTGGATACATTTTCCTGATGTTTATAATATACTCAGATTACTCAGCATTTCACCTTTCATTTTTTTGTAAAACAAATATATGCCAGGCCTTAGTCAGTGTGAAATGAAATGTTGAGAAATTAAATTAATGTGAACTGAATGTAAACTCAGGCAGAAATGTGCAGATGGATTGATTCACTAAGGTGTGAACTGTCTCACTGTTCTTTGGAGTGCCAGTTGTGAAGCTGGAAGACAATTTTTTTAATGTCCCATTCCACTCCCTGAAGACACCAAAGGGATAAAAATAGAGAGGAAAGAACAGAGCATGCATAAAAACAATAACAGAGGTCAGAAAAAACAACAGAATAAGAAAGAAACTGAATTGTACCTGGACTTACATTACATGTGCTGCAGGTAATGACAATGAATTATTAAAGAGAATATGAAGGTTATTTATTATATAAGGTATTTATATTCTTTCCAATATAAGTTGGTATCATCTGACAAGGTCAGTGTGAACTCTGTTCATGAGAAAGCTATGCAATCCTGTTAATAGTTTGTAATTCAAGGTAGGATTCAGCCCTTTCAACAAATATGTTTGCTTGTGGAATAAAATTAAGTTGAATGAAACGTAGAAACTTCCAGAAGACATTTTCCGTTTCCCTGATTTCATTGGATTTATTCTGACCTCTTTAGCAGTATGAGAAGGGCAGTATGCCAAGACTGAAGGTCTTGGTCAACCACCTGAAAATGGTAAAAGTATTTTCATCTTTACAATAGTTTTCTTAGATGAAAACTCAAGCTTTCCTTCTGCTACACTCTTTGGAAGTTGCCCTTTTGGAAAAGCCAGTGAAGCCCAGCTGCTGCCCACTGTGGCTTTCATTTCTTTCCTTTCTGATGTCAGCACAGCAGAGTCAAAGGATCATTCTCCATCACTGTAGTCTGTTTTAGTAGACAATGACAAAGTTTTCTTTTGAAAAGGCAGATGAGGTGGAGCACATTATGGATCCCAGCAGAAATCTGATCTGGGTGCTGGCTCTATTCTATATGTTAGTATTTATACTGACAATGGTAACTGATATTTCAACTGTGTTTTGATGAAAACCAACACAACTGTTTTAATCTACATCAGTATATTTGCTGTCTCACTACAAGTAAAAGAAAATAAAAGAGGGTTATATTCTCTGTCTCTATCATCTGCACATGGTGATCAGTAGTGGAGTCTATCATATAAAGAGAATGATGATTAACAAATATTCTGTTAGCAATGGAAGCACAAAAAAAGTATGAAAAATCTCACTACCCAGTATGCTCTTACTCGAGTCACTTCTGTTGTTACATCTGTCATAGCATTCCTAATTTCATTACTTCAGTGTACTTTAAAATTAGGGACCATTATATGTAGGATTTACTGAAATGCAAATACATTTGAGGTTTTCAGGTAGGCTCTTCCCTATACTGAAGCAATATCTATTATCTGTACCTTGGAAGAAAAGGTTGAAAGAAAGGAAGTAAAAAGCACTACAACAGTGACACAACCACTGAAGAGGAAAAGAAAGAAGATGGAAGCAGTATTAGTTAGAAAATAGATACCAGAAAGCATTCAAAACCCATGAAAAATCTTAATTTAAAAATTGTCTTCCTTGTCACTAAACAATGTCATTAACATGAAAACTGTGGAAGATTTCATTGCTTTTTCAACATCCTCTGTATTTCACTGACTATTCAAAAAGGCTGTGTTGGTCTGTCTTTCAGGGTTCAGAAAGATAACAGTTTGCAAATGGAATAAAATTACACCTATTTTCACTGCAATCCAAACTTAGATTTTCAGTCAGAAATTCAGATATAGAAAGTGGTGCTACTCTAATCCCTCTTGCCAAAAGATTTTGGCTATATATATGGACACATGGTTAGAGCAGCCCTGCAGAATGGGATCTGGGGCGGGCTCATTATGAATGAGCAGTGTGCCCTAGCAGCCAAGCGGGCAAACTTTTGCATCAAATACAGAATAACCAACTGTATTTAGTGAAGGTGTGGCCTCACCTTGAGTGTTGTGTGGGCCCCACAATTTAAAACCAATGTTAACGTATTTGAATGCAATAGTATGGACATGCATGGAAGGCATGTCCTCGAAAGCTAAGGACACTGGGTTTTTCTAGTTTGGAGAAAAGGAACCTGAGGGGTGACCTCATTGCTCTCTACAGCTTCCTGAGGAAGTGGAGAAGGAGATGCTGATCTCTTCTCCCTGGAATCCAGTGACAGGATGCCTGGAAATGGCTCAAAGCTGTGTCAGGGGAGAACATTAGGGAACATTTCTTTACTGAGAGAGTGAAAAAAAACTGGAACAAGCTTTCTAGAGAGGTGGTCAGTGGCCAATGGGACAATGTCCTTAATAACATGCTTTAACTTTTTTTCAGCCCTGAAGTTGTCACTGTGTGATTGTAGGTCCTTTTCAGCTGGAACTCCTCTCCTCACTTGGACTCCCCTCCCCTTTCCTCCTGTCCCTAGAATAAAAGCCTAATTTCTTTATATATAACAGTATGTATTTTAATTGTTCTTCTCCAGCTTAATTATTTTCAGTCCTATTTTATTTCCTTAACTTTTTTTTTTTTTTTTTAATCTATTAAAAAAAAAAAAAAACATTAAGGTCACTGTATTATTTGGGGATATTAAACATTATTTATTTTAATAACTACTTTAAAATATATGCTTTAAGAGTTATGAATTCTCATGTGGCACTACTTTAGATCCAGATCCTGTACTGTAAAGGAAATTTTTGTAGAACTCCTTAGAGTTTTGACTCTTTTATTAGTGAGATTTAGATAGCTAGTGTACAGAAATAATATTTTCAAAATACCTATTTAAAGCTCTGTTCCTGATGCTTAAAATGTCTGTTAATAATATTTTTAATTAATATTAAAAAGCTTTTGCTTAAGCTCTTTAGTTAGCCAAGCTCCACACATATGGCAAGCAATGTTTCCCAGTCTTGATTCAGAAATGAAAGAAATTGGCATGTCTGTGTGTAATATCTACTTATAATGAGGTTTGATATGAAACAGTGATATGTGTACACCCACATACACAGGAACAAAATCTGTTAAAACTACACAGACTTTCAGACCTCTTGATAATCTTTCATTGTTTGGTTTCCTATGGCACATATGAGAGTCTCTAAAATGCCAAATACTGCTAATTCAGTCTGATCACAGTATGAGGTATTTTGCTTTGCTTGCATGACAAGATATTACTGCAACACAGTGAGATGACCAGTCTCATATTAGAACAGCCTAGGAGGTGTCTGAGCAACTTTAACAAGAAGTGGAAACAACTCAACATCATTTTCACTGAAAGAATTTGAATTCACTGTCTCTGCTGGAAGTTGGTGGTTTATATACATACCAGATTATGGTCGATATGACCCCACCCTAATGTCACTGAATTAATGAAAAATTCACATGGAGCTTAAATATTTATTAGAGGTCTTTAACAATTTAAAAAGGATTGTCTTCAAATAACACTTGATTAAGCATTTTTTTTGCCAATTGGCAAGGTTAACACAAAGGACAGACACCAAGTTAAAGAAATAGGCGTATTTTACTTTAGTTTAAAGCAGCAGAAAGAATAAGCAAGGTAATGCTTCTAGTCATTACTACATAAGGCTAGCTATAGTGATTAAGAAAGATACATCACCAATTGCCCTCATACTTTACCATGACCCCGACTCGTGCATCAGCTGGGGAGCCCCGTCACAGCGAAGGATCGGAGAGCCTTTCCCAGCAATTGGGAAGTCCTATGCAGGGCGTCCACTCATAGGTGAGGTCTCCGTCTGTGCTGTGAGAGGGTCTGGCTTTTATACAGTTTTTACAAACAAAACTATAAATCAATATGACAAAATGCACAGGAGATATCTGGTAGATTGACTTTCCTCACTCAGGCACATCCGGATCTGGCCAGGATCCGGACATGTCTGAGGAGTTCCTGTTTTTCTTTACGTTTGAGATTTATAGTTCCTTCCTGTTGTTTACTTGTAGTTTTCAGGGGTTGTTCCCATGGTGGCATTTCATGCTAATAAGATGCTGGTTGCTGATCAGGGCATTCACTCAGAAGCTGACTTTGGTTTGAGCCCTGTGATTTAAACCTTTTTATTTCAGCATTCAAACTATATTTTGTTAATCTTCTGCAAAGATATGCCCTGTATTTTGAGTGATATACCTGAAAACAAAAGGATAGCCTCAGGACATATGCATTTTTTCTCATTTGTCTAATGGTCTGTTAAGAAAATAATGTACATACGTGCTTCTATTTGCTGACTATTATAAAAATTGTAATAAAATCATAAATCACACTAGAATACAAGAAAGTAGTTAGCAAAATGTAAATCAGTTTCCATGTCCTGTTATTCTTAAAGGACATACATTAAAACAAAGCTTTCTGAAATATACCTACCTACTAACATAAGCAGTGCTGATGAAGCAATAGAAGGAAAAACCACAATTATTTGAGTAATTTATGTTTTATTAAGAAATCTGAGTGTGTTTTCCTGCTTGATCACCTACACAAACCAAACAAGAGAGATGACTGTTATAGGAGATTCTCCCTTAAAACCCCATTGTAGATCACAAGATATCTAGAATGAACAGAAATCGGGCCGAAATTGTTAATGTTTTTCAAGCAATTTACTTCCCTTACTGTCTACTGGAAGAGCCACAAAATGGTGGCTATTTCTGACAATTATCTTGATTTACTTATAAATTCGAAGCCTATTGAACTGATATATGAGCACTGTGAAGCTGAAAATCTTTGTGCTACTTCAGTTCTTTAACATGGCTTAGGTTAAGAGAAGTTTTCACCTTTCAAGAACTAACTGAACAGTACAGAATTTAAAAATGTAAATAAATAAATCAAACATATGAAGGAGAAGAGATGCAGATTTAGAGATATTTAGAGTGTTCACTTACAAATCATTTGGATTAGAAGTAGTTTGAATGACAGTATCAGCAGTTCCAAAAAGCCAAACCTAACTGTTTTATTGCAACCAGCTTTAGTAATGATGAATACCTGGAAAAATTTCTCAGACAAGAAAGTAAACTGAGAAAGATGAAAAACCTTTCCATAGCACACAGAAGGCTCTAATCTTCCAGGTCTTGAACAAGGCACCCATATGTGCTGCTATGGTACCTAGCACAGGCAAACAAAGTGGTCCTTGAGATGATGTATGAGCACTCAAAAGAGAAAGATGTATTGAGTAATAAAAGCACTAGTCAGTTCCGCTGTTTTTAGTTGCACTGATTTTATTACTATTTTCGAATATACATTAAATCCTTGTTATTACCTTCATAGTTAGACCAGAAAAAAGATGCAAGTATCATTCTTTCTAGATTTAATTCTGAATTAGAGATCCTCTGGAATGTGTACTTGAAAACTTCTTACAATTGTTCACATTTCATTTAAAATAAATAATTCACATAATTTAAATTTTACATTTTGCATTAACATCTATTTGTACAAATCATGAAACAGGCTGTCCTGGATTGAATGAGTGGTGGGGGGTTTTTTGATGGCAGGAGAGAGGACTATAAGGGCTGCCCCCTGTGAGAAGTTTCTCGAAGCTCCCCCAGCTCCAAGTGAACACCACCTCTGATTGAAATCTGAGACAATCAGCTGCACCTCTGCAATAACGTATTTAAGAAGGGACGTGGTGACATGCAGTCGGACTTGTGAGGAGGAGTTGCTGCAGCTGCATGGACACCAAGGTCAGTGGAGGAATGGAGGAAGAAAGGAGGGGGGGAGGTGTGCCAGAGCAGAGATTCCCCTGTATCCTGTGGTGAGACGTCAGGGTGCCCCCCCCCCCAAGCCACCCATGAAGATTTACAGTGGAACAGACATTGATTTATGGCCTGTGGTTTCTGCCTGGCCGGGGTCTTGTGGGAGAAGGTATCCCTGCTGCTGCAATTCAACGATGGGAAGATTTCAGCATGCGGGGGTGTCCCAAGCCAGAACAGCTCGGGGAGGGCTGCGGCTGTGGGAGGGACTCCAGTCAGAGAAAGTTAGTGACCCATGACAGAGCAGTGTGGGGAACTCTGCGGCCTGTGTGAGGGACTGAAGTCAGAGAAAGTTTGTGGAGGACTGTCTCCTGTGAGAGGGGGACCACGATGGAGCAGGGGGAACAAGTTCCAGAAGCTCCCTCCACCGAAGATGGAGAAAGCAGAAGCACTGGCTGCACCTCCCATTCCCTGCCCCTGTGCTGCTGGGAGGAGGAGATAAAGATATTGGGAGCAGAGCTAAGCCTGGGAAGAAGGGAGCGGTGGGGAGAAGGTGTTCTCAAGATGTGGCAATGCTTCTCACTGTCCTACTCTGTTAAGTGTTGTTAGTGTCTGTAATGTATGTTCTTTTTTTCTTCCCCTAATGAGTCTGCCTTTTGCTCATGCCTGTAAAGGGTGATTTTTTTTCCCCATCCCATTCCTATCTCATACCACAAGCCTGGTTCTCTGTCCCTTCTTATTGCCAGAAGAGAAGGGAGAGAGAGTGGCTGCATGGTGTTTGGTTGCTGACCAGTCTCAAACCACATCACAGGAGATGTAACAGCCTCCCCCCACTCATTCCAATATAATGGGTGAATGTTTTTAGCAGTACAGAAGACCCCAAGGGAATATTAATTGAAAAAAATATTTTCAGTAGACTGAAGAATTCACCTCTCATTGAGTTATTTTTCACAACATTTACTCTTACAAATGTGGTCTATGAGGTAATATTCAAAGTGAATTCTGGGGTCAGGTTCCTGTATACCTCTGTGCAAACCTCAAACATGTTTAGTATGAAGAATAAAATTTTTCATTCATATCTAACAGATTGTAATATCTCTCCTATAGAATTTATATATATATATATAATTACATTTAGTTTGCATTATATTACAAATTCACCTCTTGTGGATAATTTCCCATCTATTCCATTTTCATTGAAAGCATTGGCTTGTTAAGATAACAGCATGATTGAGTGAATTTGAAAGTTAATAAAGCAGAAGTGAATGTGCAGTGAATGTGCAGCCAATCACAGCTCCTCTGATTGTGCATATGTAGCCAATCAGAAATGTAATTAGAAACACAGAAAACGAGGAAAGCTTTTTATAAGACATACTGATAGTATATAGTTACAGTAAGTGGTTGGGTTGGGATTTTTTTTTTTTTTTTTTTTTTGTAACAGAATATTATTGGCATGAAATAAATGAGTCAGAAAGTAGTTATGTAAATACAGTATTGACTAATTTCTACATTATCTGTTTAATTAAAAACAAAAGACAAAACCAATTCACCATCTTATTTAATAATACCATGCATTGATGAATTAACCCAGGAAGATAAAGAAACAGGGGGAAAAAATACCAGAAATGTGGGAATGCTTTAGGAATATAAATATCTCCTGTTTTTATGGAACTGTAACTTGTGTACCAGTACTCAAAGGATTGCATGCACACCAGACATTGTCTTCCACTAACACTTGATTAAAATGTAGAGTCTCTGTTGATGTAAATAAATGTTTTAATCAATCTTAAGGACAGTGAACTTACAGAAAATTATAACTCCTTCCAGATTTTTCCTTTACTTCACTGCAGCTGATAAGGTAGATTCAACTCTTTGCCCTTCCTTTCCTTCATGTTTCCTTCATCAAAACTCTTTCTTTCAAAATAATTTGAGGCACTGCGTGGAAATGGAGAAAAAGAGGAGAGGATAAGGATAAACTAAGTGCATAAATCAGTAGTGTGCACAGATTGATGGTCTGAATCTAGTTAATTCTTGAATGATAAACCTTGTACAGCCTAGTTATTGTCATCCGGAAAATTTCCTTTTTGGTCTCTGAAGCAATGATTTCATGGAACAATTACTAGTAGCTTTGCAGATCAACTAGTGGAAGGAATTATGTGAGTAAATCACACAGAGAAAACCAGAAACATTTGTGGTACAAACATCCAAACTGGGCTAGAGTTTGGTGTTACAGGAAAAGCAGAGATGACAAGGATAATATGCTACATGTTACAAGAGCATAAAAACAATGTGAAAAACCTGAAGTACCGGAGCACAAAGTATTAAGTTGCTGAACTTGACAAGATGGTGGAGGAAACTAAAGTAATTATCCAATCCAGTCAATGGAATGGACAAGGTACATGATCTTGACAACCATTAATTAAATAGGTGTGTCATTAAAAAAGAGATAATCTGATGTGGGTTTTGTTTAGCTTGTTGGTGCACTTAAATTTTGTTCAGCGTAAGTTGTAAAAGAAAATGCAAGCAGTTTTAAATGTATGGTTTTAGAATGTACATCAGTTCCATTATCATACATAAAATGTCACACACTAAGTTGGGGATATTTAAAACTGTTTTTATGCATTACAGTTTGTGTATTTGGTATCATATGATTCACACAGTTATTTCAGAACATATATTTTGTTATTACAAATCAGCACTCTCCCCTCTCAAAAACTCAAATACAAATCAGCTTTCTACCTTCAGGACCATTTAGTATACAGAATAAGCACGGTTCAAATATTTATGCAATTGAAATTTATGTATTTGAAATATGATGGAAAAATTAATTTATATTTAGTTTGCTTTTTTCTGGTGTTCTCTAAGTTTATCTTCTTGCTGTTATATGTCAGACAGTTACATTCTCTGAAGTCAATGGACCTGATCCTAAGCTAATGGTGTAATTCTCATTTAACCAGTGGGATCTGTTTAAAGTCAAATGGGAGCATAATGCAAATTTCTGACAGCAGAATGTGGGCTTTAATTATCTCAAGAATGTTAAGTTTTAGCACATGTAATGCCTCCCCACCTCACTCCCTGGGGTGTGTTTTAGTGCACTTAGAAGTATTATGTCACCTTTTAATTCAGGAACAATTCTCTTAATTCAGGAGTAAAGTTTTTAGCAACTGTTCAGATTGGTCCATGAAAAAGAGATATTAACTCTTGTAGACTGATGTAGTTCTTGACCTCAGGCAGGAGTGCTAAGAGAAACAGTAAACTGGATTTAGAGAAAAAAACTGGAGCAGCAGAACTCAATGGGAGGTCCTTGTAATTACTGACCAGATTGCCATCTGCAGCCAGAGGTTTTTCACTAAACACCATTCATGGTCATTTGTTCATGTCCAGCCATTCTCTTAGTGCAGTCTTCTCTACTGTCAGGGATAAACAGGAAGGAAACAGGCCAGGAAAGTAGCTTCTGGGTTCTGGAAAAAGAGATTTGGCTCCCCACTGGTAACGAACAGGAATTAATATCTGTCTTGCAGAAGATCGTTCCTATGTGAGAACACACATACAAGATGAGACAACTAAAACATATATGACTGGGGCAAGCCTCTAGTTTACAGCTCCATTAATGTCAGGGGAGAAGGTGCCTACTGATTCATAGAAGTATCTGGGAATTATCTACTTTTCAGTGGGGAAGTAGATCCATGGGTAAGGGACTAGTCTGTTTTGGTTTGTTTGTTTGTTTGTTTGTTTTTTTCCCATATTCTTCCTGTGCCGTTGAGAGTTTGTGGGAGGCTCCCCTGTTACTAGCCGATAAGGACACTGTAGCTTGGGGTGGCTGCTGACAGGATGTGTAAATCTTATCCTGTATATTGAAGCTGAATGTAAGAGTTCACATTGAAGGATTAGTGGGTGTGCATTTTTCACTGTTTTTTTTTCTCACAGAGTTTAACACAAGTCTCACATATGATGATGGTGTTGACAGCATTTGGAAGAACTCATTTACATTCAACTTTAATACGTTACCCTAATGGTGATGTTAGTTGGCTACTCATCGTCAGGGAGTTGTGGTGAGTATGGCCCTAAACTAGTGAGAGGACAACTGCATAAATTTGTAGTTTCTTCCAGACATCTGTGAATGTGCTGAAGAAGTCCTCCGGGTAGAAATGCTGACACTAGTTCACTTGGAATGACTCTTTAAAGAAAAGAAGCACATATGAGAAAGATGAGGTTATTCTGCTTTTTTTGTAATTGGTATGGGCTCAGGGCTGGAATACTTGCAGTGCGCAAAGTGATTGAAAAGCTATTTGTCTTCAAGGGAAGATAACCACAGTCCATAATGCAGCATTATTAAATAGTTATGAGACACATTTCAGCCTTAAGCATAGGAGTAATCTGTTCAGTTTATAATAGGACTTTCCGCAAAGCATCTCACTTGCATGCCTCCAGTTCATCTGCTGTACCCCCCACATACCACTATATGTAGCATAAGTGTAGAGTAATTTCTTCACTTGCCTGTCATTTTAGGATCGTTAAAACTACAGTAAGAACAAGTTGACAATAGTGGTGACCTCAGCTACTCAGCTCAAGATTAAAAAAAATAATTAGCTGAAGGATAGGAACAAGTATTTTAAACAAAACCAGAAAGAATTTAAAGTATGTATGCATCATTTAAGAAGTATACTGCTGGGTTATAAAAAAAGGAAGTATGAATTATATACATATTTACATGTTGTTACATGCATTTTATTGGAATGTTTGGAGCTAAATTACACAAGGTTAAATGAAATAACTCAGTTATGGGAAAAATTAGCCCAGCAAAATCACTCCTTGACCAGAAAATATTGCTGTAGTGTTTTATGGCTTCCAGATAGGGAAGGAATGTTCATGCAATTGAATCCCCTGGGAAAACATGGGAGAAGAAGTTTTCCAAAAGAAATCCCATAAGATAAAGCTATAACACCCAACAGGCAGGCTTGTGAGTCTTGGACAAAAAATGATCAAATGTGGACAATGAGGCACCTATGCATACAAAAGACAGAGAAGCCAATCCATGTCAACAGTACCAGAGAGAGGTTTCAAATTAGCTTTAATTCTGATGGAGATAGAAAGACACAAGAAATCCTAGAGGATATTCAAATTATTCTGGCTCCCACCATGACTTGAAAGTAAAAGTTTTAAGGCCTTTCACCAACTCAGACACTTCAATATTCCTCCATTCTCACATCAAATAGTTTTACTATCTGACTAGTCCAGAACCTTACTGTCTTCTGTGTCTGGAAATTCTGTAAGCAAAGTTTTCATAAAACCCACAATATATGTTCATGGAAAAGTCATCTGGCTGTTATTTTTACTTACTTCTTCAATACTGGAGATGGTTTCCTGAATAATCTTAAACATATTTCTGCAGTGTTGATGTTAAAGCTTTGAAAAGCATTCTTGGGTTTAGACTATTCTGCTTGTTTTATAGGCTTTTTAAAGGAAAAAAAAAAAAAAAAAAAAAAGAGAAAGGTTGTGATGTTCATTTATTTGAAAGAAAAACAACAATAAAAAAATGTTCAGAAATTCACATTCATGTATGTTAATATATTTATACATTATTACGTTTTCCACCTAGAAATGACAGTTTCACAATAAGGGATGATCATATTTATAGAACTCTAAATCCAGGATCTAAATCCATGGGACAGATCTTGATAAGAAGGAAGCAGTTTATAAAGAGCTTTCAAACTCTGTTCTGCTGAGATGGCAAATGCTGATATGGCATGCATAAAATAGTTGTGCCAAGCATCATTGCCCACAGAACTCACTTTAAAAGATTATAAATTATAAGATATTAATTAATTAAGGTTTTAATTAATTCCCTGTGATTTTTTGGTTTTTATTTTTCTACAAGTCTGTTGTTGAAAGATGGCAGTAAATGGAGTAATTTTGTTTTTTTTCAGGGCCAAACTTAGTGACGAGAAAAATATAACATTCCCTAAATTCAGAATAATCATTCTCAGTTGTGTCAAAGTAGCTTTTATGATTACTAAAAAGCATAGGATCTGTGCTGTCAAGGAAAATAAATCCTGCATAAAAAAGCCAATAGAGACAAAATGCTTTATTTTGGTCTGATTAAGCAGGTATCTGCATAGCTGTAGCACTGGCAGGAGGTAAGGAAGAAGATGGAAAGCTCTATATAAACTGCTCTTTCTTGTAATTTTGCCAGTCATTTTGTCCAGTTGAAGAAAGTGAGAACAGCTGGTTGCAAAGTGAATAAACCTTTGTTGAAGGAAGCATACTTTACATCTAATTATTACACAAGTTTGACTGAGAAAGTGGGAATCAGGAAGTGATAACTTCCTGGTTTTGCACATGACCCTCTGTCCCAGAATTTATCTCTGTTTTGAGCCCAGTTCCTTCCCTTCTGACTATTATGACTCCTCGAAGCTGATATAACATTTGTGTAAAAGAAGTGAGCATCTCATTGCTGTGCAAATTTCTTATTATGGCACTCATGGTTAGTGGCTGATAAATGCTGCATGATGTAATAAAGGGACCTGATTTATAAAGGGACCAAAGAAAATGCACTTGTCAGATGTACCAAGCCTTGAAAGAATAATACAGACAGATTGCTACTCTGGCAATATGATGGAGTTCCCAATCTCAGGAAAAAATTAAGAAACAAACATTGTGTCCTATAGAATTCATACATTTATTTCCATAGATGATCTACAGTTTCAGATCTTTGCTTATACACATTCACTATTTTGTTGTTTTTTTTCTATTCATCAACCATTAGAGAACTTTCAATATACATGTGTCAAGGATCTGAGAAATTAATTGAAAGTGCAGATGAATATAAGTTTTGTTATTGTATTTAAAAACAATATGTTAAATTAAATAGAGGCAACTTTACATAAAATACTGTATAGCTAGCCCAAGTCTGAATGAAAAATTGCCTTACATCTAACCAGTAAAGTGGATTTGTAGCAGCATTGATGTCTAGAACTTTGGTACTGTATATAAATTAAAATGAAATGAAAATTTTTCAAGCAAAGTTTAAAGGAAAAAGTAAAACATGCACAATACATGTTGAATAGATTGAATGTTGTTTTATAAACGAATTTGATTGCTCTTACTCGTCTTATATATTCTTAGATAGTCTTCCTCTTCTGCCTTACCTCTTCATTACTGACTTTCTTTTTGTATTCAGCTTCAGAGAACTTTTCTGAGACTAAATCAATATCTGTGTACAATTTCTGCTGATCCTTCTTTTCCTGTAGAAAACTCTTTAAGAAATTGACGTAAATTCTCTTACTTGTGAATGTGATCAACATTGGTTACTCTCACAGATATCTCATAGTTTATCATGAGAAAGTTCTGTCCAACTCAGGTGCAAAGAGTACATTGCTCTGGACATCATTCTGTAACATTGTATTTGTACCTCATACTTTTGAGCCAGCTGTTGTATTTCAGCACTGATGTCTTTCAAAAAGTTTCTGAAAGGATGTGAAATTCTTATGTTTACATTTTGGAAGGATGTGAAAAACACATCTGAATTTTTCAGGTTAATTGTTCTTCTAGTAGAATTCATAATACTTCTATGTAAGAATATGAATATTGTCTATCGTTCCTCATTAGATTTCAGTTTGGCAGCATATATTATACTTCGCTAAACTTGAGAAGTGCTATTTTACATTTTCTGTATGTTCTGATTTACAAGTGGATCCATTTCAGTAGGTGGTAAGAATGAGCTGTACAGTATAATATATCATTAAGAAAATAATCCAGGTCTCATGGTTCTTTAATAAGAACTGTATAACGGTAATAATATGATGAATAAAATTAATAATGCAAAGACCAGCCTACACAGAGTCCTTACACTTCATATATTAAACATTTTATTATTTCTCTTAGACAGTGTAAGAATAGAAAATGTAAACTCATTGAAGAAAATGTCTGATATCCTTATATGAACATGAGAAATAATTTTCATAATGGGAAAATATAGGTAGGAATCACATCAATTACCTGATAAACCAAATGTCACCCAAAATTTTTTCTAAGAAAAGTTGCAAGTACTTATTTGTCCACAGTGAGATACGATGGCATGGAAATGAACTTGGATCTACCTCATTTAACTTTAAACATGTAATTGAGGTATAGAAATTGGCAGTGTAATTACCATAGATCCTTTCTAATATTACTTGAAAAGATTAGACTCCTCTGCAAAGAAAGAAGAATTTTGTGAAGCCTGTTTCCTGCAAGGGAAAATGGAGTGACAAACTCCCTAATGCAGGTATTTCAGCCATGTGTCTAAACATAGACAAGAGGAAATCTGGATTTTCGATGTGGAAAAATCTGAAAAATCTTCCCCAAATCTGTTATTTTATTTTCCTATGTCATCAGATTTTCAGCTTCAATAACTAGAGGTGAAAATATGTAATTTAAAAACTTAAACACAGAAATTTACTGAGGTCAGGAAATTTTAGGTCCATGTCAAATGCCATATTGACCACCTGCCACCAAGGAGTGAAACAGAAGTTTTCACTTCCATAGGGAAAGAAAAAGACATGCAAAGAAATGTTTGAATTATAAAAAAAAATAAATTACAGAGCTTGTTTTTAGAATTAAAAGAAGGCAAATGAAAAACAATATAGTAATGAAAAAAAAGACAATAAATATTATATATATGTATCATATTTATTATAGCAGAATCATAGTTACAAGTGCCAGCTCTTTTTTTACTAATATTTCAACCCTAATTAAGAAAAGTGTCACCTTCTTATCTTGAAAGAACACACTGTTGCTTTACTGGCCTGATCATCTTTGAATTTATAAGAATTTAAATGACAGGAAATGGAACTTAGAGAGCTTACACTAGAACAAATCACCAAATAGTCTGATATTTGAAAAATCTTGCTCTCTCATCCTTTCTCTTCACCCATCTTGATAACCTTATGTAGGAAGTAGTAGTAAAGCAATTTTGATTTACAGAAAAGGAACTTTTATTTCTAGATTGCTATCTATAAATGAAATGTGATAGACATTAATTGGAGATTTACAGGTTTGGGAATGCCAACATAGTAGGATAAAGCATGACTAATTACTTACTTTTGCTATAGGTGAGAAGTAAGCATTTCTAAATATAAGCTGAAATGGTTGTCTTTTTTCCAGATTTTAAAAAAAGTTAAAAAATACCTTTCAGATTTAAGAATCACATGTATTTTTATCTGTGAAACTAACTTATACTTGTAATGAATAAATATATTAAAAGAGGCACAAGAAGTGAATGTGCAGATATTAACTAGACTAATGAGTAATTGGTATTTGCTAGAATTTATGTTAAGTCTGATACACATTTCTAGAACACTCATAACATAATAGTTGAAAGCATCCAAATATATATATGCACAACCCACTGCTCTATGTTTGGACTGAATGACCATAAATGTGGGAGACATAATGCCTTAAATATAGACCCAAAGGAAAAATCTACTGTGGTCTGAAACACAGCTTTTTGCCTCATTTGAGGAATAAGTGACATGCATTATGAGAGGTTATTCTGAACTATTATATTATACATACTGATTATGTGGTAATTTTATGTTTTAAAATGATGTTAGTTTGTCCACATTTTATTCAGTTTAAAGTTGTTGTCTTATATTTCTCAGTTGCCTTTGTAAATGAACAACAGATAACAATGCATTATAGAAAATGATTAATGCATTGAAAACTTATACAGGTGAACTCACAGGCTTTTGTGTGTGTGTGTGTATGTATGTGTGTGCATGCAGAGCAAAATATGATGGTTTTTAACATGAAAACCCTTCTGCTTCAAAGCAATTACCAAAGACCCCAGAAAGCTAAGCATATCAGAAATATATTGGAAGACAGTCAGCTGGGATTTTTTCAATTAAATAATCACAGTATAGCAACTTTGACAAGAAAGTTTTTTCAAAGAAGAATTTTTGGTAAAATTCAAATGATAGAAAGATACACCAAAATATCCAGTAGCCAGCACAGCAGGTGTAAGAGAAATGGAAGAGTTGGGACTTGGCCATATGTAGCTCTATTCCCTTGCCATTAGCTGCAGAATCATCTCTTTCTGTCAGAATTACATTTTAGTCAGATAGTATCTGCTTAATCATCTTTTAAGAAGAATGGTTCCAAAGGAAAAAGAACAGGGAGGAAAAAAAAAAAAAAAAGTGAAATCCTGTCATGTTTGTGGGGGCAAGGTAACTACTAGAGATGCTATATTGAAAAAATCAAGTCTCTGAAAAAAAAAAAAAACAAACAAAAAAACAAGAAGCAAATATGTTACTCCTAGAGGATTAGCAATCCTGTGATATCATCTATGAAATGTTCTAAAACCTTTCTGATCTGTTCATGTAAAGATTTTTGAATCTTCTGCAAGTTTTATAGGGCTTTCTGTTTTCTACCCAGGTCTAGATGAAAATGTGATAATTTATACATTCCCATTGAACAACCATGAAATCTAATCAAGTCCCTGTTAAATTAATTAAAGCTCGCTGGGTGAGGTTCTCAGTCAGAACATACACGTGGCATTTGGGCTGATAAATACAGCAAAAGACATTCATTTTTTTGGCTGCCATTTCTGGTTTGAAATTTTGCTTCAAGTAGCTACAACAGTGTGGAAAATGGAAGCAAGAGAAAGAGGTTCCTGAGAGGAATTTGGGTTCCTGAGCAGGGTGCAGGGAAACAGATATATCTGCACAGAGTTCTGATGGAGCAACACACAGGTGCTTCTGGCTGCAGCAGTGCTCTGTCAATAGCTAGCACATGTGCAAGGAGTTAATGTGCAAGGATTTGCAAGCTTGTAATGCAGGACCAATAAAACTAAGTATTATTGTACTTTGCAAATGTCTTCTGATGTGCAGCTTTTTACATTTCCCCATTTCCACGTGCTTTAGTGGGTGCTATCACTTACCTGGACCTAAATGGAAAAATCTGTACTGCTGCCCCACTACAAATAGAAACACATGGTCTCAAAATTACAGAAGTTTTCAGTGCAGTTATGAGGTATATGCACATACATGTATATACATGGATGAGGAGACAACAGAGAGCATATGGGTCAGTATTAAAGAGAAGGTAGGGATAGGAGACATTGTAGTGGAGTGTCATCATTTGATCCTGGTCAGCAGCTGAACGCCACGCAGTCGCTCACCCACCTTCCCCCTACCTGGGAATGGGGAGGGAATCAGAGGGGCAAAGGGAGACTCGTGGGTTGAGTTAAAAACAGTTTAATAACAGTAACAGAATAATGTACTGACAGCAGTATCAGTGGGTAATGTACAATACAGCTGCTCACCACCCGCCGACCGACACCCGCCTGCTCCCGGCCGGCGATGCCCAACACAAAGGCCCCGCAGCCACACTCCCAGAAGTGAGAGCCACTCCCAGCCCACTCCTGCTTTTATATAGTGAGCGTAATGTCACATGACATGGGATATCAGCCAATCCGGGCCCAGCACTCCAGCTGTGCTCCCCCCACACCCACACATAGGCAAGGGCTCTTGGACCTGGAGAGATTCTGGAATCTCAGTGTGCTTCAGCACTCCTCCAGCTACCAAAACAAACATGAGCTCTATTCCAGCCCGAACCAGGACATGGAGGTTTGCTACAGGCAACCTGACCAGGAAGACTGAGTGAATGAGGCCTCTATAGACAGGAGCAACCTCATGTTCACAAGCCCTGGTCCTCATGGAGGACTTCAGCCACCCCAATATCAGTTGGAGGGAGAACACAACAGACCATAAGAAATCCAGGAGGTTCCTGAAATGCACTGAGGATAATTCCCTTCTCCAGGTGATAGAGGAGCCAACAGTGAGAGGTGCTATGATGGACCTTGATCTCATCAACAAGGAAGGACTGGTAGACAGTATGAAGCTCAAGTGCAGCCTTGGCTGCAGTGACCATGTAATGGTGGAGATCAAGATCCCTCAGGCAGAGAGCAGGGTGTACATGAAGCTCAATACCTTGGACTTCAGGAGAAGAGACATTGTCATCTTCAGGGATCTTCTTGGTAGAGTAGCATGGGATAAAGCCCTGGAGGGAAAAGGGACTCAGGAAATCTGGTTAATATTCAAGGATCATGTTCTGCAAATTCAAGAGCGATGCATCCCAACAAAGATGAAATCAGGTAAAAACACTAGAAGGCCTGCATGGATAAACAGAAAGCTCCTCAAAAAGCTTAGACACAGAAAGGAAGCCTAAAGAATGTGGATGAAGCAAGAACAGATAGGCTGAGAGGAATACAGAGAAATTGTCTGAGCAGCAAGGGATCAGTTAGGAAGGTCAAAGCCCTGATAGAATTGAATCTGGCCAGGGACATCAAGGGCAACAAGAAAAGTCTCTCTAGGTATGTCAGCAATAAAAGGAAGATTAGGAAAATGTGGGCCCTCTCTGGAAGAAAACAGGAGACCTGGTTACCTGGGATATGGAGAAGGCTGACATAATGGCTTTTTTGCCTCAGTCTTCACTGGCAAGTGCTCCAGCCACACCGACCAAGTTGCAGAAGGCAAAGGCAGGGACTGGGAGAATGAAGAACTGCGCACCATAGGAAAAGGTCAAGTTTGAGACCATCTAAGCAACCTGAAGGTGTACAAGTCCACAGGACCCGGTGAGATGCATCCATAGGTCCTGATGGAACTGGCAGACAAAGTGACTAAGCCGCTAGCCACCATATTTGAGAAGTTGTGGCAGTCTGGTGAAGGTCCCGCTGACTGGAAAAGGGGAAACTCGACCCCCATTTTTAAAAAGGGAGAAAAGGAAGACCTGGGGAACTACAAGCCAGTCAGTCTCACCCCTGTGCCCATCAAGCTGATGGAGTGGACCCTCCTGGAAACTATGCTAAGGCACGTGGAAAACAAGGAGGAGATTGGTGACAACCAGCAATTTTGCTCTCCACTAAGGGCAAATTGTGCCTCATTAATTTGGTGGCCTTCTACGATGGAGTGACGGCATTGGTGGATAAAGGAAGACCAACTGACATCACCTACCTGCACTTCCACAAAGCACTGGGTACTGTCTCAGACAACATCCTTGTCTCTAAAATAGAGAGACGTGGATTTGACGGATGGACCACTTGGTGGGTAAGGAATTGACTGAATGGTCACACTCAAAGAGTTGTGATCAACAGCTCCATGTCCTAGTGGAGAGCATGGACGAGTGATGTTCCTCAAGGATTGGTACTGGGACTAGTGATATTTGTCATCTTTGTTGGGGACATGAAGAGTGGGATCAAGTGAACCTCAGCAATTTTCCAATGACACCAAGCTGTGTGGTGCAGTCAACATGCTGGAAGGAAGGGATGACATCCAGAGGGACCTTGACAGGCTTGAGAAGTGGGCCCATTGAAACCTCATGAAGTGCAAGGTCCTGCACATGGGTTGGGGCAATCCCATGCACAAACACCTGCTGGGTGATGAATGAATGAATGGAGAGCAACACTGCAGAGAGGAAATTTGGGCTATTAGTGGTGAAAAACTGACTGACCTAGAAATGTGTGCTTGCAGCCCAGTAAGCCAACCATGTCCTGGGCTGCATCAAAAAAGCGTGGCCAGCAACTTGAGGGAGGTGATTCTCCCCTCCTACTCCGCTCTCGCGAGACCCCACCTGTGGTACTGTGTCTAGATCAGGAGCCCCCAACATAAGAAGGACATGGACCTGCTCAAGCAGGTCCAGAGGAGGCCACAAAGATGATCAGGGGGCTGGAGCACCTCCCTTGTGAGGAGACACTGAAAAATTTGGGGTTGTTCAGCCTGGAGAAGAGGAGGCTCCGGGAGACTTTAGATCAACTTGCCAGTACTACAGGAAAGATGGGGTGGGACTCTTTATGAGGGAGCATAGTGATAAGACAAAGGTTAATGGTTTTAAGCTGAAAGAGAGCAGATTTAGATTATCTATAAGGAATAAATTCTTTACAGTGAGGGTGGTGAGTCACTGGAACAGGTTTCCCTGTTGTGGATGCTTCCCCTCTGGAAGTGTTCAAGGCCAGGTTGGATGAGGCTTTGAGCAACCTGATCTAGTGGAATGTGTCCTTGCCCAAGGCAAGGGTATTGGAACTAAATGATCTTTAGAGTCCCTTCCAACCCCAACCATTCTATGATATACATCCATAAATATATATACTCTATTAACATATTAATCATTCTGTCTCTTTTGCCAAAATAGTTTTATTCTATTGTTTTTGCCTGGCGGAGATGGGGTCTGCTCAAGAAGCAATCCTTTATGTCTAAAAAACTGTGTGTGCTTAGTTTTAAGCATAAACTAGTAGGCTTCTAATACTTGTGGAAGCGTCTTTCTGCATAAAGAAGAAAAAAGGAGAGATTTTTCTTTAGTTAGTTGATGCTAAACTCCATTCTATGATTATATGTAGGAGTCCAGAAATACCTCAGACAAAGCATGGGCAGCTCATTGCACGTCTCATTGACAACGGGAAACAAGGAGTTCTAGGAAAACAATCCTCACCACAGTGTAGAACAGTTACAGAGGAAGAGCTTTCTAGCAGCTCATGGATTAATAAGAGCAATGTAGTTTGTGGACATGTTGAACAGAGTCCCATATTCTTCTGGGAGAGGGCTTAAGAAATCCCAAGTGGATACACATTAAGTAAAAACCTTATATATATATATATATATATATATATATATATATATATATATATATATATATACACAAATTTTTTTACATTAAAATTGTTCTTAATTGTCTATATTACTGTAGTGCTTAACTGAGGTGAGAGATCTCCAAGTTTTTTTGAGGGTCTTTCATGGTAGGTGTGGGAAGAGCATTTTTTGTTTGAACCAGTGTGGGAGCTTAACATTGGCTGTCTGACTGGTACCCACCAGGCTGCTCTCTCACTCCCCCTCCTCAGAAAGACTGGGGGAGAAAATAAAGTGAAAGGGTTGTGAGTCAAGATAGGAACAAATAGATTGTTCACCAGTTACTGTCACGGACAAAACAGACAACTTGGGGAAGATTAATTTGATTTATTGCCAGTTAATAAAAGAGTAGGAAACTAAGAAATAAAAACAAAAGTAAAAACACCTTTCCCCCACCTCTCCCTTCTTCCCAGAACCAGCTTCAGTCCTGACTCTTCTACCTCTTCCCTCACAAGCAGTGAAGGGGGATGGGGAATGAGGGTTGTGATCAGTCCATAATATTTCATCTCTGCTGACCCTTTCTCGTCACTCTCTGCTCCTGTTCCAACATGGGGTCCCTCTCACAGAATACAGTCCTTTACAAACTTCTCATGTGTGGGTCCTTCCCATGGGCTGCAGTTCTTCAAGAATTGCTTCAGTGTGAGTCCTTTCCACGTGGTACAGTCCTTCTGGAACAGACTGCTCCAGTGTGTCGCCTGTGGGTCCAGATTTTCTGCCAGAAAACTTGCTCCTGCATGGGCTCCCCTCCATGGTCCACAGCTCCTGCCAGGATCCTGCTCTGCCATGGGTTTTCCACAGGCTTCATCTTCCTGTAAGGCATACTTGCTCTGTCATGGGATCCCCCATGGGCTGCAGTGTGGATATCTGCTCCAACACAGTCTTCCATTGGCTTCAGGGGGACAATCTGCTTCATCATGGTCTTCTCCAAGTAATCTCTGATCCGGCATTTGAAGCACTTCTTCCACATCTTTCTTCCCCGACCTTGATGTCTGCAGGGTTGTTTCTCACCCATTGTTCTCATTCCTGTCTCACAGCTTCTATGTAACATTTTTTAACCTTTCTTAAGTATGTTATCACAGAGGCACCACCAGTATCACTGATGGATCAGATTTGGGAAGTGCTGGCTCCATCTTGGAGCTTGCTGGAACTGGCTCTGACCAATATGGGGGGCAGGTCCTTGTGTCTTCTCACAAAAGCCGCCCCCTGCAAACCTCCCTTGTCACCAAAACCCTGCCAAAACAACAACAACACAACTGGGAAGCATTTTTTTCATACAGAAATATTTTTCATCATTGGTTTAATTTGTATGAAAAGTTATTAAAAAAATAAATTGCAGGATAGGATTCTAGGCACTATACTTACGTAGGATATGCTCAGTTTGGTTCTGTAGGAATTTTGCCATTGAATGAAATGAGTGCAAGCCCTAGTCTGATATCTATTCTGAGCGTTTTTGTTTTGTTTTTGTTTTTGTTTTTGTTTTTTTTTTCAAACTGAATTCCTGCAGAAGATTATGTGTATACTTTTGAAACTGTGCTTTTAAGGTAACTAATTTATCTTTACTGTAGCTGCTTTGCAATTAATATTAGGAATACTCAGGATGATCACATAATGCATATTGATTTATTAGTGGTGAAAGTAGTAATGATATTTTATATGACAAATATAAAATGAGATATATTATTTTAACATTCCTTAACTACCATCCTCATAACATCTCTTCAGACTCAAATATTCATGATTGAAACCTGAACAACAGAAAGGTTACTTTCTTATTTTTTCAGTTTCATTCTGTTTTTAAATTCTCTATCATGTTTAAAATGTTTAATTATAAAAAGAAGAAATAAAGTATTGTATGGGAATAATATAATCAGCTTGAAAATAAAATGATTTGGAATTACTGTGTAGGCTTCAAAGTATAATAGTCCTTAAATGAGTCTGCCTAATCTTTCTTGCCAAACCGTTAAGGATGGAAATTGTTGGTTTACATATTCCAGTTATTATGAAGGAGATCAAAACTCTGGCCTATTCCCTAATGGAAAACAGTAAGTTAAACTCCTTTTGGCTGACATCCCATCTTGATCTCAGTGGAAGGCCCTGAAAACAAAAGCAATTTTAAAGAATAGGAAGTACTTAAAGAGCAGCAATCCACAGCCTTCTCTTTTGAGAAACATCAAATTTTCATTGTATTAATTCTAATTTATATTGAAATTAAACTGCAATACAAAAAAAATACACTACAACAGAATCTGAATTATATTTTTTTAAAGCAACTAGTGAGTCTTTTTATTAAAGCTTTTTTTTGCATAACCTAGTAGAGGATTAGAAAAAGTAAGTCTTTTAGAAATAATAATGTAGGCAAATGTGGAGAAGGAAATAAATACAGAATAAAACAATAGCCTGTGTTCCACAATATTGTTTTTACATTGCAGAGATCACCACACTGAAAAGAACCAGAGAAGTTACTGACTTTATTTGGGTTAATCATGTGTCTAATACTGAGAATGAACTTATTTTCTACTTTACTGGATTGAGCCTGGAGTATTTTTGATATAGGCTGTACCTTATAGTAAAAATGTTGTTTGCAATTTCTGTTTTATTGTGGTAATAAAAGTGATATGAAAAGATACTATAGGTATGTTTAATGTCTCCCCTTGTATTTTTCTTTTCTCTTTAAAAATTTTTTACTCACCACACTTCTGGGGAGAAGTTACATGCATGAGACCTGAGAAATGGTTTGGTTTAACAGCAGATAGTATAAACTCTAAATTCTGAAACAGTTTAAAGAAGCTGGTTTGCATTTTAGTTTAGAATATGTAAGATAAAACAGAGGAAGGAGATGCAAAAAAGCAGCTCAGGGTGTGACTGTTTCCTCACCAGACTGAAATCTACTGTCTCAAGGTCATTTGCCTTGACAGTCTTATCTGCAGATCTGCACTATCAAATGACATTCCTCTGCCCCTCATCCCTGAGCTTTGCAGTCTGTGTTCCTACAGAAACTGCAGAACTTGTGTCTTGGTGGGAGCTGAGGCACCAGACACTTCTTAAATGTCAAAAGCATCTCACTGTCAGCATTTCTAAACTTCCCAATATCCTTAAAACTTGACCCTGCAAAACTTTGAGTGATAGAACAAATGAGGCTTTTACACAAGCATTTCTCAGAAGGGATAGTTTTGCTGTCAGTGTAGATTAATTGTCTACTCTGTCAGTGGAAAAAGGAAGAGCTACAGAAGTCATCTACCTGGATTTCTGTACGGCTTTTGATACCATCACCTACAAAATTCTTATTGCCAAATTGGAGAAATATGGGTTTGATGGATGCATGGCTAGATGGATAAGGAATTGGCTGGATAGCTATGTCCAAAGACTTACAGTCCATAGCTCAATGTCCAAGTGGAAACCAGTAACAAATGTACTGGAACAAATAGTATATAATATCTTCATCAACAATAGAGACAGTGTGATTGAATGTACCCTCAGCAAGTTTGCCGATCACACTAAGATTAGTGGTGCAGTAGATTCACTAGAGAGATGGGATGCCATCCAGAGGGACTTTAGCAGTCTTAAGCAGTGGGCCCATGCAAACTTCATGAAGTTCATTAAGGCCAAGTGCAAGGTAATCCACCTGGATTGGGGCAATCCTCAGTAAAACGAACAGGATTGAATGGATTGAGAGCAGCCTGTGGAGTAGGACTTTGGAATACTAGTGGTTGAAAAACTGGACATGAGCTGGCAGTGTGCACACTGGAAATGTGCACTTGCAGCCCAGAAAGCCGGTTATATCCTGGGCTGCATAAAAAGAAGCATGGCCAGCAGGTTGAAGGAGGTGATCTTCTCCTTCTACTCCACACTAGTGAGATCTCACCCAAAGTATTGTGCTCAGCTCTGGGGTCCCCAGTACAAGAAAGATATGGACCTGTTAGAGCAGGTCCAGAGAAGGGCCATAAAAATGAACAGAGGGTTGGAATATCTCTCTTATGGAGAAAGGCTGAGAGAGTTGTAGTCCTTCAGCCTTGTGTTGTATTTGTGTGGTGGGATTTTTGGTAGTGGGAGAAGGGGCTACAGTGGTGGCCACCTGTGAAGCTTCTCGAAAGCTCCACTGCTTTCAAGTTGAACCCACCTCTGGCCAGGGCCAAACCAATTAGCAATGGTGTCTGCACCTCTTTAATAACATATTTAAGGATGGGAACCTGAGGGGGGGTTGGGACTTGTAAGAAGTTATAAGAAGGACACCTATACAAACACTGATGTCAGTGGAAGGAAGAAGGAGAAAGGCGGGGAGGTAAGCCACAGCAGAAAGCTCCCCTGTATCCCATGGTGAGACAGTAGTGTTGCAGTTACCTTAATAAAACAGTTTGAATCCTAGAATATTATTTTGGTTTTAGTTTAAAAGTATGATTTTGATTTAACATGAAGCTACAGTAGCTCTGAGAATATAAAGTACACTAAGGCCCTTAGGATTAAGCAACTAGTATGCTGTGTGCTTTGAACACTATAACAATTGTTATGGACTCTGAATTAACACAAAAGGTACTGGTTATGGATCTTGACTTGAAACAATAGGTACCAGAAGAAACTGGTTTGGTTGGGAAGATCAGCCAAGGGAGAGGTGAACATTAGATGAAGATGGAGTGAGCATGTGCAAGGATGGAGTTCAATCAGCAGACACAGTGATGAAGACTATCGACGACCACCAGAGGATCCCCGTCCAGTATAACCATGCATGCATTACAGACATTTGCATATGATAATGATTTCCAGGAAATAACATGAATATGCTAATCATTGCCCTCCCCCATTCTATTTAAATCAATCAGTAAAGATGACCAATGATTTCTGTAAAATAGGAATATAGATAAGATGAGGTAACGGAAAGCCAATCATTATTAAGGTCAACTTAAACTTTATGAATTTTGTTGATCTTACGTAACCATGACTCTGCTGAAAAAGTGTATAAATATGTTGTGCTTTGTACCTGTTGGGGAACACGTCTTTGATGGAGTTATCCCCCGTGTTCCCCAGCACCGGAATAAAGAAGTGCCTGCTTATCTGCTGTGTGTGTAGATAAGTTCTTCCGTGATTGTGACTGCTAACAGCAGGGTCGCCCACCCTGTTACTCATGGAAGTGTATAGTGGAGCAGAGGCCAGCCTGCAGCCTGTGGAGGAGACTACTCTTAAAAGAAACTGGGACTCTGAGGTGAGAAGCAGCCCCTGCTG
This sequence comes from Tyto alba, assembly GCF_018691265.1. Classification (NCBI taxonomy): domain Eukaryota; kingdom Metazoa; phylum Chordata; class Aves; order Strigiformes; family Tytonidae; genus Tyto; species Tyto alba. Next base: position 26,757,139 of record NW_024881275.1, read on the forward strand.
TTGTAGTTTGGTGCTGGGAGGACTGAAACATGTGGGGGGTGACACATCATGGGAATGGCTGTATCCCATGAGAAAGACTCATGCCAGAGAAAGTTCATGGATTGTCTCCAGTGAGAAGGGAGCCATGTGGGGCAGGCTGCCCCTCTGTTGTGGTTTAGGTCCAGAGGGCAACAGAGCACCACTCAGATGCTCACTCACTCCTTCCCCCATCAGAGATGGGAAGGAGAATATGACCATATAAGGACAGGGAGGAGTCATTCACCCATTATGGTCACAAGCAAAAGGCAGACTCATTAGGCGAAGAAAAAGAAAACATGACCATAATTCAAATGCTAACAAAGACAACACTTAACGGACAAGGTGGGGACAGTGAGAAGCAGCACCACCACATTGAAAAACACCTCCCACATACCTCCCTTCTTCCCCCACTCAGCTCTGCTCCTGATCTCTCTACCTCCTCTCCCAGCTGTGCAGGGGAAGGGGATGGGCATTACAGTCAGATCACCTCTCCTTCCTTCTCGGGAGGTGGGAGTGAACGTTGCACATTCCTTCCCTGATCAATGTGGCTCCCTTCTCACTGCAAACAGTCCTCCACAAAGCTTCTCTGTCATGGGTCCTCCTCACGGGCTGCAGACATTCCCATGCTGCTCTGGTGTGGGTCACCCCTGCATGTTGCAGTCCTCCCAGAACTGAACTGCAACAACAGGAGCCACTTCTTCCCTTAGGATCTCGGCCTACTTTAAGCACAGACACCTGTCCTGGAGTGGCTTTCTCCTCAGGCTTCAGGTCAACCTCTACTCCACTACAGACCTCCATGCGTGGCAGGGTGGGTGGCCCTGCCATCTCACCATGGGATACAGGGGTCTCTGCTCTTGTGCACCTTCCCCACATCCTCCCCCTTCCTTCCGCTGACATTGGTGTTCATCCTTCTCACCACTCCTCCTCACAAATCATAACCTCCTCCCAGGTTCCCCTTCTTAAATATGTTATCACAGAGGCACAGCCAACATTGCTGATTGACTTTGCCTTGGGCAGAGGTGGGTCTAACTTGGAGCCAGGGGAGCTTTCAAGAACCTTCTCACAGGGGGTCACCACTGTAGCCCCCTCCCCTGATACCAAAAAAATGCACCACAGAAAAACCCAACACACCCTCCCAAGGAGGAAGAAGCAGTGAACTGACTGTAACCCCCATCCCCTGTCCTCTGCACCACTGGGGAGGGAGGAGGTAGAGAAATTGGGAGCAGAGCTGAGCCTGGGAAGAAGGGAGGGGTGGGCAGAGATGTTTTAGGGATGTAATGGCACTTCTCACTGTCCCAATTAGTGTGGTAAGTATTGTTGTTACTGTTTGAATGAAAGTGATGTTCTTTTTTTCCCCCCCCTAATTAGTCTGTCTTTTGTCCATGATCCACAATGGGTGAGCCACCCGTCCCTGTCCTTATCTCAATTCCTGGGCCTTTTGCTACATTTTTCTCCTTCCCAGTGCTGAGGGGAAGTGGTGAGTGAGTGGCTGTGTGGTGTTCGGTTGCTCTCTGGGCTGAAACCACTACAAGCCTGGAGAACAGAAGGCTCCAGGGAAAACTTATTGTGGCCTTTCAATATATAAAAGGCTATTACAAAAAAAAAAAAAAAAAAAAAAAAAAAAAAAAAAAAAAAAAAAAAAAACTATGAGAGACTTTTTACTAAGACCTGTAGTGACAGGACAAGGGGAAATGGTTTTTAGGTGAAGTAGGTAGGTTTAGATTGGATAAAGAAGAAATACTTTTCAATGAGGGTAGTGAAACAGTGGAACAGGATGACATGAGAAGTTGTAGATGCTGCATCATTGGAAGCTTTCAAGGTCAAATTGGTTGGTTCTTTGAGTAACCTGACCTTGTGAAAGATGTCCCTGCCCATATCAGGTGGATTGGTCTAGGTGATCTTTGAAGGTGCCTTCCAATCCAAACCATTCTATAATTCTATGAATATTTACTTCCTGTGTGTACAGTCTTCAAGCTGTGGTGGCATCTACAATGAAGATATAAAGGGAAAGCACAATGAGCATATTAATATAGTATTGGTTTAGATTCATCACCATCCTACCCATCCTGCTGGGCCTAATTTCAGGAAGGAAAAGGAAAAATAAGGGCAGAATTTTTCAAAAATGCCTTACTGTGTTTCTTAATACTTCACATCTCAATGGCTAAAAGCAGGTATTTTCCCCTGTGGGATGACCTTGTTGAATTTGACAAGGTTGTAGCAATGTAAATAAGAACCAAATCTGAACCAATATTATAAGTTTAGTTTAAAATCGAGGTCCCAAAGAACATGTTTTATGCTGTGACTGCCTACGTGTGCTTACTTAAGAAAAAAATTTTTTCTGATATGAATTAGGTAGACTTAGGCATTTTTATCTATGTCCCACAATGAATTCTAATGAGGCATTCTGCACACACAGGGCCTGATTTTTATTTGTGCATCATCCCTGTTAATAACAGCATCCAATTAAGACATCCATTAAAAGTCCATAATGTTAATTTAATGGAAAAATTTCAGTAGAACTCCATTAGGCTCTCCCTGTTAGTTTAACATTACACAACTTTAACAAATGCCTTAATTAGATGTTGTTACTGAAAAGAATACAATAGAACTAAAATTGGCCAATATTTAAAAGTGAGAATAGTGTTCATGAGTGCTAGTGCTTCAACTGTCATGAATTATAGATGTCTGGGATATCTGTAATATTTCTGTGACTGGTTGTCATATAGCTTGGTTGACAAACAGGATTCATTTCTAGGTGAAGTCTAACATGAATTCTCCGAAAATAAATTTATCATATGAGAGCATAATTACTTGAAGAAAGTAAAAATCAGGTATTAGTTTTCTGGGAATAGTAAGATTTATTTATTAATAAAATTGCCTACAACTGATGTTACATTTAGACAGTTTTTAAATTACTGTACAGCTCTGAGCTACCAAAATATATTAGTGTATTAAGGTATTGTTCATGCTGATATGGAGATTAGGTATTTGTAATCCTGAAGCTGGTTCAATATGGCCAGATATGCTGGTAGGAGTGGAATAAGTGGGAAGGCAATGTGCGGGAAGGGAAGGGAAGGGAAGGGAAGGGAAGGGAAGGGAAGGGAAGGGAAGGGAAGGGAAGGGAAGGGAAGGGAAGGGAAGGGAAGGGAAGGGAAGGGAAGGGAAGGGAAGGGAAGGGAAGGGAAGGGAAGGGAAGGGAAGGGAAGGGAAGGGAAGGGAAGGGAAGGGAAGGGAAGGGAAGGGAAGGGAAGGGAAGGGAAGGGAAGGGAAGGGAAGGGAAGGGAAGGGAAGGGAAGGGAAGGGAAGGGAAGGGAAGGGAAGGGAAGGGAAGGGAAGGGAAAGGCAGTTGAATTAACAAAATAGAACACATCTCTGCATACATTATATTAATTGAAGTATTTTCCCTTTTTCCTTCTCCTTCCTTTGTTGTATATTATTGAGAGGTTTTTACTTCTTACTTACATTTTTAGAAGCACCTCACCTACAGCAGACTGATTTAAGAGAGGATTTGTTGTCAAACTAAATGAAAATCAAGATCACAGAAGAAAATAAGAAAAACCTTTCAAAAATATAATCTAGACACAAAGGTAAACCCCATCATATGTTAGAGAGTGTAACTGATAATAGGGATATTTAAGATGAATGAATATAAAATGATCATAGCAGACCATGCTTCCCTAAGCTTTGCAAAGCAATTCAAATTAAGGGTTAAAATAACAATTTTTTTCTGTCCCTTTGAGGCATAAAGAAAAATTCAAGAGCTGTAAATATTTTGCTCAATTATACTACTGTTCTACAGGTTTTATACTTAGTAAGTCATGATAGTTTCCACACTGCTAGGGATTGTTTTTGGTTCACCATCAGCTTTTGCCAGCTCCTGAAATGTACCTCACTGTCACAGATCATACATTAAATGTTTGAGAAGTGGATCATTTCCATCTTTCTTGGAAAAAGGAAAATGGTGTCTTCTCCAAACCTGTCCAGTCTGTCTCAGGCAGCAAAAAAACCCAGATGTGCTTCTGTTGATGGTTTAGTGCATGGCCATGTTGAAACTTCAGTTCTATCCTCATCTGCAGACAATCTTGGTTTCCTTTCAAAATTACTGAAATTTCTACAAGGCTCTGCAATTTTCTTTCAAGCACCAAACTCCTTTTCATATTTGTTTTTTTTTTGGTTTAACACTAGGTAAACACTACTATGTACTATAGATAGAGGAAGTAGAAGATTGTTTTAATGCTTGGTGGGAATCACTGGACATTAAAATTCCACTTTGACTTCAATAGTTTACCAACTTGAGAAATAGTATTTCATAATCTCTTCAGGCATGGAAATAAAAATTTCTAAATTATTTGCAGGCCGCATCATTCTAGTTCAATAGGTGATGCTGTTCTCACATTCCTCTTCTCAATGCCAAAAAATTAGTCATTTTCCTTACACTAATCAAAAAGAAATATAGCAAGCAATTCAAACTGTTCTCCAAAATATCAGTCACGGGAAGAAGATTGCTCACCAGATGATGCAATTGTAATAATAGGAGCATTTAGAGATCATCTCTACTGAGAAAAGGGGAAAAAGAAAGTCTTGATATTTTCAGATTTCATTTTCCAGATACTGTCTACCTTAAAGGACTCCAGAACTACCACATCTAGCCAAAGGAAAGTTCACAAGGATTCTCCAAAGAACTGGTGCAATAAAATTCTGTCTCATCCTGTACATAGGAAAACCAGAGAAGTTTCTCAAAGGGCACTGGCAGGTTTAACAAACTGGAGCAGAAACTCCAACAGAAACTGGAGCAGTGGTCTGGTTAACATCTGACCCAATGTTACTTTTGCACCATCACTCAACTTTACAATGTATTTCTTTGCTGGCCCACAGGATCTGAACAGCATGTATGCTTTAAAGATTGTAAAGTTTCAATGGTTATCATTTGCAACATCCAGTGGCTCTTAGGTTGGTTGGTTTGTTTGTTTTTTCATCTGAGCTCAGTCAGACTATATTCTTTAGCTCTAAATTCCTGAGGGTTACTGCCATAATGCTTTCCACATATGCTAGGTGTACTACATGTAGACTCTAAGAGTTCTAAATTTAGGAAAGTTTGTGAATGGTAGTAAATGTTTTTGGGTTTGGTTTTGGTTTTTTCTTAGTTTGACATCTTTTCTTCAGTGAACAAAAGCTTTGGAAATTAATTTTTGCTCTTATAGGAGTACCAGCAATTTTGATTAATTACTGAACAGTATATATTTGTTTTGACTTATATAATTTTTCTACATTTAAACTTTTAAAATTAATTTTTCTATATAATTATATTTTTCCTATTACAACAGCCTTGAGCTGACACCACTCAATAAGAATAAGACAAGATTGACTAAGACAACAACTAGATAGGAAAGAGAAGTATTAATATAACTGGAAAACATATCTGGAAATATCATAGAAGCAAAATTCAAATAAAATAATTCCGTTTTAAAGAAATATCTAGCTGGTGGTGCTGACTGCTCTGCACCAAGGAGGCTGGAGAGAACAAAGTGGTTGTGGGTCATACTAAAAGAATGTGCTGGTAAAGGCTAGCAGGAAAATTGTATGGTCCCAAAACATGCAGAGACGTACCAGTTTAACTATATATTTCAAGCTTTTCCTAGAGTCGCATAAGAAATAATCAGAAGTTCCTCCAATATTTGTTTCTTGTATCTTTCACATCATTCGTAGCTGACATTGTTTTATTAATGAGAGGAACATGAAATAAACTTTCCATGAAAATGTTCTGAGCAAAAATGGTTCATTTGTTTATGAACAGAACTTCTACAGCTTATACTTAAAACTTACATTGGGGTTGTGAAGTTCCAGAACATGCAAAGTCTTAACATTCTTCCTTGCAATACTAGCTGCTCTTATTAGTAATCCTGGAATTTGAATATGTAAAATATTTTAAGAATGGCCACTCATGAGCTGAAATAATTTGAACCAGGTGGGCAGACAAATGAAGAGCACTAACATGGGAAAGACTTTATGTGTTAATTTGAACTGTTACTAGTTCAGACACAGATAAGGGATAAAAAGTTCTTTACTTCACATTCTCGTGTCATGTTTTTAATTGGTTCCAACAGGGTTAAATAACAATATCACTGTATTTTCTGGGAATAGGCCTCCACTGAAATATCCCTGGTGTCATGTTCCATTGGCTCATGTTCCATTATTGTCTTTCATCTGAGATCTGCATGTGTGAAGAAGGTGCACATATGACAGCAATAACAAAATAATAACATAATGCAACATAAACATAGTTTACATTAGAAATAATCTCTCTGATATTGTATTTTCTACAATTAACTTTGATGCTATGATAACTGATAAATCAGATAGTATAATCTAATTTCAGAGGATTACTGCTTTAATGGGTTTCAAAGAGGTAGCACTGTATCTCCTTCATTGTTGTTTATTCCTTTTTCCCCCAGCAAAATTAATATGATTCTCTGTGAAAGCTCCAATCTGATGCAGCATGGTGTTCTGTTCAGTATGGACAGTTTGAGCTAATAGAGTATTGGCTTAAAACCAGAACATTTCTGTCGGTGCTTTGGGGTAAAGAATGAGAAACATTAAGAATGTTTGAATTAGGCACTCTTTAGGATTAACATCATGACTGCAACCTTCATGTCACATGTGAACAGTGTAATTCACTGAGTAATGTTAAAGGAAATCATTCAAACAACTCTTAATTTCCGAGCTGACTGCATTCACAGCCTCAGATATATGTTAGGAAATTACTTTGCTTGGTGCTTTATGATCACAGTCACACAAAGAGGCTGTCTTCAGGAAGCAGACATCCTGAAAACTATTCCATAATTTTCTTAATTTAACAGCTCATTTTTCCATCAACTATTTTTATTTGCTCAGATAATTTTAACTGGTTGAATAATAACCAGTAATCTCCAAATAACTGCATATCACATAGGGGTTTTTTGTTTCTTTTGAATAAATCAAAGGGATTTTTCCACAGTTTTATATAATTGTTTAAATTATATAACTTAGGACATCCTTTTAAAATTCAAACACATTATGAAACTGTAAGCAGAATGATAATATCTGGGTTTCAGATATGAATACTTTGATTCTATCCACTAGTACGTCTCTTCAATAATTAAGAGCTGCCTGAATCCACTAATATTTTGGATCAGACACAACAGACTAACTAAATTTAATGTCTTTCTTAAATAACCAGCCAGGGAATTCAGTGATATGAGGGATATTTTGCCTGCAATTTGCTGGTAAATTGGTCCTCTTGAGCTTTGAGAGACAAAAGTGAACAGAGACTTCTTGTTCTACACAGTGCTGAATGTTTACTTTGTTTATCAAAGGAAACAGAAAAGTGACTTTAAACTACTTTAATTTTTCTCAAGTTACAATAGGTGAAGTTTACACCAAAGGAGAAGAGTAACATAATTAAAGGGATTTAAAAGAGATACCTGCAGGTATTCATATAGATTTTAAATCTTTATTACTGTCACCTTAACTGATGATGTCTTCTAAAGGCAATATTTTTTTTTAATGATAAGAAAAGGATAGCAGTATATATACAATTTTCACATAGATCTGCATCTATGTTGCTTTAGTCTTGGGCTATTTTATTTGCTTTTTAACCAGTGTTGGTGTTTTGTTAAAGCAGATATCCTGAAAATACACAGTTTGTGAGAAAACCTTAAAGTTCAGCTCTTTCTCTTGCCTATTGGCTCTTTCCTTCACATGTTAAGACTTGAAACTGGGAAAAATATAGAATGTTATTGTTCCTCACCTCATATTTTTCAGGGGAAATACATTTATTTTTCACTAAGTTTATATAAAAGTCTACTTATTTTCTCATCGATTTCAGTTTGTCTCCTGTTTTTAGTACACATGTATCTAACTTGTCCTGAAATCACAGGACTATATTTGTTTCGTTCAAATGTAAAGTGAGGTAAGTGTACTGTGCTGAAACAAAATATTCCCTGAAATAATGGACTCACCCCACCCAGAGGCAAACTGATAAAAGCATTATGTTCTGAACAAGTGGTCATTATTATTCTCACAAAGGTAATAGCCCTGAGACAAATAAAGGGGGAAAAAAACAGAAAAAAAAAAAAAAAAAAAACAAAAAACGAAAACAACAACAAAAAAAACCCAACAAAACAAAACAAAACAAACAAACAAACAAAAAAAAACAAACAAACAAACAAAAAACCAAAAAACAAAAAACAACACCCAAACAACAAAACTCTCAACTGATGGTCTGATTTCTCTGCTGTATCAATTGTCTTTCTGCAGTTTTGGGGAGTCAATAATTTTAAAATCAGTACAGTCAGAACTCCAGCACAATAATAACTTAATGTTGGTGAGCAAGGAATTCTGAAGTATCTTGGAGACTCTGACATGATATTAATCTCATAGTACAGCTCTATACTTCCATGTTGAGGTATAGACTTCTGTTAGCACAGCTTTTAGACTCATTCCCTTCAGAAAGCTCAAAGGTATGGGTTCTAATAAAAGATTCACAACATTTCTTCACCTTTCCCTATCCTTTTACTTTCAGGATCAGGATCTACATCATTCACCTGTGTAGATTTTCTAATTATTGCAGCCTAACAAAGTAGACATTGTGAGGGTAAAGTTGTATGACAATTTTGAGTATATTAAGGAGTAGTCAAAAAAGTTAATTCTAACGTAGCTAATTATGTGAAAATGTGCTTTCTTTGGAGTAGTTTGACATTGTTCATACAATAATTTCTCTCTTAAGTTAAAACCACAATAACAACAACAAAACCAAGAAAAAAACCCGGATATTTCTGAAGCTTTACAACTCTTAGCTTGAAAAGAAAAAAGCATGAAAGTAACATTGTAGTGACAAATTACAGTTTTATTTTAACTAGTATTTTGCAAAAAGTAACTGTATTGTGATGAATAAGGTCCAGAGTCTGGACCAAATCCTGAGAAGCAATCAAATAGCTTTAAATGTGACCCAAAGAAATGAAACAACCTTGCAGAGCAAGTAGTGGAAGTATAAACAGAAAGCTACTTCAATGTTTTGATTTTGCTTCTAAGACAATCTCTGAACCCTCTTATATAACTTGCTGCAACCCTAGCTATGAATTTTAGTCCTGTTGAGCTATAAAATGGGCTCTCTACTGATCACTATCCACTGAGGATAGTCAAAACCAGAAAGATTATTTCACACACATATAGAGCTCTGCACTGATTTACCATTTGACTTTCAACTTCTTCCTATTTAATGCAGGTAGGTTGTAAATAAGTAACCTAAAAATCTCCAGTCTCCCATACTGACTTTGAGCCTTGACTGTGTTTCTCTGTCTCTATCAGGATAAACTCCTACAACATCTCTTGTGATCACACACATATATATGTTTAGAAGCACACGTGTATAGGCTGATTTCTCCCTGAAAAGAAATTTTCCTTGTGTTGAAACAATATGTCCCAGTTTGTGGGGCTAAATTTAAAGTAGATTCACTCTATGTATTATTAGGTCTCCAGGCATGCTGTTGAGTTGATCTGTCTTCAGAGATACTACTATAACCATGGGAGATTACTGCATTTGTAGTAATTTTCCAAACTGACAACAACTGTGTCATCATGTATGCTACATATGCGGTTGATTATTTTTTCACAGATTGCTCATTTCTCTAAAAATAAAATGATCACACTTGTCTTTAAGCAATTCAATTTCTCAGTTTATAGAACTTATATGCATCTGAAACAAAAACAGACAGAATCCTTAATTTAAAGCTGATTCAGGAACTGATCTCAACCTTAAAAGTATTACTTAAATGGTGAAAAAAATCTAAGCATTTTTACTGACTTCATTTAGTACTGGCTGGGGCTAAAATTATTAGTAGCAAATTACTGTGTACAAACACACATATGTATATACAAAGATGGTTTGTAAATGTCAAATTTCTAGCCAAAATGAAAGAAAGTTGATTGAGAAATCATGGCAGAATCTGATTTCAAGCTGTTTTCTGTATCATTTTGAAGTCTGCATTGGTTGTTATATATTTTGAAACATGAAACAGTAAATTAAATTTCTTGTGTCATCTGACTTTTGAACCCAAGAAGACTTCTGCAGTAAAACAGAAAGATGAGTTTCTACCTAGTGCTGTAAGGAGTGCTGGAAAACAAGCACTACCCATTTGATATGTATCCACCTCCTTGCCCTGTTAGCTATTTTGAGGAGTGTTTTTCACTTGTTGGTCTATTTTGGAGCAGTGTATGCAACTTCTATTTTTTTTAATCTTATATCTGCATGTGATTGACACTTAAGCAATCTGATATCTCTTATTTGATATTTAGAAGTTATCAAAAAGTTTTTCTCTTTGTAAAATCAAAACATCTGTCTTAGCTTTTACAAGAAAAATTTCCAAAAAATAAAACTTCTTAAAAAAGCTCAGTCCCACTCTGAATACTTTGTTCTTCAGCCATTAACATATTTATTTTTAAGTGGTTTCTAAATTAGATTAATGATCAGTATTTTTCTGTTGTATATCACATTTATATATGAAAGCAACATATGCATACCATAATATAAATGGGAATTAAGCTTTATACAGACCAGTGGACACAGTATCACAATAAATGACTAATTTTTCAATATAAAATGGAAAGAAAAAAAAATCTTACATGTGCTACCTAAAAAATCACAACTTTATTAATATAGATAGCTCTTGAAACAAATGCTATTTGAAACAGAAGGAAAATAGAGAAACATTTGTCAATTGTGGGAAAAATCATACTAAGACATACACAATCATTGTTCTTCTGTTCATAGGACCATAAGAGCATTAAAATTATATACAATGATATGAAAACAAGTTAATAGCAGCCTTCAACCATATCTAGGATTGCCACTGAAAAGATTACTCAGTATAAAATGAGTAATTCTACTCACAACAGGACTCTGCATAAAAACTCCTACAACTCTTCCATCTCAGTGGGTCACTGACATTTGCAACATATAAGTTTTGGATGGCAGCCTGTATGAATGACATTTTGGTATCAAGTCATAGTAATGGTTTTAGAATTTGAATAAATTCTTAGTCTTTCTAACAATAACATAAAGTCTTTGCCCTTTGGCTGTAGATTCTTAACCAGCAGTTATCTTTCTAGTTGTCAAGGGTTATACATATCAAATACTCTGTTCATAACTTCTACAGTGATTAATAAGTTCATTATGCTATGTGACAACATTGTCAGAAGCCTCCCCATCCATTCATTTGACCATCTGCTGACACATGGATTTTGAGTTATAAACTGTAATTATTATACTTAAGGCTAGTCTTTGTTTCTTTCTGTTTCTAGCAAAATTGCGGGGCATGCAAATATAATTGTCTGATAAGCTTTTATCTAACATATTATTCTATTAATAGAAATAGTCATATTTATTTGACAAAATATACTTATGATATTTCTGTCTCAAAGAACACATTAATGTTAATTCCTAATTTAAATATTTGTGTTGAGCAAAGTATTGACTCAAAACATGGTAAGAAATAGTCACTCCAGAAAAATAGAATGACATGAAAGAAACATGCAGCTTGTCCTGGGTTGAGTGAGTGGTGGAGTATTTTGGTGGCAGGGGAGGGGACTATAGGGGCGGCCCCCTGTGAGAAGCTTCTCCAAGCTCCCCCAGCTCCAAGTCAGCTCCACTTCTGTTTGGGAAATTGAGCCAATCAGCTGCGCCTCTGCGATAACATATTTAAGAAGGGACGTGGTGATGTGTAGTTGGACTTGTGAGGAGGAGTTGCTGCAGCTGCATGAACACTAAGGTCAGTGGAGGAATGGAGGAAGAAAGGAGGAGGGGAGGTGTGCCAGAGCAGAGACCTCCCTGTATCCTGTGGTGAGACGGCAGGGCGGCCCCCCCCTGACACCCATGGAGATCTACGGTGGAGCAGACATTGATTTATTGCCTGTGGCTTCTGCTTGGAATAATCAAGGTTCTGTGTCTGAAGAAGGCCAGGGTCTAGTGGGAAAAGGTATCCCCACTGCTGTAATTCAGTGCTGGGAGGATTGCAGCATGTGGGGGTGTCCCATGTCGGAGCAGCTCGGGAAGGGCTGCAGCCCGTGGGAGAGAATCGGAGAAAGTTGGTGACCCATGATGGAGAAGTGTGGGGAACTCTGCAGCCCATGGGAGGGAATCCAGTCAGAGAAAGTTTGTGGAGGACTGTCTCCTGTGAGAGGGGGACCACGATGGAGCAGGAGGAACAAGTTCCGGAAACTCCCCTCACCGAAGATAAGAGAAATGGCAGCGCTGACTGCACCCCCCATTCCCTGCCCCTGTGCCACTGGGGGAGGAGGTAGAGATATCAGGAGCAGAGCTGAGCCTGGGAAGAAGGGAGGGATGGCTGGAGGGTGTTCTCAAGATGTGACAATGCTTCTCACTGTCTTACTCTGTTATGTGTTGTTAGTGTCTGTAATAAATGTATGTTCTTTTTTTCTTCCCCTAACGAGTCTGCCTTTTGCTCGTGATCATAAAGGGTGATTTTTCCCCATCCCAGTCCTATCTTGAACTGCAAGCCTGTCTCTGTCCCTTCTCATTGCTGGAAGAGAAGGGAGAGAGGGCCGCTGCGTTGTGATTGGCTGCCAACCAGGCCCAAACCACAAGAAGCTAGACATTACTTTTAGAAATTAGCACTTTATTTTTGATCTAGATGTTAGTTATCAAATTTAGTCTTTACATACATCTGTGGAAAGCTACACACAATGTATTTTTAAATTGAAAGTTAATATCTAATTCTAAATTCTAGTCTGCCTAATATATCATCTGCAGTCATTTATTTATATATACTTATAGCTGGCAATAATTTGGGCTAAAATCCATGTGTGGAACTGTGGCACATTGAATTTTTTGAGCTAGCCTCTACTGATTGCAAAGTGTGATTTTCAGAATGAACTTTGATTCCCTTTTCCTGCACTTTACTACTACTACTACTACTTTAATTAGATAGTGTAAATGAAAAAGGGAAAACATGTATAATATTCTTCAAGGAAATTGCTTAAAACTACAATATATTTATAGAAATTAAATAAAATAGGAATAAAGTAAACATTTGTTCTTTTTACATCTTAATTTTCAGACAATAATGTCTATTTTAATTTAATTTTCTCTCCAAATTTAAGGAAGCTACTTTTTTCTGTTTTTTATCTTTTTTTTTTTTTTTTTTTTTTTTTTTTTTGAGCATTTTGAACATTTTGAATGTTCTTGGAAATTCATCACACTGATACCTGGAGCTTTAAAGCATCTTTGTTGCTCGTAAATGTTTCTAAAGTAGAGTGAGCACACAAGCACACACAGAGAGAAATGTATGTAAGTCATAAACAAAACAAAAAATAAACTTTCATGGCAAAAAAGATGTGTTCATTTTCAGAGCATCTCGACATATTTTATGCTTATCTGCTTTACTCATGCTTTTCTAAATAGAGACCTCTATTAATTCATCACATTAAAAAAGAAAAAAGCATTCAGTTTGCCATTATGACGGAACCAATTTTAGTAAGACTGAGAAATAAATGAAAGACATCACTGCAGTAATTAAAACTCATTCTTTCTAATTAGTCTTGGATTTGATCAGCCTGTCAGATGTGAAAGTAGACTACTAAAGAAGGGTTAAAATGTCCTGGAAGGATTTAGTAATTATAGATATTGATTACTTTTAGATGCTGTTGAGTTGACAGGATAAGAAAAGCCCACTTGCCTTGATGTTTGGTCCTTTTATTTCTCACAAGATTGATGAGTTAATAAACAGAGAGCAAGCATTCACATAAATTCAGCATCTGTAATATTTGTCACCTTCTGAATTACTTGGATGAGAGGAACATCCTTTATATGAAATCACCAGAGGAGCCAGCAGACCTGATCTGCAACCTGTATTCTTTCCTGTGATTAATATAGTGTTGATGTTTAAAGAGGCAACACCATTAGGTGAAAACTCAGTGAAAATGAACTATGTTCCTTCTGTGAGACCTCCTGCCATGCTCTGCTGTTTTTCCATTTGTAAAAATGTATCTTCCTCATATATTAATAGTTAGCCTGTCATTTTCTACATACACTCTATGTAATCTTAAACAAAGCCCCCCAAAACATGGTTTCTAATGTAACTGTTTTTCTTGTATTTTTTGCTCTATTTATTTAGGTATAAAATTAATAAAGAAACTGAAATGTCCACTTATCTAGTTACAAAATTAATAAAAAACCTGGAAATTAGGCATGTAATTGGAAAGATAAAATACAATGCATTGGTTTACTATCAGCGTAATTGAGAGTCTGAAACTCTGCCATAACTGACAAAGTATCTCTGCATATGTCCTGGGTTGAGTGAGTGGTGGAGATTTTGGTGGCAGGGGAGGGGGCTATCGGGGCGGCCCCCTGTGAGAAGCTTCTCAAAGCTCCCCCAGCTCCACGTCAGCTCCACTTCTGTTTGGGAAATTGAGCCAATCAGCTGCGCCTCTGCAGTAACGTATTTAAGAAGGGACATGGTGACGGGCAGTCGGACTTGTGAGGAGGAGTTACTGCAGCTGCATGAACACCAAGGTCAGTGGAGGAACGGAGGAAGAAAGGAGGGCAAAGGTGTGCCGGAGCAGAGACCCCCCTGTATCCTGTGGTGAGATGGCAGGGCAGCCCCCCCTGCCACCCATGAAGATCTACGGTGGAGCAGACATTGATTTATGGCCTGTTGCTCCTGCTCAGATGATCAAGGTTCTGTGTCCGAAGAAGGCCAGGGTCTCATGGGAAAAGGTATCCCCACTGCTGTAATTCAGTGCTGGGAGGATTGCAGTATGCGGGAGAATCCCACGCCGGAGCAGCTCGGGAAGGGCTGCAGCCGTGGGAGGGAATCCAGTCAGAGGAAGTTAGTGACCCATGACGGAGCAGTGTGAGGAACGCTGCGGCCCATGGGAGGAATTCAAGTTGGAGAAAGTTTGTGGAGGACTGTCTCCTGTGAGAGGGGGACCACGATGGAGCAGGAGGAACAAGTTTCGGACACTCCCCTCACCGAAGATAAGAGAAATGGCTGCGCTGACTGCACCCCCATTCCTTGTCCCTGCGCCACTGGGGGAGGAGGTAGAGATACTGGGAGCAGATCTGAGCCCGGGAAGAAGGGAGCGGTGAGGAGAAGGTGTTCTCAAGATGTGGCAATGCTTCTCACTGTCCTACTCTGTTATGTGTTGTTAGTGTCTTTAATAAATGTATGTTCTTTTTTTCTTCCCCTAATGAGTCTGCCTTTTGCTCGTGATCATAAAAGGGGGATTTTTCCCCATCCCAGTCCTATCGCAAGCCCCAAGCCTGTCTCTCTGTCCCTTCTCATTGCCGGAGGGGAAGGGAGAGAGAGCTGCTGCATTGTGGTTGGCTGCCAATCAGGCCTAAACCACGACAGAATATCAAACTTTTTATACTAACAAGATCTTTCAAATATGTGTCCTTAAGTGGGGGAAAAGGTAAGTATGCAAGACAATTTAGGATGGATTTCAGTTATAAGAATGTTGTGATTAGGTTAACATAGAAACAAATTATAAAAGACAAAAAATCTCATTTAAGGAGGCTAGCCCTTATATAGTATTCAGAGAAAGTCAATGTTATTAAAATATGGATATGAATGAACTCATATAAGCACTCTTAACTTTTCTGTGTAACTACATTAGGTAATAAACATGCATTGCTAAGAGCTTTTTGTGGCCCCAAGTTAGATTACACTGCAATGTTTATAGATTCTTCCAATTTTCTTCTTTCTGTGTCATTGTTGAATTGTAATCCCCTGATTCTCTACCAAATTTAATTGTGTGAATCCCTGAATAAACTATGTGTGCCTTCCTTCCTTCCTACATTCCCTCTAATCCATGTAGACACACCATATTTTTCCTTCTCTTCCTTTCAGGAATCAGATAAATTTCAACAAAAATATTTCCAAAACAAATGACTATTTTTTGCACTCTGTAATTTATTTGTTCATTGGTAGATAATAATATTCCAAATTTTTTCTACCAGAGGCACTGAGTAAAAAACTGTCTTTCCTAGGAATGGCTATTGTTCACAGTATCACGTCAGATATGCCCTTTGTTAAAATGCCATTTTTTAAATGGCCATTGCCTTTTAAATGTCACAATGACAATGAAGTGAAGTTGCACTCAGAGAAAAATGTTGGCCCTTTATTTTGTCAGGAAGATGAAAACACGTAGAGAGAAGGCAGCTGGAGACCTCAGTCCCATTGAGAAGAATGGAAAAAATACATTTTCAAGTTGCCATTTTTCATAATATAACCTGTTCATCCATAACCTTAATCCCATTGACCTTTATGGGATACACAGATGTTTTGAAATATGGTGGTTCTTTGATAAATTGTATTTGACTGTTCTTGATGGACACATTTTCAGATGAGAAAAATAGTGCAAAATGTGATTAATATTTTGAATGTTATTAGAACTGGTTAAAATATTTAGGTATTTATTTCTTGCATGTTAAAAAAAAATCAGTAAATTTTCAATTTGAAAATATGTTATATGAAGTTTCAAATGCTTAATACATTCCATTTAGATATTTTCAAAACATGAACAAAAACCAACCAGAAAAACAGAAACTAAAGAGAATTACCTCATATTTTGAAACGTACAAAGCATTTAACACTGTGTCACACAACATCCTTGTCTCCAAATTGGAGAGACATAGATTTGACAGATGGACTACTAAGTGAATAAGGAATTGCCTGAAGGGCCACAAAGTGTTGTGGTCAATGTCTTGATGTCAAGCAGAGAGCAGTGATGAATCCTGTTTCTCAGGGATTGGGATGAGAGCTACTGAACATCTTTGTTGGGGACACGTGCAGTGGGATTGAATGCACCCCCAGCAAGTTCGAGGATGAGCCAATTAGTTATCATAGCCATGCCTCTGTGATAACATATTTAAGAAGGGCAACCTGGGAGGAGGAGGAGTTGTGAGAGATACACTTATGCAAACACCAAGGTCAATTGAAGAAAGGAGAAGGAGAAGGCAGGAAGTGTACCAGAGAAGATACTCCCCTTCAACCTGTGGTGAGAGAGCAGGCTGTCCCTCTGCAGCCTATGGATGATGCAGAGCATCATGACCCCCAGAAGATGCCTACCTGTAGCCTGTGGAGGACCCAACACCAGAACATGTGTCTGTGCCCAAAGAATGCCATGACTCTGAGGGAAGTCAGCTGGAGAATTTTGTCACTGGGAGGATTGCAACACACCGGAGAGACATACACTGGAGAATTTCAGGAAGAGTTGCAGCCTGTGATAAGGACTCATGTTGGGGAAAGTTTGTGGAGTGCTGTCTTCTATGAGAGGGACCCCAAGCTGGAGCAAAGGAAGGGTGCTCCCTCTGAGGAGGAAGGAATGGCAGAGAAAATGTGTGACAGACTGATCACAACCCCCATTCCCTACACCCTCTGAGCCACAGTGGGGAGGATGCAAAGAAATTGGAAACAAAGCTGAGCCTAGGAAGAATAGAAGGATGGGGGGAAGGTGTTTTAAGATGTGGCTGTATTTCTCACAGTCCTACATTGTTTGATTGGAAAATTAGGTGGTGGCAGTGGTGTTTAAATTAGATTGATGTTCTTTTTCTTCCACTAATGAGTCTGTCTTTCGCCCCTGACCATAATGGGTGAGTCAGCCTTCCCTGTCTTTATCTTGATTCCAGAACCTTTTCTTTTATTTTCTCCTCCCTATCCCTGAGGGTGAAAGAGTGAGCAGGCAGCTGCATGGTGCTCACTTGCCCTCTGAGTTCAAACTCAGAGGTGGGCCCATGCAAGCCTCGTGAAGGTCAACAAGGCCAACTGCAAGGTCCTGCATGTGGTTTGGGGCAATCTCAAGCACAGATACCTGCTGGATGATGAGTGGATTGAGAGCAGCCTTGCAGAGAAGGACTGGGGGATGGAAAACTGAATATATGTGCTTGCAGCCCAGAAAGCCAAATTATCCTGGGCTGCATGTAGTGTGGTCAAAAGATCAAGGGAGGTGATTATCCCTCTCTACTTTGCTCTTGTGAGTCCCCATCTGAAGTACTGTATCCAGCTCAGGGACCCTCAACATAAGAAGGACGTGGACCTGCTCAAGGAGGTCCAGAGGAAGGCCATGAAGATAATCGGGGGCTGGAGCACCTCCCTTACAAGGATAGACTGAGAGCTGGGGTTGTTCAGCCTGGAGAAGGCTCCAGGGAGATCTTACTGCAGCCTTCCAGTACTTAAAGGGGTCCTACAGGAAAGATGGGGCGGGACTCATCAGAAGTTTAGGGCTAGGATGAGGGGTATTGGTTTTAAGATGAAAGAGGCTAGATTTAGATTAGCTCTAAGGAAGAAATTCTTTACTGTAGGGGTGGTGAGACTCTGGAACAGGTCGCCCAAATAGGCTGTGGATGCCCCCTCCCTGGAATTGTTCAAAGACAGGTTGGACAGGACTTTGAGCAACCTGATTTAGTGGAACGTGTCCTTGCTCATGATAGGGGGGGTTGGAATTAGATGGTCTTTAATGTCCCTTCCAACCCAAAACATTCTATTATTCTATGATTTTATGATAATTAAACCGAAAAGACCTACCAAAGAGATGAACTGTAGGGAACACACAGGAATACAATAGAAAGTTTTACTGCAAGAAATAGCATTTTTTTCTGGAAATCCCAGACAATATTTAAGCTCCTTATAGAACAGAACAGGTTTCTGTCCATCATTATCTGAGAATACATGTGATTTTTACTTGATATTTAGAATAACACGGAAGTGTTTATGCCATTTTACTCTACAAATATTAGTGGTCAGATATATATTAGTATAAATATATCTATCAAGCACAAGAAACTTAATTTCAAGGCTATTTAATTCTTAAAATTAAGTCCATCAAAAATTCATCAATTAATATGACTTTCTGGAGCTTAGTTCTGTATTTATAGGGATGTCTTACAGGTTTTAGGGCACACAAAGTGATATTTTATAGATGATGAAAATAAGAAAAGGCACTGATAATAATTCTTGTTATGACTTGTCCTCTGTTTTAAATAATGATCTTGAAATTCCTATATTTATATGATTAAATAATGTTAGATCATGACACATTTTCTTATGGCACAGAATATTGATGTGCTATTCTCACAAATAAGTCTACATTAGCCATATTTTAAAAAAACATTAATCACACTTTTCTCTACTTAAAGTACCAGAATAGTGAGTTTTCCAGCTACTAAATTGCTTGAAAAACAATACCTTTTCTACGTATAAGATCTTGAGTCAGATCTTCAGTCTAACCCTGAAAACCCTAGACAGAGCAAATCCTGTATAATATACTTAAATACTGGCCTCTGACATAGGATTAACTCTTAAAATTAGTTTTCTACCCAGAGGAGCAGCATTACTTAGGCTGCCATCAACTTAGTACCTCTTGTTTTTTTTTTTAAATTTCATCTCAAGATCCTGCACCATATTTCTGCACAAGCTAGTTCTTTGACAAATTCTATCTAGATTATTGTTACCATGAAGAACTACCTAGAAATTTTTTACTGAGGTGTCAGACAGGCCTTGAACTGGCATTCATCCCTGGTCACCTGTAGGTTATTTATATTGTCGTTTGATTACCATCCCTGATCTTTAGTGTGAGGGTTGGCACTAAATTTTATGTTATCCATTGTACTATGCCATTAAAACTTGTCATAAAAATGACAGAAAATAAAGAGTATTCTTTATATAAAAAGAAGGCATACACAAGGAAACATCAATT
The DNA here is from genome assembly GCF_018691265.1 of Tyto alba. Classification (NCBI taxonomy): domain Eukaryota; kingdom Metazoa; phylum Chordata; class Aves; order Strigiformes; family Tytonidae; genus Tyto; species Tyto alba. The sequence goes on from NW_024881275.1 coordinate 26,776,909, forward strand.
CTGATTAATCCTCTATTCCACTAACAGCATTCAAGGACTAAAGGGAGGATAGAAATCCTCATGTTTTGACATTGTTTAAGATGCCAGCAAAACAAGAAAAAAATGAAACAGTAGGTATCAGCAGGAATTAAATCTATTCTGAGCTTTTGTGGTGCAAATAATTAGGGTTTGGGTATTTTTCATGACCTCATGTATACTTATTAGGTAATACCTAACTCTATAGTTGTATTCAAGATAATTCTTGAATTATCAAGTTCTGTATCAAGAAAATATAAACAAAAGGGGGAAATGAAAATTAGTTTATGCTTCATGATTTCAGCCCCACAGATATACATTACTGAATCTTCTTTGCTCTCCATTTATTCCTCTGACTGATCTTATGAAATGTTGAAATGTCTGGTCCTATGTTCACTCAGTTGATTTTCTGGATACGTGGTTATGAAAGGGGGATACAGCTGTCAACAGGAACCTGAAAAAGCCATCATTCGTCAGTGTGTGTTGTCAGCAAATTTCCAGGTGGGAAGCCAAAACTTTTAAAATGCTTGTTTACAACTGTGTATGAAAAATGCTCAGCTGTTTAATTTCAGGCCTTTTCACTCTACTGAGCATGCCATATATGATGTATATCTACACTTTGGAGTACCTACTTGGGTACTTTTTCAAAAAGGATTCATCTGACCCTATTTCAAGAAACTATTCCAGCTCTAGTAGCAAGTATTGAGCTCAACCTGTTTACTTTGTCCCAGTGAAGTCGAGGAGATGACTTACTGTTAAACACATACCTAGGGAGAGGAACAAATGGAGCTTCTTTAATCCAGCACACAAAAGAATCCTATTTTCTAAAGGTAGGAAGTTAGACCAAAAAATAAATATTAATGTTTAACAATAAGAGCAACTAATCAATGTAATAAATTATCTGGGGATCTGGGACATTTTAGACACCTCTAAATCAAGATTGCCTATCATTAAAAATTTCATTAAATCAGAAGGTAAAGACTGATGTAGAACTACTGGTTAAATTGTATGATCATTATCATAGAGCTGATAAGTCTAATGGAGAAAGATTTGTGGATTTGTGATTCTATTGTAAGTCAATAAAGAACAGGAAAGACTGCTAGGTTGGGGAGAAAGTATTCTGTATAATCTTTAAGTATGCTCAAAGTTAATAAAGTGACAGTCTGTCTTTTTTTATCAAATCCATGTCCAGAGATTTTGTTTATTTTGTGTTGGGTTTGTGTGCGTGGTGGGGTTTTGGTAACAGGAGAAGGGGCTACAGGGATGGCCCCTGTGAGAAGCTTCTCAAAGCTCTTGTGGGTCTAAGACAGACCCAACTCTGCACCAAGGCTGAGACAACTAATGACAGTGGCTGTAACTCTGTGACAATGTATTTAAAGGGGGAAACCTGGGAGGAGGACTAGGAGTGGTGAGGAGGAGTTGTGAGGAAGACGTCTATGTGAACATCAAGGTCAGTGGAAAAAAAGGGAGGAGGAGGGTGGGAAGAGATGTGTCAGTGCAGATATTCCCCTGCAGCTCAGTGAGGTTCATGGTGGAGCAGAGACCCACTTGCAGCCTGTGGAGGACCTCACACTGGAGCAGGGGAAGAATGAGAGAAGTCCTCCCTCTGAGGAGGAAGAAGTGGTGGGATTGACCACAGCCTTTATGCTCCTCCACTCCACCATGCTGTGGAGGAGGGAGGTGGTATAGAAATGGGGAGGAAAGCTGAGCCTGGGAAGAAGGGAGGCGTAGGAGAAGGTGTTTTTAAGACATGGCTGTGTTTCTCACTATCCTATATTGTTTAATTGGAAAATTAAGTGGTATGGTGTTTAAATTAAATTGATGTTCTTTTTCTTCCCCTAATGAGCCTGTATTTTGCTCCTGACCATAATGGGTGAGTCATTCCTCCCTACCCTTATCTGGATTCCCAAGCCTTTTGTTTTATTTTCTCCTTCCCATTCCTGAGAGGGAAGGAGTGCGCAAGCATCTCCTGGGTGCTCAGTCGCCCTCTGGGCTCAAGCCACGATACCTATGAATCTGGATAAAAAGTATATGTGATGTTGAATTATTTTCCTGATGTTACTTCACAATGCAGTTTAGCTTAAAAATGTCTTCTTAGCTACAACTGCAGCCAATATACCATAACTCTTACTACTTCTATCAGTTGTTTTTTCAGTATCATATTTATGCTGTTCAGTTTCTGTGAAAAGAACTCTAAAATGTGACAAAAGAGTATACAAAGCACAAAAACAATGATATAAACTTTTATACATCTGTGGTGGAAACCTGTCTGTCACCTGGGTAATGTATTCAGTTTTTTAAAGCCATCACCAAAAAACTCAAAGAGAAATAAAGTTTATTTAAGATCCAATTAAAGCTGCAACAACATGAAAACAATAATAAAGCTAAAAAGCAGAAAAGGAAGAACTGTATTTAAAATATTCATATATTCCTTCCTCCTCAAGGTTAATCATTATTTGGAATTCTTTAACCCAAGAAGAATTAGCTGACTCAGACTCCCAATGATGAGCCCATATATTTTCAGGGAACCATGTTGAGACAGAGCAATATCAGCTGAAATCATTCAGGAGGAGAATAATCTAGACCATCTAGTTCATTTCACAAAAGCAAGTTATTGTAACAGTCAATTCTCAAACTTTTCAATGATTTTAAAGAATTCAGTTTTCAGACATGGTTGTCAGTAGAGGATTGGGCCCTATGCTAAGAACATAATATAACAACATAACATAACAACATAACATCATGATATAATGTAATTCTATTTTCCTCTAATAATTAAATTTCTATTCATATTAAGGCTGGTTAGTGGTTAGGATGTGGAATGGGATAGGAGGGGCAGAAAAATGAAGAGGATGGGACTGGGGAAAGGACAGATTTCAGGGCTTGCCCTTGTTTTAGACTCTTCTGTAGGCATAAGTAACTAGTATATTAAAAACTATAATCAAACCACTTCTATTTGGCATCAATTTATAGGACTGCCTTTCTGGTTATCCTTGTTGCCACAGATATCACATGAGCACAACAGCAGAGTGGTTCTCTCTCCCTACCAAACTCTCTCCATGAGAATGATCCCCTGGTAGTTGAAAGATGTGGTCCTAGAGGTACTTCTGGACACGTGTCCTGGATTTTACTGGGGGGAAAAAAAAAAAAAAAAAAAAATTCTTCTGATATATGTGGACTTCTTAAAAGCTCTGGAGGCATTACAGCATCTTATATACAAAATCTTCCATAGTTTCAGAAGAGTGGTCTAATTTAGCTTTCCTGCATTTCACATCAAACACATTCAGATTTAAAACACAGGTATAGTTTATTTGCTTGCTGGTGGATAATGAAAATGATGTTGATACTACTACTGGGACACTTGCTCAAGAACTGGTATTATTTTGCAGAATATTTACTTGCTTGAAAGGATGAATATTTTTCCCTTTAGATTATTAGCTCTCAAGGACCATGTAGATTCAAAAATTATAGTTTGTTTTTATTAAACTACAAATAAACACAAACACATTTATAAAGTATATTTTAGAATGGATTCAATAGATATACAACACTTTATGAATCCAAAGCAAATTCTAATTTAATCTGGGAAGCAAAAAGCCAATAACAAAGAGTGAAAAAATCAGAAATATCAGTCTCTCCAAATGCTGACTTGGCCAACGTTCCTATCATAATCAAGGATCTTAAATTAAGAATGTTGTATTTCTTCAAATTATTGTTTTAAAATCCTATTATTATTATTAAGGACTGGACAAGTGGTCTATACTATACTACTTAAACTGTCCTTGGTCAGCTGGTATAGCTGGTCAGCATAGAAAAGCACATGTTCTTACTATCTGTCATGGTTCGATCCTGGTCAGCAGCAAAACACCACACAGCCGCTCTCTCCCCCTTCCCTTCCATCAATAAGAACAGACAGATAAACCAGGCTTGGGGTTCAAGATAGGACTGAGATGGGGAAAAATCACCTTTTATGGTCACAGGCAAAAGGCAGACTCGTTAGGGGAAGAAAAAAAGAACATGCATTTATTACAGACACTAACAACCCGTAACAGAGTAGGACAGTGAGAAGCATTGCCACATCTTGAGAACACCCTCCGGCCATCCCTCCCTTCTTCCCAGGCTCAGCTCTGCTCCAGATATCTCTACTTCCTCCCCTCAGTGGCGCAGGGGCAGGGAATGGGGGGTGTAGTCAGTGCTGCCACTTTTTCCATCCATCTTTGGTGGGGGGAGCTTCTGGAAGTTGTTCCCCCTGCTCCATTGTGGTCCACCTCTCACAGGAGACAGTCCTCCACAAACTTTCTCTGACATGAGCCACTCCCACAGACTGCATCATTCCCCACACTGCTCTGGTGTGGGACACCCCCACATGCTGCAATCCTCCCAGCACTGAATTACAGCAACAGGGCTACCTTTTCCCACAAGACCCTGGCTTTCTTTGGGCACAGCATCTTGATCATCCAGGTGAAAAAACACAGGCCATAAATCAATGTTTGCTCCACTGTAGATCTCCATGGGTGGCAGGAGGGGCTGCCCTGCCGTCTCACCACAGGATACAGGGGTTCTATGCTCCAGCACACCTCCCCCCTCTTTTCTTCCTCTGTTCCTCCACTGACCTTGGTGTTCACGCAGATGGCACAACTCCTCCTCACAAGTCCGACTGCATATCACCATGTCCCTTCTTAAATACGTTATTGTAGAGGTGAGAGGTGCAGCTGATAGGCTCAGTTTTTCAAACAGAGGTGGAGCTGACTTGGGTCTGGGGGAGCTTTGTGAAGCTTCTCGCAGGGGCCATTCCCTATAGCCCCCTCCCCTGCCACCAAAAAACCCCACCACTCACTCAAATCCAGGACACTATCATATTTCCAAACGTAACTGCACATAAACTGCCTGCTGTGAATAGTGCTGGTCATACGCAAATGATATCTTTAAATTTCTTGGAAAGTGTAGTTTGTCTAATACAAAATTCTGCAGAGAATTTTTGTAGCGATTGAACATGTCCAACAGTGTAGTATCAGCACACATGGACATCCTCTGCCACTGCTTTGTTTCCAGGTGCCAATGTAGCCTTAGGGAATTTCAAAACTGAAATTGCAGGACCCTTAGAAAACCTGGGAATTCAGGTACCAGCATGGCAAATAGAGTGGGATGTAAAAATCTTCCCTTGGCAATGTGTGAAGAACAGTCTTGCTGACTCACAGTGCTCTGAAACATCATCACATGAGGTGACCTGTGATGTCCCCATGGTGCCATGAAATTTACTGCCTGGCAGTGACCAGACTGATCAGTGAATTTTTTTGTCCATGTAATCTCAATTTCTGAGATCAGAACTGGAGATAAGGAACTCATAGTTGTTGATTAATGGAGCCAGTTTCTTGGAGGAACACTCACAATTCTTCAGAATTCCTCTTCAGGAATATAACAATACAGCTAGAAGAAATACAGGCAGAGTCAACGGAGCAGATGAGAAAAATGTGCTCTCATGGGTGATTTTCTGTCAGTGTCTGGCTGTATCACACCTCTGGATATCCATTTTTTTGCCAGGGGGTGGGAGAAAACAATTCACCACGAGACTAAAGTGTTACTGGAAAATCCTTGGCAATGTGGATTCAGTGGACAACTTGGGTCTTTGACAGGATGTATTCATACTGATGTCTTACATTCCTTTTTCCTGCTTTTATTTTTTTTCTTCTTTTTTTTTTTTTTTTTTTTTTACTAAAAGAATGTAGAGAAGACTGCGAGACTGATCTTGTAGAATATTATTGAAGAAAAACAATGCAAATACTCTAACTGTTGCAGAAATGTATTTAATTCTAAAGAGATCATATTTGCTGCTCCTGCAAAGCAAATAGTAAATGAATGAATTCAAAGGTTCATAGAACTAGGTCTTCTCTTCCACCATTTAAGAAAATAGTATATTAACAACATGTAACTGCTGAGTTAAGTTAAAATAAGTGTTAATCATTGAAATAATTCTTATATACATTAGATTAACATTTGAAAAGTAAGATATTAAATTGAGAAGCATTAAGTATTAACAGATTTTCAGATCAGAAGGCACTCACTCAAGGGTTTTGGATTGTCTGACAGACAATGAAGATGGGAGATAATTAATCAGAAATTAAAGGTAGTGAAGTAGACTGTTATAATCATTAAAAAAAAAAAAAACACAAAAATTCTCATGGATCATAACGTTAAAGAAGATAGTGGTTTATAAGCTCTTGTTCTCTCTTAAATACAGTACTAAAATGCTCTTGTAGGGCAAATGCATCATGTATATGTCTGCCAATTTTCGTACAAGTTAGATGGATGTTAATAGCAGACATTTGCCTTGTCCCTTCCCTGAGATTTCCTGGGATGAGATCAATCCATTAAAAGAAGCAACACTTACAGCTTTATGTCTTATTATTTATTGAAACCTGGTGGAATACAATAGAACATTCTCATTTCTACAGAAACAAAACAGTACACCTTTTGTGTACTAATTACACATGTATTGATTACATGTTTAACATGTTCTGTTATTCCTAGGTTTGGGTGCACATAATCCAAATCACAGTTTCTGACACAATGTGTGAAATTTTCTTCTGCCACCTGAAAAAATGGAAATGTAAAAACCCATGACATTTTTTTTTTTTTAATTAAATGTTTTCTTGTCTTCTATAAGATTTTGATTAATAAGGTGGCATACAAAAAAATTACTTACAGTTTATACTATGATTCAGGATAATATCTTACTGCACTTTTGCATATATTTAGATGAAAGAAATAAGAAAATTTAATTATACTATGAAGTCTAAATTGAATTTTAATTTCTGTAGTAAATGTTCACAGATTTGGGGCACTGCGTTTTCTCCTCTGTATTTCAGAAAATGACTTCTGAAGAGTTTTGAAGAGTCTAAAGTATCTCAAGTAATCTCAAATGTGTGTTTTTAATTATCAACTCAGGAATCACATGATTTTGCTTGCATTATTTTCTGTTCCTTGAAATATTAAAGTATTCTGTTAGTATCCAGAAAAAAAGCCACACTCTAGTTTATGTTAGGAGTTGCAACACACAGTTAACTGAATAATTTTACTTCATGTATTTTTTACTTCATGTAATCTAAAATATAAGTTTTTGTGTAACTTCACTGTCCTTTTTTTTCTCTTTTTTTCCTTTGTCCCATGTAATCTAGGACAAACTTATCAGGTATTATAGGATAGACAAAATTAATACAGAATTCTAATTTCTTTGCAGGTGTTCCTATTTTATTTATGACCAGAACATCTGAGTGCTTCAGTGACATTAGTTACTTTGCTTCCCTATTTCTTCTGAGATACAAGTGAGCTATAATCATGCTGAAGGTATATTTATTGGAACATAGGTCTGCTGTTTAATAGTAAGAACATCTAAGTAGGTGTTAATAACAAATTTCACAGCTGCTCATTTTGAAACATGACCTGATGTCAGTGTCTTGATTAAGCATTGGCCTTGCTATACAGACACAGATGTGTGTGATGTCTGTTCAGTAGAACAATTTTACATATTTGGACACTTGTAATGTTATATGTCTTTCCATGAACTGTATGGAGTCTCAGGCAGCTATCAGGGGTCTGAATTTTAGTCTGTATAACAAATTAGTCCTTTTTCCAGACAAATATCTTAAGTCACAAAGATTTCTACCTCTTAAGTTATGGTTGAAAGGCAAGATGAAACACTGATACTATTTGGACTTTTTTATAGATACACTTCTTTACTGCAAAAATTCATTGTGGCTAGTAAGTCCAGATGAGTTTTCAAAATCAAGACTCACAGACCAGAGCTGAGATCCAGAAGAATACAACTAGTGGCTATAAGTTATTTTTAATTGGAATAATTTTATTTTATATGGAACCTGATACTTTCCCTAATTACTATCAGTCCTGTGCTCTTGATGAGGCAAAGATTCTAATGCAGTATGAAATTATTTTAAGAGTTTATAATAGTTCAGTGTCCTCCACTATTTCTGTAGTACAGTCTAATTTCAGAAAATAAATTATGTTCCTTGTGTCAGCAGTCAGGGAAACAACTTAGCTTTGTCTGATCTTTGTGCACACTCAGTGCTTTCATCCAAATCATTAGCAAATGCAGTGAATAGAATAAGTGATAAAATGTTTCCACTCTTCCCTCCTGAAGAGACTTTCTCATGTTTAGCGCTCTAACCATAGACATTAACAGGAGCACGAACTTATTTACTTTATAACACATATACACAAAGCAGGTACTTTTGAGTACGAAATGCAGTATATAATGGAAATGAGTTGCTAATTATGACCCATCATCAGTCCAACTCTGTATGCTGTATACCTGGTTTGTTTAGGTGCAGAATATCTGATGCGCTTAGGTTGTACTGTTGTCACTGAGCACATCCATCTCAGTTCTATAGTGCATGAAGGATCAGATTTGACTGTATTCAGGAAAAGCAACTATACTACTGTACTTCAAAGCTGGCTGTTCTCCATAGTTCAGGCCTCATATTCAGGCTTCTTTGTCATGCATGATTTTATTTTTTTATATATTCTTGATTGAGGGATGCATAGTTTACATCTAAACTACCTGCCACAGTAAAAAAAGATGGACTGGTTCCTGTTCCAGACTGTGCTCCAGGGTCTGCTGTTGAAACTGGTACTTCTATTTCTGGAAAATGACATTTATTGTTTGAGGTACCTAGAGGAGAATACATTATCTCTTTCTGGAGCACAAGCTCTTCAGGAAAAATCCAAACCAGCAATAAAATGGCCATGTTCATACCATTGCTAATACATAGATGATGAAGATATACTACATTAACAGAGGAAAAAGTAATGGTCCAGAAAGTGACCAGGCTTCTGAACTCTACTTAAACATCATGTCTTACTGGTACAATTGCAACAGATCAGTTAGATAGGTGGAATGTTAATGAGATTTTTTAATAATTACTAAATTTAATTTCACTAAGAAAAAAGGAATTTCACTATGATCTTTGGCAAAACCCACAGTCCAGGTTTAAACAAGACAGGGGCAGAACTTCTTGGGCAATGGCTGCCAGGAACCTTCCTAATAGAGAGTTGACCTCCTCCAAATTTTTATAATACATTTACTTGAAAAATCAAACATGAAATAGTCCTGGAAACATACAATCAGGACATTACAGCATGTACATAAACATTCAGCAAATGTAGAATCCTGTTTAGAATCCTGAGACTTTTAACTAAAAAAATTTCATGACAAACCTTAAAACTTAGAGAATTTAAACACAGTAGATCTAAACAAAGTAGATTTAACAAAGTAGATTTAACACAGTAGATTTAAACAAAGTAGATCTTCTGTTGTCCCTATTACCTTGTAAGTACATACAGAGCAAGAGCTGTCTCACTCTGAAATGGATGACATATTTTCATTTAGGTAAGACAAGGTATCGAACTACAGTACATAAAGCGTATGTAAAACTTTCTATAATGTTTTAAAGATATACAAAGTTGTGGCAAAATTTAAGCATATAATTAATTTAAGAAACATTATTGATTGGAAAAAAACATAAGGTTAAACATTTTCTGAAATCTCTTAAGTGTACTCTGTAGTGTCTCAAAGAACAAAGAATAGTAGAAATTTTGGCAAGTGTGACTATCTAGTAACAGTAGAGGTACTGGCAAAATGTATTATATTTATACATTTATATATTTAGAAGTCCATAGTTAAATTTAACTAGTGCAACAGGGATATTTGAAATTAAAGCTAAAACTATAATTTAATTATCCCCCTCCCCTGAAAATTGCTGAAGATGAAAGGCCTGAACTTTTAATGAAAACTCGTCAAGACTCTTGATATTGAGAAGATATCTTAACTTAGATTATAGATTTATACTTGCTGGTTGGATGTCTGCAAAGTTATTATAATTGCAGTTTCAAAGCAAGGTTACTGTCCTTATGTTCGATCATTTTTCTCACTATTGAACTCTGTGAAATATGTTCTGTTAAACATAAAAAATTCTTAATTTACCCACAGATACCTACAAGCATTCTGTGAAATGTTTTCTGTGAGATTTTGTTTATTTTTTACATCAGAGAAATGTCTCTGTTTGGCACAGTTTTTTATACTGTCTCAATATTTGAGGTATTAGTCCAGCAGTCTTTCAGGTTTGAAGCTTAATCTGTTAAACAGAGGTATATGGAACTGCTATAGTTCTGTTTGTACGAGCCCACCTCATATGATGAGTGATCAGATGTCTTACAGAGAATACTTGTATATTCTCACTGGACAGAAAGTGCCCAAGTATCACCACTTTCTAGCAACAATGAAAGCATTGTTGCTAGAAACACTAATATTTTTTAAATTTAGGTATCTTAATTTAGGAATATCAGCCACACAACTTCAGAGAGCAGTATACCCACAGTTCATTATTGAAAAATGCCTGTAGAAAGAGGCAGCTTTTTTGATTTACATGACCAGCTGTGGGATAAATTTTCTCACTGGGTGAACTGTTAGCTACACAAGGTCCAGAAAAAAATTCTTCAGAGTTTTTTAGCTGATAGCAGCTAGTGACTGAAATACTAGACCTTCAGCCCTGTCATAGAGTGCTGTTGATGCGGAGAAGTCAAAATTAAGACTGTACTTATTAAATAGTCCAATCATTGTGAACATTGTTAGACTATTCATAGAATCATAGAAAGATTTGTGTTGGCAGGGACCTTAAAGATCATCTAGTTCCAACCCCCCTGCCATGGGCAGGGACACATTCCACTAGATCAGGTTGCTCAAAGCCCCATCCAACATGGCCTTGAACACTTCTAGGGAGAGGGAGGTGACAGCTTCTCTGGGTAACATGTTTCAATGTCTTACCACCCTCACAGTAAAGAGTTTCTTCTTTAGAGTTAATCTAAATCTACCCTCTTTCATTTTAAAACCAATACCCCTCATCCTAGCCCTACACTCCCTGATAAGGAGTCCCGCCCCATCTTTCCTGTAGGACCCCTTTAAGTACTGGAAGGCTGCAGTAAGAACTCCCTGGAGCCTTCTGTTCTCCAGGTTGAACAACCCCATCTCTCTCAGTCTCTCCAGACCCCTGATTATCTTCATGACCCTCCTCTGGACCTCCTTGAGCAGGTCCATGTCCTTCTTACGTTGAGGGCCCCTGAGCTGGATACAATACTTCAGATGGGGACTCACAAGAGCCAAGTAGAGAGGGATAATCACCTCCCTTGACCTGCTGACTACACTTCTCTTGATGCAGACCAGGTATTGTGGTTTGAGACTGGTCGGCAGCCAACCACTCTGAAGCCGCTCACTCACTCTCCCCCCCAACCTGGGAATGGGGGAGAGAATTGGAGTGGTAAAGGGAGACTTGCAAGTTGAGATAGAAACAGTTTAATAATGGTAATAAAATGAAAAAAATAACAGCAATAGAAAATATGAACAGGTAATGCACAATGCAATTGTCCACCACGTACTGACCAATACCCAGCCTGTTCCCTCCTAGAGATCCTGAAATACCAAGATCCCACGATCACAATCCCAGAAGTGAGAAAGAGCACTTTCCCGACAACCCTTCCTCTATATAGTGAGCATGATGTTACATGATATGGAATATTTCACTGGACAATTTGAGTCTGGTTCTCTGGCTGTGCTCCCTCCCTGCTTCTTGTGCACTTGCACACGGGCAGGACATGGGGAGTCAGAGAGTCCTTGAAGTCTCAGTAGCAGCTGAAAACATCAGTGTATTATCAGCATTTTTCTCACACCAAACCCAGTGCTGAATCTAAAACACAGCACTATTCGAGTTACCAAAAGGAACATTAACTCTATTCTAGCCCAAATCAGGACACCAGGACACTTTTGGCTTTCTGGACTTGCAAGCACATGGTGCCAGGTCATATGCCAGGTCACCGTCCACTAATATTCCCAAGTCTTCTTCTGCAGGGCTGCTCTCAATCCACTCATCGCCCATCCTGTGTTTTTTGGGCCTTGCTTGGGACTGCCCCTACCCATGTGCAGGACCTTGCAGTTGGCCTTGTTGACCTTCATGAGATTTGCATGAGCCCACCTCTTGAGACTTTCAAGGTCTCTCTAGTGCATCCCTTCCTTTTAGAGTATCAATGACACCACACAGCTTGGTGTCATCCTCAGAATTGCTGAGGATGCATTCAATTCCACTGCACGTTACCAACAAAGATGTTAAAAAATACTGGTTTCAATACCAACCCCTGGGAACACCACTTGTCACTATTTGCTCTTAGTTAAATAATGTTGGTTGTCACATTTTGTGCACTGTTGATTCATCATTTGTTATTTGAATCATAAATACTGTGTTCATGACATAGTTTTGTATGACTTGTTACTTTTAAAATACAAATAATTGTTTTATATTTAATTTTTAAACTTCTGAAAGCAATAATAATTTTGAAGAAAAGATTATGTAAATTATGTAATGTAAATTCCATTATACAAAAATGCTGCCCAGAGAGGAACAAGTTTTTCTTATTTTCCTCCAACTTGTTCTTAAAAATAATGACTTTTTCTAGTTATTTGCCATTTCATTATGGTACTCGTTAGATTTTACTGTTATTTCCTTTGCCATCTTGCATTGTTCTTGAAGATACATTCAGTAACTTTTTGGCTTTTCTCACAGCCTTTCTTAAAAATATTAGATTTCAAAAATTAAATGAAGATTAAGTGTCAACCAAACCAACAATCCAGAAGCTCAGTGACCCAATTACAAAAATATACAAGTAACAATCTCCAGGATGTACATCATACACATGACCTGAATCCCCTTGACAGATGAGAGTTATATTCTGTCTCTTATTGGACCATCTGCCATTAACTCATCTCTAACCTCTAACTGATGTTTCTCATGTTTACTTTGCTCTGCAGTGATCTGTTCAGACAGTAAGATGGCTAAGCATCAGAAAGGTGTCCACTCCATGTCTCCCAGGAGCTAAGGGGGAAAAAACTATTACAGAGATTCCAAGTCTTGTACGTAATTATCTAGAAGTGTTTGCAAAGAAACTGTGACAGCATGAAAGGAAAACTGGACTCGGTAAATAAGAAAAAAGAAGTGAGAGATGAACTTTCTACTTTTCTTCTACTTCTCCTCCTCCTCCTGGCAAGAAATACTCTGTCAGGAGGGATATTCTATGGCCTCTAAAATTACAGTGGGCACCTAAACCCATTAGACCACTTTTCAGTAAAATGAAGATAGAATGTAAATAATATTATTTATTTGCAGCATCAAAAATAGAGAACAATGAAATATTTCTTTACGGCTAAATGAAATAATGAAAATACATTATATCACTAATATTCTTTTTAAGTTATGAAGGTCTTTTTGTCCCTTATCCAGATGATCCTTTGGTTTCTCCTGGCCAGTTAGTATCCTGGGTTTCAGTATTCTGCATATTTTATATTACAGGTTACTAGTGCTTGTGAAACCATAGCTCAAAGAACTCATCCATTAACAAGAGTTTTTGTCAGGCAAGACTTTCAAAAGTATCTTCTCAGATTAGTACATTTTCCAAATTCTTTGCTTTCAAAGTTAAAACCTCCCTTGTGGTCTTTGGAAGGTCTAGATAGACATAATTTTTCAGATCAAATCATTCTATTTCTTATATACTTCCTTGACATTAATTGAAATTTGGGGGGGTTGCCTTTGTCTTTTATTGTTTGTTTGTTATTTTGTTGCTTGTTTTGTTTGCTTCAGCTCTGTTTGGTTTGCTTTGATTTAGTGGATGTATTTTCTCTTGAACCTGACTTTTGGTTATGGCCTTTTAAAACAATAATGGATAAAATTCTCTACTTTCTTGTCATTATTATATTTTTCCTGGTTTTAGTGTCTTTTGAATGGACCTTATATTCTCTATCAGTCTCTACACTAAAAATATACACACAAAAAAATGTAAACCCTCCCCTCCCAAGAAACTGAACAAAACAAAACAAAACAAAAAACCCCACTCTGTCCTGAAACAAACACAGAAATAGCATAAGTTTAAGTGGTTCATTATAGGTGTATGGTTTAGATCACACACAACAGCTACTGACCACCACTGATGAGAAAATGGACATGGGATATCCAAACATATACATAACAGATTATAGATAATCTATCATCACTATTAACAGTATCACAACTAACAGAGCTGCAGAAAAGTTCTACAAGTTGGACCATCAATAGAATCTGATCAGTTTCTGTAAAAGTAAGTTCATCTGTTCTTCCTACTGTTTTGATGAAGTAGCGTAATTAGGTGTTAATACCAATTCTCATTGTCGTAAAATGTAATATATTTTTTCCTCCTCTAAATGTGGTATCTAGATGCTAGAAGTTATTTTATTTGTCAAGGAAGTGGCTAAGTGGATGACAAAAATTGTATACTTCTTTGCTTAGTAAATGACTAAGAGAGGGAAGGTAAGTGAAAATGGTCCTTGATGGAATTTATTAGCAGAATTACCCTTCAATTAAAACTAAAGATCAGAAGAGTGATCCTTTTGGTTATGGACACCTTTGTCTGCTACAAAGGAAAAGTCATTATTCTATATTACTCTTACTACATCTATCCATCCTGCTTTAATGCAAAAGTCACATAGGCAAGACTGTCAAGTGCAGTTCAGATTTTTTTTATTGGTTTTGATAGTCTTTGAAAAAGACAGTTCTAATTTTGGAACTCAAAGCTAACATTGACCTTTCATTGCAAGGATTTTTGAATGCAATGAGCAAATTTATTAATATTAATCCCAGGTTAGCTCTTACATGAATTCCTCCTACTGACATTTACAGCAACCCAACAACTATGACCTTGTTTTAAGAAAACCCCCCTCGGCTGCTTTATTCATGAAAAGGATTAAAAAAAAAAAAAAAAAAAAAAAAGAACTTTTTTTAGTATTTATTTTATTTCTTAAAGATTCAGTGAGGTGCCAAATGAAAAGACCTGTACTTTCTAAAACTCAATATTCTTTTACAAATGTTATCCTCAACTACAGGGTCAAATAATGCAAAAAATTGATTCATGAATATTTTTACGAATAACATTGAAAGATCATCTGACTTATTTCTTGAGGTCACATTATTTACAGTTTATAAGTGACTTGGTTTGTCACTTGGAATTAATTAACATGTTCACAATTCCCAAGTCTTTCACATACTTTGCTACAGTTATGACTTTCATGGGAATGCATGTGTTCTTTGTTTACTCCTATTTACTATGTTTCCAATAAAAATGGCTATGTTTGATCCCTAATGAAGTAGAAATTTTAATTCATAACCTTTATCCTAAAAATTTAAACTAGATAAAACATATGGGAAATTAAGTAACTAGCTGCTTTCCTGAGTTTTCTGTCAAGAACTTGTTGAAAGGAGACCCATTTGAGCATAACAGCAAGCTTAGCATAACTTTGTATTATGTTTCTGACTGTGTCTGATACTCTGTTCATGTTTCTTAAAAGCATCTTCTTTGTCATGAAGGACACTACTGTGAATATGTGGCAACATAAGAAAAAGCAGTGACAACATTAGGTTACAGAAATAATATTAGAATAAAATCATTGTTTCATCTCTTTTATCATGGGAAAAATTTAAAATGGAAGCAAAAGGTAGAAGTTCTCAGACTTGGAAATGAGTAAAGGCTTTGAGGACTTGATGCTGAGTGAGGAGTTTTGACTTGTTTTCAAGGCATTTTTATGGGGTCTTGGTAATTTGAGTGTTTTGTAAATGTAATTTAACAAAATCAGATTCAATTCCATGTCTCTGAGAACTGAACTAATTTGTTAAACTTGGAAGTCTGCATGATTGTAGTCAATACAATATTACTAAGATCAAAAAAGAATCAAAGATCATGAGAACATGTTTGCTACTATAGACTTATAACAATGTTCGCAAAACGTTGTAAGTCTATAGTACAAAAACCAAAGTAATAGGATTATTGATTATGCCGGGTCCAAATTTTTCACAAAGCTAGGAGCAGAAAACACAGTCTGGCAGGAGGAATCTTCTCAGTAGCCATTTGAGGTACCATGGTTTCATGCTTGCTATCTGCCCTCCCTGATGATGAACCTTTAAATTCTGTTAAAAGCAATATTATTTATTTTCTGGATACAGGTGGGCAGGGGCATTGTATCTCAAAAGAAATTAAACACTTATTAATGTCTAAGCAGGTATAAAGAGTCAGCAACTGATTTCTGTGTTAGGTGAGGACCATTGATGTTTTGTTGTTGGGATAAGGAGAGATATATTCTTTCTATCTTGTCTTCACAGGAAACAGATGAAGGAATGAATATTCAGATACAAGGAACAGAGAAGAAGGACTAAAATTTAAATTAACTCCAAATTTAGGTATGGATTTATATTTAGTGTCATTTAATAAAGCCTTCAGTGAGAACTAGAGACTGAAGCTTTGAACAGTTTCAATCAGGTTGTTTATAGAAGTTTATGGAGACAGAAATCTTGTGTCTCATTTAATGCTAGCTTAAATTAGTATTTAGGATATATATTTTATTTTTATTTCTATTCAATCACTCCTACAAACGTTTCAGATGTATTATCTGCTTTCTATTTAGTGCATAAATATCTTTATTTTCTATTAAACTGGTTTTGAGAATATTTTTAGTGTGAGGAAATCTGAAAACATTTAATCTTTTTTGGGATGGCTATTCCAAGCCCAAAAGCTTCTGGATGCCTTTGACATGACCACCAATCTGTCACATATTCCCCCAGGTATCTAAGTAGTGAAAAGTTCTGCCTGGTCTGTTTTGCATATTGCTGCCTGGGCTTTTCTGAGAGCTGGAAACAGCAGCATCTGTAGGGAAGATATCTTCCAGTCTCCATTAGACAGAAAATCTCTCCATCTTGTGTCAAAATAGTGGACAAAATGCCTGAAGTTTGAGGGTTCCCAGGGATATGTAACAAATCAAGATAATAACTTTATTAACTAAATTAGGTGCATACTATGTGATTTAGGTAACCAATCACATATTGCCAAATAATGCAGCAAAAGACTAAATCAGTACTCTTAAATTATTTCAAATATATCCATATATAGTTAATACTGAATATAGTATTATAAATCAGTTGGGGGAAAGTTCACCAAAAGAAAAAATAGAAACATTGTTCCTTATAAAGAGTTTGCCTTTGTGCTTATGGATCAATCAACATAATTTATAGAAAGATTTCCCTTTTTGGGTCATTTTTTTTTTCTATCATTTCTCTCCAGCCACACAGTTTTATAAGTTGCTATACATTATTTATATGTATACATGTACCATCCACATGATGGTGACGGAGATGTGATAAATTGAACTAAATCTGTAGGTATTTTGATTTAAATTCTTGACTCCAGTAGACAGTATCATTTTAATATTATGAATGAAGCAAGTAAAAATATAATTATTTTTTCCCAAATGTGGAATTATTTCTGTTTCTCACACAAATATGGACTTTCCTTCTACAGACTACTGTGGAACAGAAGAATATTTAATTTAAAATCTAGTGGTAATAGGAAGGGTAAGTTTATGTATGTTTTGACAAAGTCAGTCTGGAAATAAACTGCAATCCTTGCCAGAAAGGAAATTTTTTTATTCCCCTAATTTTCAGAGATCCTAAGTGCACATACAGTACAGACAGGTTATTTTTAAGCAATTGAAAAAACAGATGGGAAAACAATAATATTTTTCACTTTTCCATGTTTCCTCATGCAGAAATCTTGTACTGTTGATAGAAGAGGCACTTGGTTTTAAAGGTGGAAACAAAGTATTTTATCCTAAAGAGATTTTTAAAAGCCTCTTTAAAACTACCATAATTTTCCTGTGCAATATTTATTACATTCCAGTATAACAGACAAACTTTAGTGCCAGATGATGTTATATTTTTATTATTATTTCTCCTTAGAGCCCTAGCCAATGTATAACACAAAAGGATGAAATGCAGATCAAAAAGAAGCCCAAACCAATAGCTGTATTACTGCATACTGTGGGAGGCAAGCAATGACTTATATGACATCCCAGTGTTGATACTGTACATTAACATGTTACATTTCCAAGTGCATATATACCTCAGAATGGTGTGCAGGCACTGCTGCTTTAACTTGGTTTTCAAGTATGTGTTTCACTTTCTAATTAATGATGAATATTAATGAATTCAACAGAAGAACATGCATTTCTGAAATTAATAATGCCTTTTCGAGCCTTGCTGTGCAGGAGAGACTGCCCAGAGAGACTTGCAAGATCAAGCCCACAGAGCAAATTTAATCCAGTTATTACAGTAAATGCCTATATGTTATTGTATTAAAGCTGCATGCACTGTTTAATTGGTGAGATAAAGAGAGTGATATGTAAATAGTGGTTTTGTGGTGACCTTTTTAGTGGTATTCAACTTCTGTTAAGTGAGTGTTGCGGAAACTCCCAAACAACTTAACAATAAAAAAAAGCAAAATTTATTTCTATACACAATTAATAACATTCCGCAAACATACAAACAACAGGTCCAAATGTCCATGAGATGAGAATAAACTACCACCACACAATCTTCTTGGGTTTAACAACAACCCAAAACACCAACCAGGGGTTTAATGACAACCCAAAATGCTTGATCACTCACCTAATAAAAGGTGAGGACTCTCAACCTCAAGGAACATCTCAGGGCAGCGTCCCAACCCATAGGAAACTTGAGGAGTATCCTTGGGTGGTGTCCCAACCCAAGGGGAGAGTCTTTACCTGCAGCACACTGCTCTGGGCAGGACTAACTCAAAATGGCTCCCCCCGGGGACTCCATTTATAGCCAAGCCGAATCTGACCTGTGGTCAATACCAGCCCCTATTGGCTGAGGACCCCAACTACCGTAAAGCCCTGAGAACAAGGGCACATAAAAGGTTCAGCAGCCAGGGAGCCACGTTTTCATTGGGCGGGTGCACCTGCCACAGTGAGACATGTTTCTTTGAATATCCTGCCCTTTGCAGGACAGCTTAGTTGTATGCATTTTCTTTACAGTGTTCCTTAGCTTTAAAGCCAGTGCAAAATGGAAGGGGAGTAGAAGACATTTTCTAACCACTTAAAAATCAGTTTCTTAGTTGTTATTTTTCTTAGATTTCACATATGTAAGATTAAATTTTTATGGTTGTAATTACTGTCCTGGTTGGGGCAGGAATAGAGTTCATGTTTGTTTTGGCAGTGGGAGGAGTGCTGGAGCACACTGAGACCCCAGGGGCTCCCCAAGCCTGAGAGCCCTCACCTGTGTGCGGGGGCGGGGGAGCACAGCTGGAGGGCTGGGCCCCAATTGGCCGATAGTCCATGTCATGTGACATTATGCTCACTATATAAAGGCAGGAGTGGGCCGGATGGGGCTCTCACTTCTGGGAGTGTGGCTGCGGGGCCTTTGTGTTCGGGGTTGCCAGCCGGGAGCTGGTCGGTCGGTCGGTGAGCAGCTGTATTGTACATCACCCGTTGATACTGCTGTCAGTGTATTATTCTGTTACTGTTATTAAATTGTTTTTATCTCAACCTGTAAGTCTCCCTTTGCCCCTCCGATTCCCTCCCCATTCCCAAGTGGGGGGAGGGTGGGTGAGCGACTGCGGGGCGTTTAGCTGCTGACCAGGCTCAAGTCATGACATTTACTATGATATTCCGAATACCAAATTTACTAAGATTTATATATTAAAAAAAAAAAAAAAAAAAAAAAAAAAAAAAAAAAAAAAAAAAAAATTTTCACCAGCCTGCTTAAATTACAGGATTCAGTGTACTTGTCACTTTGTTTTCTGCTGCCAAAGCTGCAGTCATTAAAGCATCTCTCAGATAAGGTAAACCAGCTCTGGCCTATGCCAAAAATATCACAGCTTCTGGTTACAGTATCTCAAACTATTAATGTTAAAAATAAAGTTATAACTTCTTTGCTTGCCTATTGCCTCCAAAACCTATGAATCCTTTTATATTCCACTAAAATTCATCCACTTTCAGTAAGATACGTAGCTTTTTTTTAAATCTATAAAATATGCCTAGAACTGGAGAAAAGAGGGGCATGCAGCTGATAGCATCAGAAGTGTTTTGTTGTCTGATTATAATTTCTAAGACTGGCTGACAATTCAAGGAATATTCACATTCTTTACAAAAGGTCAATGAACTTGAAGCAGATTATTCTAAACTTCATTTTGTCTGCCATCTGCATCCTCTTTTAATGTCCTTTATGATTGCAACTCCTGCATGGATTCCTAGAAGTTAATTGGGAAAAGAAAAAGTGGGTGAGGGCGTGGGGGTGTGGCAACTAATTGTAGCAATAAGGTAGCTTCTTTTGGAAAATATTTAGAACTACATTAATTTGAATAACGAGTCAATTTTGCTCTAAACTTCACATGTAGTGCCAACCAAAATGTTAGTTATTCTTCAGATATTTAAAAATAAGGTCTATATTTCTATATGGTCATATTTCATTAAAATAAAATACCTTCTGATAAAAAATTTTCATTCATGTGAAAACTAACTGTAGAGTTAGCTCAGGAAATTTAGTTTAGGACCCTGAAAATCTTTAAATAGTTCCCCAGAGTTTGTTAGTTCACTGTTTTGAAATCACAAAGGAAACATTTAATTGGTAGAGGTAATTTGATAATTGACTTTTGACCTCTACTTTCATTCCATGCCACATCACATCAAGATATCTTCAGAAATCCTTTCACAATTAAGAAAATAATGAAAACACTAGAAATCATCTGTAGTTTATTGAACAAGTTGTGGGTGGCAAAACCTATTTCTATCAGAGTATTGAAAAGTCTGGTAAAACACTGAGATGTTATAAATTAGCAAATATGTGAACAAAAACACTTTTACTGTCCAGAAAGCTAGTTGTCTAGAGCTCTTGGGAGCAATAAATTAAACATTAAATTAATATAAGATAATGAGGTCCACACACCTCAGTTTTTCTTGACTTGCTGATACTTAGCAAGACTCTTTAAGCATGTTGAACATTCTTTGAGGAGAATTTTAAACAGTTAAAAAGCATTCTCTTTCAGCAGGTTTACAGTAAGTTTTTACCAGCAGTCAATCAATGGGAATTCATGATTCAGATTTGCTGTCACTTGAGATGAATTCTAGCTTTCTCCTTTACCCAAAATGTCAGAATGGTTAACAAAGTATAGACAAATTATCATGAAGAAGGTAATGTGACAATTATTCAAAACCAAGTAGAATATCAAAAGACCCATTTCCAGAGGAAAAACAGTATGAGAAAGAGGATTGATATTGACCAGATGTTATTCCCCATCCTGCCAACTTTGTTAGAGGTCTTGGAGTTTTAGGGGTTCTTATGATTTAAGCATAAATATTGTAAACATTTTATTGAAAATGTTGTAAATGAAGAATAGCTTTTTAAATATAATATTCTTCTTAGAAACTAAAGCTTTGTTTTTAGATTCTTTTTTTTTTGCTTTTGTTCTAGTAAGATCTCAAACATAACTGTATGGATGGAAAGGCAAGCAGCTAATGTGCTAATAAACTTTAATAGATAAATCAAAATTTTGAATTGAATCAGGAAACTGCAAAGTAATAAATTCAGTAGTTGTAACATAATGAATAGCAAACAACAGTCAAACGTTTTAATCAGAGGTAACTATTTCATGTCATTATTGCAAGTTGTCTTTCATGATGGATTTTTTATATGAAAAATATCTAGTTATTACCATATTTGATTTAACAATGTTAGTGGTTAAACTGTACTCATATGGTTTATGCTATATTTCACATTACATTGACAGATTTTTTTCTTACACAACCTATAATTCAGTCAAGTTTGCTTTAATACTACAGTCATTTATCTCTGTTTTGAGAACTTCACATCTGCATATGAAATTCAGCACAATTCTTAAGCACATTTACTTTACAGTATGATACTGAACACGTACTTAATACTGTTCTGGTTTTGAGATTTCAGACCTGTTACTGAAATCCTAATACAGGATTGTCTTTGAAAAGGACAAAATTGGTGGATGTAGGGAAGATTAAAAATTTTTCCTTTAGAGTTTCTACCTGGGTATGTAAACCTATGACATGATTCTGTGCTTTTTGCTGCTCCTGGACACCTATCTCCTGGATATCCTGTTTTACTGTTTCATCCCTTTGCATAGAGTAATGAGTCTGGTCTTGTCACTGTTAAGTGTACTAAATATACTAAAGCTATTTTTATGAAACAGCACAGCAAATTCACTCCAGGTTTGAGTGATGTATTCCACCTGTGGGAGTGGGCTGAACACCTGGGAGACACTTGCCTACACAATGTACACTCATGCAGAACCATTTCACTAAAGAGAATACAAAGGGAATTCATTATTTTTTTTTTTAATATTTTTTCCCCCACTGACTGGTCTACAAAGATGATTAAATGTTGAGACTGATAAATAAAGGATTTTATTTCAATCATGTTTCTTTTCTATATAATTATAACTTTGATCTGTGGGTCACTTTTTAAAGTTTGTTAAAGTATTTACTTCATTTTTAAATTAAATGTAACTGAGGCAAATGTTTCTAATTAGAGATACTGTAACTTTGGAACAACATGGGTTTCTTCAGAAAATGCTCATTAATTGAAACTGACATTTACCTTATTCAGGGAAATTCTGACAAGCTTCCTAACCTAACTAAAAGCATTGTAATTTTTTTTTCTGTTTTGAGATATTCAACATAAAAAAATTACCTTTCAATTAGAAACAATATTTCTTTTGGATATTCATTAATTTGTATTGTTTTATTTCAAAAGTTAAAATCTGAATGAAATAACTATTGAGCAGATATGATTCTTTGATATTTTCCATGTTCAAAAAAATATAAAAAATTTGGTTCTTTCAAAACTTAATTCTAGTTCAGTCTATATTAGGAAGATCTAGACTACAAAATGTAAATTGAACACTCTGTCTATGCATACTGCATAACAATAGGTATAGCTTAGTACAGCAGACTGTTGCCTATCTAACAACAGATTCTATGTCTTTACATCTAAATACAGTAACAAATGTGCCTTAAACCTTTTTGTAGAAGTAAAAAAGATTCCACTATACTGAATTGTACTGTCTGAATTTAATTTATTTAATATTTGCTAAAATCTTCTCTTGGGCAACAATCTTTGTTTAACATTTATTGTCAAATAATATATGAATTTTAGCAGCCCATATGTGATCCATATTTCCTTGAAGTGCTTGTATAAATAAAGAAAATATTTGAAAAGTTTTAATATGAAACAACGCATCTAGTTTTTATTCGGGATAACTTTTTATTCACTTCAACAAAAAGTGGACTTCACCACTGTACCCCTTGCTCTAATTGCTTCTTGTTATAAGAATTTGGGTATTAACCCATGGTCTGGCCCTTCCTTTATCCCATCAGCATCTTTCTATTAATCAATGCCATCCCAAATTTACCACATAAAACACATTTAATTAGGGCAATTCACATAAACAATTTGTCTGGAAAACTATAAAGGAAGGAAGAACCATACTTTGCCAGTATGTCCAGCATTTCTTCCATGGTTTTAATTATGGTTTTAGTTTCTATTTTAGGATTCAGAGTAATATAAAAATACCAATACTGTCATTAGCACATACATGTTTCTTAAATACACTTCCTCTTTTGTGGGTAAAAAACCACTGTACTGAATTAGTATCATATTTAAAGCATAGTTCCTTATACAACTGTAAAAATCTGCCTTAAGGGCAATGAACAGACTAAAAGGAAAAAGTTGTGATTAATTAAACAAATTACTGTTTTTCTGTCCTCAAAGTCTTGCAGCTGTAAAGTAGAGTTATAACTAATTATCATTCTAAGTGTCAGGATTTTTAATGTGTAACCAGAGTTTATGTAACAAATGGGTCAGCTCTACATGCAAGATGAGGATCTAGAACAACAATAAAGATAAATGCCCCATTTTGATGATGAAGAGTCTGTTTGTATCAGACAGTTGTACTCTAACCAGAAAAGATATATTTCAAGAACAGAATTTGCATGAAAAGTATATCTGTAGTTGACTTTGCAACATTCCCCTTTTCTAATGAGATTTTTACAGTTCCCATGCAAATAGTCTTCTTATTTGCAATCACATTGTTGAAGGACATAAAATTACTTTTAACCTTAGGGAAATACAGACCTCAAAAAAAACCAAAAAAACAAAGAAACCAAAAACACTACAAGAAAGCACAAGCATCTGATTTTTAAAAAAATTATTTTATTTTCTTTTACTTTGAAACAAACTTGTTTAAAATTGAACCAGATCCACACCCTGTTGGAAATTTAATACATGGCAGAAGTCCAGCCAGCTTGTAGGAGATTTTCAGAAGAAAGATGTTCCAAGGTAATGATGCCTCTCAGCAGGAGTTCTTTTGCTATTTGTTTTGTGAGCACAGAGAATATGTGTGTTTGCCAATACTTTGATGCAACTGAAATTTGCTAGGAAGAGAAATATAATTTTTTTTTGTGTATCTAATTTATGAACCCACCAGTAATCTTATTGTTAATATTTTTTTCCCCTTCCCCTCCTTTTCCTCCTTTTCCTCCTTTTCCTCCATTTCCTCCTTTTCCTTGTAACTATATCAGGAGCAATATTCAAGGTGTTATCTAAGAACTGTACTATAGCATAAACATAATTGTTTTGTTTTATATTTTATATTTAGTGATTAGTTGTTTCAGACCACAAAGCCATGCAATTTTCTTTAAAACCTAACTTATTACTCTAGTACATCCCCTTTTTGCCTATTTGTAGAAAGTGTACACATGTAATATTCAGGAGAAATTAAAATATTTCTTTTTGATTTGATGATGCAGTCCCATCACATCACAGCAGTATCAGCCATCTTCAACTCAAATCCAGGTCTGAAGAAAACAGATAGATTGTGTTAGGGCAGGGGGCAGGGAGGGGAAAGAAAGAAAAGAAGGGTGTAATTCAGACAACTGATTCCAAAGTCAAGCAAGAATTAGAGTGACAAATTTACACTTGTCTGCGTCCTTAATTCTTTCCTCTTGCATATCCATTTTGCTCCTGTTTGAGACAAAAAGTCTGTGAATTAAAAGTAATGTGACCAGGAATTAGATTTTATCTTGTAAATTATTTACAATGGAATTAAGATTTTACATCTAACAGCAACTTGTTTCCTGAGTTTTCATTAATTGACTCTGAAGCCTAATTATACTGTGTAAGATTTTTAAAGTAATTATAAATAATTAAATAAATACTAATGGAGTTACTAAAATACTACCTGGAATACCACTGGTCACTGGTTGTTTTTGTGTGCTTACTGGAATATGTTAAAATTATGACTTAAGAAAAAGGACTTTGGTAACTTGCATTGTCTTTGGTTGCAAATAGTGACAAGAGAACTTTGCAGAAAAGCGTGAAAATCTTTTCAATTTCCATTTTTTAAAGATAACTTAAGGAGTATTCTCAGTAAGTACAAGGGATGTACATCTGGATCAGAACACAAAAGAAAAAAACTCTTTGGTTACAAAATATTCAGAGGTGATTTTTCTAAATATATTATTACCAGAAAGTGATTTTGTTTACATTTAATATCTTCATATCTACATTTTAATAGGTTTCTTTACCAGAAATGGGTTTAAGACGTTTCTGATCAGGGACCAGAAGCTGTGAATTCAAAATATTTGTACTATTCTTCAAATATTACCATAAAGATAAAAGAAACACAATAGCATGATGTATACAAAAAAGACTAAAAATAAGTCTATTTAGGGAGAAAGTAGAAGTTACATCTTATCATGCTAATCCTGGAAGTTTTCTTTTTTTTTTTTTTTTTTAGTATCTGCTCTACTTAGAAAAATATAAGTGCATACTTACCTTCAAATCAAATTGTTACAGTTGAGATAGAGCTAAATATTCTTTTAAAATAATGATGTTTTCTTGAATCCAAGAAAAAAAAAAAAGTTAAATAATACTCAAATGAAACAAACCACCAGCACTTTCTGGCATCAGTGTGAAATGTTACTTTTTGAATTGCTGCCTGACATTTCCACTAGAATTTCACTTACTTACACTATTAGGAAAGAAAGATCCTCGTTACTTTGCAAGAATTCAGGTCTTAGGTTGCAATTCCAACACTTCCTGTGAAAAATATTATGGAGAAATCTGAGACTACTCAAGTCCTTGAAGTTCATCAGGTTTTACTTATAAGTAAAATCTATTTCTTACACCATTATATTCAGCAGAAAATAATATTTTTTTGAATGTTGGAAAACACACGGTGAGCTTCTTCTAGTGTGTATCCAAATAGTATTAACACCTGTAATTAGGAATTCCACAACAGAAGAAATTCCTATGATTATTCCTTCTGTGAACATCAAAGTATCCTCAGAATAAAGATTTAAAGCTGAAAGGTCTCCATCACTTGCAAAATTTAAATGCAAAATTAAATTGTATATAAAGAAATTCATCTCACTAACAAGTAAGAATGAGGACTCATAAGTAAATGTGTCATTCTGAAGCAAATCTGTTTTTTAAAAAATATTATTAAAAGCAATATATTTTTCATTTGAAATTGAAATTTATTTATCTGTCTTGCTCTAAGAGTGTAATATGATTAAAGAGATAATAGAAAGCATCACTTGTTATTTACAAGAGTCTAATTTTCTGTAATTGCAGAGATTACAATGATGTGGAATAACTTTTAGCTGATGGGTAAGAGACAGGGGAAATGCCAACAAGGTAGATATCATGGTGGAAGTTTGTTATATACCACATGACTAGGATGAAGAGACAGAAAACATATTCTATAGGTAGCTGGGAGAAGTGACATGATTGCTAGCCCTTGTTTTCTTGAGGACTAGAACTTATCAGACGTCTTCTGGAAATACAATACTGCAGAGACGAAACATTCTAGGAGGATCCTGGAGCGTGTGGAAGGTACTACCTGATGAAGTTGGTGTGGAAGCCAAATAGGGAAGACAACCCACTGGACCTGTTTGTGAACACAGAAGGACTTGTGGGTGATGTAATGGTTGGAGTCTGTCTTGGGCAGAGCAATCATGAAATTGTAGAGTTTTTGATTCTTGGAGAAGTGAGGAGGTGTCATGGTTTGAGCCTGGTCGGCAGCCAACCACCACGCAGCCACTCTCTCTCCCTTCCCTTCCAGCAATAAGAAGGGACAGAGAGCCAGGCTTGGGGTTCAAGATAGGACTGGGATGGGGAAAAAAATTCCCCTTTATGGTCATGAGCAAAAGGCAGACTCGTTAGGGGAAGAAAAAAATAACATACATTTATTACAGACACTAACAACACTTAACAGAGTAAGACAGTGAGAAGCATTGCCCCATCTTGAGAACACCTTCCCCCCCCCCTCCCTTCTTCCCAGGCTCAGCTCTGCTCCCAATATCTCTACCTCCTCCCCACAGCAGCACAGGGACAGGGAATGGAAGGTGCAGTCATTGCTGCCACTTTTTCCATCTTCAGTGGGGGAGCTTCTGGAACTTGTTCCCGCTGCTCTATTGTGGACCCACTCTCACAGGAGACAGTCCTCCACAAACTTTCTCTGACATGAGTTCCTCCCATGGGCCTCAACGTTCCCCACACTGCTTCGTCATGGGTCATTAATTTCTCCAACTGGAGTCCCTCCCACGGCTGCAGCCCTTCCTGAGCTGCTCTGGCGTGGGACACCCCCGCATGCTGCAATCCTCCCAGCACTGAATTACAGCAACAGGGCTACTTTTTCCCACAAGACCCTGGCCTTCTTTGGACACAGCACCTTGATCAAACAGGTGGAAGCCACAGGCCACAAATCAATGTCTGCTCCACAGTAGATCTCCATGGGTGGCAGGGGGGGCCGCCCTGCCATCTCACCACAGGATGCAGGGGGGTCTCTGCTCCAGCACACCTCCCCCCTCCTTTCTTCCTCTGTTCCTCCACTGACCTTGGTGTTCATGCAGTTGCAGCAACTCCTCCTCACAAGTCCGACTGCTCGTCACCACGTCCCTTGTCAAATATGTTATCGCAGAGGTGCAGCTGATTGGCTCAGTTTCCAAACAGAGGTGGAGCTGAATTGGAGCTGGGGGAGCTTTGAGAAGCTTCTCACAGGGGGCCACCCCTATAGCCCCCTTCCCTGCCACCAAAAAACCCCCACCATTCACTCAACTCATGACAGGAGGGGTGTTAGTAGAACTGCTACCTTGGTCTTCCAGAGGGCAGACTTTGGACTGTTTAGGGGCCTGGTTGACAGAGCCCCTTGGGAGGCAGTCCTGAAGGGCAAAGGAGTCCACAAAATCTGGACAGTCTTCAAGTAGGAAATATTAAATGTGCAGGAGCAGGCTGTCCCCATGTGCTTAAAGATCAGCTGGCAGGGAAGAGGACCTGCCTGTCTGAACAGAGATATTTGGCTGGAATTCAGGAAAAAGAAAAAGAGTTTATGACCTTTGGAAGAAGGGGTATAAAACTCAGGAGGACTACAAGGGTGTCGTAAGGTTATGCAGGGAGAAAATTAGAAGGGCCAAAGCCCAGCTATAACTTAATCTGTCTACTGCCACAAAGACAAATTAAAAAAAAAAAAAAAAAAAAAAAAAAAAAGAAGATAAAAAAGGTTTCTATAAATACAATAACAACAAAAAGAGGGCTAAGGAGAATATCAAAACCTTATTGGATATGGGGTCAAACTTAGTGACAAAGGCTGAGAATAAGACTGAGGTACTTAATGCCTTCTTTGCCTCAGTCTTTAATACTAAACCCACTTGTTCTTGGGGTACCCAGCCCCCTGAGCTTGAAAACAGGGATGGAGAACAGAATGAAGGCCCCATAATCTAAAAGGAAATGGTTAAACTCCTGGTATACCACTTAGACATATAGAAGTCTATGGGGTTGGACGAGATCCACCACAGAGTATGGAGGGAGCTGGTGGACGTCCACACTGAGCCATCTTCAATCGTTTATCAGCAGTCCTGGTAAACTGAGGAGGTCCCAGTTGACTGGAGGTTAGAAAATGCTATCTAGAAGAGGGGCTGGAAAGAGGATCTGGAGAACTACAGGCCTGTCATTCTGACCTCAGTGACAGGGAAGGTTATAGAACACATCATCCTGAGTGTCATCACACAGCACATACAGGACAACCAGGTGATCAGGTCCAGTCAGCATGGGTTTATGAAAGACAGGTCCTGCTTGACTAACCTGATCTCCTTCTATAACAGGATGACCTGCTTAGTGGATGAGGGAAAGGATGTGGATATTATCTACCTGGACTTTAGTAAAGCCTTTGACACCATTTCCCACAGCATTCTGCTGGAGAAATAGACTTCTCTTGGCTTGTACTATTCACTGAGTTAAAAACTGGCTGGATGGCTGGGCCCAGAGGCTTGTGGTAAATGGAGTTAAATTCAGTTAGTGACCGGTCACAAGCGATGTTCCCCCAGGTTCAGTACTGGAACCATTTTTGTTTAATATCTTTATCAGTGACCTGGACGAGGGCATTGAGTGCACCCTCAGTAAGTTTGTAGATGACACCAAGTTGGGTGCGAGTGTTGATCTGCTTGAGGGTAGAAAGGCTCTACAGAGAGACCTGAACATGCTGGATCGATGGGCTAAGGCCAGTTTTATGGAGTTCAACAAGGCTAAGTGATGGGTCCTGCACTTGGGTCACAACAACCCCATGCAAGGCTACAGGCTTGGCAAAGAGTGGCTGGAAAAGGACCCGGGAGTGTTGGTCAGCAGTTGGCTGAATATAAGCCAGCAGTGTGCCTAGGTGGCCAAGGACGCCAATAACATTCTGGCTTTTATCAGAAATACCATGGCCAGCAGGACTAGGAATATCTTTGTCCCCCTGTACCCTGTATTGGTGAAGCTGCACCTTGAACACTGCTGAGTTTTGGGCCCCTCACTATAAGAAAGGAATTGAGGTGCTGGAGCATGTCCAAAGAAGGGCAATGATGCTGGTGAAGGGTCTGAAGAACAAGTCCTTTGAGGAGTGGCTGAGGGAGCTGCGGTTTTTCAGTCTGGAGAAAATGAGGCTCAAGGGAGACCTTATCACTCTATGACTACATGAAAGGAGGTTGTAGGGAGGTGGATGTCAGTCTCTTTTCCCAAGTAAAAAGAAAATGTCAAGTTGCACCAGGGGAGGTTTAGACGAGATATTAGGAAATATTTCTTCACTGAAAGGATTATCAAACACTGGAACAGGCTGCCCAGGGAAGTGATTGAGTCACCTTCCATGGAGGTATTTAAAAGACATGTAGACATGATGCTTAGGATCATGATTTAGTGGTGGACTTGGCAGGGTTAGGTTTACATTTGGACTTGAAGATCTTAAGGGTCTTTTCCAAACCAAATGATTCTGTGATTCTAGTCTAGACTAGTTTAGTCTAGTTTAAATAAAAAGCAGTTAAAAGAAGCCAAATATTTTGATATTTTTCCCCAAGTGAGATGTTTTATTATCTTTGATGCTTTCCAAGTAAATTCAAGAAAATTTTCTATCAGGAGATGTCGTGGTTTGAGCTCAGAGGGCAACTGAGTATAGTATAGCTGCTCACTCCGCCCTTCTCCCCCAGCAATGAGAAAGGGAAAATAAGCCAGGCTTGGCCTTTGAGATAGGAAAAGAGAGGGGCAAATCACCTGTTATGGTCACAGGCAAAAGGCAGACTCATTAGGGAAAGAAAAAAAGGAACATATATTTATTACAGACACTAACAACACCTAACAGAGTAGGACAGTGAGAATCATTGTCACATCTTGATAACACCTTCCTCCCACCCCTCCCTTCTTCCCGGGCTCAGCTCTGCTACCCATATCTCTACCTCCTCTCCCCAGCAGCGCAGGGGCAGGGAATGGGGGGTGCAGTTACTGCTGCCACTTTCTCCATCTTCAGTGGGGGGAGCCTCTGGAACTTGTTCCCCCTGCTCTATTGTGGTCCCCCTCTCACATGAGACAGCCCTCCACAAACTTTCTCTGACTTCTTCCCATAGGATCCCAGCCTCCTTCCAGCGTAGATGCTTTAACTGTTAATGTGAGTCCCCTCGGAGGCCATAAATCAGTGGCTACTCCACCATAGACCTCCATGGGTGACAGGGGCGTGTGGTGTGTGTACCCTGTTCATCTCACCACAGGATACAGGGGGGTCTCTGCTCTAGTACACCTCCCCCCTTCTTTCTTCCTCCTC
This sequence comes from Tyto alba, assembly GCF_018691265.1. Taxonomy (NCBI): domain Eukaryota; kingdom Metazoa; phylum Chordata; class Aves; order Strigiformes; family Tytonidae; genus Tyto; species Tyto alba. The sequence continues at coordinate 26,808,007 of NW_024881275.1, forward strand.
TCCTCCACTGACCTTGGTGTTCACACAGCTGCTGCAACTCCTCACAAGTCTCACTCCTCTTCACCAAGTCCCTTGTTAAGTATGTTATCACAGACGTGCTGTTGATTGGCTTGGCCTTGGTGCAGATGAGTTGACTTGGAGCTGGGGGAGCTTCAAGAAGCTTCTTGCAGGACACCACCGCTGTAGCCCACTCCCATGCTATCAAAAAAAACCTCACCACTCACTCAAGCTCAGGACAGGAACATTTTCCTTTCTTCCAAGCCACACTTTCTTTTTTTTCCAGTCCTTTTTTCTTCCACTCAGCCTTTAAAAAATCTGCTTAATGTCTACTTCTGGGAAGGACAAACAACATGATAAGGCATCTCTATTTTTACTTCTGCTGTAGCTCCATCTCCTCTCACTGGTCACAGCCTACAGATCACTCAGCTTCTTCAGGTATTTCAGAGTGCAACTTCAGTGTCTTAAACTCTCAAGAATTCAGACTCAGTTCTGAAAAGATTCATTTTGCTATTATGGGTGTAGTATAGTTGCGGTAGTCTGTTAGTAGCTGCTGATTTTTTCCTTTAAAAGATATGTCTCTCTCATTCTTTGATTTCCCATTAATGAAACACCAAACTATCCTCTTTCAGTTAACAATTTGAAGTCAAGGAAAAAATATCATAACAAAAAATTTAAGAGTTTGTTACATTTAAAAAATAATACAGAGGATTAATCTATTATTGAGAGAAAATTTGGAAAGGTCTCTGCTCAAACTTACTGCTATGATCACATCATATTTTGAGACATTTCAGTGAGGTCAGGTAGAGGACCGTTTTTTAAACTGCTGTTATTGAAAACAGACTCTATCATTAGATATTAAAATGCTAAAATGTGTGTTGAAAGGAGATGGGGGTAAAATCAATCAGTTTTGGCATTCTGGGATATTCAAATCCTTCATCATTTGTCTCAGTGAGTACTAATTGAGCTGCTTTTCCCTCTTGGCTCAGTGGAAATTATTAACTTTGGCATATTAGCCCAATTAAGAAGTAAATAACAGAATTTTCAGGAAGTTATTTATCCCAAATTTTCCCTCTCTGTTTTCTTTTTTGGCTTATGACAGCAGGAATAATAAAAACATAAATTAGTTTAATTAATGTCAGTGGATTTTTTTTTTTTGACTGATTACACAGTCTGTGCAGGCTGTGGAATCTGAAACTGAGACTTGGTTATTAGTATTTTTCACATCCTTGGCACAAAAAGAGGTAGTACATAGTGGAATTTAAGATACAGCATTTATCTACATCTGTGATTGTTTATTAAAATAAATAAAATACAACTATAAATATTGTGCTGGTTTGGGCTGGAATAGAGTTAATTTTCTTCATAGTAGCTAGTATGGGGCTGTGTTTTGGATTTGCACTGGAAACAGTGTTGATAACACAGGGACATTTTAGTTATTGGTGAGCAGTGTTTATACAGAGTCAGGACCTTTTCTGCTTCTCACACTGTCTCACCAATGAGTAGGCTGGTGGTGCACAAGAAGCTGGGAGGGGACACAGCTGTGACAGCTGACCCAAACTCACCAAAGTGATATTCCATACCATAATATGTCATAGTCAGCATATAAAACTGTCAGAAGACAAAGGAAGAGGGGGACATCGAGTAATGACATTTGTCTTCCCAAGTAACTATCATGTGTGATGGAGCCCTGCTTTCCTGGAGAGGGCTAAACATCTGCCTCATGATGGAAAGTGGTGAATGAATTCCTTGTTTTGTTTTGCTTGTGCACGCAGCTTTTGTTTTTATTAAATTGTCTTTATCTCAGATGACAAGTTTTCTCACTTTTACTCTTCTAATACTCTTCTCCATCCCACCAGGGGAGAGTAAGCAAGTGCCTCATGAGTTGCTGGCTGGGGTTAAACCATGCAAAATATAAAAGTAACATTTTTTTTTTATCATTTACTGTAGTAAAATAACAAATATTTGTAAATTATTGTTATATAGATTCTCTGAACATGAAAATTTACAATTAAGACAACTGATGCAGGAACAGAATTCTGCCTTTAGATTCCTGTTAACATGACTGATTTAAAGACGTATGTGGTAGATATAGGGGAAACAGCTTTTTCTCTACGTCTGACTAAACACATGTCAATACTGCTCAATGACATCTTCTGCCAATGATGAAAATCTGCTCAGAAACAGCAGCACCTTCCTACTGCATTCAAGCACCTTAAGCATACTTATTTTTTAACTTGCATTTTAAAATTACTTTCTAACACATTTCTAAGAAGAACCCCTAACCAGTGTAAGAATATTTGTTTGTGTGTTTGATATGTAAAGCTTGAGCTGATATGGTTTGTTTGGATGCATGAATTATTCAATTTTCTGTCACTAAATGCAAAAATGTAATTCATTAACTCATTCAGCTTGTGGCATTCAACATTGTCATTATCATCCAGTAGGTGTCTGAAATTAAACTTCACAAAAATGACATTGTATTTAAGCTATTCTCAATGCAGTCTGTGAGAGGATTGATGTCATGAATCTACTCCCTGTTTTAAATTGTGAGGATAACTGCAGTAGTTCATAATATGAAAATAAACTAGACTTATGGTCAATTTGACATTCTGACAACTCTGTGTGGTCACAAGGGACCTTCTTTACAGCTTGGTGTGCTAAACATTTGTTTTTCTTCTGAAGTATGTTATTTGTGCTAGAAAATATGTTGGGTAAGAGCTCTAAAAAATCAAAATAACTCTGCTTGATTTCCATTTTCCACGAAGGTACTCTAAGGGGCAGAGTATGGGCTGTGGCAATGGCAAACATTTTCAGCAGAGAACTAACTTTTAACAGTATTTGGAAACAAAATACCACAAAACTCCCCCAAACAATAACACACACACACACAAATCCAACAACAGAGGTGTAATACCTGAAATTTGACCAGTGATCAAAGAGTCAACAAGATTTTTCAGTGTTCACTAGATCTGGTGGAAATAAGACAGAAAGCATTTCTAAATTTTAATTCTTATAAACTGTTCTAGTTTGTTTCTTTTTATACCAATTTCTTGTATTCATCAGTGCCTGAAAGCTGCATGTGATTTGTAGCTTTATTAATTTAAATATGAAACAATTTCAAAATTTTTATACTGTTGATTCTTTGCCAACAATTGGGATGTGGTGTAGCTTCAATTAAATTTTTATAGAATAGTTTCCTAGTTAATGAAACAAGTATCTGAAATATTCTGGATTTTGTACTTTTTTTTCAGAGTAGCTATTGACATTCACACTAGCAGCACTAATTCTGGAAATACTTAGAATTTATGTAACTGAAAATATAACTACCAGTTAAATATATTTTTTCCAATTATACTAATGTGTCCATCTTTATATTAATATTCCTACTTGTTATTATAGTCCCAGTTCATTGATTACAAGACACTGTCTTGAATTGGACTTCTGTGGAGTGAATCTAACTAGCATGTTTATTTTATCATTAATCTTGTTGGTCTTTATATCATTTATTGTTCATTATAGCAAGAGATAAATTGCAGAAATGCTTAATATTGTTAGTTCAGCTTGGCTGCATCTTTTAGTGACACTAATTCTACTAATCCATTGGCAAAATCAATGTCTGATGTGCAATTTGTATTATATTATGCTTCTTATATGATTGAATCAACACTACACAGAGTTTTCTCAAGTTAATTGATCAACTCCTACAAAATAAATTAATATGATACATCAAACTTAAGCTGAACTGTAGACCAGAACAGAAGAAACATGATCACTGAATGAAAGCCAAGTTGCATCAGGCCACACAGGTCCAAGTAATCATGACATGTTGCTTGGCTTACATGTGATTAGGAAGTCACTTTTATGTTTTGAAGACAGTATCAAAATGTAAGTTTAAATTGGGATTCATCAGCCAGAAAACCTGTGTATTTTTAAAAGGAAAATCCCTGGGATATTTTTTTTTCAAATTGACGCTCAAAATTTTATTTAGATTCCAATTTAACAGAGAAATTGAGCCTGCATATAACTCAGCCAGGGATTCAATTAATTGTAGGCAAAACACGAAGCATGAATTCCTTGTTCCTTTATTCAAATGTGTTTAAGAGTGGTTTGACCATGCTTCCTCTTCTAGATACCTGTCACTTCCTAATTGGTTTTCTAAGTCTGCGACTCATCTAAACTCTACCTATTTTGACTGCCATAATGAGCGGGGTTAGTTTAAACAGCATTGTGTGAGCAGTTTAGGTAGGGCAAGAAAGGAATGTCAGTCCTTGACTGTACCTTGTTCCCTCACAGGAGCAGATGGGGGACTGAGAGGCAGCAGAGAAAAGATTTTATTTTAAGTGAGAGTAAGGGGAGGGAAAAGATTTAACTGGTCAGACAGCTGTTAACAGCCTCTTTTTCTGCGACTGATCATGGCTTTTGTTTTGTTGTGCAGACTGCAGATGGGTAGAGGGTGAGAGACATTCTTTCAGCTGATAAATAATCTTTCCTAGAAATCATAAGGAATCTCTTTCAGATTTCTTTCTGATTTCTGGTGTCTCTGTCTCAATTTATAGCACAACTAAGAAACCTTTTCATCACATGAAGAGGGATTTATCTCATCTACCTTTTAGCATCTACAATGTAAGCCTCTGCATTGAGTCTCCAAGTTATTCACCCTGGGCTCACTTTCTAATCCACAGGGAGAAATCATAAACTTCTGGGGCACATATCCTTTGACTTGTATTAGACAATTACATTAGGATGAGATAACTCACATACTAAAAATGCCTGCTTCTGTTCTTGAACTTTTTTGGGGGAGCAACAGCTGAATAGCTCAGATGTTATTCTGCAGATGTAGATATCTACTAACATGTGTAATTGCTCAGATGTCTTTCATACTGGGTGCCTAACATTTAATCTCATGCCTTGAAAGTTTGAAATGCTGAATCTTAAATTCAGGTGGGGGGATCTGTGTTCTAGGACCCACCAGAGGCAAGCTTTCATTCCTCCAGGCTATTTTACATACATTCTGCATGTGCCAAAGCCCAGGATGTGCAGAGCCCACAAAACTGGATGAAAATGATTTATTTGTTTGTTTTCTATCTTAATTTGGCAGGAAACATTAAATGTCTCAATATTTCTCCAAATCCTTGGCATAAGGAATAGAAGTCTAAACCAGGAAGTACTTTCAACTCCTTTCATGTCATTGTAAAATGTATATAAATAAGGGACTGACTCCCTTTGGGTCTATAACCAGTTAATGGAGCTATTCACTTGTAATCATTAGGTGTAGTATACAATTGTCTGACATTTTCATTTGTAAGACCACCATGTGATTAGATTTTTAGTTTTTATTATTCACTGTCCAGTTATTTTGGTAAATAATTTTAAATCTTCAAGTAATTGTGAAATAGCCACATGATGTTGAGTACCGTATCCTCTTTATTATTGCCTTTAGTAACAATATTATTGGTGGACCTCTAAGACAGTCTCAAATGTTAGAAGTTACTTTGTAAAATTCAGCCCAATAAAAGACACAATATGCACACTATGAATTGAGCTTTATGATATTCTGTGGGTCATACTTTTTAAATGTGATTTGAAACCATTCATGTAAGTGTTCCATGCTATCAAACTTTTTTAAAAATGCATTCATGTTATCCTCTGTGCTTGCCTTCTGTTGCTCATATGCCAGGAGATCTAAGATACCCATTACAAATATTGATAAAGAATCACAGAATTATAAAAGTAAATGGATTTAATTTGAAACTATTCCATACTTTCTTAGAGCTGATTGTATAAATATTAAGAGTGTATGACAAAGTTTGGCAGCACAGTTAGACCTTACTTAGTTGGTGACTCAGATAAAATTCTATCATGTGTTTATTATATGTAAAATACATTAGAAGTCTACTTAGATCAATGGTAAAATATCTATTGCAGATTAAAACTTCAATAAAATTGTCATAAGAACGTAACTGCAAAGCAATGAGTGTACATGCTATACAAAACTTTGGAGAAGATTCTCTGCTGAAGTAAAATGTTGTGTAGCAGGACATGTTCTAAGTCAATTTAATTTGGCAATTCTATAAGGTAGCTGTCTCTCAATCTTCTTCTTGAGCCTTCTGGGGTGGTTCTTACCACCTTTTCTGTCTTTTCTTTCTTTTTAAAGCCTTTACAAAATGCTTCAAAAACCTTTTCAAAAGCAGAGGGATATTTGGGTTCAGTATCTTGTAGTTGTCATAATGGGAATTAAAAGTTTAATATATCTTGTTTCATTGCATGACCACTGCCATTAATTCCTTCACATCTATACTGGTAAATGGGTTCCCTCAACTTTTAGAGGAAAAAAAAGACAAAGAATTCTAGAATACGTAGAGCAGGGATGAAGTAGGTCATATACTGTTCATGTTAAGTTACATATACAGCACCAAAATATTCTTCAGCATTCTTGAAAATAGAAAGCTATATGTATATTGAATCACAGAATGGTTAAGGTTCGAAGGGACCCTAAAGATCACCTAGTTTCAACCTCCCTACCATGGGCAGGAACACCTTCCACTAGATCAGGTCACTCAAAGTCTCATTCAATTTGGCCTTAAACAAATCTAGGGAGGGGACATCCACAGCTTCTCAGGTCAACCTGTTCTACTGTTTCACCATCCTTACAGTGAAGAGTTTCTTCCTTATAGCTAATCTAAATCGGCCTTCTTTTGTCTTAAAACCATTACCTCTCCTCATTACATTGCCTGATAAAGAGTCCCTCCTCATCTTTCTGGTAGGCCACAGTTAACCACTGGAAGGCTGCTATAAGACCTCCCAAGAGCCTTCTCTTCTCTAGGACAAACCACCCCAACTCTCTCAGCCTGTCCTCACAAGGGAGGTGCTCCAGCCCCCTGATCATCTTTGTGTGTATGTACATATGTGGATGTATGTTTTTGTGTATAAAGAGGAATGTCAGAATTTAATCTTCAGTAAAATCCTTAAAATTTAACTGTGAATCAACTTATACAAGACATATTTTCATCTTCATTCAACTATGGATTGAGTATGATAAATACATGTGATATAACTCAAGCTGTGCATGATTTGATTAGTGGCAATAAAATATTACTTAAGCAAGCAATAATATTTCTGTCAAATTAGTTAGAGTACAGCATTATGCTCTTTACACTGAATGGCAGTTTGAAACTCATTGAAGTTCCCATATGGTATCAGAATCTCAATTCACATAGGAAAAACTCTGCCTATCACATGTATAGAAGGTGTTACTGTGAGTGCAATTTACAGCAACTTCCCTGTCCATATACAACTGAAATGGTTATGCTATTATAATGTGATGTAAATGTTTTTCATAATGCAAGATATGAATGATATTTTTCAGCCATTTTTTGATGTTTGTGCTGCTCACAGTAGAGAAGGACTTCCCAGCTTTTCACCTTATTTTTTTTTCTTAAATCATGTTATTCCTTCTCTGAATCTTTCATTGCAAACCCAATCCTTAATATTAAGCTACTGGCAAATTCAACATTTAGACCTAGGATGCACTCGTTGGATTTGTAATTGAAAAATCTAAGCCATATTGTGTCATCAATCTTTAAATATAATGAATCTTAGAAGGCACTAGGAAAACCTGCTTGATATCATTATATGGTTCACTATGAATAAAATTCACAGTAATTTCACCAAATAAAAAAGACAATAAAGAAGACATGAAAGAGAAAATCAAGTGGACTAAACATATTTTATATTCACTAGAGTTGGGCAGTCATTTGATTAACCTGAAGATTGGACTCTAGCAGTTCTACACCATGAAATCTTTCTTATTTTGTGCACAAGGGAATTTCTCTTAAGATTATTTTTCTTATGTATATTTCTTAAAGTAGTAATACCTGAGTAGTATTACTGGAAATTTTCCAGGTAGCCTGGAAATCTATATGCATGTTTAAAATGTAGTGTGATGTTTAATTTCAGTTCACTAAATAAAGTAACTCTAAAATCAAGAAGAGCCATAATGTCAAAATTACGCTGCAAAATATTGGATATATGCTATCTACAATGGAATTATGTCAGTCCAAACCCAGAGAGACTCTGGTACAATACTTGCAGTATACGTGCAGCTATGTTTCAACCTTACAAGTACACAGGTTTAAAATATAAGTGGTTAGTGTAGCAAATTCATTGCTGTTTGCTGCTATGGCTCAGGAGGGGGAATATCTGAAAGATGCACAGATTTACATATTTGATAATTTTTTTTTAATATGAGAGTGATAAAATAAGAGAGGAAAATATTTCAACTACAGATCCAGGCTAAAAGAAAAGACAAGAAAAAAAGAACACAAACATTTCACAAGTAAAGATTTAAAAGACTTTTTTACAGGTATATATATCCTTTTCCCAGGTATTTCCAAAACCTATCATTCACCATCACATCACAACAATAATGCAAAAGACATTGTATTTATTGATGTAATGACCTGTACTTTTGGTTGCCACAGTAATTTTTAAAGTATATACTGGTAGACTGGTAAAATGCCTTTGAATCTTACAATATCTTGATGGTTGATGAGACAACCTCTTTGTCATGTCCTTGACTTAACCTACAAATGCCTTATAGCACCAGGATCTTCTCAGCACTGATAGATTGTTTCTGCAGTTAGTTTTATAGCTAGTGTTAAATAGCCCAAAGCTCTTCTTTTGGAGCTTAGAAGGTAGAGAAGCTAAGTAAATACTTTTCTTTTTTTTTTTTTTTTTTTTTTTTGGGGGGGGGGGGGGGGGGGGCGGGGAATATCTCTACTGAATTTAATCTATTACATAAAACGAAAACAAGTAACCAAGTAGCAGAACAGTTGCTTAATATCTACATAACAGACTTCAAGATTTGATGATTCTGGATCATGTCTTTATTAGCTTTAAATGATAATTAGTTCAGTGGTACTGTAGTAATCCCCAGTGAGTATTTGTCTGCATCATAAAAGCACAGCCTATTTATAGTTTGTGGATGATTTTTTTTGAAATTCTTAGTAGCGATGCTACAAATTTACAATAATAACACTGTTAAATCTACAGTTTGCTGGTGATCTACCAGTCATCCTGACTCTTTCCAAGTGTGTTTTATAGTGCATAAATAAATAAATAAAAATCATTAAGATAAACTTTAGCTTCTGAATAATGAGCTATATTATATTTATGGTGTAAAAGTTCTCAGATCATGTATTTTGACATTCTAAAAGAATTATAATTCAGCACATGCATAAAAGTGATGAAATTTCCCACAGGTTATTCTCCTTCTGTTTGATCTGTTACAAATTTCTATCTTTCCCTATGTACTTGTGTATCAGATTGAGAAATAATGTAGCCCAGCCTTGAGTAATGTATCTATGGAAATCATGGCACTTAATGCTGTCTACAGTACTTTCAAAGTATCGAAATCTAGGTTCATTTTTTCTTCCATGTATTACTTTGCATTTTTTATGGTTCCTGTAATTTCTATTCCATTGTAAAATCTTATCTTGGCACTGTGGTTTTGGTTTTGGGGTCAGATGTTTGATGTATATTGAAGTGTATATTTATAATTTTTGTTCAGTGATTCATGATAATCCTTGCACTGAAACTGATATGATTTCTGTATGGTTAACATAGCAGTAGATTGTTGGATAATGAAGTAGGGTTTATTTTGACTAAAAGCTAATTAAAGATAAATATTTAGCAGCAACTTTTGAGCTAATTTTAGTGTTAATCAATGCATTGTTCAAAGTATACACCAGTGATATGCAGCAAAAAAAATATTATTTCTTGTTAATTCAGCATTTTAAGCTAAATATAAGGCAACCCATTTTTAGCTATTATTGACTCTAAATATACTGTGTGTTTTTCATAGTCATTTACCTACACACATTAGACTTGGTTAGTATGTTTCAACCATATATTATCCTTAATTATCTGAAAAATATCACATAATTTTTTTAATTTATGTATTCATAAGAAAGATATAGAAGAAACAATATCCTAACATGCCTGTGCTAATTAATAAAATATTAATTCTAATTTTTAAACAAGTAATTTAATATTTTGGTGAAATATGACAGTATTTCAATTATATGAAATAATTTTCAAGTGACAAAACTTACTAATATTTCTTCTAGATCTGTTGAGAAAATTTTAACTATAATGAATATCTTTGTGTATTGTTGATTGACCCCTGCTACATCAACATATGCTCAGTTTGTTCTCCATTTTCCTCCCTCAGACATGGGACTGGTGATTAATATCTCTTGTTGTGTTACCTCAGTTGTTAATGAAAAACATTGGGCGTTCCCTTCACTACACAGTGCAAACTCATAAAAAAATAAAATCACAGGTGAACTTTTTATGAGCACTTGTAATTGCTTAGGCACAGTGTTTGAAAATCTCAAGTAATTTGCCATTAAAATAATGACTAGCATAAACTGTAATTTTTCATAGTAATTAACTTGTGTCAGCATCATTATTTTTCATTAATTATAAATGAAAAAGAATGAATGATCACCTGCAGGAACAGATGTGTGAAATCGTATCTGAGGTTCTTTTGTAGTCTTTCTTATTTCTTCCTTCCAACAAATTATAATGAGAATGGGATCCAGCCATGCAAAAATGCAGATGGCGGAGACTGTTCAGGAGAGACTGGGAAAAGGGACATTTAATAAGGTTGTTGTCTGTGAAGTCTAATATTTTAATGAAAAACAAAATTATTACTGGCAAAAAAGGAAGAAAACAACAAAAAATTAAAAACATTTTGTAGCTCACAGCTGTAAAACGTTAAGAAAAACAATCTGATATTAAAATCCATAGGGATTTCTTTCTGGTTTTGTTTTTTAAATTAGAAAAGTCAAATTGTATAATTTGAAGATTTATGTCTTTTTTTAACTTAAAGACAATTTCAGGAAATACTTCTTACCTTCTCAAATACTGTGGGGTTTCTGTTTGTTTTTATTTTATTTTTTTAAAGGAGATCAGTAGGGATTATGAAGGAAAAAATAAGTTGTATATCTTTAAGTATTTCTCTGTTATGTCCATATCTTCCACACATCTCTTACATTCACAGAATACACAACTGAAAAAAATAAATTTTGATTCCTATAGGATTCTGTTGAATGCTGAATGATGTTTTACAAAAGAACATACAAAATTCAATCCTGTGTATACCTTCACCTAAACTCTCTTGTCTACTCTATTCCTAAACTGCTGTATGAATGTCTACTAAACTGTCACATTAATAAAATCTGGCCTCTTCTAATTAGAATGATAGAATGATTTAGGTTGGAAAGGGTTTATGTAGGTCATCTGGTCCAATTCCCTGCACAAAGTAGAGCTAACTGCAGTTAGCATGTTATTCAGGGTCTCATCCAGTTGAGTTTTGTATATATCCATGGATTGAAATTGCACATCTCTGAGATACATGTGCCAGTGTTTAACTTCTCCATTGTACATATCATAAAAAAGTATCATAAAACCAACTAATGTAGATGTTATTTAGAATAATTTTGCTAGTAGTAAACCAGCTACATTATAAAAATGTTTCACAAACACTTGCAAAGAAAACATCTTTATAAGAATATTGTAGCTGGCTATGTATTTTCTTACAATTTCTAAAGCTTTTATAAAAAAGGAATATTTTTTTATAAAAATATTCCAGGCACAATCTTAGCTAGAATGTACAACCTAAAGTTAGGTCACGGTATAGACTATTTAAAAAATGTTATATTTAATAAATGGAAAGCTTTCAAGGCAGGTAAATTGGTGCATATGTGCTCCTATACATTAGTGGATGTATGTATGTTCCTGTATACACATACATAATGTGTTTACATTGAATCTATAGTCATATAAGGACAGAAAAGTTAGAGAATAAAAAAGCAGAAGGTCTTAGTAGCCTGCTACTTTCTCTCTGAGAGCATTCAGTAATGGATGCCTAAACTAGAGCATGAAAGAGACAACTTCATGACATTGTTTTTCAGTCATATTCCCACCATAGCTTTTGGCAATTTGTCAAAATGACTTACTGAGCCAGAAAGTCTTGAAACCCTTTGAAAAGATTTTCAGCCTTTGTCCTGGGTTGAGTGAGTGGTGGGTTTTTTTGGTGTGTGGGGGGGCATATTGGGGCGGACCCCTGTGAGAAGCTTCTTGAAACTTCCCCAGCTCCAAGTCAGCTCCACTTCTGTTTGGAAATTGAGCCAATCATCTGCACCTCTGCGATAACGTATTTAAGAAGGGACGTGGTGATATGCAGTCGGACTTGTGAGGAGGAGTTACTGCAGCTGCGTGAACAACAAGGTCAGTGGAGGAATGGAGGAAGAAAGGAGGGGGGAGGTGTGCTGGAGCAGAGACCCCCCTGTATCCTGTGTTGAGACAGCAGGGTGCCCCCCCCCTGCCACCCATGGAGATCTACAGTGGAGCAGACACTGATTTATGGCCTGTGGCTTCCACCTGTTTGATCAAGGTGCTGTGCCAAAGAAGGCTGAGGTCTTGTGGGAAAAAGTAGCCCTGTTGCTGTAATTCAGTGCTGGGAGGATTGCAGCATGCGGGGGTGTCCCACGTCGGAGCAGCTCAGGAAGGACTGCAGCCCGTGGGAGAGAATTAATTCGGAGAAAGTTAGTGACCCATGACGGAGCAGTGTGGGGAACACTGCGGCCTGTGGGAGGGATTGAAGTCAGAGAAAGTTTGTGGAGGACTGTCTCCTGTGAGAGGGGGACCACGATGGAGCAGCGGGAACAAGTTCCAGAAGCTCCACCGAAGATGGAGAAAGTGGCAGCACTGACTGCACCCCCCATTCCCTGCCCCTGTGCTGCTGAGGGTAGGAGGTAGAGATATAGGGAGCAGAACTGAGCCTGGGAAGAAGGGGGGGGGGGGGGGGGGGAAGGTGTTCTCAAGATGTGGCAATGCTTCTCACTGTCCTACTCTGTTAAGTGTTGTTAGTGTCTGTAATAAATGTATGTTCTTTTTTTCTTCCCCTAACGAGTCTGCCTTTTGCTCGTGATCATAAAGGGGAATTTTTCCCCATTCCAGTCCTATCTCGAACCCCAAGCCTGGCTCTCTGTCCCTTCTTATTGCTGGAAGGGAAGGGAGAGAGAGTGGCTGTATGGCGGTTGGCTGCCGACCAGGCTCAAACCACGGCAGATTTACAGTGCTAAAATTTATTCTTGAAGTAGATTAAAATTAACACATATAAAATAAATACAATATGTAGATAACTGATCTTGTAATGCAGAGAATATTTCATATACGCTATCTATTGTAACACAACCCAACAGTCACTGGGTAGGATACTTTTCTTAGTTAAAAATTTTATATATTTATTTCACGTATAATCCTTCTTTTACATAATATTATATTTATATTTAGTTTCTGTTCTTTTGCTTCTGCTCCAAGGGTATTGAATAATAAAGGGCAAAAAAGTTATTAACTAGAATGCATGAACTGAAATGAATATTTGTTTGAAAATGGAGGCAAGACATGTCAGGGAATTTTCAGTAAAACTGTATGCAATATTCAACATAAATTAGCAGCTCTCACTATTTGTCCTTCTCAAGGTCACTGCTCTTTTTTGGAGGACTGTGAATCTTATGAAACTTTTTGTGTAAGGGAAAAATCTTAAGTGGGAACTATTTCAAATATGTCTATAGTTGAAAAATAGTTGCTCATTTAAAACCTGGACAAGAATAATTAATTAATAAATAATCCAACAATTGAAATTAAAAAAAGGTTATATGGATAAAAAGCAGCATCAGCATGTAATTCTTTGTCTTTCCCAGGTGGTATAATTAGTGGATTTATTTTCATTACTTTAGTTTTCAACTGGTTAACACTTCCTTCCCTAGTAACAACCAACAGAAGTATTCACCCTGGCTTCAGCTATGTACCTTATTTTCCTTGGGTAACTCCAATTATCAGATATCTTTTGATAAAAAATACAAATTCTTTCATTCCCAAGTTACTATCAACTTGAGACTATATGGGTCTGCAGCAGAAATCCAGGACATTGGCTGTAACTCTCAGAGCTGGGGGTGAGGTAGGGAGCACTGATGGGAAGGTTCTGGTTGGGCAAAAAATGGAGACAAGGGAGCATCTGGCAACAGGAACACTACAGCACTTTCTCAGGCATTTGCTGCTATGATTATTTCCCATCCTGCTGAGAAGCTAAGTAGTAGCAACTGACCTCTGAGTAGTAATGGATCCTTCCCTCAGTTTGTAAAATGCTGTGTTAAAAATAATTGAAGTGGAATAATTTGTTCTTAATGCTTGCTTCCTATTCACTATGAAAACAAAATCCATTTTGTTCTTCTAAATCATTCTGCTGAGTAAGAAGAGACTAGTGTTCTTCTTAACCTTTGACTATAAATATTTAAATCCCATTCTAAGAGACAGTGAACACATACTTCCATATGGCAGGACATAGAATACAGAGGAGAAACAGATTTTCCATTGAACAGAAGTATGTGTAAAATATATTTTTAATGATCAAAGCAAGGGAATAAACTTTTATTTTCTAAAAATTAGTTGTCTGGCTTGAAACCAAATGACTAACTTGAAAATCTGGAGGAACTAAAAACAAATATAGTTGTAAATATAATTAGCTTAAACATTTACTTTCTATGACAAATCACTTTCAGAGAGGAACTGGAGCAGAATAGCTTGCTGCTGTTTTTACTGTGATACACGATTTTTTAACATGAGAATGGGAGTAAAAATATTAAACAAGTCTTCATTTTCAGTGTATTGAGTCCATATGGATCATGTAATGTTTTCCAGGTCAATAGGAGATCTGTAATCACACTAAGAATATTGAATCATGTTTTAAGATTTCATCTTTTATAAAACAATAAAAAACTTAGAAACCAGATACATTGGATCTTTTTGATCATATATGCCACACCATTTCCCAGTGTTTTCTAGATTGCCTACGTTTTTCTTTACTACTCTTTAATTCAGTTAAACTTTGCTAAATAAACTATATGGTTTTGTTTGTATATTTGTTTCTTACTCCTAGTACAGAAAAAAACATACATTTTTTTCAGGGTACAAGGAAGCAGAGTGGTTATGCTCAACATTATTCAATAGCAGAATGATGATGTGACTCTCATCTTAATGATATACTTTTGCTGCATACAGATCCAGTATTGTGTTAGATAATATTTTTTTTGTTTGTAAACAAGCAACATTACTGTAAAATCACGTATGCTTTAAATAAATTTTCTACAAGGAAACCAAGATGGCATAGGGCATTTATTTTTATAATTTCTCAAGTCTCAAATGCAGCTGAGAGCAGACAAAAAAATTCACATAAAAAATACTATGAGGCAGTTATATGAATCAGCACGTAAATCACAAAGGAACACATTGAAATTATAACATTATCATATGATAAATAAGGATAAGTCTCAGAAAATTTCAAAAATTAAAATCTCCTTACATATGCTGCCATGAAGCTATATATTTCTGAAAAAGTCTATTCAATATTTAAATATTTAACTTGATTTAGTTGTCCAGTTTTTGGTAGTTTAAACCCAAGCACTTGTCTGTAAGTATTGTAGTTTACACCTGCTGAGAACCTGGATTTTCAATAAATACGTACTCTTACTAAGTCAGGAATGCATTGGAAAAAAGATTTACAATACTTCCTTATTCACAGTCAAGTTTTAATTTTCCTAACTGGCTAGGTGGAAGATGGTTCTAGTATCCTGTACATAGCCCATGAATATAAGAACTAAACTTGCCAGCAACTTTGATCAAGACGTTTAAAGAAGACTTAAAATCCTCATATTGATTATATTTGAATATTCCAATTCCCTTCTTTGAATTAATTTAATCCAAAATCTATTTTCAATGTATCGCAATAAAAGAAACAGAGACATATAGAAAAGTGACAAATTTACACATGTTATTGTGAGATATCTTCTGGTTTTACAATACATGTCTGGTGATCCATTATTGTGAGATATCTTCTGGTTTTGCAGTACATGTCCAGCGATCCTTTTTTTCCATTAAATCTTGTGCCAAAACCTTTCCAATACAATCAAAGTAGAATAATAATATTGCTTACTGACAACAAAGAATCCTTTCACTTATAAGGGAAAGGTAAATTATATTCACATGTATCAGCTGTGGTGGTGAAGCACAGAAACATTACATACTGCACCTTGAGTTTTGACAGTTGCTCTTGTATGAATGAGATTGGCTCTACTAAGATGGTGTTAAGGGCTAAATTTAATTTCATGTTTGCAGTGCTGTAGATTGTTTGAAACCAAACAGAAGAGTCACAGTTACTGATTTTTAAAATATTTTTACTTTCTTAATTTAGACAAATGACACTCATTACTATTCTTCATTATCAAGCCCCAAAGGATCCATTATATTGTATTATCTGTAGCACAGTAACAGTCTCTCAAACCTATTTTGCCCATGAAGTCCACACTACTAATTGAGCTACAAGTGTCCCAGTTTTTAATAAAAAGTATCTAATAAAGGAGGATTCCTTCCTACAAACTGCAAGACCTTAACATGGTAGAACTTGTATGTTTCTGTGGACTTGATAGACTCACCTATCAGGAGAACTAATGCTAAACTAAACAAGTTAAAAGTAAATCCTAAATGTATGTTCTTTTCTAGTTATTTAAAATTTAGAGCTATGAAATTAGTGTAATGTCTTTACCTGAATAAAAATATTTGGCATAGAGAAAGAAATAGACAATGGAAAAAGGGGATGTCTGAAATTTTCAAAAATATGAAAAAATAACAAGACTGTAATGTACACTTGGCAACTTTCAAGCTGGTTGCCAAGCAAAAACTTGCAGGAGAAACTATAATAAAGAAAATGGAAGTAAGTTTACTGCAGCTGTTTGTTTTGTAAGAAATGTCTACCACCAAAATAGTTAGTAAATGAAACTCCATATCAAAAAAATTTTCAAGAATATATCAGATTCAACTAATGGAAGGAATAGAAGGTAAAAAAGAGGACTTTAATCACATACTTAAGTAAAAATATGTACTCAACCTCAAAAGTATACTAAAATGTCCACAATTACAAAGAGAATATTTTCAAAGACACTACAATGTTCCACAGTGAGATGAGGCTCTGGGAAAATAAGATTCAGTCCTTGAAAAACTTTCAGTGAGAATAAAACTTGGCATACAACTGGAGAATTAAATATCTGACTCATATCTGACATTAATGTGAGACTGTGAAAGGGAAAATTAGTTTCCATGGGTTATAAAAATAAAGATGATTGCAAAATGATCTGAAATCAAAGAAATTTCTATGTCTTTAGTAGTGATTTTATGAAAATACTGATAATCTGAACGTCAGAAGGCATACAGAAGATTGAGAAGACATTTGTGGACTTGAAGGCACTGCCAAGAATACAAAATTAAATACAAGTTCAGTGGAGCTCTAATCAGATCTAGGTAATTATTTATAGGCAACTACAGCCTATTCAGTAGATTGTTAGAAGTTTAACATTCTTAAAAACTCAATATTGAAATTTCTGTGCCAGTATGAACAAGAAGAAATAAACTCATTAAGAAGAAGAAGTAAATGCAGTAAGCTCCCGGTGATCTCACCAGGCAGCCTTTTAGTTACTGTGCTGAAAAATTTGAAGGCAATTCCTATGTCATTTGAATGAATCTTCTAAGCAATTCTTATAATCCCAGCAATCCCAGTTCAAAATAATCCTGTTGTAGATTTAGTGCTAGGAACATCTAAACAAGAAAATGAGCATTTATGAGGGGAAAATATGGGGAAAACCAAGGAGGAAGATGGTCAAAACTGCAATTTCCAAGCATTTCTCTGTATCTTTAAGGACAACTATTCTGCACTGACTATCTTATATCTTTACTTGGTGATCCTCTGCCTATCTACTTATATTTAATTTTTAAGAAATTAATTGAGATCTGGTGTTCATTTTTTTTCATGCATCCCTCTAGTTATTTGCAGTATTTTAGAACTTTGTTCTTAGCTTTTTCTTAATCTTAATGTGGGGATAAGAAAAGTATTAACCACACACATTTCTGTGAGTATGTCGCTAATACTTATTCAGCATAAAAGACTATCATAAAATACAGGAAAAGTAATGAATTAAACCAAGATACACAAATCCTGTGGAACAAGAGGTAAAGGAAACAGTAGAAAAGAGCAGAGCTTTCAGGTCACTGACTGAAGGGTCAGGGTCACTAAAAAAACATAAACATAGTCATAAAGAGGAGGTTATGACAGATCCTTGTAACTGGATAGACAGGGGAAATTAGACTGTTATGAGACTCATGGGAAAGAGAACACTTAGGGTATGACATTTGAGGGGGCTTGTGGACTGCACAAGACTTCTTACTGTATGTTTTAAGGGAATTGTTAAAAAACCTGTTATGGGATATTTACTGTAAGGGCCAAAGTTGGGCAAAAGGGGGAATCAGGGTTGATCACGGAGGAAAATAGGATGGAGGGGGGTTTAAAAAGGTCTGTCTGTGAGTGCACATGCTTCCGGGCAGTCTGCTTCTCTGTCCAAACCCTTCACTTGATCACTGCAGTTTACCTTGCATGGGTGTGATTTGCAAGTGAACTTCAAGCCATCAAGGAGGAGGGGAGCTGCACCTAGTAACAGTCTTGGTGTGACTTGGTGACCAGGCAATGGGTGATCCTGGATAGTTATTAGACAGACTTAAAGTCATTGAGGGACTTGTAAACAGCCATGTACATATGATTAAAGAGAGCAAAGTCGTATATGTTTTTCAGTGGGAATTGTCAGTCCTTACAGGCTGGGAAAAGGAACAGAACTGGACCAAACTACTTGTGAGTGGGTTTTACCAAGTGCTAGTGAAAGCACTACTTTTGGCAGGTTTGCGGGGCTGGCCATGTGCACAGTGGCACCTTTGGGACAACTGCTCAATCTCACACACCAGAGTAGCAGGAAGCACACTGAGAGGAGAAATCCCCTCCATCCTATCATCTGTTGGAGCTGGCAAAGTTGATTTTTCTGTTTCTCTAAGTGGGGTGTCACACTGAATGTCTACTAAACTGAATAATTTTACATACAGTTGTATTGAAATGTCCTTTTCTAAATTTTATTTTAATTTCTTTTAAAGAAACAGATGTGTAAATAAAGAGATTCAGATTATTTAGTACAAAAGATCTTTTTTTACATTTATGTAGAAGTCAATCACTTTGTATGCTGTAAACAGAAGAAACAGTAATAAAAAGCTACAGAGGACTAATTAGAGATTATTTCAAGATTTCACAAGTAAAATCTCCATTGATGGAATTCTCATTAACAATAATTGTTTCTGAGATCAGTTAAACACATTTTAATTAATTCTAACACTCCTTCCCCAACTCTTTAAACAGTCTATGGAAATTACTGAGTTCTGTTGACTTTAAATGATTCACCTTTAATAGTTCCTGTTTGAGAATCTCTCCAAGTTCTGATGAAGTACTAGAATGGTTTATCACAAAAACATGTGAATATTTAACCTTGTTTGTTTTTTTGTTTGTTTGTTTTTAAAAAGAACAAATTTTTTTTCAGTATCATACCTTCTATTACATTCTGATTAATATTTTCTATACCTTTGTGCTATTGCAGTTATATAATTTTAAATACTTCATTCTCAGTGTGATATACTTCCTTTTGATCCCAACTCATCAAACTGTTGTCTTCAATAGTTCTAAGTTTTCATTTCAGTTTCCCTAGTTTTCAAATTAACTACTTGTTTATGCTATAATTACACATACCTGTCAATTTTTGATAATCGTATTTTCTCATGTGAATTGAGTGTTCCCAACTATCTTCAAAACCAGAATTGTTGACATTATTTTTCAACTATATTTTAAATTCATCAAATCTCCTACTATATTGATAAAATGAAAATGTGACCAACAGTCCTCAGTTTACTTCCATCATCTTTCTCCAGAGCCATCATGTTGCACTGCATCAGTTTTGTCTGTACAGATAATATAATTATTATTTATCTGTGAAAATTAAGAAAGAATTAATAATGTGTTGGAATTAAAACTAGGAAAAAAGACATCTTTCAAATTATGTTAAAGACAACTAATCTTTCAGTTAGAAATATGGGATAAAAGAAATTTTTACAGGCATACAATACTTAGATAAGTGTTCTCAACCCTTTCTTAGATAGTTATAAGTTTTATCATTAAAGTTGTCTTTTTACCCTCTAGTGACCTGGTCTCTCCATGATCAGAGACATCAAAATCTGATCTGAACTCCTGACCACATTGCTAGATTATATGCTATTTATTTAACAGTTACTGTGTAATTAGTGCACTTTAATTTGAGCTGTTGAGTTCCACATGTAAGATTTATAATTGCAAGATCACTTTTCAGCTAACTGATTTCACTAGTAATAGTTTTGCTTGTGGAATATTAAAATACTGTTTTTTAAATTACCATGGTAAAGAGGACTGTGTTAGTCCACTTAAAATTAAAATAAACACATCTACTTACATCCTATAGAAATATTTATAAAACACTAAAGACAGAAGAATGTAGAAGTGACCGCTTAAAACTAAGAAAACTGATTCAGAAGGCTCATTACATGCATGTTCATGTCTGCATCTGTATATAATTTTCATTAAAGTTATTACTTCCCAAGAAAGCTCTTTTTTCCAGAGAAAAGATCTCCTTGCCAGCAACATATGGAAATGACAACTACAACAAAATCACTTTTAACAAGGCCTGGAATATCTCAGGAAGCTCAATTTTGTGCTGAGAAGATTTCTGCTTTGACACAGACCAACATGAATGTTTAAAAAAATTACTCTTTACAGCCTTGGCAACCTTCACAAGCTTCTGTACTGTAGAATCAGGACACATTTTAATGAACTGGTATTCAAAGCAGATAATGGGCTTTGGAAAGAACACTAATCAATCCATGCATTTTGATTGTACCTGATGCCAATGAAGTCTTTACAACAGCAGCCCTGTCTGTTAGGAAAAAAAAAAAGGTAAAAATATTGGAATGTCAAATCTGAGTAGGCAGTGAAGGTTCATTATCTAGTGTTGCGGTTTTCCCTTCCAAGGTAGGGAACCAATTTATTTTTACCAAAGTTAAACTCAAAAGTTTGATACCTACATAAACTAAGCAATTGATAGAAGCAATTAGAGGGAAAGTTGTATAGGCCACAACAATATAAAAATCAGAGAACATAAAAAGAAACCAGAGAGAATAAAAATAAAAAAGAGAAGGCAAAAATGAGCAAAATAATGAGCCCGTGAAGAACTCAAGGAAGGGGATTCAGTCCTTGAGAGAGAAACATTTCTATGCAGACAAAAGGATAGCCTCCATTATCAGTTGCCTATAGTTAGACTTGCAGAAACATATGGACCACACCTCAGAATGACCTTCTGGACCATCTGCTGCAGATGGCCCAGTCAGTAGCCTCTCAGTAGGTTTTTGCAGATGAGCCAAAACCAGAGCAGAACATTCCAACATGCAGTTAGTTCCCCACTGCCAGTGAAGCCACACATAAAGATGCATGGCTTTGTGCATCTAGGTGCACAGGGCATCCAGAATTAGGCTTTTGTTCTGCAAATATTTAAATATGCTTTTGTATTAGAATTTTTAAATAATTCTATTGCTAATAAAGATGAACTATTTTAGTAATAATTTCTCCAAGCTGGATTTTGAGTGAAGTCATTAATGTGATTTATAGGTCCACACTGAATTTTTCTCCTACATTTGGTAAGGGAAATGATTGAATTTGACTTAGTACCTTTTGTGCCGTTATGCGCCACAATGTAAAGGCACACCAAATGGTAGGTAAATTGTGGTTCCTAAATCTGAAGATGCTCGGGTACACAAATTAACTGTTTCTTTCCTGTCAACAAGTTTTTAATTTTGAAATACAAGACTCCGTTATTATTTCATTGCTGTCTGCTTTCACCAGGAATAACTCATTCTCAAGCAATCCGTGATATCTATCCAAGTAACGGAAGTCCTCCTCTGTGTGTTCTTTATCTATCTAACCTTCAAATTCCTCTCAGAAAACTATTCTGCTGCTTCGGATAATCAATATGTAATTCAACAGAAGCTAGGGGCAGCAAAAGATTTAATTGAATTAAATATTTCAAGGGCACAGACTCCATTTTCAAAACCCATTTTTGTAGCCTCAACAGAAATTCCAGTCACTTACAGTGGAGTATTACAGACTGCAGGCCTCATCAGATTAGCAGTGTTGCTGCAGAAAACATGGGAACTTTGATTGAAGTGGTCACTGACTACGATACAAGTTAGTCTTTTCTATGCTTATGACCAGCTATTCTGTGGAAGAAAAATGTTAAGTGGTGTTTGTATCCTTGAAAAAATATGAAGTAACTTTAATATAACCTTCTCTGTGGGTGACTATAACAAGAGAATTAAAATTAAAATTAAACAGCATTTTTTACAACTGGAGTTGCAATAAACTATCTGCACATTAAAGACTGCTATCAGTTTAACTTAAGAAGAAAGAAAATACATACATTCCACAGTTTTATTAGGATAAACTTATTTAAAATCCCTTTTCTTCTCTCTTTCTCTGGTGTCTGTAAGGCACCTGTAACCTTGGAATTTAATCCCCTAATTTAGGTTGATGTAATTTCAGTAAACATGTCTGTCCTAGTTACCAGATGCACTACTGCCCTCTGCCAATCAGTGTAAAACGGAAGTTGTTACTCATGATACACAGAAAAATCCCAACCTTATTCAAATCAATAAAATTTTCCATTAAATTAAAAAGGGGCAACGATCCTAAAACAAATGAAATTATGAATGTATAAATTAATAAAGAGTTATATATAACATTGCAGAATATACCAGACACAATGGCTTTGTCTATGTTTTCTGTGTAAAAGGACTGTGGTGATACAAAAGAACCGTTGCATGGTTGTGACTGGGAAGAAGTATGCAACAGTATATGCATCCAAGGAAAACCACCATCTCCTTCACAATCCAGGCACAGATGCAAGCGGTATAATTGCAGCCACAGGGAATGGGAGGACAAGCTGTGACTCATAGCCCTCCACAGCTGCCAAACCCTGGTCCCACAGGCTTCCCATGCCTCCGGCTTATTGGCAGGCAGTCAGAGAGGAAACAGACCCATCTAGGAAAGCACCAGTGTGAACTGCTCAGGGACCTGGCAACCAGCATATATGAGGTGTAGCAGTAACCTAAGCTTGCCTAAATCATGTCTGGAACCACTTTTTCCCTGAATCAAAAGTTTGGAGAGGCAGGTCACACACACTGTTTGCAGCCATTACTCTGCCTGTCCCTGTTTGGCTGGTACATATCATCATCCATGGGACAACATCCCATCCCAACCTTGGGTCCTCCTAATCCTCACAGAGTTACCTGATGCCCAGGGATGGTGTTGACCTGGCTAACCCCAGCTAGCCCTGTTCTCCAGTCCCTATGAGCCACATGTCTTGAGGACCATAACTCACAGTAGTTCTATTATTCAGTGATTAGGTAGTAAAAACAATAAAGAAAAACATATTATCCTGATTGTGAAAAGGTAGCACTTCACTAAGCTCCAAAGAAGAAATTATTTTCAGAAAGAATGATTAAAAAATGGTTTTCATGTGGCTGAAATATGGGTATTTCAGTCTTTACTCCTCCTGCTGTAGTGGCAAGATTTTAAAAGAGTTTCTCCCTCTTCATTTTTGTTCAAGGAACAGATTTAAACAGCTGTGGAAACATGTATTTCTTTCTCAGTCACCTTCTAAGGTAACTACCAAAATGAATGCAGCCCAAAGATATCTCCTCTTTGAAACTTACAATTCCATAGTTGAACATTGTGTTCAGATTTCTATTGCAACATTTTACAGTGTTCTGCTACAGCTTCTGATAACTTTGTTCTAGGATATGAGGTGTAATTACTCCCTAACTGGTTTCTCAAAGCACAATTATAAATTTTTTTTTTTTTTCTTCATAGATCTCTTCTCGGAAAGATATCATGAGAAAGAAAAAGCCCCTTTCCACATCTACTGTTCTGTGACATCCTCAAAAATCTCTTACAGAAAAGGCAACTATAGGCACAGGGCTATTTACTTATTTTTCTAATATCTCAATCGAAAAAAAAGATGATAAAACAGACTTTTGTCTGACTTTATGTTTGGGCTTTATATTTGCTCTAAGAAAAACTTTAGGATGCTGTTATATATAACATTTGCTCAAAGCTGCACCAAATGTGAAATAAGTACCAGTTGGGCACACAAAAATGTAAACAAATTGCAGATTCTGTATATAATATTGAATTGTGTCATTAGTGTCATCATTAACTTTCTGAAACTGATTTGAATCAAGGTTCTCACAACAGGGTTTTTTTATCTAATTAAAGGTGTTAATGTTAAGTGGTCTATATATAATGCTACAATAACACAGAGTTATCATATTTCCCTTAACTTGTGTAATAAAAACAGCCAATCAAATTGTTAGTGCTGTAGTCAAGTGTTTATTATTAATTTGATTCACTTTTTTGAATTATTGGTTCTTATACTCTGTATTTATTTGTTTTTTAGACTTGGTTTTCTTATTCAATTTTCAGGATGCTGAGAACCAGAAACTTACAAAACTTGATCCTTTATGTTGCTCAATATTTGTTTGATGTAATGCATACTTGGTACTGCAAAAAACATGTTGATGATAAGCAGCCATCTTTATAATAACAAGTTATAAGCTATGGCATATTTCACATAGGGTCATAATGAAAATTATAATATAAAATATACTAGTCAAGTTTAAATTGGAATGGACACTTAATCATGTGTAAAATTGATACTGGAAGTTACCAGGTAACTTGACAAGTGAAGAAGACAAATAATTTAATACTTCATATTTCTCTTTTCAGATGCTTTATATCCACCAAGTGTCTTACTCCTAAGGAAGAATGTTCCAATATGCTCAACCTAAAATTAAAGTAACTGCCAGACATAAAAAATTACTTTCCCAAAGCATAATCTGTGGTTTCTAAGAAACATCAAATGAGTTTATGAAAAAACAGAACAAATTTTGTACCTAAAATGACCAGTCCAGATGCACTCCAATATTTCTATGTCCCTCTGTCCAGATATCATTTTTATCAGAGGCCTCATTGGCAAGCAGAAGTGATGACCAATGTTGAATCACACAGAACATGAACTGCATTTGTAGAGGAATTAAAGAAGGAATCATTAGAAGACATAATATGGAACAGAAAATTATAATAAGTGCATGTTTCTATATGTGCACAGCTTGTGAAGTACTTGCTTGTGGTTAATAGATTTTTAAAGCCACGACCGTTTTTGTTTTTTGTTTTTTTTTTTTGTTTTGTTTTGTTTTGTTTTTGTTTTTTGTTTTGTTTTTGTTTTTTTTTTTTTTTTGTTTTGTTTGTTTGTTGTTTTTTTTTTGTTTTTTAAATAAACTTAGCAGAACATTTTGGTTAGTGGAAAATCCATTACTTATATGACAAGGGAATAACTGACTTTCCAACACAGCTGTTGCAGCCATGCTACATCTATTTGTATACTGTAAGTACACTAACAATATTATAAATCTTTGTAATAATCTTCTCCAGAACATTCTACTCTGCAGTTATCTAAGGAGCATTAAACTAAACACCACATGATTTACAGATTAGGCTGGCTAGACAGTTTCAATAAACTGGTCATGAGGTGCTGTTAATAGCCAACATATGAAGAATTTCTACTTAAAATGAAGAATCAGTGGTTAGAGTCAGAGATGTTAAATGCTCATGAGAGACCAAATTAAAAAAAAAAAAAAAAATCAAATCAAGTAAGTGAAATCTAAGGCTGGGGCAGGCAAGAGAGACAGTTAATGGCCATCATGCTAAAAACCCTAATAAATTTAGCTGAGTTTCATATGAAAAATCTGGCAGTTATTCAAGCAAGATGTGGGTAAAAGGTTATCAATATAGTTACTTACAATGCATAGAAGACTGATAGAATATCAATTCCAATGAGAACAACTTTACAGTAATATAAAAGTGGTGCCAGTATGGTAAGGAATTATAAATCCATTTGGTTACAATGGGGTCATTCCATATACACATACTGTTTGAGAAAGGTGATAGATGTTATCCCTCAGTCACTATTTCTGGGGAAGAGTATGAAAAATAATGCTAGTACATACCATTATGGTGTGCTATCTTCCATTCAGATCTAATCGTATGCATAATCCATGAACATTTGAGCAACATTACACACATACGGCTCCTATTGAAGTCAATGGGTAAAATTCACAGCTGTCATAGCCTTTTTGTTTGAGTAGAAGCATTCTATGGAATTGAATGGAAAATCAACAGGCATATTTGAGAGCAAAATGGGGTTTTATCAACACACTGGAATAATTATTTTTCTCGATGACTGGATTTGCTTCAGACACAGAGGCATCAAAAACCCTTCATGAAAATCCATTTAAAACATAGTTGCAGTAAAATCAAAACAAAACCTGTGATTTTACAAAGTTTCACAAGTAAATATATACACTTAGTGTGATTCAGTTGCTTAAACATAAGCAGTTAATTCAGTTTCAGATCCCTAACAGAATCCTGGCTGGATGTCAGGA
This sequence comes from Tyto alba, assembly GCF_018691265.1. NCBI lineage: Eukaryota > Metazoa > Chordata > Aves > Strigiformes > Tytonidae > Tyto > Tyto alba. The sequence continues at coordinate 26,834,572 of NW_024881275.1, forward strand.
TACACAAAAAAGTATAATCACATCCCTGTAGATGTCTGATATTTGATAATGTCTATTTGCATATGTTATGGCAACTGAAAGCCACTCGGAGAGTTTTAAGAGAATAGTTTAAAAGTGCAAAGATGTGCATTTTTGTAAATGGTGTGTTCCTGGACCAGTAGAAATGGACAAATCTGTTGATACTCAATGGTGGTCTGAAAGGAAGAATACTGGTATCGTAGAGATATCTCCAAATGCCTCTGATTTAAATATAATTTAACTACATATACATATTGGTTCCTGTGAAAAGACATTGCTCACAGTTTTGTTTTTAACTCTTCAAGAACCATTTAATGATGAAATAGAGGAGTAGCTTAAACTGGATTTTAATTAAAGGGCTCCAATTTCCTAGCCAGCTATACATGAGCTTTTTGTAAGAGTAAGTTGCAAGGTATCTGAAATCTGTTGAGATTTCCTGACATTCTGAAAGCTGCTGCTACTTGAAAGCAGACAGGATTTTAAATAAAATAGTGATAGCAGAGCATTTACTCAACAAAACCACAGTAAGGTTATGGTTGAGATTTGCCCCAAGTTTTATTTTACTTCACAACTGATTCATTTATCTCTACTCAAAGATTAGTAATTCTCTTCTTTTTCCAGTAACAAAGTAACATTTTTTTTGCAATTAATTCTTTTTAGGCTATAGAGATTCATCTACCAATCATTCTTAGATGAAAGAGTATCATTGTTTGACTGTCATATAAATAAATAAATATTAATATTTGAGACACTGATTCCTAGAGCTTCTTCCTGCCAACAACCTGACTTTTTAATTTCTGTTATGTCCTGCACTGAAATTGGTGTAGACTGCAACTGCGAAAATACTTGATCACCTGCTAACCAAAGTTCAAATATGTAGTTTGATGTGTCACCAAAATATAGAGTTCCTAAGCAAAAATTAATTGATAAATGACAGTTTGATTTATACTTTCTTATAAATTTACAAAATAAAAATAACTGTAAAACAACAGACCTGTTAGTTGAAGTCATATAGGCAGGAAGTTTAGATATTCAAAATTGTGCCCCAGGTACTGGAAATACAATAGCAGCACTTTGTGTCAGATACAAAATTAGTGTTTTTTTCTTGCAAATGAATATTCTTTTGTTTGTGTTTTTTTCATACAATATTAAAAATCTGTGGTCAAAGTAATATAGACCTTATGTTCAATATGCTTCTCGAAAAGTAATTTCCTAACACTCAGAATTGTCTAATTCCTGACATTTAGAATCTGGTAATGTTTCTATGATAGCATATGATTGTTTAACCATTTGTATGAAATAGAGGTCTTAGAGAATCCTCAATTTTACTAATTACTTTGAATTGTTTCAAAGATATGGATTTATAATTGCTCAATAAGATGCCTGGAATGTGAATCTTTAGAAATGGGTAAATAGTTTATTGTCAATTGAGAATTTATAGGCCACTTACAGAATAAAGTTATCTAACAATTTGTAATAATTGTTGTATAATTTGTAATTTTTGGACATAGCTTTAAAATTCCTGGTATTTTAAACATTGTTTAATCTAGTTAATAATGCATGACACAACTATTTCTAATGAGATAAATGATGTAACCCTCACATAAATGTTAATTTGTTAAGGTCTGTATAAAACTTAGCCCATGAGATAAAAATACTACATTTACCGTTACATGTTCCTTAAAGTAGAAAAGGGTTTATGTGCTCTCCTCAAACAGCCTTAAGTGTCATTCATGTGCAGCTGTTGAGCCATAAACATGTGTCTATTGAATCAGCAGATAAAGATCACTTAAGAAGGAGTTACTTTGCCTAAAAACATCTCAACAAAGATGATGTTGCTGTCCTTATATTATAGTGACTTTATATAGAACCAGTAAAATTAATAATCATCCTAGTTAGTCCTGCTATATTTGGGGAAAAAAAGGAATGTGATCTGATAAATCACAGGATAAGAAAATGGTTTGAGTTGGAAGGAACCCTAAAGATCCGTTAGTTTCAACATCCCTGCCATGGGTAGGGACACCTTCCACTAGACCAGGTTGCTCAAAGTCCCATCCAACCTGGCCTTGAACACTTCCAGGGAGGGAGCAGTCACAACTTTGGGAAACTTATTCAGTGCCTCACTACCCACACAGTAAAGAATTACACCCTTGTATCTAATCTGAATCTACACTCTTTCAGTTTAAGACCATTACCCCTTGTTCTATCACTACACACCTCAATAAAGAGTCTCTCTCCATCTTTCCTGTAGGCCTCCTTTAAGTACTGGAAGGTTGCTATAAGGTCTCCCTGGAGCCTTCTCTTCTCCAGGCTGAACAAATGCAGCTATCTTAGTCTGTCTTCATGTGGGAGGTGCTCCGGCCCCCTGATTATCTTCATGGCCTGGGCTCCCAACATAAGAAGGACATGGACCTGTTTGAGCAGGTCCAGAGGAGGACCACAAAGATGAAGCCCAGAGGTGACCACAGTACTCCAAGTGGGGTCTCATGAGCGTGGAGTAGAGGGGGACAATCACCTCCCTCAAGCTGCTGGCCACACTTTTTTGATGCAGCCCAGGATATGGTTGGCTTTCTGGACTGTGAGAATACATTGCTGGCTCATACTCAGTTTTTTATCCACCATTAGCACCAAGACCTTTTCCACAGGGTTGCTCTAAATCTACTCATTGCATAGACTGTATTTGTGCATGGGATTGCCCCAACCCATGTGCAGGACCTTTTACTTGTCCTTGTTGAACTTCATGAGGTTTACAATGGCCATCCTCTCAAGCCTGTCAAGGTCCCTCTGGATGGCATCCTTTTCCTCCAGCATATTCTCCACACCACACAGCTTGGTGTCATTGGAGAATTTCTAAGGGTGCATTCATTCCCACTGTCCATGTCACCAACAAAGATGTTAAGCAGCACCAGTCCAAACATTGACCCCTGAGGATCTCCACTTGTCACTGCTCTCCACTTGGATATCAAGCCGTTGACTGCAACTCTTGGAGTGTGACCATCCAGCCAATTACTTATCCACCAAGTGGTCTGTCCATCAAATCCATGTCTCTTCCATTCTGGAGAGAAGGATATCATGTGGGCCAGTGTCTTGCATTTGGTTACGATAAAATGTAATCAGAATTTAATGTTAACGCATTAATTTCTGAAGCCAGGACACAATATGGGGCCTCCCTGAAAGGTTCATGTTTCCTCTGTGTGAATACCCACATCAGAAAAACTACGAACTCTGAAGTATGTCCCACTTGATTACAGAACAATATTTCTTCAATTTAATATGAATATGTTATTATAGTTGAACAGAGTACTTATTTCCATTATTTGCAAGCACATTTCTTAAAAGGCACTATCACTATTGGAGGGTATCAGGTCTAACTTTAAACCGTACTTCTTGTACATAGCCATAACTAACACATCGCACCATGACACATTCAAACAGCTGTGTGCTCTATCGTGTTACTGAAACAAATGTTGGGAGTGTCCTGGGTTGAGTGAGTGGTAGAGTTTTTTGGTGGCAGGGGAGGGGGCTATCGGGGAGGCCCCCTGTGAGAAGCTTCTCAAAGCTCCCCTAGCTCCAAGTCAGCTCCACTTCTGTTTGGAAACTGAGCCAATTGGCTGAGCCTCTGCGATAACGTATTTAAGAAGGGACGTGGTGACGTGCAGTGGGACTTGTGAGGAGGAGTTGCTGCAGCTGCATGAACACCAAGGTCAGTGGAGGAACGGAGGAAGAAAGGAGGGGGGAGGTGTGCCAGAGCACTGAACCCCGTGTATCCTGTGGTGAGATGGCAGGACGGCCCCCCCTGCCACCCATGGAGATCTACGGTGGAGCAGACACTGATTTATGGCCTGTGGCTTCCACCTGTTTGATCAAGGTTCTGTGCCCAAAGAAGGCCGGGGTCTTGTGGGAAAAAGTAGCCTCACTGCTGTAATTCAGCGCTGGGAGGATTGCAGCATGCGGGGGAGTCACACACTTGAGCAGCTTGGGAAGGGCTGCAGCTGTGGGAGAGAATCCAGTCAGAGAACATTAGTGACCCATGACGGAGCAGTGTGGGGAACGCTGGGGCCCATGGGAGGAACTCATGTTGGAGAAAGTTTGTGGAGGACTGTCTCCTGTGAGAGGGGGACCACGATGGAGCAGGAGGAACAAGTTCCAGAAACTCTTCCCACTGAAGATGGAGAAAGTGGCAGCAATGACTGCACCCCCCATTCCCTGCCCCTGCGCCACTGGGGGAAGAGGTAGAGATATCGGGAGCAGAGCTGAGCCTGGGAAGAAGGGAGGGATGGCCGGAGGGTGTTCTCAAGATGTGGCAATGCTTCTCACTGTCCTACTCTGTTATGTGTTGTTAGTTTCTGTAAGAAATATATGTTCTTTTTTTCTTCCCCTAATGAGTCTGACTTTTGCTGGTGATCATAAAGGGGGATTTTTCCCCATCCCAGTGCTATCTCGAACCCCAAGCCTGGCTCTCTGTCCCTTGTTATTGCAGGAAGAGAAGGGAGAGAGAGCTGCTGTGTGGTGGTTGGCTGCCAACAAGACTCAAACCATGACAGGGAGCAAGCAAGAAGGTCAAGGAAATGCAGCCTTTGAATTCAAGCTCCCTCCTTTCAACCTCTTCAATACACAAGACAGTTTTTCACTCAAAGCATCTAGGAAATCAAAATGAAAATAAAATTATTAAATCAGTCAGTCACTGGGGTGAGTAGCTCCATAACCAGCCCAGTGGGGAAATGTCAGGGCTGTGGAGAGATCTGCTGGGTGGCAGCAGCTCTCCCAAGAGATGCTGACAAGTCCTGAGTGTTTCCAGAGCAACCACAGCTATCCCCACACTTTTACAAAGCAGGTTAGGGCGTGCTACAAAGCACTGGGAACAGAGTGGGCAAACAGGGCATGGTGCATCAGCCAGGGCCTGGTCTAGCAGTTTGCATAGCCATTTCCATGAGAGTTTGCACAGAAAGGTCATTGACACTCTACCAGCTCAAAAGGTTAATTCAACTTGTCATCACTATCTCAGAAGGAGCTTAGCTATGGTATCCACCTGGAAGAAAACTATGTCCTCTGTACTCACCAGAATGGATGTGGCAATCCACACAGAGGTCCCAGAAAAACATGCACCCTTTGATGTCTCAGACTGCAAGGCATGACAAAACTTTTCACTAGTAACTGATGGCAGTAGCAAGAACAGCTCTGTGAGATGTGACCAAGTAAATGATGTGCTCATCCTGGTGGCAGAGCTACAAGAGGAAGTTGAAAAGTTAAGGAGCATCAGGGAGTCTGAGAAAGAGATAGACTGGTGGAACCATACTCTGCCCTCCCCGAGACAGAAACAGGAACATCCACTAGAAAGAACACCAGATCAAAGGGATCATGTATCTTCCCCCCTCATCAGGCAAAACTAAGTAGCTTAAAGGAAAGGAGTGAATGGAGGTAAATCTACACTTGGATTGGCAGGAAACCCCCCTGCTTGTCTACCTTGTCTTCCCAGGTGCCTCTATGCAACAGGTATGAGGATCTGGATGTGCGAAGCGAGTCGATGTTGTGGATGATGGTCCATCTACACCAGTGGTGTTGCTAGGGTCAGAAGGACTTACTCCCTGTATCATGACCACCTTCATGAGGAAGTTGGATTATATGTATAGGTGACTTCCTTCTGAGGGGAACAGAGGGTCCAATATGCCACACAGACCCTTGTCTTAGGGAAGTCTGCTGCATCCCTGGGGCCCAGGTTCAGGACATTCAGAAAACTTCCTAGTCTGGTACAGCCGTCTAACTATTACCCCTTACTGTTCTTCCATGTGGGAGGTGATGAAGCTGCAACATGTAGTCCAAGGGCAATCAAAAGAGTCTTCAGGGCCTTGGGACTGTTGGTAAGGGCATCAAGGGCACAGGTAATACTTTCCTCTATCTTTCCAGTTGTGGGCAATGTCATTGGAAGAAACAGATGGACTCAGTCTATTAATACATCACTCCATGAATGGTGTCACCACCAGAATTGTGGGTTGTTCAATAGTGGGAAGGTCCAAATGGCACCCTGCAGGCATGAGATGGCATTCACCTTTCTCAAAGGGGGAAGAGGGTCTTTGCTCATGAGCTAGCGAGGCTGATTGACAGAGCTTTAAACTAGACTTGTAGGGGGAGGGCCATAATATCAGGTTCACCTGTGACAAGCTATGGGACAACATGCCAAGGTTAGAGGGACAGCGTACTAGAAAGGGCCCTTAGTCTATTGGTCTGAGACTTACTGGATACACTGGAGCACACCTGAACTCTTATGGAGATGATCAAGGGGCTCCTGAGGTAACATACTCTAAAAAGATAACACAGTCAACTGCCCAGCCGTAGTACCTCCACACCAATGCATGATCATGTGCAACAAACAGGGGGAGCTGGAAGACACTGTGCTGCTAGAAAGCTGCAAACTATTTGCCATTACTGAAAGTTGGTGGGATGAGTCTCATTACTAGAGTGTGGCTTTCAATGGTTACAATCTGTTCAGAAGGGGTAAGTGAGGAAGGAAGGGGGGAAGGGTTGCCCTCTGTGTCAAGAAATGGATAGATTGGAGCTGTATCTGAAAAATATCCATAAACAGGTTGAAAGCTTATGGATAAGAATTAGAGACTGAGGCAACAAAGGGAACCTTGTGGTTGGTGTTTACTACAGGCCACTTGATCAAGGAGAGCCTATTGACAAAGCCTTCTTACTCCAGGTACAAGAGGAATCACACTTACAGGCTCTCATCCTGCTGGGGGACTTCAACCACCTGACACATGATGGAAAAGTAGCTCAGCAAGCTGCAGGCAATCCAGGAGATTCATGCAGTGCATTGAGGACTTTTTAGTAGGGCCTGTAGTGATAGGACAAGATGTAGTGTTTTTAAACTAAAGTAGGGTAGATTCTAACCAGATATAAGGAATAAATTTTTTGTGATGAGTGTGGCAAAACACTGGAAGAAGTTTCCCAGAGACACTGTAGATGCCCTGTCCCTGGAAAAATTCAAGGTCAGATTGGATGCAGCTCTGAGCAACTTGATCTAGTTGAAGATGTTCCTGCTCATTGAAGGAGGGTTGGACTAAATGACTTTTAAAGGTCCCTTCCAACCCAAACCATTCTATGATTCTACAAAATTTCCCCACATATTCTTGTCCTTTAAAGGTCTGAGTCAAAGCTGTCATCCTCTTTCAATATCAATCCATATTCAGACTTGAAATTTCATTTGGGATAATCATTTCATCCATCTAAGACAGTTTGAATAGGTCTTTTATTGTCATCTGAACATATTTTCTCACTTCAATCTATTAAACCTTATAGGTTTTTGCAAAATCATACCAATGCTCTGACATCTACCTCAGCTATTTTAATGAAGCAAATTCTCTTTCAGTAGGTTGAACATGCACAGAATAATGCCACTAAAACAGTGCTACTACAAAATGACTCAATCTCAAGAATATAGGACCCAGGAACTTATGGACACAGCTTAAAAACAAGATAAACTTTCAAATGTGACATTTTTTTTTCTCTGAAAAAGTTCTTTTTAAATGGGAACCTGAAAACTCCAAGCTGTACATCAGTTCTCAATGCAGAGCATCTTGACCATGATTCTCTTCAATCCCAGAATGCAGATGTGCACATCCAAGCACTAAAATTAATATTTAGGCATATAATATGTATCTTCTGATTTGTCAGAGCTCTCATGACCCACAGTCTTACCTTTCAAATCTACCCAAGGCTATTTGAACAGTGGCTTCAAGGTAGTGATTAGGTAGAACGTCAAGCAACAGTTGATGAACTATTCATAAAAATTTGACAATAACTGCAAGTTTAACATTTATTTTCTTGATTTCTGTTGCTATTTTTAGACATTCCTCTCTTTTATTAACAAGACTGTCATATTCTTCATTTTCAATCTCCATTTTTCTGCTATTTGCATTATATTACACTAGACTCATCTAAAAATTGGTATTGTCTATCCTTTATTAAAAAAAAAAGTCAGTAAGAATTTTTTTGGGTGAGTCAAAATAAAATGCTGTCTCACTTAAGATCTATGAACCCTCTACATTTTCTTTGTCCTTCATTGTGTTTCTTCCCAATGGGTCTTGAAATACTACTAACACTTTAGACTCTTGCTAATCCTAGATGTCTCCCATTACTTTCTCTCTCTTCCCCACACCTCTTTCTATGTAAATAATTCTGCCAGAGTTTCACCTCAGAAACAAAACAAGACAAGTGGACAACTGTAATTACAATTCCATAATAAAAGAGCTGAGAATATTGAGCTGGTTAGAAAATCAGACACCTATTAGAGACAGAAAATCAGTTTGTGGTAGAGAATTTGACTCAAATGATATCATAATCATTCAAACCAGGGCTGATTTTGTTCAATTTGTAGATCAGTAACTTGGAATAGATGATGTTCAGTGCCTTGATGGAGTTTACCACATGTAAAAAAATTGAGCCAGTCAGCAAAGAGGTGGAAGACAGAAAGTTCAGAAGGACACAGAAAAGGAGCAGCTTGGGCTGATAAGGGGCTTTTCTGAGATTAATGTAAAGCAATGAGATTACTGACAGATAATTCAGAAAATAAATATACACTAAGACTTGCATTGTGATTGGGTGAAATAGTTGAATAAAACCTGAAAAGTAGAGTACAGTGGGGTTTTTTAGTAGTGGAAGGTGTAATTTGAAAAGTTTAATAGCAATACTGACCATAATTTTAAGGGACATGTTAGAGTATCGGGGTTAGCTTGGGATTGTATGAGAAAGTATTGTGATAATGACCCCTTAAAATTTGCTCTCCTTCTGCTAGAGGACATCCCATTATTTCATACTTCTTCAGGTACACAATGACACAGGGAAATAATGCATCAACAAGCTCTCAATAACTGGGCTGAACACTGTATTCTTGTAGATTAGACATGAAGAGATCACAAGGGCAGATATCAAGATATAGAACACTTGGAAGAAAGCAAAAAGAACAAATTTGTCTGTCATAAATCTATTAAAAAATTTCATATGGACACTGCTGTCCTCCTGTATTATTAATCTTAAATGTGTCTTTATTTCCCTCTGCATACATCATGTGATATATGCACGCATCTCTGACAGCAATGGCAGAATAACTAATAGTTTGAAAATTTAATTGTAACATCCAGAAGAAGGCTTCACAAATTTGGTGAATGCTGCTAATCAGGTTTTTTCCTTGAAGAGAAATATTGTCCATTTTCATGTTTCTTCATGCAGAACTACTAACCAAAGTGTACCATCAAGAAATAAGTTATAGCTCTCTAAGCCTCTGCTGGGCCATTCACCAGGAAACTTTTCACACAACTTAATGTAGCCTGAATACAACAGTAATCCTCAGAGGACTCACTGACACTTGAACAGGCTCCTATGATAAGCACAGTCTGACTGTGTCTCTTCCATTCCTTCAGTATAACAGTTCTCTCTGACTTTGGAAAACCATTCTATATGTACACCTGAACTTTACAGGCAAGAAATATAATTTATTATACAAACAAGAATTTGGTCATTTGAGGTTTATAACAAACATGACATATAGTGACAAAACCCCTATAAATTTAATCTGTGTTGGGCTGGGCATAGGTATTTTTCTTTTAAAAAATGTGCTGTAAATGAAGTAGTTTATTATGTTTTAATCATTGTGGAAAGGAATTAAGAGTATAACATTTTTTTTTGCCTTGTCTTGTTGTTACTATTCCTTTTATTGCTTCTAAGATTAAAATATAAACAAGTCAAAACATATACTACTTATCTATATAAGGATATGTTAAGAAGATGATTGACTGATGACTCAAAACCAGCCAAAATATTGCCATTGAAAAATGCTGTATTATTTAAAGAAATAAACACATTAAAATTGAATCATGGGCAATAAATTATTTTGTTACTCATTATAACAGGATTACTCTGTGTTCATCATTCTAAAGAACAGTTTGGCTGTTTGAGTATTGTACCATTTTAAAGGGTACTTAGACTACTAGATGTTATCAGGTGTCTTGGGAGTGTTTTCACATATTTCTTTGGATAATTCTGGTTTTAATATTATCTAAATCTATGAAGAGCTTTTCCCTAGAGCTTTCCAGACCCAGACTGTGAGAAACCGATCAGTGTATGTATCATAAATTCTCTGTCACTTAAATGAAGATTTATGATAACGAGAGCGAAAGCATAATAGGAGAAATTCAAAGTATTTTAAAGTATTGATGCTTCAATTCAATATGTGTTTTTTTTTCTTGTGCCTCCTATTTTAGCAGGGTATTCAGCAGAAACTATTTAAGTATAAATATTTCTAAACATAAAAACTTCAAGAATTCTTTCTGGAGAATCAAAACATGCTGGAATCATTAACCTTAATTTCAAAAAAAAAAAAAAAAAAAATTGTCATGGCATTATTCTTTTCACACCAGAAAGTGTGTACATGTATGCAAATCTGTAAATTTTTTCAGTTTCATAGATGAAAGCACACAACATTAAACATAAGATTTGTATGAATGGATGAAAATCCAGCTCTGAAAAGGATGAGAAATACCTCATCTCATACACTGATGAGGCACAGATTAATTTTCTATGCCTTAAGTGGGTGAGCAGAACCCTAAAAGTTTTTTAGAAGAGTCTATTCAAATCTTTTCAGGAAATATTTCAAATTCCTGCATTTTGTTAATTTATTTTTCTCTTTGAAAGTAATGAGAGAGGGAAAAAAAAGAATGTTCATATAAACAAGGGGAAAATTCAGTTGCTTAAACCTATTGTTCAATCTTGTTTCACACAGCCCTATTAATATATTGCAGTTCTGATCTGATAAATTTCTACCACTGCTGTGAAAGCATTATTTAAATATGCACAAAACCATAGGTAGGTGGACTTTTATAGGGTTTTTAAACTAAGGTTATTACACAATTTTTCTCTTTCGACCAAAGAGAACATCTGAATCTAGTTCATTGGAGGTAAAAGTCACTAGGAACAATAAATCATCAGAGGCATTAATCTCTCTAGTTCCTAGATTTTAAGATGTTTTGTTATAACAGTAGACTACCTTTCCCTGTGAAAAACTATGATTGCTTATATAACATGTGCACAAATTAATCATTAGAATGTCATCAGTAATGGGTTCAATGAACAGGAGGGAAGATCCTGCACTCATTCCTACTGATGCATGTGATCTTTGCCTCTCTGTCCTGGGTTGAGTGAGTGGTGGAGTTTTTTGGTGGCAGGGGAGGGGGCTATCAGGGCGGCCCTCTGTGAGAAGCTTCTTGAAGCTCCCCCAGCTCCACGTCAGCTCCACTTCTGTTTGGGAAATTGAGCCAATCAGCTGCGCCTCTGCGATAACGTATTTAAGAAGGGACGTGGTGACGTGCAGTCAGACTTGTGAGGAGGGAACTGAGCCCGGGAAGAAGGGAGGGGTGGGGGGAAGGTGTTCTCAAGATGTGGCAATGCTTTTCACTGTCCTACTCTGTTACGTGTTGTTAGTGTCTGTAATAAATGTATGTTCTTTTTTTCCTTCCCCTAATGAGTCTGCCTTTTGCTCGTGATCATAAAAGGGGGATTTTTCCCCATCCCAGTCCTATCTTGAACCCCAAGCCTGGCTCTCTGTCCCTTCTCATTGCCGGAGGGGAAGGGAGAGAGAGCTGCTGCATTGTGGTTGGCTGCCAATCAGGCCTAAACCACAACACTCTCATCTCACAATTTCAGAGGTATTTAGTATACGTTTCCATCTTTTTTATTGTATTAATAGGTTTAGATTTCTGCAAACAAAATTTTCACTGTTTAGTAAACACAAATGCTTCAAAGGATTTTAAATTCAGAATTCTTAGAGAAATAAATCATGCAAAGAAATATTGTAATGAGCGTTGACCTGGAAGAGATTCATTCTTTCTTAAAATCTTCAAAAGAATTTCCATATATTAAGTCACAGACGACAAATTAGATTTATTTATTCTAACCATTGCCACATGTCCAAACTCTCCTCTGTTAGTAGCACCATCAAATCTTGAAATTCTATGACAAAGATAGAATTGTTATTTTCCTGTCAAAGCTTTTTCTGCACTTCTTTGGTGACCTGAAATTTCTAAGGATACTGAAAAAGTAAAATTCTTCTATTGCCATATCAAACATGACTTCTCAAAGATTATTCATATTGAACATATGCCTACCACCAATTTATGCCTTTCCATTTGTCCCGATCGAATGCCAGGGGAGGTTTCGATATGATCCCAAGAACAAGATTAAGACATAAATGAGGTCAAATGCCGTACACTAAAACCAGCTTTTATTATCAAAAGTAAGAGAGAAAGGTGTAGTGATTAGATAGAATGGAAGGAAAAATCATAAACCAAGCAAGCAGTCAGGATAGAGTTTCAAGGATAGCCACTATCATGGATCCATGGCATCCCGGGTGTCCAAGTCTCTTGCATCCCAGGGGTTGACTTGGGGGTCATCCCCTGTATGTTCCAAGTCTCTCAGTACTTTGACAGTGGATGATAGGATAATCACACGTGGCTTGTCTCAACAGCCTTTTTTATCCCCATTTGGGGCTGTGGTTTCCATAACAATAACATGAACTTGTGGTTCAGGATGTTCTTTGCAAGTAACTTGCAGCCATTGGCAAGATGTTTCTCACTGGTAATATCTCTGGGGCCTTGCAGCAGATGCTTTTCCCAGGCCAGATATATCCTTGGCCTTGTAACTGTCCTTGCAAGCAGACAGTCTTTGAGACAAACAACTCGAGACAAACAATTTATAGTTTGGTCTCTCACACCAACTTTTTTTTTTTTTTTTTTTTAATGGAATAATAGAAAGAGCCATAGATTCCATGTAGAAAATGATATTTCAATATTTACTGATCTAATTGAAGTATTATTTCAATTAGAAATTGTTTCAATTCTAATTGAAATTCAATTAATATTACTTCAATTATTTAAATCTAAGTATTGATTTCAATAGATCAATAAGTATTATTAGGAATATCTGAGTTTTTTATAAGTCAAAGTAATTGATCCAATAATGTTCTGCTTCTTAAAAAATGAGAAACTTTGAAAAATTATATGCATCTTTGTATATGCAAGTTTTGGAGAAATTCCTTCCAGTATATGAAATGACTTACTGGCTTCTTACTGAAGAAAGATTACAGGACTCTGTACCAACATGCAAACATAATAGCATTGTTTATGTTTGATAGTGTTTCTATATGTAAGCTACCAAACAATAAAAGAACATCTCATTTAAGTTCAACATTATTTTTATTCACATGCCCATTAACATTACTAACGTTTCGTTTCCATCCTATTGATCTTTATATTTTAATATTTTAGCAGAAGATTCATCTGTTAGGATTCTACAGCCGTCTATATTCTCATCGTCTAAATTAACAGGCTGTGAGTTTAAGGCAGTATCTACTGAGAGTGAGACATTCTTTTCCATTAAATTTTGTTCTGTTCTGACATTTGTGCTTGTCAGTTCAACAATTGATCTTGTTTACATTATGATCATTATTCAGCCAACAAAATTATAAGTATGAAGTGACTCAGTTGCCTATGTTACCAATGTTTCTACCAGGCTAATAAAAACATTAGTATCTGGCCCAGCTGTAAAACAGCAAAATTAATTTGCCTAAGTAATACCACCACAAAACATATTCAAAAAATCAGCTTACCATAGTCACTTTCATAGCATGAATGAGGACTTGGAAGCATCTTTCTCATGGTTTTCAAAAAATTACCAACTGATGGCATCAAGATAAATGCAGCAGTAGCAGTTACAAAGGTTTCAACATGTGTGCTCTAGCTTTTTGCAGTCACATCAAGTACCTAGCTTTAGTAAAGTTAAAATGATAATGATTTTAGAATTATAAAAATTAATTGAACCAGATAAGAGGCTCTAAGCTTGCTATATGAAATCATGTGCAGTATCTATTAGCTCCTATATAATAAAAATTACATTTGAGCAAAAGCTTAAAAAAGTACTCTTTTTAGACTGTTCGTATTGTACAAGGAGCCTATGGCATTGGTTACTGTTATTATTTATCAATTTATAGCCCAGTGTTATTTATCATAGTGCTTTACTGTAGTCAAATGAGCCATACTACTGTAAGAACAATAAAATATCTCATGCACTTCACACTCAGGCAACAGGTAATGTAATTTTATTTGATACAAAACAAAGTCTTGACAAGATTAAAAACTTAAGGTATACTCTTAATACATCCCAGAAGTCTAATATTTCTCAGAAGACCATTACATACAGGTACAAACCCCAGAGTTTTAAATAAGAGGACTTCTTTCCTAGAAGAATTTGTTTACTTTCTTGCACATTGATGTAAATTGATAAAATAAACATGTTTCAAAAAGAAACATAGCAACATAAAATTTCAAGCAAAGTTTATTTTGAGTCAGACAGGAAAGAAGTGAATCCTTAACTTGTTTAAAAATCTTGAAAGTGTTGTCCTTTAATCTAACAGGGTCAAAAATTCATCTTCAGAATTAAGAGTTAAAAGAACTGACCAGTGTCTGGTACCAAAACAAATCTAGAGTATAAAATTGTTTTTGAACAAGACATATGAGCAAAGTCTTCCTTTAAAAGCTAGAATAATTAATGTTTGATACTGTTTTTTACTACAAACATTTCCATAGTTTCTACTTGACTGGGGTCGAGGTACTGCTACACCACAGCAATTCTGTTTCAATTTATTATTAATGGAAGATGAATATCTTGCAAAAGAAAAATATATTGTCAAAATTTACTCGATGGAGTGAAGAATTGAGAAATAACTTTGTGTTTGTAGACATACTTCTAATTTTATATACCCATATGTTATCTTGGAACTTTTGTCCTTTGTGTGACATTTTATTAATGTAATAATCATAAGTTCCTGAATGGCTATTTGTATTGTCATATGCTATCCCTATTATCACACCTTCCAATAATTTAATGAACTGGTCAAAAATCCAATAAAGCAGATGAAAGTAGGTTAAATCATCATCATAGTACATACATGAGCATATAAAGTTCATGAAACAAAGTGTGGTTCTATGATGGCAGCTGAGAAGGGTTCTGGAAACAGAGTAAAAGGCAGTGAGATTGTAGATTCTTTGTTTACTAATTGTAATCAAAATGTGAAACGACACTGGCTGAATATGTCCTGCTGTGGTAGTATTATTTGCTTGCCTATATATTTGTGCTTTGTTTTACTAAACTGAAAGATGTGTTGGATTATAAACCTCCCCTTTAAAAGGGAGAGTTGAGCTTTGAAAAACAAATAAGAAGTAACAAGAGAATGATTATGGGTTTCTTTGAGGTGTTTAACTTAAAACTTATTGTCTGAGATTTTTGCATGGATGACACTCATGATTTTTCAAAAAGGAATGCAATTTCCTCATTTGGGCCAAAATGCCAAACAGGCTGCATAACCATGTTCCTACTTCTATGAATGTATCAATTGCCCATTGCTTCTAGTGCACCAGCAATTTACATTGCTATGTAGCAGTTTGATGATTTTGGACACTTCTATGGATATTTTTTAAATGACTCTGATACATTTTAAGATGGAAAATGAATACAGACTATTTCAAATTTGTTGGAAAGTGGGAAGATGGGGTGTTTGTGATTATATAATCATGGAATGATAGAACGATTTGTGTTGAAAGGGATCTTCAAAGATCATCTAGTTCAACTCCCCCAACACAGACAGGGACTCCTTTCAGCAGATCAGGTTGTTCAAAGACTTGGCCAGCCTGACTTTGAACACTTCCAGGGATGGGCCATCCACAACTTCTCTGGGTAACCTTTTCTAGTGTCTCACCACCCTCATCATAAAATATCTATTTCTTATGTTCAGTCTAAACTCCCCATAATTCAGTTTAAAACCATTGCTCCTCTTCTTGTCACTACAGGCCTTGGTAAAAAGTCTCTCTCCATCTTTCTTGCAAGTCCCCTTCATATATTGAGAGGCCATAAAAAAGCTCTCCCCAGAAGTCTTCTCTTGTCCAGGCTGAACAACCGCAACTCTCTCAGCCTCTCTCTAAAGAGAGGTATTCCTGCCCTCTGATCATTTTAATGGCTATCCTTTGGAAACACTCTCATGCCTTTTTTGTACTGGAGATCACGGAACTGCATGCAGTAAACCAGGCTGAGTCTCACAAGAGTAGAATAGAAGGGGAGAATTGCCTCCCTTGACCTACAGGTTATGCTTCTTTTTATGCAGCCCAGGATACAATTGGCTTTCTGGGCTGTAAGCACACATTGCAGGTTCATGTTCAATTTTCCTTCCATGAATATTCCCAAGTCCTTCCCTGCAAGGCTGCTCTCAATCCATTATTACCCAGTCTGTATTGATACTTGGGATTGCTCCAACCCGGATACAGAACCTTGCACTTGGCCTTGTTGAACTTCATGAAGTTCACATAGGTCCATTCCTCAAGCCTATCAAGGTCCCTTTGGATGGCATCCCTTCCAACAAGTGTGTCAACTGCACACTTGGTATCATCCTTAAATGCGTTGAAGTTTCTATTTGGAGAATGAGCCATTGACTGTAACTCTTTGGATGCAGCCATCCAGCCAATGCATGTAATAGTCAGGCATGATTTGCCCTCTGTGAAACAATGTTGGCTGTTTCTAATCACCTCCCTACCTTTCATATACTTCAACTTAATTTCCAGGAAGACCTATTTCTTATCTTACTGAGCACTAAAGTGAGACTGACTGGTCACTAATTCCCAGGGTCCTCCTTTTCACCATTTCAAAAAATGAATATGATATTCCCTTTTCTGCAGTCACTGGGGACTTCACTTGACTGACATGACTTTTCAAATATGATGGAGTGTGGCTTGGTAACTCTATCAGCTAATTCCTTCAATACCCTGGGATGCATCTTGTCAGGTCCCATGGGCTTGTGTATGTTCAGGTGACTTAGGTGGTCTCAAAACTCATATACCCTTACAATGGGAATAATTTAATTCCCCCAGTCCCTACTTTGAGGTTCAGGAACTTGAAAGATGTGGCAAGACTGAATGCTAATGAAAACCGATGAAAAAAGAATCGAATACCTCACCATTCTCCATGTCGATCTTCACTAGTTTTCCTAATTTACTGAGGGGCACATTTTCTTTAATCTTTATTTTCTGAACAGTGTACCTGTAGAAGCTCTTCCTATTATTATTCACATTCCTTGCCAAATTCAATTCCAAGTGTACCCTAGCTTTCCTGATCCTACGCATTTGGGCAGCATCCCTATATTCTGCCCAGGATACATGTTCCTAGTTCCACTGTCTGTGCATTTCCTTCCTACACTTTAAGAAGTCTTCACTCAGTCATGCTGGTCTCCTGCCTTCCTTGCTTGATTTCTTACATGTGGGAATTGAGAGCTTTTGTGCACTTATGCTCTAAGAAAAATGTCCTTAAAGAGCTGCCAGTTCTTTAAAAAGCAGGTGGTAAAAGTGTAGAAAGCTTTCTGCAGAAAAAAATTTACTCCTCTATGGACATGGGGAATTAGAGAACTTGAAAAATCTGCTACCAAATTCCTATATGAAGTTTTGGAAGTTGTTGCTGCAGGCAGACAAGATTGATAGGTTCAAAAGTGGCAGGTTCTGATTCAGAAATCAGATCAATTCATGGACAGTAGGTCCCTAAAAAGTCTAGTCAAGGATATCTCTAACCATTACAGAATCAGAGCATATATCTCTAACATTCCTATTCTGGTGTATCTGTACTATCTCAGATAGTAGTCGGCCTCTAAAATTCTAACATCTTACTGACATGGTTATATATCTTACCACTGTATTCACTGGTTTGACTCACATGTCTAAAAATGATAGGAAGCATTTGATTTCTGATACATATTATTTTCAGATATTAGTGAGTTGTGTTGTTTGGTCAGCTGAAGGTAGATACAAAAATTTCTGGTTTTTTGGGCACATGGATAAAATCATTCAAAGGCTCTAGCCAGTTGTTTCAGCTCACATTACCAAAGAACGTAGGGCAATATTGTCTCACCCAATGACACAGTAAACACTTATGCAGAGGCTCCCATGCAGGCAGCTGCAACATTTTATAATGCTATGTAATCCTTTACTATACATGTGACATAATTAATGCTGTTCTTTACACATGGTAATCAAGTCAGGCAACTGAGCTCCCATAATACTTACTTCAGTCCCTAGAGGTA
Organism: Tyto alba; assembly: GCF_018691265.1. Taxonomy (NCBI): domain Eukaryota; kingdom Metazoa; phylum Chordata; class Aves; order Strigiformes; family Tytonidae; genus Tyto; species Tyto alba. The sequence continues at coordinate 26,852,753 of NW_024881275.1, forward strand.
ATAAAAAGGTTAAGATATCCACATGAATAATAATTCAGAAACAGGCAACCTGTAAATAATATGTGCTTGCAAAGTTAGCTCCAATTTGGTGAGAAGAAAGTATTACAAATGAGTGCAGTTTCACCTGATGCAATTTAACCCTTGCAAAGCAACACTTGGCATCACCCTCAATCAGACAGTTTCACTTCAGGAAATTGGAATTTTCCATCTCAGTTCTTTAAAGCCAGCACAGTCTGAGACTTTGCAGTGTGATCAATCACCTTCACCCTGCAGACATTTTGTTAACAAAAGCATCAGAAGTAGCTACTGTGGGAAATCTATTTTGCAGTGGAAAAAAAAGAAGATACACAAGTAATTCCAGAAAACATCATTCTGATGTGAATGCTTCCCTGAAATTATCCTTGTTTGTAACTAAATAATAAATGAGATACAGGAGAATCATGAAATATTAATATACATGTAAGTATGGAACTGTGAATAAATCCCAAAATGTGTAAGAGGAGGATAGGAACAATGTCTACTGCTGTCTACTGAGTGAAAAATGGGACGACAGGTCTGCACAGGAAGAGGAGAGATAAGTCTGATTGTATAGTCTGCTAAATGTGATGTCCAGACATGTTTTAAGTAGTAATACAACACCTTCCTAAAATGCAGAGCTTCTCTGCAGTTTCTTCTTCTAAAGGTTGTCGTGGTTTAGGCCTGATTGGCAACCAACCACAATGTAGCAGCTCTCTCTCCCTTCCCCTCTGGCAATGAGAAGGGACAGAGAGCCAGGCTTGGGGTTCAAGATAGGACTGGGATGGGGAAAAATCCCCCTTTTATGATCACAAGCAAAAGGCAGACTCGTTAGGGGAAGGAAAAAAAAAAGGAACATACATTTATTACAGACACTAACAACACATAACAGAGTAAGACAGTGAGAAGCATTGCCACATCTTGAGAACACCTTCCTCCCACCCCTCCTCCATTCTTCCCGGGCTCAGCTCTGCTAGGGGAGTGTCCGAAACTTGTTCCTCCTGCTCCATCGCGGTCCCCCTCTCACAGGAGACAGTCCTCCACAAACTTTCTCCAACTTGAATTCCTCCCATGGGCCGCAGCGTTCCCCACACTGCTCTGTCATGGGTCACCAACTTTCTCTGACTGGATTCCCTCCCACGGCTGCAGCCCTTCCTGAGCTGCTCCGGCATGGGACTCCCCCGCATGCTGCAATCCTCCCAGTGCTGAATTACAGCAACGGGACTAACTTTTCCCATGAGACCCCGGCCTTCTTCGGGCACAGAACCTTGATCATCTGAGCAGGAGCAACAGGCCACAGATCAATGTCTGCTCCACCGTAGATCTTCATGGGTGGCAGAGGGGGGCCGACCTGCCGTCTCACCATAGGATACAGGGGGGTCTCTGCTCCGGCACACCTCCCCCCCTCCTTTCTTCCTCCGTTCCTCCACTGACCTTGGTGTTCATGCAGCTGCAGCAACTCCTCCTCACCAGTCCCACTGCATGTCACCACGTCCCTTCTTAAATACGTTACCGCAGAGGTAATAATAAAACATAGCCTCCCCCATAGCGTGGGGCAGAGGGTTGGAATTTGAAAAGGATATTAATTGGGAGAGGTAATGAGCAAAATACAGACTGAACTCCATTAGTGGAATGATCTTTGTAATGTCTGTAGTTGTAATTGTAGGGAAGTTTTTTTTTCAGGTGTGTGAAGGGACTATGGGTGGATGTTCTGTACTGTGTCTCAGTATTTTGTCAGTTATGTTTTATTTGGGTGTGGGGAAGTTCCTTTCAGTCTGGTTTTGCCTTCTCTTTGTTCTGATGTTGATGTGTATACTGGTTTCTGTACTGAATGTTGGTTCTCTTAATTCTTAAATACATGATTCGCAGAGGCAAGGGGTGGAATGTCCGGGGTTGAGTGAGTGGTGGAGTTTTTTGGTGGCAGGGGAGGGGGCTATCGGGGCGGCCCCCTGTGAGAAGCTTCTCAAAGCTCTCCCAGCTCCACGTCAGCTCCACTTCTGTTTGGGAAATTGAGCCAATCGGCTGCACCTCTGTGATAACATATTTAAGAAGGGACGTGGTGACGTGCAGTGGGACTTGTGAGGAGGAGTTGCTGCAGCTGCGTGAACACCAAGGTCAGTGGAGGAATGGAGGAAGAAAGGAGGAGGGGAGGTGTGCTGGAGCAGAGACCCCCCTGTATCCTGTGGTGAGAGGGCAGGGCGGGCCCCCTCTGCCACCCATGAAGATCTACGGTGGAGCAGACATTGATTTGTGGCCTGTTGCTCCTGCTCAGATGATCAAGGTTCTGTGCCCGAAGAAGGCCAGGGTCTCATGGGAAAAGTTAGTCCCGTTGCTGTAATTCAGCACTGGGAGGATTGCAGCATGTGGGGGAGTCCCACGCCGGAGCAGCTCGGGAACGGCTGCAGCTGTGGGAGAGAATCCAGTCAGAGGAAGTTAGTGACCCATGACGGAGCAGTGTGGGGAATGCTGCGGCCCATGGGAGGAATTCAAGTCAGAGAAAGTTTGTGGAGGACTGTCTCCTGTGAGAGGGGGACCACGATGGAGCAGGAGGAACAAGTTTCGGACGCTCCCCTCACCAAAGATGAAGGAAAGTGGCAGCGCTGACTGCACCCCCCATTCCCTGCCCCTGCGCCACTGGGGGAGGAGGTAGAGATATCGGGAGCAGAACTGAGCCCGGGAAGAATGGAGGAGGGGTGGGGGGAAGGTGTTCTCAAGATGTGGCAATGCTTCTCACTATCTTTCTCTGTTATGTGTTGTTAGTGACTGTAATAAATGTATGTTCTTTTTTTTTCCTTTCCCTAACGAGTCTGCCTTTTGCTCGTGATCATAAAAGGGGAATTTTTCCCCATCCCAGTGCTATCTTGAACCCCAAGCCTGGCTCTCTGTCCCTTCTCATTGCCGGAGGGGAAGGGAGAGAGAGCTGCTGCATTGTGGTTGGCTGTCAATCAGGCCTAAACCACGACAAAGGTGTAGACATAGCATTGCAAAGACATAATAGAGGAGATGACATGCTGACAAAGACTATGAAGTTTTCTCCGGGATTAATTCAAGTTAAGGTTTCTTCTTGTTTTAGTTTCAGATTCCCAGCACAGGACTGAGTATGTATGTTTATGAAATCTCTCTGTCTCTGGAGAGAAATCATAAGCTGGGTCAATCTAATCCTATAAAATTATTAATAAGGAGATAATAATTTTCTTATTCACTGTCCCTTATTATCACATTGTGTTCTACAACAGATTGTAACATACCATAATGATGACACTGCTTTCTTATACCAACAGTGAGAAGTATAAAAACATATAGCTTATCCATACCTTGGTAATGTGATTGTGAGGAACAAAATGATGGCTAGGGTCCAGTTGGAGCGTTGAAGTGTTATGACAAATAGGTTAACAAATCTAAACTAATGAGGTAAGCCTGACTCCCGGCCAGCATTAATGAAAGGGTTGTTTTACAGTTTATTCAGTAACTTCAAGGTGAACTACAGAAAGAAACCATATATAACTTGGCAACAACTGTATTATTTCATGGGAACAGGGTTGAGACGTAACTTACTTTAGATCTCTAATTTTATTCATTTTTCTGTGTAAGGTATAGTCGACAACCAAGAGTGTTTAATGGAACATAAACAAAAAACAGTTGTGAATTACAAGCCTCTGCACACAAAGTGCATTTCTGTAACTTCTGACAGTCATGATCAGCCAGAGTGCAATTTGAGTGCTTCATGGTGCTAGCAGAATCTCAAGTTAAATGCAAATCTTTGTTCATCTATTTTCTGATACCTGCTGTATTACAGAAACATAGTACACTATTTTTTAATTTGCCTACTTAAGGACATCATGCAGTTCAATTAAGGCAATATCCATACTAAAAGCACTTTCCTTATACACATACACTAGTATATATTACTCTTTTTGTAGTGTAGTAGTAGCTCACAAATTGGCCTTACTTATTATCATAACTACAAGGATGAGAAGTTTATAAAATTTATGAAATCGTATAAATTAATTCAATCTGGTCATTCATGTAGCCTATACCTTAATGCAGCCTATACCTCAATGATGACTACAACTAAGGACATTCAGAAAATTATTTTACTTCAAATGTATCTATTCCATTTACAAGGTAAGGTGTACAAAATTCAAGAGTTCTTTGGAACCTGACCTTAAATCTGTGAAAGTTAGAATCACTACACTGGTATCATATATTGTTTTCCATAGGTAGAACTATAATGCCAGAGAAAGTGTGATGCAGCATATATAAATGAATTTTTACCATAACTACCTGGGTGACTAACAGAAGTATAGTTATAACAACATGGTTTCAACCACTGAATGTTTATCTATAGTCAATGCAGCTTTGGTGTTGGAACTAAGTGTTTAATTGGTAGCCCAGACTACACAGCTGCTGCAGTACTTTAGATGTCTTTGGAAATCATTCCTTCAGCCATTCCTACAGCAAGGTGTTTAGGATGAACAGAATGGGACACAATGCAGAATCCTTTTACTTTCACTGCAGTTCTAACAGAAAATTACTGTAGACACACCACAGACTGTAAGATCTTTCCTAATTAATAATAATTATAATAATAAAAGCAGTAACTTAAAATCATGCTGCCTTTCCTTACTGTCCTTCATGCTCCAAGGGATGAAATTTTTGACTTTATAATTTGTTAGCCCTTACTCTCTTTGGCTCAAACTGAAACAAATAAACCACTATTTCTAAGTAGTGCACGCATGCTTTGTTGGAAGGGTTTTTTCCTTCCCTAATGGGCTTACAGTCTTCTCTAATTCATATTTCTGATGAGCCTGTAAAATCCTTCATTACATGTCCTCTTGTCTTGCACAATCTTCCTTTCATTTTCAATATACTTACCACTTTTTCAATCATTTGAAACTTGAGCTTAATCTACTGTCTTTAGTAGCAGCAATCTTCTTGATTTATTTACCTCACTTGGCCTCTCCTTTTCCTTGATTTCATTTCCTGCTTTTAAACATGATGAATTCTAGGATTCAGATTTATTAAGTACCCAGTAATTTACTTTTGTCTACTATTAATTTTCTTCTGCCATTTATGTGATACTTATGTTAGTGTCAGTCTGGATCTCCTTGACCCAATCTATTAACAGGAGCAGCCACCAAAATCCAGTCCAGGACAATTTTCCTGTGGGGGAAGGTGTCAGAACTATCTATCTGGATATCCTGATCAAAATACTTCATGAGTAAATACAGCTGCTAGCTCATCTTTCTCAGCAGAGGCAGCTGAGAAAGGCATTGGCAGTGATTCGCATGATCCAAGTAAGGCCCTGGGCAGTTGATCGTCCACAGCCAGGTACTTTGAAATGTTGACATGTGAACAGAATTGTTGCCTACTTGGCTGTCAAATCTGGAAGCAGACTGAGGTTTCTAAGGAGTCAGCTTTCCCTCAGGACTTGACTCCATGGTCTCTTCAGACTCTGATGAAATGATCCAGAAGTCTACTCTGCAGAAGGTCCCTACACCAGAGTGGGATATCAGTACCTAGAGGGCCATGGTTCTGTGCCTACTGCAACATGAAGTTATTAACACTGATGTCAGAAAAGGTGGGGTGAATGGGAAGTTACACTTGGTAAGGAAGCAGCAGAGAATTTTGAATTTTCACAAGAAATAACAGGCAGAATAAAACAAACTACAGCACTGAAAGAGCATCTTTTTTGAGGCACCTGAAAGATGTTGTGTCCAGCTCCTCTGCACATTTTATTCTGTATTGCTAAATGTAGACAGAACTTCTGAGAAGCCCTTGGGAAGAGAGAAACTGGGAAGTGAAAGGCAAAACACAACTGAGCTACCTGTCCCCTAAACATAGAAAGTTCTACTTTACATAAAAAGGGACAAACAATGACTTATTTTCCTTTGTTCCTCAGTGAACACCATGTACTGGTGGTTCTAAAGTAGATAACAAAGTGCTGGTTTGGAGGTTTATCTAAAACAACAACATTGGTAAGCTCCACAAAAGAGGTTAAATTTAAGTGAAAGGGACTTACAAGTTCAAGGATGATTTTTTTTTTTTTTTTTTAAGAAAGAGAATAAAATATCTTTTACTGTGAGAAGAAAGAAGAGGGTAAGAAGTAAAAGAGAAGAATGACAGACAGAATGAGTACATGAAGATCAATAGGTAAGAAGTGCCACTATTGTGGGAGATCAGACATCAAGCTTCTGTACCTGCAAAAATAGTACAGTCATACGTATCTTGTCTCCTTTTATGCTATTGTAAATATAATTTCTCTATTCTTACCTTGATATATTTTCTCCACTGGCTTCTTATCACCATGAATCTTTGTCTAGTTTTTCACAATTGCTGTAAGATATTTGCTAATAAGTCATGAGAAATAACTCCTGAAAGAAGTATATAAAATCATAAGTATTGTGAATAAAGTGACATATAAACTATTATCCACCTGGTTTCATTGTACAGAAACAAGCAGTCATCACACAAAATTATAATTTTCAAAATGAGCAAAAAGAAGTACTTTTTCATGTAGGGGAAGGAACTGGTGGAGTTTGTCACCATGGGTTGAAAGTTGTAGATGTCAAAAGTTTACACTTGTTCAGAAACTAATTAGACAAATCAATGAAAGATAATCCTCCATGGCAATTAAACATGAAGATGCAATAAGAATCAGCATATTTGCAGGAGCTGACTTTTTCAAAATTGAAAAAGAGTCCCACACTTTCAATGCCTGGGCTTCATATAATGAATTGTGTGAAAAGAGGTTTGTCTCCTCTTAAGAAAGGGCATGGAATCTGTAAGTGTCTAATACTTTTCACATGTTCATGTAATATTTAATATTTATATGATCTTCTCAATGAAAAAATAGGATAACCTGAATAAAACTGATTTATCAAAATAAGGATGGCCCTCCTCTTTCTCTATATTAAGTGATATAACTTTCCTCTGTATTTACTGGGTCATGCTTATATGTATTAGCTGGAGTCACTTAGCTTATAAACATACAGCTTGTACACATCTTTTAAACCTGGAAAGACAGTCAAGAATCATAGTTTGAAAAGAGGAGACAATGATTAACCCTGCTTAGAACTTTTAGGTACAGGAATAGAAGGTGTTTTGGAACTGAGAAGGAGATAAAGAGGTACACACTAGTCAAAAGAGACCCAGAGAAAAAAGAACAAACACTGCTTCAGAGGGACTGGAAATGTTTGAGACTACTTTTTCTCCTGTTGTTATAGTTGTAGATACAGTTGTGTAATTGTAGTTGTAGCCACATTTTGAGAAAATTTGGAGTAACATATACTTTTATTAAAAAAAAAAAAAAAAAGGTGTAATGAGTAATGATTAATAATAATTTGGAAAACACCCAAACAGTAGGCCATACTTAGAAGTCATTTATCAAAAAATGTCTCACATATACACAAGTAACATTCCCACAACAAGAAAATGTACGTTCCACCATAAAGTTGGTGTTCAAATGTGCATTGGAAATCTACAAGTTGCATACAACTTTTGTTCTAAATCTCATCCTACCTAAAGATGTATACCCAGATTGCTTGACAATGCAATGGTTATGATAATGCCACCACTTTCACAACAGTTGTATATCAAGAACATTTTCCATTTTATTAATGTCCTATATGGACAAGGAACATCATACTTGACTGTAAAATAATTCCTTTTTCTGAAACACCTGTAAGTATGCTTGCTGCATAGTGTATCTGAACTAAAAATTTCACTGTGGTTAATTCTAATGGTATCTAATTTTTTTTTTATAGATAGACACAAGAAAGTTGTAATGTATCATACACAAAACCAAAACATGAGTAGTCACAACATATTCTTAAGCATGGAAGTGCATATTGGCATTAACATTTTTTAATGTACGCAAAATCTTTCAAGTATATACTTGAGTAACACAGTTTGGTGTTTTTATTTCAGAATTTAGAGTATCTATTTCTCATAAACCATTATTCAAAATACAAAGAATCAGCTCCTAATGTGTTGATTATTTCCTCTTTTTTAATAGGGAATGATGATCTGTGTGCACTGGCAGTCCCTTGAAAAATATAGTCCTTGTGGCAATCAGCTAGTCTTTAAAGTATTTTAGACATAGGTCCAGTATATTTTAACAAAGTGTTAGCCTTCAGACATTCAGCTCTATATGTGACAATAATAATCCATATAAAATATATACATTGGGATTTAGAAATTCTTATTGATATAGGTAGGTACATATGTTCACATACATATACAGAAAATCCTTAAGCAGAAAACTATTTAAAAATAATACTGTAATAGTTTATGGAAGTGATATATTTCAGAATTGACTTGTAATTGCAGTAAGAGTAACCATACTTAGGTTGTGAACACATTGGGAAATTGCCTATTGAGTAAATTCCCTTTAGAAAAAGTTCAACTGCTTTATAACTTTTGGTTGTGTGCTTAATTAATTAAGTAATTAAAGACAATAGTGACTTTCACAATCACACACTTTTTAAATCAAAGTTACTCTTTGGGACTAAGCCTATTCTCCACCACTCTTAATATCTTTTCTATTTCTCTCATGCTCAACCCTCACTTCCTCTGGGGACTTGGTGGCTCAGTGCAGCAATTTTCACTTACACTTTATCAAATATCCCCAACAGGCAAATATTAGTTCTCTCATGAGCTTGAAGGAGGCCTGTTTGCTAGTTTGATTACCCATCAGATGTTTCCCCAAAGCTGTGGGAATAACTTACATTTTGCAACTCATTCCTGAGAAGAATTGCTGCCTAATGAAGTCTGAAAAGAGATGTATATTTTAACATTTATTGAGATGTGTGTTTCTCTGAGGTTTACTTTTTTTACTTTCTTGCTATTTTGAGAACAGAAGTATTTTGAGTTTCGTAAGAAGAAATACAAACTTTTTTTATGTTTAGAAACTTTTGCGTTATATAAAGTCTTTTATATTTGTTCAGTTTGAATGCAGAATGATAATGAGCCACAGAGACAAACGTGTGGCATCTCTTTTAAATGTGAATAATCATTATCTTGTACAACATAGTACAGACTGAGACTATTTGTATTTTAGATTCATCTATTTCATAATTCTTAGCAAGAAACCTCTCAGCTTCTACAGTGGATAAAAATTCCAGGAGGATTCAAGGAGAGTCTTGAATACAGCTGTGCATCATATCCACTTAAGCCCTTCCATATTTGTGTTTGGAAATTCACTGGCTCCATCTGTTATGACACAATATGAGCAGACATGTAAGGAAGGCTCTGTCCTACAAAATTATTTGGTCTGAGAACTGAAGACTACTTACTGCATAAGGCAAATCTCTGTGGAGAATAACACTTGGAGTTCCTGGAGCATTAACTGCTTTTTCAGTAGAAGCTATGGAGAGATACAGTCTAGTTATTCCATAGCTGAAATAGCCCTGTTATTGCCCCTGTATAGAGGCTATGGCACCCTTTCAAAACTGGAAAGCTCAAAGGTTGTTTAAATTATATCTGGTCCTTGGATGTTAGGAATACCATAGTTTTCTAGGTACACACTCTAGTTTGTTGAAGGGCAAGATCTTTGCTATTGAATCACCTCCTAGAAATCTCATAAAACGGTCAGTTTTTCTGTCTTTTTCAGGGAATTTCTGCACTGTTGTAGCATGATGTCTCAGGTTCAGATGAACGCTGAGGCTAAATGAAATTCTAGCAGCCAACCTGCTAAGTGCAGTTTCTCACCATGAGTATATGATGTTAATTCTTTTTGATTTTCATTGCTGTCTGTTGGCTTTCAGCCAGAAAATAAGGTATTGTTCAGAAGTAAGGAAGACTAAGTAGCCTGAGAGATGCTTATTTAAGTAATTACTAATCTTTCCTTCAAAGATATTCAAAGTCACTTCATATTTAACAGATTGAAGAGAATTTGCTGACTCTGTTCACCAGGAAGCAGGACTCAATATCCTCTTCATAGTAACAAAATAACATGAATTTGTTTACTTTTGGTGCAGAGGTGGGTGATGAATTGAAGCTGAGACAAGGGGAAGAGAAATCGTTTGTTCATAGCATTTTGACAAAGGTCTAAATTTTGACACATTTGCTTCAATTTTATAATTTTCCTTAGTGTAACACATACCATATTTCAAAAATTACCTGAGGCAATTTCAATCTGGGACCAGAGTTTTTCCTTCTCCCTCCCTCTTTTTTAGTATGTGAAATCAAAATAAATAAATAAAATAACTCTCTGTGTGGTTACACGTGGTTCCATTCTTGTCTATATGGGCTTTTGATATATGCCTTCAAGACAGAGAACACGCAAGTCTGAGGGGGGCAGAGGATAATTTAATTTTATTATATTTTGTTTCAGAGCTTTTATCTCTCTATCTATACAGGCTAAACTTCCTTTGCCTCAGTCACACTTTTGTTCTCTGGTGTTTGATTTTGCTGTATCTACATTTATTTAATAACCTGTGGCTTAAACATGTTTTCTTATCTGGCAGAGATTACATTGATTTCTGCCATATGTTGTCTTATAGAGATTATTCATTTTTTACCAATACATTGGTTTTAGCTGCTCAGTTTCCATATTAAAGTTGTTAGATCTTCTCTTTTTTTTTTTTTTTTTTCCTTCCTACCTTTCAGAAATTATTTTTTTCCCTTGTTTTCAACTTTGCTTTTCTGTAGTGCCAACTGTGAACACTACTTAGCATATGTGAGACTTTATTGAAGTCAATATGTTTAACTTAAAAGTAGTGTGATCAACTTAACAGTCCACATCAATTGAAATGACAGTGAAAACACATACATGGTCTGATATGAATAATTTCATGAATCTATGATTAGTTCTTGTTAATACAGAGACAAACTTTTCCTGGTTTTATAAGTTATCAAGTCAACCCATTTAATATTTTTTTTCTTAAATTTCTGTGCAATTAATTAATTAAAATCAATGTAATGTTTAAAATAACATATTATGATAATGATATAAAATGTATACATTTCATTAGGAAAAGCTGGCATTTTATATGTGTCTATGTGTGTAGGTAGATATGATATTCTACTTAATTTATTTTTCAATACCTTTTCAGGAAAAAGAAAAATATTGTTGAATTTCTTTTCTGCAGACAGTGGCTATCATAACATTACCATCACAGTTACAATCAACTTCTGAACTCTTAATGAGGCTGCCACTGCTCTGCAACACCTATACTACAGCTGAGGAACAGTGTAGAAATTGCATGTGCTTGCTTTAGTTTACTGGCCACCAATAATATTAAAAGTGAAGAAGCTTGGTCTTAAACAAGGCTGCTTGACATGCTGATCAGTGCTAGAATGATTAATTTTAAGAGAAAATCTGTGTTATTAGAGGTATGTTGCTCTATACAGGTTATGCCTGAGTTGACAGGCTATTTTCTGGTTGTACGTTCATTGTTCCACATACTTTTTGTGATGGTATGTTTAACTCTGTCTCTCTTCCCTTATTGCCGTTGTTAATATTTTAAAGGCAATCTAGGTTTTTGCTCCATAAACAATGTCCACTGTCCTTAACCTCCAAAAACTCAATACCACCATTTCCCTTTTAAAAGATGTGCATACTCTGCATCTTGTGAGTAAACTTTTCAGACAAATATGACAATTTGTAGTAAAAAAAAGCCACTGTTAGTTTAGAACCCATTTTTCTTATTGTAATGCCAACAAGAAAATTCAGTTGGAATATAGTTAAAACCACATAAATATTCTTCTTTATAAAAATACATTAAATATATAAAATAATAAAAATAAATGATATAGTATAAATAATTTGGGAAATTTAATTCTCACAGTATTCCTTTAAGATCCTGTACATAATGATTCTTACTGGAATACGTTGCATTTGTGGAAATACTTTTTTTTGCTGTAACTACAGGATTTGCATAATTTCCTCAGTCTGCTGAAATCAATAACTAAATTCCATGACTAAGATTTGGTTTTGACCAGAATCAATACAGCAATAGGGATCTCTACAGAAAGGAATAACTTGTGACATAAATTGCTTCACCTGCAGGCTTGTTTAGAAAATCTTACTTTATAGAACTCTTCTCTCAGATGATAACATCAATGGCTTTTTTCCTCTTTTTGTGTGTGTGTATGTACACATGCCTGGTTTCATGGAACCCACTCTAATACCCTTCCATTTTCCTCAGAATTGTGAAATCAAGGAAGTATCATGGATTTGCATTTCTTAACCTCAGGTTTTAGGGCATGATTTTGGTTGCTGTTTAACAAGAGTCTACAAATATATGTCCCTAAATTTAAAAAGAGCATAAACTACAATGTTGTAATTCTTCTGATTTTCCATATTTTTACTCATGATTTGTCTCTACACTTTTCAGACATACCTGAGAAATGGACAAGGTAGCAGAAGGAAATATATATTGCATTTTTTTCAGAATGGAATTTACAATGCAGGGAAAAGGAAATCCTGATGTCACAAAGTCTTGGTTCCAGAGATAAATGTACAAGAACATATGGAAAAAAAAAAAGTCCTAATTTTGTGATAAAACTCCATAGAAATTGCATTAGATTTTGATAAGGATTTCTTACTGAAGCTTTAGGACTTGTTATAGCATTAATTCCTGGTGAAGAGGATTGTGGCCTATTGGTGTTGCACGAACCAGTGTAGAATATCTGAGTGAAAAGAAGACTATATCACTTTAGTTAGTACTTCTTTGTAATGGAGCATACGATAACCAGCACTTTGACATCTGCCAGAGCGCTCTCTCATCTAGAAAAGAAATATGAAAATAATTTTGAATTACCTATAGTAATCAAATAATAGAATACCTTGAGGTCAAGTTTCTTAGTTTGGATAACAGTATTTGTGAATGTTTATATGCACAAGTTTAAAAATTAATTTACATTTTTTCCCTCTTGCATGGTACATTTCAGGCTATCAGTAGAAAATTGTCTGGTCCTTCTTCATTGACAATGAAACTCCTTACCTGTATAAAAAACATGAAAACTTGGTGCCAGCAGACCTAGGTACATAGTCTAATAGACTCATTGCACCTCTATTGTAGAAGACTCACATCAGCTCATGCAAATTTTCTTCTCTTTTTGGCTGTCTTGCAGTCTTGAAGACTCAAGAACTCCATAACTTCCTTAGGTGATGGGTACATTTCAATACGCTGAACTTCTGCCCCTGGAAAGTGCAAGATGAAAGCATATTACCTCTGAGACACACTCAGATAACAGGTATGGAGAACTGGATGTTGGATGGTGTTGGCCATCACCTCTGTGGTATCATCAGAAGAGCCTGATTAGGACAGAGTTGATAGCATGACAATTTACAGTTGTTCTGAATACATACCTGTTTCAAATAGGGTCATTTCCTGTACTAGCAACAGTCTACTAGTTCTCAGATCTGCAGGGGAACGGATATGTACAATTATAATTTTCGGATGATTCTGGGAAAGTGGAGAAACATTTCATACCATAAAAAGAAGAGTTGTTTATGATGTGGCCTTTAGAAATACTTTATCACTTCATGTAAGAGAATATATACAACTTCTTGAAAATAAATTCTATTTCAGTCTACGTACTGAAATCATATGCCTCTTTTTAAAACAGCTTTCTTATTCATAAAAAAATTAGGCTTGTATTTATTTTTTACTACTTTTATAAAATAGACTGCCATACTTATTTTCACAACTTTGAGAAGGAGATCATAAAAGTGATCCAACATCTAGTAGTTTTGACATTAAAATAACTGAACCACCCTATGGAAGATAACTAGTTTTGTTTCTAATTTAGAATATTGTATTGTTAAGGTAACCTCTCCAAAATAAACTACCCCTGTTTTGTAAAGTGAGAGACATTACCTATTTTATCATTTTAAATGTAAGTGAAAAACAACAATGGATGTTCTGTTTTCACCCAATCATTTCCCTCATTTTTTTTATTTTAGAACCAGGCCAATCACTAGGCTGACTGGAAAATTGTATGAACATGAAGCCTTTATACAGAACCAAAATGGAATCTAAAAATAATTTCCTTCTGTATTACACAATTCCACAAACACGAGGTGATTTCTACCAGTTGGTGCACCACTCAAGAAATTGAAATTGTACATTGCAGGGACTGATGATCTGCACCTGAATAGTGATTCATAAGGTGAGTGACTCTTCCAGCTGCTGAAATAGAAGCATATGAAAATTGGTACTTTCATATTGAAGCTTTAATACAAACATCTCATAGTGATTAACACTGGTGTTGCAGATTTATTGTGCGAGGCATATCTAGTACTGACTTAGACAGTATTGTGCATAATTGTATTTGCTAGTACAGTGCAGTAACTGGAGAAAAAGTGTGACATTAAGTCTTTAAAAAAAACTAATCTTTGGCTCTGCCATTGTAGTTATAACTTGGGAGTGAAAGGAGACATGAGAAAATTGATATCCATTATTTTTCATCATAGTGTATAATGGGTCACATTTGCCTGACTATCTTCAATAGCTTTATGTTTTGATAACTTTTTGAGATGACAGTAGTTTGAATGGGGTGCTGCAAATGGGTGGTCTAAGCATTTTCTCATGAATGTACTTGCATTTAAAAAATTCAGGGTGTATAATACTGAGGAACCTATTTCAGTGAAAATGATTCTCTTCTCACACAAGCTGATCCAGTAGCTGACTGCCACAAGCAAAAACAGTCTTGTTTTCTTTTTCGTTTTTCCTCCTTTCTCTTAATGGGTGCTGAGACTTGTTCAGTCCCATATCAAGCTGAGCACTAAGGAGGCTGAGGAGAGTTTGGAGCTTTTTTTTTTTGTCTCAAGGACTTGAATCAGTTCATTACTAGGCAGTGGGTACCAACACTTTTAATGGTTTAGGATTGCATAAGGCAAAGTTACTCACAAGAAGATAGGGAAAATCCATTATTTTCGTTTGCTTTTCTCCCATTGCAAAGAATCATATCATGTGACAGCCCTTCCCTGAAAGCAGTTAAATCTTTCTTCTAATAATGAAATAACCAGCTGGCTCACACTCTTATGGAATTGTCACCTGGAATTTAGGAGAAAGGCAAAGTAATGAATTCTTTTTACAGGGAGTCTTGTTTTCTGGGGACCAAAACTGGTGTAATTTTTATTCTGGGAATAAGTGACCCCAATTTACTGCCTTGCTTTCATGGAAGATTCTTAAAGAACAAGCCATTGAAGCACCCAGATGCAGTCTTCCTTTTCTTTCAGTTTATTACTTCTTTTCTTTTACTTACCATGATTTTGTTCTGTTTTTTTTTTTCCAGTTGAGTAGTCAAATCTTCTAAGTTAATATTTCCATTTTGGTTGCTTCACTTAGAACCATTCAGCCATAATGTATTTACAATTCCTGTGCTGGTGACAAAACAAAAATTGGACTGCAACTTGCTCCCCCACACTCAGCACAACTGTGATGGTGGCACATTCTGTAATGGTGCAAGAATAGAGACAACTCCTAAAATCCTGCAACATTTCTTCTACATGATTCATGAATCCAGATCCTTGGATTGCAAAAAGCCATTATGGAAGACAGAGGAAAGTTCATGGTGAGTGAGAGTCATAAGTGTATTTTTAAAGCGGTTTATTAAGCTTGTTTGAGCTGAGAATAATTTAAATAGATGAGGATTTCCACGTAATCTTCAGACACTGAAAGAAGCGTTGATCATTGTTTCCAGAATCAAATAAGAAAAGGTTTCTATCTTAGTCCTTCCCTAATCCTACTTAATTATAATTTAGTGCCATACCATAGATCTCTCAGATGTGGCTAAGTTTCTATCTTTTACTTACTATCTTTTCACAGACTGAGTGAAACCATATGTTCAGGTTAAAGGACTGATAAGAAACATAAATAACCAGCACCAGAATGACCAAAGAAAAACTGAGGAAAAAGTAAAGGTGGGGGGAGCAAGCACGACCACCAACTTGATTGACAAGGGGATTGGTGCACCCCATTCCCCCTCAATACATATGCAGAACCCATGCTCCACCCTTTCCTCATGGAATACCTGCCTTTGTCTGCTACTCTAATCAGCTGATAAAGATGAACTCAAAAGGTGACAGAAAACGTTACTACGTGTGCACCCATCACTCAAGATTTCCAGACCTGAAACAATGCTGGAACGAGGGGTTGTAACTAGACTCTTCTCCTTTCCTTTCCTTTCCTTTCTTTCTCATAGATTTATCAATAAGAGATCCCATTGCTTACTCTCCTTCTCCAAGTTTAAGTTTTTTCTACCACAAGTAAAATATTTTAACTAGTCGTTGGTGGTGTTTCACCTTAATTTAATCCAAAGGGATCACAGAACCTTTATGACTCTCTGGGTAGGAAGGAAGAAGACCACCTCATCTGTCATGGAAATGAGTTCCTAGGATACTTGCCTCTCTTTGTCTAGTATACTAATTGGCTGATAAGATGAACTTCAAAGGTGACAGAAAAATTTTCTCTCCTGCTCCTTCCCTCCCCTCCCCTTCCCTCTCCTTTCCTTTCTTTCCCTGTCCTCCTCTTCCCCTCCCCTCTCCTCCACTTCTCCTCCCCTTCCTTTCCCATTCTGTTCCTTTCACTGAAGCAGTCAAGAAGTCCCAGTTTACTTCAGGTCCTGTGAGAAATGTTCAGTTGCCAATGATCAACGGCTCAGACAGGATACGCTGTGAAGCACTCTATTACATTCTTGCAAGACCAGGTGCCCCACTGGGTGGATGTGCCGAACAGTCATGGTGTGATGGTTTGTATCCCTTTCTCCCAAAAGGAAGTTCCCTCCCCTGATTCTTCACTGGTTGAGTACTACAGGGTGTACAGACTTCCCAAACCGCCTACCAACACTCTCCTTCATGCATGTATTCATACGTCACATGTTCATAGAAGTGAACCTTATCTCTCTGCAAGGTGGAGAAGTTAATATGCATGAGCTCATCACGCAAACTAAGACGAAAAGCTCAAAAGTTCAACTTCCCCAAGCCTTTAGGTATCTCCATCCACCTAAAGTAGTTACAAGTGCTGGGTCATCACAGTTAAGGGAAAAGACCACTTATCTCCTAACCAGAGGCTAGGGACTTAAGAGGTTGTGAATTGCTCCAGTTATTTTTATCAGGCTTATTCTGCAAAAACAACATTCTTTCCCTTACAGTCCACATCCTTTTATGATATAAGCATATGCTTAGAGCACATAGATGTACCCTGAGAGATTTTTACTTTCTCTGTGTTTTTCTCTTCTCCCTGGTTTTGCCCTATACACAATTATAGAGAAATTATTCTATGTATTCTGTTCTTCAGCTTCATTTTGTTGACTTTGAAAAAAGTACTGCAGATGTAAAAAGACAAATCTACTTGTTTTTATTCCATAGAATGGTAATATATTTTAAATTATTTGCATACTATGATATAACCTAAATTAGTCATTCCAGTTATTGACAGTTCAACTTTTCCATTTAAAAAGTTCGTATTGTGAAGAAAGAGGTAAGAAAAACAACTGTACTGAATTATGCCATGAACTTTAGTAGAAAGCAGAGACTTATTAATGAGAAGTCTTTGAAACTAAATCTTGAGAGTTTAATGCTTGATACATTATTCTCCAGACTTCACTACTAAACTTAATTAATTCACCTCAGAATGCTGATATGGGGTATTCTGTTAGTGAAAATATTTTAAGTAATAATACGCCTCTTTTTTTTTAAGGCCAGGTAATGTTTATTCAGTTTTAAAAATAGATTTTCCACAGTCTTATAGTGAAATGTAGCCAGTTGTTGGTGTGAGGTTTATTTATAATGGTAGCTCTATAAAGTTTCCACATCCTTCATCATTTTAAATTTTGACTTTATGACAAATAGTTTGTTTTACAAAAAAAATAGAAAATTGGTTTCTTCAAGCACTAGCAGGGCTAAAAGAAGTATATAGTGTCTCCATTTAATAGTGTGACACTCACACAGTATACATTCTCTTTGTTTCTGTTTCAATCTGTGAACACTTGCACACATGCTCAATTCATCCCTTTCAGTGCTTGGGTTGAACTCTAACACTTGGAATGAAGGCAAAGAACAGATCTAATCTTGTACAGGGTAGCTTGGATCTAAATAAGTAGGAGGCCTTGTATAATTTTAAAGTCATGAAACCATTCCTGCATTTCAAATCTTGGAGAAATTCCTATTAGTTATATCACTGAAAATAGAATTCTAAAGATGCAGTACAATTGTATGTGATTGCTGTCTGTGATAGATATGGTAATATATGGTTATACCATATGCTAAGAGGCTTTAAGACAATTTGCTACATGACAGCTCTGTAATGTCTATGTAATTTTCTGACTTTACTATCAATTTCGTATGGACTTTACTTAGTTTAGTTCTAGTCTTCCTAACTTCCTGAATTAGTAGTTCAGTTGTGTATCAGAAGCTTATAAGTCATTCAGCCATGATATGACTTAGTCTTCCTAAGAAGCACAGCAACACTAAAATAAATTCCCTGTAATGGTCTAGCCATTTGTCCAGAGGGTAAAAATACTACTTATCCAGTCTGCTGATAAAAGATTGAGATAATAATCTGCTTATATGTATTTTTAATGGAAACATATGCTTCACAGGGTAGATATCTACCATCCAAATCTTTTATTAAACCAGGCATGTTATTCCTACAGCATCACCTCCACAATCCTTTATGGCTGGGCTACCACATCTGCAGTACTCAGTTAAATTATATCAGCATTCTGCAGTACTTTGTCCTATTGTACTGTTTTCTAATTTTAAATTACATGGAAAAAAAAGCCTAGAAATTATTTCACCATTTATATTTATCTTAATCAATGGAATAAGAATGCTTTAAAAAGAGGAAAAGCTGGGTTTAACTCAATACAAACCAAACAGTTTATTAGTACATGGGAAGAAAGTAAGGTCAATGATCTGACAGTAGTTAAAGAAAAAGAACATTGTTAAGATTAACTTGTTTCATTCAGTTGCATATAACCCAAATAATACATATAATTTCCACTAATCAGTCTACTTTATCAGTACATATATGACATATTTAAGCCCTCCCACTGGAAATAATGTCATTGGAATGGTGTTACTTAACATCTCCACCTAGAAATTAAATTTCAAGAATCCCACAGAGATTGCAGAAAATTTACTTTCCAATTTCACAGTTGTTTTTGTATGTTTTTGTTAGTTTGCAAATATTAAATCCAAATTGCTTTCTTAATTAAAGCAAATAAAAGAATTGGCATAGTTTTGTTCTGAGAAGTTGCCAACCTGTTATGCTCAACATATGTTGAATGTTTTATTTAGAAATGATTTATTGGAAAATCTACCAATGATGGCAGACAATATTTTTCTTATTTTCTTAAATGTTAGCAGTTTTAATGATTAAATATTCTCATGTACTCAAATTCCAAGAACATGTATGTATTCAAGCTCTACAAATTCCTAAACAATTATATAGGACTGTCATTTCATAAAATTAATTCCAAATGTTTCTGTCCATTTTCTACAAGTATCTAAGTAACTCATGTTGGAAATTTTTACTAGAATAAGATTTTTTTTTTTTTTTTTAAATCTAGGAAGGAGAAGATAATCTTCCTTATCTGTACCTGAAGACAATAGGAAGTTAAAATAAGAAGTGTTAATATTTTGGTTATTTAGAGGATATGTCTGTTCAAGAAGAAAAAACCCAACACAACCAAACCACTACTGTAAACGAAACCAAAGGCACCAAAAATAGTCAAGGGTTTGTCAAGAACTCTCATTACCTAGCTGGTGCTAAAGAAGATACCTAGAAGACAGATAAAACTTTTTACCTCACTGGGAATTATTTTCAGAGGCAAGGCACTAATGATGGGCCAGTGACTAGGAACTGTGTTTTTGCCTGCCTAATTAAGGACATACAGATACAAAAAATCCATAAGCTACTATTCTCATTTACTATTTTATAACCAGTTCATAAATTTAACAAAAAGTAAGTTTCCTTCCCTCAGCATCTGAAGCCATAGTTGGAGACTACTTGTGAGTAAATGTTTTTCTTTCTTTCATACCATAGCTTGTCTTTGCTCAACTTACATTATGAGGTATGTGGTGTACATATATACTGCATCTTGGGTCAAGTGCAAGTAATTACACTGCCATACAATGCTGAGGATACACAGGTTGGTTTCACATGTAGGGGAATACTTGTAACTCAGACTGATGTTGCTCCAATACTGCACAGAAGAAAGACCCAAGCTTTCTCATGAGCCAACTTGTTTGATCTTAAAGTACCATTTCCCTGAAAGCCGTCAACCTCAGTATATATGGGAAGCAACCTGATGCAAGAAAGAAATTTTAATTTGAGCAATCAAGATCATGAAGACTGACAGACTTCTGTGAATTAAAGATTTCTCTTCCTCAGCTTTTGCATTGTGTGTCTACTTATTTTAAACCTATCTATGGACCCAGAGTAGACTCCAGTTTCTTAGTTGATTTTTTCAACAAGACTAAAAACATTGAGATAATAGTATAATTTTGTTAAACCTGAGAGTGAATAAGTTTATATAAAAAATATATCTGTTTCACTCCTGCTAAATAAGAGGATGGTTGCCAAATTTCCTTTCTTTAGATGAAAAGTACAAATTGATTAATATATACTGAATATATCAAATAAAAGAACTGTCTAACAGTCTGCATCAATGTGGGAAGAAATAGCAAGAATACTATTTTTTGTTTCTCAGTGTACACATAACAGGTATAAAGGATACACATGAAACTTTAACTTACATTGGATATTTAGCTACAGGTATGGGTACTCCAGTTCTGAGCTGTCTTGTTAACCATTTCAACCACTGTTCCCTGGTTTCTCCATCTTTTTTATTTTTAAAAAATTCAGTCTGAGTTTGCTAATACTCACCATTGAGCGTCACCAGGAAAAAAAAACCAACCAAGCAAATAAACAAACACCTTGCCCAAACAACCACAAAGCATCAGTAGGTGAAGAATAACAGAATGGCTAAGGAATGTTGCACATGACAAAGGAATGCATACATTTCAAGGATCTAACATTTCTGAAACGTTGTCCTGGCTTTTGCTTCTATCAGACCACTTCTGGTTTCTTACAGATTCTGATATTAAGCATTAATAGAAAATTAAAATCAGGAGCTATCGTTACGGTAATTATTCTAATTTGAATTTTTTAATGAAATTGAAAGTTACAATAATATTCAGAAGTTAACATTAATGCATTTTTAAGATATATAAGACAAGATGGTGATGTGGCTAATTTGGAAAAAAAAAAAAAAAAAAGCTTTCATGATGAAGTTAAAAACCCACTAATTCTATATTTGCCCAAGCCTGACACTTCCATTGAGACCTCTTTCATTTAAGGGATTGGATATTTCAGAGTGGGAAAGGAAGGGTATATACTACTGAGTAAATCTTGCTTGAATCCACAGAGTCTCAGATATAATCTCTTATCAGTTTTGATCCATACAGGCCAAATCTTTCACAGATTTAATGTCAAAGTGCTACAACACCAAACAGGTAAGAATTTATTAGAGGAAAATACAGAAATAGTTCATAATCTGGAAAAATCTTTGTGTCAATGTTTAGCACCTGGTAGAGCAGGTGTTGCAATTCTATGTTACTACTGCCTGAGCTCTCTGGGTAGATAACAAAAGACTACAGAATTGTTAAGCAGATTCAGGTACACTTCACTGAAGATAAATTTCTAGGTAATTACACAATGTGGTCACTGCCATGAAAAAACCCTCAGTCATTTACTGAGAATTACTACAAAGCTCAAAAACTTTGTTTCCCTTATATTTAATTTGGTATTTCTAAATCACTGTGTGATAAAATTTAGTAAAGAGTAAACATCTCAACAACTCTGCCATGACTGCGCATGCAGTTTGGGTAATTATCAATGCAAATTGCTATGTATGTATATACATAGTCTAATGCATGTGCGAGAAACTGACTTACATGCACAGCAGGATCCTATATTTTGAAAATACATGTTTAATTTCAATATGGTAAAATATGATTTTAAAAGAAGATGGTGGGTTTTATCTCTCTTTGGTGCCACATTGTACAATACAGGAGATGCAAGCAGTAATGCAAGCAGACAAGTCACCTTTGAGTGTCTCATTCTTTAAATAATGCAGGAAAGAAATATTAGAAAGTGGAGATCATTACTAAGGAAAGCGTTATTTACAATATTTTTTTTTTTAACAGACTCAGACCTCACATTTAGCTCCAATAGAGGCCAGCTACTATTTAAAGGAAATTTATGCTAATCATTATTTCTCTCATTTCTTCAAGTGATATTTTGAACAGAAAAGCTCATACAACCTATAAAAAGCAGATGTTTTCTGATTAGCAAATCAACCCCCACATCCTTATTTCTCTATAGGTTACAGGTAAAGACAACACCTGTTGATATTACTGAGAAGAAACATGTTGATCTGTTCCATTTGGCATCACTGTTGCTCAGAATTGGAAAAAGGTCCACACGGCAGATGAAACAATGTCTACTAAATGAAACAACAGTTTTCCTCAAATACATTCCTATCAATTTAAGAAAATAGTCCTTTTGATGATAAATTGAGTGTTTTTGATAATATTCTTAAAATTCCACAAGCATCAAAAGGGCATAACAAGTAAGGGAATGTCTCTGTGGGTATGTAAATTAAAGGGTACCCAAATACATTAAATGAACTGAATTGTAAGCAATCATCTTTCTAGACACTGTCAGAATTATATGCTCTCGTAGCTGTGTTTATGTTCATGAAACAAAACAGGTTAAGAAAGACATGATACAGTCTTACACTATTTTAATGACTAAAACACCACAGCAAAATAGAATACTGTGATGAAAATCTTGTCTTAAATCTCTCAGAAACAATGTAACTTGGATATTTTAGTCAGTTTACATTGCTCTGAAAGAAAGACAAGGAACTTCATGCATGTGAGTATGTCCATGATGCACTGTGGACTAGCTCATCATTTACATCTTTCACATAATCAGCAAAACAAAAAAAATAATAAAAGACTAGGTAGGTATCTCCATACTACCTGTGAGATTTCTCACATGAGCAATATAACCACTGGGCATTGGTTCTTAATGACTTTCTCTTTTATTATTGCATTTTTCATTAGTTTCAAAATTACTCCCATCAACTTTGTATTACATTCAGTGACATTCAGTCCTGCTTTGAAGGTGGATCTGTGATTATTATTTCCTAAATGTGACGCCCTTCCCCAGCAGTCAGTGGAGAATCTACTGTATATTTGTATTTGGTCTCTTTTATGATATAGTGTGATATACAGTGATAATCCTCATGCACAGATAAGGACTAGATCTGGTGAATTAAAGGTTTTCTTGTACAGCAGAAGACTACATGAAGAGTAAACAATAGTGCACACGGAAGAAACACATACAACTTTTCTAGTGCCACCTGTTTATAACTGCTGAAAAAAGTTCTTAATTATATTATTCTGCTCTAACAGTGACAACAAAATGATCTTGGTCAGCAGTAATGCATGAATATGGGATGAATTTTACAAATTATATTTGTTGCTTAAAGCATCCATATAGGCAACTTTTTGTTCATCTCTGTTAAATTATATTATCTTTGAAAAGCATTATGCAAAGTAATGAGTCTTATCTTGATGGTGAAAACAGATATATTAAATTTATCATTTTTTATTAGCTCTTTCTAATAGCCTATCTCAATAAACTTTGTTACTTATTTCCACTACAAAGGATTTCAATACAACATATTTATTGATTATAAAGTATTTTCTGATAAAGCAAAATTAAAAGAGTCTCTCATTAATGATTATTTTCACAGTGCAATTAACAGTCAACAGAAAGGACTTTAATTCAAAGGTATTAAATAACTACATTTCTATTGGACTTATTGCTGAGCTGCAGATGATAATCATTTTTGAAAATATGGGTAACAAAGATGAATATAGACATTAAAATAAAGGTTGCTTCTCCTAAAGTGTCCTTTTACTGCAAGTTGTATTTACTTTCAGAGGTTTATCTCCACGATAGCCCAAGGTCCTGTTTGAATGGCATGAAAAAATCCATTTCTATGGGCCCTAATTTCATTTACTGTAGGTCAATGTATAACTTTATTTTTTCTAAGGAAGGTTAGGGCACAAATGACCATATCCTCCACTTTAACTTAAGAACTGTCAGTTTTATCAGCTGAATGAAGCTGATGCCTTACCACCTTGCAGTTTAACCCAGTATCTGTTTTGCCTGGGAGGTTCTGATCCATCACGATCCCAGTAAGACAGGAACTTATACTCTGTAAGGTATAACTCAAAGCACTGTTTATTAGAGCTAACACTGTAAGAAGAGAATAGCATAGATAAACTTATGTCCCTTTGGATGCTGGAAGCCCTGAGTGTTGTCGCATTGAACAGTACACACGTGCAGCATGACAGGTAGTCCCCATTCAGAGCAGGGTTTTCTCCCCTTTCAGTCAGTTGAGAAATTACAGCATTTTATTATGAGGAGACCACTCTATCATTTCTACAGCTTGAAAAAAAAAAAAATTATATATATAGTCTGTTCACATAGGAACATCTGACACACTTGTAGACAAATGCAAGGCCACCACCAGTACCCAGTGGGAGCTTCCTGTGGGCTCCTCTGCTGAAATCTGCTGGCTGACTTTATCCTGCTACCAAGGCATTTGTGCAGCACCACACAGACTTGAAGGGCCACCACATATATGCAGCTCAATGCCACACAGGTCTGCCCAGGTTAGCTGTTCTGTGAATCACTAACTCCTGGATGGTCGGTGGTCTTCCTGTCAAGATCACTACAATATCCCAGGATGACTATGATTACCTTCAGAAACAGTATCTGGTACAGGACATCAATAATTACTAATATTTTTATATTTAAAGCATAAGAATTGTAACAATTTTTCTGCTAGTAGATGTAATATAGCACATGCTTAACAACAATTGGAAGTGATGGAGAACTACATGGAAGCACAGAAATACATTAAAAATCAAATTAAGTATTTCTATATTGTTCTTCCAAAGCTATCAGTGAAGGCTATTATAACTCCTTGTGATATGCAAAAATATTTTGGCTCATATTGGTGGAAACTAATGAAAGTACACTGACTTTCAGAGGCAGAAGCTATGAACATTTGCCAGATGAGTTAATACATGGGACTGCTCTCAGATGGTATGAGTTTACCACAGTATTTTTACCATCTAAAACTAAAAATGACTGAGACAAAAGGCAGAAACATTGCATTTCTGCAAAGAAAGTGAAGGGGCAGAAAAGCTTAAGGTGTGTAGAAGGAAAAGGTAGAAAAATGTATAAGTAAATTAATTTTTTCTAGTAGTTGTTTTTCGTTCTTTTTGCTTTTATTATCCAAATTAAATTATATCTAAATTAAATAAGCCTTCTTGATAGAATAATTAACAATACACTAATACTCCTGAGTACATCTTTCTTATAGGTATCTGTTTAAGTGATTTCCAGATTTTTTTTAAAAAAAAGAGCTGGTAATAAAACATACACAATACACCTGTTTGTGATGTGTATGTGTCTTTTGCTACTCAAATAACTCCACTGAAATTTTTTTTGTATTAAAAGAATATGAGGTTCCACATTGTGAATGACAGAAGCATGTTAAGTGTGACAACTTCTAAATGATTACTGCACTATGTCTGGTATCTGTAGTTTGTTTATACACCTTAAAAAGGGCTGTTTCATAAAGTTTTAGGGCTGATACCTTGAAAACGTTCTTACTTTTTGAGTTCATTTTGCATCTCTTATTTTAACTGGTTGAGATACCTGGGAAAATTGAGCATATTTCTTCATTTTTTTTTATTCAGAACAACATTTTATTGATAAAAATCCAGATAAATTGAAAATTTCTTGCTGTTCCTGATGACTAAAGAATATAGTTTTATTGGGTGTAATCTTCTCTTTGATATGTAAGTCTTTCCATCACTCTTGCTATATAATTGTTTAATGATTAGGGAGGAGTGCTCAAGTTAAATAGTACCTTGAATAACTATTCAAGCCTCACTTTGTTGAGAAATCAGAACTTGGTAATAGAAGATGGCTGGTTTTGAAGTTTTGTTACTGTCTGAGATTTTTTCCTCTTTTTCTGAGCCAGCATACTAATAATTAACCAAACTTATTACTGAAGTTACCTAAAGGAAACAGACGCAGCTTTTAGGGAATACGTATACGCATGACAAATATTAATTGTTTTAGCCAGGCCTAACATTTTCTATTACTATTATTTATTATAACATATATAAAAGGCTTTCTGGATCTCTTCAGATCCTTAGAATTTCAAGCAAACACCAAGAGGAATGTACGTAAGCCACAGTTTTCTGTTAAATACTACATATACATTGCGGGGGGTGATGGTGTTTGGTTATGTTCATGTGGCTAGAGCCACAACCAGCCCCATGTACTGTTTCTTAAGAAGTTTTTACAAGTTCGCTGGAAGAGAACAGCTTCACTCAACTCAGCAACAAACTTTTCAGACCAACTTCAAAGGAGACAGCATCCTCCTCCTGCTTCTTTGAGCACAGCAGCTTTTATACTGTCAGGTATTTTCTGCACCTCTCCCTCTTAAAGACTTTCCATACAAAGGAAAAAAATTTAAACCCATCCCTCACTTCCTTCTGGTCTAGGAGACTTTGTGAATCTGCCAAGTAGTCTAGCCTCTGTCTTGATTCCCAGCACCTGTGCCCGATTATCTTCCAGAGCAAGAGCCCACCACTCTCACAGGCCTTAAGGGACCTGTTGTAAACCCTGGTGTACAAACATTGACGCTCAGTTCTTCCTCAGTTTGTCTCCACAAGCTCAGAATACTAAAGAGTCTATGGCATGCTGTTGAATGATATTAATACATTTAGTAGTATTTAGTGTAAATTTATCAGACTTTCTTTTCTTTTAGACTTGCATGAACATCTAAATGGTACTATGTATATGTTCTGTGATCTCACCATGACTGCCTGTTAGAGTATGCAATACAGATTGTCTGTCTGAATTCTTACATTGCTACAAACAAACCTGGTCTCAGAGTTGTGGAGCGCCTGCTAGGCAGCTGTTCTGCTATCCTTCATTTATTTTTCACTACCTTTCCAGGTTTGATCAATTGATCTCACCCTCTATTATCACAAAATAAGTTTGGAATAGGTCTTCAGAATTGCAGGGAGGATCTCCTTCAGAACTATACCTCAAAAAAAAAAAAAAAAAAAAAAAAAAGAAGAATGCTGAGAAAGCATGTGTGTCAATAAAGATATTAAAGATATTTTTCTTCTCATCTTATTTGTACTGTTGCACTAGGAAATTTCTAATTTAATGTCCTTACTGATCAACTGACCTCCTAAGAACAGATAGATGTTTATTCTTTAGCAAAAACTGAGATTCATCT
The DNA here is from genome assembly GCF_018691265.1 of Tyto alba. Classification (NCBI taxonomy): domain Eukaryota; kingdom Metazoa; phylum Chordata; class Aves; order Strigiformes; family Tytonidae; genus Tyto; species Tyto alba. The sequence goes on from NW_024881275.1 coordinate 26,880,140, forward strand.
GTGTGCTTAACTCTGAGTCAGTTTTGTCAGAAACACATTTTCTTGTAATGCCTTAGAACAAATGTTTTCAGCCTACTAATGTCTCAACATGGTGTTGAGTATGGGAGACAGTTTTCACATGCTTTGTGTTTTGTTTTTAGGTATTTATTAATACATCCATTTGGTCTTCACGTGGATTGTATAACAGAATATTAACAGTAAAAATATGTTTCTTTAACCTCACCATTTACTTAATTACTATAAACAAAGTCAACTGTGGAGAAAAACATAATTAATTTTAGGGAAAAAATTCCAGCATAACTACAAATATGTATAATCTGTGGCAGAGCCAGCAAATATTTCTGACTAATTAAAGATGAACAAGATTCTGGAAATGTCACATTTTTCCTGAAATATTTTGATTGAAAAAAATGTCGATAGAAATGTCAATTCCCATTTTTAAATAACTCCATAGAAGATGGCAGATGGAAGAAATAATTTATCATGACCCATAGGTTGCAGAAGCTCCCAAACAAACAAACAAACAAAAATTATACACAACTAACACTCCACAAACATACAAACAGCACTTTCAAATGTCCTTAAAAGGAGAACAAAATATCACCACACAAACTTCTGGGGTTTAATGACAATCCAAAACACTCAATCACTCACCTAATAAAAGGTAAGGACTCCCAACCCACAGGAGCTCCAAAGAGTTTCCTCAGGCATCATCCCATCCCAAAGAGAGTCCCTTACCTGCAGCACATTGCTCCAGGAGGGACTAGATCAGAATAGCTCCCCCAGGGACTCCATTTATACCCAAGCAAAATCTGACCCGTGGTCAACACCAGCCCCTATTGGCCGAGGATCCCAACTACCATAAAGCCCTGAGAACAAGGGCAGAGGAAATGTTCAACAGCCAGGGAGCCACATTTTGTTCAGGTGGGTGCACCTGCCACACCATATCAAAAAGAAGGGTTTCATTTTTCTGGAATTTTCCCTCTCCTTCACACTGATTCAGAATTAAATTCTTATTTTTTGTTTGTCTGATTTCCATCACTAGATTGGAGGAGCCATTAATTGCTCAGCTTTAGAAGCATGACCTATTCTTGGATTAATGATATGAGCATGAGTTTAGCAGATATTAAGATTACAACTATTCATTATTAGAAGAGATCCATGTAGAGAATTATCCTTCTTCATGAGGTGGGAAACAAAGATTGATCGTGGTCTTCTTTTAGTGGTAGTTCTGCTATCTGTTAGAGACATTACTCATTTCTGTCTGCCTTTGAGGCAGCCTAATAAAGACCTCCTTGATTGGAAAACTCAGTGACACTTACTATGTAGCTATTTTTTTTTTTTTTTAATAATAGTGGCAGTTTTACCTCAGCAGAACAAATGAGGTTATCTCAAGATTTGTAAGATAGCCAGTATTTCTATAGAAAATTGATAACAAATGAAGGAAGACTAGTTAGTTATTTAAAGAAAGAGAATGATCAAAACTTAAAGTTTACTGCCATACATTGTAGCAAACTTATCCTTCAATAAACCATTTATGAGTACTGTTGAAATGAACCTAGTCATATAGGTCTTGGAATAGAAATTACAAATGTTTCACAGCTGCAGGATGGGGCCTCAAAGTATGTGTAATGGATGCACACACAGGCTCATCCCTTATTATTTCATAGTTTTTAAGAATCTGTCAAAATTATCTCTTCTCCCATCACAACAGCTAAATGACTTTTCATAAGCTTTTAATAATTAAAAAAAAAGATTAATGCAGCCTATAGTTTAGTATTTGCATGATTATTTGATCAATCTCCTTCCGAGAATGAATATTAAAAAAAAAAATTAAAAATTATTTTACAGTAAATGAAATGCCAGAAACAATATATTATGTTCTATAAGTTTTACCCCCTAAAATCATAATGCTGATTTATTACTGTGATCTACTATTTAAAGCATGAATGAGAACTATTAAACTCTCATCCCATAAGGGATTTTTTTATTATTAACAGATGCACTCTGACTCAAATATGACAAATATGTCTCATTCTATTATGAAACATTAATCTTATTTCATCATGCTTTTATTATTTATGTATCTATTGGGATTCAAAGGTGGGTCTGCTGTAGACTGAGACCTTAATTTTTGACTCATGTCATCAGCTCCGTAACTGGTTCTGGTCATTCTATCTTCAATGCCTGCCCAGTAATACTAGCTTTCTCTTGTGTAAATAGAGACCAGTCTGCTTCCCTGACTGTACATGATCTCTTTCTCTTCCTATCTCTTTTGCTTCAAAAAAAAATACATTTTTCAAAAATTGGAGGACACTCTTTTTTCCCACCTCATTTTTCAACAGCAGAATCATGGTATTTCAATTTTTTAAGTAAACAAGAAGTTCTATTTTTCATACTGACAGCAAAGAGCAGTGATATATGAACCTGCAAGTGATATAATGACTTATCCATGATAATACTTGAAGGAGCCTCCATATGTTTTTAAAGCAAACTAAAATAATTTGTTTTGGCAATGCATCTAAATTCTTGTTTTTCAAGTTGTAATATGTTACATATCAATTTCTGTGGTGTGGGTTCATCTTTACAGATTAGAATTGTTTTGTAAAATCGGTGAGAAGTTTCACAATAGGTGAAATAGTTTTAAAATATTAACATCACTATTGTCTTTATTTTAGTTTGGATAATGGTTTCCATTCTAAGTTATGTCTTCCTGCTGCAATGTGCATTTGCTGCTATAACTTTACAGTGCTGTTGAATTTGTTTGTCAAGCCTAAATTTTGAGTCATGTTATTAAATAGTGTCATAGATTGGTAAAAATTTTTACAGAACATACTGTTGAAAAAATGGTCTCTGACTCAAAATTTAGGTCAAAATGTCTCAACCATAAAAGGAATTTGAGAAACAAGATGAAGTTCCTCTTATATAAAAGTTTATTAATTTATTTAACAGCTTCACTCTCTTTATCTCTCTTAGTGCTTCTCAGAAGGGCAAGAAGGGGTAAAAATAAAACACGGATTAAATAAACCTTGAAATTAAGCTGAAAAGTGCTGGCATAAAATCCTTGTAGTAAATGATTGTTCAGAGGGTCTATATGTATCAGTGTTGCCCTCTCTACTGATTTTACAGATCCGTATGAGGTGGGCTAGAGGCCCCACTTTCAGTTCTGTCCAGGGTGGCATGACTTGGAGTTTGACAGTTTTGTCAGATTTACTCCTGGACCTGAATATTGGAGTCTTTCAATTCTTACTTGCAAATCAAGGCCTCCTTTTGCCTGGGATGACAGAGTGTAGTTTTAATGAAGGTTTAAATTAAACTTTTTTAATGCCTTATAACCAGCTTCAGTCTATCTGTCTCATTTCTAGAAATGAAGATAGTTTCTACAATAGGTAGAATATGTGTCCAGTTTTTAGTATGCTGGGTGTCGAGCACTTCTGATGAATGCTGTGGATGGGTGGACTCTTATTTCTTTTCAGACTCTTTTAAGAGAGAAAGTGAGGACCTCAGTCAATGTAATTTTTGCTCTCTCAGGTGATCTTCTGGGAGGCAAAGCAACCCATTAAACATCTCCCTTCTTAGCAGAGGGTGATAGCTGACAGGCAGAGATGTTCAAGATGAATGACCAGCTATTCATTACTGCATCCCATATGAGCATAAATATGACCTTGTGTGATACGGAGACAAGCTTAAAAAAAAATCAGTTCCATAATCCTGGGGATAATTTTGAGACAGGTATATTGCAGTTAATTTGTTCCATAGTCATAAATAAGACTCATTATTAAGGGCAAATTAAAAGATAGAGATTTAATAAAGTTTAAATTTCCTGAATACATTAGTGTTTTCTGAAAATAAAAATGAATACTTCAGTTGGACTGGACATTAGCTTTGACCAAAGGTATGAGGGCTGTAACTGAAACATGAAAGTGGACTGAAAATAAACATAACATTCACTCTACACATAACCAACTAGCAAAAAGTACGCTAAGGATTAAAACAGTTTCTGATTAAAAACTGTTTTATTGGAGTACTTATTAGCTGTTAAAATCACTTAGAATATGGGGAGTAAGGAAGCCATTGAGGCTGCTAGTCAAGATTTAGATAGGTCTGTGACACCCTGATTCTTGCCTGCTTTTGCTCATGTAGTTACTTTGTATGCTAAACTGATAGTGGATATGTGGAGGGATTTGATGACACCCAATGTCATGCCTTGACTTTGAGAGCAGCAGTTGATATTAGAGATTTAAGAAGGAATGATATAGATTACTTAGAATTTAGTACTAGTCACGGAGATGGGGAAGAGAGAGACAGGATGAATAATAACCAGACTCTCAAAATGTCCAAACAAACAGAAAAATAGTTGAGGGATTACAGCACACGAAGAAACAGAGATTTCTGAGGCAGATGGTCCTACACAGTTCTGTGTGCATGCAGCTGTCATGATGTGTTCTTTCTTTATGAAAAGTGTATCACCTGGGAAGAAAAATTCATGTCATGACAGTTTTAAGGTTGTCTTGGTAAAGGAGCACTACACTTGTTTGAACTAATGTGAGGGAGCAGTACATCTGTAGAACAGCTTGGACCATGTACCCTGCAGGTTGTGGTAATCAGCAGTGGTACTCTCAGAGCAGTCAAAAGCTGAGAGCCTTCAGTTGTCTACATGTTCAAAAACTCTTCATACTTACTCTATTTTTCATAAATTTGTGAGCAGTAACCATGATTTCTGTGTAGCTGTGTAGGTAACGGCCGGGTGACAGTTAAAGGAAGAAGTGTGAGTGAAAGGATATCTAAAATAACATGTCCTAGTAGGGCTGTTGGAAAACTGTCATCTGAGATTATAATTATAGACTTGCAGGAAAAGATTTGTGCATTTTTAAGATTATATCAGTACACATTAACACCTATTTCATTCTGTATATAATCAGTCTAAATGTCTAGTGACTTCTTTATTCTTTCACAACTAAAATATCTGAATTATTAGGGACAGGTGGTTTCTGTGGTGAGTTTTGGTAGCCAAGACTTTAACTAAAAAAAGGGAAGGGAAGCTGGGAAGGCAGCTGCTAACTCTGTAATAACCTCCATGAAGAGGCAGGAGCTGTGGGCCAGCTGATTACCAGCTTCCACATATGGCAAGTTTACATACCAAATACCTAGTTTCCTGATAATAGAAAGCGGGAATTTAATTCAGAGAAAGCAATCCCCCAAAAATTTTGACAAGTGGGTTGGAAATTATTATATTCAGTTTACTATGGACACTGTTACCTTTTCCAAGTACCTGAAGGGTCTAGGCAATGTAGTAGAGACTAGTTGGTTTGTGCTAGTCTTTTTTTTCAGATGACCTGCACCAGAAGATCTATTGGAAATACTTAACAGATAACCTGTAGTAATAATTTTGACCTAATTAAACCAAATTTATGCAATCCTGTATTTTTTTATACTCAGGATATAAATGCACATAAAAAAAAATACACACAAACTTAAGTTCACATGAAGGAAGTGTGCAGTGTATACTTGAAATAGTGCAATAAATGCTTTACATGGATTGGCAAGGATTAATAGAAAAACCTATGAATAACAATTACACTTTTTAAAATTAAAGTCTTATACCTAAGTAGAAGCATTTACAAAGGAATTTTCTGCATTTACATCCTTTTTCACTTTGTAAGAATAAGGACCATTATAAGGTCCTTTCCTTTTCTGGGTACTAAAGAACAGCACATTTTCCCTTGAGTTAGAAATGTAAAAGATTTTTAAAGAGGCTAAAATAAAACTAAAAAAAAAAAAAAAAAACCAACAAACCAAACCCTTTTGAATTGCATCCATTAGGTGCATAACTGCAAACAAGTTTTATTTAAAAAACAGAAAAACTTACATAACCTTCTCTTTCTCTATTGCTGCTACAGTTTTCTTTGTTCCTTCCAATCTCTCCAAGACAGAACAATGAACTGAAAAGAAACCTGAAGATTTTTAATGCAAAAAATATAAAATCTTTTAGATAGATAGTGTGATCCTGTCCTATGCCATACAACGTTTAGTTATACTCCACTGTTAAAGTAATATGACACACTTAAATTTATGAATAATAAACTAAAAAGCTCTGAGAACTCTGAAGTTAAACAAAGAAAAATAATTGAAAATAATTAAGAGCAAGTATGGACTATGTTCAAGGCATACCTATTGATATTAACACCATGTATTAGAAAAGAGCTGCAAAATTATGTATATGTGGGATCCTGAATAGATTAGTGTCCTGGGTTGAGTGAGTGGTGGGTTATTTTTGGTGGCAGGGGAGGGGGCTATAGGGGCGGCCCCCTGTGAGAAGCTTCTTGAAGCTCCCCCAGCTCCAAGTCAGCTCCACTTCTGTTTGGAAACTGAGGCAATCAGCTGCGCCTCTGCGATAATGTATTTAAGAAGGGACGTGGTGACGTGCAGTTGGACTTGTGAGGAGGAGTTGCTGCAGCTGCGTGAACACCAAGGTCAGTGGAGGAACGGAGGAAGAAAGGAGGGCAAAGGTGTGTCGGAGCAGAGACCCCCCTGTATCCTGTGGTGAAATGGCAGGGCAGCCCCCCCTGCCACCTATGAAGATCTGCAGTGGAGAAGACATTGATTTGTGGCCTGTGTTTCGTTTCGCCTGGATAATCAAGGTTCTATGCCCAAAGAAGTCCAGGGTCTTGTGGGAAAGGGTAGTCCCGCTGCTGTAATTCAGCACTGGGAGGATTGCAGCATGTGGGGGAGTCCCATGCCGGAGAAGCTCGGGAAGGGCTGCAGCCGTGGGAGGGAATCCAGTTGGAGAAAGTTAGTGACCCACGACAGAGCAGTGTGGGGAACTCTGCGGCCTCTGTGAGGGACTGAAGTCAGAGAAAGTTTGTGGAGGACTGTCTCCTATGAGAGGGGGACCATGATGGAGCAGGGGGAACAAGTTCCAGAAGCTCCCCCAACCGAAGATGGAGCAAGTGGTAGCAGTGACTGCAACCCCCCATCCCCTGCCTCTGCGCCACTGGGGGAAGAGGTAGAGATATAGGGAGCAGAACTGAGGTCGGGAAGAAGGGAGCGGTGGGGGGAAGGTGTTCTCAAGATGTGGCAATGCTTCTCACTGTCCTACTCTGTTATGTGTTGTTAGTGTCTGTAATAAATGTATGTTCTTTTTTTCTTCCCCTAACGAGTCTGCCTTTTGCTCGTGCACATAAAGGATGATTTTTCCCCATCCCATTCCTATCTTGAACCCCAAGCCTGCCTCTCTGTCCCTTCTCATTGCCGGAAGAGAAGGGAGAGAGGGCCGCTGTGTTGTGATTGACTGCCAACCAGGCTCAAACCATAACAATTAGAAAAGTCAATATATTTCTCTTTAACACATAAAATGATCATAATGATTATTTGTCTTTATGGTGTATCTTTTATTTTACCACATTTCAAGTAATTATGTGTTTATGTAACATTTGTCACATGATATTAAGGGAAACAAAGAAGTTAGTACCTTTATCTATATTGTGTCATCAAACCTTTATGACTAATCAACATCATAATAATAACATGTAAGCTGGGACTTCTGAGATCATCCAGAAAAACGCCTTTTAATACACTTAGCAGCATTAAACAGTATGGAGTGCATTGGACTGAAATGTGAATCTTTCCTTCCTGAAGCATCAACTTCAGTGTGTCCCTTTAAAGCACAGACAACTGATAATTTACACCTTCCTCTCACACCCTTTCCCATTCCCTTACCCTTACATTTCTTTATTTATATATATTTTTTTATGAGAAGATGATAGCTTTCCATAATTAAGCTGGCCCTGAAGTGACCCTTGGTATCATATTCTGTGGGCAGCTTCAAACACAAACCGAAACAGAGGGCTTACCTCAGGGAATCTGCCATTCTTTTTCTGTTCTTCCTCTTAATAGACTGAAGAGCTGAAGTCACCATTCATTAGGTCGGGGGAAAGGCGAGGAAAAAGAAATAGTTTCTCTACACTGTCCCTATTGTACTCTATCTAGTTAGAGACACTTTAAATGGGTGACAGTTTCTAGTCCACAAGGGAAGCAAATAACCATCGATCAAATGCAAAGTCAGATTACATTCCTAGCTGTTACCAGGAAAACTTACTACCACTACTTCTATCTTTCCCTCTTTCTATCCATGAAGGTGTCATTGGGAAAGAAAGCAACTTAAATGCTCTCAATGCTGATGTTAATGGAGGATGCTGGTTACCAGAGATTGTACTACAAAAAGACAAGGAAGGGGATGAGATCAAAGCACACTGTATATGAGAGCGTCTGACTATGTGACAAAAACCACCAATAATTTAGAAGAGAGATAAATTATCATAACAGAAAAGAACAATCAGAGTAAATTTTTAGGCTGCTGTCTCCCCTAGGTTACAGAAGAAGATCCTACTTTTTAAAAGCTGAATCTCTGATCAAGGTTTTCTGATACAGGGAGGAAAGGAGAAAGACATCTCTGTGCCAAAAATATATTAGACAATCAGATGGTGACATCCTCCATTTATAACATAATTTTTATGAGAAGGATTTACATATGGATGGACAAAGACTGGTTTCAGTGTAGCTTCAGGCCAGAGAAACATCAGACATGATGGACTTCAGCAGGGACAACATCTTATTCCTCTGGAAATTAGTTCATGAATGGAATTTCAGGGAATTTTGTTTGTTCTTTTCTTGATTGAGTTACCAGTAAATGAATCCAAATAAGACCAGCCAAGGAGGAATGTTCAACTCTTTAAAAATATTTTTTAGATGTTTGTTCCAATTAATTGTAATAAGTGCTGAAAGAAGTATTTTAATTTCAAAATGCAATTACATTTCAGAACTAAAATTTTAGTTTGGTTAAATGGTTGATTTTTGACCAGCTGTTTTATAGTGGTGGAATGCACACTTACAATCTCCATCAAAAATGTTGTAATCAGATGGGTAAGGATGATACAATAAAATCTGTGATAAAAACAGGCAAAACCAAAGGACTGTAAAAGTTGACACGAAAGAGTCTGCCTACAGACACAGTAAATTTACATGTGTAAACTAAATAATGGGATTTACATCTGTAAATCCTTCACACTGTACAATGTTATCAAAATAAGATATAAATCAGACAATCCTTAACTTTCTTTTGGAATACCGTGAAAGTTCTCAAATATGAAGAATAGTTAAAAATAAAAAATCCTCTTAATTGTGGAATATACACATGGGAAAATATCAGAAAAAACTAAATTGGGAAAACAAGAGCCTATCCAAACATATTCCCTGGTACTCTTGCTTTGTTTTCTTTTCAGCTAAAACTGGCCTGAATTACTTTGATTATTAATCATATTGTGCAGTGAATATAATGTTAAAATAGCCCAGCTGTCTGTTTACAATATCCTTCATTCTAATCCCTTTGAAACAATACGTAAGTGAGAATCCAGGATTGAGCTAGATAAATTAATATTTATATTCACAAAGAGACACTTTTTTATTTTTTACAATAGGAGAAGAATATTGTTTCAGTATTCCTTAAAAATTGGAAATGAGTGTCAGCTAATGCAAGACACAATGAAAAAAAACCTAAAGTAGTGAAACATCATCTAGGATCTTACAACTATACTCAGTAACTATGATATCAGGAAGTCACTGTGACATAAGCAGTTTGTGACCTTCAGTATTTTTATACAGATTCCTGAGTTCATGCCAAAGAACCAGACTCTTGTTCTAGCCTTGTCAACATGCTACTGTCTCCAGGTCTGTTAGCCCTGCTTTGGGGGCATAAGTAAGTATTTCTGCAATGTGCTGACGGTATTACCAGAAGTTTCTCTTTCGTATAAATGTAGGTGAATAATAGAATTCTGTTTCAGTAGTTAGACCTAGGTTTTGTTGAACTGAAATAGACTTTTCTTTCTCTGTCTTTCATAATTTCCCCTGCCATATCCCCCTCCCAAATGTTGTTCATCTGAAAATTTTAGCTCAATTATTGTCCTCATATTACTTTAATTTCTAAGGAGTATTTTGATCAGTATTTAAATGAAAAAAAAACAACCAACCAACTAACCAAACAAAAAACAACCCACCGCTTTGAAATGGAGAAAGAATTTTTTTGTTTTAGAAATTGACAAAATAAAAGGTTAGGTGCTTCCAGATTGCTCAAAGTCCCATCCAACATGACCTTGAATGTGTCCAAGGTCAGCTTCTCTGGACAGACTGTTCTAGTGTTTTATCACTCTCATCATAAAGAATTTCTTCCTTATGTCCAACCTAAATCTACCTTAATTCAGTTTAAAACCACTCCCCCTTGTCTTGTCACTACAGGCCTTGGTAGAAAGTCTCTCTACCCCTTTCTTATAAGTACTCTTATAATCAGTTTGTATATATATACATAAATACATGTGTATATAAACTGAACATAATACTTTATCTTAATGTACAATCACAATCTTTTAAAATGTTTTACTTCTTTACAGTGTTTTTTATTTTTTTCCATTGAAAATATTTGACCAAGTTCCTGAACCTTCTAACTGTCTTTTTTTTTTTTTTTTTACTCCCCTTTTTCCCTTGCATATTTATTATTTGCTGAAACACTTTTGCTCCCACAGTGATGTTAATTATTTTTCATGTGATGGCATACTTGTGTCTATTCTTTTTGTTTTCTTCAAACTCTTTTCAGTCTTAGAGAAATGTTTTCCTAAGAGTCCTTTAATCATACTAGGTGAAAAGGTTTCAGTTTTCTCTTCCTTTTACTACCTGAAGATCCATTCACTGCCTAGTTCAAGCCTCATCTTAGATGAGATTACAATAGGAATAGACCTCAGATAAGGTCCCATATAAGGCAATATGACAATTTCAGAAAGCAGGATGGTTTTCTATTTTCACTGCATTTGAAGAATGCCCATTTTCATCTGGGTTGTCAATGTCTCAACAAACACCAGCTATAGGATTTGCCACCAGATTTTTTTTTGGTCTATCACAATAGTGTATTTGGCAACCAGACCTGAAGATTCATCTTTTAAGTTCTAGTTTAAAAAAAAGTTTCAACATTCTCTCTTGTTTGTTGTAAAGTTTGATAACGATACATGTGTGCAGAGACCTTGATAATTAAAATCCTAGTGTCACAAACAGTCTCCTCGCGGATAGCATTCTTTCTTACAATTTCATATGACTTGCCTAACTTCCCTGTTACCCAAGAGTTATACTTTATGCATTCAGAAAGAATAGCAGTATTTAAGACTGAAATTCATTGTTACCCAAGGCTGTATATCACATTCTCTGTCATTAAACCCGTATATTAAACCAAATGGGAATATACAGTGTCAAGAATTATGGGCATTTTAGAAAGTAATCATTTTTTTCCTTTCACACTTAAAAGTATTCACAGAAAGGAAGCCACTGGAAGCTGTTCTTGGGAGATGAACATTTTTTCCATCATGAAAGGAGAAAGGTATGGAAAGGCTGATATCTCCTTGCTAAGTACATTTGCTGTGACAACATTATGACATCTATATCTAAGACCAGCACAAGTATGCATCATAAAATTATCAAAATATGTCAATTTCTAAAAGAAAATATATTTTGAAGACAGTCTCTAGCATAGGTTAAACTTGGCCTAATTATACTGTAGTGAGATTGTGTTTACCAGAAAAAAAAAAAAAAAAAGTGACCAAATTAAATAAATATGACAACAAAAGAGCAATAAAATAAATAATATAAAATGCCAGAGGAGAAAAACAAGAAAAATAGGTCTGTACCCCTCATCTTAGTTGGCCTTTCTGAAACGGTAAAGCATAAAATGCTTTAATGCATAAAGAGATATCAAGGTACTTTTCAAGAGAGTCACAACAAACACATTTTAAGGTTATCTGGAAGAAGGCAATGATCATCAAGATTGCAACAAGAATTCTGTTTTATGTATTTAATTGTGCAACTTTAGCATGGGGTCTAGGAACCCCTGAAAACCCAAAGCCATTTTGATAACAAACTGGAAAGGCTAATTGGTGAAATACTGTATAACAAATGAAGTAAAATCACATAAACAGAATGTTTTATTTTCAAAACATAAGCACAGTAATACAAAGACCACAGATTCTAGAATAACTGCAATTCTAGAATAACTCTGCAATTCAATATTGTTTCACTTATTCTGTTAGACTAGGAAAAATTATTTTTATCTATATGTTAAATTATTTTTTCATCAATAAAATAGCCACCTGAACTATATATTTGGTATTAAATTGAAGACTGACATGTGAGGCTGTATTGTTAGATACATATTCCACACAGGAGTTCAAAAACAGTATCAGGTGATTTAAACAACAAAATAAACTCCTGTGGTAGTTCAGAGCCTAAAAGTGATCTTCTGTGTGAGTGACATCCCAGCTGAGGGTGGGAGCTTCACCTGTTCACTGAAGACAGAATTAGACTCATAGAAATTGATCCCAGCTACTCTGACACAGAAATCTGACTGCAATCCCATGGGAGCATACTTTTTTAGAAAATATTTTGTAAAGAGTTTTCTCCACAAACCAATTTTCCCTGGTTTAATTTAATGTTTTTATGAACTCAAAACTCAGATCAGCTTTCCTGGAATGTTCTTTCTGATCTGGGAACTTGTAAAAGACAGCACAGCCTAAATTCTAGTGAACACGGGCCCATTAATGCTTTTGCATCCAAACTCTAGAATATTTATAGCTGCATTGGGTGTTGATGTCAAGGTGATGGCAGCAGGGAGAGAGCCAGAGGCTTCCCAGTGCTGGATACAACCAGTTTCAGCCAGTTCCAGTGGACCCACCACAGGACACAGATGAGACCATCAGTCAAGATGGTGGTGCTGCTGTAAAAGTGTATTTAAGAGAGGGAAAAATGGTGCACAGGCAGTGGGAAGTAGGGAAAAAAAGTGTGAGAAACAGCACGGTAAACATCAGGGTGAGTGATGAAGGAGGGGAAGAGGTGTTCCAGCCACCAGAACAGAGATTTCTCTGCAGCCCATGGGAGACATTGGTGGAGGAGTTATTTCTTTGCTGCCCATGGAGACAACCATGGAGGAACAGATATTCACATTGCAGCCCATGCAAAACTCCATGCTAGAGCTGGTGGATATTTCCTGGAGGAACTGCAGCTCATGGAGAGCCCATGCCAGAGCAGGTTTATCCTGGAGGACTGCATCCTGTAGGAAGGACCCACAATGGAACAGGGGAACAGTGTGAGTAGAAAGGAGCAGCAGAGAGTACCTGTTATGGACTGACCACAATCCCCATTCCTCATCCCTCTGAACTGCTCTCATTAGGGGCAGGAGGTAGAAGAGCTGAGAAAAAAGTAGTGAATTTGAGCCTGGGAAGAAGTGAAGTATGGTGGGGGAAAAGTGTTTTAGTTTTGTTTTTCATGATCCTACTCTATAATTGGCTATAAATTGTATAATTTTCCCCAAGTCAGGTCTGTTTTGGCCATGATGGTACTTGATGGGTGATGTGTCCTTACTTCAGCCCACGAACCTTTCCTTCTTATTTTCTCCCCCTTGTCCTGTTGAGGAGGGGGAGTGAGATAACAACCATTTAAACTGAATCTAAGTTTTGAAAGAAACTCATGTCAGTATTTATTTTACCTGACCTGGACTGCCATTGAAGAAAAACATGGATCTGTATTCTTGGCTGTTTAAATGAAGAGTTGACTCAAACGTTAGGAACTGATTTTTTTTTTTTTTTTTTTTTTTTTGCTTCTGTAGTATGGAAGGGGAAAAAAAGTCCAAATGTGATGGTTATTATGTTTATTTATCTCTCAAATTTCTCCTGGAACACTGCTCAAAACATATGCACATACTGCAGTTCACTTATTTATTTTTGTCTGAAAATTTATCCCTGCTGAATGGAGCAAAACATTTTACTCTTCACCTACACATTATGTCTAATTTTCTTCTTCATTTATTCTCTACCTTCTCATATATTAACAGAAAATCAGTTTAAATACCAGAAATAACTTTGAGGTTATGTGGTTTTGACAGTGCTCAGACAATATCTAAGTGTGAGCAGAAAAACTGATGTAATTGAGAGTCCTGAATATGAACTCCAAACCCTTCCTGAGGAAAAGACCAAGTCTAGTCTCTGGATAAAGTAACAATACTGAGTGCTTTTGGCAGTTCCTACCTATGATCCCCACTCTGCTGTCAGGGACTGGACACCCCTGCCCGACTAGTGTGGCTGAATCTAGTAAATATTTTGGATTGAATTAGTTTCTGTAACAGACAAAACAGACTTTACATTAGGTGAATTGAATTTCTCTGGTTCGATGACCACTATAGCACTGCTCTCCTCAAGAAGAATTTTAAGTTACTGAGGTCTGGTGGGTTGCCTTATACATAGACACAGACAGCACACACTGTAATACAACTGATTCCTTGTCTTCTGTCATTAAAAAAAAATACAAAATTCTGCCTACATCTAGTCACTTACACATGTGTGTATACAGGCCCATGCACACACAAGCAAAACAAAATGCAAGCATTTTCATAAAATGTTATTTTTGTTCTACTGAGACTACATTTTATATAGCCCGGAAATTCACATAATGGTTTTCTTGGAGAGACTTATCATCAACATCTAGTATTATGAAATGCAATGTGTTTTTAATGGAGTGAAAAGGCAGGAATGTGTACTTATATACAATTATGAATGGGGAACTGGCACTGTGTGCCTTTATTCAATTAGGTTAGAGGCTAGTGCCAGACATATTATGGAAGGAAACACAAGAACCTCCATATTTAAGTTACCACTAACATGTAGACTTGAGTCACTTGTATCACAGATTTTCCCTACAGCTGGCACTGAATATAGACTCCAAATATTTTCTCTATTTTGTTAGATTAATATAGCATATGTATAACATAAAACTAGCATTTGAAGCATATATAAAATGCATTTATTTAGGCAGTGCTCATAGAACCATTAACACATACAAGAAATAAATTCACACTTTTCAAGTCTCTCAAGTCACACTGCAGATTTTCCCATTCACTGTTTATTTTTCTGAAGTCCATTTTTATTATTCTCCAAGAAAAGGGAAATTGTAACATTTCTGTCATTTCCATGGATAGTTTTTACTCCCTTAAATGGGAATTTTTTTCATGGATAGTTTTTACTTTCTTTTTGCTGAGGATCACAAGGAATTATCACCACAGGATACAGAGTTGCAGAACACTCAAGTGAATAAGCATTTCTTTATTATTATAAATAGTGAAGAAACAGTATTATTTCAGTGTGAGGCAGACACAGAATACCTTAATCAAACTTCAGAGCTGGTCCCAAATCACTATCAACAATATAGATGTCTGAAGAAGAAATACTCCACTGTAATTTTGAAAGACATTCAAAGGACAGAGTAGAGCTCCAGCACAATATGGGAAAACATAAGTCTAACAGAAAGACACATTTTTGTTATTCCTCATATTAATCCATTATTTAGAGCTCCCCTCCTTCAAGTCATCATTGCAGCAGCAACACTCTTGGATGAGGTGCACATAGACCCCTCTGGAGAGTTAGTTATTACAGAGACCAGCAAAAAGCAACATTTTCATTATTGTCTGGGGTTAAGTGGCTGGTTTATAAGGTGGTGAAATAACCAGGAAAATATTAAATACTTTAAAACCAAAATGAGACAAATTTTTTCTGGAAGCAAAGAAAGCACAAGAATATTGTCCAGGCAAATATTTCACCTCCTGTCTTTCAGAAATCAACAGTTATGAGAGTCATTTGGAACATGAAAACATACAGACACGTACACACATACATTTTAAAACTCTTATAACTATAAAAAGCAGATTATTTCAATTACTTTCCATACAAATTGATGTTCGGTGATTATGGTTAAAAATTAAAAAGTTGTAACTGAAATTTTTCTTTGATTCATACTTATCTTTTGCATGTTTTATTCAAAAATGTTGCCACAATTTTTTGTTTGTCAAAGACTTTTGTCTTTTTTTGTCTTTGTCTTTTTCTGTATCAGGCATAAGGGTAACCTCTAAATAGTCTTTGAAACAGTATATTTTTCTTTCCTCTTGAGCTCTAACATGCCCCATTGGTGCCTGGAAGAATGAAAATGAATCTTCAACAGAGAGATCATTATAAGACAGACTCTGTAATTCTGTATATATGAAGGCTATTAGATAAACTATACAAATTAGGTAGATGTTCTAGAAAACAGATATTAAGAAATAGACTTCGGTCCATTCTGACAACCTTACCGGCAAAGTTGTCATTGCACAGCTTCATATGATAATGACCTAAGTCACTTTCTTATATTTTTTATTAAAGTTTATCATCTACATGTTTATACAAATGAATCCTAAGCAGTTGAAAACTGACATTGTTTCTTTTGAACTATTTATTGTAGTGATGATGATATGTGCTTAGACATGAAGGTCCCATTAACTACTTTTGACTTCCCATGAAATGGCTTTCCTACTACCACTTCATCTGAAGATGAATTTGAAGTGATTTATTTTTTTTAATTTCTGTAAGATGAACAGAAATTAAATAGGAGTTTCAATTCTTTATGTTCTACCATTTAGGTTTACTAACACTTTGTGGAGCAGTCTTTTTAAATAGTTTTCATGTCTTTATTTCTACTTCTGCAATACAGAAACTAACAGCAAGAGATTCCTAAAAAGTTTTTCAGGGGTCTTGTCTTTTTAAACAACTCTAAAACTATTTTAAAGAATTATTATTTCTGTATTACAAGACACATACAGTGTATTTAGATACCAAGGTGGTAGTCACCTTTCCTAATGTTATTAAAAAGAAAAAAAAAAAAAATTAAAGTGAAAAAGGTAGGTAGAACAGCAACAGATTAATAAATCAGCATTTTAAAATTAGCTTTAAGACAAATACAGCATCTATTTCTTTGAAGTTGTTACTGATGACTGGATACAATAATTTCCCATTGTAAATCTCAGTGAGCAAAGTCCCAGTGAAAGAGGTTCTGATGTTTGTACAACTTCTCAGTTTGAATGTAAACATTACATTTTACAGCTCTTCCAGATCACAAAGCCTGTGAGTCTGTGGATTTTCACACCTCAGAAAACACTGGGTAGGGAGCACTCAAAGCCTGATAATCAGTTTAAAATTCTATCTTACCCATGCTTGTAAAAGCTTATAAAATTATTTATTTACTTGTTGCAGTTTGAGAATTCTGTGTAAGAGAGATCATGTTTCTTGTTTGCCCATTTGCCTCCTTTTCTTCAACCTTTCTTTCTCTTCAAGAATTTTTCTTCACTGTACAGTATCCTATCACAAAATAGTTTTCAGCTGATTGTCTCTTCAGCTAACAACTCATCTCTCTCTACTTGGTGGTCCCTCTCTTCTGCCTCCCAGTCTGTTGAACATGCCATCTGTACCTGTGTTCCAGGACTCTTCTTCCATGGTTCTGTCCCTGTTCTTATCATAATTTTGTTCCAAACTCTTCACTTTCACTAGTCATATGTGTAATTTCTTGGCCTCAACAGAACAAATATCTTTTGACAATGCAGTTTCCCACTCATTATAACCCTTTTTACTTTACCATTCTAATCATTTGCTACAAGTTGTTCCTGACATGATTACCACATTTAGAAGTGCAAACGGAATGCTTTGGATTGCCTGAGAGGCAGTTTATTCTGTCACAGGAGAAGCAGCCCATTAGTGGACACATGATCACTTGACCAAAATGAAATAATGGTTGCAATTGTTCTTTAAGCTCTATTATTCTATTTCTTGACAAACTATGCAAGTCAGCCGTATAAGTGGAAGAATTATTCAAAAGCCGAAGTTTTTATGCATATAAAATCAATAAACAGCTAATTAAAAAAAAAAGAAAGAAGTAGAGCTGTTGACTTTCATGGTGTTTCTGAACCAACAATGCATAATCTGGCAGAGTATGTAACTGAGAGATTGTTTAAGTAATTATTCATAGTCTAGTGTGCTGAACTTTTAAGATCATCCAATGATAATGTTAACTTACACAACTTTTGGTCCGAATGAGCAACATGTTGAGAAAATACGTTCTGATTTTTTTCAGAATTGAAGTGTAATGAACAAACCTAGAGTTCTCATGAACATTTTATTCATATTGCTTTAGCACAAGCATAAATTAACAATAATAACAAGCAACAGCAATGGTGTGTGGTAACTTAATGTCAGGGTGTGAAGTTTTCTTTTGGCTGGGTGAGTATACAGAAAGTGTTATGTTATGAACTAGTTCTTGTTCAGAAATTAATTTACAGCATAACATTTTTTTCATTCTGTTTTAATGGGTATTATTTTTTTAGATTGCATTATCCTAATGCCACACATGCTGAGGGTATAGATAGGCATATTGATGGAATCCCTGGAGCAATATGAGTTCTTCTGTTGTGATAATGTTACCATTAGTCTTGATTGCATTTGATGAGGGTGGGATTCTATTAAAAGGTTACTTTGGGCATTTTTGTTTGTTGATTTACATTTTCCCCTTAATTTTCTCCTAATGTCTCTTTCCTTCTTTTTTTTTTTTTTTAAAAAAAAAAAAAACCAACAGATTTCTGTTGTGTTACATGATATCTGATTTACTTGTCATTGTAACAATCACTTTTATATTTTGTTCCTGTCAGTTTAACATTTAGCTACTGATGAACATTTTCATCATACTTACTGGTGCTCATGTCATATATATGAAAATACTTCCTTTATTCTTCTCTTAAATTTTCTTTTCCCTTTTTAGTGGTTTTGCAATCTCAGTTTCAATGTTCTGGCTGGTTGGAATTACAAGTTTTCACAGCTTGGAGCTTGTTTACTTTTTCTTGGTCTCTGACTTATTTGGAAATGTAGTTCAAATTGTTTTGTCTCTATATTTTGCATCTTCTTTCCACACAGTATTAATGATGACTTCATGGATTTCTGTTCAGAATTTTAAAGAAAAACAGTATTTACAAAAACTGGTGCTACTCTGTGACTTATTACATCACAGAAAAGAGACTTACAAAAGGGGTTTGGAGAGAAATGTATGCCTCTAATTTACAGAAGGCCTGAAGTCTAGAGAAAGCTATTCTAGATGTAATTGTATGGCAGAGAAAAAAGCTAGTTCAAATGTTGGTAATAAATATAGATCTAAAGAATCTGTACTGGTTCGGGCTGGAATAGAGTTAATGATCCTTTTTGGTAGCTAGAATGCTGCTGTGTTTTGGATTCAGTATGGGGTTTGGCATGAGAAGAATGCTGATAGTATACTGAGATTTCAAAGACTCTCCAGCTCCCCATGTCCTGCCTGTGCACAGGCGCACAAGAAGCAGGGAGGGAACATGGTTGGAGCACCGGGTCCTGACTGGCCAATATTCCATGTCATGTGACATTATGATCACTATATAAAGGAGTGGTCGTGAGGAAGGGTCTCCCTCTTGCTTCCGGGATTGTGATTGCAGGGTCTTGGTATTTTGGGATCGCTAGCCAGGAGCGGGCTGGATGTCAGTCAGCGAGTAGTGAGCAATTGCATTGTGCATTGCCCATTTATACTTTCTATCACTGTCACCATTTTATTTTATTACCATTATTAAACTATTTCTATCTCAACTTGCAAGTCTCCCTTTGCCCCTCTGATTCCTTCCCCATTCCCAGGTGTGTGGGGGGGGGTGGGCAAGTGGCTGTGTGGTGTTCAGCTGCCAGCCAGGCTCAAACCACAGAAGAATCATAAGTCTCTGTTTAGTTTTTGACGTTTGCCTCAGTCAGATTTTTTTAATGGCATTATAATTGAAAGCTGTTGTGATGGTGGGAGCTTCTTATGGTGTAATCTTGAGTGTATACCACCTGCTTTGACCAAGTCTGAGAAGTGTTGTATTTGGTAGGCCTTACTCAATTAAGGGCTGTGTGATCAGAATTTTGAACTGTTGTTCATGAGTATGCCCACGCTTTGTTCTGTGAAGAGACATATAGATCTTGCTAGCACAGCAGAAAGAGGCCTGTGAAAAAAAAAAACTGCAGGGGTTTATTTTTTCAGGGAATATAAATTAGCAAGCACTTCTTAAAGAAGTAATATCTATGGCTCATAATATCAAGTTGTCAATCTAAATGTGAATTGCCCTATTTAATTATGGTTGATTAAGTAGGATCCTTCCTATTAATTTTGTGGAATGTTCAGATGAAGTGGCTTGTGTAGATGGATGTGATGTGAACACTTATGGGTAGCTTAGTTAAGATTCCATGCATGTTCAAAACTCTGGTATTGCAAGGCATGTTCTGAAAAACAGTGGAAATTTTTCAAAAAACTTCACTGAATTTGGAGTAGATACATAAACCAATTATAGTAAATATATTTATTATTAAAACTATATAATGGAAACAGTCATAGAAAGCAGGATAGAAGTATAAATGTACATAATGTCAGCTAATTAAAAGTATGAACTATATGGTGATTGGTTTATTTATCCAGCTCTGGTCCATGTTCCAGAGTTCTGCTAGATAGTGGAATTTCAGTCAGTGCTTTCAAATGTAGGCTTTAGTAGTCTGTGTTAAACTTCAGCAGAACCAAATATAGCTTTTCAATAACAATAATAGTACCAGAGATGCTTATAAGTGTCCAAATATTTCCAATATTTTTTTTCTTTTCATCCATTCATCTTGCTGTTGATTTCTGGAAGTTGTGCAATACACCCTTTCGATACTATAGTTGCCCTCTTTTCTAAGAATTTAATACCAAACACATACTTGTAAATCAACTGTGTCTAAATTAAATTTCAGTTGTTCATTAGCACTGAAAGGATGACTTTGTCAATCAAAAAATAATATATATATCATGAAGGTATCCTAGTTATTTCAATACTATAATAACAGTAATATTTCAGGGTGTTGATCAGGGAGTGAAACTTGAGCTTTTATTCATCTTTTCTGGAATCCCATGGGAGTCATCCTTCTATAAACAATAAGATTGTGTATAAGATTGTGTATATACTGAAAGACAATCAGTATTTCTGCTTACCCCTGCAGCAGTGAATTCAATTGCCGTTTTGTTTATGGTTTCAAGAAAAATATAATTGACTCTGCACTTTATGTGGGAACTGCATGAAATTCCTTTGCTAAGAGCCAGCATTTAGTAACTGCCTAATTTTAAAGGGAGGTATGATGTATCCTTTGAAACCATCACCAACTGATGCACAGAATGAGTATTGATGAACATATCAAGAGAATTTAGAGACATATAACTGTAAGAAACTTACTTGGACATTGGATTTAGGATTCTGCTATTGCAAGCAACTAGGTAGTGCTTCTCTCCTTTAGCTCAATTTTGAAACTAGTTTGACTTTTTTTCCCCTCTTATTCTAATTGAAAGGACAATCCTTAGTCTTCTAATTGTTAGAAACTTTCATCTAATTTCAATTCTAAATTTATTCATGGCTGGTTTATACCCACGTGCTCTTGTGACAACATTGTCCTTCGGTTTAATTAGTTGTTGGGGTTTTTTTGTTTTTTTTTTTTTCTCTAGTGTTTTTCTCTAGTGTTTACCCTCTAGTTTATTTATAGCAAGTAATGATAGCCCCACTCTGTCTTTGTTTTGTAGTCTTCAGAGCTGAGCTCTTTTTGTCTATGCTTGGAAAATAATCAGTGCAAATCAATGTTAAATATAACATAAAATTAGCTTCAGAACATCAACATTAGAATGTTACACATGGGAATCTGAGCAATATCATCAATAGTGTTTTTTTATTCAGAAGATCAGTAGATTAGCTTGTTAAGATAAATTTACCTATATGGTAGAGGAGACTGAGCTAGTCAGTTGGATTGTTACAGAAGGGGAGTAACACAATCACAAGCGTATTACAATACCAGTGTAAAATATATGTCTGTTATAGGGAAACAGCTGATCATTACTGTTACTTAAAAAAATTATTTTGGAAAATAGTGCCATCTCAGGCATTATTTTAATGCACAAATTATATATGGCAAACTATACCATTCTTTGCATTAACATGACTAGAATTGAAGCCTGGATATATCCAAAAGAATTAAGCACTATCCCCTCAATTCCCCAATTTCCACTGAGAAAACATATTTTGGTTTTTTTTGTTGTTATAAATAATGTATGGATACAGAGTGATATTTATACACACATATTTTGCATACAGGTATTTATCTCTATATTTATATTTTTTCCACAAATAACTTTTATATCTCCTTATTGTAGGAGTGTCGTGTTTGTTTTTAACAGGTGAGAAAGAATAGTAACATCAGGACAAAAGATTAATAAATAATAAAAGAATACAACTTCTGTTCTGCTTCTAAAGGCCAGCTACAGTAAACACAGCAGTGGGTGAACAGTTGAATTCAAACTGATGACATGTTTGTTGTTCTTCAAAGCTTTAGGGATTATGTTAAAAATTCAAAGCTTGCTATTTTGGTTTACTTGTGAGATTAGTGCTTGATTCAGACACCAGGAGCCCAGCAATAGGGAATCACAAATGTGACTAAAATGGAGATACAGTATCTCTATGGCCTACTTCTTATACAAATAATTTGTAACAATGCAACGTATATTTTTTTTTAACTTAACTTAAAAGTACGTTAAAATTATGCATTTTTTTCCATTTATTTTTGCTTCTAAATTTTGTATTCTATGCCAATTATATTTTATTTTTAATCAGACAAAAATAAGCTCTAGTATCTTGTATATTTGGGACATCAAACTATTGTCAGTTTTAAAATTCTGTATAGCTGTAAAGTATTCCTGACATTTCTTCATTGTGCTCATGTATACTCCTTGCTTCTTTACTCAATATTTTGACATTACATCTGTTTCAAATGCAGTTTCTGTACTTCCCCAACAAAGACAGACATGATTTGAGGAACGTACTCCTGTCTCACTTTGCTTTACTGTATCTGGTGACTTAGAAAAGTAATTTCTGTCATGGGAAATGAAAACTATAATTTCAAGTCTCATCAAACACATTATAAAAACTTAAATTCTATTTTCTCTAGGGTTCTAAAGGATAATATCTGGAAAATCAATTCAAAAGCGTGGAAAGATTGTTAGTTTATTGCATTATATAATGTCTTTTGCTTACCTACTTAATATCAACATATATATTTTCTTTTTCTGTCTGCGAGAAATGCTCAATTGCCAATGATCAACGGCTCAGACAGGATACATTGTGAAGCACTTTTTATTATGTTCTGGCAAGACCGGGCACCCCAAAAGGTGGACGTGCTTAGCGGCCATCACATGATGGTTTATATCCTCCCTGTCTCCAGACCACAAATTCCCTCCCCCGATTCCTCACTGACTGAGTACTGCAGGGTGTACAGACTTCTCAAATTGCCTACCAACATGCCCCTTCAGGTATGTGTTCATATGTCGCGTTTTCATGGAAGTGAACCTTGGCTCTCTCCAGGGCGGAGAAGTTAATATGTATAAGTTCATCATGCAAGCGTACTAAGACAAAAAGTTAAAAAATTCAGGTTCCCCAAGCCTTTTGGTATCTCCATCCACCTAAAATAGTGTACAAGTGCTGGGTCATCACAGTTACGGAAAAGACCACTTATCTTCTAGCCACAGGCTAGGGTCTTAAGCTGTTGTGAAGAGCTCCTTTTATTCTTATCAGGCTTATTCTGCAAAAACAACATTATTTCCCTCACATGTCTTTTACATCAATTATATTACATTGAAAAGTTTCTGTCTTTGTTAGCCAATTTTTATTTTCTCCCTTTTTTTTTTTTTTTTTAATCATTCACATCCATGGTTCCCTACAAAATTAATCAGTCACGTGTCTGATTAACATCCTGGTTTCTTCTTGAGAAGAAACTTAGTTTTTCTATACTTTCCATGTAGTTCCAACTCCCTGGGTGTATTGTCACTCTGTATAGTATTTCTGTATCTTTTTTTTTTTCAACATATTTATGCAAAACATAATACTCAAAATTATGGCTGACTAACCTTTATTCCCGTAACCTCACAATTCATGCAAGTCTGTCAATGTAATTATATATAAAGATTGGTTATAGTTATAAAAATTGCTATAGTTGGTAATATTATCAAGGTCACATGCTGCACTTAAAAAATTATTTGTAGGAAAACTGAATGCTCTCTATTTTTCTTTTAAATTTTATATCTTTATTTTTACAAATTGAATATATTTTTTATTATACTGCCTTTATTTCAGAGCTTAGAATCAATTTTTGACATATTTATTTTAAAAGACCAATGGAAAATAGTTTGGGAGCACTATCAGAGTGATCTAAGGAAACCAGATGGCCCCCTCACCCTCAGCAAAGGTTGCACCTGGGGGTTGAGACATGCCCTTTGTCTGTTAAGATTGCTTGTCGGGACATGTCCTGTACTTGTGGGGACATGCCCTGTGTTTTGTTAAGGCATGCCGTTTATCTGATAACATGGGAGTTGATAGGGGAGGGTCGGCACCCAGGTTTGGGGTGGGGGATATTTTAAGGATTTCTCAGAACTAATTGTAATATTCCCTCCCTATTCCCGGAATTGTGATACATATGTAACATTCTACCTAATAAAAAGGAGCCGCTTTTGGCTCCAAGCCGTGCGTGCATTTGGAGGAAATGATTCTCCCATGTGCCCAGCTCTGAATAAACATACCTACTTTATAACCTTACTGGTTCTAAAGTCATGATTCTGCGCCTCAAGAGGGTAAAGGAACAGACTAGTGACTGTACTACGAATTGACTAAAACATTCTTATAGGAGGTTTGTCTCAAGTCTTAAAATCTTCCAATGGTAGAAAGTTCACAGTTTCCTCAGGCAACCTAGTCCATTGTTTACCTATCCTCCATTAGAAAGTTTATCTTAATGTCTGGCCTAAATCTCCTTTACTGCAGTCTGAAGCCATTATTATTGTCCCATTCATAGTGGACATAGAGAAAAATACTGCTCCTTTCTTATTAGAAGCACTGCACTGACAGCCTGCTTGAAGATTGTTATTTCAGTTCACCTCAACATATTTTCTCCTGAGATAAAAAATATCAAATTAGAATGCATTTCAGTTTAGGAAATAAGTTTTATAAGGCAAAGTTAATCATATATACTTTGCTCCCTTGTTAACAGGTATTAACGATGGCTAAAGACTTTTCATTATCATCATTCCATGTAAAGAAATACTTCCATACTCAGAAGTGTACCAGCTGATGTGCCAAATAGCCACTATTCTGCTACTGCTTCTGGTATCTTTTTGTGACCAGACTTGGTGACATGACTTTAACCAATGCTTTGGAAGCAAGCAGCATTCAAAGATAATTCAGATATTTTTGAAGTCTTACAGGGAGACCTGCTTTCAGGCAGAATGATAGAAAGACTGTCTGAGCAGCCTAATACCAGTGAACCAGAGCGTGAATGGAAAACCAGCCCTTATCTTACAGAATGTCTTATTTTGGAGTTCAGGAAGGAGCAGGATTACGAGTTCATTTTTGCCAGTCAGTCTTGTCTTGGTTGGATTTTGCAATAGATTGTATTTAAAAAAAAAAAAAAATGGTATCAGAAATGCATTTGTGTAAATATGAATTCATACAATCTAGCAACCGACCAAGTGTCTAAATTATCAGGTTACAAAAGAATTGCAGATTTCTGTTCAGCTGATTTATATTGCTGTATATCTTTCAGTTAATTCTGTTCTACTTTCCAACTGCTCCAAGCTTGAAGGAATTCCCAAGGAACCTCCCTAGGAATGTGGCATAAAAAACAGAAGAGTACATCAGAACATTATTTTGAACTCTCAATAGGATTGATACTCATAAAATCCTTCAGACAATTTAAAAAATATTACTTGTGAGTGAATGGAACAAAGTTTTTTTTATTGGAAGAGAATTACATGAGGGAGTCAGATGCAGACACTTAAGCTGTATGAAGAATACAGCATACCACTCATTTCTTTAAAAATAAATGTGTAATTCCACCAAAATTTACATGTGTTAATGCTCAATTTATTGACTTTTAATAAATCATGTTTAAGAAAAGATTACATCTTCTTGTATTTCCTATATGGATTTTGACCTAAAGATGTTCTTATTTTTGTCCTCAAATCCATCTACAAAAAGCAACTTTACTTACAAAATTTAAAATCCTTATCTCCCATCAAGGTGGATCCTCTTCATTTTGTGTTACTGCTGCATGGTTATTTTCTCTTACATAGAGGTAGCAATTCTGTGAAATGAAAATGGCAAAGATTTCAACCTTTTTCAGACTGTATCAATCACCAGTGTTTCAATATCACATTATCTTTAAGGATCTGACAGACATTCACATGAGCATACAAAAGGATCAAAAGATATATTTTGTATCTAAACAGTTTGCTAGTATGTATTAAACTGAAAGATATAACAAGAGCAAAATGTACATATTCTGTTACAAACTACATCAATATTCAGAACAGTATGGCTTCTGCCTCGGCACAGTAACAAAATTAAAGATAGAGTACACAGAAAACAATATACATTTTCAGGCTATATACACCACAAAATCATTTTTCAGAATTAGTTGCCTTGTGGGGGCTTTGTGCCTGTTATGAAGCATCTGGTATCTGCTGTCATTGAAAGAATATTATTGGACTAGACAGAACATCTATTTGCTCCAATATGGCATTTCTTATGTTCACATACATTTCATCCTTAGAAATTATTGCTATTTTGGTTGCTAAAAGAAATAGCCAGACCAACATTACTATTGCTGATCCTTTTTTTCTTTTCTAATTGTGTTCCTTGCTGTGTCCTAAATGAATGATGGAGTTTATTTTATATTCCCAGCAACAAAAACATACTGGCTTTATTGCCAAATACTGGCTTTATTGCCAACATACTGGATTAATTGCCAAATGCCACAAGTTCCCATTTTCCATTGTTCTATTTGTGAAGAATATTAGCAACATTCTTAATTTCACAACAGAACACAGCAATGTGTTTCTAAGGAAGCATGAAGACTGGTCATTTAGACATGGAAAGACTTCCGTAATGGGCTTCAGCTCTGATTTTTAGAAAATAACTGTCTACTTTGTTGTCATAGAAAATATGCCTTCATTATAGTCCTTGGAGTTTTTTCAGTTTGTAGTCAGCTTTGAACAAAGCCTTGAATGAAGGACCACCATTTAAATAAGTTTAGCTCAAAAATCAGTGAAGAAACTTTTATAGATACAATGTTCTTAACTAAATCAAAGTTTCAAAGGAAGGAAGTAAAGTATCATTAAAAGAGAACATATATTTATTGAGAATTGCTGTTTAATTTGCTTAAAGCTTAACAGTGTATGACAGCACTGAAGGGGAAACTGATTTGACACATCCTCCTGAGCAAGCTCAGCAATCAAGCTTTTCTGGATATAGAGGAGAATAACACTCTGAAGATTTCATCCTTGAGTGGCAGCAGCCTCACTGGCTGCCAGACATCTTGCTGCTGTGAATCTGTGCTCTGGTTCCATGTGATCATCAGGAGACCAGGGTGATCATCACTTGTGAATGGAAGTACACCTATTGCAGGATTTCTGGTAGAGTATGGAAAAATACAAAATTCTTATTCAAGGCCACTGTGGTGACAAAGCTCCTTGAAAATCTGGGTCTAAAAAATTAGAATAGCAGACTAATAGATTTGTTTGAATAAAATTAAGAATTAGGTCAAAACATACCTTAATTATCTGTATTCTTTATTCTTCATTTTATTTGAAAATTTGAAGGAGTTATGTTAACACTTCTCAAGAAATGTTTACTTGTGATTTACTTTAAACACATATAAACCAAGAAATAGAAGAAAAACATTGAAGACACCTATTCATTCAGTGTGATTTCTTAAAGGGTTTCAGAGTGTGTATTCAGATCATCTTGAGGTTACTTCAGACAGAAAATAGGTGATTCAGAGAACATAAATTCAGAAGTTACAATTCTGCAGACAATCAGATGATGTTCTTGTACATGGCAGCTTGGAGCCTGAACTCCTCATTGCCTCAAAGAGGAGAACTTCTAAGAAACAGCCCAGAAATCATGTCAAAGAGACAACACTTGGCAGTAAAAGAGGAATTCACAGTGCCTCACTGTTGAAACTGCTCATAGGGGACAGGTTTCTATGAGTGAGTTGGAAGTATAAATTCTCTGAAGGTGAATTATCTGATTCAGGAAGCAACCCCAACTATTTCTATTATGACTATCAAGTTTGATATTTGACAGTTTTTAAATTTCTCTTTACTGTCTTGGTTATTCATGAAGTGGCAATTATCTACATTTTTCTGTTTCCTAATTAATTTTAGCCCAGAACACTATGGAAATGTCTAAATCTTAATTTACACTTTTTGCATTCTGAGATACAATGTTTATTTAGCTTGTATTTCTGATTTCACCATTTTCACTTAGATCAGGATGAGGAGAAAAGAATGAAAAATGAAAGCACACAGACTAAACTCCACCATAGAACATCCACCTTCAACAAGTTTAAATAAAAATCTATGGCTTTTGTTGGAAGATAACTGAAACTTTTTATGCTAGTAATTGTTTATTTCTAACACCTGCTAATTCTGATGAAAATTTTGTGATACATTAATTGGGAGATAGAACAAAAAATAAAAAATATACACACATATCTGCAAATATCCCATGACCTCAGATTGATTTGATTAAATTTAGATTTCTATATCAAGAAATCATATTTAAAAAGAAAATATTTAATGTTTAAGCACAGAAGTACATTAGTTCCATTTACTTGTACTCCAAAATTGTGCTAAAAATTTTATTCACAAGTTAAAATGTACATTTCCTGATCTTTGGAGTCCAGAATTTTTGGAATCTGAATGTAAAAAGATACAGCAAAATTGTGATGTGTCTTTTTAGTTTATTTACTGCTTTACTTATTGCTTATGTGAAAGTTATATGGTGGAAAGTCCTGATTGCTAGTCCACAAAGATGGAGTGGCACATTCTGGATGAATGCACAGATATATGGAATTGCAGGGGCTTGACCTCAATTGCTCTAGGACCTTACAGCTGCCTTTCTTGATAAAATGGATCTGAAAAACAAAAGCCAGGTTACACTGGTGAGGAGCTGATACTGCTCTCATAGCCCTTTATAGCCAAGAAACAGCCATTCAAGTCATTACTGTACAGCTATTTAATAATAACAATAAGAGAAAAAAAAATATAAGGCAGAACTAGGATCCTCAGATTAGTTCTAAAGGGGTGTAGTGAAGCATATAGCTGTAAGAGTCCATGTCTTTTTGCACTGGAACATCCAGGAGGTACAGGAATATCCATACTATGTGCGTGTGCATGTATGAGTTTGTGCATGCCAGGGGTGGAAGCCAGGGTTTAAACTACTGATTAGGCACATAAATGCAAGAGTCAGCAACTGAAATAATGGCAGCAAGCTATCTGCCATGCCTATGCCTGCTAAAGAGCAGAAGTAACATTGCCAACCATGTCACAGAAAAGGCCTGTGACTGCAGTTGGATTCTAATTAAACTACAAATGTACAGTAATATCTTGTATTAGTCTAGCTGATGTAGTTAAGAAAATACAGTTTTGACTCTGTTTCTATACATGGACAGGGTGAAAAGATGTTGCAAGACAGAAGCAAGAAGGAAATGAAGAATATTGTTCTTTGAAGAAGGATGCTTGTGAGAAAAAGAAGTAGAATGAAAAACTTGGGACAGTTCAGGTGGAAGAGCTTCATATTTGGCTCAGCAATGGCGGAATGGAGAGGTAAAAAAAAAGCTACAGCTTGCATCTGAGGTTAAGCTACATTTGTGATTTTGGAGCCTATTCAAATATATACTTCAAATCCAATTTCAGCAAATACAAACTCACAGGGATGGAACCCAAAGAAAATGTTTGGTCAAAGCATGTAGAAAATGAAACCTCCTACCTCTGTACTGTTGTACTCTTGGCAGAAAAGATGCATTTATTCAAAACAACTGCATTTTTTTAAAGTGTGTTTCTTTGTGAACTGTTAGTTATTCAGGATTGTATTACTGAAGTGAAACAACAATATTTTCATTTCAGATAATGTGTATATTTGTGAATAGTTGTGTACATGTTTGTATATTTAAAAAATACATTTGTATGAATATGTACACAGTAATATCCATATAGATTTGTAATATCAACAAACATTTGTAAACAACTAAGAAAATATTAATTTAATTTAAAACTAATTCAAATGATTGAGTTATGATCTAATGAAAACATGGTTTGTTTTGCAATATATACTATGCAGACCCTTATTAGACCTTATTAACCAGCATACTCCACATTCATTTACATGTTAATTATCTCCAGTAAAGACACCAAGACCATTACATGTCTGTGAGCATTACAAGGTATCCTTGTTGCACTATCCATGATGCACATCTGAAAAAATAACTCATTTTATTATTTATTTTTTACAGACACAATTTTGAAAAATGGATGGAAAAAAGCTTTATAAACAAACCAATAAAGTCTTACATGTAATGGTAAAAATGCTGCTTTATGAAGTCTATCTATAGATGTAGGTAGAAAAAGGGCCTGAAAATACACAGATTTTTTTTTACATTTTCAGATATATTTTGAACCATCTGTATATAATAATGAAACTTCCATTAAAGCTACATGCATTTAATATTCTCTTGCAAACAGAAACTAGTCCAATTTCAGTCAATTTTTTTAAGATGGAATTTTTAGTCATGAACCAACTCTTCCAGATAAAGTAGTCTTTTTTGCTCGCCTCTCCATTTCTATACAGAAAATATTTTAAAATGTGCTCTCTTCTATATCCAGAAATTTCTTCTGAGCAAATAGTTTGAAAATGTTATAAAAAATAAATCTGCTATGTCTTTAAGAAACAGTATTTGATTGTTCCAAGTACATAAACATCAGTTGTTTTCTGTGTATTTTATTGATTAAAATGTCAGTTTTGAGGTCACATGTTTTTAAAAACAAGATGCAAACAATTAAAACAATTTCTAGTTTGTTGCTTTAGAAGATCTCCACATGATAAATGACTGCCATTTTTTTTCTTTGATTTATAATTAAAATATCAACATTAAAGCCATGAATCTATCTATTATTCTTATAATTGTGAATATGCAATTTCATATCCCAGAATATTTTATGCAATCATTCTGCTAAAATGGACCACACATAAAGTCATTGTGCTATTTTGTCACTATCTCAGGTTCATTAAAGGTCCTTTCTCTAAAGATATATATTTTATCCCTTTAAAAATGTTATTATTTAGTAGATAGGTAAGTTCATTTCAAAGTCAACTGGTCGTAAAGTTATGTCTAAATCCAACTTCACAGTCCGATGCAGGTAAAGTCATTGTAGAAAAGAAGAAAAACAGTTGATGTTAGTTCTCATATTAACTAGTTCAAAAATTAAAAATGCTCTTCTAAAATAAAAAATACCAATATTATTTTTTAACTAATTTTTAAATTTCATACTTTAAAATTTGAGTAGTGTTTAGTCATTATTTTCAGTATGTTCATGTAGTGCACTTCTGGCTGTAGGACCATAAGTGTGCAAAACAAGCATGGATCAAATGGCCAAAACTGTCGACAGAAAGTTTGCCCCCAGCTGATTCTATTAGAGAGTAAGGTGACCATCGACCAGAATAAACAGTAAGTGAGGATTTACAAGGAGGGACTTTGCTTCCAAAGTAGTATAAAAATCAGGGAAATTTTTTACAGTAGAGATAAATGTTGAAGTGAAAATGCCTGTAACACACTTGCAATAATGCAGCCAGAAATGGGTGGGTCACTGGCGGTGCATTTGGGCAGGGAGAGAGCCCCTGTGGTCAAGTGTGTGTGGGAACACACATGCATGATTAGGCAATATTACGATTAGTTACAAAAAGGTGTGTATGAAATTCTAGATGGACATTAAGTTTTGTAACAGTCTAGTATTGTGGTGTATCTGCAGTATTACTGGCATTAATCCTGAATGTATAGTTCAGTAATCACCACTTAATTACATGTTATTAATAAATCATTCTGATCCTGATTTGATGCAAACTACACGTACTGAACAGTTTTTCCCTGTGACTACTGCTGGATATGGAAAACGGGACTAAAACCAGCTGTCTTACAATAACAGTAGCTGAAAGATTGTCCACCTAAACCAGACAAAACCCAAACCTCAACCACAATAGAAAAAAAAAAAAAATCTAAAATGTAGGTCTTAAATTAGCTGTCTCTGTAAAATAAGAACTATGTATTCACAATCCTTTCTTAGGGCTTATGATTTCCAGGTCTTTCTGCAGCCATGGTAGGCACAAAAACTTTTTTTTTTTTTCTCTCCACATTAATCCAAGAGCTGTGCCTTGATTAAATGCGCCTTTTCACCAGATCTTAAGAACTGTCAGAGATTTTGCTTAATTTCCTTGCTTCAAGAGGAAATAAAGTTTATTTCCTTGTCTTAGTATTTAAAATTAATTTTAGACAAAAAGATTTTGACAGCTGACAACTACCCTTTAAGAGAAACATATTTTCTTTTTTCTGTTACACTGGAAATTGTTTCACCACACTGACTGACCACTTTTTCTCTCTTAGAAGCATTTTCATGCACATTATTTTTCTTGTTTCTGAGATATCTTTTTCTGAGTTATCATCCTTGCCAAACTTTCTTTTGTCAGTAACAGATTTATAAAGGTGACAGTCTGAAATCCATAACTTACAACTGCATTTCACAATGATCCATCACTCCATTTAAAGGTTACTGAGCAGAAAATTCTAAATATATTGATGAAAAAAAAATTTTGTTATGTTACTTTTACTTCTTGGTCATCTACTTATGCGCATACCAGTGATCCCATTTTTAAAATTTGAGTAAAAAAATCTTCTAAATTATTTTGGATTAAATGGTCACACTGTTTTTGTCTTCAGTGTAACTAGAAATTGTTACAGGTAGTAAGAGGACCTGTGTCATCTGGCAAAGTACGATATTCAAAAGCACTTTATCTCAAAATCTTTTTCTAATGAAAATACACTGTTGTCTTCACACAGCTCCAAAAAGTTTTATTACAATTAGCATCTAATAATAGCAAGATGGGTTAGACTCACTTCTGTATAATAACTAGTAAAGTAAAGCAAAACAAGAAATAGAAAACATTTTGTGGGCAAAGTGATTGTGTTTTATCACAGTGTGCTTTAAATAGAACTTTACAGTCTAAGCATATAGTGAATATAGTGAATTTCTTGCATACATGTAAACAACATGAGCTATTAACCCTGGCACATTTCATCAGTTCTTTGAACATCAGGTTTCCAGTTCAGGAAAGAACAAAAACAAATGCTTTATTTTAAGTGTGTGAGTAGTTTCATGATTTTTAGTGGAGTTGCTCACAGGTTTACCCAAACGTATGTCAGTGCTTTGCTATGAGAAACCATCATGACTAGTACATGAGAATAGGCTTGCAGAAAAGTTGTGAAACGTGCAAGTTTTTCAAATAAAATATGCAGTACTATGTGACATAAAAATAAGCTACAGTTTATATACAATTTAAATACAAAAACTAGGCCAACTTCTATTCAGCTTCTGAGTTACGAAATTGTAAAGAGGGAAGACATTTCAAGTTTTGAGTAATCTTTAGGCATCTTAAATTCTGACTGTATTTTTTTTCCCCGAGTTCCTACATCTTCTGTTCTCCACTGTGACAAATAATCTCAGGAAAAAATATATTTAAAAATAAGTATTTTTTACATGGCAAATATCTTGCTTATTATTTAGCTTTATAAAACAATATCTAGTTGCATTTGATATTTTAAATATTGGGGGGAAAGGTTACACTGCACAGTTGTATTGAAAATTAAAGGGAACCTCACATAGAGAAATCAGTAGACTCTTTAGAAAGATACTTTTTGCAACCTGGCATCAGTATCAAAAAGTCTTGCTTATGGTTTACCAAAAAAAAGGAACGTACTCCAGAGAAGATGGAGTTGTAACAGAATATTATCTAAGGAGCTTTTTTGCTATTTTTAACTGAGTCATTAGAAAGAAAATACAGTGATAAACCATTAGTTGAAGAGGGTGACATTCATCTCCTCCTCAAAATCAATGGTTAAACCCTTTTGTAATTTCAGTGGACTCAATTTGACCTATCCTCTAGGCTAAAATCAGCTGCCTTTTCATTCAGGACCAATTCCATATCACTGAAAGATTTTCAGGAGACTTAAAGAGGGTAAAAATCAATTAATCATAATAGGATACAACACCAACTGTTGTGATTTAACCCTAGTAGTCAGCTATGCCCCACAATGCCAACTGCTCACTCCCACCACAGTGGGAGAGAGAAGAGTCAGAAGAGTAAAAGTGAGAAAATTTATAGGTTGAGATAAAGACAGTTTAATAAGTAAAACAAAATATGTGCATGCAAATAAATCAAAATAAGGATTTAATTCACTCCTAATCAGCAGGTAGGTGTTCAGCCATCTCCGGGAAGGCAGGGCTTCATCATAACATAACAGTTACTTATGAAGATAAGCTCCATAACTCTGAACTTCCCCCTTCCTCACTCTTTTCCCCAGCTTTCATCACTGAGCATGCCATACTGTATGGGATACCCCTTTGGTCAGTTGGGGTAAACTGTCCCAGTTGTATACACCCAGATACTTGATGGTGAGGCAGTCTGAGATGGAGAAAAGGCCTTAAAGCTGTCTAAGTGCTGTTGAGCAATACCTAAACCATTGGTGTGTTATCAACACTGCTCTCATCACAAATATGAAAGATAACACCATACAAGTTACTATGAAAAAATTTAGCTTTACCCCATCCAAAACTAGTATACTAGACTAAATAGTAAGGATAATACTAGACTAAATAGTAAGGGATAAGGAGCAATGGTATTCACTAATAAATAGGTTACAACTTTCATACAAACAATAGTAAATATGGGTTTACTCAAGTCATTAGTTTCCCTAATACATCCATAGGTTTTTATTTCTCATTGCATAAGTTGCAGCTTCTTACTCCCAGTTGTTGACATTATACCATTATTTGCATAAATTCTGATTTGACATTAAACCTTTTGAATTTTGTTGACTCACTACAGTCAACAATTCTGATTGATGGAAGCACAAGTTAATGAAACTAGTATTTGTTTCACACAAGAGTGAAAAGAGGGGTAAAAAATCTTTCAAAATCCTATTGGAAAAGATAAACACGCCCCCAGATTTCTGTTTCATTCTCAAAGAATGGATGTGTTTTCATGCTAGAGACCTGACACTAACTCAGGATAGGAAAAGTTGGATTTAAGGTATCCCATCTGCTTGCTTTTCTCCCATATCACATCAAAAACCAAAAAAACAGAGTCTTGAGTCCACATCCCAGGCCAGTAAATTTTGCTTGCTTTTGGGGGCTGGGAGGGAATTTTGATAGCAAAAAACTTCTGCCACTATTAAAATTTCTTTTATACTGAAAATTCTTTGAAATGTGACTGAAATGAAGTTTCTTTCTTTTTCTTTTTTTTTTTTTTTTTTTTTTTACTTTGTTTAGATAACCAGTAACTCTTGATATAAACATCTATATTTTTTTTTGCCTTGTGACAGAGTGATAAAAACTTTTTTAAATGTAGCAGTTGTGTAATTTAACATTTTGTAATAAGTTTTATTGCTGATCTCCATTGGTGGCCAGACACTAAGGTGGACATTATTATTTATCCTCAGACAGCTGTCCCTAGTGTCTTCATGCCCTTCATGTGCATCAGTACAGCACTGACTCTGCTTTGCATCCACCAACCGCAAGTAAATCAAAAAGATCAATTTACTCTGAATTGTTCTACATTTGTCTCAGGTTAGAGTTGTGTTACCATAATTTACAGATAGCTTTGTTGTTCTGTTTTGTTTTGTTTTGGTGTATTATTTTGGTCTTTTAGATAGTTTCAACACAATTCTTTGCTTACATCTAGAGAAGGACATAGAGCGTACTTCAGCTGATCCTTTTCTTGCTTGCCATCTGAATTCCTTCTGAACTGAATTGCCCTAAATTTCATTATTTCAATTTTACCACTTTTTCTCTCTGTATGGCCAGTGTAATGTCTTAATGCTAATGTGCTGCCTTGGCTATGATATGTCAGGGGTATGTCCTATTTTTAGAAAAGTTGCAATCAAATGTTTCATAGACCATCCCCTTAAATATTTTTATTTGTTTTGGCTCCAAAGCCTTCTGCAGTTCTTTTATGATATATTTTAGAATGAAAAAGAAACACAATTAACAACTATATCTGAAACATAATATTGTTACTGAAAAGATTATAGGTTACTCTCTGGCCTTTCCAAAGTCATCTGTTTATCCTGTCCTTATAGAAATATTCTTCAGTTGCTGATTTACATTGACAGTACTATTTTTTTTTTCTTTTATTCCTACATATTCTCTTCATTTAAATGAGTGCTTATTTAATGCAGTTCACATAAATCCTGATTATGGAGTGCTAGAAAATTCTATAACCTATGCTGTCCCTTTTCAATTAAGAGACATAATGCTGAATTTCCAAAATAATTCTACTAATTCTTTAAGAAGTTAGAAATAATATATTACAGTTTTCCCATTAAATCTTTTCTTAATCCACACTTTGAAAAATTTTTTAAGAAATATATTTACTGAAGGTCAAGGCTCAGATACCACCAAGATTTACATCTGTGTTAAATCTATGTTTGATGACTGCAGCAATTATACAAACTAGTGGTTCCAATTGCATGGGAAAAAACAAAACAAAACAAAACAAAACAAAACAAAACAACCAAACCACTTCTGAGAATCTCTTTTTATAATCTCATTTCTAATTAATAAAAAGTGAAGTTTCTTCCATGCAAAAACAAATCCAGAAATGTAGCTTTTACTAAGAATTTCTAAACTGCAAAATATTTTAAAGTAAGTTTATTTCTAAAAATAGAGCAGAGCTAAGCCTATTTGCCCTTTCACATGATTTTCCAATAGGATAAGTTTTCGAGCACAATTGAATCAGTGTCTAGAACAGATACTTTAAATGTAGTCTTTATAAAAAGCAAACTACTACTTCTCTTAAAATTTGATTTGCTATGAAGTTTAGGTGATGGACATTTGAAGTCATTCTGGTGCTTGATATGTTGTTAGCTACAGTAAAATAAACCAGTTTTGATATGTGATATCAAAGTATTAAATCTGTGAAGTTGTACAGAGAATTAACACCATGAAAAGCATTTTGAACACAGATCTGTTGAAATTACAAAAGTCAGTGACAATAAACTGTGTTGCTAAGAGATCAGAGCCACAGAAAATGCATCTCCATTTGAAATGAAAATGCTGATTAATAAACCTTCTCAACAGGTAATGACTGAAGGTGTCTGAGATATATGTTGTGCCAAAAATCAGACAGAACATTTAATTTGTAAGCCAGAGCACTATAACCAAATATTTAACAGCAGGCAATTTGCCATAAGAATTTCAGGATGGGGACGGAAGCTAATAAAACTTTAGACCCTGCTTAGATCAGGAGTTGTAGTACATGATATTGCAGGTGCAGGAATTGTTATCTGTATATTGATGTTATATCTCTGAATTAAATTAAAAATATTGTGAAGGAATTGCTATGAGGCCTGATAGTTATATGGTTTAAAGAAGACAGACAGGCTCTAGAGAACAAAGATGACCTCAAACTGTAAAAAATATAGCTATGAAATTTAAAAATTTATCCAACTAATTCTATTTTTTTAGTGTTGAAGAGAGTGATGTAAATTGTTATTTTTCACTACAATGGATTGACTAAATGTATGTATGGATACGTCACAATGTGTGAGAGATTCTACACAAATGAATGGAAAGTTTAAAAATTAAGATTTCCACAGAGGAGAAAATTTTCTGATGAAGAAATGTGACCCTGAGCAAGAGAAGAAAAATGTGTGCATTTAGTAACCTCAGATACAGGTATCTGAATCTGGAAAAGTTTTATATGAAAGGACTGAATGCTTGATTCTGCTTCTCTGCCTGATTACTGGCCTAACAGATTTTTTACTGGCTAACAACCAGATCTGCATGATTTCCACATTGTCACGAGTCTTCTTTTGTCTGTCAAATTGCCCTTTAATTTGTTATTTATCCTCATATGCTCGATTAAAACATAGTTCTAGGAAATTGGAGAGTTTGCTTTTTTGAAATTAAGTGCCTGTTGAGATATGTTTTCTTACTGTAAGAGTATATTTAACTTGTTTTTCATTAATTTTAACATAAAATGAGAATATAGACATGTATTTTTACTGTGTTTTTTTTTTTTTTTTTTTTTTTTTTTTTGTATAACATTGGAAAGTCTGTCAATATAAAATTTTGAGTTAATAATGCTGTGAATCCCAGAACTACCCTAGAGAGGAAGTATGTGAGGCTATTTATTCATAATATCAGTATCTCAGAATATTTCAGTCTGTCATTAATGTTATTAAGACCCACTCTACCAACAAATACTTCAGAGGCTATTACTTGTTTATCCTTTTCTTTGGCATATCACCATCATTTTGACATGCTAAAATGATTCCAGGAGTTTATTGTAAATCTTCAGACTGCTTCACATAACTGCAATGGAACCAGAGAACTGATTATATAGTCTATATTCTTAAATCTTTTCCTATTGGATCCCCTTGCTAGTAATTTTTTCTTTGGAGTGGTTTCAGAATTAGGAGAGATGAGATGAAATTTCTTCTCCTGATGATTTTTTGTCAAAAAATATAAATATTTCATGTTTTTTTTTTCTACTATGGAGAGAAGTATTTTATAAAATGTGTGAGGAAAATAAAAGTGTTAAATTTAATTTAAAATTTCCCTAATCAAAACATTTCATTTTCCATACAGAAATCCTTCAGATTTAAAATATTATTTTAAAAATTTTTTATAGCTTAAGTATGGTTTGTAGAATTGAAGACATTGATCTCTTTCTTACTACATTTTAGGAAGATCATGTGTTTTCTCATACTTGGTAAGGAAGTATTAACATAAATACTTTATTTAAAAAATGGAGAGGTCAATGATGTTATTTTAACATTTGAAGTATTTTGGCACGTTTGGGAGCATATGCACAGGGAAGACTAGACATCTTTGGAGTCATCAGAAGCCAGCTGGCTGACAATGAGGCCAAACTGAGATGGGATAAAATGCAAAGAAATTTTGTTAATGAGGCCAGAAATATTGTTTGTGTGGCCAGTAATAAAGTCTCTTCAGAAATAAAAAAAGAGAGAGCTAGATGATCACTGTGACAGGGAAGAATGAGATTGGTGCTTATATACAAGAAGCACATCTGGGCTCAAATACATTTCTGGTTTGCCAGCTACTACTGTTTATACTGCCATTGTAGAAAAGAGGAGGGGAACAGGAGGCAGTTATGGGCTTAGGGATTTGCAGGCTAGAAACAAAACAGACAACAAGATATGTCTCTACTCTGAATCACTATAGAATCTAAGCATTTTCCAGTGGCAAAATATGAGTAAATTATGTATTTATAAATAAAATGAAAAGAAAAAATGACGATGTGACTCTCATTCATGGTTTGTTCTCTGCTTCATCCCTCATGTCTATACAATAAGCGTACATGTACTGTAATCTTTTCATTTTCGCTCTGAAGTATATATGTATATAACATCAGGATTTACACTGGAGAATTAGAGACCAAACACACTTCTTTGCACTAGAAGAAAAAGAGATGGGGTTTGTGTTTGCCATCAGCCCTTGAGAAGTTGTAATCAACTCTAAACTTGTTTTCAAAGAAGCGCTCTTTGTTGCATGAGTTTAACCCTTAAGGATAAAGATATTTCTTTATGCCTGAAGGGTGGAGTCGTCTAAGGTTTATTCTGGATGCCTTTATAAAATGGAGAGGGAAAATAAACACCTTAAAGTGAGAGCACAAACTTTGAATTAATAATATATTTGGGGTTTACATGGCAAGATTTTGGTAGTGTGGGATCTGCAGGAGTAGCTTCTGTGAGAAGACACCAGGGGCTTCTTTCATGTCAGACAGAGCTAGTTTCAGCTGGCTCCAAAATGGATCTGCCACTGCCCAAAGCTGAGCCAGTTAGTGATGTTGGTGGCACCTCTGTGATAACATATTTAAGAAAGGGTAAAAAAAATACTGTGCATCTGTTGTGAGAGAGAAAGTTAGGGAAAACGTGAAAGAAACAGCTCTGCAGGCATCAAGGTTGGTGAAATAGGAGGGGAAAATGTTCTCCAGGCTCCAGAGCAGAGATTCCCCTGCAGTCCATGGAGAAGACAATGGATAATGCAGGTTGTGTCCCTGCAACCCATGGAGTTCCATGTTGGAGCAGATATCTACACTGCAGCCCATGGAGAGCTCATGCCAGTGCAGGGTCCTGTCAGGAACTGTGACCCATATGGGGCCCATGCTGCAGATGTTTATTCCCCCAAAAATGTACCCCATGGAAGGGACCCACTCTAGATAAATTCTTGAAGGATTGTATCCCATGGAAGGGACCCCATGCTGGAGCATAGGAAGATTATGAGGAGGAAGAAGTGCCAGAGAGGAGCTGTTATGGATTGACCACAACTCCCATTCCCCATCCCCCTGCACCTCTCAGGGTGGAGAGGAGGTAGAAGAGTCAGGAATTAATTTGAACCTGGGAAAAAGGGGAATTGGGGAAAAAGTGGTTTTAGTTTTGTTTTTATTTCTCACTACCCTACTCTGTTATTAACTGTCAATAAATTAAATTAGTCTTCCCCTGTTTGAGTCTGGTTTGCCCATGGTGGTAATTGGTTAGTGATCTCCCTGTCCTTATCTCAACTTACAAGATTTCCACCATATTTTCTCTTCTTGTCTTGCTGAGAAGGGGGATTGAGAGAGTGACTTGGTTTGCACCTGGCAGCCAGGAAAGATCAACCCACCAAGTCACATTTTTGCAAGTCAATAAAGAGTATGGAGAACAGATTTGAT
This sequence comes from Tyto alba, assembly GCF_018691265.1. NCBI lineage: Eukaryota > Metazoa > Chordata > Aves > Strigiformes > Tytonidae > Tyto > Tyto alba. The sequence goes on from NW_024881275.1 coordinate 26,920,959, forward strand.
GTTCTCATAGGATACTTGTTCACAGGAGTTATCCTATGCATTTATCTCCAGAGAAATATTCAAATGACAAACTTTTTAAGAGCAGCAGCTACTTTAAAAAACAGCTGCAAAAATGTCTCTGTGCAGCATCTATAAGACAGTTACAAAGTATATTTACTTAGTCTCAGTTGCAGCATTTGAAGTCCAAATAAACAAGGTTACTGCTTTTATTATAAATATCTAATCCTACAGGCATCCATGAATAAACATTCTTCCAATTTCATGTAGAATTATAATCTCCGACAAGAATGTTTAGTAATAACCTACTTCTTAAAGAGTAAAAACCAAAAGTAAAAAATTGTGACCACACTTAACATCCCTTTGCGTGGACAGAAAAAATAAGAAAAAATTTTAAAGCATTTATTGAAGACTTTATAGTCACAAGAAACTGTAAACAGCATCAAATGAAACTCCTAATGAAATTTTAATTTGTTTGTTTGTTTGTTTTGGAGAGAAATATATTGTAGCAGTGATCGACACTTTTGAGAAATTGTAGACAAGTTCTTTTGTGCCTTTTTCTCCTGGATAAAACTGTAAACCTCAAAAGTTTCTAGAGTGCGTGGAGGTACATGAACTTTAGAATTTCAGCCTCTCTGGATATTCCAGTATTTTAATATTTGTCAGGATAAACAGTTTAAAAGATTCCTCTTGGCTTAATGAACTATCCTGAAATACTTAATTTAAACCCTGCGCAGTATTCAATTAGCGTTTCTCCATAATTAGGAGCCGACTAATCCATTTACCTTCACAGGATATCCTTCTCATGGGAATTGTTCCTGTTCTGGATGTCTCTTTTCATGATGTGGATTCTGAGATCTGCAGTTCTTAAATATCTCAGCAAATGGAAGGAAAATGGAACTCAAAATAAAATACCTACAGAAAGCATAATGCAAGGAAAATTAAATACATTACCTCTTTGGGTTGATGATTTATGAAATTAAATATTTCAAATACATGAGAGCTTTAGGGTTTAGATCTTTCAGAAACAGTTTTTTTTTATATCCATTGAACTATAATAGAAAACAAAGGATAGCTTAGACAATGATCTCTAAAGGGAAGAGAACTAATATTTAAATGTTCCATAAACATTCAAGCTAGCTCAAAATCTAATCTGTACAATTATTAAAATGAATACAAACCCCACTGCTCTCTGGCACGTCCTGCATATGTATTATGTGATTGTGCATTCATGAGCTAAAGTATTACAAGAGGAAATACCAGAAATATTAAGAGACTATTAGGTAAAATATTATCAAAAGAACAGATCATTGAGATGACCAGGTAGTGAAAAAATGATAGTAAGTGTGAGGTCTGGTTTGGTTTAGTTTGCTTTTTTAATTCTGACAAGCTTTTTCTCAAGAATGATAAGCAGAAAAAAAAATAATAAAAAAAGAATATCTGAATTGAGCAAACTAACAACATGCCACTTCCATTCCTCAGCTTGGTAGCGCTTACTGCAAATCTTTCTGTTCATCTCTGTAAGCAAACAAACAGCTCAGAAAAACAAACAAGTGCAGAGCAACATCAAGGAGAAACAACCTTCTAGTTAGTCCAGCTTCTTCAGTGTTGTGTTGGGATATTCCCCGCCCCCCCCCCCCCCCGAAACTTCCAGTGTTCTTTATTTTTTTATTATTTATTTTTTCCATCTCTATTTGAATATGGAAATTATATTGTAATTTAACCCTCTCTTTCTAGAACTGGAATATTTAGCCTATTGTCCTGGTTTGAGCTCAGAGACCGAGTACCATACAGCCACTCACTCCCCACTTCCCTTGTAGCGATGAGAAAGGGAAAATAAGTCAGACTTGGGATCTGAGATAGGACAGGGATGGGGGAATCACCCACTATGGTCATGGGCAAAAGGCAGGCTCCTTAGGGGAAATAAAAAAGAACACAGATTTATTACACACATTAACACCACCACCACTTAACAGAGTAGGACAGTGAGAAGCATTACTACATCTTGAGAACTCTTCCCCCAATCCCTCCCTTCTTCCCAGGCTCAGGTCTGCTCCCAATATCTCTACCTCCTCCCCGCAGTGGCACAGGGGGCAGGGAATGTGGGGTGCAGTCAATGCTGCCAATTCTTCCATTTTTGGTGGGGGGAGCTTCTGGAACTTCTTCCCCCTGCTCCAACGTGGTCTCCATCTCACTGGCGACAGTCCTCCACAAATTTTCTCTCACTTGAGTCCCTCCCACAGGCCACAGCGTTTCCCTCACTGCTCCAGTGTGGGACACCAACATTCTCCAACTGGAGTCCCTCCCACGGGCTGCAGACCTTCCCGAGCTGCTCCAGCGTGAGACACTCCTGCATACTGCAATCCTCCCAGCACCGAACTACAGCAGTGGGGGCTACTTCTGCCCACAAAGTCCTGGCCTCCTTCGGGCACAGCCACCTTAGATGCCATTAATCAATGTCTGCTCCACTGTAGATCTTCATGGGTGGCGGTAGGGGCTGCCCTGCCATCTCACTAGAGGATATAAGGGAGTCTCTGCTCCGGCACATCTCCCCCCTTGACCTTGGTGTTCACCCAGATGTGGCAACTCCTCCTCACAAGTCTGACTCCTCCTTACCAGATCTTTTCTTAAATGTTATCAAAGAGGCGCAGCTGATTGGCTCGGCCTTGGTGCAGAGGTGGGGTCGACTTAGATCCAGTGGAGCTTCAAGAAGCTTCTCACAGGGACCACTGCTGTAACTCCCTTCCCTCCTACCAAAAAAACCCACACCAGTCACTCAAACCCAGAACATCAATATACTAAAGGAAAAGGGGCAAATAGTACCTTGATTAGCAGATCAGAATTATCAAACTTAATTTGATTTAAAAAAATCTTAATATTAATTCAATTCCTTATCTCTGGTCCCTTAGCAGTTCTTGAGTGGCTTTTCTTGTCTAACTAATGAACACACACTAGATTCAAAGGCTTTTTGTTGAGCTTAGTTATAATTGTCACTTATGCAGTAAACAAAAGATTACAAAATAATATTTAGATCATACAAAAGAATTTAATTTGAATAATAGTCTCAATAAGAAAGTAAGAATTTTTAATATCATAAGAAATATACCTAGTCTAAGAATTAGAAAGGTTTCCATAGGAAGACATGTAGAATAAACTGTAAAGTAAGTAATTACAGTAATGTTGGGTGTGTGGGTTTTATTTCAGATTTTCCTGTATTAAAAGGAATACAATTAATGACTAGAGTTCTAAGGATTGCTTTCAATTATGGTGTCCTTAAAACCATAGCAAATAACCCCAAATAAGTACACCGAAAGGAGTCAAATCCCCAAATTACATTTATCTCAGTGATAAAATAAAGCTCTGGAAGCTGCTTATCTATCACTTAAATACACATTTTCAACACCACCATCCTATTCTGATGTTGCTATCACATTATTCACTTGACTGTTGAATGCTAATAATTCAAATCAGGAAAACAACAAAAAAAAGGAGCATCCATAAATGTTTTTATTTGAAGTAATAGATGCAACATGTAAATAATCTTTCACTGCTGTCTCCTAAACAGGAGAAAAACATTTTAAGTAATGATTAAGATGACACAAACTTGCTAAGAAAATAGGCACATGAAAAAATAACTATTCTAACAGTAGACTAAATCGTACTCTGAATCAATATTTGTAGCAGCTCTTTTCTGACTACAAGTTATTTTCACCTAGTTACCACTGATGGGACGTATATTCATCTTAATTTGTGGTAAATTGTGCTTAATGATCCCAGTATTATTCTTCTTTTAGTGTATACACCTTTAGCAATATTTTGAAAAAAAATAACACTCTGGTCAAAAAGTTTTCTGGGAGAGATTTGTATTGATGCATAGTGACGTCATGGTTTAGGCTCAGAAGGCAGCTGAGCACCAAGTAGCCACTGGTTCACTCCCTCCCCCATCGCAGAGATGGAGGGGGTGGGCGGAGAATATAGGAACAGGAATGGCTCAATGAATCCATCTAAGGACTGGAAGGAGACAGACTCATTAAGGGAAGAAAAGAAAACATCACTTTAATTCAAATGTTAACAAAACAACACTCAACAGACAAGAGGAGGACAGTGAGAAGCGCCACCACATCCAAAAACACCACCCCCCACCCCTTCCTTCTTCCCTGGCTCAGCTCTGCTCCTGATCTCTCTCTCCTTCCTCCCCCAGCAGCGCAGGGGGCAGGGGATAGGGGATGGGGGTTACAGCTGGACGCTCCTTCTCAGGACAGGATGTGAATGCTGCACATTCCTCCCCTGCTCCACATGGCTCCCTTCTCTCTGGAGACAGTTCTCCACTAACCTTCTCTGGCGCGAGTCCTCCCCACGGGCTGCAGCCATTCCCATGGTGCTCCAGCGTGGGTCATCCCCACATGTTGCAGTCCTCCTAGTGCTGAACTACAAGTAGTGGGTACTACTTGTCCCTTCAAGGTCCTGGCTTCCTTAAAGTGCAGAGGCCTGTCCTGGTGTGGACTCCTCCACAGTCTTCAGGTTGGCTTCCACTCCACCGCGGACCTCCATGGGTGGCGGGGTGGACGGCCCTTAGGATACAGGGACTCTGCTCAAGCTCATTTCCCCCAAGTCCTTGTCTTTGTCCTTCTCCTTCCTTCCGCCCACCTCAGTGTTGGTCCTTCTCACAAGTCCTCACTCCCTCTCAGTTCTCCTTCTTAAATATGTTATTGCGGAGGTGCAGCTGATTGGCTTGGCCCTGGCCAGAGGTAGGTCTGACTTGGAGCTGGGGGAGATTTGAGAAGTTTCTTGAAGGGGGCACTGCTGTAGCCCCCTCTCCCACTACCAAAAAAGAAAAAAAAACAACCCTCTCAGCAGAAACCCAGCACAGTGAAGAACCCAGTACTTTCATTCTACAACAAAAAATACTGTGTGCTCTAGAACAGTTACTTCAAAATGACATACTTATTAGTAGTGGTTTAGATTAAGTATGCTCCAACTGGTAAAGTGAAAACAAAAAAAGACTTCACTGCATTGTGGATTTGAATTTTAATAATCTTGAACTCTCAACATTTATGTCTCATATTTAAGATCTATTATTTTTTCTTAATTATTTTTTAAACATTTATGTAAGGGAAAGAATGTTGGTTTTGCATAACAAGCCTGATAAGAATAACAGGTTTGAATCGCTAGAGCAATTAACGAGCTCGATTCACAACCATTTAAGTCTCTAGCCTATGGCTAGAAGATAAGTGGTCTTTTTGTCAACTGTGATGACCCAGTACTTGGAACTGGTTTAAGGTGGATGGAGGTACCAAAAGTCTTTGGGGTACCTGAACTTTCGACTTTTTCATCTTAGTACCATGCATGATAAGCTCATACATATTAACTTCTCCTACCTGTAGAGAGCCAAGGTTCATTTTCATGAACATGAGACGTATGAACACATACATGAAGGGGCATGATAGTAGGCAGTTCGCGAAGTCTGTACACCCTGCAGTACTCAGTCAGTGAGAAATCATGGGAGGCAACTTGTGGTCAGGAGAAGGGGATATAACCCATTGAGTGATGGCTGTTAGGTGTGTCCACCTGGTGGGGCACCCATCTTGCAAGAACGTAATAAAAAGTGCTTCACAACCCATCTTGTCTGAGCTGTTGATCATTGGCAATTGAGCATTTCTCACAATTAATATATTCAATGCTGTGAGTAAAATTCAGTTATGTGGTTGTGCACATCACATGCTGCCAGTGCAGGTTTTCACTTTATTTTTTCATCTTTCTCCCAGCACATGTCATATTCTGTGTTTTGCTTGCTGGATACAAGCTTCTGAAATATTCTGATTCTTCTTGATCTTCTTGTTGAATAAAAGACAAAAATGAATACAACAGACTTTCTAAACTTGTCTGAGAAAGAATCAGTTTACAAAAACAGGATTTGCTACCTGTGTTACCTTAAATTGTTATTGTAATCGAAAAAGCCCTCAGTTTTCTGTACTAAATGTACCTAGACTGGAGCAACACTGGTAGAATAAGACTATATTTTCATCATCAGTTTAAAGTGTATGTGAATGAGAATATTTTAAACTAATTCCTACCAGTGGAATTTTAAAGAATTCAGTGATAAAGAGGAGCTAACACTTAAGGGTTAAGACATGCTGTTTGTTTGATAAGATTGATTGTTAAGACATGCCCTTTGTTTGTTAAGACATGCCGTTGGCTTGATAACATGGGAGTTGCTAGGGAAAGGCTGGTTCTGTGGGTTGGACTGGCACCAAGGGCCTAGAGGTCATGCACCAAAGTTGTAGCTGGGGAAATCTAGCACCAGGGGCCCAGAGATCATGCGCCAGAGATAAAGTTGAAAAGTTGATGAAGAAGAGGCAGCCTTACTTCTTCCTTGAGACCCTGACCCATGACCACCAGGAAGAACTGTGCAGGTGAGAAGACAAGAGACAAAGGCGGGGGATATGGAAATAATTTATCGGAAAGTCTATGAATATGTATAAGCATCTCATGAATATGTATCAATTGGGGCATAAAAGTAGTAGCCCTGGGTCATATGGGCGTGTGTGTTTGTGGTGGAGCGCTCCATCAGGAACCCTGTACAGAATAAACATACCTATTTTACAACCTTATAGGTTGTGGAGTCTATTCCGCGAGTCATCAGGACAGCCTAATAAAAAGAAATGAGGAGAAATATTGAATAATAGAAGTTATACTTTCTGGCCCTCCAAGGGTCAATGTATCCAGACTGAATACTGAAAATAAGTAAAAAACAAACAAAAAAAGTATACAAACTAACAAAAAAAGAAACCTTAAACCAACAATAGACACTATCTTCAGCTATTTGGAAGTCACTCCTGTGAGTCAATATCAGTGATAGACACATTGTCACTAGGAGGAATAGGAAATAAAGCTTTTCAGACTATTTGTAACCTCATTATTAATAGTTTATACTTATAATATGGGACATAGACAACATTGAACCAAATGTGATAAAAAAGGATAATATTTGGGATTAGTGGTGAAAATAATATTTGGGATTAGTGGTGAAAATATTTCTTTGAAATAGATCTGAATTAATACTGAAGCCTTTGGTTTCTACTCGTTCTCTAAATCAAAATCAAGAAGAGCTCTAGAAAGAAATTATTCAGAAATCAAAACTGATTTCAATTTTAATAATATCTGCTCAATATCAGAAATAAAAATTTATAATTCCATAGTAAATTGGGAATAAAGAACATGGAAATCATTTCAGAAAAGGAAAGGAAGATTTATAGATGAGTTTGGTTTTCTAAGACAGATTACACAACAATATTTTTTCAAGACCAAACATATTTTTCAGGATATGTACAGTGTGAACAGAAGTAAAAGTAACAGAGAGCACAACAAGGTGACAAAAATCCTCAGCTTCCAGAGATTGAAAGGATTTTTTAATTATTCTGTTTAGGGTTTTTTTTTATTTTTTGACAAAACTTGTATTGCCTTTTGGGATTTGTTTTGGTGTCATTGCCATGTCTATGCTGTCCCCCTCCACCTCATTTCAGATATCTCTAATTAGAATTACTTTATTTCACTACCCTTAAATGTTGGACTTCAGATTTTTTTTTTTTTTTGGCACACTGCCAGTGTTATAGTGGTTCTGTCAGTACCTTCTTGTGACACTGTAGCCTCATTTGCTTCCATTTGTGATTCCATGTTTTGCTTTTTCTTTCTATCTAACTCTGGTTTTATATATGAATTAACAAGAGGAGAAAAGTTCCTTTTTATCAAGATTTACCCCAAAATCATGTAGTATACTGAACCAAAGGAATGGAGTATAGAATAAGTAATGAAAAATCACTAACTTTTTTATGAGTCTAACTTTTAGCTCACTACAAATTTGAGGTGAAATATGAGAGGTAACAACCTGAGAAATACAGTTGTTTTTCTTACAGTGGAGTGTTTGAAACTATATCTTTAGTCACAGTGTAAGAGAGTTTTAGCTTCAGAATTGGTCTACTGTTTTTTATTCTTGCCTATCATCTCCTGGATTTTGTTTTCCAGCTTTTTCTTAGCTTCTGTGTTCTTTTATAATATTTCAGTAACCTGGTTTTCTAGCTTTTTTTGAGAAACAAAAATAGACACAAACAATTAATTCAGATACAAATCTGTTCTATAGATAACAAAAGCTGTACTGGAGAAAATGCAGAAAATATTCTGTTGCAATGGTCAGCTGCTCATGTAAAATTTTCTGCAAATAAAGGAAATATTAAACCCTGAGAATCTGTTTTTCTTGTAGACTGATTCTCTCTGGAATCACTGTAATACGGGATTATAAGGCCGGTCTTTCTTAAATCTGATAGTAATCAAAAGTTTTCATTAATACATTATATGCTATTTTCGGTGAGTTTATTTTTAATAACAACAGCTTTTAAAAAAGTCTTGAACAGAAACCTTCAATTGAAATGTTTGCTTGCCTTTCTGATTTAGGCTTGAATTATGTAATATGTGGAAGATGTTAGAACTGTTAACCAGGATAAAAATATATATGCCTTTAAAGATAAAACATTAGCTTTTTTTTTCAGTCCATTTGTAATATAGATTTACTGCAATGTGTTTACGTCAACTCCCCCCCTCCTCCACCCTTTTTTTAGCAGATATTAGTGTTAAGGGATCAGCATCTTTCTGAGAGGAACATGCTGTTTAGCATAATGTTATGAGGTTGAAAAATGCTATCACACTATGAAATTCTCATTCTTCTAAATTCAGATTAAAATATGCTAATAATTTCAAATGTTATTCTACTATTAGTGTATTTAAGTAAATGTATTTTGCATTTATATTAGATTATTAAAAAATGTTCATACAAAAAAAAAGAAAAGCAGGGTTTTTTTAGGTTAAGGTCAAACTCTATCCAGAATTTTATGCCTAATCTCACATTTTAATTGAACATTAATAAAAACAAGAGCGATCTATTGGCAGTTCTGTATGAACATAACTTATTTGCTCACAGATTATCAGAAGAAACTCCATCTGAGGTACATGAAGGAGTTAGTTGTGTTCTTCAGTTTACAGATATAATGTAGAGAAGAAATTCAGTGCTTGCTTTTTCTACTTTCCAGAATTCACATAACAGGATTTTTGTAACACTTATTTAGGTACAAAACTTTTAGGGAAACTAGGAGAGGCATCCTGTTAATTAACCAATTTACATCTCTAAGTCATGTGATACAGAATAGTCAGAGAACAGTGCAGCATTCTCAATGTACTGTATTACTCCTATTTTACTGAAAATAGTTATATCTATTGCAAGGGTACATCCCAATTATCCTGAGTTTTTGGGGAAACTTTTTTTTTTTTTTTTTCAGTTGGTTGTGCTTTTGTTATTGGGTTGGTTGGTTTGTTGGTTGGTTTTAATATGGCTTCTCTGTATAACTTTTCCTGACCCCATTATATTGCATTGTGTGTCCTTTTATTTATGATGTCACTTAAGTGATAGTGTTAAGATCTCACATGGGTTTCTTTTTTTTTTTTTTCTTTTTACCTTTCTTTGCCTATGACTTTAATGTGTGATTTAAGCATATGTTATTAAACAATGTTAATGAGAATCTCTTAAAACTCCCAAACTCTATTGTAAATCTGACTGTCCTTTTGTAATCAACAGATCATTGTTCTACAAAGGACAGAAGATCAGAACTAAAACTCCTGTAAAATGTGGAGTAATGTGATGGTAATTTTCTATGTGGGAAGATATGAAAATTTGTGAAAGGATAGATCGGCATATGTGAAGGCAAAGATTTCACATACATATAGTAAAATATGAGGCTCAAGTTAAACACAAGTAATTGAATTAGTCAGGAACTTTTCACTTGCACATTTTTGAAAAATAATTGTTATGGTGGTGTCTGATATGAACAGACTGATCTTTCAGATCAAAGACACAAGCAAAGACCCCATAGGACTCCTTAGATTGGTGTCTGGCCTAATTATTTGAAATATGAAAAAGTAGTCACTAGTCACTAGTGACTGAGTCAGGGGCTTGAATGTGTCTCTCTCATGCCCCAGGCAAGAGTTCCAGCCAGGAAGGAGGCACATCCATCTTGCTACTTCCCTTATCCCTTCTCACAACACTACCAGCCCCGCCCCCCCCCGCCCCCCCCCCCCGCACCAGCACACCCCCCCACACACACCCACCTCACCCCCTAACCTGCACCTACCTTGCACACAAATCAAATCAGGGGGTTTGGTTTTGTTTTTCCACCCTGTTTAAAAATCCAAAACCACACCAAAATAAAAGAAAGTGTAAAATCTCAACACATGACAAAAATAGTAGCTTTTCTGTCCAGTCCTAATGAGCAGGTAGTATCATTTAAATGCACCTACAGAGTGGTTTACTTTTGCTTTGCTATTATAGTTTGTATTGTAATTTGATAAAAACAGTTTCCTCTGCTCTTCACCTCTTTTAATGCAGTACTTGATTCAGTGATTCTTACCAGATAGTATAGGCACATCAACCAACACAGGTCACATTTACATGCTCCACTGGAAAAGAACTTTTAGTTGTTAAGTACTCTAATAGTTCAGAACCTGCTGTGAAACATATGTGAAGAGGCATCAGCCACCTACATGTGTTAGGAATGTAAGGAAGACTGAAAGACTGTTGTACAAACTGGTAAAATAATTGAAACTTAATGAGGAAGTTCTCGAGGCAGAAAATGACCTCTTGTTTCAGTGTCACTGAATTTCCACTCTTCATCAGGTAGATCAAAAAAATGTATCAGTGAGAGCACAAGGAGCAACCCAATCCTACTGAGCAGTATTTTTTACTGTGTTGATTACCTCTAGGTGTGGGATACTACGTTGTTTCAATGTAAAATAATCACTCGGCTGAGCTGATAGAATTTTTGTTTTTCCAGAAGTGGAAAAATCTATTGTTGCATAGCCAAAATTTCATTTCTATGGTAAGTGAGCCAAGTTAAAAGAAATCCTGCAGATCTGTTGTTTAAAAAAACCTGGTGAACTCAAGCTCATTCAGAGAGGAAACCACATGTTGTAGCCTCTGGTGCTTGAACTACGTGAATTTATCTTGACCTTTGACAGCAAAACCTAACTGTCTGAAGCATATATTGTGTTGGCTAAAATGATGTTAACAAATACCAAGTTACTGAAGTGCACTGTGCCAGTTTTAGCTCGCGTGATTTTTCTCAAAGTCTGGTTAATAAATCTTAGGCTGTAATGTACATATGACCACATTTCTTCTTAAGAAGTGTTTCTCATTTAAATCTATGTCACTTGAAATCTATGCCTGCTTAAAACAGTAGGCCTAAAGAGAATTTATGGATCCTATTACTGATTCATTTAAAATGTAAGATGAAGAGTAAATTAAAGCAGGCATAATCTTGGAGCTGTCGATTTGCTTAGTTTTACTGTATATTGTCATGCATTTTAGATGAGAAAAGTACAATTAAACATGCATTACATATGTACTAGGCAATTATTAGCTCAGCTGAACTTTGCTCAAGGAAGCTGGAATTTTCATTAAGTGTTAATACATTTCTGAACTTGATTTTCATTGAAGTTTCATCAGTTCAGTTACTTTTTCCAAAATCCTCTCAGAAAAATTCATTTGATGGTTAATACAGAGTGTTTAATTTCTGCCAGTATGAAGTAAACATGATGTAAACATCAGAAGCTCAATATCAGTCTTAACATGAGAAAGAGTGCTTTAGGCAAATAACTGTCTCCTTTTGTTACATAACATCTGCTGAAGCACATCAAATCCAACTCTCAGCAAATCATCCAAGGGAAGAATGTGATGTTGCTGTTATAGAATAGGGAGAGGGTGACAAACAATTCCAGAAACTGGTACAAATTATGTATTTTTGGATGTCACACAATTTATCTCAATAACTGGGGGACAAAATTTGTTGCCCTCCATTATTATACTGACCTTCCTTCTCTCATACTGAGTGTGGGGAGAAAGAGAGAAGTAGGAAGAATGAAAGTTAAGGCAACCCTCATTCCATTTCCTTTCTGAATCTGCCTGACCTGCTTCTTTTCCCATAATATGGAGAAGGATATTAACCATTCACATGAAAGCATGTTATTATTGCATATAAGATAGAAATGTTTTTTCACTCGTGGAATCTCCATAATCTTTGGAGGTCTTCATCTGATTTTATAGTCAATATAAAAATGTATGTAAAAAAAATCTGTTAAAGAGAAATCTTAAGTAAGCTTTGAGATTTCTGCTGCTTCACACTCTGGGCTCATCCAACTCAGACATTATTTCCGTGGGCAATGTGAATTTGCCAAGCTTCACTTTTTCTACTTTGTTGGTCTTTAAAGAGGTGACAGGTTAAAGGTCTCAAACAGGTTATTGCTCTACAGTGGTGAATTACTCTTCTGTCTGGTCTTAATTAGTAATGACCAGGGAAAGTATTGTTGATTTTCACATTTATGTAAATTGGTGTATGAAAGGGTTTTACTCAGGATTGCTATATTACAATAGCAGCGGAAGAAGAATTGTACCTCTTCTAGAGTAAAATATATGTTAAAATGTCAGATGACAGCAGAGAAACTGTACATAATACAAGATGACAGGGATGAAACTGTCCCCTAAAATAAACTAAAGATCAATACTCTTGGAGAATAAAATGAGGCTGGGCAGATTAGAATCTAAATGAAATCTAGAATAAATCCCAAACAAGGCTGTGAGTATAAAGAATGGCACTCTTCGCCAGCCAGATGCTCTCTTTAGTGATAACAGAGCTGGTATTGAAGAGGTACAAAAGAACGTACTCAGGGAAGAATCTACAGCTTTTTGTCTGCATAAAACAGGGGAAGAGAGTGTTCTTTTGGATTTGATACTGAGGTAAACAGAGGAAATTTCCTCCTCTTTTATGTCACCTGTGAATTTAAAAATCTTTGTAACTGGATGTGGCAAGTAACTTTAATTTGCTTTTACCTGAACTTAATTTCTTATAAGTAATTATAAAGTAATGGTTAATATTAAAGCACTATATTCATTTTGGAAGTCCTGCAAATGAAAGTCAGAATACTGGAACACTGTGGGATTCCTTAGAGCTCCAAAATACTGTCTCAGAATAGTTTAAAGACATCAGAATACACCTGCAGCTGCTCTAGATAATTTGGGAGCCAGAAACACAGTCTTCATTTTGGAAGAGTTTCTGATGACTGTGGCTACCTGCTATGAAACTCTCTCTCTGACCAACATCAGACAATGAGGAGCATTTCTGACATTTGAGTTTTCCTTGGGAGCTTGTGAAACACAGCTTTAATAGGAGATCTGGCAAAGTCTTGATTCCCTCATACATGAGAACTTTCTTTCTGCAGGGGAAGCAGGAGTAAACAACAGACCATATTTGTGAGCAGTAGTTTAGGTTTTGACAGAGAATTATATTTCCTTTGGCAGGGATTATGTATTCAGGGCTTGGATAATTTACAAGTGTTTAATACTAAAAGATAATAAAATATATAGTATAATAAAATAAAATAGTAATATTAATTTAAAAATTACTACCCATCAATTTAGTGTTCAGAAATGCATGTTTTATGCAGCCATAGACTATCATCAGCCATTTTGCTTTTAGGCTGGTGGCTCTTGATACTTTAGTTTATGTATATCTGGAAACGCAAACTTTGCTTCTGAAATTTTTATTAAAGTAGGGGGAAAAATACATAAAGAACACTAAAAAATGGAAGATCTCTGCTATCTATGGACTATGGTCCCAGTGGACTCAAGGACTTGTCTTTCTTGCTTGGTTCCTTCTCGTTCCATGAAACTACAGAGAAAAGTATTGCTTATTACAGAGAGCAATTAGTTTTACTAACCCAGAAAGCACCCCGAATAAATTCATTGGACCTTCCTTCAAGTTGTTATTGGAAACATTTTGAGTCCAGGAGAAGAGTAGGATTTCAAAGCTGTCTAGAAAATCGATATATGTTAACAACACAAAGATCACTTTTATTGCTCTGTGAGGACATGGTAGCGAGGAGGGAAACATTAATAAAACCCAAGCCTCAAGCCAAAAGGCTTGATTCCAGACTTTGGTGAATGTTTAGAATATTGTCATTGTACTGAATAGCTTCTTTCATAACTGTAGCAACAGTTTTACTCTTAAGTAATTCAGGTGGGAAATGCACATCTTTTTCTTTCACAATTACTTTGCCATTGGAGTCAGTTTTAAAACACTAAACTAAAAAAACTGCACGTCTCCCTTTCTGGATATTATAGCAGCAACATAAATAAAAATTCCCAGCATTTGACTCAGTTAATGATTTTTTCTTTCAACATTTTCTAAGGTGAAAAGTCTGATGGTTGTAAGTTGAGCAGACCTCAGACACATTAAGGATGGCTTTTATTACCTTCCTGCTAACCCCCTTCCATAAGCTATTGCCAATGTTTATTTTTCACTTTTCATTCTAGCATTCATCTCCACTGTGTTTAACATTTATGTGGCCTCCTAGACAGATACAGGAGTTGGAGACAAAAAGGTTTTCTGTACTAGTATTATTTTGCTCTTAAGTAATGTCACTGAGTTATTACAGAAAGGTGAAGAATAGACCCTCATGTTAGTTGTCTAAGTTTACTTTTAGATGCTCTTGGCATCTAGAAAAAGTCATTCAGAGGTCAAAATGTTACTAAAATTTGCTAAGAGAAATAAATGTCCACTTTATATATACATGTGTATATACATATGTATACATATTTAGGAAGGATATATAGTCACAAGTCAAGGATCTTTTCTTTTTTTGTAAAAACTTACAGGCTACATGCTCCTTATTCTAATTTGTGTTAGACAGAGTGAAATGACAGAAGAGAATGGACTAATGGTCCTGTGCTGTTCAGAATTCCTTCCAGAGTGCCAGAGAGCCAGGCATTATCTGCTACCAAGGGAAAGGAAGCTCTATCCTCTGTGTCAACCTGAAAAGAGGAAAACCAGTCACATCTCCGTTCTTGAGAGTGTTCTTTTACCTTACGTTCCCTTCTGTTCCAAGGGATAGCTAGTTCTCTTTAAAATGGAGGGAAATTCACCCTCTAGGTTTTGTTAGTAGCTATTCATCCCACAGGGCAAGCATAAAGGGGACTAAATTATAGAAAACAGAGCAACATGGAATTAAAAAAAAAAAAAAAAAAAAAAAAAAAAAGAAGAAAAAAAAAAAGAGAGAAATTTATCGAAGTCAGATATCAAAACACATTTCAGGCAGCCCTTGAAAGGATGATTAGCAATCATCCTTTAGGTTAAAAAATCCATGAATCCTCACTTGGTCTAGGCAGCATTTATTTGTCTGACTTTAGCTGTCAAAGCACCTAGTACTATTTTAAGATTTTGTTTCCTTTCTTTTCATAACTTGCCTAATGCATCTTTATTTGAGTTGTTCAATGCTCATTTTTCCTGTCTTTTCCCAGTTTTCCTCCTGAAAGAGTACTGAGTAGTATATCTCCCACGTTCTCTTCCTACAGTAATCTGTTTCACTGCTACAGACATATGTGGGAATTCTACTACTATCAAAATGCCAAATATAAAGCAGAAAAAAACAAGGGACAGTTTGAGAATGCTTTGTTATCTAAAAATGACGGGACGAAGTAAGCAAAAGGATATATTTTACAGTGAGACAGATAGTACTTGTGATGAATGGGACAGATAGATTTGGCAAAAAACAAATCTGGAACACACAGTTCCACGTGCCATGAAACAAATGAATCCTGCTGTGCTAGGTCTGTGTGTGTGGCAGGGGTTTTTGGTATCAGGGAAGGGGGCTACAGCGGTGGCGCCTGTTGTTACAGATTACAAATATCCTAATGAGATAGCTTGAATTTTAGAACATTATTTTGATTTTTGGCTGTATGAGTGATATAGAGTTATAATAGCTAAGAGAACATAGGATATGTTAAGATCTTAGGAACGAGCAACTAGTATTGTGTTTGCCTCAATTACTATGGAAATAGTTATGGGTTCTGAATTAAAACAATGGATACCAGAAGAAACTGGCCTGGGTTTGGGAGATCAGCCAAAGAATGAAATAAGCATGTACAAGGATGGAGTTCAATCAGCAGACGCCGTGAGGAAGACCACCCGTGACCACCAGAGGACCCCCACCCAACAAAACCATGCATGCGTTAGGGACATTAGCATATGATAAAACTTGCTTTAGAATTGCTTGGTAGTTTCATAAAATTTATGGTACAACTTGATAAACTAGAATTTGAATCAGTAATTAAGTACACTATTATTTCACTAATTAAACATGTTGAAATGAAATTTTAAAAATAAATCATCAAGTTGCATGTGGGTGTTCCTCCTCAGTTTTTGACTAAACTAATAAACTCTCAGAAAATGAAGTTGATGCTGATACCTAGATGAATAAGCTATAAAAAAACATACCAAACACACTTTTTTCAAATGTTATATTTAATTTAAAGAAACACATTAAAAGCCAATTTGTCACACACAAGCAGAATTTGATTTTTTAAAAAATTGGATTTAGACATAGTGCATGGGGAATTCTGAAACACCTGGAGAGATGGAAGTATATTTTATTATCTACAAAAATCAATTTGCCAATTATGTCATAGCATTAGTGACCTATGTAATAACTTAAAATTATTAATCTTATTTTTATCTCACTATTGCCTTTCAAATTCCAAACTACTTTATTCTTTGTAGATGCTTTCAGTCGCTACAGGAAAAATAATGGTGACAATGACTTTTTCTTTTGTTTTTTAGTGGATGAATTTGCATTGAAACAATACTGTATAGGTCAAAATCTGACAGAAGTAGAACTAAGTAGGAAATGTGTTACATTCTGTCCTTGACAATGCAAAAAATTGTAATGCACTCTGACATTAAATTTTGTGATCCAGAACTCCCTACATCCTTCATAATCAAAATGACAGTATTCATAACTGTATTTTTCAACTTTAGCATCTCTCTCTTTTTGGCCGCTAAAGCTACTCATACATTCAACATTAATTCATGCAAAATTCCATCAGGTCTGTATGTCCTACTTTTTTGCATATTAAGCAAACGTGGTGTAACCATTTGGTATATTTACAATAAGGATTATTAATATTTCTCACCAAATACCAAAAAAGCAAAGCTAATAATTTAAAAAGATGAGTAAAAAGTTGAGTGAAAGATGAGTAAAAGGCAAAAATAGAGAAAGGACAACAAAATGCAATCCAAAGCAGTTTTAGAGTAACAGGTATTCTCATTTTGGTTGACAAATATTAACATCTATGAACTTCTGTCAAAAAGCCAGGTAGGTAAGGGCCATATTGGCATTATGGATACGTTTAAAACACAAAGCTAATACAGACACTTATTTAGTAATATTACAAGAAGTAGTCAGAGTAGTACCTTATTGTTATATTTTATTGAAATATGATAAAATGTTATTTTCATTGTGTCAGAGATACTTAGAATAGAAAGTTCAGTTGCAAGGGACCTACAGTGACCACTTAGTCCAACTTCATGACCAGTTCAGGGATGAACAAAAGTGAAAGCATGTCATTAACAGCATTGTCCAAATGCCTTTTAAACACTGACAGGATTGCGGCATTTAACACCTCTTGGTGTTTAACCACCCTCTTGGTAAAGAAATATTTCTTAATGTTGAGTCTGAACCTCCTCTGGTGCAGCTTTGAGCCATTCACAGGCATCCTGTCACTGGATCCCAGGGAGAAGAGACCAGCTCTTTCCTCTCCTTTTCCCCTCCTCAGGAAGCTGCAGAGAACAATGAGGTCGCCCCTCAGCCTCCTCTTCTTCAAACTAGACAAACACAGTTCTTAGCTGCTCCTCACAGGATATGCCTTCCAGCCCTGCTACCAGCTAGTTTACCCTCTTCTGGAAGCATTCAAGTACTTTAACATCCTTTTTAAATTGTGGGGCCTAGAATTGCACACACTACTCAGTGTGAGGCCACAGCAACACTAAACACAATGGGATAATCACCTCTTTTGACCAGCTGGCTATGCTGCGTTTGGCGCACCCAAGGATGCAGAGGTTTGCCCTCTGGGCTGCCAGGGCACACTGCTGGCTCACACTGACCTTACATCAACCAGCACCTCCAGATCCCTTTCTTCAGGGCTGCTCGCCAGCCACTCCTCTCCCAATTTATACTTGTATCAAGTGTTACTCTGTCCCGTGCAGAATCCAGCATTTGTCCTTGTTAAATTTCATGCCATTGATGACTGCCCGATGTTCCAGTCTATCTAGATGCCTCTGCAAGGTCTCTCTGTCCCTCAAGGGAGTCAACAGCACCTGACAGTTTATTATCACCAGAAAACTTACTACGGGTGTTTTCGACTCCTACCTCCAAGTCATTGATAAAAATATTGAATAGAACTGGACCTAGAATTGAGCCCTGAGCAATACCGCTTGTGACTGGCCACCAGCCAGATGTAGCCCTATTCACTACAACACTTTAAGCCCTGCTGTTCAGCCAGATCATCACCCAGCATACCGTGTACCTGTTCATCTCACAATTGGACAACTTGTCCTGAAGGTTGTTATAAGGGACTGTGACAAAAGCCTTGCTAAAATTCAGAAAGCCAATATCCATCACCTTTCCTTCACCCACTGAGCAGGTGGCCTTGTCCTAGAAGGTTATTAGATTAACTAAACAGGACTTTCCCTTTGTGAACCCATGTTGACTGTGCCTCATGATTGCATTGTCCTTTAGAAGACTTTCAATAGCAGCCTGTATGTTCTTCTCCATAATTTTTCCTGGTACTGAGGTTAAACTAAAAGGTCTGTAGTTTCTGGGGTCTTCCCTCACACCTTTCTTGTAAATTAGAATGACACTGGCCTAACTTCCAGTCAGCAGGGACCTCCCCGGACTCCCAAGACTTTTGGTAGATGATTGAGGGGCGTCCTACTGTAACATCCACTGACTCCTCCAGTACTCTGGCATGAATCCCCACCAGGCCCCATGAACTTACAAACATTCAACTGATACCACTGGCCCCTTACAATTTCATTGTCCACAAATGGAAAGTCATTGCTCCTGTACTCATGGTCTTCTGACTCAGAGGATTAGACAGCCCAAGTTCTATCAGTATTTTTAAAGATTGAGGAAAAAAAACCTCACTGAATGCCTTCTCTTTTTCTTAATCCTTATTTGTCAGGTGACCATCTTCAACAAGTATTGGTTTAATGTATTCCTTAGACCTTCTCTTACTATTAACATATTTACAAAAGTCTGTCTTGTTGTCTGGCACCACACTGGCCAGTTTCCATTTTTTTTGAGCTTTGTCTTTTCGTGTCTTCTACCTGCATATGTAAACCATGGCTCTGTATCCTTCCTGCAGTCTGACCCCCCCGATTTAGAGATCATATTATATTTTTACAATACAATGTGGAAGTTGAAAAAAAGCTTATAGTCGTAATTGAAACTTATTAGTAAACTACATATAAAAAGGCAAAAAACTGTAAACTAGTAAAATGCAGGCAATTTTCAGGCAAACCTAATGGCATAATAAATGTAAGTAGCTCCCAGAATGGAAAGGGCTAGCTTGTTCCCATTCTTGAAACAAAAATGGAAAATCATGTCCATTTTTAATCTTTCATAATTTTTGTGAGCTTTCACAATTTCTATGAAGTCTTAAAGACATCTTTGTGCAATATACAATTTTCTGTAATAATTAAAATGTAATTTTAATAGAATTTCTTAACATCAATATGGTAGCAATTTGAAGATCAATCATCTGGAAAACCTGTGAGTATTCTCTGAGATGATTCTTATTATGGGTATAGAGATGGACTTGTAATACAAATATTTATTTCCTTAGGTATGGAAAGTTACTTTTTTTATAGAACACTCTGGTAATTACTTTGGCTATGCTATGGAACATATCCTAAACAGGTTTTTAAATTTAAATGATATAATTTAAGAACACAGTCAATAAAACGAAAAACAAATTTACTTTCATATATAACTGCTTCTGAATTGTAGTTGATATTTAATATACTATAGAACAGACGCAGAATAGCTAGGACTTCAATTGTTTTTTTCTGCAGATGCTGATTTTCAGTTTTAGAATATGTAATTACATAGATATGTAGGCATGCATTACATGTGAATTTGTTTTATGTACTTAGTAGTTGTTGCATCTCAGTTACTGACATAAATATATGAGTTTTATTTTGGTTTCATAAGTGCTTCATGCATTTAATTTTATCTAAGTTTGATGTGGACAGACTATCACAGACTTCAGACTCAACACAGCTAAGGAAAACAGATTACCTTTCTATTCACCCGATCCCCAGATTGAGGGGACCTAGGTAGTTCTTTGGCATAAATTAAAAGAATGCGAGAGTGTTATGAGCCATGCAAGCTGGGTACATCCTTATACTGTAGTCTTCAAATATTTTCTTATATGTTAAAATGTTTTTTCTCATGAGGGAAGTTATCTGTTCTTTATTACTTTTCTTATAACTACATATTTTACACTGTTACTGTATTGCAAATCAATCAGGTTTGGGGCCAAGTGGGTTATATAACTTCTGCACATCTGAAAGCCAGGTGGTGGACACTAACTTACATTTATTGACATACAAAATCACATGTGTGTCACTGTTCACCTTGCTCCTAAAACCTTGAATGTGATTTTATTTTGTGTATGTACACTTAAAAATATTTTGATTACTTTTGGAGGGCTCACATGTGTAGACTGAGGAGATCTGGACAGAAATTTTCAAATAACTCTGAGTGTCTTTGAAAATCTCAGGTCAAAATTAACAGAAATGACAGAGAAATCTGTCCTCAGCAATTAACCTTGAATGTGTGTGAGTTGTCATCTCAACTATATATAGAGGCAAATCTTAAT
This sequence comes from Tyto alba, assembly GCF_018691265.1. Classification (NCBI taxonomy): domain Eukaryota; kingdom Metazoa; phylum Chordata; class Aves; order Strigiformes; family Tytonidae; genus Tyto; species Tyto alba. The sequence goes on from NW_024881275.1 coordinate 26,941,768, forward strand.
AAATAGATCTGTAACAGTTTTAATAAGTTGTTTTTTTCTTTCCTTCACTTCAAATTTTACAGAAAAATTTTGATCTTTTGCAATATTTATTAACTGGTCATACTAAATTACAACTGTAATAGATAATGGAAGTCTCATCATCATCATCAAACTAATGACTGATAACTGAGCGAAAAGAGTATCATCATACTTATGACTGGACTAATAAAAGCAGTATACCTGTATGAAAACAAAGATCAAATTTCCACATGATGGAATGTGCTACACTCTGTTCCAGTGGATAATTTGCATTGAACAATGGAAAATTTAGTGACTTACTCATTCTCTTTGCATCTTCACCATGCAAGTAAATACTATTTAAAAAAATCTCATCAAAATTGTTTGCTATTACAGACAACAAATGATGAACCACTTGAAAACTACAACTGCATTACAAAAGCCAGCAGGGCCATGACGTTACAGTAAGTCAGTAATATGACACAGAGAATGACCTTATTATGGCAACTCTGTGACAGGATTTTAGGCACTACATTAAATACTATTGTCAAGAACCAATATATTAAATGATGCAGACAGAAATCTTTTGAAACTCTAAAGTTCCTTTTTGTACTGTGGCTTGTTTTATATGAATAACAATGCATATGATAAGAACTGATATGCACTAGAATGTTTTGTGATTGCTAATAGCATGCTACTCAATTGACTAGGGAAAAAGCAAGATTTTTATATGTTTTTTTTTATGATTATACATTTGTATAGCATTTTACATTTTTCCTTCATTTAATCTGTATAATTTAAAGATAACACATCCTTTTATATAAGGTCACATTATAAAAATCTTTTATAGCAAGTGGACCATGACTACTCAATATGCCTATTAAAATCAGAGATTTTGTTCATTACTGAGAAGGTTCACTCATTGATTTAATAGAAAGACACTCATGGTTTTTTCTATTAAAGATAAAACCAAAATCCCTTGTATATCTACAAAGAGATTAGCCAGAAATTAACCTGCAAAACTGTAAAACAATGTTTTCCACTCATTCCACATCCAAACTTCCATGAAAATTAGAAAGAGCATTTTAGCTGCTAGATCCTGATGCTTATTGTGGAGTTAAAGTCTAAGAGTTACGCTCTATATTCATTCTGTGTTCAAAACTGTCACAGATGTCAGCAGAAGAAAACAAATGTGTTTAGGATTTGCCCCACTGGTATAGTAAGTCAGACTAATAATTCATTTATAAATGATCCCAGGCCCCTGAGCATCTGTGGAGTTAAGACAAAGGCAACTTTCTTGTAACCTCAGGGGAAAAACTAACCCCTATCTTCAGTTTATGCAGATGTGCATATTTTCCTTCTCTCCCTAAACAGAGGCACACTTCCACTTTAGTTCAAATGCCACATATTTGTCTCAGAGGGATATGGGATAAGGACTGAGCATATACAATATAACCATGAAATATCAAGCAGTGGAACTGGGAACGGCACATTCGTCTTCTACTAGCTAAATGACAGGTATTACATGTCTTCAAAGCTCACTAATATTTCCCAAATGGTTGTACAAAACGCAGCTAATGAGAATTAATGTCTGCCACAACAGAAATAGCCATTGTCAAAGAGAGTCCTCTTTTTCTTCCCTTCATGGTTGAGTTCTGCGGAGCTCATCATTGTTTAAAGACTACAGAAAAATCCAGAGCTTTCTTGTAGGGATTTTTTATGTGTACAAACAACTCCAAATTTAACAGTGGACATTCTTTAGCAATTTTAACCAAATGTTTGATTATTGCCCAAACCTCAAATGTACATCTACCATTAGTTGACCTTGATCCCTAGTCTTTTCTAACATCCACGTATTCCTGATAAGAGTCACGTTTCACTTTGAGTTATAAGAATTTTGATCTGTTTTTCACTTGGACTGCCCAACATGATCAAACTTTTGCTACCTGACTGAGGGATCAGTAAAGTAAATGAAAGAGCATGGATATATTTAGATAAACCGGTAGCAATTATAAAGTTTGGTAGGGAAACAGAAGTGACAAGAAAATATTAAACTCCCATGGTTTGTAAACTTCTCTGCCTTTGAGAAACATCCAAGGACTTAAATTATAAAACTATTCTCAGTTTTTATTTCAGAATTAGATGTTCTTGATTACACTGAGATATCCAAATGCTTTATTAAGCATCAGATCTGGCATCAGATCATTGAACTGTTGAACTTCCTTGAACTCTTCTTGTAAAAAAAAAAAAAAAAAAAAAAAAAAAGAAGAGAACACCCAAAACCCCTAAATCCAAAACAACAAAAAACTCCACCTCACACTGAGAAAGTAGAAGTTGCTTAACAGTATAAAATCAAATATCACAGATGTGTTGTTATACAATACAAAAGTAAGGGTTATGGAGGAAATAATTAATCTGAGGTAGAATGAAACTGATTGCTGTGGTTTGTTGCAGAAACAAGAGACTATTGTTACTTTAAATGCTCTGTTAAAATTCATAAGCATGCCAGGTAAGCTGTTAATATCGAGTCAGTTGTCATAATGCTAATAAAAATTGAATGAAACTTTTCAATTGTCTTACATAACCAGAGAGGATGGGATTGTATTTTAAAATCTATTGTTTCTGCTGCTGGCTTCTGCAAAACCAATATGCCAAAGTGACATGCTCTTTGGCACTTTTATTCTTTCTTCAAGAATAACAAAAAAAAAAAAATCTGTAAGTGAAAGAGCTTCTAAAAGGTACAAGTAGGTACTATTTCTCTGAAATATTTTCATTTCAGAGGAAACATTTTTCTAGTGGCAACACTTGAAATAAACATATACTGTCCAATAAAATTTCATAACACCTGTGTTTAAACTTGTGTGACTTCCTTCACACATAGATATATAGTTGCTGTATAGCTTGTAAAGTACAGTGGCATTTTTAAAGGAGATATTAAATGCTTGTATATTGAAGCTAATGTATCCTGAATGCATACTGAGTATATGTTCAAATGTATACTGAATATATACTGAAGTTACTGATGTGTTATTTTAGAAATTGCTCAAGAAACCACTCCACATCCTCTGGGTTGTATTCTATTAATAGCTCTCAAAAATCAAACCTTTTGTGTACAAGAAGTAGATATATAAACTAAAACGAGTTTTGACAAGAGATATGCTAAATCTAAAAATTTCATACAAGAAGCTTCTATGTGATGTTCTGCCTTTCTAACTTGTCTAAAGATAAGTAAATTATTACCTTTCTGCAGCAGAGCTTTTGTTTTGTTGTCATCTCTTTCAAGGCTTCAGCTAGCAAAGTGTAAAACTTCAAACCCTTTCACTCCCTTTCAATATACATCGTTGTGATAAATAATAGAAGAATTTTGTTTTCACTAAAAGTAATTAAACAATTACTTCTTAGGCTAAAGCTATTATTAGTACAATGATCCAAATTTTAAGAAAAGTAAAAGACTTTACTACTGGGAAAAGAAAAAGGGGGAATTGATCTGAGGAAACACCAACCCAACAGCCCCCCCTCCTTGGGATGCTCACCAGATGGTCCATATCAAAGGGTGGTAACTCCTTTGCAATGGAATGAGAAAGAACAGAATGGGCCATCTCTGGTATCCCTTGTCCTTGAGATAAGAGAGGAACCGAAACCAATGAGCCATAAAAGACAAAGGAGCTGCAAATTGGCCCAGACTTGAAGGACAAGGTGTACATGACCACAGGACTGAAGAAAGAAGAAGATAAGATTGTAGAAGAAGCCAGGAGGCGTGCTGTAGGTGTTGAAACCAGCAGCTGTGTGGATAAAAGGGGGTTTGAAACTTAAACAATTTGGTGAGCCTGGACGGAGCTGCGACTCCTCGGCCACCCCAGCGCTGCATTTGCTCTCTTACCTTAATAAAGATTCATTAATCCATATTTGGATGTGATTTGCCTTAATCTACCTATAACAAAATTTGGTGCCGTGACTCGGATCCAGACAGCTGACTCGGAATTCAACTCTGGGAGGGCGCCCCCATCCTTGGATGGTCCCAGAGGGAATCCTGACCTAGCTCACCTGCATTTTCAGAACCGAGATAGGAGAGCAAAGAGGATACGGGGTGGGGGATAGGACTCCCTGGTAACACCCCAAGACGGTCGTTCCCCGTGATATTTGTGCACGAAGACCGAATGAAGACTCTGGACTGAGTGAGTATATTGCAATACCATTCAGTTGGGGATTGGGTACCAGGAGTGTGAGTGATTGAGATGTCCACCGGATTTAGGAGTCCAACAAGCAAAGCGAGTGTGGACCTCCCATTAGTGCGGTTCCCATTGTCTGCGAGGGCGTGGGCCACGGACGGGTGAAAGCGAGTGAATTGTGTGACAGAAGGCACTGCCGGAAGATGGGCCAGAGCAAAAGTAAGGCTTCTGGCATCATACAGAATAAGCAGGGTGGGGGTGGTGAACTCCCTAAAATACTTCCAGATAGTCCGTTAGGGCTTATGAATCAGCATTGGGATAATTCCCCCTCCCGAAGAAAAAAATATCTAGGGAAAAGATGATCCATTATCGTATGGAAGTATGGGGGGGGAAGGAGATAAGTAGGGATTTATATTGACCAGTTTATGGCTCTTTCGAAGATTGGATATGTCAACAATTAAATATTTATGTAAATGACGAACAGCCATTTAATAAAGAGGAGAGTGAATACGCCTTCTTATGGATTCTAAGTACATCACAAACCACGAACCTCAAATTTATTTCCACTAAAGGAAAAGAAAAACAACAAGAAAAAGAAGGATATAGATGACACTCCACCTCCTCCTCCTCTCTATGTTTCCCCTTTTTAATCCACCCCAAGACTCTGGGCGGGATTCTTCTCCCTCCGCTCCCTCAGAGTCCCCGTTAATTAAAAAAAAATTCAATTCTGAGTCTGATGAGGCAGTAATTCCTCCTCCACCTAGGAGGACGACTAGAAGTCAGACTCGGGAAAGCAGAAGGGAAATATTATTATTATGTCCATTAAGGTAAACAGCAATGGGAGGACCCCAGCCTGGAGTTGGTTTTGTATCAATCCCACTCAGCTCCGGGGATGTGAGAGAATTTAAGAAAAATTGGGACACTTATTGGAGGACCCTCTAGGGGGTGGAAGAATGGTTTGATCAGTTCCTTGGCCCAAATATTTACACCTGGGATGAGATGGAATCCATCTTGAGAATCTTATTTACTAGTGAGGAACAAGGAATGATCAGAACCGCTGGTACGAGACATTGGGACCAAAGACATCAACAAGGACCTGCTGGGGATACAAAGTGGCCCCCCCAGTGACCTAATTGGAATAATTAAGACCCAGCCCATAGAAATAATATGATCGACCTCCAAGACATGATAATTCAAGGAATTAGAGATTCAGTACCAAGGGGGCAGAATATTAATAAGGCCTTCAATGAACAACAAAAGAAGGACGAGACCCCCACTGAATGGTTAGAGCATCTAAGGAAGGGCTTGCAATTATATTCGGGTCTGGACACTGATAGTCTGGTGAGTCAGGCCCTATTTAAGACCCAGTTTGTGGCTAAATACTGGATGGATATAAGAAAGAAACTAGGAGCTAGATAGTTGAGTTCCCAGGGTAATAGGGAGCCAAGGATTGCCACATTTCCCACACAATCCATTAGGGAAAGGCTGAGCAGAAAAGCCTAGCGGTGGGAAAAAAAAAAAAAAAAAAAAAACAAAAAAACAAGAAATTACCAGGTGGTATTCCATCAGACAGTCCATTAGGAAAGAAGTTAACAAATTGGGATTGCAGCCCATATATCAGAGGAAAGAGTAAAATCAAGATGGTAAATTATTGTATGTTTAAATGGATTAAAGGACCTATCAGGAAACATTCGATGTATTGGCCAAAATATGAATCAGAAGAGGATTGGATTTGTTAAGCTTTTAATATTTGTTAATTCAAAGGAACCATTTAATCAAGAAGAAAGTGAATATGCCTCATGTTGGAAGGGGTTGCGGAGATTTGGGATTTTTTTTTTAAATTGAAGCAGGGGGAGGTTGAAGAAGGTGAAAGGGAAAGGAAGGAGATAGGACCCTTTGGATAATTTACCCCCCCCCCATATAACCCGGCACACCTAGAAAATCAAGGGGTGAAGGGGGTGCAGCAGGGAGATGCAGGTGAGGAGGCCGCTGTTGTTAATATTAGACCTGAAACCCAGCAGCAAGGAAGCGGGGGGAATCGTTTAAGGGAGCACGGGGAGGCTAGGGTTAATCCCTTGCGGGGAAATTCCAGCGGCAGGAATTCAAAGGGCGGGTAGGACTTGTGGATGTGCCGCTCACTATTGTAGAAGTGAGGGCGTATAAGAAAGAAATTAGGAAGTTATTAGAGGACCCTGTGGGGCTGTCAGAGGAGATTGATCAATTTCTGGGACCCTATATATATATACAGGGGAGGAGATGCAGTCGATTATGGGAATCCTTTTTTTTCCCCTGAAGAGAGACAGATGATCAGAACAGCTGGAATGTGGATATGGGAGAGAGAAAATCAGCAGGGGATACCCGGGGAACAGAAACTCCCTGTAACCCCTCTGCAGTGGAATCAGAATGAACAAGAGGGGAGGAGAGATATGAGTCACTATAGGTCATTATAATAACAGTCTGGATGAACTCCTGAGAGAAGCACAGAAGGTATATGTTAGGAAGGATGAAAAAAAAAAAAAAAAAGCTATAACTAAAGCTAAAATTATGATAACTGCACAAGAGGCTGTTAGAAATAAACACAGGGAATCCGCTAGGGAAATCCCAAGGGGATGTTTTTTTTTTATTTTATTGTGGGAAAGGGGGAGGGCATTGTAAACAAGAATGCCCCCAGAAAATATGGGACCTGTTGGTGTTTGAAGTAACCCAACAGGATGAGGGTGGTAATCACTAGGGGTGTCATGAGCTCTACCTCCTGAGGGGTATACCAACAGAAGAGCCCTTGATAAATTTGAAATTAAGTCCTGTCCTGGGTTGAGTGAGTGGTGGAGTTTTTTGCTGGCAGGGGAGGGGGCTATCGGGGCGGCCCCCTGTGAGAAGCTTCTCGAAGCTCCCCCAGCTCCATGTCAGCTCCGCTTCTGTTTGGGAAATTGAGCCAATCAGCTGCGCCTCTGCGATAACGTATTTAAGAAGGGACGTGGTGATGTGCAGTCAGACTTGTGAGGAGGAGTTGCTGCAGCTGCATGAACACCAAGGTCAGTGGAGGAACGGAGGAAGAAAGGAGGGGGGGAGGTGTGCCGGAGCAGAGACCCCCTTGTATCCTGTGGTGAGATGGCAGGGCGGCTCCCCCTGCCACCCATGAAGACCTACGGTGGAGCAGACATTGATCTGTGGCCTGTTGCTCCTGCTCAGATGATCAAGGTGTCTGTGCCCAAAGAAGACCTGGGTCTTGTGGGAAAAGGTAGCCCCACTGCTGTAATTCAGCGCTGGGAGGATTGCAGCATGTGAGGGAGTCCCATGCCGGAGCAGCTCGGGAAGGGCTGCAGCCGTGGGAGAGAATCCAGTCGGAGGAAGTTAGTGGCCCATGATGGAGCAGTGTGGGGAACGCTGCGGCCCATGGGAGTAATTCAAGTCGGAGAAAGTTTGTAGAGGACTGTCTCCTGTGAGAGGGGGACCACGATGGAGCAGGAGGAACATGTTTCAGACACTCCCCTCACGGAAGATGAAGAAAGTGGCAGAGCTGACTACACCCCCCATTCCCTGCCCCTGCTCCACTGGGGGAGGAGGTAGAGATATCGGGAGCAGAACTGAGCCCGGGAAGAAGGGAGGGGTGGGGGGAAGGTGTTCTCAAGATGTGGCAATGCTTCTCACTATCTTACTCTGTTATGTGTTGTTAGTTTCTGTAATAAATGTATGTTCTTTTTTTTTCCTTCCCCTAACGAGTCTGCCTTTTGCTCGTGATCATAAAAGGGGGATTTTTCCCCATCCCAGTCCTTTCTTGAACCCCAAGCCTGGATCTCTGTCCCTTCTCATTGCCGGAGGGGAAGGGAGAGAGAGATGCTGCATTGTGGTTGGCTGCCAATCAGGCCTAAACCACAACAAGTCCCCAGGAGGAAGATTATGTAAAAGATACAGCCTGGGCTGTATGGGCCAAAGGCAAAGGGGGTTTGGTCCCAGTTATAAAGAACGTGTTATTACAAGGGGAAGATCAATATGCTGTTAATGATCTGTTGTTAATGCCAGGGGTAGGATGTAATTTGCTAGGTAGAGATTTACAAGTGCAATTAGGAATAGGTGTGGTGCTGGATGAAGGAAAACTGGTGGTTAAATTACTAGAATTATGGGAGGAGAATAGGGGAGGATATTCAGGAACCAGAGCATGACTGTGTGGATTTTATAAGTTATCAAATGAAAATAAGAGAAGATCTGTTAGATGAACCTTTGCCCTATAGGGAAAAACTATTTATTGATGGGTCCTCTCGATGCCTAGAAGGGAAAAGAATATTGGGTTATGTAATTATCGAGGGGCAGAAGATGGAAGTGTTTGAAAAGGGGAAATTACCTGCTGGGTGGTCAACATAAGTATGTGAACTCTATGCCCTAAAACAGGCATTGGTATATTTGAGAGATAAGGAAGGGACAGTGTACACAGACTCGAAGTATGCATTTGGAGTGGTCCACACATTTGGAAAATATGGGAAGGAAGAGGGCTTATAAATACAAAAGGGAATGAGCTAGTACACGAGCAGCTGATCAGAGAAGTTCTAGAAGCCCTGAAACTCCCTACAGAAATTTAAATTGTGCATGTGAAAGGACATCAGAGGGGAGCATCAATGGAAATAAGGGGGAATAATTTAGCAAATTAAGTAGCCAGAGAAGCAGCTACAGAATTATCATCAGTAGTTTTACTGGTAATAACAACAGGGGATTATGAGAATTTAGCCCTGAATTTTACAGAACAACAGAAGTTTATGCTTAAATATAGAGGGGTGAAAGATCCAGAAGGAAAATGGACATTACCAGATGGAAGGTAGATATTAAATAAAACATTATAATGAGAAAATCTGTCATTAATACATCAGAAAATACATTGGGGAATACAATCACTTTGTGATCATTTTCTTAGACAATATGGGTGTATAGGAATATATACGGAGGCTAAACAACTAGTTGATTGATGTCTGATTTGTTAAAAAGTGAACAAAAAGGTAATGAGAAAAAGGTGGCTGAGGAACAGGAGCTAGCCATACAAAGCCTCCAGGTAGACTTAACAGAGCTAACTCGAATACAAGGGTGGAAGTATTTGTTGGTATTAGTGGCTCACTTAACTCATTGGGTGGAAGCAATCCCCACACCAAGGGCAATAGCAACCATGGTATCTAAGGTGTTATTGGAAAACATTATCCCAGATATGGATTAATAGAAAGAATAGACTTGGACAGAGGAACATATTTCATTTTAAAAATTATGCAACAACTATCTGAAGCCTTAGGGATCGAATGGTCGTGGCACACCCTATGTCATCCTCGGAGTTCTGGAAAAGAAGAATGAATCAAACCTCAAAACAAACCCTGACTAAGTTAATGATTGAGACTCAGATGTCTTGGATTAAATGCCTGCCATTGGCCTTATTAAGGATCAACACTCAGCCACGAGCGGACCTGGGTATTTCTCCCTATGAAATAATGTTTGGATTGCCATATATGAGTAATGACAGGGATACTGTCACCCCTGCAGTAGGAGATCAGTATGTAAGAAAGTATGTAATAAGAATCTCTAACACTTTAATGAAACTAAGAAAGAAAGGGCTTCTGCCTCAAATACCACCATTGGATTTTAATATCCACAATGTAAAACCAGGTGATTGGGTATTGATAAAAGTGTGGAAAGATTAATCATTAACTCCCAAGTGGGAAGGTCCATTTCAGGTGCTGCTGACCACCGAGACTGCGATCCGAACAAAAGAAAAGGGGTGGACTCTTGCCTCCTGAGGAAAAGGACCGGTGGAAAAGCCTCAGGAGTGGACTGTGGTACCATCAACTGACCAACTACAAGTCACCCTCAAAGGACTAAGTAAATTCATCAGGAGGGGATTGAATGACTCTTAACCAGTGGTTTGACTGGGTTTTTGACTGGGTTCAGCGGTAACACTGTGAAAATTTACTTATTCATTTACTTACTTGATGTATAGGGAACCACAAAAAATGTCAGGGAAAAGCTGGCCTTTACCAAGCATTAACTGGAAGACAAGTGTCAGAGTGGCTTTTGGTAATAGATTATGAGCATTTTGGATTCAATCAGGCATTGCTAGAATATCAATCTAATAGGGTAATACCTTGTCTCGAGTGTATATACGGATGTCATGAATCGTGGGTTTTGTGTGAATGTGAAATGTGTCACCGGAGGTGGTATTTCTTGCAGATGGAGAAAATTGTGTTATAACGGTAATAGGGACTGCGAGTATAGGGAAGGGGCACGAACTGTAACCTTGATTTATGGGAAAAAGAGGTTAGTTCCCAGAATTTTGGATGTCCCTGAGGGTTGATGGAAGGACACTATCAGAAAGTGCCACAAGTTTGCTTTGCTTAGAAACAAAGGAAGTGGCTACAAAGGAACTGCACTTGAATTGACTGTTAAAACATGGATTCGTTAAACAGTAGAGGGCAAGACCGGGTTAACCTCTGTGCTCGCCACCAAGAAGACCTTTTTCTCAGCTGTGAGCTGCAACCCTATAGGCATGAGAGGTGGGAGTATATGTTATACCGGACCTCTGCTAATCATCCTGGTACAGTTTGCTCTAATAGCGGCAAATCTGTGCAACAAGTGCTTACTGTTATGTCCAACATTAGAGTGTGGAAAAAGGTTGGATTTTTCTTCCTTTGGGCTATGGCAGACTTACTGTTCTTAATGTGTTTAATACCCTGCTTTATACAGCTAATATCTCATGTTATTGAGGGGATGCAAATAACAACAACGTCGATAAACCCTGAAATGGCTGCATTGGCTGGTGCCCACAAAGTTATGATATTAAGAGAAGAATGAGACTAAGTGTTAGTAAGCTCAAGCAAAATAAAGTATTAAAAAGGAAAAGGGGTGGTTTGTGATAAATAATAGAAGAATTTTGCTTTCGCTAAAAGTAATTAAACAATTACTTCTTAGGCTAAAGCTATTATTAGTACAATGATCCAAATTTTAAGAAAAGTAAAAGACTTTACTACTGGGAAAAGAAAAAGAGGGAATTGATCTGAGGAAACACCAACCCAACAGCCCCCCCTCCTTGGGATGCTCACCAGATGGTCCATATCAAAGGGTGGTAACTCCTTTGCAATGGAATGAGAAAGAACAGAATGGACAATCTCTGGTATCCCTTGTCCTTGAGACAAGAGAGGAACTGAAACCAATGAGCCATAAAAGACAAAGGAGCTGCAAATTGGCCCAGACTTGAAGGACAAGGTGTACATGACCACAGGACTGAAGAAAGAAGAAGATAAGATTGTAGAAGAAGCCAGGAGGCGTGCTGTAGGTGTTGAAACCAGCAGCTGTGTGGATAAAAGGGGGTTTGAAACTTAAACAATTTGGTGAGCCTGGACGGAGCTGCGACTCCTCGGCCACCCCAGCGCTGCATTTGCTCTCTTACCTTAATAAAGATTCATTAATCTATATTTGGATGTGATTTGCCTTAATCTACCTATAACATCGTGGTGCCGCAGGTTTTAGAGTCTAATCCTGCTATCTGTGTGAAGAGATATACTGATGACTAAGCATAGTTCCTTGAAAAGGTATCCGTATGTCCAGGGATGGATGGAATGCTACCTTTAGCAGAGTAGTTTAGAAACGTGCCAAGAACTGAACTGTGTAACAGTTCAGATACAAATGGCTGGAAAATATGGTGACAAACTCAAGATGCTGATTCTAATTTTGTAGCACAGAAGTTCATTGCATAGCACTTGAAGTCTGTATGATTTATTATTCATTATTTTATAAAGGAAAATATGTGTATTCTATTATTATAGATGAAACCAAAACCAATTCAAGCCCTGACAACTCAGGGCAGCAGCATTGTTCTTGAGTAAATCATAATGATTTCTCATCACCATGTGCTAAAACTTTGAAGCTATGTCATATCAGAAGTCTAGGAAAGTTATTCCAATCTTCAAAACTATGGAGATCTGAAAGCATGTTTATCCAAAAATTACACTATAGTACTAATCTTGAAAAGTCACTATACTTCCGTTTCAGGGACTATAATTTTAAGTGAAATTGTGGCTAAATTTAGACAAATTTTACAATTAAACTTTCTTTTTGTCATGGCTTAAGCCCAGAGGGCAACAGAGAACCACACAGCCTCTTGTTCAGTCACTCACTCCTCCATCACAGAGATGGGGACAGAGAATATAGGAACGGGAATGGCTCAAGGAATACATCCAAGAACTTGAAGGAGTCATTCACCCATAATGGTTACAGGAAGAAGACAAAGTAGTTAGGAGGAGAAAAGAAACATCACTTTAATTCAAATGCTAACAAGACAACACTTAACAGACAAGTTGGGGACAATGAGAACTGTCACCACATCCAAAACCACCTCCCTCCACTCCTCCCTTCTTCCTGGGCTCAGCTCTGCTCCCAGTTTCTCTCCCTCCTCCCCCAGTGGCACAGGGGGCAGGGTATGGGGGTTACAGCCAGTTTGCCACTCCTTCCTTCTCTGGACAGGGAGTGAACACCACACATTCCTCCCTTTCTCCACATGGCTCCCCTCTCACTGCAGACAGTTCTCCATGAACCTTCTCTTGCACTTCCCCTGTGTCAACCCTGCGTGTTGCAGCCCTCCCAGCGCCAAACCACAAGAGTGGGTACCACTTCTCCCTCAGGGTCCTGGCCTCCTTTAAGTGCAGAGGCTTGTTCTGGTGTGGACTCCACAGGTTCAGGATGGCTTCCACTCCACCATGGACCTCCACGTTCCCCTTCTTAAATATGTTATTCCAGAGGTGCAGCTGATTGGCTCGACCCAGGCCAGAGGTGGGTCTGACTTAGAGCCAGGGGAGCTTTCAAGAAGATTCTCACAGGGGGCACTGCTGTAGCGCCTTCCCCTGCTACCAAAAAAAACCCACACCACAGAAACCCAGCACAGTTTTCAAACTGGTATGATGATGTTCAGTCAGGGTTATGTGGATACCAGTTCAAAGGAAAATATGTTTTGTAAGTTTTATGTCTGTGGCTGTCCTTGATGTAATATCAGGAGAGCTAATAAAATTGGCTAGCAGGCAGACCTCAGCTTCTTCAAGTTATTGCCTGCTATTGTCTTTGTCTATTGTTCTGGGCCTGCCCTTAAAATGTCTATGATAGTACCTGGTCAGTGCTGTGAAAACTTAACAGGGTGTGGACCAAGATTCTTTCAGCACATGCTAACTTTTTAGTGGTGGGTGAGGTATCACCTAGACACTAAAAAGAGTTGTAATCTCAGGTTGAGATTATTAGACTGTTAATGATAAAATTATCCCTTGCACCTCTGTGTTTTAATTTCAATATAAGTACATTTAATCTGGAGACCAAAGTTAACAAACATAGTAGAGTGGGGTTTTTTTACAAAACCATTGTTCAGCATTAATGAAGTTATGGGTTTCATATTTACAGGGATTAAAGTGCAAGTAATAAATGAAACATCACGTTTGGGAATGGAAAAACAAATTCAGAGTGGCTATTATGAATCTGAAATTTCACAGTAATTTAGTTTTTATTATTTTTTGGTTCTACACAGTAAAAATATCAGTAAGTGGCTGGAAGGAGTATTCTAGTGTCAGCATCTATTTCTTCCTTTTCAAATGAACACTTGGATATATCTGCATTTTTTCTCTTTTTCAGTGTTTCTAATGGATTGAGAAATAGAGCTAATAGATTATTTATACATTTCCTTGGTGAAGAAGGGGTAGCATAAACTTATTGGAAATTATTTATTAGACTAGTTTATCAAGAGAAAGTTCAGCTGCAAAAACGAATTCAGAAGTTGTTTCTGAAAGTGACAGTGCACATAGTTTTCTTATGTCTTGTGGAAGTGAGTTCTCAAGTATGTATACAATTCCATCAGATCAGCCTCTCAAAACAACATAATGACACTGTGATTCACCAAAGTTACCCTTCCCTTTCCCTAAAGCTTTTTGGATAAATAATGATGAACATCACATATGTAAATGTGAAATACTCACTGGTTTGTTTTCACTTCTGCAGCTTTAATTAGTCACTTATAGTCTTCTTGAGTACCTAATGAAAACTCTGTGTTTCATAAACTATTGTAATTTTGCCCTTATTAAAGATATTATCCAGTGTCTTCTCCTTCTTATGCTGTTGGTTTAGAAAATGAATGTAGTAATGAATAAAACCATCTTTATCAGTTCATAGTCCTTTCAATGTCTCTAACACTTCTGTTTCAGTTTATATTCAATTTCCATTTCTATTCAGCTAGCTAACAATTGTCTTTTGTTAAGCATTAGTGTATTTTCAATCTATACTCAGCCAAATAGACTTACTGTTTTTTTATTTTAATTCACATGTAAAGCCACCCATGACTTCTGAAAATCCTTCCTGAAAGAAAATGAATGATAAGTATATGCTGTATTTTTGACAGAAATGCTATATGTGAACATAAGAGTTCCTAGAATAATTGAAAAAAAACTTCAGTACTGGCCATATGGTCGTCTGGACACCTGAAGTAATTCACTTACGCATTACTTTTCTTAGAGAAGTTATTTTGCCTGTTCAGAGTTTTCATTTGCCTTATTCCCTGCTCAGGGTATTGTCAATAAGCATAAGAAGTAGCTCATAATTATGCTAACAAGTCCAAGAACACATTGTCACATTTTCCTTCAGCTCAGCTTGCTCTTCTTTTCTTTCTCTATGCTCTCAGAGCACCCTTTTGAATTAGCTGGTGAACTCTGTGTACTGAAAATCAAAATTGACAGCATTTGACAACAATTGAAAAGCAAAATTGACAGGGAAGGGAAGGGAAGGGAAGGGAAGGGAAGGGAAGGGAAGGGAAGGGAAGGGAAGGGAAGGGAAGGGAAGAGAAGGGAAGGGAAGGGAAGGGAAGGGAAGGGAAGGGAAGGGAAGGGAAGGGAAGGGAAGGGAAGGGAAGGGAAGGGAAGGGAAGGGAAGGGAAGGGAAGGGAAGGGAAGGGAAGGGAAGGGAAGGGAAGGGAAGGGAAGGGAAGGGAAGGGAAGGGAAGGGAAGGGAAGGGAAGGGAAGGGAAGGGAAGGGAAGGGAAGGGAAGGGAAGGGAAGGGAAGGGAAGGGAAGGGAAGGGAAGGGAAGGGAAGGGAAGGGAAGGGAAGGGAAGGGAAGGGAAGGGAAGGGAAGGGAAGGGAAGGGAAGGGAAGGGAAGGGAAGGGAAGGGAAGGGAAGGGAAGGGAAGGGAAGGGAAGGGAAGGGAAGGGAAGGGAAGGGAAGGGAAGGGAAGGGAAGGGAAGGGAAGGGAAGGGAAGGGAAGGGAAGGGAAGGGAAGGGAAGGGAAGGGAAGGGAAGGGAAGGGAAGGGAAGGGAAGGGAAGGGAAGGGAAATAATTGGGTTATGTCTTCTACAAGTTTTGTACTCAGTAACACAGTCTCTTTAGGGGGCTCTTCTCTCCTTTTTATTCTGTCTTAATAGTTTTTGATCTTTATAGCATTTCCTTTGTTTCTTCAGCTTCATATTATCTGGGCCATGTTTAATATCTTTTGTTTGATATGCAGTTCTTTTCTCCTATTTTCTTTCATGCAGGACATAAAGATAAAAACTGTAGTGTTACACAACCTTTAGAAAGACAACACAGTCTCCAGTTAATACTTAGCTATCATCTTCAGTGGTTTCCACTGCTTTCAAGATCTATGCAGAGGACAGGTAACAGAAATATTTTTTCCCTGTAACCATCTCTAGTCTTTTGACAAATAAAAATAGTTTGTTTGGAATTAAGTTCTATCAAATGAATCTACTGTTTCCTTTCTCATTGTTTTCTGTATTCTCCATCTGTAACTACAATAAGACTTAAGTACTGTTGCACCACTTGTCAACAACAGTAATCCCAAGGTTTCTTTTTAACTGAGGCTCAAATCTATTCTCTGCACTTTCCATATCCTGATGATACTTTTGATTTTCTACATTTTTAAATGCATATTAAAGTGTCCAAAAAGCTGTATTTTTTTGCTTATCATATTTCTAGCTTCATATTTTCTTTTTCTGTTTCAGTTTCAGGTGAATTCTCCCTTTCCTACATATATTTTTCAAGCCAGACAGCTGCCAATTAAATATTCTCCAAAATGTCCTGCTTTCAGCTCAAATGTATAGCCTGTTGTAAGCTTTTGTATCGAGTCCTCTTGTTCAGCAAATGCCTCAATAATATTTTTTGTTTCATTCTCTCCTGGCTGTTTCAACAGATAATTGCTATCACTTCTTTCTTTTCTCCCATATTCCTGTTAAATTTGTGTGGCAATGCAGTAACTCCAAAGTATCTTCTGTATGTCAGAATTCAAATGTATGTTGATACATAGCACATCCCCAGTAGAAGTAATGTGTCTTGGACACTTTGCATTTAGACCTACACTTACTATTTTCCTCTCTGTAAAAAAGATCTGCCTATGAGTAGATCTATTTTTTTTCCATGTCTGGGTTAACATCAGGACAGGAAAAGGAGATGGATAAGCAAGAAGAAAGAGTCCATTTTTGTATATACAAAAGACCTTATTCTAGGTGCCAGAAGCACTTAAGAGGCATCAGCTCTTCATTGCTTGGTTTAATGGTGTTTTGGGATGGAAAATACTCAGTCAAAATAGTACCACAAAAGAAGGTATCTAAAGAGTTTTTAGCTGCTGAAGAAAATTAAGTCTGATATATACCAGCTGGTTTGGTCAGGTTTTTATTTTTTGTTTGTTTGCTTGTTTCTGAACTAAGATTTCTGAACTGAGCAGATAAGAGTGGACTTCATAAGAATAAAGAATTGCATTTCTGCACTTCTGTGTCAGTTTCTGTTTCTTACTCTAAGGTGCAGAGCAACGAGTATTTTTAGAAGGGAAGTTCAGCAAAACTGTTGATTAGACAAAACAGTATATTTTGGTCAAGTCTTTTTCTTTTAGTTACTAGAATTTCTGTTGGAAAATCTCCATCTTCCTTTTGCTTACCAACATTTGAAGCAAATGAAAACTATTCTGACAATGGAAAATGTTGGACCTCCTGTTATTTGGAAGTAACTTTACTTGTTATGTATTAAATATACTCACACAGATTTTTTCTATATTAACATTTAAATTAATTTATGCAGTTGTTTTACTTACCAATTAAATCTCAATCTATATTTGGGCAAGTTGTGAGCAAAAAGACCCTGAAATAATAATCACATCGAACTAATTTTGTTTAACAAAGAAATAAATAGTGCTACTCTTTCTCTTTATGTAACCTTTGTTATATGTCAGTCCCAGAGAGTATATCAAGAGACTAAATAATTGAATTAATTTTATTATCACTCCCTCTCTTTTAGATGATGGGCCACAGGTCAAACTATCATGCTGTTTAAATGCAGCTGCAAGGATTAAACCGATATTTTTGAGTGGAAAAAATATCAATCTTCCACTACATGTAAGAACAGGGGGCAATTAGCATAATGAAGCCCTTAAAAAAAATATTATCATTCCTCCTAAATCCTTTTCAGAAATTCACAAACAATTCAGATATATGCAATAGATTGCTCTCTGTATGCATGGAGCCTTAGCAGTAAACTACTACTGATGTTGTAGGCAGCAATAAATACTGATAAACTCCTACAGCTAATTTGCAAGCAAAGGGTTACTGTTTTTCAAGTACTTATAATTCTGCTGATGCCTGTAGTAATTCATCAGTTAGGCTTCAGAAGGCAACTACTTGTTTGGGGATATTAAAAAACTTCCCTGTTAACAAGCATCACAAGCTAAACTTGGACAATATGTTGAGTGTTTTATCACAGTCCTTCTAATCTGACATATAGGAATTGCTATGTAATATACTAGATTTTATTGGACTGGATTAATGAATATACCTAGACATCTGTGTCAGGAACTATGCAGAGCTGAGGCACCTACACATGGAGGGTAAATAGTTTATACCCAAATCCAGTCAGGAACAAAAACCCTATTATTTTTATCTTTATTGGAGCTTTTAATAATATCATTTGCAATTTCATATGAAAACTTACTCCAAGGAAATGGCAAACTTGGCCTAAACTCCACTCTCATTTTGACAAGGCTAAAATTTCTCAGAAAAAAAACCTGTATCCAATAAGCAGAAAGTCAATTCTATCTCATAATGTCCTCTTTATTTCTTTCTGACTTATACATGCTGAATTCCTTCCTGACAGTTGCAAATCATCACCAAGCATGATGGAGCATACGCGTCTGCCCAACAGGTCATGGTCTGGTGGCTAAATCATTTTCTGAAGAAGTAGATTTGAAACCTTTATATAAAAATAGAAACTAAAGTGAGGCTTCCTAGTCTGCAATTCTCTAACTCATTTCTCTCTCTGTCTGGAACAGGATGAAAGAGCATAGTGAAGTTAGAGCACATTAAATAATTTGTACTGTCATATGCAATGCTGGTTTGTATCCTTCTGAAATGGTTTACCTAAAGATTTATTAAAATTGATTGGAAATTTTTAATTATATATATTTCAATAGAAACTAAGATGTCTGCATAGCAAAATGTCTTCCAATTTTAATTGGTTAAAAATGGAAGAAACAGATAAAATTAAGTATCTGATTCAAACTGGTCTAGATTGAAATATTCCATATTTTCAAATCAAACTGCTGTGCTTGAATTTAGGTTTGTCATATTCATTTCATGTTTGCCTCTGCTGACAGAATGCTTAGTAGAATCGGTGGTTCATGAGTGTCATACCTTCCTTCTGTCTTAAGGTCCAGTCATTCTGCATCTAGAATATAGCTACTGTGATATAATGCAGATTCAGCACCCTGAACTATTGCAGGACATTAATGTCTCCCAGAATTTCTGAAGTGGCTGAGGAGCATCAGTCATAAAAAAGAATGTGGTTTTTTGGCATCCAAATGACAGCTAAGATCACACCTGACACTGTGAGAAACAAACCCATGTATATATAAAAAAAGGGTTTACTGGGGACAAAGTCAGTGGAGCAAAGAATACAGTGCTGGGCACAATGGCAAGCCCTCTGGAGCCAAAGGGGTTCCCTTTTATTGTATAAAAGGTTACGTATTCATCTACTCTAATACATATGCATCACTACTCCAAGGATAGGGAGGGAATATTACAATTAATTCCAAGAAACTATCAACATATCCTCCCACCCCAAATTCCTCCTGTTGCGCTTGTGCAGTGCTTCCTGGTGGTTGTGGGTAGGGGTCTTCAGATGAAGGCTCATAGTCTTCTTCACTCTATTCACTAGTTGACCCTTACTTCTGTGCAAACTCAGTCCTGTAGTCACGTACACCTTGTCCTTCAGGTCTGGGCTAATTTGTAGCTCCTTTGTCTTTATGGCTTAGTGGTTTTAGTTCCTCTCTTATCTCAAGGACAAGAGATATCAGAGATGGCCCATCTTGTCTTCCTTCCATTCAATCACAAGGGAGTTACCGTCCTTTGATATGGACCATCTGGTGAGCATCCCAAGAAGAGGGGGGCGGCCTGTCGTGTTAGCATTTCCTCAGATAAATTCCCCCCTTTTCTTTTCCCAGTAGTAAATTCTTTTGCTTTTCTTAAAATTTGGATCATTGTACTAATAATAGCTTTAGCCTAACTCAATAAAAGTAATTGTTCAATTACTTTTAGCTAAAGAAAAATTCTACTGCTGCTTTTCACAACACTGTGACTCCACTGAATATTAAATAAAGTGAGATCATTCTAGGATACAGGGATTTTCAGTTGTGTTGAATAAGCTGAAATAAAGCATTTTGATTTCAGGACTGCTAGTGTTTCCTTTCAATGGACACAAAGGAAGGCAAAATGGATTTGCATATCTTTCATATCACAAATATCTCTAGGATTCATAAATTCTAGAAAATATGTGAAAATTAAGAGATCTAATGAAAGTCCAACAAAAATCAGGAATTACCCATACTATCAGTGTAAATAAACAGGCAAGCCATAACATTCTAGTTTGATGCAGTTTCATTAGCCACAAAGGAGAGATGCAAAAGGTAACAAATAGAGTCATAGATTCATTTAAGTTGGAAAAGACCTGTAAGATCATTGATTCCAACCATAAATCTATGTTGTGGTTTAAATCCAGATGGCAATTAAGCACCATACAACTGTTTGCTAACTCTTCCCCCATGCCTGTGCAATGAGGAGGAGAATGAGAAGAAAAAGGTGAAATTTGTAGGTTAAGGACAGTTTAATAGAACAACACAAGGCAAGAAGAAGTAATAATAAAAATAATACTAATAAAAGAATATATAAAGTGAGTGATGCACAATGTAATTCTCACCACTGGGAACCTGATTCTCAGACCAATCCTAAGCCATGATCCCTCTTACCCCCAGCAAGTTCTTCCAGCTATATACTGTGCATGATGTTGTATGATATCAAATATCCCCTTGGTTAGCTGAGGTCACCTGTCCTGGCTGTGCACCTGTCGCAGATGAAAGTATTAACCTGGTAATGATTTAACAGCAGATCAAAATTTACTAATAACTAACAGCACTTGATCATTAACTGTTTTAAATATGAACAAAATAATTCAGAAAAATGTTATAATTAAAATAGCAATTTATCTAACAGATTCTAAGATGACAAGATTCACTCTAAATTACTATGTAGTATCTTAATACATATATATATGTTCATAAACAAACACAAAACAGAGTAAATAGTTGCAATGTCTTAACATTCCTCAACAGACAATAGTTGAGACCTGAGTGGGTTGACTCTGTTCTGGCCTTCCGTCAGCTCTGACAGCAGGCAGGACACCTTAATGTTTTTAAGACCTGAGAGGTGTCCCAGCTCAGGGGAGATGCTGGTCACAGGCCCACTGTGATCCAGGAAAGCTCAAAGGGTCTCATTTGGAGTCACAATTTATAGGCTTCAAGATAATTGACTTTTGTCATGATCTCAGACCCAGGTCAATGAAGCATTCTGGTAACTTCCAGCAGTTGCACATGGATTTGGTGAATGTGCAACTCTGTTATTGTTCTCATTTAAGCACATCCCAGGTACAAGTCTTCCAGGATGTTAGGAGATGATGAACTGTTTAACCATTTCTGAGTGATAGGGAGGGGAAGAAGCCAGGCTCCTTAACCTTATGATTTACTGCCATTAACAGTGCTTATCTCTCCAGGTCAGCATATAAGCCAGGGGAGGTGAGTGGACTCACACTTAGCACAAAGCAGCCCAGGGGGTGAAAATAGTACCACCACAGCACCCTCCCACCTTCTTGTGAACATTAAGTCTATCCCAGTCAAACCCAGGACAACCTAACCCTGCCAAGCCCACTATTAAACCATGTCACTAAGTGCTACATACCTCTGGGGATGGTGACTCCACCACTTCACTGTTACAATGCTTGACTCTTTTGGTGATGAAATTTTTCCTAATATCCAGTCTAAACCTCCCCTAGTACAGCTTGAGACATTTATTCTCATCTTATCACTTGTTACTTGGGAGAAGAACCTGACACTCGTATCACTACAACCTCCTTTCAAGTAGTTATAGAGAAGAATAAGGTCTACCTGAGCCTCCTTTTCTGCAGACTAAGTAATTTCAGTTCTTTCAGACACTCCTCATATGACTTTTTCTCCAGACATTTCACCAGCCCCGTTGCCCTTTGTTGGACATGCTTCAGCACCTCAATATCTTTCTTGTAGTCAGGCTCCCAAAACTGAACACAGTATTCAAGGTGCAGCCTCACCAGTTCTGAGTACAAGGGGGCAGTCACTTTCCTAGTCCTTCTGGCCACAATATTTATGATATAGGCCAGGATGCTACTGACATTCTTGACCACCTGAGCACACTGCTGGCTCATATTCAGCCAACTGCTGACCAACACCACCAGGTTCTTTTCCCCTGGGCAGCTTTTCAGCCACTTTTCTCCAAGCCTGGATCATTGCATGGGGTTGTTGTGACCCAAGTGCAAGACCCAGCACTTGGCCTTTTTGAATCTCACATAACTGTACTTGATTCATCGATCCAGCCTGTTCATATCCTTCTGTAGAACCTTTATATCCTCAAGCTGATCAATACTCCTGCTTAACTTGCTGTTGTCTGCAAACTTACTGAGGGTGTACTCAATCCCCTTATCCAGGTCATTGATAAAGATATTAAACAGAACTGTCCCCAGTACTAAGCCTGGGGCAACACCACTTGTGATTGGTCACCAACTGGATTTAACTTCATTCACCACAATGCTCTGGGCCCAGCCATCCAGCCAGTTTCTTACCCTGTGAAGAGTATATCCATTCAAGCCACAAGCAGCCCATTTCTCTAGGAGAATGCTGGGGGACACTGTGTCAAAGACTTTACTAAAGTCCAGATAAACAACATCCACTGCCTTTCCCTCATCCACTAAGCAGGTCATCTCATCATAGAAGGAGCTCAGGTTAGTCAAGCAGGACCTGTCTTTCATAAACCTATGGTGACTGGACCTGATTGCCTGGTTGTCCTGTATGTGCCATGTGATAACACTCAGGATGATGTGCTCCATAACCTTTCTTGGCACCAACATCAGGCTGATAGGCCTGTAGTTCTCCAGATCTTCCTTCCAGCCCATCTTCTATGTGACATTTGCTAACCTCCAGTCAACTGGGACCTCCCTGGTTTACCAGGATGCCCTGGGTTTGAGTGAGTGGTAGGGTTTTTTGGTAGGAGGGGAGGGGGCTATAGGGGTGGCCCCCCTGTAAGAAGTTTCTCGAAACTCCCCCAGCTCCAAGTCAGCTCCGTCTTTGCATCAAAACTGAACCAATTAGCTGCACCTCTGCAATAACTTATTTAAGAAGGTACGTGGTGACGGGCAGTGGGACTGGTGAGGAGTTGCAGCAGCTGTGTGAACACCAAGGTCAGCAGAGGAACAGAGGAAGAAAGGAGAGGAGAGGTGTGCCAGAGCAACGACCTCCCCTGTATCCTGTGGTGAGATGGCAGGGTGGCTCCCCCCTGCCACCCATGAAAATGTACAGTGGAGTAGACACTGATTTACAGCCTGTGTTTCACCTGGCTGATCAAGGTGCTGTGTCCGAAGAAGGCTGACATCTTGTGGGAAAAGGTAGACCCCATTGCTGTAGTTCAGCACTGGGAGGATTTCAGCATGCAGTGGTATCCCACTTTGGAGCAGCTCGGGAAGGGATGCAGCCACGTGGGAGGGACTCACATCGGAGAAAGTTTGTGGAGGACTGTCTCCTGTGAGAGGGGGACCACGATGGAGCAGGGGGAACAACTTCCAGAAGCTCCCCCAAGAAAGATGGAAGAAGCATTATCACTGACTGCACCCCCTATTCCCTGCCCCTGTGCCACTGAGGGGAGGAGGTAGAGATATCAAGAGCAGAGCTGAGCCCGGGAAGAAGGGAGGGGGGGGGGGAAGGTGTTCTCAAGATGTGGCAATGCTTCTCACTGTCCTACTCTGTTAAGTGTTGTTAGTGTCTGTAATAAATATATGTTCTTTTTTTCTTCTCTTAACGAGTCTGTCTTTTGCCTGTGACCATAATGGGTCATCTGCCCCTCCTGGTCCTATCTCAAACCCCAAGCCTGGCTCATCTGTCCCTTCTCATTTTGAGAAGGGAAGGGAGAGAGAGTGACTGTGTGATGTTTGACTGTCATCCAGGCTCAAACCACAACACAGGACTGCTAATAAATGATTGAAGATGGCTTAGTGAAGACTTCTGACAGCTCCCTCTGTACCCCAGGTTGGATCTCACCCAACCCCATAGACTTGTATATGTCTAAGTGGTATAGCAGCTGGCTAACCATCTCCTTTTAGATTATGGGGATTTCATTCTGCTCCACATCCCTGTCTTCCAGCTCAGGATGTTAAGTTTAAGTATCCTGAGAACTTATTATTAAATAGGGCTTAGTATTAAAGGGCTGACTATTAAAGACTGAGGCAAATAAGTCATTAAGTATCCCAGTCTTTTCCTCAGTCTTTGTCATTGTGTTTGGCTCCACATCCAATAAAGGATGGAGATTATTCATAGCATTCCTTTCATTGTTAGTGTATTTATAGAAACCCTTTTTATTGTCTTTTACTATAGCAGTCAGATTAAGTTCTAGTTGGGCTTTGGCCCTTCTAATTTTCTCCCTGCATAACTGCATGACATCCTTGTAGTCCTCCCAAGTTTTCTGCCCCTTCTTCCAAATACCATAAATCTCTTTTTTTTTTTTTTTTTTTTTTTTTTTTTTTTTTTTTTTTTTTCCCTGAATTCCATCCAGATTTCTCTGTTCAGACAGGCTGGTCCTCTTCCATGCCAGCTTGTCTTTAAGTACATGGGGACAGCCTGCTCCTGCACCTTTAAGATTTCCTTCTTGAAGAATGTCCAGCTTTTGTGGACTCCTTTGTCCTTCAGGACTGCCTCCCAAGGCACTCTGTCAACCAGGCTCCTAAACAGGCCAAAGTCTTCCCTCCAGAAGCCCAAGGTAGCAGTTCTACTAAACACCCCTCCTCACTTCTCCAAGAATCAAAAACTCTATTAATTCATGATTGCTATGTCCAAAATAGCCTCCAACCATCACATCACCCACAAGTCCTTCTGTGTTTGCAAACAGGTCCAGTGGGGTGCCTTCCTTGGCTGCATCCTTCACCAACTGCAACAGGAAATATCTTCCACACACTCCAGGAACTTCCTAGAATGTTTCCTCTCTGCTGTATTGTATTTCCAGCAGACATCTGGACTAGCAAGAACAAGGGCTAGTGGTCCTGAAACTTCTCCCAGATGCTTATAGAATATTTCATCCATCTCTTCATCCTGGTGGGGTGGTTTATATCAGATTCCCACCATGATATGTGCCTTGTTGGCCTTTCCCCTGACTCTTACCCATAAACACTTGGCCCTTTCATCACCACTGTCAAGCTCTAGACAGTCAAAACATGCCCTAATATACGGGGCTACCCTACCACCACTCCTTCCTTGCTTACCCCTTCTGAAGTTTATAGCCATCCATTGCAGCACGCCAGTTCTGTAAGTCATCCCATAATGTTTACAGGATTACAATTACATCATAATTTTCCAGTTGCACAATGGTTTGCAACTCCTGTTTGTTGTCCATGCTGCGCACATTGATGTAGATGCACTTCAGTCGGGCTATTAATCCTGATATGTTTGGGGGGAAAAGCCTTAATTCCTATGTAACTGTTCTCAGAAGTTTCCATGGTTTCTAATATGTCAATCACCTTTGTGTCTTTTTTGCCACATGGATCTCCATCCCCTATCTCCACTGAGATGGCAGACTGAAGGACCTCTCTAGCACATCATTCTTCAAACATTGGTGTGCTGTCCCCAGGGCTTATTTCTGACCTGTGGTCAAATCTTATTTTGCTCCTGTACACAAATTTCTCTGCTGAGACAATGAGATTTATGAAGGATGGAATGGAATAAAACCTCTAAACATCCAGAATTTTTTAAAAAAGTTATTAATACTTGATGACCAAATACTGAGTTCAGTTCATGACTAAAGTTCATGTATAAATCTAACAATTCCTCTTTCTACTTAAAAAAAATTCTGCAAATTATTTACACTTTTTGACAATATATATATTTTTTATTTTTCTGAACACTGTTATAAGAGACTTTTCATCATCAAAATCTAAGAAGAAAAAGAAATATATTTTTATCTGCTTTCTCATGTGAAGTAATATTTCTGGGATTACAGATCAAGATGAATCTATTTCTCAAGAAAGAAATTACTCGTGTCAGGTTACAATCTAAAATAAAGTTTTCCTTTTAGAAAAACTGCAAACTAAACAAAACAAAAAACTCTTTACTTGCTACTCTGTATGTATGTTTTCTCAACATTCAGACACCCATATTTTCTTATATCATTGTGTCACTTCAATTTCAATACTTGTTGGTAATCTCTGCAACCTCTGTGCTTCTTCTTAAGAAATTTGAGAGAAGGAACCTGAGTGAGATTAATGACAAAAAAAAAATGAAAACACAACCCTGTGAGCCTGATTTGCTGAATTAGTGTATGTTCTCTATGCTTTATGGTGAAAAAAGTAAAATCCCAAACTCGACAACAGCAAAGCAATGCATGATATTTTATGCATTTGGGTACTTTTCCTAGGAAACAAACATGGTTCCAAAGTCCTTTACTGTCAGTTTGTGTTGTTTCTTCACTCCCTTATTTCTGGTAGTCTTTGGAGCTTCCAGTATTCTTCTCATCGCTTGTTCTCAAAACTTCCCTGTGTTAGAATCACTATCAAACTTCTGAATAAGAAATACTGAGGTCCTGTAGGATGTGCTGGAAAAATCCATTGACTTTGACAAGGCCTAGTTCAAACATGTGACAATTATGTTTAACAAAGTAGAATAATTTCATGTAATAAATTTTCTAATGCTTTATCCAGTCAAAATTTAGTAGTGTCTGATATTCTTGTAAGAAAATATTTAATGGATTAATATATTTAACTGTCAAAAAAGTGTTTCCTAATACTCATCTTAAATATTTTCAATCTCCAGATCTCAAAACCCAGTAGTCTCCCTCTGGTGATTACTGTACACCTTGAGTGCTACTAAGATTTATAACTGTCTCCCCTTTCTTCTCACAGCTTACTTATACATATTAAACCTTCTTAAAATTTTCCTCTATACCAGTTTCTCCATCCCCTTGATATTTTTATGCTGTTTTCTGAACTTCTTAGAGTTTAATAATCTCTTTCTTATATTGAGATATCTAAGTTTGAAGAGATTTCTATTAGTTAATACAGTGTGATAGGAAAAATAATTCTTATTGTATTATTCTAGCTTGTGAATATTACATACACAAATTATATAATGATCATCTAAGAAGTTGTCTAAAATCTCAAAATATTTCCTAATGGAATTTCCAGTTAATCCAGATTTGCTTTAAAAGCGTCTTGTCTTGCAGAAGACCCAAAGCAGAGGAAGTTTGAAGGAATCCTGGTAGCAGTAATACATAAACAGTAAAGATGTGAATCTTAAAATTGACTGGTTAATTCAAGCTACTGCTCTGTGTCTCTGCTGCAGAGCACTTGCCATATACTTACATCCCATCATGTGACCGTACCTAAAGAGACCGACCACTTAGTAAGATTTCTGCAGATGGTGCAAAGGCTGTTACTTCTTCCAAGTTCATGTCTTCCTTTTGGAAAGGTTTCTGGTATTTAGTTTGTGGATCCTCTTCCTGTCAGTCAGTGCAAGATTGATAAGTAGGAAGAATAATCTGATCCTGGAAAAATTAAGCAATTTTTTATTAAATCCTAGCCAGAGAAGATCATGTTTGTTCTAGAAATGATATTGTCAAAATCTTTCTCAATCATGGCTTCACTCATCCTCTCTTCATGATATAAATCTGCTTTCAGGTAGAAACTAAACATTAACAGAAACAAAAATAACAGTGGCTAGTAAAATCAGATATATCATGTAATTTCATTAAGAAAGGTCCAGTGAAACTAGATTTTAAACTTCTAATGAAGACATACTTCTGTTTAGATCAGGAGCTATAACTTCAAAGTTTTATTTTGTAATTACAGGCTTTCAAATAGTAATAAGGAATTTTATTCTGCTTTTGTCTGTGTTGGAATGAAGTTAAACACCCTTCAGAAAATTGTATTTTGGTATGCATGTACAAAAAAATAATCTATGTAAAGTTTTCCATCTGTGTGAATGAATGAATCCCTACTTGTATTTGCATTGTTCCATCTTTATTAGCTCCATAGGCTTGTGTAGGAGAATCGTCTACAAAAAGTGGGAAGACAAGCAAAAAGAAATAAGAATGGAAAATAAGAAATAGAGGATTCACCACTACTTTTATCAACAATATTTTTTAAAAAAATATTTTATCCTAAAAGAATTCTGGGGGTTTTATTATTTGTTTGTTTGTCTTATAGAACCATCATTTGAAGGCTTTTCTAAGAGTGTCATCTTGTGGGCTGTGGGAAGCTTTCTAGATGTATTCATCAAACATTGTCTTTGGGCTTTGCAGTTATTTTTTCTCATCCTGCCTCCTCCTTCCTATCCTCTACACATAATCAGCAAAGCATGGGTATCACGCATTTGTCTGCTTCTAGCACACGAAACAATCCATATGTTAATTTTAAGAATCTCTATTCCCTCAGGTCATCCTTCTTTAACTTAATATGACATAATGTATTTTAAATATCCTAAATGAAGATTTATGAACTCTGTTTTTTCAGAACTGTTATTCTTGGTGCTATTGTCCTGATAACAAAGAGGACCAGTTACCTTGTAACATTAATAGCTTTTAATTACAAATTTGATTTTGATAATGTTGAGTTCAAGGTACACTAGATGCCTAACTTTTAATTTTAAAAATGTTTCTTTTAGTGAGTCCTTTCAGTCACTCAGATTTGAGTTTGGAATTTTCAGGGACAAATGGGTATAAGCCTGTTAGGTATTAAAATCAGACCAAAATATTTATTTCTGCTTTTTAAAACAGAATTTCAGCTAAAGTTATTCAGGGTAAAATATTAAGTAATTAAGTGTTTTTATTTCTTTATCAGCAGTGCAAAATATGTTAATTAGCTAGGACAACTTAAAGAAAAGTAAAATCATAGCCTCATAATGATTCCAAATCATTTGGATCTTCCTCTTCCCCATCAAGAACAATGAATGTAAACAAAACAACTCTTGCTTTACCAGAACTACCTTTGTGTTTGTCCTGGGTTGAGTGAGTGGTGGGGTTTTCTGGTAGCAGGGGAGGGGACTATAGGTGCGGCCCCCCTGTGAGAAGCTTCTCGAAGCTCCCCTAGCTCCAAGTCAGCTCCACTTCTGTTTGGAAACTGAGCCAATCAGCTGTGCCTCTGTTGCAGTGGGACTTGTGAGAAGTTGCAGCAGCTGCGTGGACACGACGGTCAGTGGAGGAACGGAGGAAGAAAGGAGAGGGGAGGTATGCCAGAGAAGAGACCACCTTGTATCCTGTGGTCAGATGGCAGGGCAGCCCCGCTCTGCCACCCATGAAGATCTGCAGTGGAGCAGACATTGATTTATGGCCTGTGGTTTTCTCCTGGTTGATCAAGGTGCTGTGCCTGAAGAAGGCCGGGGTCTTGTGGGAAAAGGTAGCCCCGCTGCTGTAATTCAGTGCTGGGAGGATTGAAGCATGCGGGGGTGTCCAACGCCGGAGCAGCTCGGGAAGGGCTGCAGCTTTGGGAGGGAATCTAGTTGGAGAAAGTTAGTGACCCACGACAGAGCAGTGTGGGGAATGCTGCAGCCCGTGGGAGGAATTCATGTCAGAGAAAGTTTGTAGAGGACTGTCTCCTGTGAGGAGGGGACCACGATGGAGCAGGAGGAACAATTTCCAGAAGCTCCCCCCAACGAAGATGGAAGAAAGCGGCAGCACTGACTGCACCCCCCATTCTTTGCTCCTGCGCCACTGGGGGAGGAGGTAGAGATATCAGGAGCAGAGCTGAGCCCGGGAAGAAGGGAGGGGTGGGGGGAAGGTGTTCTTAAGATGTGGCAATGCTTCTCACTGTCCTACTCTGTTATGTGTTGTTAGTGTCTGTAATAAATGTATGTTCTTTTTTTCTTCCCTTAACAAGTCTGCATTTTGCTCATGATCATAAAGGGTGATTTTTTTCCCCATCCCAGTCCTATCTTGAACCCCAAGCCTGGCTCTGTCCCTTCTCATTGCCAGAAGAGAAAGGAGAAAGAGTGGCTGCATGGTGGTTGGCTGGCAACCAGGCTCAAACCACGACAACCTTCCCCAGAAAAATTCTTTTTAAATAAATGAAAACATAATTTCCAATCATAATTTCTAAGGATGGATACTACTTCATGTTACAAATAATGTATATACAAGCTTTTTATTAGACATTTAATATAACTGAAGCATACTGTTCCATCTGGTCATTACCAGTTAAATAAAGGATGTTAATGTTAAGACATGACTACTTAATTAGCACTATCTACTTCATGATGATATGCCAGCCTACCAGCAGTAAATGAGTTGTGAAGATGATATTCAAATAAAACAATTACGTTGCCTCATAAAGCTTTGGGTCTGACAATTAGGAAGGTTCTCAGGATCTTAAAAAACTCTGAAGACACATAAGCAGAGTATAGACAGTGTGATCAAGCCATGAGATGTACTGAACCAAAAACTCTCTTGTGAAACTTGTTGGGGAATTTTTATGGTTTCCTTCAAGATGAATTAAACACATGTTTATGTTTAAATAGAAAAAAAAGAATGAACAGTTCACAGGCAGAATCCTACTGCAATACATGGTTCAACACGAAGTCTGCAAATATGCGTCACAGTTTTCTTATAGACACATGTTGCACCAATCCGAAGAGCAGTTGCATGGGGCACATCAGCCCAGCTGTATGTCCATCCCCCATCCCAGCTCTGCTGCCCAAATGTGGCCCCTGAGGTGTCCCACACCAAGACGGCTACAAGAAAATGCTGAGGCTGTTTTCTTATCTCACCACCAATGGAAACTTCACAACCTTTCAAAGATCCCTTCTGTCTTGGAATTTCTGCTTCCAGACTTTCTAACCCCTTTTTGTAGCTTGGCCTTCTTGCCCTCCATGTCAGATCATTCCTTGGTCACAAATTATCATTTCTGAGCCAGTTACAATTAGAATCTCCCTTTCAAACTGTGGAGTGGCTGGAAGAAAATAGGCATACTATGAGCAATCCAGACTGAGGGGCCTCACAACTGCAGCTGTTGTGAAGGACATATGCAAGGCCAAAAGAGATAAGGAAGTTGGGGTTTTGAGAAACTGCCTATGTTTCAGAGAGGTAATAAGGAGGTTGGAATGTAAAAAACAAGATAACAAGGTGTAGAAATAGAATGTAGGTACGGCAGAGCAAGGCACGAGAACAAGCAGCTTTAACCTATTAGCAACCAAAATGTAACGCGTGTGTTTTGTGCTAGTGTATAAATTGTTGTGTATCCTTTAATAAAGTGGCATTAACTTGATCACATTGATCATGTATGTTGTGTCCGAGACTTCCGCATCATCAAACTTCTTGTAAAGTGCTCTGTTACAAAGTGTTTAATATACATTACATTTTTGCAGAAGAAGAATGGTCTGACAAATCAGGAATCCAGTGTTTGTCAATTTTTGAAGAACTACATTCGCAATTCACAGAAGGTGAAGAATCTTGGGATAGATACTTTTTCTAAAATGCTTACCTGACTTTGAAAAGTCTCTCTGTAGCACAAGCAGCTAGGAACTTCTGGAAAAGTTCTGTTTTCCTAATGGCAGAAAGAAACATGCTATCTCACTATAACACCACTCATCATGATCTAAGGAAAGATTAACCAGAAGGTCCCCTCCCACCCTCAGGAAACATTGCACCTGGGGGTTGAGACATGCTCTGCCCTTTGTTTGTTGGGACATGCCCTGTGTTTTGTTAAGACATGCCATTTATCTGATAATATGGGAGTTGCTAGGGGAGGATCAGCACCTGGGGCTTGGGGTGGGGGATATTTTAAGGATTTCTTGGAACTAATTGTAATATTCCCTCCCTATTCCTGGAATTGTGATACATATGTAACATTCTACGTAATAAAAAGGAGCCGCTTTTGGCTCCAAGCTGCGCGTGCATTTGGAGGAAATGATTCCCCCGTGTGCCCAGCGCTGAATAAACATACCTACTTTATAACCTTACTGGTTGTAATGTCGTGATACCGTGCCTCAATCACAACTGAGAAATTGCAAAGGAACATGAAGCGCTCTAGTACCACTAAACATAAACCAGGAAACCCATGTTCATTAAGGGTGCTTTTCACCCTGGTAGGACACAGTTAACTGGCAGAATAAATAGGATCAGCAGTTGGCTACTGTTTGACTGAAGCATGTAAGCTCAAGTTAAATTTCTTCTGGATTTGTGTTTTGGTTTCAAATGTTGGAAATTTATTGACATTAAAATTTGATGTAATCTATCTCTTTTTATTTCAAAACCTGCACAATTAACCATTTAGTATAATTAAAAACATTTAAACTAAATCAAAACATAACCTAGGTACCACACTTATTGAGATAGTCTGTGGCACCTGCTTGCAATGAAGTCTCTCAAGATGACACTATGTTTTACATCTTCTCATCTCATATTCCTTTTTCTTCAGTGTTTCTAAATTTAATTTTAAAAGCAATCATAAATTAGATGAAAAAGGGCAGTCTCGGCTCCACTGTGAGTAATCTTTCCTTTGGACAATACAACATGCAACCCCAACCACCCCAACCTGTTTCAGTGCAGTGCAGTTCAATTTGAAGTTTGATTCAGAAATGGTAGAATGTCTCATCCTGAAGTAAACTTTTGTTAGGATTAAAATGCTATACCAGGATATTTTTTCCCACCCCTCAGAGTCATTGGTAGTAGATTTGAAGGTGATGTAAAATTATCTTGTGGAAGGTTCCCATATAGGGAAGAATTTCCAAGATAAGGGTCTAACTACTGGGTATGTGCCTATTCTAAGAAAATGGCAGTTTACAACGTAACAAGACTGAGGAATTCTTCTCTAAATAACATTGCAATTAACAGCCTTTATAGTGTTTTGCATTTTAAAAAATTGTATTTAAAGATGGCATTACTAGTGTAAAATACTTTCAAAAAATAGTATGAAAGCAACATACAGGTGACATAGAGGAAATATTTAAATGTCTTATTTTTTTGTTCATATGCACTGCAGTGTACTTCTCTTACTAAATGTTTTCCCTCTTCTATTTAGTAATTTTTGACTATTATGTATAATATATTTAATACATTGATGGATAACAGTTGATTAATGTGACCAAAAAATGTATATATGACCTAGCACTTTTCCAACTGAAGAAGTATTAGGGGGAGAGGAGGAGGGCAGAGGAGGAAATCAGTGAGAACAAATGAAATATTATTTTGAGTTCTGGGTAAGTCGTGTCATACACTATAGTGGAAGAAAAAAAAATAAAATGTACTGAATTAAGTGTAACCGTCTAAGGTAATATAGTGTTACCTCCCAGTATTTATCTGTCTGAATAAGAAAATAATGTGACTAGAAGCAGCTGTTCCTGATGCTCTAAGTGTAAGATGACTTGATTCATATCCTGTTTCCACTACCAAATAACCATCACAGTCAAGGATGCCATTGACAAGACCATGAATATTTGTTTGTGAAGAGGCATTGAAACAGCTCCCAAATGTGATACTTCAAAAATAATTTTTTAGACAGTGTATGCAGTAGAATTCTGGATTTCAGACTATCTGTACTGCCTTGATATTATTGCAGTCAACTTTTTTATGCTGTCATATAAATAAATAAATAAATAAATAACTCATTGAGTTGAACATTTCATGAGCATTTCAGAAAGTTTTCATTTGGAAAAAGCAGCATGAATTGTCCTTGAGTAATATGTTACTAATGATGTCTGCTCATTCAGTTATCTGGCCTTGATTACATTAATACTATCACATGGACATTTACTAAGGTGCTCATCTGTA
This sequence comes from Tyto alba, assembly GCF_018691265.1. Lineage (NCBI taxonomy): Eukaryota > Metazoa > Chordata > Aves > Strigiformes > Tytonidae > Tyto > Tyto alba. The sequence goes on from NW_024881275.1 coordinate 26,975,273, forward strand.
CAGACATCTACAGACTGGGGTTTGAAAACACCCAATTATTGTTATGTAGGTAAGAACTCATTTCAAGATTTTTTAATAGTGTGATCATAATTATTCTACAACACTCTCACTGTAAGTTTCTGCACACACCTGTGCTTTGTATTATCTTTCAAAACTTTGGTCACCCAAAATGTATACCATAGCATTCCATTGGGTAAAAATCCCTGATGTCATCCAGATTATTTTGGGAAGATTTCAAAAACTGTCAGTTAGTCTGAATTTTGTGTAGCCTTTTACCTGTATATTTTCCTCTACTTAGTTTTACTCTAACTCCTGCAACCTGATTGATTCATTTATTAAAATTAACCTAGTAATGGACACTTTATTTTGAACAAGAGTTCTACACTGAATGCAAAGTAATTATCAACCTCAGATTGCTCTTGAATACTTTGCTTTGAACACAAGAGATCTGCAAGATTGTTCCAGAGGCACACCAATCAAAATTTGTCAGGTATAAATTTTAACAAGGTTTCTTTTTTATCAAAATCATTTAGAACTATGTCAGCATTAGCAAACCACAAGTTCAGTGATACAAGAGTGGTTAATTACAGAACAACTGATTTAAGAATTCTTAAGCTTCAGGAATAATGATCAAAAATGCACATATCACTCACCTAAAATATGAGGCATCTCAATCCCAGGGAGTTTCCTTAAGTGGGGTCCCAATCTAAGGGGAGGGTCCCTGACAGCAGATCCACTGATCTGAGGAGGACTGGCTCCATTTGACCTCTAATAGGGCTCCATTTATAACCTAGTCAAATCTGATCCATGGTCATATATGGTCAGTTGTCTAGAAACTTCTCTCAACTGAGGCATTACATTGGCTGAGGGCCTTGTCTGTTGGCCAAAGGGCCTTGCCTTTCAAGGTGTGTACATGATGGTTGACACCAGCCAAAGTGGATACTTGATGGCAGTCACTATGTGGTCTGAGCAGCTTAATCCCCAAACTGCTGCTTCTAGTTTAAACTTTTTCCTTTCAGCGGTAGAGAAGTTTTGGCCTTTATTGGGGCAGGTGCACGTACCACAAAGGTAAACAGTGAATCTGTGTTAGTGTAGGTTTAAGTTAGACATTTGATATCTAGAGAAAAATAAGCAGGAAGGTGAATGAAGCAGTGGGTATATTTCTGAAGAATTAAGTCAGTAGATTGCAAGTGACAGGTTCAATTACTGGTCTGTGGACCAGTGACACATCTGCCTTAAACTCTGAGAAATGGGCAGTGAAAAAGGGATGAATAACTCTTAAGATTTAGAGAAAATATGTAACCATTCAGGCAGAAAATTAGCAATTACATTTTGTGCCATCAGTAATAAGTATTTCAACAAAGATCTTAGGTTAACATCAGACCGTGTGACAGTATATCAACTATTACACCTGTGTTCAATGCACAACCACATCCGTTAATGTGATACTGAACTGCTTAGTTCAAATGTGGCTTGTTCAGTGATAAGTAAGATGGCTGACATTTGTTAAAAAATAATTCAAAAGTAATTTCAGTCCTGATGCTTACTGTTGAATGATTCTTTTTTTATATTTACACAATGGCAATTCATCTCTTCATGCTTTTGTTCTGAAACATTATCTCCTTCCTCTCCAAACACATACACTGTCACATACGCCTTTCATAGACTGCTACAAATGGATAATCATGTCAGATATGTAATTAATGTATTTACTGGTAAAAACGATGCAAATAGTAAATCAGAGTATTGATTTCAGAAAAATGGTACTCTAGGCATTTTCACCCTAATGTGGAATCTAAAGTCATAATATGGTACCTAAATTCATTACCATTACTATATTATGAAAAAATAAAGCTTAGCAACAAGAGTCAAATTGATGAATATACTATCAATACTAAATAACACATTGAGACATCTTTATAAATACTAAAAAGATACCAGTGTTTCCACTTGCTAAGCTACCCATTTTTTTAAGGGATCTTCAAGAAGTGCTGAGAATGTTTTCATCAGTCTGTGAAAAAACATTCTACTGCTACAGCTAGGGACAAAAATAGTTGTTTCATACCTGCTAGTTTCTGAACATTGTTTGTTCAGGGGGTTTTTGTTTGCTTGCTTGGTTGTTTTTTTTTTTTATTCCCACTCCTAATGTCTGTCAGAACATGACTATTTTGCTGTCAGAAATGTGACTGTAGCTTTTGTCATGATACCTGATTAGCTCTAATAAACCTTATTACTACACCCATAACTCAGAGGCCATTCCAAACTGTGTATTTGTCTATGATTCTGTAACAAATACTGAGGCATGCCAAGGTCCACACCATTACAGATTTACCAATAGTAACCTTGCATTAAAGTATTATTAAAGTATGTGGTGCAGACATACTCGCCATATATTGGTCTCAGAACACATATCAGTTTCTTCAATATGAACTGAGGGATCATAAAAAGGAAAACCAAAACAAAACTAAAAAAAAAAAAAAAAAAAAAAAAAGCAAGTAAAATATACAGAATACATTTATTTCACAAAAAAATTTAAGACAGTCTAATCAGCTATCCATAAATGTTTTTACACACATTCACCATATTCCTTTAGCTTTGAGGAGGAATAAGAGTTCTAACTAATCTTTTCCTGTTCAGGCCTAGCAGATATAATGAAATTATATGTGGGATGTTCCTTCATCTGATTGGACATACTCCTGCTGTCATCATGCATATTAAGGTACAAACCAACAACAATAACAAAATCATCTATTTGTTCCTATAGCTATCCAGAACAGAAATATGGGTATAACTTCCTTTAAAGAGTTAAGTATGATTTGATAAATACAGCCGGACCTTCTCCTCTATAAAGGAAGTCTGGGTTTTATTTTAATTTGTTCTTATGTCTATTAGGCTATCTCTATTTTTGTTTGCAAGTACTGCATTGACTGATCCCCTGAGAAGAATGTTGCTTATGTGAAAATTTTCATTAATATAATAAAAATTTTATACATTTTTATGGAAGAAAAAAATAAAATGTATTTAGTTAAAGAGTGCAATCACATCAGGCAAATAAGTTTGGAAAGACAGATTTTGGTTTTAAAATGCACTATCTTTCCAGCACGGTATTCAGTTAAAATTACATTTTAATTAAAATGCAAGAATACAAAGTAACAGCAGCTGTGATGCTGGAAAAAATATTAGAAATAGAGTTTTTCCAAGCTTGCCTTATTTGCCTTTCAGCTTCATCTTAATTTTGTAGATATCAAAATTTTGGGGTTTTTAGTACCTCAGTTTGTACTATATAAGAACTTCAAGAGAAATGCTTGCTAGAAAAAAGTGGAAGATTTATGTCTACCATCACTAGGATATGCTCTGTAAGAGGTGGGAACCAGTGGTCAGATGGGATCTGCTATTGGATGCCTGGTTCCCAAACCACCTTGCCGTTAGCCTTGATGCTTCTCTACATGATGACAACTGCTTGAAGGACATATGTCACACAAAAATTTTCTCTGAGGATCTGTGTAGTTTTGCCTCCTTCCTTGCTGATTTTGCCCTGCTCCTTGCCACATGCCTGTATGTTGGGAAGGTAAAGATGAGGGTGCACATTGCCACAATAGTTTTATAGGCTTTACACCTCTCCCCTAGTAACTCGCAGCTACAAGTTCACTTTCTTTTTCCACTATTTCAGCAACTCCAAAGGAGTGAGACAACAGTTGATGATGTCACTCACTATTTTATATAAAAGCTTTCTTTGGAGATAGTCACTTGTTTGGGTTAATTTTGCTGGGTATGATTGATCAGAGGCTCCCTCCTGGGTGGAGAACAAAATTCTTTGAGCTGTGCTCAGAAACCTGCAAAAATAAATTGCATTCCTTAGTTGTTCATGATGTGCAAAATGTCCTGATTTATGAGCAATAATTCCAAGAGTTTAAACCAAATGTAACTTCACACTGAGGAGAAAGTCACACTAAAAACAAATGCATTGTAACCTTCAGAAAAGTGAATCCACTGAATAATTTCAAGTTAGGCTATTAGCTTTAGAATATATTTTGCTCTTCCAAACAGTCCTCTGACTGGGAGAGGTAAATGAAGTAACTTTAAACTTTGGTTCCTGTTTATCCATTCTTACTCTTGTTTGTGAAGTTTCGAAGAAATAAAACTTCAGGCTTTCACATTTCTTCGTAGACACATATTGTAACTTACTGCTGCAGTTTAGTGTTGTATAGGTCTTCTGAAATAACACGTTGCTCCATTCCTCAAATGTATCTTCCTAAAATAACTTAGTCCACACCACAAAGAAGACACATACAAATAAACTCTTTTTATTTTTTTTTTTTTTTTACTTCCTTAGTGAAGTAGCATTTGTACAAAGCATAATCTTGAATTATATAGCATTTTAAGAAAATAGCTGAAGCACTGAATATTTAACTGATTAGTTAGTTCCCTTTCCTCACCATCAGGGGCTAGAAAAGCTGCCTCATCGGTTTATGGGTTCCAGCAGCTCTTAACTCAAGACCAAAAATTAAAATGATAAAGAGAAAACAATAGAATACCATTAAAATCCTCATACATTCCAAAGCTTTGTCTTTCACATGTAAAAGATTTTGGTGGTGTAATGACACCGATATTATGTAGGTCACCACCCAATTACCAGCAAAATGCCAGTAAGTTGCACCATATTCTTCCTGTACAAGCACAGTCCTGTCAAAAGCCTCAACAATGCTCTCTGATAACCTGAGTTGGGTGCTGCAATCACCTAGTTTGTACTGGGTGCCAGCCTGTGTTTCCCAATGAGGTTAAGATCAGGAGTCATCATTCCAGCCCTTTTCAGGGCATCACCTTACACACTGGGTGGCCTGCATGTGTTTGCAGGACATGTTTCTTTCCATTCCCCTATGCAACCTCTGCACAGTCCGTATTTTAACTCAATTTCAACCCATCTTACAGCAGTTTCTGTAATGTAATAAACTTCTTTTAAAGCACAAGCGCACTTCTCTCTGAACTTTTTCACAATTAATCGTATGATCTTTCTACTCTCAGTACTACCATTCATAACTGTGGTCATAACACTTTGAAGTGTAGAAAAAGCCTAGCTTGTTTACAGTCAGATAATATCGTGAATCCTCACTTACTTGATGAACACAATTTACCATTTTTGAATATGTGACCTAGTATAACACATCTGTCCCTTTACCCACTGTTAATCAAAGTGAAGATCTGTCTCTGGCATTTCTACAGATGTCAGTATGGGATTGTGAACCAGCAGTAAGCAGTGTGTAAGCCTACAAAATGTTTTGCTAAGATGTGTAAAATGTCTAAATAATGAGTAATAATGGAGATGAAGAGCAAAAATAATATAATTGAGGCAGTGCACTAGAATTCTACTTCAGCGTGTGAAGATACAACTAAAATTAAGAGTGTAGAGATATCTTCAGATTCATACAGGCATGAATAGCCATGTAACTGTATTGTAACATAAGTAAGAGATCTGAATCTGTAATGTATCTGAAGCTTCTCTTAAAATGCTATTCTCTCACATTGTTTTCTTCTGTATTTTACTCTCTGGAAAAAAAGATGACAGTTCTAGAACATGCAGGCTAATAACACAAGATACATTGTAATTAAGTATGATGTTTAACCTGCTTCAACTGAAGTTCTTATTACCTAAAATTATGAGAAATACTCTGTTCAGAGAAACTTTGCAAAACTAGTTTAGTTCCATTCCACAAAGATTGGAGGGGACACAAGAGGATCACACAGACACCCATGGTTGGGTACAAGTTGTGAGTTGTGTGCAGATCTTCTGCATAAGGGCTTACCAGCTGACAAAATGTGATGGGAGAAAATAAGCACACAAAGAATTAAATGGACAGCTTTCCTTTACTCATCAAAGAATAATGTAAAAAAACACATTAAGTCTCTGCAACTATAAATATAGATAAAGCTAAAGAGGCATCCCAGAGTGGGACATCTACATATCATTTTCCTTGTGTGTATTTCTCTGATAAATGACTTAAGCATCATCCTAAGAAATTCACAGGATTTTGCTACATATATCGGCAACTACCTGCAGGGTATATATTTTCAATTTCTTATAACTTTAGTTTGTAAACATCACCATGAACTTCTTCCTTTATGATAAACATGTGTACAATTTTGAAAAAGTATATGTGACATGACTCCCATTAGTTTAATTGATTAAGTCCATTCTGTACATGAATTCCAACATTCTGTAGGATCAGGTGTCAGCCAGCAGTCAAGGACACTGATGAAATCTACAACTTGCCCGCATAATGTAGCCACCAAAATTCAAAGCTCTGTAAGACCTTGGAAGACCTTCTAGAAAAGATTCCTAATGTTTTTTTTTCACCTAATGAAGATTTCTTGATACACTTGCAAGGGCAGAAGAGATTAACTGTGGGTGTGGAGTGCCAATGCATGTCCACAGAACTAAGATTTTCCTCCTAGACTTATCTTTTGCATGATCCCAGACTCAAATGGGTTACAGACCATACATAGTAGAGATGGACTGAAAATTTCCCTCAGGTCTCGCCCTGTGCTGGAGCATATATGTTGCTTTTAAAGCAAGAACTAGTGTTACCTATGTGTCTAAGTGCTGGCAGGTACCCAAATATTTTTAAGCGTAAGTAGCTTATCTTGCCTTATTTTGGTACCTATATCACATGTAATCTGTTTAGAATCACAAGGATGACCATTAATTTATTGTAATTTACATTTCTGAGGCATATTACCATGTAATTCCCAGACAGTTCTGAGTGTTAAATTAGTTTCAGTAATTAAAATTTTTAATTTTATAACCTATTATTTCTAAGGATGTATGAGAACATATATTTTATTAAAAAGACCCAGGTCTTTGTATCCCAAAACATTGCCCATGCTTAGTTTAAAGTCCCAGATTTTCATGCTTTAATCATGATATTTATTCTTTTCTCCTTAAGAAAACATTATGTCTCGTGAATTCATTTATACCATTCATTGATACCATTCATACCATTCAATCAGTCACATTCCCTGATTACATAGTCCATGTTTTCTTTCACACTTTGCATTAAGCAGTTGTTAGTTCTCTAATTTTACTCTGTTCTTAATTTTGGCTTTTATCCAGGAAGGCACTTTAACATGGGCTAATTTACCTGACTTTAATGAAACTACATATGCACTGAAAATTAGACTGTATGTAAGTTCCTTGCTGAAACAGGATTTTCTAGTTATGAACCTTCATTTTTGAGAATGCTACAAATATGAATTTATGTCTTTTAATTTATCATTCACTTCTGGGACTCTAAAAATGTAAAATACTTCACAGACTCCTGTCTATTTGAGAATAAGCACAGGTTGCTTCTCCCTTTTTATAAAACACAGATTTATTGGCTAGACAAAACAAATACAAAGTGTAATTTTCCTTGAATTATTTAATAAAGGAATAAATACATGAAACATTTTGCTTTGATCATCAAGGGGCTATGCAGCCCAAGAGACTAGAAATAGCAAAACATATATTTGAGTATGACACATTACGTACTGACAACAATTCATTACCATCTCAATAGCTTCTTAGTTACCATCTTTGCTGCTTGGCACAAATATGAAGTGAGCTGATAGACTTTATCCAATTTATAGGGGACATGTCAACATCAAAATTCCACCAATACAACTGAAGCTGATTGTCCCATAAACTGGTCATTTCAGAAGATAGTCCAAGAGCCTAGTGTTTCCCTTTTCTATTCACTGTTTCTGAATGTAGTCAATGTTTGTAAATGGAGCTGAAACAGAGATGGGAGGCAAACAGCAGTAGACAATATTTACTTGCTTAATCCTTAATCAGAAACTCATTGAGGATATTTCTAAAATTACATATCTGAATTTATCTTTGATTGAAAAAGCAAAAACATCATCTTTTTTTCTCATTAAGAGAAGTGATATGCCTTATCCTTAGCAAATTGTAAATAATGCAACTTACATGGAGCATATAAAAGATAGATTCTAAACAAATGTTTTAGACAGTCATGTTCTAAAAGTCTCATAAATTTCTTAAAAAAAAAAAAATGCATTTAAATATTTAGCTTTCCTTTTATAGATACAGAATATATGAGTCATTAAAGTATCTGCTGATCTTTTTAGGCTTCAAGGTTGTGCCGAAAGAACATTTTTTGGAAAACTGCACCCAACATAAGTTCTGCATTTCCAGAGATCATGACAGGCAACTGCCATTCTAAAAGACCAGATACATAATCTCTCATTACTTTGCTTTTATTGTTTGAAGGCTACATGAAATCTACTCAAAACAGATGCAGAACTGTACAAAACGTTTCAGATAGAATGATGTGGTCTCCTTGAAGTGTCATAGCTGAGTAAGAATGGTCAAGACTCTGGCTGTACAGATAGGTTTACACTGGGGAGATTTTCTTACCATTTGAATTGAACCTTGGGGGAGACTCACTGTCTATCCATACTGTTAACTCACAGGAGTATTCACAGGGACAGGAGGTTCACAGAGATCTAACCTATAGCCATAAAAACAAGAAAACAGTGCATAAACACACAGTCCAGAATCCAGTATTTGTCACACAGATGAATTCAGTATCCTATGTCAGAGCTGGAACATATGGTTATAATATTTACCTCCCCACTAATGTGGCATACTATTGACCACCTTTTGTAGGACTTAAGTTCCTGTAAAATTTTGTGCTATAGGAACAGAGTGATATTCGGCTATCCCCAAAGATGTTGGGCATTCAATGTGTTATGAGCCAAGAGTTAATCCCAGGATTATTAATTTCAGCAACACTATAGGTCCTTTGGCCTTCCTTCCACTTCTTTTGAATTTTCTTTAATAATCTGTTTGTTTCTCAAATACACTTTGCAAAATTCCCAATGGGTAACAGATCATGTCCTCTGAAAAAAATAATCTGCTGTCAATTCCTTGCATATTAATGTACTTTGTGAATAGTCATGTACTATAATGATGGAAGGATATTTTCTTACTTCAAAGATATCTGAATTATTATCTAAACTGAATGTCTTTTTATGTGTCCCGTTCCAAACCTCTTTAAAACATTAATCTAGCAATTCAGTATTAATTAAATATTTAATAAAATTTATCCCATCACAAAATATGTATGTACTTCAAATGAAGCATATTTCTAGACTGTATCTGCTTCAATCAAGGGAAAAAAAATGTAATCCTGCATTTCTTTGAATCTGTTCATAAAAGCAGGCTAAATGCTGTGTGTATAGACATAAAATGAAGATGAAGAATCAGAAAATATTGATTTCCACTCCCGCTGTCACCAAGGACAGTGAGTTAACATTTGAAGATACTGACAATGCAGTTTTAATTCAAAATCTATTAGTCACATTTATTTAATTTAAATCCAGATTTAAATTACATGCAGGTACATACATGGCTAATTTAATAAGGTAGATGTCTAGTCATGGGCATTTTAAATTTCAAAAGTTTTTAATTAAGCTCTCATAAGAACTTGTCAGAAGGGACAGTGCTATTACTGAATTAGATTTTTCATATAATTTTAGAGCACCCACACCATCTAGAAGAGGCTTAATTTCCATAACATGCTTTATGTTGGTAAAGCAGCCCTTCAGAGATAGAAATGAGGTTTTCATCACTCAGTGAAGTGAAGGATTTCAGTCTGGGCATATTGTGGGGCTTTTGCTTCAGACCTATAACCTCAAAAAAAGTTAATAGGTATAGAATTCATAAGGTGGGATTTATTCCCCCTGAAATACAATTTGTATAACTCCCATAATAGATAATCCAAAATTTTGGGATCTTGTATTATCTAAATCAAACATACTTTTATTGGACAGTTTGTGAAGACATAAACTGTGTCCTGGGGAGAAATCAGATCATTATAACCGATATTTCAGTTTAATATACATTAATTTGTGAACAAAGAGAAATCTGAAGATTAACCTCCTATTGTAGTTTTAAGATATCAAAACCAGTATGAGAACTCTTTTAAAATTTACTGTTCTTGCTGAGTAAATTTCATAAGAGAACACTAAAGATTTTGGGGGTAATTTAAGAATCTGCTTTGCTCAGTACTTTGTCTCCTTCAGTAGAATTTATAAAGCAGAATTATTCTTCCATTAGGAAAAAATATATGATGATTATTGTGGTTATCATATTTCCTCTTTTTAGAATACACATTCAACTTTAAAAATGTTAGGTCTTACTGTAAGCTTGGTTTCATAGCTGATATGAAATCATTTGACAGTAGTTTTCAAATTTTATTTAAGAGTCTGATTCTTCCTCTATGTCTGACAACACTGGAAGCATAAGATGCTTATTCAATGGTGAATAATTCAACCTCATGTTTCCAAATCTCATTTGCAGTCATGAATTTTTATAAAATTTAAAATGGACTGTGAGAAAGTTTTTCAGAGGTTTAATATCTGCTGGTGTTGAAAGACCTGTTAATTTCTGTGGAAGACTTTAAACATGTTTGGTTTTAGAAATATACAATAACATAAGGAGAGAATGTTATGTGTAGGGTTTTAGAAATATACAATAACATAAGGAGAGAATGTTATGTGTAGCAAAGAAAGAATAAGATGGAAGTATGATCTTTGCATAGGTGCCTCCTATTAGTTTCATACATGCGACTGTGTTTTGTGATTTGACATCCAAAGATGACTGAACACATGCACATGCTGGAGATAACAATATCCACCTTGCTGAATATAAACTTAGTAGTGGGTGGAGGAGGTAAGTGTGAGAAATAGTCAATCACCAGTGATCAACGGCTCAGATAGGTCTCATTTGTGAAGCATGTTTTGTTTTGTTCTTCCAAGACTGGGCACCTCACCAAGTGGAAGCGCCTAACAGATATCATACAATAGTTTATACCCCTTTCTCTATATGGTAAGTTCCCTCCCCTGATTCCTCACTGGCTGAGTACTACAGGTTGTACAGACTTCCTGAACTGCCTACCAACAGGCTCCTTTATGTATGTATTCATATGTCGCATGTTTGTGGAAATGGACCTTGGCTCTCTCCAGGGCAGAGAAGTTAATATGCATAAGCTCATTACACAAGCTTACTAAGACGAAAATTTCAAAAGTTCAGGTTCCCCAAGTCTTTCTGTGTCTCCATCTACCTCAAAATATTTCCAACTAATGGGTCATCTCAGGTAACAAAAAGATCACTTATCTTCTAGCCACAGGCTAGAAATTTAAGCTGTTGTGAATCACTCCCTTTACTCTTATCAGTCTTGCCATACCAAAACAACATTCTTGCCCCTACAATAAGTGGCATATAAATTGTATGATGCTGGAAAAATACTCCTGTTCAGCAACTGGTACTCTGAGAAGTACCTGTTTTTATCCTGGATATATTCAACTCTCTTCTGAGCAGTAGTAGCAGTGTACTCCTCCTTTTTAAGGGAGACAGAGGCAAGATAAACTGGTTCATAGGCCCCCAGAGTCTTCTGAGTAGAACGATGTGCTCTGTCTCATTAAGAAGTTTGTATCACAGAACATTCCTCTGGTTGCTCTGCAGAGGATATCTGATATTGAATGTCAGAGAACACGCTTCTATCACCAAATACATCTACCATTCCACACAGCTTTCTGTGTTCCAGATGGAATTTGCCACATCCTCTCAGATCCCCAAGTATCCTGCATAAATGAGAGATGAAAGATGTCAGTGCTCTCTCATTTCATGCGTGCAGGTTGCTCTGCCTGCCCTAAAAAATTCCAATGAACTCTGAGCTGATGGACACATAGAAAACACTGGTAAATTCAACAGTACCTCTCTAGTACTTCCTGCATCCACTTGCTTTCCTTCTGCACTGACCTTTCAAGCCATATTTCCTTTATGACTGTATTTTCTCTGTTTCACTAAGCCTAATGTCTCCACTCATCTGCAATAACAGTCCAAACTAATTTTGCATTTGCATAGCTGGCAGCTGGTAGAGGCACTACTCTCACCATTGAGTTGGAAATTATTCAGAATTCAAAAGCCTGCCTGATTTGATTTGGCAGGGAAAAGTTCAGGAGTTGCAGCTGATGGCAGCTATAGTTCAATGAAACATAATGCGAAAGCACTGCTTATTCTTTCTTCCTCTCTCCCTTTTGTCTAACCAAATAATGCTCACAAGAGGTAGAGAAAGTGACCTTTCTTATGCAGATCCCAGCTATCACTATAGCTTAAATGGGTTACTGACTTCTGGAGAACACTGCTATGGTGTTGCTTTAAATACATTATTTTGTATGGTGTTGAACTAATTAAAAGCAATGCAACATTTCTTCCTCTTTTTTCTCTACACCTTGCAGATATGCATATTATATTGTATTCTAAGTGCCTTAGAGAAAGGGTTTTTTCTAAGTATGATTTTATCTACTACCACACATAACTTTAAATTCTGCAAAAAGGTGAAGCTTCTTCATTTAAAACCCATGTTTAACAGTTAGAAAAAGTATATCTTACCGATTTTATATAGATATGTACCATAAATATTTTATTTTCCTATTAAGTCTGTTTTATTTTACTTCATGGCTGAAGACTGGCACAGCATCAAAACCCAAAAATAACACTTGTCACAAGATTGGATTATCTTTAAATCACTATGGTGACCCTGCAGGAAAAATATAAACTCATCCAGTGAAAGAAATACAGTATTATATTAAATAGAAGTAGAATTTTCCAACTTGATTTCAAAATAAAAAAGCATGGCTGAAAATACTTTGAATGTTACTTCAAGTTTGCTAAAATTTATTCAGATTCAAAAGTGTGCTCCACTTCTAGCTAAAAAAAAAGATCAATTACCTTTATTTTTGAAACCCACTAGAAGCTGCCTTTATCAAGAGAATAATTCATTATATCTCTCTGTATCATATAGAGGTTTTATCATACTGACCATATAGCCTTTAAACAAATGGAGTAAAACTTCTTAATGTTCTGAGATGACAGATACTTTTGTTTTTGTAATGCTGTGTACAGTTATATATAAAGGAGCACACCACACCACAACTTAATGAACCTTAATAACAGGAAAATATGGACATAATAAATACATGATGAACAGAAATTTTTGTTGTTGTATTAAGCATTATTAAACTCAAAATGAATTTCTGAATCTCATTAATTTGTTCTTATTGTAGGTTTTTTTGCTTGTTTGTTTTAAAAAGCCATAGGTCTGCTGTTTAGACTAATTTCAACACAAATCACAATCACATTATCTTTTTACCCTGCAGTTTTGTATTAGGGTCAGATTTTTGGTTACCAGTAACTAATCTTTATGTTGTTATTTAAATAAGATCCAAACAAGGAATTTCTGAGTCAGTTTTAAGTCTATGTATTTTATATTCCTCAATCTCTTTCAAAAATATGTGATTTTTCTTAATAATTATTGCTTGGCTTTTCTCTCGTTTTCAAGATGAGTAAATGGTTATGTATGAATGTCCTCTTGTAACATCACACATGAAGAAATAATAATAATTTTCTCATTTATGCTGTTGGAATAGACAGATGAAGCTTTGTAAGAACATAGCAAAACATTGATGAGTATCAAAATATTTTGATACTCACCTTGCATTTAAAATTATTCAACATAAAAAATACACTTTTGTTACAAGTTAAAATTTCTATTTTAGCCATAGAAGTAACCAATTTCACTCTTCTCTACTGAAGCTTCAGTTTTTTTGCAACTGCTAAGACATCTGAAGAACTGACAGCCTGTAGTTTTTAACAGTCTGAAGTTGATCCATAGGTCTCTACAGAAGACAAAACATAGACTATTACACAATTTATTTGTATTATATGTAACATATAAATGGATATATATGTATTATATCCATAAATAATAGTCTTATTCAATAAAAAGATTTTATTTGTTTGTTTTAACAACATAATTTTCTAGGTTATTTCTTCAGTTAGTGTGTACTTTAATGCAATTTATTCTTGAATGCTGATGCCAGGAAAAAAAATCTGAAGTCAATGCAACAAATCCTTCCTAGGAAATAGATAAATATGCCAGCTATTATGATACATAATCTTGTAAATGACCACAGATATTCAGTAGCAAAAGAAGGAAAAGATTGCTAGAGCAATATGCTACAGCAATTCCTATACAGATTAAAATAATTATTTCCTGACCTGGTACAGTTTTGGCACTTCTCTTTTATTAATAATTTTGAAAATTAATACTTATCCATGCTTCATCTTCTCTATCAATCATGTCTGAAATACCCATCAAAACCCCTCACATGTATATGAGAAAAAACAAACGATGATGGCAATGCACTATGGCTAAATGTGTATGTCCTGGTTCAGGCTGGAATAGAGTTCCTGTTGGTTTGGCAGCGGGAGGAGTGCTGCAGCACACTGAGATCCCAGGGGCTCTCCGGGCCCCAGAGCCCTTGCCTGTGTGCGGGGGTGGGGGGAGCACAGCTGGAGGGCTGGGCCCAGATTGGCCGATAGTCCATGTCATGTGATGTTACACTCACCACGGGGCCTTTGTGTTAGGGATCACTGGCTGGGAGCAGGCGGGTGTCGGTCAGCGGGTGGTGAGCAGCTGTATTGTACATTACCTGCTGATACTGCTGTCTGTGTATTGTTCTGTTACTGTTATTAAACTGTTTTCACCTCAACCGGTGAGTCTCCCTCTGCCCCTCCTATTCCCTCACCCTTCCCAAGTTGGGGGAAGGGTGGATGAGAGACTGTGTGGCGTTTAGATATTGACCAGTCTCAAATGACAACAGTGTACTACTGAAAAACCCAGAATATACAGACAGAGGAGTCATCATCATGTGTCAGCATACGGTAGTCAACTAGAGGTGGTAATCCCTTCTCCCTGGTATCCAGTGATAGGATGTGTGGGAACAGGTCAAAACTGCATCAAAGGAGGTTCAGACTTGACGATAGGAAACATTTGAGAGGGTGGTCAAACACTGGAACAGGTTTCTAGAGAGGTGTTAAATGCCCCAAGCCTGTCAATATTAAGATGCATGTGGATAATACCCTTAATAACATGCTTTAACTTTTGTTCATCCCTGAAGTGGTCAGGCAGTTGGACATCTGTCACTGTAGATGGTCACTGTAGGTCCCTTCCAACCAAAATTCTCTACTCTATTTTACATATATATATATATTTAATACTGCTGTACTTTAATAATGTTGAAAAAGACAGATTAAAGAAATGGATGGGTTGTGAAAAGACTATTGACTAAATCCTTATGAAGTTTCAAACTGTTGACTTTTTATAGAGAAGACTTTTAAGTTATCCATTCTAGAGTTCAAAAAGAAATAACACTAATTAGAAAGATAAATCCTTAATATCCAGAAGTGCAATCTCAACTTTTAAAACTTACAATCTTTTTTCTCCACCTTCTCAGAATAAATTGCCCTCAAGTTAAGAATGTCTGTATTCTTAACTGACCAGCAGATGATGAATAAAATACTGTCATAATCACAGATATCTATCAAGAAATTTTAGGCAGTTCTATAAAGAGTCCTAAAACATTTGTATCTATTCAGAAAGAAGAAAACAAAGATTCCCTGTGGTAACACCTAGTATATACTCAAATATAAATTATTTGCCCAAGTGTAGAGAACCAAAATAAGGAGGCTAAAAGAAATACTGTTAAATGTGACAGTCTGAGGGCAACAGATAATAGTTAAAGAAAAGAGAAATTTAAGAATTGGAAGTACTGTACTACTCAGTCTGATGGTGAGAAGAATAGAAAGAAATTTAATTGTCATAAGAGACAAAATACTCTATTTTCACCTTAATTCATATTTCATAATTAATATATTGAGATGAGGTCAAATGAAAAGGTAGAAAACATAGTTCAGATTGGTAAATTAAGAGAATATACTGAGTATTATAGAAGAGCATGTTGAACAATTACACCATCAAAAAATATATAATTTCATATCACATGTCATTATAGATTAACAGTGTGGACCTGACTTGCTTCAATGTAAAACTCCCATTTCTATCTCTAGAAGGTAAAAAGAATCTAATGACTCAACCACTGATATTTTTTCTTGATAGAAAACATGATAAGATTGCATTACATTTGCTATTCAGAAAGACAGGTTTGTATCAAAAAGAAATGCAAATGAAAGAAGAACAAGAACATAATTAGAACAACAATTTATCTGTAAAAAGTGTGGCCAAGTATAGGTGATTTTCTGTCTCAATGGAGTTCAGTCTCATTTTCTTGCTTTCACTTTCACTCTCACTCCTGCTTGGGCCAATTTATGCCCTTGAATGCAATTTGTTTCTGAGGTTCATTAAAAAACACTAGTGTGAACCAAGAACTTATCAGGTTGTAGCATGCAACAAGCATTTTTCTGCATCACTCATTATTCTATGCCCATCTAAACTTATATGGTTTTTCACCTTTCAAAATTTTTCGTGTTAAATTGATAAAACATTTTTTCAGCCCTTTTTTCTAAGAAGCAGCAATAAAATATATGTAAATTAATATATGCCCTGGTATAAGGAAGTGTTGAATATTCTTAAAACCTCTTAACTCCTCCTTTTGTGTCTTGTTTTTCCTGTAAAAAAGAACTAGTTATAACTTCTTTCTTTACTATGCCTATTATAAGTAGTTACCATTATCCTTATCAGAATTAGATAAATTGAGAAATATATTGACACAGAAGTTTATTTTAAAAGTTGAAACTTTATTTGGCTCTTAAATCACTCAATTTAGAAAAGCTTAAGACATAAACACAAAAATAGCATCTAGATAAAGATTTGATTTTCTTGGAAGCTAATTCTACAGTGGAATTTCAGGATCCTCTGACCGTAACATATAAAAATTGCCTAATCAATTTGTCTCAAGAACAATAAGCAAAAAAGTATTTGATACCTTGCATTTATGATTTCATTTTAGCCCTCTCAAAACACTGTAAATGATGATCAGAGGGAAGCAGAATTTAATAGCAAAGAAATGGCAAAGGAGAAGCATACAAAAATAAGATACAAAAAAATTATATATTCCAATGAAGGCCTGAGAGGACGTAGCATCAGTGTTAGAATATTAAAGAGAGGAAGAGGCAAATCAGTTCCAGAAGCAATTTGATTAATTCCTCTTGAAATCAAGTATTCTATAAAATGTGAAGCTGCCTGAAACGCAGAACCATTTCTGACCACACAACAAATCTGTATGTATGAAGGAATGTCAACCTGAGCTCTACAAAGTGTCATAGAAGTTATAGTACTAATAATGTAATGAACTTCCTTCCAAGTATTCTTCATACTAACACTTAGCACTCCTACAATTCATAATAATGTGTAATTCTAATACTAATTGCAACCTTAAAGAGGAAACCTCAGTCACTAACCTTAAATAGGAAAGTAAAAGTCCAGAAATGTATGCCAAAGATTGGTGCTCACCTCTGATAATTACAAAATGGAAAGCTATTTGAACACTGATGTTCAAAGATAGCTTGGAGGGGAGGAGTCCGGTTTTAACTGATTGAACATATTAACATCACTGGTAGTTTGTTTCTTAATAAGGAAGAAAACATGATGAATCTATTCATGATCTACTATTACTATAAGTAAACACAGTTTTCTGATTTCTTAAAGAATGTGGGGTTTTATCTTCCCTCCCCCACAAGCTATCAGGAAGGGAAGGGGGAAGAGAAGCACAGTCCAACAAGAATAGACCAATCAAAGAATAAGTATTTTTGGTTTCATAATTAAACAGCTTAATAAAGTATATTTATTGGAAAAGACATCATTTTTCATGGCAGTTTGCCATCTTCAGGATTACACATCTCACAGAAAAAAATACACAGCTTAATACAGAATTCTTCAGCATCTATTACACAAAACAACTGCTGTTTAAAATTTGTTCAGTTTTTAAGATGTGAGAGCATTCTTAAAAATTCTAGGCTCAACCATCACAGCAAAAAGGCTCACAATGAGGAGAACAAACAAAAAGTCAGTCAGTTCCCCTTCCTCATAAAAAAGATTAAAACTAATACAGAGTAATATTTTTCTATGCTCTTCAGCATTAAAATGCAAGACATCAGATAGTTATGATTCTATTGTATACCTAGGGATTATTTATGCTAAAGAAATAAGGTTTTAATATTTTTTTCTTTATGACTCCCATTGCATGTATTAATGAAACCATCAGATTAGTCACAGGATTTCCTGAGTTACAAATACTGAAAGTGAGTTCACTAAAGTTTCCCGAAAGGTTTACAAATTATGAAATTTTGAAAAAATATATTAAAAAGGTAACTTACTGTACAGTAGTATTTTAAAAAATTGTATCTCTTAAAATGAAATGTTTTATAGGCCACTTGTTACAGTGGCATTTAAAGAAATGTAATAGCCAAATATGGTTATTACATCCACTGGGGCATGGGGTAAAAGATTTAAAAAATACAGTAATGGCTTATGTAGAAAATTCATTTATGATAGTGACTAGGCACAAATGTGCATTCTGTTAAATAAAAAGTAGCATTTCCTTTCAGAGTCATTGCTTTTTAATAATATAACTGAATTAACACAGTCATTTTTCATTCACAGATTCAAACTTGATCAGGCTTTACTTCAACGAAATGATGGATGGACACACATTTTTAACATCTCCACCAAGATTATGGGAAATTCTGTCTGTCAACTTCTCTATATGGGTCTCGGTCAATAGAAATAAGAGTGTGTTAAACAAACTACTGCAATGTTTATACTGGTAGGCCAGTTCTGCAGAAATACAAAGTAAAGACAAGACTATTACTTGGAAATAATAGTACTGTCAGTCTGCTGACCAATGAAGCTCCAAAATATATCTGTATTTTATATATACAGAACTCTAACACTTGCACATACTTGGTTTAAAAGTGATTTCACAGGTGGCTTAGGTAGATTGTTCTATGTGTCTGTAATGTGGCATCCTTACCACAACTTAACTGGAATCATAATAAGTCTCTGTGCTGACAAAATATAGTAAGGTAATCAAAACTAGAGACGCTAGAAGTAGAGCAACTTGGCTTCTGTGATATTGTTTCTTATTCCAAAAGCTATAAAGGTGTTCTTTATTTTAAATAAAAGAAGAACAAATCATGCTACTAGGACACAAACCTACCTACATTTTTTCCCTTTTAGCCCAAATGGTAAGTTCCTTATATATAGTGGTTAATCTTCAGCAAAGACACTCTGATCCTTAGTTGGTTTTAGTCTCAGGCTACAACAGTCTCATGGATAAATCTTCAAAATATCTCAACTGAAATGAAGTGAACCCAGGTCTTCCAAGTCATGCTTGAGAAGTTAGCTCTGAAATTTCACATCACTGAAAGGAGGGAGACCGCAGTTAAAGATTAATTTGTAGTTGCTTAGTCATTTAGCTTCAAATATTGCTCTGGACCCTTGCTTTCCTAATTGTTCTACTTCTCCATTTAAAAGCTTTAGCTGGCTCAGAGAAAGAAAATAATTATCTCCAACTGGAGATAATATATTTAAATTTCAAAACAACTCAAATTAAAAAACAAAACATCACAGTTATTGTGCTTATTTTCAAAGGGGTGGGGATGTTTTTATTTTTTTGCTTGTTTGTTTCTTTGTTTGTTCTGACTTTGTATTTAACACACCTGTACAAATGAAAAACTCTCATCATATGTGCAGATGGAGATTCATTTAAAGCCTTAAAAATATATGTTCTGTCTTTAACAAGGTGTCTGAACTGGCTGAATACTCCTATGCAAGAGCAGTCCCTGAACTTAGTGAAACATGTTCAATCTACTGCTCATTTTCTAGTTTCTTTCACTTCACTAGGAGAACCAGTGCCTTACTTTTCAACAGCTTTACATTTCCCCAGAAAACTGTATGTGAATTTGGGCTCCATAAAAATGAAGCCATATGGTGTCAAGTTACTATTTAAATAAAGCAGTTCTTATAAGACTTTCTCAAGGATTGACCCAGAACACTGTAATGCTCACCTGTTTTCTATTCTTCTAATCCAGTTTCAAGATGCTGCTCAGGTTTACCAGATGAATGCTATCTGCAAATGGGATTTTATGATGAAAACATTTAATATACTATATAAAACAACAGAAATAATATCTTAGTAAGATCATGAAATCTGATCTAAAGCCTAATGAAGACAGTAAGAGCTATTTTCACAAGTTTTGTGCTAGACAGTTTTTAATCCACATCTTGCAAGTGAAGAGATTACTCTTTCTCCAGATTAGAGGACCATTTTTCTTATATGATTTATATTTCTGAATTGTGATAATCATTCTTCAGTCTCAATGCTAAAGTCATCCTCTTTGACTGCTCTACTTTGCACTAGCAAAATTGTACCATTCTAAAACATTTCTAATAACAAGTACCCTGGCTTAAAAGGAAAACTGAATTAACTTAACCTGACTAACAAAACTGAAGATACTCTCACTCCATTACTTTTCATTAAACTGAATTTGAGTTCAACTACTTCATAAAAAGGGACCTTTTATTGACTCTTTCTTAATGTCTTTGAAATGAAATTATTTATATATAAGAGAAGCAGTGTGGAAGAAGTCTGTCAGACTATGTAAAACTCTGTAAAATCAGTACTAGTCGATGCTGCTGAAAATTAGAGCACATACTGTGCATTAGTTATAAGTACATTAGATCCAAGAAAGTGACATGGCTAGTGCTAAGAGAAAATCAGGGATAATGGGAAATTGTTTTACTTTAGGCTG
The DNA here is from genome assembly GCF_018691265.1 of Tyto alba. Taxonomy (NCBI): domain Eukaryota; kingdom Metazoa; phylum Chordata; class Aves; order Strigiformes; family Tytonidae; genus Tyto; species Tyto alba. Next base: position 26,995,947 of record NW_024881275.1, read on the forward strand.
GAAATGTTTTAAATATTAATGTTTTTTCATTTATTGTTAATTTTATACCTCCTCCCTGTCCATTTCTGTATGAGAATAGGACATTTAAGATGTATTTCAGAATGATTCCAACACCAGGCAATTTTATGGGATCTTCTGGAAGTTTGATTTAGAAGTAGATGCACTGGAATTAGAAGAGCCACTGTCATACTGAAGCAACTCTAAAGACTATTTTGTCAATCTTTGGTGTCATTTTTTTGTTGATGGCATATTACAGCTATATCATATGGTTCCTCTGATGTTTCACACCCATATGCACATCTCAACCTCCTGAAAATCTGACAGCTGCAACAACAAAGATGAACCAGAAAACTGTATTTATGTATAGGTAAGGAGAGATAGTGTTAGTTTCATGCTTATTGTTTTGTCAGATATTCCAAACCTTCTAGAACAATGAGAATAGAAGTGAAGAAAAAGTGCATTGCTTTTTATTATTTTATTTTCAGGACTTATTAAATGGTGTGAGGAAAAACTATCCAACTCAAAATACTTAGTTGATGCAGATATTCTCAATAACTACCTAGCTTAAATTTGAATGTATTTTGGAACAACATTTTTTCTTTAGCAGCACTGAATACCATGCAGGTCCTTTCTATTGATTGATTTAACAACATTTTTTGGCTTACATTCTCCTTGGCATCTTCTTGATTTCCTTTTTGAAGGAGCTTACAGCATACACCTTCGTTCTACAGCTGTCTTCAAACATTACTCCTCTCTCATCATTGTCATTTTGTCTTTCAAGGAAGCTGAATTGCTGCACAAAATGTCTCAGTTTGCAGAAAGTCATTCAAATGGAGAAATATGTCATACTGTGGAAAAAAACAAAAACAACCAAAAAAACACCAAAATTTCATTCTGTACTGATCAAGTGATGAAGCACTGAAAAAGAAAGTCTGGTGAACAGAGGAAAAAGGAGCATGACAGTGATAATTATAGGCAAAGGAAGAGTTCTGGAAAGGTCACAATACCAGCCTGAGTTGGGATGGGCCCTGGAAATGAAAAAGAGGAAAAATCAATCACAGCTAAATTGTCCAAGTGTTCAAGTCAACAGCAGACAGATGGTCACTGGCTCATCAGTTTCCCACTTCTGTGTGCAACCTTCTTGGCAAATATGATGGGGAAAGGCTTTGAGGCTTTCTCCTAGTACATCTGTGAATAACCAGCCTATCAAATATGCAGAAAAGCATATCTGCTTTTCTAAGTTGAAAACCAACTAACATTTAGGGAGGTATTTATTTTGTTAATGTAAACATTAACATTTCTCTAATAATTTCAAACTCCGTAATAGATTATGCCAGTCTAATTGCATCAAAGGAGAACATCTCTGCGTTAATTTTCCAATCTTCCCTGTCACCAGAGGATACACTTCAGACATGGTCCCTGAAAGCTCAACATTCCTCTTCCACAACTTGCTATTTATTTGTTGTACAAGGTCTGGCACTGTGCAGATCTTCTCTCCTTGCGCTTGTGCTTGTACACACATTAATTTATTTCTCAGGCAAAATAATGTTCCTTAAACTGTAAGTGGGAATATAGGGGCATCAGCTGTCTTCTAATAAATGGTACTTAGTCAGTTCTTTAATTTCTCACATGTTCCTCAGTTCAGACTACATATTTGTTGAATAACTGTAAGACACTTGTTGCAGACTGTGTTTAAATCTTTTATGCACAGAATTTTTGGATGAGTCGAGCTACAATGTTATGTTTTCTCCCATCTGTAACTTCTTAATCAAACAGATAGGGAGAAATAAATTTTTGCGTGGGAAGTGTCAATCAGACTATTTTCTGGTGACTTTTAACTAATGGCATAAGAGTGTCATAATAGTGCTTTGTGTTGGCATATTAACACATAGCTGTAGTTAAGGCACCAATACATGGTGCTCAGTAGTACAAGGCATTTTGCCACAGTTTAGAAGATAAATAAAACTTGTGGCATCCTGAGGTTTATCTATCTGAGCTTTCCATATTGATAGAGTTTGATGATTAAGACAAAACTTCACTAGGGCTCTTATTCTACACTTTTATTTATAACCCTGTGGCAGTACTATCACAGATTCCTAGGAAACAGAAGAATTCTTTGACCATGAGGAACTGGAAAGCATTAAGTGAAAATGAGCACTGCTTTCAGAATCATGAAATAATCACAAAAAAAATGAGTTACTAAACTGAAGTCTTGTAAATTGCACTATATTTATGCTTATCCTTATGATTAGTATGGCAAATATTTCAAATTTTAACTACATTCAATCTGTTCATAGGATATTAAGAAAGCCTACTGGAATGTATGCTTTTTATTCCAGTTCACTCAAGGAGAGTGTGATGAATGGACCCTTGGGGACCATTGTCTCAAACAGCCCAAAGACAGTTCAAGTTTCCTGAACAAAAAACTGTTCACCACTCAGAGAGGATTGGCATGTGGTTTTCTCCGCTTCCTGCTGGAGGTGCTTGTACTGTCTACTCTGCCTTGGATACAGAGCACAAAGGGCCCCAACAAATCAGCGCTCTTTCTCCTACTCAAATGCTGATTGGCTCAGACGAGTGGCATAGCAAGAAATTGAAATTATAAAGGCAGACACGAGGCTGCGTCATTTTACCACCACCTAGGACTGGACCACAACTGGATGCAAGGAAGACCGTTGGGATGCCGCAGACTTCAGGTGGTGACGACATTCTTATTCTATCTTCAACTCTTACCCTCTTTTTCAGCTTCCCTCTCTTCTCTTCCTTTCCTCTCTCCCCAAATCTGTGGGGAAAACCTAATTGTTATTGCTGGGTGAGAGCGCTATTTCCATTGTTTCTGGGGCAAATAAAGTGTTTGTTCTGGTACTTAACTCATGTTGGTTGGACTTTATTCCTGCGGGATCCTTAGAAACCATTCACATAGCTGACAGTGGCCAGTGTGGCTGAAGCTTTAAAACATGAGAGAGAGCATGCTGTGAAGAATGAATATTTCTTCATAAGTCTCTGAGAGGCGGTTTTGCACCAAGAAGGTGTCAGTTCTTTTGGGATCTCAGTAAGAAAGGCGCAGATACTCAAATCTATCTAGCTAATTTATTGAGTAAAGGATGGAAATTATAGAAAAGGTGATAGCAATCTCACATGGCTTCTGCTTCTGGGAACCCCAACTGTTGCAACATCAGGTGAGTTCCTCTTTATGGATCACAATGTGCTCCGCAGAGTTCCTATCTGTAATAAGATTCACCAGCTCCAAGATTTCTAGTTCTTTTATAGAATCTTGCTCACAATACAGATTCATCAGTCAGTGATAGCACATGCATCTGGAACATGGACTTAGCTATGAAGATACCCTTAGATAGTATGCTCCAATAACCTTGTCACAATAAAGTTTCAGTTTCCCTGCAGGTATATATAACATACCTGTCCACAAGACAAAGCATTATCCATATACTTATGACTGAGTACACATCAAATAAACGTATGTTGCTCAACTGTGCACTGCTTATGTGTACACTGCTTAATTATACCATTGTAAAGAGCACTCACATGCTACCCATCATGTGGAGTACCTGTGTAATCTTTACCACAGATTGCTGGTAAGTTGTTTCAGGCTGTTCTAAGTGCACCTGTAAACATGAAACGAAACATGTGGATCACCAATTCCTCATACAATAGTCTTGTGGCTGTACTACTGCAGAGCAAAAGGAGGGGCAGTTAGACTAGGCAGTCTCCTTTCTCCTTGTCTGCATATCTCAACCATCAGTTCCAAAATTTTACCTCTTTTTGACTATGGTATCTGCTTTGCACTTGCTGACCCATCCTAACTATTTTAATTATCATCTCAGTAAAATAAAAGAACTAAAAAACCTCAATCTAGATTCAATATACTCACAAGATAAAAAAAAATCTTTTTACAGGTGATTTCGTATACTTTCAAGAGAATAAATGTCTATTCCAATGTATCATAAAGTCCTACAATAAACTCGATAACTTCTTTTGTGTCCGAACTATGAATTCAGAAAAGTGTAAATGATATATCTTGAATTAACAAAATATCCAGCATATGTTTTTCTATACAGACAATGGAAACATCTAGATCAAGTTATGGAATTCATTAAAAATTTAGCTGATGAGTACTTTTCAAAGGCTGAGTGCAACAGAAGAACATTGGACTCCACCAGTCTGTGCTTTACCGTCCACTCAAGAATTGAACTGATATCAAATGGGAAGAAGTTAATGTAGGATAAGTACAAAACACATCTCAGAAATGAAGCCAAATTCACAAACCAAGATGTAGAATAGCTGGATAACAAAAGCACTAAAGAAGTAGTGTATTTAAGGAGCTGGGAGTAGGAGTTATAGTAGATCGCAGAAGTCATTCATGTTGCAGAATAAACAGGTTTCGTTAACAAATGCAACACTCAAAATGTGATTATTTTCAAGGTAGGCACAGTAATGTTAGCGGTCGCAATCGCGATTAGAACTTATCTACACACAGCAGATAAGCAGGCACTTCTTTATTCCAGCGCTGGGGAACACGGGGGATAACTCCACCAAAGACGTGTTCGTCGATAGGTACAAAGCACAACATATTTATACACTTTTTCAGCAGAGTCATAGTTACATAAGATCAATAATTCCTTAACGTTTAAGCTGACCTTTATAATGATTGGCTTTTAGTTACCTCTCCCTACCTATATTCCTATTCTGCAGAAATCATTGGTCATCCTCACTAATTGATTTAAATAGAATGGGGGAAGGGCAATGATTAGCATATTCATGTTGTTTCTTGGAAATTATTATCTTATGCAAATGTCTCCGACGCATGCGTGGTTATACTGGATGGGGGTCTCTGGTGGTCGTTGATAGTCTTCATCACTGTGTCCGCTGATTGAACTCCATCCTTGCGCATGCTCATTCCACCTTTGGTTAATGTTCACCTCTCCCTTGCCCAATCTTTCCAACCAAACCAGTTTTCCTCAGGTACCTATTGTTTCAAGTCAAGATCCATAACCAGTACCCATTACGTTAATTCAGAGCCCATGATGATTCTTATAATGTTCAAAGCACACAGCATACTAGTTGCTTAATCCTAAGGGCCTTAGTGTACTTTATATTTTCAGAGCTACTGTAGCTTCATGTTAAATCAAAAACATACTTTTAAACTAAAATCAAAATAATATTCTAGGATTCCAACTGTTTCATTAAGGTAACTGCAACAGTAACAGAGAGGAAAATATAGGATAGGAACAGTCTAGCGGGCAATCGCTCAAGGAGTCTGAGCTCTTCCTTCTGGTCAGTTTTATTATCTCCCCTGATGACAACTACCAAACACATAAAAGTTACAGAATATTGTATCATTTTAAAGAGATACAAGAATAACTGTGTTCCAGTCCAGTGTTGGGAGAGGTTTCAACATGATCCCAGGAATGAGATTAAGTCACAAATGAGGTCAAATGCTCTACACTAGAAACAGCTTTTACTATCAAATGTTTTAAAAAAAAAAAAAAAAAAAAAAAAAAAAAAAAAAAGAAAGAAATACGTAGAGATAAGGTAGAATGGAAGGAAAAGGCAGAAATCAAGCAAGCGGTTGGGATAGGTTTAGGTTTGCAAGGATAGTCACCACCATGGATCCACGGCAACCCGGGGGTCCAATTCTCTTGGTGCTTCTGGCGATGGGTGATCTGACGATTGTATGGGGCTCGTCTCAACAGCCCTTCTTATCCCCATTTGAGGCTGTGGTTTCCATAACAATGACATGAGAACTCGGCTTCCTCCGAACTCCTGCATATGCGCCAGGATGTCTTGCAGCTGTTGGTGAGATGTCTCTCACCAACGGTATCTCTGTGGCCTGGCACGCAGGCAATCTTTGAAACAAACCACTCGAGACAAACAGTTCATATCTAGGTCTCACACCCTGACATTTTTTTTTTTTTTCTTCTAAATAAACTGTGTTCTAGGTAGATTAAGGCAAATCACATCCAAATATGGATTAATGAATCTTTATTAAGGTAAGAGAGCAAATGCAGCGTTGGGGTGGCCGAGGAGTCGCAGCTCCGTCCAGGCTCACCAAATTGTTTAAGTTTCAAACCCCCTTTTATCCATACAGCTGCCAGTTTCAACACCTTCGGCACACCTCCTGGCTTCTTCTACAATCTTATCTTCTTCTTTCTTCTTTCTTCAGTCTTGTGGTCACGTACACCTTGTCCTTCAAGTCTGGGCCAATTTGCAGCTCCTTTGTCTTTTATGGCTCAGAGGTTTCGATTCCTCTCTTATCTCAAGGACAAGGGATACCAGAGATGGCCCATTCTGTTCTTTCTCATTCCATTGCAAAGGAGTTACCACCCTTTGATATGGACCATCTGGTGAGCATCCCAAGGAGAGGGGGCTGTTGGGTTGGTGTTTCCTCAGATCAATTCCCCCCTTTTCTTTTCCCAGTAGTAAAGTCTTTTACTTTTCTTAAAATTTGGATCATTGTACTAATAATAGCTTTAGCCTAAGAAGTAATTGTTTAATTACTTTTAGCAAAAGCAAAATTCTTCTATTATTTATCACAGTGAGGAAATATGAATTAGGTAAAAAGGAAAAAAATATCATAAAGGAAGAAAAACTGTAAAAGGTAGCAGAATCTTCCCTAATATAGAGGATTTCTACTTTATAGAAGACTCTTAAATCAAGAATGTAATTATTAATAGCTCTTTCTGCTAAAGGTACATGAAGTTGTAATAAATGTTACAGGAGAAAGTGAAGAAATGGAGTTTTAGGTCCAATTGTGTTATGTTATGCTATGCTATGCTATGTTATGTTATGTTATGTTATTTTGTGTTATGTTATGTCATGTCAATGCTATGAAAAGTGCTTCTCTCACCAATGCCAGGGAAGAAATCCCATGCTCCTGGTTCCCCAGAAGAAAGTCATATGCAAGTGGAGTGGAAATAAAGGGCAAAGGGTTGTCTTTCAAAATGTGTTGGTCAGGTGCATGACTATTCAACAGAGACTGCTGATTATATAATTTGTGTTGGTTTATGTATCCTTTTTCACTTTCTTTCATTTCCTGGATTCTTCCTCTTTACCACTCTTACTCCACTGTCCCAGTTTCACTGCTATGATATACAGCTTTTTGGATTTACAGTATGTTTGTCTTAGCAGTTCCTTTTTCCAGGATTTTCAAAGCCACTTCATTTGTTTTTTTCTTATCTATAAGGTTTAGCCATTTCTTGTAGTTTTAAATCAGGGTTAGTCATCTGAAATGGGCATTACCTTCTTTTTGATTTCAGGAAGGTTTTGTCTTGTTAGCACAGCCAAGTGATTAGGATAGACATTTTTCATAAGAGCCAACTTATTTGATAGCAAAGATTTTCATTAGGTATTAGATTTTTTTTTTTTTTTTTTTTTGACAAATAGACAACAAAACAAGCTAGACAGGGAATTTATCGAACTGGTCTCATATGGAAAATTTTCAAGCATTTAAAAATATTTATTCAAGTACTCTTATCTCATTTTTGAAAATAATTGAAAGTCCTTTCAGGCCTATAACTCCATGCTTAGAAAAAGAAGATTCAATGTTTGATGTATAAAATAATCTTTATTCTATTTAATTAACAAGGATTTTTTTCAATACCTTTTTTTTTTTTTTTTCCCCTTCAGATTATTCAAAGTGAATCATATACTCATATACATCTTTCTTTGAATTATGCAAACAGATATAATTGATACCGTGTTCACTGAACATTTCCATGTTGACAACATATACAAACAAGATATTTTGGCCAGATGAATAATAGATGCATGGTTTGCTTTCTAACACTGATAAAAACTAAAAAAATATAATTCAGTGTGGGTATAATAGAGTCCACTTATTCAGACTATGGAATTACTTAGAATAGGTTGACTAAATTATACTGAACATTATACTATTCAGATTTGTTAGCTGGTCTGTACCAGCTGGTAGAGGCAAATTCACTTGGAATTGCCTATGCACTGTACCAAGTTACCTCCAAATTCTGCTCACTGTGATGATGTAAAACAGATGGCTCAAAGTTTTCAGTTAAAATTGTTTTGACAGAAAACTGGTTTTCAGCAGAGTGATTCTTGTTTGTGTGAAAAATATCTGCTTCCTGTGGAAAAAACTCATCTTTTTGTCCTATAAAAAACAGCTCTCCAAACATGATAATACAGAATATTTTTCAGTGGAAGTCCATAAGTTTGAGTCATGGGATTTATTGCGCAAATACTTTGTATGCTCAACATTCTCTTTCTGCCAGGTTTCCCAGATGGATTATAACTTCCATGATGCAATAAAATTTAATCAAGAGAAAGTCTGTAGAATGTAATGAAATAAAATATTTGATGAGGGACTCCAGCTGATAGAAACTATTGTGTGCAAGAGATACTTCAACAGCACCTTCCATAGATTGATTCACCACATGTAAATCAACACCTTTTGTTTCCCCACTGTTTTTTTCCAAAGCTCTTCTTGTGTGTCTCACTATCCACAAATATCATGACATACATTTGCCAGTAGAACAGAAATATTGGCCCCTTCTTTAGAAGGAGCCTTCTGTCATATCTCTTAAGCACAATTTCATGTTATATGATTTAAAATATTATGACTGTTGCTCTTATGTTCTTCTTGTGATTTGTGGATGGATGAAAAGTAGGATGTATAAAACTGCATGTATTATTCTTCTGCTTTAGTTTCCTGAATTCAAGCCTCATTCCAAAGACTTTAATTCTTCATGCTTTTCCTGTTCTTTCTCCTTCTCTTTTCAATAACCTTCTTTTGGTGCACTGATACAGTCAGCAGGTTTGATATTTGCACCAGAGACAATGGCAAACATGATTATTTATTATTTACTTTTAATTAAAAAAAAAAATGGACTTTTATTTTCTGCTAGCAGAATTTTAAGTAAACTATTTAAGAGACTTAGCTAAGAAAAGCTGAGAGAAAGCAGCATCTGATAGCTCATCAATACAGTCAAAGAAGATTCCTTTCCTTTCTGTGTGACCTATTTTTATTTTTCTGATAGCACCAACAGGACTTTAAACAGCAACATTTCCCCAGAATATCTGAGTGACATTTTACCATATGTAAAATCAAATCAAGCACTTTAATACCCATAAACAAATAAACTTATTAAAATAACTCATTCAAAATAATATTTCCTCTATAACTACATTTGCTAATAAACAGAGCATGAAAAATCAATAATCTTCCCAATAAGTGTTTCTTCATGAACTTCCAGTAAACTATGGAGATGTACATATGAAATATCTCAGGAGGTTAGATTATCATTTACATTTTTCCATAGGGGTCACATATAGGATCAGTGTTGAGAACAAATTCAGAAAAATTTGAGTATGTTTGGGCAGTTCTCATTCAACTATACATAAGCTGAACAATAATTTGTAAGTCTTTGTAACTGGCTTGCATGTTTTAGTCAAATGTGTGTATTTGTTGTCAAATATTCACATTCAACCAGAAATAGATAAATTCAACACTGAATTATTAAGTAGTTACTGAAAGACAGGGAAAAAAAAAAAAAAAAAAGCCAATAAAACCAGAAAACTAATTTTATTAGTCTTAGGATAAATTTTAAAAGTTCAGCTGTTACCAATACAGATTTTAAGGCAAACTCACAGACTGGCATTTCTTAATCTTTTCTTATTGTTATTAATTATTTAATGAGCAAATAGATCTGCATAAAAATTAAGCTAGTTGTTAAATATTTCACAAGTAGAAAACTAAATTCAATATTTGTTGAATATCATCTATATGGTCCTAATCAGCATCTAAATCATGTTGTAATAAAATTATGATAAAGCATGGTTGTCTGTTTCTTCCATCCTTTCATCAAACTCATTTCACTATCAGTTTAGTAAAATGTCCTGTTCATTACATGTTAACTAATGATACTTTATTCCTGCAAAAGCATAGTCAGGGCTGACTACATTGTAGTTGGACTTCACAGTAAACAAAAGAAATTATTCTATTCTTCTACTTATATTCCTTTATTCATCTAGGAAAACAGTGGGTTAGATCACATCCGTTGCTAGGTGACAGGACAAGAAGGATGAACAAGGAAATGAACCGTTCTTAATTAACTATGACTAAGTTATCACCATCTGAAATGCGAATAGTCATGATATAAGAATCTAGTTTGGAAGACACCACAAATATAATTTGTGAGCCCTCAGAACACAGTCTGTGCAGCATTTCTGATCTTTATATTTTTACATGGAAGTCTGAAGATTCAGGGATAAAAAATAGACAAAAGTAAGATCACAGCTTTCCCATATTAATTATCATCATTTACTGGCTATGCTAACATTTTTTTGTTTTTTTAATAAAACAGCTCATAGTTATAAAACCTAGCAAATTGGCAGAATCAAAGAGTGTGTAGGTACAGTTTAAATAGTGTAGTGTATACCTCTTCCATAAGGAAAACTGAATTTGTGATTATACATTGGCTTCATGTTGGATCTCCACAGTGATGTTTTACAAGGGTTCTGTTTCAGTCTTCTCGAAAAATAAAATTAGAACAGTCTGTAATAATCAAAATATTGGCACAAAAACATCACTTAATCTAACGTGACTTTGGAGATTATCTTACAGATATATTTGTTAACTGTGTACACAGCAATCTGTTCTTCTGTCTAATGCAATTTTGATCAATCTGAGAAGAAAACAGAACAGAAAGAGTCTAAGAGATTGATGGACGACAAGAACAAGGTCCTAAGTAACAAAAACCTTGCCACAAGTTGCAGTGCGTATGGGCCTTGGAAGCTTGCCAATGGTCACTTTTTAGAATTAAAAAAAAAAAAAAAAAAAAAAAAAGTAATTAGAACATCTTGTTGGTCTGCTGGCAGGTAGACACAGGTCAATACTCCATTCCTGTGTTTATGTTCTTTTTGCAGCTCAAGTTTACATAACTAATCAATCTCTTTCCCTGTATGGTTTATCAAAAAAACGTATGATGCAAAGGGGGATGCCAAAGAGATACGTGGATTGATGTGTAATGAAAGGTGGAAGCTAATGACATATAAATTCAGTACTTTTCTTGTACTTTTTTCTTGCTGGGCTGCATTATACAAGAATGTATGTCGTTCAATCCTATTTTGGTTCTACCTTCTGTTAATTGTTGTACAACTTTATCATTCAGCATTTTGTGATTAGCTGTCTCCTTTGCTTCATGAGAAGTAACAATAGTGGTTGATTGCCAGTGCCACTATAATACCCATCCTCACAGACTGTGTTTCAGAGGTGTGGCTAAAAGCAGAAAGACAGCAGTATAATTACAGAGCTGAAACAATAACTCCTTTTACCTCATGCAAGTGTCAGAAATGCCCCTTCATGACCTGAGATCATGGTATAAATTCAATTCAGTTATTTTGAAGAAGAGTGCAAAATAAAGTGTCAAATAAAAAAGAGGGTAAGTATGTCTTAAACTCTCTAAATCCAGTATGAGTCAACAATAAGGACTTTCTTGAACTACAGATAAATGTCCATGGAGTTTTTTAACAGAAAATCTTTAATTCTGCATTTAAAACCTCTGCATTAAAGGTGCATAAATAACTATTACAGTTTGTTATCTAATTATTACCAACCTAATGAATTTATGCTGTCTGCTTTTTTCCCTGCAAGTATGTTTCTGATACTTGGACCACAAATCATCTCCTTACAATTTGAGACAAGACACAGTCAAGGAAAACCCTTATGGTTTATGTTGGCTCTCTGATTGTGGATGGTCTCAACTTATCTCACTGTGTGGCAGACAAAATTTCACATATCTTTGGGTTTATTCTTTTTTAAATGGTGCAGGAAAATAGATCTGAGAAGCAATTGTTGCGTGAGAAGAATGTATAGCATTTTCTGGAAAACTAATCTTATTTTAAGGTCTTACCCACTTAGCAGTAAGCAAGTTTGCCAAAATTACACTCTTTGCTAATTAATATCAATACCTTTGAAATTTTGTATAATGTCTTCTATCACAGGCACTTCCAGCCATAAAAGAATCCTAACTTTGGCCATTTTAATACCTCTTTATGACTTCAATCTACTAAAACACATATTCTAAAGTTCTTTCCACAAGATGTTTCTCCAAACTGCAGTGGACACTGTAACAGTGTTAGGAGCAGCAGCAGCAGCAGCAAGCATTGGTGAGGGATATGAAGGATACATGAGGACATGGAGAGGCTGCAGTTGAAAAGTGAAGGTTCTCTGAGCAGCTGAGCTCTACCCACTGATTGTACAAACCAGTGAGGTCCCAGTCTGTACTCTGCAGTGCAGGCGATTTAAACAGAATAAATCAACAGAGTTAATTGCAGTGGATGCATATACCTATATATATAACCCAGCAGATAGGTATCTGGCTGCACAGTGACCACCAGCAAAAGGTCATGTCCTCTGCTTCTTCAGAGCTTCTAGCACCCAGTAGAACCAACACAGACACACAGGCAAAACTTCTGTTAGAGTATGCAACCATCTAGGTTTCAGATTGCAGGATGTGTCTGGGGCTACTCCAGGAGATGGAAGATGATAGTAAGCATACCTGTGGAGGTATATCCAGGTAGATGAACTGCTCTGTCTGGTGGCTGAGATTTGGGAGGAGGTGGGCAGACTGAGGGGCACCTCAGAGTCTGAGAAGGAAATAGACCAATGGAGCTGTGCTCTGCTATCTATGGTACACAAAAGCCAACTCAGTATGGCTACTACTGAGAAAGGTCCAGTATATGTTTTGCACCAGGATGAAGTCAGTATCATGAGGGATAAGGAAGAGTAGAAGCAAGTTACTGCACAGAGCTGTAAGACGAACCCCTCCTTACCCTCTCAGCTACCTTTACAGAATATGTAAGAGGCTCTTAAAATGGTAGATTAAAGACATGGTAAAATAGAAGAGGAGGAATCTGTGAAAGTATTCTCACCAAGGTCAGATAGCTGACTGGTGTGCTGGAGTGGAGGGCTATGGGCTGTTCAAGAGGGATAGGCAGGGCAGGCGAGGTGGAGGAGTTCTACTATATGTAAGGAAGAGGTTTGACAGTACAGTCTTTGTAGTTAGGAATTATGTGGTTGAGAGCCTCTGGATGAGGATTAGAGGATGAAAATCAAAGCAGATGTCACAGTGTGTGTCTACTGCTGATCGTTCAGCCAGAATGTAAGAACTGATGAGTTATTCTATAGGAAATTGTGAGAAATATCTGGATCAGTAGCCTTTGTCCGTACGGGAGATTTCAACTTCCCAGACATCAGCTGGGAATATCATACTAATGTGACAAGCAAGTTTGGGAAATTCCTGAACTTTGCTGAAGTTAACTTATTGTCACAAGTACTCAGTGAGTCAACAAGGAAAGATATCCTCTAAGAGCTGTAGTTGTTATCTGTGAAATAGAGAAGTATTTGTGAGAAATCTGTTGGTAGGTGGCAGTCTTGGCCAGAGTGATCACGAAAATGTTGAGTTTAAAATTTTTAGTGCAATGAGAAGAAAGATCATCAGACTTGCTACCCTGGAATTCAAGAGAACAAACTTTAACCTATTCTGGGAGCTACTTATCAGTGTCCACTGGGATTCTGCTTTTGAGTGTTTAGGAGACCATGAGTGCCCATCAGTTCTTAAGAACCACCTTTTAAAAGCACAGGAACATACAATTTCGCTGTGACATAACTTGAGTAAGAAGGATATAAGACCACCTTGACTGAACAAGGAAATCCACTTGGAAATCAGGAGGAAAAATAAATTGTATTCTCTGGAAGAGAGATGAGGCATTTCAAGAATATTACACAGTAATGGTTTACATATGCAGGTAGAAGACACGAAAGGACAAAGCTCAAAAAAAGTGGAAACTGGCCAGTGTGGTGCCAGACAACAAGACAGACTTTTGTAAATATGTTAATAGTAAGAGAAGGTCTAAGGAATACATTAAACCAATACTTGTTGAAGATGGTCACCTGACAAATAAGGATTAAGAAAAAGAGAAGGCATTCAGTGAGGTTTTTTTTCCTCAATCTTTAAAAATACTGATAGAACTTGGGCTGTCCAATCCTCTGAGTCAGAAGACCATGAGTACAGGAGCAATGACTTTCCATTTGTGGACAATGAAATTGTAAGGGGCCAGTGGTATCAGTTGAATGTTTGTAAGTTCATGGGGCCTGGTGGGGATTCATGCCAGAGTACTGGAGGAGTCAGTGGATGTTACAGTAGGACGCCCCTCAATCATCTACCAAAAGTCTTGGGAGTCCGGGGAGGTCCCTGCTGACTGGAAGCTAGCCAGTGTCATTCTAATTTACAAGAAAGGTGTGAGGGAAGACCCCAGAAACTACAGACCTTTTAGTTTAACCTCAGTACCAGGAAAAATTATGGAGAAGAACATACAGGCTGCTATTGAAAGTCTTCTAAAGGACAATGCAATCATGAGGCACAGTCAACATGGGTTCACAAAGGGAAAGTCCTGTTTAGTTAATCTAATAACCTTCTAGGACAAGGCCACCTGCTCAGTGGGTGAAGGAAAGGTGATGGATATTGGCTTTCTGAATTTTAGCAAGGCTTTTGTCACAGTCCCTTATAACAACCTTCAGGACAAGTTGTCCAATTGTGAGATGAACAGGTACACGGTATGCTGGGTGATGATCTGGCTGAACAGCAGGGCTTAAAGTGTTGTAGTGAATAGGGCTACATCTGGCTGGTGGCCAGTCACAAGCGGTATTGCTCAGGGCTCAATTCTAGGTCCAGTTCTATTCAATATTTTTATCAATGACTTGGAGGTAGGAGTCGAAAACACCCGTAGTAAGTTTTCTGGTGATAATAAACTGTCAGGTGCTGTTGACTCCCTTGAGGGACAGAGAGACCTTGCAGAGGCATCTAGATAGACTGGAACATCGGGCAGTCATCAATGGCATGAAATTTAACAAGGACAAATGCTGGATTCTGCACGGGACAGAGTAACACTTGATACAAGTATAAATTGGGAGAGGAGTGGCTGGCGAGCAGCCCTGAAGAAAGGGATCTGGAGGTGCTGGTTGATGTAAGGTCAGTGTGAGCCAGCAGTGTGCCCTGGCAGCCCAGAGGGCAAACCTCTGCATCCTTGGGTGCGCCAAACGCAGCATAGCCAGCTGGTCAAAAGAGGTGATTATCCCATTGTGTTTAGTGTTGCTGTGGCCTCACACTGAGTAGTGTGTGCAATTCTAGGCCCCACAATTTAAAAAGGATGTTAAAGTACTTGAATGCTTCCAGAAGAGGGTAAACTAGCTGGTAGCAGGGCTGGAAGGCATATCCTGTGAGGAGCAGCTAAGAACTGTGTTTGTCTAGTTTGAAGAAGAGGAGGCTGAGGGGCGACCTCATTGTTCTCTGCAGCTTCCTGAGGAGGGGAAAAGGAGAGGAAAGAGCTGGTCTCTTCTCCCTGGGATCCAGTGACAGGATGCCTGTGAATGGCTCAAAGCTGCACCAGAGGAGGTTCAGACTCAACATTAAGAAATATTTCTTTACCAAGAGGGTGGTTAAACACCAAGAGGTGTTAAATGCCGCAATCCTGTCAGTGTTTAAAAGGCATTTGGACAATGCTGTTAATGACATGCTTTCACTTTTGTTCATCCCTGAACTGGTCATGAAGTTGGACTAAGTGGTCACTGTAGGTCCCTTGCAACTGAACTTTCTATTCTAAGTATCTCTGACACAATGAAAATAACATTTTATCATATTTCAATAAAATATAACAATAAGGTACTACTCTGACTACTTCTTGTAATATTACTAAATAAGTGTCTGTATTAGCTTTGTGTTTTAAACGTATCCATAATGCCAATATGGCCCTTACCTACCTGGCTTTTTGACAGAAGTTCATAGATGTTAATATTTGTCAACCAAAATGAGAATACCTGTTACTCTAAAACTGCTTTGGATTGCATTTTGTTGTCCTTTCTCTATTTTTGCCTTTTACTCATCTTTCACTCAACTTTTTACTCATCTTTTTAAATTATTAGCTTTGCTTTTTTGGTATTTGGTGAGAAATATTAATAATCCTTATTGTAAATATACCAAATGGTTACACCACGTTTGCTTAATATGCAAAAAAGTAGGACATACAGACCTGATGGAATTTTGCATGAATTAATGTTGAATGTATGAGTAGCTTTAGCGGCCAAAAAGAGAGAGATGCTAAAGTTGAAAAATACAGTTATGAATACTGTCATTTTGATTATGAAGGATGTAGGGAGTTCTGGATCACAAAATTTAATGTCAGAGTGCATTACAATTTTTTGCATTGTCAAGGACAGAATGTAACACATTTCCTACTTAGTTCTACTTCTGTCAGATTTTGACCTATACAGTATTGTTTCAATGCAAATTCATCCACTAAAAAACAAAAGAAAAAGTCATTGTCACCATTATTTTTCCTGTAGCGACTGAAAGCATCTACAAAGAATAAAGTAGTTTGGAATTTGAAAGGCAATAGTGAGATAAAAATAAGATTAATAATTTTAAGTTATTACATAGGTCACTAATGCTATGACATAATTGGCAAATTGATTTTTGTAGATAATAAAATATACTTCCATCTCTCCAGGTGTTTCAGAATTCCCCATGCACTATGTCTAAATCCAATTTTTTAAAAAATCAAATTCTGCTTGTGTGTGACAAATTGGCTTTTAATGTGTTTCTTTAAATTAAATATAACATTTGAAAAAAGTGTGTTTGGTATGTTTTTTTATAGCTTATTCATCTAGGTATCAGCATCAACTTCATTTTCTGAGAGTTTATTAGTTTAGTCAAAAACTGAGGAGGAACACCCACATGCAACTTGATGATTTATTTTTAAAATTTCATTTCAACATGTTTAATTAGTGAAATAATAGTGTACTTAATTACTGATTCAAATTCTAGTTTATCAAGTTGTACCATAAATTTTATGAAACTACCAAGCAATTCTAAAGCAAGTTTTATCATATGCTAATGTCCCTAACGCATGCATGGTTTTGTTGGGTGGGGGTCCTCTGGTGGTCACGGGTGGTCTTCCTCACGGCGTCTGCTGATTGAACTCCATCCTTGTACATGCTTATTTCATTCTTTGGCTGATCTCCCAAACCCAGGCCAGTTTCTTCTGGTATCCATTGTTTTAATTCAGAACCCATAACTATTTCCATAGTAATTGAGGCAAACACAATACTAGTTGCTCGTTCCTAAGATCTTAACATATCCTATGTTCTCTTAGCTATTATAACTCTATATCACTCATACAGCCAAAAATCAAAATAATGTTCTAAAATTCAAGCTATCTCATTAGGATATTTGTAATCTGTAACAACAGGCGCCACCGCTGTAGCCCCCTTCCCTGATACCAAAAACCCCTGCCACACACACAGACCTAGCACAGCAGGATTCATTTGTTTCATGGCACGTGGAACTGTGTGTTCCAGATTTGTTTTTTGCCAAATCTATCTGTCCCATTCATCACAAGTACTATCTGTCTCACTGTAAAATATATCCTTTTGCTTACTTCGTCCCGTCATTTTTAGATAACAAAGCATTCTCAAACTGTCCCTTGTTTTTTTCTGCTTTATATTTGGCATTTTGATAGTAGTAGAATTCCCACATATGTCTGTAGCAGTGAAACAGATTACTGTAGGAAGAGAACGTGGGAGATATACTACTCAGTACTCTTTCAGGAGGAAAACTGGGAAAAGACAGGAAAAATGAGCATTGAACAACTCAAATAAAGATGCATTAGGCAAGTTATGAAAAGAAAGGAAACAAAATCTTAAAATAGTACTAGGTGCTTTGACAGCTAAAGTCAGACAAATAAATGCTGCCTAGACCAAGTGAGGATTCATGGATTTTTTAACCTAAAGGATGATTGCTAATCATCCTTTCAAGGGCTGCCTGAAATGTGTTTTGATATCTGACTTCGATAAATTTCTCTCTTTTTTTTTTTCTTCTTTTTTTTTTTTTTTTTTTTTTTTTTTAATTCCATGTTGCTCTGTTTTCTATAATTTAGTCCCCTTTATGCTTGCCCTGTGGGATGAATAGCTACTAACAAAACCTAGAGGGTGAATTTCCCTCCATTTTAAAGAGAACTAGCTATCCCTTGGAACAGAAGGGAACGTAAGGTAAAAGAACACTCTCAAGAACGGAGATGTGACTGGTTTTCCTCTTTTCAGGTTGACACAGAGGATAGAGCTTCCTTTCCCTTGGTAGCAGATAATGCCTGGCTCTCTGGCACTCTGGAAGGAATTCTGAACAGCACAGGACCATCAGTCCAAGTGCTGGTCTCTTCTCCCTAGGATCCAGTGACAGGATGCCTGCAAATGGCTCAAAGCTGCATCAGAGGAGGTTCAGACTTGACATTACCAAGAGGGTGGTCAAACACTGGTACAGGCTTCCTAGAGAGGTGCTCAATGCTCCAAGCCTGTCAGTGTTTAAAAGGCACTTGGACAACACTCTTAATAATATGCTTTCAATTTTGTTCATCCCTGAACTGGTCATGAAGTTGGACTATCTGATTGTTGACTCTTCCAAGAAAACTATTACAGTCTAGTGTAGTCTAGTGTAGTTTAATGTTGACTATTTCATTAAGATCTCCTTTATTTTTTACAAGGAAAATTCTAGAACTTTTTATGTTAAATTTTTCTTAAGATCACAATAATGCTGCAAATGATCTATGAAAAAAATGGGTGAATATGCAAGAAAAGGTACTTTAATTATTTTTTTTTTTCCACAAAAGAATAAGAACTATGATTCTATCTGGAAGAATATTTTTTCCCAAATATTCTCTGATTTGTTTATGATATTCATATATTTTTTAAGCATTTTGAAGTATAACCTTTGGATTCGTCACTCTTAGTCATGTATTTGGAAATAAGAATTGTAAACCGTTACAAATATCTCACTCCCAGTAGACTATGTTGTTAACATCATTCCAGAACTTACCACACACACGGGCTCAAATTAATGACAAATGGTTTTATAGCAACAACAGCTGCTTTCCTGGCACGTTCTAGAATGTTCTGATCTTCAGAAAAGATTTTAAAATCTTGACTGTAAGGATCTGACAGTTAATATATCTGCTGCGGTATCATTAACACAACAAATTGTTGATATGCCATAATGTAAATCAGTGTGCTAGTTTTGGTTGACACAGAATTATTTTTCTTCATGGTAGCTTGTATGGTACTATCTTTTGGATTTGTTACCACACCAGTGTTGATAACTTCACCTGTGAGTAGTCTGGGGATGTAAAAGAAGTTGGCAGGGGGACTCATCCCAGAGAGATAGCGCCACCTGACTAAAGGGGTACCCCAAACCGTATGGCATTGTGCTTATTAATCAAAGTTGGGGAAAGAAAAAGGAAGGGGAAAGTTTAGTGTTATGGTGTTTGTCTTCCCAAGTAACCATTACATATGATGAAGCCCTGCTTTCCTGTAGATGGCTGAACATCTGCCTGATGATAAGAACGAGGGAATGAATTACTTATTTTTCTTTGCTTGCACATACAGCTTTTTTTTTTACCTATTAAACTGTCTATATCTCAACCCATGAGTTTTCTCACTTTTGTCCTTCTGATTCTCTTCCCCACCCCTCCGAGGTAAGAGTGAGTAAGTAATTGTGTGGGGTATAGCTGTATACTGGGGTTAAACCACATCAATCAGAAAGCACACCCCCCTCCCCCTCCCCCAATAATTACAATAAGAGGATGTTAAAGTAAATTTATTGGAAATACAAATAAGCAAATAAATAAACCATTCTGATGGCAACAACCAATATAGAAAACCACAATCTGTATACTATGTGAAACATCCCAAATTCTCATACAAAGTGTATTAAAGTACTATTATTTTTGTTTCCCTGATGAGGAAGTTCAGAAAGAGCAATTGTTGTGGTTTAGGCCTGGTTGGCAGCCAACCACAATGCAGCAGCTCTCTCTCCCTTTCCCTCCGGCAATAAGAAGGGACAGAGAGCCAGGCTTGGGGTTCAAGATAGGACTGGGATGGGGAAAAATTTCCCCTTTATGATCACGAGCAAGAGGCAGACTCGTTAGGGGAAGAAAAATAACATATATTTATTACAGACACTAACAACACATAACAGAGTAGGACAGTGAGAAGCACTGTCACATCTTGAGAACACCTTCCCCCCACCCCTCCCTTCTTCCCGGTCTCAGTTCTGCTCCCAATATCTCTACCTCCTCCCACAGTGGAGCAGGGGCAGGGAATGGGGGGTGCAGTCAGCGCTGCCACTTCCCTTATCTTCGGTGAGGGGGGTGTCTGGAACTTGTTCCTCCTGCTCCATCGTGGTCCCCCTCTCACAGGAGACAGTCCTCCACAAACTTTCTCCAAAATGAGTTCCTCCCATAGGCTGCAGTGTTCCCCACACTGCTCCGTCATGGGTCACTAACTTCCTCTGACTGGATTCCTACCCACGGCTGCAGCCCTTCCCGAGCTGCTCCGGCGTGGGACTCCCCTGCATGCTGCAATCCTCCCAGCGCTGAATTACAGCAGTGGGGCTACCTTTTCGCACGAGACCCCAAACTTCTTCGGGCACAGCATCTTGATCATCCGAGCAGGAGCCACAGGCCATAAATCAATGTGTGCTCCACCGTAGGTCTTCATGGGTGGCAGGGGGAGCCGCCCTGCCATCTCACCACAGGATACAGGGGGGTCTCTGCTCCGGTACACCTTCCCCCTCCTTTCTTCCTCCGTTCCTCCACTGACCTTGGTGTTCATGCAGCTGTAGCAAGTCCTCCTCACAAGTCCCACTGCACGTTCACCACGTCCCTTCTTAAATATGTTATCGCAAAGGCGCAGCTGATTGGCTCAATTTCCCAAACAGAAGTGGAGCTGACATGGAGCTGGGGGAGCTTCGAGAAGCTTCTCACAGGGGGCTGCCCCGATAGCCCCCTCCCCTGCCAGCAAAAAACTCCACCACTCACTCAACCCAGGACAGCAATTTACACAACTTGTAAAGTAGATCACTGTCAGGAAGGCTGTATGATTCACTGTGTCTCTTATTTCTTACTGTAGTGTCCAAGCATATGAAACATTGATCTCATTGTCTACCTGTAAAATAGTTGCCAGAAAATGTGCTAAAAAGTGTATGTCAATGTTGCAAACACTGGTAGATGAATAATATTTGAACATGTAATTAAATTTTGATACATTAATAGCTTTTTTTACAACAGTATATCCCAAAATATATTGTGGATTGTTAAGAAGACTTTGATGGGAGAAATGTAAAAAAACACTTTACATGATGTAACACCTGTAGATGAATATGTAGTGAATAAGCTTTCAGGCCAAATATAAAAATTGATAATGATATATGCCGTGCTGACCAACATTCTGTAATAGAAAGTGTTGTGTAATTGCAATGGTAAGCATTGATATCAATTCTGTCTGAAATGACTTGTTACATGTATATGTGGGAAGTGAGACAGCATTTATCATGTGTAGTTTCACTCTTTTTTAAAGGAGTATTATATTAAAGTAGCTGTAACTGAAGTTTGGTTTTTTTTTTAAAAAAAAAACCCAAACTTATAGATTTCTTAGGTAGGTTGTTCCACTTATCAGAAAAATTACTTCTACTTATAAGACATCATGTGATCCACATATCTTTTAGTCCAGAAATTCAGCAGTGTTTTCTGTGACTTAATGTTTTCTTTTTTTTTTTAAAAAGAGAAGTTTTTTCATAATTAAATTGAGCACCCCTCTGCTTCTCAGGCAGAGTCCTTCAGTGCATCTTCTCTCATACATTAGTCCTATTAATTGTTTCTGTACTGTGAATTTTGTGTCCAGAAAGAGAATTAAGAAAATTATTTCTTTTGTGAGCTATTAACTATCCTCCATTATTGGGAATGTTGTTCACATTATAACTCATATGATGTATTCCACTTCATAACTTAGACCTTTCTCATGCTAGCTCACTAAATAGCTTGCTTTAGGCTAAATTAATAGCTGCTTTATTCATGAGGCTAGATTCAATTTCAAATGTCTCACCCTGCCCATGATCTCTCTCACTCTTTCTCTCTGTATATAATATATAAACACATACTGATCTTTTTATGTATACACACAGACATTTATTTTTAAAAAGAATGCTGTATTTTAAGTTATAATTTTTTGGTAGCCTTTTTGAATGGTTTCATTTTTATTTAGTGTAATGCATATTGTACTTGCAAATTCATCCATCCAGAGGAACATGTAGTTTATTACAGAATACACTAGCCTCCAGCAGAAGATATGGGGAAAGATTAGAAAAGTATTCTGTCTGCTTTTGAACAAAGGTGTATATCAGCTAGGAAGACAGAAAGAAAATTTCTCTATCTACTCTAAAGAAAAGTGTATTGTGATCACAGAAAGATCAAAAAATGTCTAATTAATAGTGGGTTATTCACCGTTCTCCCACATCATAAGGCACTTAGAACATGAGATAGTTCAGGATGACTAAAAGCTGATTATTTTTCTCAAAGGAGGCTTTATAAAATTGGTGTTACCCATCTCTCTTAGAGTGCTCACACCTTGCCACCTTTGCAAGGAGGCTTAAACACATAACAATATAACAAAGAGCACATCAACTGTAAGCAGCTAGACTGATGCAATTAGATGACATGGGACTCTAATATCTTAGCTTTTTATGTTCAATACTAAATTAAAAATTGAATTAATTAACACCATGGCCATATTTAATTTAATGGCCATACTTAAGCCTCCTACGGATATTTCTTCACAGCATAAAAGACCTTACACTGAATCAAAGATGGTGGAACTGTACAGTCTGTTATAAGACAGCTCTTGTTTTCAGAATAAACCTCTGTTCACAAAAAATCAACTTTTAAAAGTAGTAATGTAAGCTTAGTTTCAAGTATCACAGTGACTGCTGATAAGAACTAGGGCAAACTTCTTATCAGTCCTCCCTGTGATTATATTTGACTAGCTAGATTTTTACACTTTCTCCTAAGAAATAGATGGCTATTTTATCAGCAGGTCCCTGGATGATACAAGATACTGGCTTGTGAGTTCCTATCAACAAGTGGCCAAGTTTTTTTGTTGAAGATTTTTCTGTGTGACAGCAGGGAATAAGTATGCAGGACTCCTCACCCCACTGAACCATGTTGGAACGATGTCACGAGGCAGCCTGTATTTTTCACATGGTGTTCAAATAGCCACAGTATTATAGTGACAAAGGTACAAGTTCTCTGCACAAAAGAGACAAGTCTGAAATAATGGAAGGAAGAGGCAGGCAGACAAAATCATTCAGAGGCTCAGATAATAAGAAATGAGGAGGTTTCACCTGGTATGTTACATGAATAGGATCTACCTAGATTTTCTGCAAACACAGTATATCAAAGGGCATGCTGCTTTTCTACTGACAGGACTGCTTTCTTCCACAAAGTCCCAGTGAATACATGCCACAGAAGTTCTTTCATTCTTTATTGCAGAGACCAAATAGGCTTACCCTGACCCTCTCATGCATAACGCTGTCACAACGAACGTAACTCACCTTCTTGTTTTCTCCAGTTTGTAGCAGTTCCCAAGGAACTATGTATGTTAAGGGAAGTATGTAAAAGCTGACAAAACAATGTAAGAAAGACCACTGCATGTATAGTGTTACAGATGAGTCAGATTCCATCATATCAAAAAAAAACAAACCAATCAAGATGGGATGAGTGACAAAGTTGTCTGGTTATGTGTGCAGCATGCTTGTGGTTTATGTAACACCCTATATGGTATAGTGTGAACACAGCTGGGTTGTTATAAAGGTACCTCAAGAGACTGCAGTGTCGTAACAGCAAGATGGAAGCGTATGGATATAGCCACTGGTCACAGGCATCCGGGACTAAACACACACACACCACTGCAATTCCTTTTATTTAATGATTGATCTCTACTTTAACACTAGTTATGCTGTTTTGCCTCTAATACTTCTGCTAGAAGAATGTTTCAGAATAGTCTTGCTTAGAGAGTTCAAAGTTTCCTTCTTATTTCTAGTCCCTTTTGATCTGTGGCTCGTCTGCTCTCATATGTCTTTGTACAACCTTTGTCCTTTATTGTAAATGTGTTTGCATTTCTTTTTCAATGCTGAATTACTGTAACTCCTCCTTGCTGCATAGAGGTCATGAAGAAATACCAAAATAACTGAAGCATAAAGAAAAGTTTCTGATGGTAAACTCATTAGAACAATGACGTACGTACTGTTTTTCACAAATCTTTTACTTCTCTTTCTGGCTTTAAAAACAGTGTGGCAGATTAGGTTATGCAATGGTTGCAGTATAAACTTAGGAAAAGTAATTTTAATGTTCTTTTCAACTCTAATACATATTTTACACCCATATTTACTCAAACTGAAGTGTTTCCTGGGAACATGCACTACAAGTTCACACAGCAGTCCATACTTATAATGGGGGAGCAGCAAAGCTATGTACTTCTTGAAAATGGAGTGCTGTCATTGTCAGTAATCAGGATAAGTAATACACATCAACAAGAGCCAGTCCTGACACCTCCTGATAGCTTAGTATATACATGTGTTTCTTTACTGCATTTTAAGTCTTCTGACAGAGGCTGTTTCTCCTCTTTTGGGGTGATCTGTTCAGGTTCTGTTTGGTCAGACCATTTGTGGGGGTTTTTTTGTTTGTTTTTTGTTTCTGTTTTTTTTTTTTTTTTTTTTTTTTCCCAGTTTTCTAAATAAAATAGGAAACTACAAAGGCTCCATAACATGAAATGCTGATTTTCTCTTCAATATGCCTTTCCAGCATACCCCATTGTAGTAACACTCGGTTGTATTCATTCTAAGGGGAGGTTAAAGAGAGAAAGAGGTCTAAATTTGAAAAAGTGAATGATATTTATAGCTCTGAAGAGTGACTGACATCAGCCTCAAGGCTGTCTTTTCTTGAGAGGTTTCTCAGTGAAAAGCTGACTTCATCACATCTTTGTGTTCACTTATCAGGAGCTGTTAGTTCACCAAAGTGCAGTTGGCTTTCACTCATTTATAGGATTTGTAGGTGTGAGGGGAGGCAAATTAGTCCCTGGTGTCACACCAGTGATTTTGCTTGCCTTATACCAAAGAGGTGTGAACCCAAGTGTGTACATTTTTTTTTCCACTGAAGATGGACTAAAATGAATCCAGAAGAGATTCAACACTTTTTAGAATTATTGTGTAGATACAAAAAATATAACAATTAATTTCAAATCCTAATTTTGTCCATCTCTGTGAGTGGCATTTTTCAATTAATTTGAAGTCCATGATCAGGAAAATATTCACAAGAAGTATACATGAGAGAGAAATTAAAAAGAAATATTTCTCTGCACATGAAGTTCAATACACAGGTAGTAATTTTTACCTAGTTAAACACTTAATAGTGTTTAATCTTAGTGTTTTATGTATCACACCTATGACATCTTCTGAAAAGTCATGGCAGTCAGGTGAAGGCCTCAGTGACTGGAGAAAAGGATATATCACCCCCTTTTTTAAAATGGTTAGAAATGGGGACCTGGGGAACTACCAACCAGTCAGCCTCAATACCATTTCTGGTAAGACCATGGAACAGATCCTCCTAGAAGTTAATCTGAAGCATAATGAAGACAGGTAGGTGAATACAAACAGCTAACATTACTTCACCAATGGCAAATCATGCCTAACATGTAGTGGCCTTCTACAACGGAGATATTGCATCAGAGGATCAGTGAAGAGCTACAGATGTCATCTGCCTGGATTTCTGTAAGGTCTTCCATGCAGTACTCCACAATATTCTTACCTATAAATTGGAGAAATATGGGTTTGATGCATGGAGTGTTAGATGGATAAGGAATGGGCTGGATGGCTGTGTCCAAAGAGTTAATGGCTCAATGTACAAGTGGAAACCAGTAACAAGTAATGTCCCTCCAGGGTCCATACCAGGACCATTACAGTGAAATTGAGTGCACCCACAACAAGTTTGCAGACCATACCAAGCTGAGTGGTGTAGTTGATTCAGTAGAAGGAAGGGATATCACCCAGAGGGACCTTGACTGGCTCGAGGAGTGGGCCCATGTGAACATCATAAAGTTCAACAAGGCTAGGTGCAAGGTCCTGCACCTGGGTTGTGGCAATCCCTAGTATCAGTACAGACTGGGAGATGAACGGATTGAGAGGCAGTCTGCAGAAAAGTTGGGATACTGGTGGAAGAAAAATTGGACATGAGCCAGCAATGTGTGCTTTCAGCCCAGAAAGTTAATTGTATCCTAGTCCGCATGAAAAGAAGCAAGGTCAGCAGGGTGAGGGAGGTGGTTTTTGCTCTCTGCTCTCCTCTTGTGAGACCCCACCTGGAGTACTGTATGCAGTGTTGTGGTCCCCAACACAAGTAAGACATGGGCCTGTTCAATTGGGTTCAGAAGAGGGCCACAGAAATGATCAGTGGGATGGAACATCTTTTCTAGAAAGACAGGCTCAGAAAGCTGAGGTTGTTCAGCCTGGAGGAGAAAAGTCTCCTGGGAGACCTTATTGCAGCCTTTCAATTTATAAAGGAGGCTTATGAGAAAGACTGAGTACAACTTTTACTAAGGCTTGTAGTGATAGGAGAAGTGACAGTGGTTTTAAATTGAATTAAGATAGGTTTAAACTGGACATAAGGAAGAAATGTTTTATGATTAGGGTACTGAGACACTGGAACAGGTTGCCTTGAAGAAGCCGTACATGCCCCATCACTGTCAGTGTGCAAGGTCAGGTTGCATAGGGCTTTGAGCAATCTAATCTAGTGAAAGTTGTTCCTGTTCGTTGCAGGAGGCTTGGACTAGATGATCTGTAATGGTCCCTTCCAACCATTCCATGTTGCTATGATACCTCATCACTGATGTTTAGAGGTAAGGGAGTTTCTCTTGCTTTTTTGACCTGGGGAAAAAGGGATGCACTTTTCAATATTCTTTCCTTCAGTACTAAGACAGATGATAGTTTTCTTTCTCCTAGTCTTGGTCCTGAGAAAGTGAGAGGAAACAGACCAAAAATATGTGGTGAACACAAGCATGAACTGGGAGAGGAGTGGTAGGAGATCAGTCCTGCAGAAAGGGACCTGGGGGTGCTGGTGGATGGTAAACTCAGTATGAATTATCAGTGTACCCTGTCAGCCAAGGGAGCAAACATCATTCTTGGGTTCTTCAAACACAGCATAACCAGATGGTCAAAAGAGGTGATTATCCCACTGTGCTTATCATTGGTGCAGCCTCACCTTGAGTATTCTGTGAAGTTCTGGGCTACATAATTTAAAAAGAACACTGAATGCATTCAGAGAAAGACAATAAAGCTGGAGGGTCTGGAAGGCAGCATGTCCTCTGAGGTGTGGCTGAGGACTCTGGGTTTGTCTAGTTTGGAGAAGAGGAAGCTCAGGGGTGACCTCATTTCTCTCTACAGCTTCCTGAGGAAGGGAGGAGGAGAGGCAAGTGCTTCTCCATGGGATCCAGTGACAGGATACCTGCAAATGGCTCAAAGCTGCATCAGAGGAGGTTCAGACTTGACATTAGGAAACATTTCTTTACCAAGAGGGTGGTCAAACACTGGAACAGGCTTCCTAGAGAGGTGGTCAATGCCCCAATCCTGCCAGTGTTTAAAAGGCATTTGGACAATGCTCTTAATAACACGCTTTCACTTTTGTTCATCCCTGGTCAAGCAGTTGAACTTGATGTTTTTTGTAGGTCCCTTCCAACTGAACTATTCTATTCTATTCTATTCTATTCTATTCTATTCTATTCTATTCTATTCTATTCTATTCTATTCTATTCTATTCTATTCTATTCTATTCTATTCTATTCTATTCTATTCTATTCTATTCTATTCTATTCTATTCTATTCTATTCTATTCTATTCTATTCTATTCTATTCTATTCTATTCTATTCTAAAGTCCAGAAAATGAGAAATAAGAGACTGGAACTTACTGTAAATAATAGGCTTTAAGAAGGGCTTCTGTTACATTGCAATTAGAACAAAAATTTTGTCCACTGGTCTTGTATAATAGAAACCTTTACCTATGAAGAAGATGACTACTCAGTGTAGCAGACAGGATAGGACAGGAAGAAAATGATGCTCCTCTGTTCTCCCATAATCACTTTGTAAGATCAAAATACAGCAAGTAACTACTACAGAGAAAATTTATGTCAGGAAATTTGCCTTCACAAGAAAATAAGTGTATCAAAAGTAATGCTTTTGTATCTTGCAAAGTTGTTACATTCCAGTAAAGAGCAACCACATCTAAGAAAACAAAATCCATCAGAAGGAAAAAGATAAAAACCCATAAGAAATTAAAAATTCAGGTCTGAGTTTGAGATATTAATTTAGGAATTGCTAGCTAGATCAGTTGGTTGAAGTATTATCTGGCCTTTCTTATTTTTAAACATACAAAACTAGTAAGCTTGTGCTTTTCAGGCTGAACTTATTCTTAAATGAAGAAAAATATATTCTAATTTCAATGTGTGATACAGAGACAAGATATGGCAATTTGTTTCTCTCAGCTCCTCAATCTTTATGCAGGGTGTAAGAGACTATAATGGTAAGAATTCCATTGTACCTTCCACACGATCAACTGATTTGATTACCCACCAGAATCTTTCACAGGGACCACATTGTGAGCTTGTACTTTGTTTCCACCGCTGAAAAAAGACTTAAGAACTTTGGATGTTGTAGGCAGCAATCCTACCAGTTGAGACATAGGGGAGTCACGAAGAACAGTGTTAATTTGGTCTCAGCTGGTAGTTGATGTGTAAGAAATTTTGACTTACTATTGAAAAAGAAAAAAAAAGAAAGCAGAAAAGGTTAATTTATTTTGATTCCCTGAAAATATGGTAAATTGATAAACTTTCCTGACAAGATAAACTCTGGTATTCCAAATGCACAGTACATGCACTGTTGCATACACACAGTTCAACATCCAGGAGGAACAGATAATTGGAGACTACATCATATATTTGCACTCCTGCCTTAAATAAGAATTTTACACTTCATATAGTAATGCATAGCACAAAAAAATGTATACTGCTACTAAATGAGCAAATTAAGTAAGCAAGTTATACGATGTCAATCTTTCCCAACTTTATCCATTATATTTAATTTACTATCACACAAACATGGAACAGAACAACTTTAAGAACAAATACACATGCTGCCCTTTACATAAGAAATTAATTGGTTTAATCTCAGACACAGTAGTACATTGTGCTATATTTTATAAATAATCCAATCACTGACCTCATGTTAAATTAGATTCCTTATCAGAAAGTGTTCTCTTCAGACTTACTTGATGGTTCTTGTTAATAAACCAATACTATTATTAGAGTTCCAATTTTCCTCAAGGACTACCTTGTTATAGGGGATCATCTCACTGTGTGTCATTGATTTTCTATCTTTTTCTTAATGTTATAATTGAAGTTGTAACATAACAACTTCTGTGGTGAATTCTTAATGTAGGAAAGAAAGAAAAGGTAAACATGTTGCATCATTGTATGTTATTTTTTTTTCTAAAATAATTCTCATCTTCCAGAAAAACACAAAATAGACAGTTTCAAAAATCTTCCAATTGCTTTACCCAGAGAGTTTACATACTTTCATCTTTATTACGTATGTGTAACATCTCTACATATAACCATGTCCATGTTAAGCACCTGCAACATTAATGAATGGATACTTTCTTGTCTCCCCTCTTTCTTCTTGCAAATGTTTCTTGCAAATATCTTTTATCTGGGGAAATATCACAGCAAAATGTCATTAAAATGACCAATAAGTTCTGTAAATCTTCTTTCAGTACAAACATGAAAGGCTAAATGCTCTGCTAATGTAATGATTCTTCATATTGCTCATAGATTAGCTTCACCTTGATTTCAGTGTCATAGCAGATTGTTAATTTTCAGACATCATAGAACATTGTAATGATGCAATCCAAAGTAAAGGTGAACAAAAGTGAAATAAAGTGTATGTATCCTTTGGAAGCTTAATTAATCCCTGTTTTGCATATGATTTAGTTTCATTCAGGGCTACTAATCTATCTGCTACATTCCAAATGAAGGTCTTTTGGAGACTTTGAATGTTAGAGCTGCAGAATGTTCATGTTTATCATTTCTAAATAAGAAAACTAAGATGGCCCAATATTTCCAGACTATTTGCTATACCATTTTCTTCTTAAATTCTTTGTCTTCACAAAGTCCATTGTGGTCATTCACACACAGTGATACAGCACTACATGACAAGAAGGACCGTGTTTGTTTTGAGTGGGATAGAGTTAATGTTCTTTATAGTAGCTAATATGGGGCTATGTTTTGGGTTTGTACTGGAAATAGTGTTGATAACACATGGATGTTTTAGTTATGGCTGAGCAGTGCTCACAAAGAGTCAAGGCATTTTCTGCTTCTCATACCACCCCACCAACAAGCAGGCTGGGGGTGCACAAAAAAGTGGGGAGGGGACACAGCCAGGACAGCGGTGTCAAAATATACCCAACCGACCAAAGAGGTATTCCATACCATATGACATCATGCTCAATGTATAAAGTCAGTGGAAGAATAAGGAAGAGGGAGATGTTTAGAGTGATGAAGTTTGTCTTCCCAAGTAACCATTATGTGTGATGGAGCACTTCTGTCCTGGAGATGGCTGACCACCTGCCTGTTGATGGGGAGTAATGAATGAATTCCTTGGTTTGTTTTGCTTGCGTGCATGGCTTTTGCTTTACCTATTAAACTGTCTTTATCTTAACCAACAATTTTTCTCACTTTTACTCTTCTGATTCTCTTCCATATCCTGCTAGAGGGGAGTGAGCAAGCAGCTGTATGGTGCTTAGTTGCTGGTTTGGGTTAAGACATATAAAGGACCTTAGGATAAATTGTGATTTATAAGCCAAACAAGTAATTCTAAAAATGTGAGTCAATAGAAATGGCTGGGTTAGAAACTACTTTTTCTACTCACTGTTCAGCAAGTAAGTTGTTTGTAGTGTTTGGTTTCCCAAATCTTTGTTTCAGTCCATTTGGTTGTTTAAGTTCATACAGTCAAATATCTATTACTAAATATTTCCTTGGAGGAATAAATTAATGTTTTTAAATGTCAAATAAATGTTAAAGATGTGAATTATGTTCTTAAGAAACTCACGGAAAGATTTTGTTTCCTCAAAAATATACTTATAATAATCAAACATTTGTCATAATCTGTAAGAATAATTTGTCATAATTAAAAAATTATAATTATTATTTGTTAGTCTCTACTTACTTCGAATACAGCTTTTTTTTTTTTTTTTTTTTTTTTTCCCAAGACAGCACTGTAAAAATAGTATTACATTTTAGATTCCTTTCTTAATATTACCAAATTAGCCCTCTGTTCTGCCAATATATATTTATTTATCCCTGGATTTTCTGCTTGATGGCAGGGAGTTCCTTGCCTGGAAATTTAATGACAATTCTAGCTTATCTAAACACAAATAATTGAAGCAACAAGGGATATTCACACCATATAACTTAAGGTTCTGAAATTATATATCCAATAACCTTATATTAGCTTATATTCCCTAGGCTACCCCCTTTATTCAGTGAAGAGACAAAAGCTCCTCCAGTGAAAAATCAGAAGCTCTGAATATAAGCTCCTGCTCTGAAGGAATCTCATTTTGTTCTTTAACTATAACAGGAGACATGACTTCTAACTATACACCAAAACTAGATAAGCATTTAATGCCATTGGCAGAGTTATGGTTTCCTCTCACTTTAAGTGAAATATGCAACAAAATGTGTTCCTCAGAAAACAGAATTATTTTGTAGTTTCATTTTATAATATTTTTTTCTTAGAAATGTATTTCCTTCTTGTCGTGGTTTGAGCCTGGTTGGAAGCCAACCACCACGCAGCCACTCTTTCTCCTCTCTCTTCCGGCAATAAGAAGGGACAGAGAGCCAGGCTTGCGGTTCGAGATAGGACTGGGATGGGGAAAAATCACCCTTTATTGTCATGAGCAAAAGGCAGACTCATTAGGGGAAGGAAAAAAGAACATACATTTATTACAGACAGTAACAACACATAACAGAGTAGGACAGTGAGAAGCATTGCCACATCTTGAGAACACCTTCTCCCCACCCCTCCCTTCTTCCCGGGCTCAGTTCTGCTCCCGATAGCTCTACCTCCTCCTCCCCCAGCGGCACAGGGGCAGGGAATGGGAGGTTCAGTCAGTGCTGCTGTTTTCTTCATATTCAGTGGGGAGAGCTTCTGGAACTTGTTCCCCCTGATCCATCTTAGTCCCCCTCTCACAGGAGACAGTCCTCCACAAACTTTCTCTGACATGAATTCCTCCCACGGGCCACAGCGTTCCCCACACTGCTCTGTTGTGAGTCACTAACTTTCTCTGAGTGGATTCCCTCCAAAGGCTGCAGCCTTTCCCAAGCTGCTCCAGCATGGGACACCCCGCATGCTGCAATCCTCCCAGCACTGAATTACAGCAGCAGGTCTACCTTTTCCCACAAAACCCTGGCCTTCTTTGGGCACAGCATCTTGATCATCCGGGCAGAAACCACAGGCCATAAATCAGTGGATCAGTGCTCCATCGTAGATCTTCATGGGTGGCAGGGGGGGCTGCATTGCCATCTCACCACAGGATACAGGGGGGTCTCTTCTCCGGTACACCTTTGCCCTCTTTTCTTCCTCCGTTCCTCCACTGACCTTGGTGTTCACGCAGCTGCAGCAACTCCTCACCAGTCCCACTGCCCATCACCATGTCCCTTCTTAAATACATTATCCCAGAGGCGCAGCTGATTGACTCGGTTTCCAAACAGAGGTGGAGCTGACTTGGAGCTGGGGGAGCTTCGAGAAGCTTCTCACAGGGGGCTGCACCTATAGCCCCCTCCCTTCCTACCAAAAATCCCCACCACTCACTCAACCCAGGAAACTTCTGTTGAAAATATGTTTATAGATAAAAATATAACTGGGCACTGTGTTCTATTTTAATCTACCTTTCTCTACTATTGAAATGGTAAAATTAATTTACTATACTCAAATTTAGTAACTGTTACCATCCAAGTTCATTTGAGTAAAGTGTTTCAGTATAATCTTAACCTTCTGCAACTACAATACAAAGTATTGGAACTTCATAGTTGGTTGTATCTAGTATCTAACATGAGATTTAAGTGTTTTTTTTTGGTGTTTTTTTTTGTTTTGTTTTGTTTTTTAATAGAATATATTATAATTTTTTCTTGGTGATGGGATCACATACAAATATTATTAAACAAACAAAAAATATGGAAATTAATCATTATAGTTAAGCAGAAAATATAAATCTGATTTTACTAACTTCACTAACCTTATTATCAGGTTCACAGAAAGCATAGAGAATTGTATAAAGAATTCAAAGTTTTGTCAGCTTGTAAGTGTGGATATTATGAATTATTTCTACACTTAATTTGTTTATCTTACTGAAGATGTTTGGAAACTGAAATGTAAAACTCTGGAAATGTGGAAGACATAACATCTGTCCCTTCTACACACTGATGGCATTTTTAGTAGCCAGTGAAAATATTAACTGTATTTTTAAAGCTATTGTCACGTAGGATAAAAAAAAATCAGTAGTATTTCAGGACTTGGAGCACACTTTAGAGCTTGATTTCAGAAACAGTTAGAACATGTGGATGAATGAAACACAGGCAGAGGGATAGACTTACAGATCTGACTACAGTTCATATAATTTGGAGAATATGTCTTCCCTCATACCCAGATGTCATCCACATACACATTCCTCTCCAGGTTACTTTGTTAGGGCAGTTTTTGCCATAAGCAGATAGACTTTACAATCTTAAAAGTATAAAACAATTAGTATGTCATTGTCAGAGATTGTGTGTTTATTTTCCTTGATGTTGATGAAGCAGGACCCCCAATACCACTGCTCTCATGTCAGCAGAGATACCTCAACCCAAGCATGTGCCCAGACCCAGGGTGGGAAACCACTTAAAACTCTGGAGTCAGACATGCCCCCCAGCGACGGTACTGGGCATGCGCACCATTGCTAATGGTAGATGCGGGTTGTCTCTTGTCCACACCACCACCACTCCACTTCTTCTCAGCTCTGTTTCTCCTTGCCACTACGACCACTTCTCTTCATCACTGCCACTGCTTCTCCTTGCCACCACCATCGCTTCTCCTCACCACCATCATGTCTTCATGGACACCTCTCACCTTTGTTCCACAGACTCATCTCTTAACCAGACTGTCAGGCTTCAGCTCCGTGGTGGTAGCTATCACAAACCTTTTCCCTTTTCTCTTCCTCTCTTTCTGTCTTTCCTCCCCTTCTTCGTTTGTGATGAGCAAATAAATTTTTGCAGCACTTGACTCCATTTCAAGTCTTAATCCTGTTCCTGAGAATATGAGCGAAACCTCACTCTGGTCTTAGACTGGCTTGCAGTGGTCATCCACAAAAGATATTGAGGAGAAACAAGCTACTGGGCTAGGTGTTAGCATGTCCATCATCCCCACCAAGCTTCTATTGGACAGGTAGCTTTCAGCTGAAAGGGGAAGGGACAGCTTCCATTTTTCTTGTTGGTTGCCATCTGTTGACACCTTGGAATCAAAAGTGAATTTTGGTGCTCTGTGAAGAAACAAATTTCTTTATAGGTAGTATGTTGGAGAATGACTCAGAGACAAGGTTCCTGAGCCCACCGAGCAATTGTATGATCAGAGCCTGCTCTAGCTGCTGATGCTGGGCCTCACTAGGGTTTGCCTGCAGCTGCTCGCAGCTGCTGATACATGAAGAATGTCAAGGACGCTTCAGCCCTGTGTACTGTGGTGTGTCGAAAACAGGTTAAGGGGAATTAGGAATAGTGGTCTGAGAAACCTAGTGTTATGGTAACGGTGGTCTGAGAAACGTGTTATGGTACTGTTGTGTATTGAAAACAAGTCAAGAGGAATCAGAAATAGTAACATGAGAAACTTAGTGTTATGAGAAGCTTGTGCTGTAAGCTAACTGCAAGTAGGTGGACCGTGCGAATATGACCTTTAGAGCTTAAGCCAATCAGCTAGTGACTAGTAGGCATAATAATTATCATTGTCTGTATAAATATATGTACCCTGGACCAATAAACACACACGTTGATTGATGCTCTATCTCCCACACTGAACCCGTCTCGGCGTGTCGTTCGTCCGCGGCTCCGCAGTAGTACACAGGTAATATAGCTCTTATCAACCTTCTGAACTCTTTTCTGGAAGAGATTACTTGACAGTGGGGCCTGACTAACGTCAACTGTTTAAAACCCCTCTTTGTTTTAGATATCATGGTATGAATCTGGACACTTCAGTGTACTAAAATATCAAGTTTGGTTTTCTCCATCAGCATGAGGCTGTGCTTGTAGAAACTGCCAGACCTTGCAGAGACTGCTAAATATGCCTCTAAATGGTCATGCTCATGTCTGCTGGAAGGCTGTCTGCCTGGACTGGTTTCTTCACCGTGCCATAATCTACTTGTGGCCTTTTCACAGGAAACATTCCTATGATTCTCATATTTGCACATCTGCATGAATGTGTATAAACTACTGTGTCACCTGTGTGCTTTTAACAATCAGCTTTATATTTGTGCTTGCTTTCTGATTGCCTGGGAAAGACAGAGATCTGATCTTTTAGGCTCGTTATGGGTAAGCTAGAGAAGTTACTGAAGGACAAATTTCAGGAAGATTCAGGAATTAGTGATCATTCCACTAGCTGCTTCCATTTCTGATACTGATTGCTCAGACACTTGCATAATGAGATATAATTCTAGGGTGTGAGAATTTTCTCTAAATGTTTTTTTTTTTTTTTTTCTTTTCAGTGTCATTTTTCCTAAAGGTTTTTTTCTGGTTTTGGCTGTATCACATACATGTTGATTTTACCTTCAAGTGGGACTTTCTAGAAATAAAAGTAAATATAGAGCTACCTTAGTATTAGAGATTTCTGCATATAATTCTTTAAGTGTAACATTCTTTTCTAACTCAGTTTTACACTATCAGAAGAAATTTAAATCTTTATAAAAGAATTTATGAAGACTTTTTCCGAATTCTTCTCTGTTTCCTTTCACAACATACCTTTCAGTTTTATAAGCAGAGTTCATCAAGGAAATCACAGTACTCCTGATCCTTATGCTGCAGTAGTACAAACTATGCAGAACAATAAGCTTTTAACTAACTACGAGACAAATCACATCTTCCTTTCTGAGTATTTTTTTTAGTATGTAAAGTTAACTGTAAAAATGAGCTGAGGTAAACTACTTCAACAGGGCAGGATTAATTTGTTCCAATTAGAAATATTTCATAATCTGAGACTAAACACTGTAATAATTTTGTAACATCTTTGTACACCATTTTGCTTAGTATTTTCCAGCTTCAGCATCCTAACAGTAAGACTTCCTTTCTCACGTTTGTTCTTTTGAATTTAAGATGTTGTGTGGTATTTAATCTTCATTCCTGGGAAATTATGTTGCTTAAATGTAAGATGTGGGAAATATGACCAAGCACTTTACTGATGGAAATGTTATAAATACATATAATAGGGTTTCTTCTTTGTTCTTATAGTGGTGCTTAAAAAAAGATATTTGCAAATTTTCTGGGATGAATTCTCTTCCTAGGTTTGGTCATGTAAAGCAAAGTTTTACATTCATCCTTATAAACCTAATAACATGGCTATATGTACAACAGATTGTTTTGTTTTGTTTTGTCCAGAAAATGCTACCAAATTTGTACTTTTATTAATTCCAATCTTAGTGCTGTCCTAATATTTATTAGCTAATATTAAAACTAGAAATGTCAGTGTATGATAGTCCTTAGTAATGGTCCCCCAAAATTGAATGTTATTCTGTAGGCTGAGAGCTCCTCACTTTTTTTGTGCAGTTGTGTTTTCTATAAAGATTGTTTAAAAATTCCATAAGCAAGTAGTGCAGGCAGTATTATACCTGTGATAGAAAAACAATGGACTGAGTAGTTAGTAGGGAAAGTTCTGGTATTTGACCTCTGAAACACAGGTTTGAACTCAATTTTATCTTCATTTTTAGTGGTCATGAGGTCAAAAGAAAAACTAATCAAGCATCTGGGCACAACATAGCACATGAAAAAACAATGGAGTTATCATTGTCATCTATCTTTCCGGTGATGGAAGAAGACAGACACAGGAAGGGAGCTAAAGGTTAAGGATTATTATCTTCCTTCTGTGGAGAAGCCATCACTCCTCTGAATTAAAAACTAACTTCTAGTCCCAGCATAGTGGTATGTTTCACCAACCATTGTATCAGGTTCAACTTCCAGTGACACATCTAATTTTCAATTCCACCATCTCCCTAGCCACTAAAGGTTTGGGTTTCTCCCTGTCCCTGCAACCCCTCTCCCAAAGCATACACTATGTGTGATAAAGAAATCCTATTGCTAGAACAGAATTTAGGTTGAATTTTGGCAGAATATAACTTAGAAATTAAAACCCTAAAATAAACCCTCACAATGGTATATTTTTGTCGTGTTGTTTTTTAGGTTTTTTTTTTTTTTTTTTTTTTTTTTTTTTTTTTTTTTTTTTTACCCAAGGAAAGTTTCAGTAGGAAAGTAAACTCTACATTTTGTTTTTATTCTTTTGAGAACTTTTGTTTAAGTTTTTCTTACACACCTCATCCTTGTCTTGTCATATTGCCTGGTCCACCACACTTATCTGCCTTTTATTTTCCACTCCACTGTCCTTAAGTGCTTCTTACTGTTCCACTGTGGTGAACATGTCTTAAAAGCAGTTTCCCATTGTATAATGCAGATTTTTTTTTTTTTTTTTTCAAACTGGGATGGAGAAATTCCTGCTTAATTTAGAACATCATCTTGCTTAATTCAGAGCATCATCTAGAGTTAAACACAGACCCTCAGATGGCTTATGTGGGGTAGGGCCTTTCTTTATTCTGAAGGATATTATGTCTGCTGCTATTGTCATCAATCTGCTGGTATCTGTGCATTCATCCTAATTTCTTCTTTCTCATGCACATTGAAAAAATTGGAAGAATAATGTCAGAAACTAAAAGATGAAGAAAACATGAACTAATCTATTCATAAAAGTATTTATATACAGTGGTGCCTGGAATGAAAAATGAAAATAGGAGCATATTTTTTGTAAAGATCAATTGGTCTCTGTTAAGCAGAATACCTCTTTAAGACAAGCACTATAGCAATTATTTAAAAAGTTAATGTTCGACATATCATCTTCAGTTTGAGGCCAGATCAGATATACAGTTAAAGTGCTTTTATTATCGATAAAGGAATATGCACTAAGAAATAATTTTTTTTAAAATTGGTGGAATTCTCTTTTAAATTTAACTTTGCAGACAGAAAGATTCTTCAGGTCTATACCCAGCCTGTAAGGCTGTTCCTTAGGATGGATGCAAAGATGTTCACCTTAACAAGGATGATACTTGCTTATCCATCATCCAGTTTCCCCACCACCACAATCACTTTTCCAGTTTAGCCCAATCTCAACAATTTAGGATTAAAGGAGTGAAATATTTGGTTTTTTTAGCTAAGAAAAATTCAAATATATAAGTGAATTGATCGTGAAAATAATGAAAACCAGGAAAATAATGCATTTAACTTCATTCTGATAAAAAAGTATGGCAACTGTTACTATGGTTTAAACTGTGTGTGTGAAAGCTGCACATTATAAACCTATACCATTTAGATCTCTCAGTTCATATAATTTATTTTGAAATTATTTTTTAAAAATAGTCCCCAGCTGTAGAAAAATTGATAGGGTTTTAATTTCTACTCTTTAAGTAGGGTCAACAAATCTGAAGATATTTAATTTAAATATGTTTTAATTTAATAAACAAATACAATTTCTGTTCTGTGCAACTAAATGAATGATATCTTAAGTTTATTTTTTATGGTACCGACCTTCATGCTACTGACATAAAGCAGCTGCACATTAGATTCCCCATGTGGAATGTTTTCTGTTTTTCATTTTCTCTAGCTATTGCTCTATATTGAACTATACAATTGAGTGAAATGTATAATCCAAGACACAACCAAATCAGGATTTTTTAGCCTAGAAACGTCTTTATATGGCTGTCCTCAGTGAGGTCAGTCTGTCTGTCTATCTATCTATCTATCTATCATCTATCTATCTATCTATCTATCTATCTATCTATCTATCTATCTATCTATCTATCTATCTATCTATCTATCTATCTATCTATCTATCTATCTATCTATCTCTATCTATCTATCTATCTATCTATCTATCTATCTATCTATCTATCTATCTATCTATCTATCTATCTATCTATCTATCTATCTATCTATCTATCTATCTATCTCACATCAAAGTAATCATCAGCACCCAACTTTTTTTGAAAGTGAAGGAACAAAACAATATTCTTGATCTCTCATTTGCCCATCCTCTATGTTTTGGTCCTTTGCACTTCATCAAAATACTGGGTGAGGTCCTTTGTGTGTGAGTATGCACATACATGAGTACTACTTGTTGTAGGTATTTTCTTAACTCATTGAAAGATTTTCATAAGGCTGGAGTCATGGAAGACTGGGCACAAGGTTTCAACTGGTTCTTCTCAATTCTATTTTTGCATGCAATAGAGATTCAGTTGATTTGTGGTCTTATAACAAGCTAGTTCAGAAATACACTTCCCCTCTCTCATCTCTGGGAAAATATAGCTGTTTTGTAGAAACACGTGGTTTGGAGTCTGTCTGGAAAAACATGGAGCAACACATTCTGATAAAGCTACCTTGAATTGCTCATGACTTTTTGAAAAGATAATACTTTCATTTTGCCTTATAAAATTAGTATTTGTTTCCATTATTTAATTAAAACAAAAATGTAACTTCATAAATACAGACTTGGAATGTCTATTCAATTCTCATCAAAATATGGGGAAATCCAAATATCTATCTTTTCTAATTGTCTTTTAAAACACAACTTACCTTGATATCTCAGAACTTCTTGCAGAACAAGAAACCTGGACACTATTAGCACTGCAGTCATTCAGTTCATCTTTAGTTTTAACTTGCAGTGTCTGATTTCATGCATTCAAAGACACCTTAGAAGAAACTAAGTGAAGTATAAACTGGCCAGACTATGACTGAACTGAGGACTTAGATTCAAGTTAGGAAAATGATTGCCTATTCTCACCAAAGGAATGTTACACATATTGCTGAAGAGACATGAAATCTGAGGTTCTGTCACTGGAATGAAAAATGATATGGTTATTGGTGCATGTTGACATGAGATTTTATGAAACCATAATGCAAAGATTTCCAAAACCAAAGCCAAAACAGAACTGAGAAACTTAATCAAACATTTTTTGGTCCCAAAATGATCTGTCTGAAATATGGGCAAAATGGTTACTTTGGGAGTGTGGTTATGCAATGTTATTTTTCTCTTCTCAGTAGAAGCCTGTAACACGCCAAAATGCCTTAGAAAGATTTATGAAGCCTTGCAATCACATGATGAATAACTGATAAGTGTTTAAGACTTTTGATTGAATGACAGGTTAGTATTTATGGTTGAACTAAGCAACTAAGCACCATACAGCTGCTTGCTCACTCCCGTCTAGCAGGATGTGGGAGAGAATCAGAAGAGTAAAAGTGAGAAAAATTGTTGGTTGAGATAAAGACAGTTCAACAGGTAAAACAAAAGCCATACACACAAACAAAGAAAACCAAGGAATTCATTCACTACTCCCCATCAACAGGCAGGCGGTCAGCCATCTCTAGGACAGCAGTGCTTCATCACGCATAACAGTTACTTGGGAAGACAAACTCCACCACTATGAACATCCCCCTCTTCCTTCTTCTTCCACCAGCTTTATACATTGAGCATGATGTCATATAGTACGGAATAACACACTTGTCGGTTAAGGTCAGCTGTCCTGGCTGTGTCCCTTCCTGACTTCTTGTGCCCCCCCAGCCTACTTGCTAGTAGGGTGATGTGAGAAGCAGAAAATGCCTTGACTCTTTGTGAGCACTGCTCAGCCATAACTAAAACATCCCTGTGTTATCAACACTGTTTCCAGTACAAACCCAAAACATAGCCCCATATTAGCTACTATGAAGAATATTAACTCTATCCCAGACAAAACCAGCACAAGATTGTTCTGTAGGAAAAGATTTCAAATGAAAGAAGCAATTGAATTTATAACTGTACGCAGTTTACATAGAAAAAAGTGATTAACACCCTTCTGAATTCCTTATGAGTCATCAGGTTGATCAGAGATGAACAGGAAGATAAATTCAGGGGAAAAGGTACCTGACAATGCTGACAGATCAAAATCTTTAATTTGTTAACTAAAAAAAATTAAGAAAAGAATCCTGCTAATTGCTACAGCAATTGAAACTTGTTATGAAACTTCGCTTTGGATACTGGAAAATTAAAATCATATGAAATTGCATTTTGCAAAGGACTACACTTAATGAAACCGTAAAATAAGAATCTTGCTCAATTTGTCAGCTATTTTGAAAACTGTGACACAAACAGCAGGTGATTGAAAGCCTTAACATGTTTCTCTATGATTAGCAGCAGGAAAAAAACCTTCCACCAGCATTCTCACTTATTTTAGAGATGCCCCAAAGTTTTAAAGTACCATCTTGCTGCAATCAAGTCTTTCAATAAGCATGAATACACAGGCTATAGCTCACAATGTTTGCATGGGCAGATGTCTCATATGCAGAATTATTAATAGAGTGTTGGACCTCAAATGATTCAGTTATGTCTTGGTGTTATAAATGATAATATATCACTCAGAAGTCAGCAAAACCTGAAAGCTCTATCGTTTTGGCTATTAAATCTCCAGAGGAATCCATGATAACTCAGATTCTGATTCTAAGTCAAATACAGAAAGCTCGCCTCTCCTTAGCTGCAAGCACTCTCCCTTTTAGCATATATTCAGTCTGTGACACTACAACAAGTATACAGCTATAATATTCCCAGAGACACAATGAGTTACTGCTTGCATGAGAGGACAGTAGAAGTTGATTGCATATTGTCATGCTAACAGAAATTGTAAAAATTTTAGAAAGTTTTTTAAAGAGAACTTTAAATACTTGGAAGAAAACCACAGTTTTCATTTTAGGACAAAAAAAGCAATGAAAGATGGATATCTGGTCCGATTGTGCTGATATCAATTGATTGGATATCAATCCGATATGTGCTGTTGATTTGCAGAAGTGACCACTAGGTGTAAATGAATACTTCAGATGTGCTGAATGTTATTTCTCATCTGATGTGATAGAAAGATTATTTATGTTAACATTTCTTCCTACAAGCTCATGAGCATCACCTGTTACACATGACTTGCAGAAATATGGTCTTACTCTGGCTCTGACACCCACCAGCTTTGCAAACTGAAAAGAAAAATTTACTACAGGGTCAAAGGAACATCAGCAACACCTGAGGCAAAAGATGGGACAAGGTCAGTAACATTATGCTAAGCCTTTCATCTGCAGGTCACTAGTTCAATTTCAGCTGAGTTTTATACCAGCTAAAAATAATTAGGATGACTGTTGGTCTATATGAAATGTTCTTGACTTCTATATCACAGAAGTGATCCACACAAACAATTTTTTTAAGGTTCTTTTCTTAGGGGTTAAATGAGCCACACCCACAGGTATGGCAAATCAGAGCTGAGACCTATGGGCAGACAAGGTGGGGAAACATGCTTCTTTTTCACTGAGCTGCTTATGTAGATAAAAGAAAATGCTGGTCTCCAGAGGTCTTAAGGGCACCTTTCACAAGCACTATATTGATAAAAATATATTGTTCAAAGCATGTTGTTTGTGTTCCATACAGACATACAATCTTCATTTTAAGAGAGTTGCTTTGTTTGTATCACTTCAAAGGCAAAATTTTCAGGTTTCAAAGATAAAGACAGATTGTAGGGTTTGTTTGTTTACTTATTTGTTTTTCTTCTAGGAAATTTGTTGTAGATGGAATAGATAAAAACCTTAAATGATTTGGGTCCAAACAAAATTTTTTTATATTGAAATATATTAAAATGTAGGTTGTTTTTTATTTTGGTGGGTGGGGTTTGATGTATTTTTTTAAATAATGTTTACTTATGTATTACAGGATCTGAAACCATATTTACACTTCAAAAATTGTACTAAACAATAATCAGATTATATGGCAGAAAAGACTTTTTCTATCATAAACCTAATAAATCTTAATTAAGAATCTTATTTCTGTGATTCCCTTGAAAAATCTAACTTCTTATTTATTTACTTCTTTCTTTGTGTTTCAGAAACCTGTGAAAAAATTGCAGCCTTATCTATAATGGTGGGGATAGGAAGACAAAGGTATAAAAGTAACTAACAGAATTCAATAGTATACTATACATATATACTATGCTATGCTATGCTATGTTATGCTATAATATATATAAAGAGTATAGCCTATATTACACTCTTTATACCAATTCCCATAATATTTTAAACAACAAAATGGTGAAGTGCAGACTAGACAAGTGAGACTGAGGTGAGTTGAAAACTGGCTGAACTGCCTGG
The DNA here is from genome assembly GCF_018691265.1 of Tyto alba. Lineage (NCBI taxonomy): Eukaryota > Metazoa > Chordata > Aves > Strigiformes > Tytonidae > Tyto > Tyto alba. The sequence goes on from NW_024881275.1 coordinate 27,039,392, forward strand.
CTCAAACAGCTGTGATCAGCAGCACAAAGTCCGCCTGGAGGTCATTCACTAGAGAGGTACCCTAGTGATCTATACCGGAGCCTATACTGTTAACATTTTCATTAACGATTTGGATGCCAGTGTAGAGTGCACCCTCAGCAAGTTTGCAGATGATACAAAATGGGGTGGAGTGGCTGATGCACCAGAAGGTCATGTTGTCATTCAGAGGGACCTGGTCAGGCTGGAGAAATGGGCTGACAGCAACCTTATCTAGTTCAATAAGAAGTGCAGAGTCCTGCACCTGGGGACAAACAACCCCACACACCAGTATAAGCTGGGAACCACCCAGCTGGAAAGCAGCTTTGCAGAAAATGACCTGGGGGTCCTGGTGGTCAACAAGCTGACCATGAGCCACCAACATACCCTGGTGGTTCTCTCTGAACATCAGGAAGCAACATTTCACTCAGAGTGACTGAGCACTGGCACAAGTTGCCCAGAGAGGTTGTGGAGTCTTTATCCTTGGAGATATTAAAAATGTAAATGGACATGGTCCTGAGCATCCTGCTCTAGGCATCCCCCTGCTCTGAGCAGGGATTTGGACTAATTGTTCTGCAGCGGTGCTTGCCAACCTCATCTGTTCTGTGTTACTCTCATACTCAGCAAGATTTTTTACCATCACATGTGTGTTGAGATAAGTATGGGTGACACAGTTTGGGTTGTACAACTGACAACCCTATATTTTCTGTCACTCTTTTTACATCTCTGTATAACTGAAATATCTAATATCTTTCCTTAGGTTAGTTGTTAAACATGTTTTATATCAAAGAAAGCTGTCTAGAGACATTTCTGTCAGGATTTAGTGATCACTTTCTACCTGAGTCATTTACTACAGAATAATATGTACAATAAACTAGAATAAATATTTGGAAGGAAAAAAAAAATAATCCAGGAAAACAAAACAAAACAAATGATGTTTCTAGCAGAAAAAAAAAAGAAAAAAAACCCAAACAATTACCTGTAGGGAAATTCATTTCCCTCTATACTTATAATGGAAACAGTTATAGTAATCAATTATCCATTATTATAAAACTGTGCTTAATGTTTAGCCTTGTTTATGTCTTTTAGTTATTGTTACTGATCTTTACAGAACACTCATGTCTTCTCCTCTTTTTTTCTCTATGTTTCTTATTTGTCGAAAGAAGTCTTCTTGTCTGTGTCTGTATGTTTACCTACTTACCTGTCTGCCTACGTATCTTTTCTTTGACAGCCTGAGAGTAGGTGAGAGAAGAGTTCTATAACCCTGAGGAAAACACAGAATTCTGTCTTTTGTACACTGCATATCCTCTGCTGAATATATTTTTTATTTTTTAACTTTGTGATGTGTGATTGTCTTCTGACATGGTTGTAGTGGATACTTCAAAGTGCTTTGCAGAAGTGCTAAGATAAATGGGTAAATCTATGTGCAAAGGCAAAAATAAGGGGTGTTGGTAAGATTATTATCTCACAGAGACAGTGCTGAGCTATCCAGGTGATCTCAAAAGATTCTGCATGACTTATGCTGATGATGGTAAATAATTAGGGTAGATGCAATATAACATATAAGGACAATCAGCTGTATTTAACCTAAGACAATTATATCAAGACTAAATAAAATGACAAAAGAAAGGAGGAAGAGGAAAAGAGAAACTTTATGTGCTTACTGATAAAGTATGATGTGTTAGTTACAAGTTTATTTGTGAATTCAAATGGGAATTTGTGAAGTCTGTGAGGGACAAGCTGTATTTTCACAAAGAGGGAGAAATGTCTCTGCATCCTCTGTCTGTAATGATGAATATGTAATTTCTGTCCTGTGGAATCCTATAGAGTATGACTGTGGGCACTGCAGTCTTCTTACAGAGATACAAATACGTATTACTAGAGCGAGGACTGGAACACTGAATCTTAAGCATCAGACTAAGTAATCATAATTGTCATAATTCTTCATGATTTGGTATGTCATGTTATACAAAAGGTCTAATCTCTCCTGACAAGGCTATTCTTCAGAGCTCAAACTCAGAATACAATATAGTCTTGTGGTTGAAACATTCACAGGAGAGATAGAGGAGACAACTTTAAATCCAGTGTCCATAGGATTTATAAGCAGGAATTGAAAACATCATCTCTTACTTCTTGGGAGTACCCTAAATTGTACAAGGCTATTGAGTATTCAGAAGTGGAATTCTTCTCATTCCTCATGCTAAAACTAACCCACTTTGTAGAAAATGTATTCGTCATCAATACCAAAAACATAAACAGAGAGAGGGGTGGAAAGAATAAACTCCAGCCTGGTGGTCAGACCAGGAGGTGGGACACCTATACCAGACCTTGCTAGTACACATCATATGGTATTATTTGAACATGGAATTATTTGAATGATGTACTTCATCTGTATATAAAAATGTATGTAGGATAATTTTTAAGTTTACACAGCAGAATGATTAAAGTTGCTGTTGAAGTTTACTTCCTTAGCTAGGTCTCTCCTTTTCCACTCAGTCAGCAAAAAGGGATGGTATAGAGTACTTTCTGCCAAAAAAAGAGGCAACATGATGTAACCCATACTGAGAAAGGAGTAATTAGTATTGGTCTAGAGATGTGAAAAACATTCAAAACATTATGCATTTTTTTGTTGGGGTTTCATTTCTGGGAGGGGGGTGCTTCATCTAGATGACCTTTATGTTGATGATGATGATGAAGATTCCAGAAAAAAAATGGAAACCAAATGAAGTAACTTCTAATCCATCTCAGGGAAAATAAATAATTAAATAAAGTAACTGTTTTATATGTAGGAATAAACAATCTGAGTGAATTATTACTTGTATTAATTATTAGGTAGTAGGTGAATAAATATCTAATTGCTTCTGCTGTTTCTTGAATTTTTCCCACATTAAGTATTTCACAGGATTTCTTTATTGAAGGAAATATGAGGAAAAACCAGTACTCCAGAATCTTCTTTGACTAATTATTTGGGATATAAGAAAATAACTTCTACTCACCTTACACTAAATTCACGTTCTATCCAAAAATACTGCTAGGTGACAAACTCTCTTGGGGCTGTTTAAAGACTCCTTGACCATAGTCCAGCTCTTTATTTTTTCCTTCTTTGTGATTTATCCATCCAGAATTATCCAGAATTACAATTTTTTTAATTTTTGTTTTTAAATATGACAATTGAATTGTGTCTGTGCATACATGGATATATAAATTCCCATAAAGTACACATGAAAAAGATAATCCAGTGAAAAAGACCTCTCTAGCTCAAGGTTTGAGGTGGCCCTGCCAATCTATAATTTTGGGACATAGTAACAGATGCAGTACTAAGAGCTTTAGGGACAAACAATTTATAACTAAATAATGGTACAGTAATAAATACAGATTTATTATCCATGTCATAAAGACAGAAGATCCAGCAATTCACTAAGACTGAGTTAAACTTTCTGTCCAGGCTTGCAAATACTTACAGGACTGTGTCTTGTCTATAAGGCAGGACAGGAAGCAGGGCAATGAAATACTAGGGCAATCAGGTAATTATAAGCTTACAAACTAATGTAGATATTGTTTCATAAAAAAACATATCTGTCTGTGCTCTTGAATATCTTGATCAATTTAATTTTTCATCTGCAATTTCTTGTAAATAAGTTGTCAAAAGTTCTCAATATTTTAAAGTATCTGTGTTAACATCAAGGTATAGAGAAAGAGCATTAGTCACTATACATAAATAGCATTCTAGGTTTAAAGATTTATTGACTCTGTGTTTGTTACTGGTATTAAGAAACTTGTCCATTCATATGAAAGGGCTATTAGTTTGGGTCAAAAAAACTTGACTCTAGAAGATACTGTGGGTTTGGAAGAAGATGGGAAAAAAGTCTCTACTCACGAAGGACAATGTGCATACATACTGGGCAAAAGAAGGCATGTGGTTTTAACTCTTTGTTCCTGAACATCATCACTTGTTTTTTTTTCTCTAAAAACTAGTAAGCAGATAGGTGGAGGAGAGGAAGGACATGTGGGTGGCTCCCAGGAGTAAGGTTGTCTCAGTTGTCCCTTTACTTACATGAAGAGACTCAGGGGTCTCAACTGCCTCTAAAAGAAATGCCTAAATGCCAAAAATTCTGATATTCATACAGACAATCCTGTGTGCTTCAGGTGAAGAATACGGTCATATATTACTCCCATAGATACTGTCTGCATGTGTTACTCAGGTACATACCAATACAGTGATATTCTATTATGAAGTTATCCTTTAAGAAAATCTTATTTTACTGTGGGCAATGTATTTCTCTAAAGGTTATTAAATTAGCTATCAGGACTGTTGAATACAGAAATGTCTTTGTGGGCTATATTGCTTTTAGGTGGATACAGCATTCAGTTGAAATGTTGGAATTTGAAATGGGTTTACTTTGGTTTAGAGTCATAAGACTCCATGCTGACATACAATTTACAAAACCAGTGTCTTCTGAAAAATACAGAAATCGCAAATCCTATACAAGCCAAATCATTAGTCTAATTAGACTTAAAATAAAGACATCTAACAGGAATATCCTTGGTGGGACAAAAATGTCTCAAAATTATTCTCATAACTTTAATGGTTTTACAATTTTTTTATATATGAACTACCAAGCTGCATGCTATTTGCATGCACCTATTTAAAAACATATATGACTATTTTACAGTTACTTAATCTAATTTAGATGGGTTTATTAGTATTTTAGTTTAGTTCCTATATAATTGCTATCAGTGATAAGAATCATAGTCCTAGTAATAAATAAAAGCACCATGCCTTTTTTTGTTGTTGTTGGTTTTTATTTTTCCTAATATTGAATTAAAGAGTTGAATAACCTCAGCTGCTGTTAGCTACCTTGGAGCTTCTTGAACTTAGTCTACTGCACAGAGGCTCTCAACTTGTCTGGTAATCTTTATGTGTGCAAATCTTCCTAATGTACACAATACCACATAAAATCAGTGCAAACACATACAACTAAATACCTTTACCTAAAAGATAGCTATGGGACGTAAGACTAACTCAATATCCTGCATCTGATTAGAATCTGCAAGTAATACTGTGATAATAACACTTAAAAATCATAGATATTAAAACTAAAACCTATCTCCTTTGAAGTAAGTGATATTAGACAGAACTGAGTATTGTAAGTGTAGATTTCTGAGGCATAAATAACAAGCAGGTATTTAATAATATTTTATTTAAAAAAATAGAGCTCATCATAAGAGAAAAAATGGTGAACAATGGTTACATTTAGCTGAATTTTAGTGAAAAAAAAATGGCATTATGCAAAAGTACAATAAACCACAAATATTAAAACTATAAGAAAAAATGGTGAACATAGAAATTTGGTTATACTAACTGCAAAATTAATGTCGTCGTTTGAGCCTGCTCAGCAGCTAAACGCTACGCAGTCGCTCACCCACCCTCCCTCCACTTGGGAATGGAGAGGGAATCGGAAGGGCAAAGGGAGACTCGCGGGTTGAGATAAAAACAGTTTAATAACAGTAACAGAATAACACGCTGACAGCAGTATCAACAAGCAATGTACAATACAGCTGCTCACCTCCCGCCGACTGACACCCACTTGCTCCCAGCCGGCGATCCCCAACACAAAGGCCCCATCTATATGTTGCATCTCTTCCTTGATAGCCCGAGGAGTCATGGGCCCAGCGAGCCATAAATTTTCCGCCCTTATGCTGCCAGTCCAGATCTACTTTAGCCACCTTAATCTTTGCAGCTTTGTCCACCTGATGGTTGTTTTGATGTTCTTCCATTGCTCAATTTTTGGGTATATGAGCATCTACATGGCGTACTTTCACAGTCAAGATCCTATTTGAACAGTAATATCTTGCCACAAATCAGCATCCCAGATGGGTTTGCCTCTACGCTGCCAGCCACTTTGTTTCCACTGCTGCAACCACCCCCACAGGGCATTTGCCACCATCCATGAATCAGTGTAGAGGTAAAGGACTGGCCATTTTTCCTCGCTCGGTGATACTTAAGGCCAGCTGGATGGCTTTCACCTCTACAAATTGACTGGATTTGCATTCTCCTTCAGCAGCTTCTGCGACCCATTATGTGGGGCTCCACACAGCAGCCTTCTACTTCCAATGTTTCCCTACAATGTGACAGGACCTATTTGTAAATAAGGCATATTTATTCTCATTATCTGGTAGTTCATTGTATGGCGGTGCCTCTTCAGCTTCGGTCACCTCTTCCTCTGGTGACATTCCAAGGTCTTTATTTTCTGGCCAATTTGTGATTATTTCTGGGCAGTTGGCATTCCCTATTCGAGCCCGCTGTATGATGAGCGCAACCCACTTACTCTATGTAGCATCAGTTGCATGATGTGTCAAGGGGACCCTCCCTTTGAACATCCAGCCCAGTACCGGCAGCCGGGGTGCCAAGAGGAGCTGTGCTTCTGTACCAATGTGTTTCTGAAGCAACTCAAACCCCTTCATATGCTGCCAGTATCTCTTTTTTAGTTGGATTATAAGGGGCTTCGTCCCCTCTATGTCCTTGACTCCAGAATCCCAGGGGTTGACCCCGGGTCTCCCCTGGTGCCCTCTGCCAAAGACTCCAGGTAGGGCCATTCTCCCCGGCTGCAGTGTAGAGCACATTTTTAACATCATGTCCTGCCCGAACTGGCCCAAGGACTACAGCATGAACGATTTCTTGTTTAATTTGTTCAAACGCTTGCTTTTGCTCAGGGCCAGGTAAAAAGTTATTTTTCTTCCGGGTCACTTGATAAAGAAGGTTTACAATCTGACTGTCATTTGGAATACGCATTCTCCAGAAGCTTATCTCACCTAAGAAAGCTTGTACTTCCTTTCTGCTGGTTGGTGGAGACATAGCCGTTATTTTATTAATCATGTCCATCAGAATCTGACAATGTATATCTAGCCATTTGATTCGTAAAAACTGAATCTCCTGCATAGGGCCCTTGACTTTACCCTGTTTTATGGCGAAGCCGGCTCTGAAAAGAATTTTAACTATTTTTTCTATTCATACTGAAGCTGTAGCATGTCTGGCACAGCAGCACTTAATGGTAGTGTGACTTCATTCAGGCCCCGATACTCCACTGTCAGTCTCCACTCTCCATTAGACTTCCGCACTGGCCATATAGGGCTGTTGAAGGGTGAGTGAGTCTTGCTGATCACCCTTTGGCTCTCGAGTTGACAAATCAGTTGGTGGATGGGAACTACAGAGTCTCTGTTGGTGCGATATTACCATCATTGCACAGTTGTGGTAGTGATCGGCACCTGTTGTTCTTCAACCCTCAGTAGTCCCACAGCAGAAGGATCCTCTGAGAGCCCTGGCAGAGTGGACAGCTCTTTGATTTCTTCTGTCTCCAAGGCAGCTATGCCAAAAGCCCACCGGTACCCTTTTGGGTCCTTAAAAAACCCTCTCCGGAGATAATCTATTCCAAGAATACAGGGAGCTTCCAGGCCAGTCACAACAGGGTGTTTTTGCCACTCATTTCCAGTTAGGCTCACCTCAGCCTCCAACACAGTCAGATGTTGAGATCCCCCTGTCACTCCTGAGATACGGATAGCCTCTGTTCCTTGGAAATTCGACGCCATCAGGGTGCATTTGTCACCAGTGTCCACCAGAGCCTTATACTCCTGGGGGTGAGATGTGCCAGGCCATCAAATCCACACAGTCCAGTAAACACAGTTGTCCCTCTCCTCCACCTGGCTGGAGGCAGGGCCCCTCTAATGCTGCTCATAGTATCCATTATTGATGAAGGGGTTAGTGCGGTCTGTGCAAATCTCAGTCTCATCCTGGTTATTCACTTCTTGTAAGTACAACTCGTAAGTTCTCCTCATAGGATCAGGGGCAAAGTCAACTCTTCTGCTTGGTTTGGGTAACTGACTAGCAGAGACTGGAGTGGCACTTCTCCTGGAAGAACCTTGATTTCTAACCATTCTTCCTTCCAACTCTCGGACCCGCTCTCTTAGAACGTAGGTGGGTTTCCCATCCCATGTCTTCATGTCTTCTCCATGGTCGTGCAGGTAACACCATAGTTTCCCCCATGGTGTACACCATCTCGCTTGAGTAGGGAGTCATTTTTTCCTGATAGCTGAGAACTTAGTCTGTGGAGGTGGGGAGTAGGACATGTCCTCTTTGAATTGTCAGGCTTCTTGTGATATTTTCTCCACAGCCATGACAATGGAAGAAGAGAGACTTTCTTCATAGTGCCGGAGTTGGCGAGCCAAGTCATGCATAGTTGGTCCCTCTTCCTCTCTCCAGTCAAATACTGCTAATGCATTGGAATGCGATGATGGAGCACTCCATACAAACTTCCGCCACATGGGCCGGGTGCATATGACTTCATCTGGGTCAATGGCTAGCTGTGCATTGTCTGGATCATAATAAACCATCTCCCACACAGTTAGTTACCTTAGGTGTTGGATGCCTCTCTCCATGGCGGTCCACTTACTTGGATGACATATAAGATCTTCCTTGAAGGGATATCTGTCCCTCACGCCTGACAGTATTCGACTCCAAAGGCTGAGCGTTTGTGTCTTTCTTCCAATCATCTTGTCAATGCCTGTGTCCCTGGACAGGGATCCCAGTTGCCTGGCCTCTCTACCTTCTAATTCCACACTGTTGGCCCCGCTATCCCAGAATCGGAGCAGCCAGGTAAGGAGGTGTTCACCTGGATGGCAGCTGAAATCCTTTCGTATGTCTCGTAGTTCACTCAGGGATAGGGATTGGGTGATTATCACTGGCTCTGCCTCCTCCTCCTGTTCTTATGACGGCCCTCATTCATCATCATCTTTTACAATGCAAGGGGATTTTTTATTGTATTTCTTCTTCTGTATGGAAGCAACAGACGTTGTCATGGATTGATGCTCCAGTTCACCCACAGTACTTATTGTAGGGGTCAGATTGGCTGCAGTGTCTTTTGCCCGAGTTGGAGTGGCTGCAGTGTGTGGTGGGGGTGTCAGAGTGGTTGCAGTGCTGGTTGTTTTGCTCGCAGATGCAGAGGCGTCTTTCTTTTGAGGACACTGCAGAGTGGTGAGCACGGTTCAGCAGGCATGGGCCAGGCCCCAGCATGTTGCAATGTTCTGTGTCTCTCTTGAGGTGTCAAGATGACAACATAGCTTTTCTAAATATTTTACTAGTTTCTCAGGATCTCGCACTTGTTCAGGGCTGAAGTTCCAAACATTGGAGGTCCCCACTGTCCTAGGTACTTGCCCATGCTACCCCACATTCCCAGCCACTCCTAACTCTCCAACCCTGGGGTAGACCTCTGGGTGGTATTCAGAAACAGTTGCTTAACCTGAAACAGAACCTGAACCACATTCAGGAACACTACAGCTTCCAGCAACAAGACAACAACATTAATATGAGCATTCCATGGACATTTGGAGTTCTCATCATTTTCAAGTATACTTGCAAGTAGCTTGGAGAAGGGGAAGATGGAAGAAGGTATCTCCCCCTTAGGTGGGCTCTCCTAGGAGAAAAGGTGGAGGGTGTAATTACTAACCCATTCCAGTAGGTGCCCTGCTGTGTACACAGATGACGACCATACTGAGTACAAATGCCCCCGTACTCCCTGGACCGACGATTTTCTCATGCCATAGATTAGTGTTACAGAATACAGCAAGGCAAATATCTTAATCCAGTTCCCACGGGTAATAAGCAGCAGGATGGGGACTACATATGGTAAGTAATGTGATGTATAACATAACTGCAGCAACAAAACCCACGATTTTAGGAGTCAAGCAAATGACATTATAACAGGATGGGCAGTTGGCATTGTATCAAACTTAATAGCTCACACAAATCAAATCTGTTACTATCTCAACCCTTTGTCCCCCACGTTGGGCAGCAAAAAGGACAGTAATCTTTTGAGCCTGCTCAGCAGCTAAACGCTACGCAGTCAGTCACCCACCCTCCCTCCACTTGGGAATGGGGAAGGAATCGGAGGGGCAAAGGGAGACTCGCGGGTTGAGATAAAAACAGTTTAATAACAGTAACAGAATAACACGCTGACAGCAGTATCAACAAGCAATGTACAATACAGCTGCTCACCTCCCGCCGACCGACACCCTGGCCGGCGATCCCCAACACAAAGGCCCCACGGTAACACTCCCAGAAGTGAGAGCCCCTCCCAGCCCACTCCTGCCTTTATATAGTGAGCACAATGTCACATGACATGGAATATCGGCCAATCCGGGCCCAGCCCTCCAGATGTGCTCCCCCCGCCCCCACACACAGGTGAGGGCACTAGGACCTGGGGAGCCCCTGGGGTCTCAGTCTGCTGCAGCACTCCTCCTGCTGCCGAACCAACGGGAACTCTAGGCCAGCCCCAACCAGGACAATTAAGTAAATAAAATTCCCTCTGTATCAGTCTAAATATTCTCTTTATATTGTAACAGAACAACAACAAAAATCACACAACTGTAATACACACTGTTTTATAAAAACCAAGACATTCTGGCTTCACACAAATGTTAACCATATATTTTAATATTAATCACATATATTTTAACTAAAAGAGGAAGGTATGTTTGTCATTACATCTGACATATAGTTGTGTATTTGTTTCTCTATATCATGGAGATTCTAATTAATTTTGTCAAATGTTATATGCCCAGAAGCCATGTAGTGACTATAGTATACACTGCAGTCTTGTCACATCTCCAGAACTGACAGTAACACCTCTGGAGATAGCCAGTTTTTTAATAGAGAAATTCAACAGAAAGTACAGACTTATTAGGAAACAAAGTGGTATCCATTGTGGCTCTGTTTTTTTAACTAGTATTGATACTTCCTTTTAATGCATTTAAAAAATAATTAATTGAATCTCCTTTAAGATTTTATTTTTACTTTTTGTTTAACCACTCAATCCAGAGATCTAGAAATACTTGAAACTCAAAATAATGATAGCAATGCTTGCATTTTGAAGTTCATTAATGTGTCTAAACATTCTAAATACAAGATGAGTCTAACATTGAGGTTTACTGTTTAAAGCCTGTCTATTAAGACAGGCTACCATCGTGCTCACTGTTACATAAGACATAATGGCAAATGTTGTAGATGTGGTACACTGGAGGAAAAAAAAAAGGGGGGGGGAAATGGATTAAATACTCCTTTACAATAAAAAAAATCATGCAAAGCAACTAATGATATGACAAATCATGATTGGCTAAGAAATAAAGTAAGGCCATGAGCTCTAAATCTCAAAATCTAACATTTGTCTGATATTTGTGTGTTGTGTTTGTGTAAGCAGTGAAGGTTTTGGTAGTGGTGGAGGGTGTACAGTGGTAGCCCCAGTGAGAAGATTCTCAAAGCTCCCCCAGCCCCAAGTAGTACCTGTCTCTGGTCAAGGTTGAGACAATTTGTTACAGGAATGGAAACAGAACAGCTGACAGCAGAGAGGCAAACCCATCTGGGCTGCTGAATTTTGGTAAGATATTTTTTGTTTGGGTAGAGAAACTGCTTGTGAAAATACATCATCTAGATATACCCAAGAGTCAGGTCACTGAAGAATGTCAGGGAAGGTGGTTTTAGTGTTGTTGTTGTTGTTAGTGTCTGTATTAAATCTATGCTCTTTTTTTTTTTCCCCCTAAAAAGTATTTCTTTTGTCCATGACAGTAATGTGTGAGTCATTCCTCCCTGACCTTATCTCCATTTCTGAGCCTTTTGCTCTATTTTCTCCTTTGCAGTGCTGGAAGGGAAGGGTGAGTGAGATGCTGCATGGTGCTCTGTTGCCCTCTGAGCTCAAGCCACAACAAGTTGTAAAGTCCCATTATTATCTGATAAAATATGATGTTTGAAATACACTAGTTCAGTGACATTTAAAATTCTTGGTGTTTAAAATTAAATTCTGTTTATATGGACAATTTGTAAAATTGGGATCATGAGTTTCTCAGGAAGATAATGTTTCATTGTTTTTGTAATTATTACTTCAGTTAAAGATTTTGTTTGTTTGTTTTTTAAGAGCACAGTAAAGCCTCAAAAGCAAACTTACTTTCTTTCTACCTTATAGCTCAGTGCCCATATTACATGTGAAATGTGTTTTACAGTTACATTTCTACTGCATTCACACTCGTGCTTTGCATGGACAGCTTTAGGCTTTGAGAGGCAGCCACAAAGTTCCTGAGTTTATAAGCAGACAACAACTAAGTTACACAGATTGAGAGATTTTTAATGACTCTTCAGAAAGCTCGTTCAGGAAATAAACATAAATCACTTCTGGTGGTACATCAGGTCTTCTGAATTTGCTTACATGGTCAGCATACTGTGGGAAGAAAATCTCTTCTACTTTAATACAGAAAAGGCATAGTTAAGTATTTTTTTTTTTATTATTTGGTTTCTCAGCAGGAGAGACAGGTTTGGTGGGTTTTTTTGTCTGTTTTTTTATAGTTATAGGTAGTCCAAGTACCATAGTGTTCCTTCAGCTCTTTAAAGTCAATCAGGATAAAAAAATATGACATAGTATAAGCTATTATTTGTGATTCAGATCTTACATGATTGCAACCATAGATGGAAATGTAATTTAATATAGTAAAATATAAAACAATAAGTCTGAATGCAATGTATTGTAAGAGAAACATGATATTTCTCCTTTTGAGATAGTTATGCAGCCTACTGACTGGGAAAAGTCTCTCCAGGATTCATGAAGAAATGTATCTGAAACTATAAAATAAGGGATATCATATATAAAATCAGCAAATTGGCTAATTAACTTCATAATTAAAGATCTGACAAATCTAAGCATTCTTATTTCATATTGCTTTTTAATTTTGTTGAAATTTTCAATTTTGTCAACTTAATAGAAAAATTGTTGCTATTTTCCAAGAGAGGCTTGAACATTATATTCCAAGGATGTTTTAAAATTTTAAGAGGTATGATTGAGAAGATGTTCAAAGATGATAAAACAGAAAAACAGGAACCACTCATCATGGAAAGTTAGATGATTATGGCTCAAAACATCTTACATTAGAAAAATTGCAATAATTAGTCATCTTGAATCCCTTATTTATATAAAGGTAAATCAAATGTAATATTACTAGCATTTAGAAACTCATATTAAAACATACTTCGTTTACATGAGACTAGGAGAGTACATGGATGAAATATCCTACAGTCTTTCCTTGCTCTTCCTTGGGTATTGATTCCTTAACAGCTTGCCTGAAATGAAATACAAATTTATGTATCTGAAATGCATAAAGACTAGATAACCATTGGTATAACTCATTTAGACCATTCATATTCTCCTTTGAGTCAAATCCAATTGAATTAAAAATGCATCAGTCTGAAAGAAATACATCTGGTACATCTAAGCAGAACTAGAAAATATTGAAAAATGAGAGAACTCATATAACTACCTCCTGTGTTGAAAGAAATGGAAAACTGTATAATAAATTTGAAAAGTAACAAGGAATATGGAATTGTAAAGGCATCAGTTGATTTTTACTATGCTAGGTTCTTTTCCCTAAGAGGTTTTTTATTCTTACAGTCCAGAATATAGAAGTCATTTCATTAAACTATTTCATTAGACTATTAGAGTGAGTCTAGTAAAAAAATTGTATATTAACAATGTGTTTAAGGGAAAACATTAAAACACTTCTTTACCTAGATGAACAAAGTCACTTTCATACAGTGTTATTTAATATGCTGTGTTAAAACTATGGGAAGTTCCATGTTCAATGTAATATCTACATTATATGCAGCCTTACAGAATGTGTTATAGGAGCTGAGTATTCCCAGTGAAGAGGAATTTCACAGACTGTGTGCACAAGAGAAAACCTACCACAGGTGGTCAAGGTAAAGTCAAAGACAACTTATTGATTATTCCTAGACAAGCAGGTATAAAGATGATTCTTACTTGCACAAGACTTTGATGTGGGTGGTGAATTGAGTGAAATTGCAAGCTTATTAGTACAAATCTCAAATTATCTTTTGACTAGGTTCTGCCTAAATTTGCCCTTCTCTTTTGAAGGTCTAAGTGATACAACTCAAGAAATAATTTTTAAAAAATCCTACAAAGCTCCAATTTGTCTTATAGGATATTGAGAACTAGAACTAAACTAAATGTAAATTTTTGAAGCTGTTAAGGCAGCAGAGATAACATCTGTCTCATATAAGAGAAGAGTTTGGCTAAAAGAAAGAGATGGTAAAAAGCTTTATCACAAACTTTTGTAAAAGAGAGAACTATTAAGAGAAATTTAAAATATAGGAGATGCAAGATATGCAATCAAAGTTCTATATATTCCTAAAAAGATACAAGCAAACTAATAAACAAACTGCTAATTTGTTATGTAAGAAGCAGGATTTGTTGGATTTCTCTTCTAGCAACTCAAGAAAATATTGGAATTGGGGTTTTTCATACATTTTGCTGGAAAATTAAACAAAGGAGACATACAAAATCGTGTTTTGCATAGCTCATCATTTTATATGATCTTTTCACTAGAGAGTTGTACAGAACAGAGATCAATAAAATAAATAAACCAAAACCGATCTGATATGTATTCAACTTGTTCATGCACAATCTGCCATTGTATCATAAATACTGAAATGTTAGAAAAATTACAACACTGTTTAATAATGGTCAATTTTTGAAGGCTGTGGAAAAATTTACCTTGTAGACTTGTGAATGATTTTCTTTTAGATTCATTGGATTATTAAACTAAACATTAAATTAGCTGTTGTTCTACAATTAAAGTTAAATCATTGTACTTACAGTTTGAATACCTTGGAAATAATAACATGCAGTCCTGTGATTGTACTTTTCACAGTGTATAGAGATTAATCTTCCATTAGTAATTTTGACAGTTTGGAATTGTATACATTATGTTGTACTATTGAAACTTAAATTCAGAAAACCAAACCATTTTTTAGACCAAGTTCCTGAGAAAGAAACATGAATGTTATCACATTAAATGTAATTGTTCCATGAACAACACTGAATTTTTGAGTGTATTAATGTCCAATTTAATTTAAACAAAAATCAGGCTCAAGTTCTGTTAAGTAGAGTAATTGGAAAGCTTAAGCATGTCCTGTTTCTGAAAGAAGTGTCATCTGAAATCCTGTTTGAATTAAAAATGTCAAATATATACAAAATAAATCTGTCTTATAGAATGCACTTATTTCCCAAAAGGTAGAAAGCAATGTGGATTTGTGTCTGTATGAATTTGATACAAATTAAACAGAATTTGATTAGGTTCGGTCTCTATTCTGTCACTTAACTGTTTTCAGTTTCTTTTCAGCAAATGTAAAATTAAGATAATATTTACTAAATCACATAAAATGGGTGTAAGTACTTATGTCCATATAAGTAAATGGTTACTTACATTGCTGTTTATAGACCTTTGGAAGGCCTCAATGAACATCAGTGCATAGACTAGCCTAGAAGGTGATGCTACTAGAATAGAATATTTTCATTAATGATTCTGGACAAAGGAAAGCAACAAGATATTTCAGTTTGCATGGAACAATATTGAGAGGTATCTTGTAATAGACGTGGTCATTCCTGAGCACTGATGAGAAAAAACATGTTTCGTCTTGATGCAAGAAATAAATTTTTTTGCAATAAGAACAATAAATCACTAAAAGTCCCTAGGGATGTGATAGTCTCCATTGCTGGAGATTTTTAAGATGCAGCTGGACAGGGTGCTAGGTAATCTCACCTATCCTCTCTTTCCCACAACATGTTGGCTCAGATGATCTTTTGAAGTCCTTTCCAAACTAGGCTATTCTATGATTCTACAATTCTAAAAAATCATTTGAAATACAGGGTATCTTCTTGCTAAACTATGAATTGAAACAGGAACAGATGAAGATGGAGCCTTCTGGTATAAGACACTGCAAAGGCACTTATATAATAAAAATAAGGCAATGGATTGACTTGTTGGACCCAGTGGGTGAAGGTACATGAAATGGAGAAGAAATACTTACACAAAAGACAATGTTGGTGCAAGATCAAACAGGAATAAGCTATCTCTCAATAAATGTAGGCTGGATATTAGAAGGTGTCCAGTCATCAGAAACATGGTTCCTGGCATAGACTTTGAATAAATATATAATGAGTTTAATGAGCTTCTGGAGGTGATTATGGGATGTTATTACCTAGAATAAGAGAAGATAGATTTAATGACTTGGAATAACCAGCTTCCACTAAAGGACAATGAATTAGTATGACAAAATGGTATCAGAGAAATACTGGACACTATACGAAGTTTTAATCCTGTTTACATTTATATCCCATTGATGAAATTAATTCAAGTTTCTACAAGATTTGGTCTTCTGTTACCCTATGTGAGGCATGGAAATGAAATGCAAAGCTTCAATTAATCAAGCTTTCTTATCAGAGAAGAAAGAGAAATAATGAAATAAAGCAGTTCTATAACACAATTTTGTTATATTTTTTTTTCTCTATTATGGCTTTTCAAGTCCTGTTGTCAGTTTTCTTCTTATGAGATTTTCAGATCGAAAGAAAAGTATCAGGAATGAAGTAGATATTAAGCAGTGTGGAAAAATATAAATTAATTAGAGAAACACAGCAGCACATCTGGATATAACTCCCTGCAGCTTAGATAAATCCACACATATTAGTGTTGACATGCTTCTGGTGGTCTGGAGTTACAATCACACCTTGTGATAGATGTTTTTTGCTTTATATTTTTTCTGAAAAGTATGTGACACAAAGACAATTCAAAATGAGTGTGGTTTTACTGTCCAGAAAACCTCTCTGTGGGTATATGATTAACTTTGCCTTTTGTCTGAGTAGACAGAACAGAATAAAATCTTGCTCTCATCCATGCACAGTGATCACAAATCAAACACAACATGATCCATTGTCTCAGATCTTGTATTCAGGTTTCAGAATATGTAGTCAGGAAAAGAGGGAGACTTCACGTGAGTTAATTCTTCCTTTCCCTCAACACAGGATAGTCCTGTTTCCTAATCTCTGATGAGGAATCAGAATGAATTCTCTGATGCCACCATCTCTCACCATCTGCTACTGCATCCCATAGTTACATTCCATAAACTCCCTCACCATGACCTGCTTCCTCTGCTGCAGTACTCCCAACCCCTGCCTGTACTTCAGTTGTTTTCCAAAGTGCTTTGAGCTCTTTCCTCTGTGTCTTGGCTGACAAATGGCTCAGGAAATGCTGGATATAACTTCAGAGTAACCAGGTAGTACATGTAGGGTCACCAAGCAGCTAGTTAAACCAGGCACCTATCTGTTAATGCACATGATAACATTTTCTTTTCAGCAGCAACAGTTGCTAACACAAACTATGAAGATGTTTGAAAAGACCTAGCTTCCACTGTCAAATATAGATGAAAAGTTAATTCTTCAAAAGCTATTGAAGAGTAGTGACAGACAAAACAGTCATGTGAAACTTCCTCAGGAAACAAAGACAAAATAAGATTGCTGATTAATCTCACATTTCCTATCTCAAATTTTTTCTGTAATTTTCTTAGTAGGCCACTTTTCCTTTTTCTCAACTCTTTATTGCCTCTATATTTGAAGGACCCTTTGTTTATTTCAACATTATGGTTAATTCAGCTTTCAGTATTTCGTTTTATTCCAAAAGTAACTGGCTTAATTTACTTTTGCATATTTTTTGTAGATCCTGTTATTTACTATGCCATGTATATATATTTTTAACACTTTTCACTTCTTACTTGATCTGCTCTTTATATCACCTCACCTAATCATGTTGGCCTTTTCTGACCTTTTTGTTGTTTAAATTTAAACATGAATGGATATCAACTGCAGTCTGTTCAAATATTTCTTAAATATTTACCACTTCTCCTCAGTACATTTGCCATGCATTATAGAATTTCTATCAAAATCACCCAAGGCATTTTACGTTCTTTCAACTCAGCTTTTCCAGAGTGAAAAATAATGAAATAAACTCTTATAACCCTTGCATATTTTTCTTTAAGTGCTTACACACTTGAGAATTTAAAATTCATTAATGCTTTATTCTTAAATTCTAGTATTCTTTGACTTGAATTTGTTAAACATTATGGTTGTAATTTCCAGTGGAAATCTAATTCATGAAGGTCAAAAAGTCAAATTGTCTACATTTTTTTCCGGTTTGAGGAGCTATGGATTCTAGGTAATACAGATTCTACCCCTTTCCATATAATGTCTGTAAAATACTCTTAGTAAATATTCCTAAATATCCAACACAATGCATCCATTTTTATATCAGTGTAATTGCACTTTTCAATGGTTTTAAACCGGGTAGAAAGAGATAAGGCCATTGATGATTGTGGAATCAATGTAAAAGTATGAAACACAATTCTGAAGTGTAGAAGTCAGCTATGACTTTGTAAAGCTTCATATTTTACAATCAGAAGTTATTTTCTACTTGGCTGTTGAGTCCTCTCTCATTCTCTGTCTACTGGAATAGACTCAGTTCACACACCAGACAATGAGTTACAATTGTCTGTAAGGTATTTTTTATATGCAATGTGATTTCTCTTTTGTGTGAATTTTTTTTTTTCTTTTCTCCATGGCTTTAATACAGATATTTTGAAGAGTCATAATTCCCCAAGACTAAAAGGAATTGTACATCACCTTGCACGAGAGACTTGAGGACAGCTCTGGACTTCTGTATAAAAGTAAAAAAAAAACCTTGAAACTCATGTAGAAACTGTGTCAAAAGGATTAACACATGATCATGCAGTTATTCTACAATGTGAAAATTCAAATTGAACAAGTTACAATATCCTCTATGTTCACTCAATCAAAAGCTAACTCTTCTCTATCCACAAAGCTGTATTCAATACACCTGGGTTTTGTGCACACAAAATTATTATTTTTATTTAGTGAAATTATGCAGCTGGTGAGTGTTACCTTAAGGATCAAGAAAGTAAAATCCAAGTTCTGGACTTGTAGTGCAACACTGGCTTCACTTGCTCATTATTCAATGGCTCTGGATGCTTATGAAGTCCCAGATTCATTTTGCAGGTTTCACAGTGTTAAATCACACTGTGTAGGAAAAGTGTCCAAAGCCTCTAGGCGTTTTAGGATGCCCTGGTTTGGGTACATCCCTGTGAAGCTCCCATGGCTTCAAAGCAGCTATGATAAATGTGAACACAAAAGAATATTATTTAAAATTAATTTTACAATGCAAGTTAACTGTTATTTTTTTCTATTTTTCTTTAAGCTCCTCCTTCCAGGATTTTGCATACAGTAATTTAGTTATGTGAAAAAGTAATTGTCTAATTAATTTGGCTTGATAAAACTCCAGTTTCAGCATATATATGGCCAAAAAAATCTACTGAATCTGTAACCATAAAATAAAAGAACTAATTCAGCAAAAGGTCTGATAGATATAATTCAGCTGTTTCTGGAAAAGGTTTCAAAATATCACATGTTTGTCACAAATATCTATGTAGTAATGTTGCAAATTGTTTGAATGAACACTTTTAGAAAAATGAACAGATATAGTATGAATGTGAAGGAAAAAACCCCCACAATCAATTAATGCACATTATGGTAGCCAAGAAAAAAAGAAAAAAAGGCAACCCCCCCACTTTATTATGTTGGCTACATCATATAAGAAAATATAAGTGATTAAACAAAAACCATGTAAATGAAAACTATATTATCTATCTTATTACATGGTTATTTCAAAATGGAGATCTCATCTTCAGTAACCAAAATATATGTGTCAATAAATATGAGCATACATATAGGTTCAACTAGGATAGGGGTAATTTTCACAAGGAGCTGAGAGAGGGCACAGACAAGACAGGTGACCCGAACCAGCCAAAGGGATATTTGACACCATGCTAACATCATGCCCAGTGTATAACTAGAGGAGCTGGCCAGTGTGGGAGTATGATTGCAGCTTGAAAAGGGGCTGATCAGGGTGGTGAGCAATCGCATTATGCATCACTTGCTTTATGTATTAATTTTATTAGTATTGTTGTGACTATCATTTTCTTCTTTTCTTGTGTTCATTAAGCTGCTCTTATATCAACCCACAGGGTTTTATTCTTTTTTTCCTATTCTCCTTCCCATCCCACCAAGGAGAAGGGGTGAACAAGTGGCTGCATGATGTTCTGTTGCTGGCTGGCCCTAAACCATGCCAACATATTAATAAAGCCATAGATGAAAATACAGTATCTCACATAACAGTAAAGATGAAGACAACTTATACTGTATAATTTTCTGATTTTGTCATAGAAGATTTATGAAATTTCTGTTTGTGGTTTTCCAGTGTTCATGAACACCCTTGGTATTCTTCCTAAAACAGATAAATTCTGTAGTCACATTAACGTACTGAATGAGCTTTTACCAGCTCTTAAATTAAATCAGATATTCAGCCATTCAACAATTGAACTTAGTCTTGATGTAATGTGATTTCACGCAATCTAAGCATGTGCCCTTACACTAAACAGGATGCAATACCTAACTGTCTACCCTCTGATATTCTCACAGACAACTTGATATTACAGGTCCAAACAGGATTCCTGTTCTGGTCACCTAATCACAGACGCTCGTTTACCTTTATGTCTCCAGCTAATCTCTACAGCTCTGAAACAGTCATTTAATAGCTTCTCTTCCACTCGACTGTGTATGGAACTGATGATCTAATCCTCTTCTTCTCCCTATTCACTTACGTTCACACTTCTATCGTTGCAACTAATAAAAGATGAAGGCTTAAAATGCTATGGGATTGTCATAAACATATGTGGGGCAGCAGAGGGGAATCACAATGCAACATGCTAGCCACTCTAAGCAAACACCAAGGCACAGTGTTAAAAACTAAGATCTTCATATATCCTGAAGCTTCCTGTAAGAACAATCTAAAAGAACAACAGTCCTTTCTCCTGAAGCATGAAAACAGTCAAATCAACAGCTGAAAGGTTTAAGTCCCCATTTTCATAGAATCACTGAATCATAAAATCATTTATGTTGGAAAACACCTTCAAGATCAAGTCCAACCACAAACTTAACACTGTGTCGTAGTTTAACGACCATGACACACGTGTCATGGTTTAACCACAACAAAGCTGCTTACTCACTTCCCCCCAGCAGGATGAGGGGAAGAAAATTGGAAGAGTGAAAGTGAGAAAACTAATGGGTTGAGATATGTGCAGTTTAATAATTGAAATATAAATAAAATAATACTACTAATAATAGTCAATAAAAATAATAAAAAATTTAATGAAAAGGAAAATAACAGAGAAAGAAATAAAACCCAGAAAAGAGAAGTGACATCAATGAGAACAATTGCTCACTACCAACTGCCCAGCCAATGCACGAGTAGCAGTCTCCCTGGCAACCTCCACCCTAGTTTTATTGCTGAGCATGATGTCATACGATACAGACTATCCCTTGGTTCAGCTGTGCTGGCTATGTCCCCTCTCAACTTCATGTGTATCCCCAGCCTACTGTCTGGCATGCCAGTATGGGGAGCAGAAAAGACCTTGTCTCTGTGTAAGCACTGCTCAGCAATAACTAAAATATCCCTGTATTACCAAAACTGTTGCCAGCACAAATCCAAACATAGCCCCATACTAGTTACTATGAAGAAAATTAACTCTACCCCAGCCAAAACCTGCACGTACTGCAAAGTCCAGCACTAAACCATGTCTCTAAGTGCCTTATCTACATGTCTTTGAAATGCCTCCAGGGATGGTGGCTCAACTACTTCCCTTGGAAGCCTGTTCCAATGCTTAATAACCCTTTTAAGTGAAGAATTTTTTCCTAATATCCAATATAAACCTCCCCTGGTGAAACCTGAGGCCATTTCCTCTTATCCTATTGATTATTACTTTGGAAAAGAGACCAACACCCACCTTGCTACAACCTCCTTTCAGGTAGTTATAGACAATGATAAGGTCTACGCTGGGCTTCTCATAGCTTCTCATCCCAAAGATTTCTTAAATTAGTGGAAAAGGCAAAGGAGGAAATATGGGTGGAGAAAACATGCAATCCTTACACATTAATATGTGAGTATCAGTCATTGTCTCCCACCTTTGCAGGCTCGGAGCAACTAAGATAATAATCAATCAGGTGTATTTCTAAATCAGACCCAGATAAGAAAATATACTTCTTAGAATCATAGAATCATTGATTTGAGTTGGAAGAGACCTTTAAAGGTCATCTAGGGCAACCACCCTGCAATAAGCAGGGACATCTTCTTCTAGATCTGGTTGCTCAGAACACTGTCCAATCTGACCTTGAATGTTTCCAGGAAT
Source organism: Tyto alba (assembly GCF_018691265.1). Lineage (NCBI taxonomy): Eukaryota > Metazoa > Chordata > Aves > Strigiformes > Tytonidae > Tyto > Tyto alba. The sequence continues at coordinate 27,061,605 of NW_024881275.1, forward strand.
GGGGCATATGCAGCATCTCTGGACAACCTGTTCCAGTGTTTTGCCACCCACACAGAAAAGAATTTCTTCCTTATATCTAGTCTGGATCTACCCTCTTCCAGTTTAAAAGTATTACCCTTTGTCATATCACTACAGGCTTTACTAAAAAAGTCTGTTTCTGTCTTTCTTCTAATTCCCCTTTAAGTATTGAAAGGCTTCAATAAGGTCTCCCCAGAGCATTCTCTTCTCCAGGTTAAACAACCCCAACTGTCCCAATCTGTCCTCAGAAGAGAGGTGTTCCAACCCTCTGATCATTTTCACAGCCCTTCTCTGGAACTGCTCCAATGGGTCCATGCCTTTCTTGTACTGAGGACTCCAGAGCTGGATGACTCCAGCTTCTTCCATGTATCTTTAATGCCCAAAGCGTTATGTTTACGGGAGTATTCAAGCATCTACCACACCTTCGTCTTACTGTCTCGAGGGTTGTCTCCTACCACTATAAAATATGGTGTGAAAAAGTGTGTCTTTGTTGATCTGGTCTTCACTTTCTCAAATGTGATATTAGAAAGTTAAAGTTTGATACTGGATAGTCAACAAAAGACACTTCATAAAGAAATAATTATACTCCTCCCTTTTTTCTGTTCCCGTCTCTTAAAAATTCTCGTAATTGGCTTGCTTTCACTTTTGCTTAACTGTGCCCCAAGAAAGTTCACTGTATTACTGGACAGTTTGCAAGATCATAAGCATCATGACTTTAATCTATTCTCATTTGTTTTCCCTGACAGGGTGTTGTTTAGGTCTCAAGTTGTTTCTAAGCACACAGGTAGGACTGCTTTCACATTGACACGTGGATTTCAAGGAATGAGGCTTTCAGCTAGTAGATGTTTGCTTCACTAACCTACAACTTCCAGATAGACATGGGTTGTCCTTGAAATAATTCTCCTTAGAGTTCTTTGACATTCAGCCATACTCTTCTTGAAGCTTTTGCAGAAGTTTTTGGGACAAACAAAAAGCACTTAATATGCTCCAGGCAGAGTCTGTTGAATTCATCAGCATTCAACAGGTGCATCTGGAGGAGATTAAAAATAAGGTTAAGGTGTACATTCTAGAATTTATCAGTCTATACAAGAGCTAGCAGAAAAGGAGGGTGAAATGATAGAGAATAAATATGGATAGATGTTTCCATAGGTCTCAAACGCAGAAGGAGTTGCAGAAGTTTTTTACCTTTAATCAATCTTAAAAAAAATATTTAAACAAAATGGAAAGATATCTATATTGCTTGTCCTTTTGTTTGTGCGTGGTGTGTGTGCATATTGTTTGTGCATTCTAGAAAGTAGCCTCTGTAAGATTTGCAGGATATATATGGAATCTGAGCAGACACTTTTTTTCTTTTTTTTCTGTTTATAAATTATGAATTCTGGTATAGATTGTGTCATGTCCCCTTCCTATTTTGTCCCTCACCATTTTTCATAGACTCGAATCAATAGAATCTGCACAATATTTAATGAGATTTCATCAGAGCTTTTATCTTTAAGCTTGAGACAGATAATAGTGGATCCATGTCTTCTGGGGAACAATCTTTGAGAAGTTCATAGTTGCTATTTCTTAAGAAAAGGCATAGTCTATATGATTATTTTGAACTCACAGTATGTTTAACCTGTCAGAATAAAGTCTCTCTGTGGTAGCATATCTGCATTTGTCCTACAACAAGAGAAGATAGCCAAAGAGCTCACTTCATCATTATTTCTCAATAGCTCTAATTATTATGAGACTTAGCCATGACCCAGGAATCTCAAGGCTGGAAATTAACCACGCAACATCTGAGTGCATGTATGCTTAGTCCATGCAGTAATGGCTGTACATTTAGGCTAAAAGTAAAGAGGCCACTTGAATATCCATATAGCAGAACTTTTGGAACAAGAACCACTGAAAAATTAAATTCTGGCAGATATCATAACCAAAAAAATGTGATAGTGTAGTATTACTTTCTGTGAATGCCTGTAGTCAGTAGTTATGAATATGAGAGCAGGCCAAGAAAAACTAAAGAAAATAAGTACAAACCCAAGAAGGTACATAGATTAAAAACTTCTAGTTTAAGAATTCGCTCCTGAGTGAGTTACAGTGTTCTTAAAAACTTTGTACTATTTAATTAACAAGTTAGCCAACATTCTGAAATCTCCCCCTTCAGTTTGTTTCTCAAAGAATTTCCTATGTGTCAACCTACAGCTCCCAAAATGGCAGTTCAAGAAGATCTCATTAATAATCAATGCTTAAACTAGACTATTAGCAGTATCAGAAGATTATAACCATGAAGAAGCATTACTATTTTCTGAGCTTTTCCTATCAGTAAGAAAGGCAGATGGCTGTATATATTGGGGCCATGGATAGAACTGTGTTTATTCTTGCCTTTTATTTCCACCACTTCCTTATTCTATGCTAGACTGTTATGTGGTCATAAACTGCATTTTTCCAAAAAAGAAGATAAAGTTTTCCTCTATTTTTATTAACTTTTAAAACCTGATGTCTGAAAACTTAAGAGGAAAGCCTCCAGGGAAGGTTAAATAATTGGTGAATCATCTCCCAAGATAACTATTTTTTCCCAAATGCACCCCTACAAACCTTATTACACTAAAAAAAAAAAAAAAAAAAAAAAAAAAAAAAAAAAAAAAAAGACTTTCACACTGGGAGGAACTGTTCTCTTTAACGGTCTGATTACACTATACAGCACCAGAGGATTAAATGAAAGATATTTTGTGTGAATGGCTTTGAGTATTTATAATTTCCACTGTTGCTGATTATTACTGAAATTCCCAAATTGCATTACTCCAACTCATTTTCTTTTCAGGGCAAGGGAGGTGGACTACCATATGTAGTCAAAACTCAGTAGCCATGTAGGAAATTATTGACCTCCTACTTCATATTTAAATTGCTGCATTTGTAGCTATCGCCTAGGAAAGGATAAAAATTGCAGTCCAGCCCATCATATTAAATAACAGAAATATACTGTATTTCAGTCACAGAGTCTTCAACTGCTAACACAGTTTATTTTTGAAACAGCTTGGGACAGAATCCCTACAACTCTGAGTTATGTATCTGCCTCTAGCTGATAAAAAAGTAAAGCCATTGCCTAGGTTTTACTGCCACTCTGGTTTTACATGCCACAGAACTATTTATCCCATCAGATACTGGCAGTCACGTCTGTCTTTCTGGCACAGCGCTATGTCAGCAAGAACATTAAGAGAAAGTGAAGCAGAGCTGGTTTTCATGCCTGGCAGTGTACAGCAGAAAGGATGCAGTGGCAATAAATACAGTAGATTAATAGCTCTGGAAATGATACCTGCTCCCAGCATTGAAATATTTTTATACTGCTTCCTACAGCAACTGATAAGGAGAGAGGGGGGAGAGGAGAAGCAGGTGGAGGAGGGAAAAAAATCTCCTTATGACCTCCCTTTAGTATGTTTTGATTCATGTTGCAAAGTGTTCCTGGAAAACATGAAGTATGCTCATTTAAGATGAAAAAACTAGCATTACATACTCAGAGATAGATCTAATATGTTCCAACTGTTAATGGGTAACCAGTGCTCAGTACTAGACAAGAATAAGATAGCAGAAAAAAACCCTAGTATGAACGTCGTGTTGCGTCATACTCACTTTTTTGGTCTTACTGGGCTGCATTACTTCAGTATTAATAGAGTTATTGAAATTCAGGTAAGGAAACAGTAGTCTACCTGAGGGGTTCCTAATGCTTTAAATTTGTCCAACTGAACTCACTGCAATCATCTGGCAATACGCTAGAATAGACCTTTAAATGTTTTATTTATATGTGAGGCATTGCAAGCAGTTTGGAAACTATTACTTCAAAAGTGAAAACATAAAGGACTTAGTGAAATTCTAAACTTTTTCAGAAGGAAATTATTAGAATGAAATAGTATACATAGTGTGTTTGAAGAGCATCAGATTCAAGTTATCTTGGATCAATGGTAGAAAATAAATTCAAAACATGAGATTTTGGCAGACGTTGCTTGATTAAAAACAACTTCTCATGTACCATATAAGATCTCATCACCTCTTGTGGCAATACAGTTTTTAGAAGAGACAGAGTTTCCAGATGATCAAAATTTTTCAGGATAAATTGGCAGAACAATCTGGAGTAAAAAACAGAGGGAGGGAACCATATCATTCTTGTTTGTTCAACATGCTGTCAGCAGGTTACAGCAATTTTTCCTCCTGTGCTTGAGTTATACAGCAATACAGATATTTAAAGTTGCAGTCAGTGACACCATGAACATATTTTCAATGTACTTATATACATATAAGCAAATATCATCATCTCCTTTCCATCTACAGTAACTGTTCTTGAATCATACTGTTTTGTGTTTTTAAATAAAATATAATAAATATAAGAATATAGTCCTGATAACTCTTTTCTTTCATTGAAAAACTACCAAAAATTCTACTTAAGAAATGCTTATATTGATTTCTATGAAAAGTTTTCTGAAACTAGAAAACTGTTTTGTGGTCAAATCTCTACAATTTTTAAAGAAAATTGTATTGGAATTATAGTATCCATCACATAGTTTAAATAAATTAATTACTTCTTTTAATTAGTAGATTTGCCAACTAAGCACACATTTCAGCAATGCCACTACCCATTAAAATACATTTATTAAGTATTTGGTTACTGTTTAACATGGTTCATTGTGTGCTTCAGCAATATTTTATAAAGTGTATAATAATGCTAGAAAATAGCCTTGAGGCACTGTATCCAGTGTTAACATTTAAGTGCCCCTTAGGTAAAGAAGAGCATAAGATGATATAATGCTTTTACATATCAGCTTCAACTTGGAAGCTTAAGGATAATTAATAAGGGACTTAGAGGAACATACCAGAAATAAACAAATAGCCACTCAGTAAATAACAATGCCCATGTGATATACCTTAGGTCAGGCATTGCCCTTCAGTGCTCCCACAGTATAATTAAGTAATCTTTGTGGAACTATACCAGAAGGCATTTCCAGAGCTTTTTTGTTCAATACAAAGTAATTTAAGACCAATGTACAAAAATATTCCTCAAATGTCCAATTATGCTTTTCTGCAAACACATATATTAGAATGTATTACATATGCTAATTTCTTTCAGTTTTCTAAGTGTTTTATTTTAAAGATTTGACAAAGGCAAGTGGTTCTTCAAAGAGAAAGAAAGATAGAGGTTTTTCTGTGTGTGTGTGGTTTTTTTTTTTTCCTTTTTTTTTTTTTTTTTTTTTTTTTTTTTTTCCCCGAAAATAACCTAGCTAAATTTCTTGCAGCTGCTGGCCAAAAAATGAAGTAGTCAAAAAATCAGATGCTCAGGTAACTACTGGTTTTGTTTAACCTCCTCCTGGTTTATATCCCTGCAGTGTTATTGGAATTGTGAGACTTTGGAAGTAACCAAAGGTGTTCGGTTTCTTATAGGAACAGTCAAAAAAGAAAAAAATTGAGAGGCTCAAGAAGATCAGAGAGTAGCTTCTTGTGCCACAATATTTAACAGACTTCAGTGATCAGTATTAAAGACTCACTTGGTTGGAGAGCCAAGATAATTCTTAATATTAAATTATATCTTACAGTGTTTGGTGTTCCTGTTCTGGCACTTCTGAAAAGCAATTTTGTTACTGTCGTGGTTTGGGCCTGGTTGGCAGCCAACCACAATGCAGCAGCTCTCTCGCCCTTCCCCTCCGGCAATGAGAAGGGACAGAGAGACAGGCTTGGGGCTTGAGATAGGACTGGGATGGGGAAAAATTCCCCTTTATGATCACGAGCAAAAGGCAGACTCGTTAGGGGAAGAAAAAAAGAACGTACATTTATTAAAGACAATAACAACACATAACAGAGTAGAACAGTGAGAAGCATTGCCACATCTTGAGAACACCTTCCCCCCACCCCTCCCTTCTTCCTGGTCTCAGTTCTGCTCCCGATATCTCTACCTCCTCCCCAAGTGGCGCAGGGGCAGGGAATGGGGGGTGCAGTCAGCGCTGCCATTCCTTCATGTTCGGTGAGGGCAGTGTCCGGAACTTGTTCCTCCTGCTCCATCGTGGTCCCCCTCTCACAGGAGACAGTCCTCCACAAACTTTCTCCAACATGAGTTCCTCCCATGGGCCTCAGCGTTCCCCACACTGCTCCGTCATGGGTCACTAACTTTCTTGGACTGGATTCCCTCCCACGGCTGCAGCCCTTCCCGAGCTGCTCCGGCGTGGGACTCCCTCTCATGCTGCAATCCTCCCAGCACTGAATTACAGCAGTGGGGCTGCCTTTTCCCATGAGACCCCATCCTTCTTTGGGCACAGAACCTTGATCAGGCAAGCAGAAGCCACAGGCCGTAAATCAATGTCTGCTCCACCATAGATCTTCATGGGTGGCAGAGGGGGGGGCACCCTGCCGTCTCACCACAAGTTACAGGGGGGTCTCTGCTCTGGCACACCTCCCCCCTCCTTTCTTCCTCCGTTCCTCCAACTGACCTTGGTGTTCATGCAGCTGCAGCAACTCCTCCTCACAAGTCCAACTGCACATCACCACGTCCCTTCTTAAATACGTTATCGCAGAGGCGCAGCCGATTGGCTCAATTTCCCAAACAGAAGTGGAGCTGACGTGGAGCCGGGAGAGCTTTGAGAAGCTTCTCACAGGGGGCCGCCCCGATAGCCCCCTCCCCTGCCACCAAAAAACTCCACCACTCACTCAACCCAGGACAGTCATCCAAATGGAAAAATCATGGGAAATCTATCTATATAGCTGGATATATCCAATATTTAAAAGAAAAAAAAATAATGATTTCAAATAGGTAAAGGGCTAAGATGGAGGAAAACTGTAGCTTTTGTAGCTCTAACATGTATACTGTATTTTTGCCTGTGATGAACTAGCAAAGCAAAAATTTTAATATTAAACCAAATAATATGAGTTAATATGGGCTAGCTGAAATTAGTAAGGAACCGAGCTAGAGTAAATAAAAACAAACCAACTCAAATATGTAGGATTTGAATAATCACTATGTTCTGTCATGGTATTGCAGATGTGTGCTTTCCTGTTCACAGATATCTGCATAATGTAAGGGCAAGAAAATAGTGCATATTTCTTCTAAAAAACATATGTCTTGAAGCTATCCAAAGGAAAAGGTAGGTTTTACTTGTCTTTAAGAGTTATAATCTTGTCAGAATTTTTTTTTAATAATTTATTTATTCTAACACAGAATAGTCACATAGAATTTTGTTATGTTTTGTTGAATATTCCAAAATTTAAAAGTCTGAAGATTCTGAGAATAGAGTCAAACAAACTGGATTCAAAACTATATAAATGAAGGCACATGGCTGATGAAAAATCACCACTAGTAAATTCTGACTTACTGTGACTGAAGGGTATGCCTTGCATTAAATATATGACAAAAGAATTCCTCCTAATGTCAGCTTTATATTTTCTAAAGCAACAACATAAAAACAGTGTTAAGCCCAAACTGATTTAAACCCACTATTAAATCCACTTAATGGTTACTACTCTCAGCAAATACTCTAGTTGAGCCTCATGGAACAAGTATCTCTTTGGATACCTTTCAGTAGAAGGTTTTGAAGTGAAGGAAACAGGCTCAGCAACAAGTGGATAATGTTGCCATTATGGTCTGAAAGCTTTAACTATGATTATGTCAATTGGTGCACAGCTCTGAGAAATGAGAAACTAAATATCAGAATAAATTAATGTGTTTTGATCCCAGTGCTCTACACCAGTCATAGACATTAATAAAACTTAAAAGTTTTTCCAAATGACAGATGTATTCAGGGCAGTTGTTTCATTATCCTACACTGTTTATATAGGGAAATTTATACCACTAGATATAAAAATCACTGAGGATCAGCTACCTATCACTGATGCACTATCCTAGAATGGTCCTACTTTAGTAATGTAAATTAATTAAATAATAAAAATAATTAAAACAATGTCACATGCCACTCATATATATGTATATAAGTTATGTATATATAGATTTCACCATCTTTCAGCACAATGAGCTGAGTATTCATTTCTATAAAGAGCCCAGAATAACACAGTGTTTTGCTACAGACCTCATTTCTCAACTTATCATATATCTAGTATCTTTTTTTTCTCATGTGTGCATCTTTCATAAAAAGTTCCAAATATAATACAAAAATGTGACTTTTGTAAAAGAGAGACTCTACATGAGAAATGTGTAATTCTACTAAATAGTGCTTTCTTCTCCAAATGCTTGCAATAAAACTTTTATTTTCCTACACAGTCTTCGAGGAAATGCACTTTGGGATTTTGAAAAAAAAAAATTAAACTAAAGGAATGAAGTAGCCTCAATAACTCTCCTTTTTACGTATCATAATGGTTAGTCCATTAAAATTGTCAGAAAAATATCCTTGGCTTCAGCTGTAATCCAGAGAATGCTTCATTTTGGTTCTCTGAATTCAATATTAGTTACAGCTACTACCTATTACAGTGATTACATATTCTGTCAGTATTGTTGTCCCTGAGTTTTGTGTGTGTTCAGTGTCTCATTTTTGTCAATGTTAACCATGATTCTGTAAGCAGTGATGCTATCAAATGAGTGCCCCAATAAATAAATTTTGTTTCTCTCTTGAGTATATTATTGAATTTCAGAGGAGGTCTACTCCTTCTATAAAAATCTTGAAACTCTGAATGAAAAGTACTTAAAACCTGCTAACAAGAGTATGTCTTGGAAGAGATCTACTGTTGCATGTTCAGAAAGTACAGAGAAAGGAAATTAGTATGGGAGTCACAGATAAAACACTATAAATAATAGATTTTCTGTTCAGTGGCTAAATTTCACTTAAAATTTCAGAGATAATTGTTGCAGAAAATCTCAGATAAACAGCAATAAGAATAATATCTATTTTTCAGCATAATTAATCAACACTCCACAAACATACAAATGGCAGGTTCAGACGTCTATGAGAAGTGAACAGACTATCACCACACAAACTCCTAGGGTTTAATGACAACACAATATACTCTCCTAGGGTTTAATGACAATGCAAAATGCTCAATCACTCACCTAATAAAAAAAGCACTCTCAGCCTCGAGGAACTTCTTAGGGCAACATCCCAAACCATAGGAAGCTCAAGGGGTTTCCTTGGGCGATATCCCAACCCAAGGGGAGAGTCCTTCCCTGCAGCACACTGCTCCGAGAGAGACTAGCTCAAAATGGGTCCCCCAGGGGACTCCATTTACACCCAAGCCAAACCTGATCTGTGGGCAATGTCAGTTCCTATTGGCCAAGGACCACAACTACCATAAAGCCCTGAGAACAAGGGCACAGGAAAGGTTCAACAGCCAGGAAGCCACATTTTCAGCAGGCAGGTGCACCTGACACACTGATGAAGATGTCTTTGCTGCTTAAGAAATCTAAACTTCTTAACTTTTTCCTTTAGTTATATTAATTACATTTTTTTTCTGTAAAAGTGCTATAAATAATTAAAAAAACCTCATTAAATTAAATTAATTGAAATTAAGTTTGGGGTTTGTTTATTTTTTTTTACAGAAATAATACTTCTAGTTGAGAAAATAATATAAATCCTCAAATAAAGTGAAAACCAATGTAAAATATAAACAAACTAAGCATGGCAGCATAAATGAAACTCTAAGGTGGTTAATGAAATTGTTAACATACTTGTTCAGGATTAAAACTATTAAACTTTTAGCTGATCTTATGAGGATAGGCAAAGAGTTTGTAAGTAAGGTTAACAGAAAGAGGGGACATCATTTTTTTTCAGGCCTGCGTTCTGAAGTTTTTAATGACAAATCAGTGGTGTAGAAATGTAGCAGTTATTTTTAAATCTCTGCAATATGTAGAATACAATTGATTCTGAATGTTCTGGATGGTGATTTATTAAAATGTCAGAAATATAAAAGCCCTGTTGCGTAGGCAACTAGCTCTATAGAACTTCTCTGTCATGCTACTTATTACTGTTTATTGATCTGTTAACCAAAGAGACTGGATAATAAGTCCTTCATAAAAGCTTGATCTCTGCATTGCTTACCATGTAAAAGCAGAGTTATTTGACCTCAAAAATCAAAAACTGATTTAATTTCAATGTTCTCAACCACATCCCAGATAAGAGAGTTGAACAATCAGAGAAAATATTCTATAAAGTATCCATAATTTGTCTTCATGAAGTTTTTCTTAAAACAGAATATTGGTGGGTGAAGGGGATGGATCATTTGAATGTAAAATTCCACTTTTCCTCCTTTGCACATATATGTATATTTGCAGTATGCATTCTGGCAATGTTAGTAGCTCCCTCATAGAATGCAGGTCAGGTGGTTGAAAAAAGACTATTGAGATGTGCTCACTGGTAATAATAAGTATTCTTTGAGTAAAGCAAGTCTGTCTCAAAGTGAACATGTTCATCTAATGCTTTATATTCTTAGCAATTCAAGTTGTCTCCCACACTCACAATTTCTTATGACAATTACTAGCCTTAGAAAGCCATACAATCTTTTTCCACTTAAAGGCCATAAAACAGACTCAGTAAGTGAAGACACTACTATATGCTAGGTTATATCTGGTATGCTGTCTAACTAAGGAGGGTGGTGAAATCAATGAATTTGCCATCTTACATGCACAGTGCTGTATCAGCTGCATACAAAGCATGAACAAAACCTAATGTTGAACCTCAGAGTATTTGAATTCTTGTCATTATTTTGATCAACTGGGAAAAATTACATTTACCCTCTAGAGATGTGTAATTCCCCCTAGAGAGAGAATGTAATGTGGATTGTCTTTGCAACACTCACCCCATAATGCTAATTTCCAGTTTGACTAGTCTTTTTTCTTGTTTTCTGTGTTACCATTTGTCTTATTTTTAAAAGTAGGCAGACAAACCCAATATATTTATATGCTAAATTATTTATAAATTTTAGATATATAGGGACATATAGAGATATGTATACTGCAGACTAAGTCTAGCATAATCCAGAGAGCAAATATTTCTTCCTTTTAAGTGACTTGCATGAATACTCACATCATAAGGCCACACAACCATGGCACAATTGCATACAATTTATTACACAGTTCTAAGAAAAAAATAGAAAAAAAGCTGAAAATCTAAATCTAGATGTGTTTTTCTTAATTTTATGTTCATTAGAGCAGCAATAGAATATGCTACACGTTTAATGAGACAGTAATTCAGACTTGTAATGGAGAGACCTGATTAGGATGAGACAGACCCTAACATATATAGTATAAAATTAAAAACCTGAGTTTGTACTGAAATCTTGTTTTTGTTTTTGTTTATGTTTATGTTTTTGTTTTGGTTTTGTTTTTTTTTTTTTTTTTTTTTTTTTTTGTTGTTGTTGTTGTTGTTTTTGTTGTTGTTGTTTTGTTTTTGGTTTTGTGGTTTTGGTTTGGTTTGGTTTGGTTTTTGTTTTCAGAAACAAAGTAATTGTCCATGAGATGATTCCTTTGGTTAAGCATTTGAAAGGAGACATTCCAGGATTTAGCTCTCAGCTGACATTCTCCAATGTTCCGCAAGTCTGGAGTCAAGGATATTGAATTTTAGAAAAATTGCATCATGAATATAAATGCCCAGCTATTTTCTGGTACAATTAGGCAAGCAGGAGGAAAGAAAAGAAAATAATTTCAGACAAAGAAAGTTTCATCTCCTACATCATCAGTCCAGAATGGGCTGTAAATCTTCTTTAATATTAAGTGGCAGTTTGAAGGATGCAAATTGTAGATATGAGAAGGTTCTTTTAAAATTTTACTATTTCCAAACTGTTTGAAGAGAATCTTTTAAAGAATCTTACAAGCAGTTGAACCATTCAATTGCAATCTATTCAACAGCTATGAGTCATTTTAAAGTACATTTTATTATTAAATTTATAGTTTCATATTTCACTTAATATTTACTTTTTAAAAAAAGTACAATTATCTAAATTGGGAAATTTTTTTTGTTGTCCTGTTTTTGGTCAAGCAAAGAATCACTTTCATTTGAACTGAAATAATTTGCCTTTTATCATTCAGAAATATCAACAAAATTAAACAAGCAAGTAAGTGAAGAAAATGCATCCTATTAATCAGTCTTTTACTGAAGGTTTCCCTGTGGGTTAATAGTCAAAGTATGAGTGATGAAACTGAGTGATGAAATGTCTATTTGAGAAGTCTGTTGGAAAATTTGTACCTGTATTCTTCTACATTTAGAACCATGGAGGACATAAGGAAATATTAATATCCAACTGCTTACTATCACAGCAAATAAAAATATAGATTCAAATTAGGTGGTTTTAATTGCAAAATTTATTTGCATGAATATTATTTCTATCCCAGAACTTTTGAAAGAAGTGAATGAGGAGAAGAAAGATACTTGAGTGATATATATATATTTTTGATTGATTTGCCTTCCCAGTTATAAACTGAAACCAGTGCCTAGTCATTTTTCAGTACACTTCACAATTTTTTGCTAGTTTAATTTTCTTTCTGTTAGGTTGTGGTTTTGAGAGGAAGGTATTACCAACCACTAATATATTTTTTTAAAAGTCTGACCTTTAAAAAACTATTTTTTGAGAATTCTTTAGAGTCCTTCTATTTTGCAACATACAGTTAACTTCTACAAAGGTTCACATCTACGCTAATAAATATCGTGCTACTTCTGCTCTTCTGCCCAGCTTGAGTGGAAGCCTGTCCGGTTCCAGTCTAAGAGGACTTTTTAACATGGCATGGTGCCTTGGACCTCTCTGCAAGTAGCCACATGAATATAGATTCAGAATGGAGGGGCGTTTTTCAAATTATCTACAAACTACCGAAAGGCAGATTTGTTGATGTAAATGGACCCACATAAACTTACAACTCTCTTATTCTTCCAGTTCCTTGTTCCCCTGTCATACACAGTCCAGTTAATTCCCTCTGGAACAACCAAACTTGACCTGCTTGGGTTGAAACCTACACTTGGATGTCAAGAGATTTTATTCCAAAGATTGCTACAGAAACTGATTTGCATAGGATAGAGCTGAAGTTGTTTCTGTTGAGGATATTTTATTATAATACTTATATAATATTTATATAGTATTATAATCCTCAGATTAGTTAAAATTAAGTGATCAAACACAAAAAAAAATCTCTTATTTTACATAGGAAGTAAAAAATAAAGGTAAATTGCATGCAAAAAATTAGTCGGTTAATAGGGCCTACCTGTGAGTACTTCTGCACCTTCCTACAAGGCCTACAAGATACATAATAATACCATGTCTACAGAGAGGCATCATTAACTTACCACATCTACTGCAGTGAATAAGTACCTCAATCATGCACAGACAGTGCTGAACTTTGAATAGGAAGTCATGAGCTCACTGTTGTTTCTGTTAAAAAATTTGAGTTACAAAAGAAATACTGAAATCTAGTTGTAAACTTGTGTATTAGAAAAAGAAAATTCACTGTGAATATTATGAGAGCAGGACACTAGAACACAGCAATGTCTGAAAGCTGATGGACTCTCTCGAGGGTGCTGCTACAATGGTATAAAATTTAATGAATTGAAAAGCTGGAGTTCAGCCTCTTTACAAAACACGATCACTGCATTCTAAAATCTTGTGACAGAACCAAACCATTGAACCTATACAAATTCCTTCTCTTCCATTTCATTTTAACTGTTATCTGAAAAGCAGAAAGCCATGATCCTACAGGTACACTGTTTCTTCTGTAATGATCATTTGGACATATAGATCATATTTAGGAGCTAACAGCAAGAGATATTTTTCATCCCGAATAATTAGTTATTTAACAGGCTTTTCAGAAATAAGGATCAATTGGCTGTCATATATGTCTGGCTGTCAACACTTCTATTCTACTCCTGAGAGTTTTTTTGGTTTAGTTTGATTTTTTATTACACAGTAAGTTTTTATATGCTCAGAACATTAATCATAATTGGTATTTAATAAAACCTCTGTTTTTATTAAAACATGATTTACAAGGAATTAGTTGCTGAATTATTGCTCGTTCCATATTTGCTATTTTATTTTCTACTTTTTATGTTAAAATTTATCTGTGAATACGAAGTGATTCAAAGTCCCGGTAATGTAAATAAGGGAAAATTTCAGGTTAATTTTTACTTCCTTTCTTATCTGCTTACATAAGTGAACTGATTGCAGTTTGGCCCTTAAAAGGCAAGCTCTTATGGGGTAAAATATTTAAAATCAGTTTAAATATGAAGTGTTTTTGTTATCTTAATTGTTATCTTAATTGTTATTTCAACAGAGTGGAAGAGTGTCTAACATTTTTCAGTTCTTTTTATTGATAAAATGAATGATTAGCTATAACATATGTTTGTCATTAGTGGAAGGCGTAGAAAAGTTAATAAAAATTCGGTTATCTTTGAGTTCAAATTCACAAGAAGTTCAAATGGATTTAATTATCTACATCTGACTATTCTGTCTGATCCAGTAACAAGCATCTTTTTTGTCTTGTGGTTCCACTACTTTTCCCAGTTGTCATCATTGTTTAGTCCGATGTTTGCTGTGGCATCTACAGCAGTATAAAATTATAAATACATCAATTTAAACTAAAAATCTTGGTGAAAGAGTGTCATAAAGAAGATGGTAGTCTTGCTATTTCAGCTTCCTAAGGAATGTTTTATTCTGAAACTCTGAAATTTTAATTGATTTTGAGAAACAGAACTGAGCTTTTCACCTATACTATCTTCACTCTTTCAAAAAAAACTGGTGCCAACTAAATTAATTCTAAAATCATGCAAAATTGGGAGATTGAAGGAAACATGCGAAATGGTGATTTTCTAATGTAAGATACCTATTGTGCATTTCAGCAATTAAATGGTAAAAAAATATTAATTAAAACTGTATAATTATTCTTTAGGGAGGAAGATTTTAATTCCAAGTGGCAGAATCATTCTTGTGACAAAATAATTTTGGTTAAGCAGATATGTGCTCCTTCCAGATAAATGTTTTTTCTCTTTGTAGAAGTTCAAAACTAATGCAGCAAGTTGAATGACAAGCCCACTTTGCCTCATTTTTCAAACAAGCATTACTTTTTTCACTGGTTAGTTTATATTCTGTTTTCAGGAAAATGGTCTGCTTTTTGTCTTCCCTAAAAAAATGACAGTTTGATGGGAAAAGTGTCAGACCATCAAATTCAAAATGGATGTGCTATCCCCAAGGAAAAACCTACTAAATTAGGTCAAAAGCTGCATGAAAAAAATATATTTTAAATTTACGAATGTAAATTTACATGGCAGAAACAATTCACAATATAAATTGTGAAATATAGTGGAAAAATATCTACCTTTCTTGTGAAGGATTCGATATAATCCTAAGATTTATATTGAGCATTTCTGTGACCAGAAGTTTTCAAAATTATTAGGAAGTCTAATAAATTCTTATATTCTTTTGTACCCAAGCCCAAAGTTTACCAGAAGATGGATGCCAAATGTCACAGGAATGAGCTTGAATTTGACACTCTGGCATTTCCTTTGGATCTAGAATTAGCTTCAGCACTTACCCAGTGGTTTTGTAGTCTGAGGTTATACTTTCAGTAGCTCAAGAAGGACATTTTAAGGGACATAAAATGTTTTCTGATGTAGCCCAATGACCAGCACAGACTGCTTTTGACAACCTGATGATCTCCATAATGACAGGCCTCTGCTGCTTCTTTCTTAACCATTAAGACATACTGCAAAACATTGCAGACTTTTTGTAAGGGTCCACATATTTGTGAAGAAAAGTCTTATCTTAAAGCTTAGCAAATATTTTCTAAACACACTGTCATCTCAGCCAGGGTCTAAAGCACTGTAACTACAGTAAAGCAAAACCCAGTTGCATACATAAATAATTTGGACCTGTATAATTCTGGATTGATTAAATAATTGATTTCCACTTTATTCAATAAGTACTCCAGTTTGTCATTCCTTAATTCAATTTGTCCCAAGCCACTTCTGTTTTTGAAAAGAAAGGTGGAAGAGCCCTCAAAATATTGCATCTAAAACTATGAATCTAAGCTGAGGTCATCTATCCTTGATATAAGTTACTTTACAGTCATGTTTTTAATGTGAATGTCTGCTATCAATTCAAAGTCTCTAGTTTTCTCTCAGAAAATATTTGGCCAGAAACATTAAAACGTATACTTTGTGTATCTATTTTTGCCAGCAACTCACTTGCTAAAACAGTCACAGAAACTGAAGACAAGAGACACAATCTCATCCTAAGTAGATTTTATGTTTTATTCACATGAATAATTGTAGAGAAAATGTAAGGTGTTTGGCCAACCTTAATTGATTTTCTTCTGGTAGTTCAATATTCTTTTTCTGGCAGAAACCAGAAAACAAAAAAGAATCACACAAATGTCAAAACAAAAAAAAAGAAAAGAGAAGGAGTCAACCAAAGTCACTTCAACATTTAAATACTTCTTTTACATGGATGATGCAAACACTCAAAATGTAGGAAAACTGAGTTCTTGTGCAGGAGGAGAGGGAAGAGAACAGTAAAATTTAAAAGGCTGTGATAAAAAGAGTTTGTGTACAATTACTTCTTCAAAAAACACATGCATAAACACTATTATATCCTTTCCTTGTACTACTTGCTGTTTTTTCTTAGTATAAGAACTGTTAGGAGATGAACATAAAGTACTACATTCAAAGATGTTTTTACTCAGATACCAAAATATCTATATTTAGCATTGTTCAAGGTCCCCAGAAATAAAAACTTATGATTGTACTTCACTGAAAAAAAACCCCTCATCTTGATAGAGAGATTTCCTTATGTGCAATATTAAGAAAAAATAACATAGGTTGCTATGTTGTAACCATTTTTTTTAGAAACAGAATTACAAGGAGGTCAGCTCACTGAATATTTTTTTCTTTCAAATGAGCACTCAGAGATCTGAAGCCCAAATGTTTCAAATATATTGCGATGTTATTTCAGTTTTTATTTGCAAAGCATTTTATTAATCCTACAAAACACTTACTAAACTGGATAATTTGAGAAATTAGAAGAAATAAATTCCCAGTTAAAAATAGATTATTAGAGATATCTTCTTGAATGGTTTCCTGTAAAAGCAAGTTGTTAACCAACCATAGCAGGATCATTAAATGTAAAAATACAGTCTTTTTAAAAAATGTGTCTGTATTTCAGATAGCTTATAGAATTTAATTCCTATTGGGCATAGAATTCTAAAGTCAATTGCAAATTGAAACATCATGCAAATGGGTATAGAATAAATCTATTTTCTGTGGATTTTCCTTCTCCTGAATATAAGTCGTAAATTTTGCATCACGACAGCAAGATTAGAATGCATCCCACTGGAACTCATTGGTAATCTTTTTTTCTTGGAGAATTTACATTTTCTTTTTAATGTAATATGGAAAGATGCAAATAACACTTTAAAATATACTGTATGAGATCAGTGTACTAAAACAGCCAATGATTCTCTGTGTATTAAAATAAAACTCATGAAAGAACATAAAATGTCAATCCCACCAGAATATCTAAACACTCATCCTTATTCTCAAGTCAATTTATAAAGTAGTTAAAAGCACATTAGAAGGGTCTATTGACTAATTAAGCATATCAGTATTACATTCCAAGAGGAAGTAATTTTAAAAAATTACCTTCATTTACAATTTTTCATTGATGAATTCTCCATCTACAAAAAAAGACATTTTTAATGAATTCTACAGATTAACAAAATGTTTATGAGATATACAATAACTTTGATTTTCCCCTACAACTGGAAGAGAAAGTTTACTTTTCACCCCTCAGAATACATTTATGTTTAGATAATAATTACCAAATTAACATAACTAAAAATGTGTAAGATATAGCTGTAAAATAAGGCAATCACAATGTATCTCAGAAATAGTTGTGTTTCTGACTAAAGAGGTTAAAAGAAGTCTGCTTTATTTATGCTATATATTTGTATTTCAGCACAGGAGTATTTTTGCATGACAGATGTCAAGAAGATATACATGTTTCTATATAACTTCCACAAAAAAACCTTACACCTCAAAACCACACCCTAAAAACCCCCCAAGTAAGACACCACTTAATTTCCAGTCTTAATCTATACATAGTGAATTACTTCACCAAAAGCCAGTAAGAAAGAGTCATGTAAAATTAAATATATTCCACTAATCTAAATAATTTAGCTAATTATTTACCTGAAAAAAACTTTACCAAAGACAACAGTTTTAATAGCCACATTAAAGTAAGAAATCCAAGTCTTCCAGAATATTTTATCATCTCATCCATGTATTAAAATAACATAAAATAAATTCTGTAAAGACAAGTAGACAAGGCAACGTAGAGAAGGTAGATTTTCTTGAAAAATATAGAAAATAATTTATTCATTAATGGTTTCATTTGAAGGTAGGAATCTGAATGCTTATAGAATATATGGGTCTGAAATACACAACTAGGTGCATTATTCTGAATGGAGATGAACTTCTGTCCAGTCACTTTATCTGTATGCGGACAGAACTAATTTTTTGTGTCTGTGCATACAGATAATAGAATTCTAGGTTCCTTCTTACATGGGTTTAGGAACATGCTTAAAAAAAGTTCAGGATGATATATACACATCTTTCGTATTAAGATAACTTTGTAAATATAGGTTGTAATTCTCAGGGAAAAAAAAAAAAAAAAAAGTAAACGCATTAATATTCTTACATTAAGGTTTTCCTAAAGGTATGTTCAAAACAAATGAATAAACCATGAAGGTAAGAAACCTGGCACTAGACTTAAGAGTCCCTTGGGAGCCCATGCTGAGCCCCACATGGGCTAAACAAGTCACAGCTTAGCACAGTGCTGAAACGGTATCGTGCTTTTTACACCAGCTTTATACAGGCACCGACCTGTCCTGAGCAAACTTTTTTTGCGATTTGTCTGTCTTTTAAGTCCCTGTGTGGATAAAGAATTGGTGTATCTGGAAACCACCCTTTCCAAGACGCCTCTTTAGGAGCTGGACTGATATATCTATGAAGTAAAAACAAAATAAATTCTGAACGTCAGTGACCTTCAGTAACAGATTTTCCATATTTCCCATCCCAACTTCAAGAAAATGCGGTCTAAATTAAATTTTACTCACAAATAATAATAAAAAAAAAAAAAAACAACAGACAACTCTAAACCAAATTTAATTTGATGTCATTACGTAACTACACTATATATTTCTTGCTTTTATAATGTCATTGGGTTAACTTTGGCTCTTTTTGGTGTCAGGAGAATCTTGTATGAAAGTCAGTGAAGTAGTTAACTGAAGGAGAAGGAAGAGTTGTTCTTTTTAACACAATGTACACTATTTTATTATGTGGATATCTAAGATAGCATGCTAATGCTGATCAATATTAACTGCCAAGTGTTTCTTTCTCATCAGATCTTCTATCATGTGACTCTGTTAAATACATTGTCCCATGGTGAATATTTTACTGTATTTTACTGTACTGGTTGGATTCGGGATTAATTAAAACATATTATTGCAATTCTCTGCAAAACCATTTTTTGAGATAGCTTTCCCCCTACCACCCAACTTAGAAATTTTGTGTTTCCTATTATATATAAAATTACTTTATTACACCAAACATCATTTGTCTTTCCATAGTGAGGCACAATCCCTGTAGATTAGTCATGGGATTTTAGCTTGCTCTTAAAACCCTTTATCAATTCTACAGTAAAACTAAGAGCAAGAGGTAATATTTAAATAGCATTCCCTGTAACAGAATTATTTTTAATCAATTAAATGTAGTCATTTTATTTTTTTTTTAGACAAAGATGTTTGTTTGACATGATCTATGACCTTTTACGATTACCTTGATATTGTACTAGCTATCACTCTCTTCACAGCCATCCAGCTGATTTTAAAACCATATGATAAAGCATCTATATTAATCCATTTAAATTTATTTGTCTATGAAAGAAATGAGAGACATGTTGTTAAATTTCACTAAAGCTTATGCATATGACACTGTATTCTTGCATTCTTTACTTTTGGAAATCTTTTGAAAAAAATATATTTTGATTTATTATTTTTAAACCTATGTTGTTTACTGCTCTGAGTTCTGTTGTCCTTCAGTCTCAAACTCTTGAAATGTGTAAAACATTTGATTGCATTTCTGTTAAAGATATCTGAGTCCTGATAACTTGGTTTCAGGTGTTATTCTTTGCTCTAGTCCCAGTTGCAAATGCACCAATTTTTGTATCATTTCTAGATTCTGTGATTTTTTTCCTGCAATGCTTGAACTTAAAGTAGAATTGATGGATGAACAGAGCAGCACAATTGAAAACTCCAGTCCTAGTGGTCTTTGACTTATTCACAGATATTTTTAGTAGCTCTAGGATGAGCAGCTGAGTGATAAATTAGCTGAGAACATATACAAAGCATTAGTGAAATTAATACAGAGTCTTTTCCAATAAAAATAGCTTGAGACTTTACTGCTTATCTGTCTTCAGAGTACAGATAAGAATTAACTATATAATGATATTCTCTGAATTTTTCTGGTCTTTTTTTTTTAATACAACAGTGATTCACACCTAACAGAATAACCTCCACTTGTCTATAAGAAATTTCCTTCTGAACTGAAAACGCTTCTGTAGGATTATTTCACCTTCTGGGAACCACTATAAACTGAGATATGTGCTTAGAGTCCCCTGAGCCTCCCTGGCTATGGCAAGGCAACGTATTTCCCACCCACTTTTTAAAAGATGAAAATGAAGGGGGAAAGAAGAGAAAGCTTATGACATATATTTGTTGAGATGCTCCCTGCTCCCTCTTATCTCCACAGGGATTAGGGAGAGGAAATCTCATCTGCTGTATTTTCTTATTCCACAATGCATCCACAGGAAAATAGCTGGTAGAGTTTTGCCTTTGGTAAGGGGCATAACGACCATATCAAGACTAAAACTCAAGATAGAGAAACATCTCAAGAGAAGTGTGTTATAATTCAATTCATGGTTTGCCTCAGGAGCATGAGAGGATTACAAATTGTTGTTTCCTCTGCACTGAAGAATTGCTGCTCAGTCCTTGTCACTATTAACTGACATGCATGCAGATTCATGCTAATTAAATATGCCTTTGCTTTTTGCCACACTGTTTGCAGATATACTGTTCTCACATTGTTAGCCTCTGGTACTATTAAATACGACTTTGGAAAGAAGTCTGAATAATACATTGCACATGTGACATGGGAAACTTCGTAATTCTGTGGGAAAACTGAGGTGTATCCTCTGGACATTTGTTCACACAGGTGCCTGAGTCAGTTGCTGAATAATTCTATCAATTTAGAACTTCATACTGCCCTAAGATCAGTATAACCAGTTTCTCTATTTCCCAAATTACAGAATACATTCTTTCAGAATGCCATGATTCTATATAAAGTTAGGAAAAAAAAAAAAATGCAGCAGGGTTCTAGACCAGAAACACAAACACATTCCTATTATCAACTTTAAGTTATGTCTAGATCTTCTTTTTAAGATTTTATATCCAGAAACATTATTGGTAAATCTCCATCCTCTACAGTTATTTCTATATGATTCATTTTTCACTAACCTCTATAGGGCATAGATAAGACTGTATATTATTCAAGAGTAACGCTCACTTAGGGACAAATGTTGGTATTTAGATCCCCCTAACCAAATCCTCTTTGACTGGGAAGTGAAGGACATAAGGATCCTGGATCACTGAGGTAGGCATGTTTGGGGAAATTGTCTTGAGAATATGACCATCTGGCATACATTTTAATAACATTTCAACAGCCTGTCAGGTCTTCTGAAAAATATTTTAGATGTTTCAGTAGAAAGAGACAAAATAAATGTCTGTGTTACCAGAATACTGATTTTTCCCTGTTCTGTAGCTCACATAAACAACAAATGGGTCCAGATCTTGTTCCTTTTGGAGTAAAATTAGGGTTGACTTCAGTAGAAAGAATCAGTCCTACAACAGGACAGGAACTGTTGCTGCAATAGCTGCCAGAATATGGTAAATATATAAAGAATGAGTATCCTGAAGGAATAAGGTATCTTCAGAAGAAAATACTGGGAGAAAACAATTCCTTGAATGATTGATAGACTCAAAAGCCAATGTAGGAGGAAAAAATAGACATAGGATCTGACTATTTCATTGTCTGAATTGATTCTACTCATGATGAGGGACAGGAATTTATTCCTTCTGTAATACTTATTAATGGACTCCTGTTAATGTGGCTCCGTGGAGCTCATGCACGTTGACTTAAATAAGTTTATAGTCCTATGTTTACCCAGTTCTTTCCTCCCCTAAGAGTCTGACTATATTCAGGATATTTAGACTATTCTCTTCTACTTCAATAGGTAGACTAATTCAGTATCTCCACACTGTTATTAGGCCTGAAAATAGAGTATCATCCCAACATCTTCTGCTGCATTATAACAGTCTCTTAAGTGCTCTGTCCTAATTTCCTTATTAACTTTTACATCTGCATCCTGCCATCTTTTAAGTACTCAGCACTAGTTTGCTCATTCCAGTCCAAACTTTTCTATCTTTTTCATGCTGTTTAAGAGTTTAAATATCTGGAGTCCCTCAGATTCTCATTTCTTTTTGAGAATAATTTTTCTAGTCCTATACAGGTTGTGGAGAAAGCAAACAGCAAACCTTTCATCTAGCAGGAACAGTGCTCAAATTCCATTTGTTGACAGAGTCTCTGTTCTCTAAAATGACCATTAACCCTAAGATTCCTTCCCCTTCCCTTCCTTTTCCCTTTTCCTCCCATCACCTTCCTCCTTTTTTCCATCCAGAAACCTCTTCTAACTCTAGGCCCATCTCTCATTTAAGGTCTCTCCTCAGGAACCACACAACATTAGCAACTGCCTCCAAATCCTACTGGATTATTTCTCTTGGAGGTACTTCTTCATTAAAGTGTCTGTGCCTTGGGGCAGCGCTGCCTTCTGCAAGCCCTCATGGCTCTTTGGAATAGAGTGCCTTGCTGAAAAAGATTAGTGATTTATCTTGATCACAGGCACCCAATCCGGTTCATACATTCTAGAAGAAATAATCTTTTTGACTGGCTTGGCAACTCACTGATAGCTGTGCTAATCTCAAGTCTAAGCAGTGACTATAAGATAAAAAGGAGTCAGGCAAAAGTCAGCTTCCTGTCTTTTGAAACCACTGGCTCTGGGTTAGTCTTCCTGTAAAGATTAAAGAGTTAATGTGTATAAAGATTTATGACACTAGGCAGGTGCTAAGGGGTATGTAGTACAGTTCTTTGTCTCTTTTTTTCTGAGTCTTTCATATGCTATAGTTATTTTGCAGCAGCACTCTAAATGCAAAATATACTAGGCTCAGAAAATACAGTGTTATGGAAAGAGGAATTATGGAGGAAGTCTCATAGTCTTTTGTAAGAGAGACTTAAGAGGTATGACACCTCATAGGGTGACACAAAAGTCAGCACATTGGCTGAAATTAGTGGTTCTAAATTGCCAAATTCTATTTTTTTTTTTTTCCTTCCATACTAACAGCCTGGAGGGAGAGAGAAAGAGAATGTAGCTAGATTTTCAGCAATGACCACATTATCACAGGAGTAGCACTCTTATTCCACCCTTTGCTCAAGTAAATGCTTCACATAAATTTTAATTGAAATAAGATAAAAAGATATTCCAGATTATTACACACTTATCCAAGAGAATTTTATATTTCACCTATTCTATAGCTCAGTAAGTATTTATTGTAAAGAGACAGTGAGACCTTTCTGGAGTGCTATGCACCAAAAGGATGGACAGTTTCCAAGTAGTCTGTCAAAACAGGGAAAACCTGTCAAAGAGTGAGTAATTTTGAGCATCCCAGAAACAGTCTTTTACAGCATGGAGAATTTTAACAGGAAAAATATAGGCTCTTTTATAGTTTGGATCTAAATTTTTGGTTGTTGAAACATATATAGATAACTAATTTACATAAAGCAAAGGTATACATTTCCTAATAAATCTTCCCTTATAAATCTTAATTTCTTCCTTGTACTGAGAGACACTTACTACCAAGGATGTATTTATGAATGTATTCAGGCATTTTAGGATGCAGATAGACACTTTAGGAAGCCAGTCCTGTATTCAGAAGTTCCTATGTACCGATTTTCCATTGTAATTACATTTCTCAAACTTGCTTCTTTTCTCCAACTGGACTTCTATTGAGCTTCATTTAAAATATATACTTTTTTTTTTTTTTTTTTTTCCCCCTGTGGTTGCAGTAAAAATCACTATACTGCAAACAATACTTTTCTGATAACCATTCCAGAAGATGAAAACCAATATATGCAATATTGCCTCCCCAGCTGAGATTGTAAAATTCTTATTTGGGAAAGAGTAAACTAGCATTATTTTCTTCAAAAATGGGCTCTTGTCATTTTTGCACTCTTACAGAAAATGACTTTACCAGTTTATGACTACTCCTGACTGAAAAGGAAGTAGGCGAGGGCAGACATTTTTTATTTATGAATACTGTAAATTATATCACTATACCACCTATAGAATTTGATACAGTCATTTAAGGTTTTCCTACCACTGTTTTATTTCTTCAGTGATTATTTATGTAGATAGCTTCCCTCATATTAAAAAAAAAAAATCCGTTATAAAGCTGAGTTGCCTGAGAATTAACAGAAAAAATACTGACAGCTCAAAAAGATTATAGGTAATAGTCTGGTTTGTCTTAAAGATTAAATTTGTTTGCAAATATTACTTCCCCTCAAGAAATTATAATACATTGCTTTTCTATGTCTATGTATAAATCTTAATCAATCATTTTAAAGCAGTTTGATTTTAGGGACATTTATTGTCAAGTTGCTTTTATATTAAGTCTTCTTATATTGTTTTACAATTATGAACTTCAGGATACAAAATTCATTGTAATAATATGATTGTTCTGCAAAGGTATAGCAGAGTCTAATATGAATGTAATACATCAGGATTGTCTAGCTGTAATCTACCTGAATTTACAGCAATTATTACTTCATTGTGTAAACTGAAAGAATATTTTCCTTAAAAGTGTCCTTTTCACAGTCCTAGCATGCATCTCTTTTCATGTTTCACCACCAGAATAGAATAGAATTTTGTTAATAATCTGTACTTAGTATTGCGTCTTCTCAGTGTTTTAAATCTGTCATAGAAGCGGAAAGATCATGAAAGAAAAAATATTCTCCAAACACATTTTAGCTCATGTTGCAGGTGGCAGTATGGAAGGAAGATAACCTTATTCTTACCCTGTAATAATACAGTCACTGTCCAAGAAGGGAGAAATAATTTTCCCTTCAGTTATCTTTGCTTTTATTACATAAATCTTCAAAGCTAAATATATACTTCTGGCAGACCGGTGGTCCACACTTATTCTCTGAAATCATGGTCAAGAAATTTTAAAAATTTTGAGGCCTCAGGCACTTCAATTCCTGTGTCCATACTTCTGCATAGATCAGGCAATGTTTCATAAACTGTAGGCATTTTCTCTGAATCCTCGAAGAAAAACAAGTAAGACATCTCAGTTTCAGGAACAGTATGTTAATATCAGTTCCCAAATGCATTCAGAATATATTTAACTGTTGTTGTCTGACAAGTATCCTGAGCTAGGTTTCCATGGCCCTGTTCAGGTCCTGAAGACAGAATGCAGTATTGAGCACGTTTAGATCAGAGAGCCATATGCCCACGTTAGCACTCAACTCTGCACAGGATATTTCACCATTCTGTGAGTTACATGGAGAATTTTCACATTCTCATGCTGCCATATGCCAAGCACGTGTCCCTGAAGAAACAGTCTACCTGGGACTCTTGTATGTGGATAGGAGGAGTTAACTACTTCATTAATATTTCCATCTAAATTCATATGTAAACACCTTCTTGCTCTAATGTCTTCATTCCACAAATTTATGCCTTCAACTAAATTCTTATTAAATGAACTATTTTATTTTTCCTTCTCAGTAAAGTTCCTCAATGAGATTATCTTTTCCTCAGCTGAGTCTTTCTTACTCTTTTCCTTTCTTTCTTCCTACCATTAGTTATAGGGTTTTTTTTTTTCTGTTTTTCAATTTAAAATGTTCATGTCTTTTCAAACTGAAATGATCTTCTACAGTTCTTTGAATCTTCCTAAGTGAATCTTAATCAATGGTTATATATAATTCTATCCTTAGCTTATTTTGTCTCTTCTCTGTTGTACAACACTTCTGAAGTATCTACAGATTCCTTGCTGATTATCTCTTCAGATATCTCTTACTAGAACACCCATGTTCTGATCTTTTTCTTCCATCTGTGATTCCATGTGTAAGAGTTTCAAAGCGTGTACTGGAAGAAGTGAGTGAGACAACACCAAAACATAAAATCTATAATAAGGAACCTATATATCTAAGAACTGAATATATCTTTCTGCTGAAAGGTTGTATGGGCATAAATTCCTATTTTATAGCTATTGTAACATCTAATTAGTTTGACAAAGTTTATTACAAACCCAGCTACCAGTGTAACTAATGAAAATGTTCTTAATGTCTTTATTTAATTTCATTACATACCCAGCTTGTTTCCTGGCCAAGCAAACTAACATGTTTGTATTATGAGCTGTTTTTTCTGAATCCTTTCCAAAAGGAGTTCAAAATCAGCCTAAGCATCTCTTGCTTCTAAACAGAAATTGAAGAACTATACATAAGGATTCATTTATTTGATAAATTCTGTCATTTTCTAATTACAAAGAGATGTCAGTCTTCACTGGTCATTAGTCAGGATTTAATGTTTGAGTTTTTGACCACTCCATTCCTCCATCATTTGTTACAACAGTAAAATCTATTTTGACCACAGTGGAACAGGGCAAGACCTAAAGCACAAGTGACATGTATGAAAGGTGGCTCATACTGTTCACTGAAGTATTTGAAGTTGGTTAACCGTCAACACCTTCCTCAGTCAGAGGACTGCTTCTGTGGATTGATTGAAAGGGTATAAGTATTACATAGAAAGGATATATAGAAGGGTATAAACATTTTTTAATTGTTATTTCTTATCCAGAAAATGAGGACCTACTTTGAGGAAGAGATGCAAAATGCAGAAGTAGAATTGTGGATTTTGCCTTGGACCAAAAGAACTCATCTAAATGCCATGAAGGTGACAATGTTATTATCTGGAAATATAGATGGGTTGGAATCAGATTTAATGAGATATAGATTTTCTTCTGTTAAAATCTATTGCAGTGTGATATAATATAACATAATATCATATATTAATGTGTTATGATAGTAATTAATATAATAAGATAGAAATATAATAAGTATAATAGTGGTGGGAGAGTGTATTTTTAGAGTCTAAGATCATGAACAGTCTATTTTCTAATCCATATAATTACATGAATTTTAGGCTTATACCACGGAAAGGCAGCAGTAATCACAATTACCTTAGTTTTAGAAAAGTTACTTGCCAATAACACAATTTTGATAAAAATAAAAGGGAAGTTAAAACCCATAAGTATATCTTTTTATCTCCTGTTTTTCAGTCTCCTTTACCTAAAACTTAATTAACAGTGTCACATGTTTTATATACAATATCTGTATGTATTTTAAGATTTTTTAAAATTAATCACCAAAATTAAAAAAAAAATAGTGATTTTTGAACATGGTGCAAGAAGTTAGGGGAACAAATACTTGCACGTGTAACTTCTGAGTTATTATTATGGAATATCTTATTCTAAATGTTTTATTGGTGATGAGTACCTACTCTGGAGGAATGGATTACTTCTCACATAACAGGAGAGATTAAGAAGCCTACCAAAAGACAGCAGAATTCTTCATCAAGAATTAAATGGGGTTAAAAGAAAATGCCAACTGCCCAAACACCAATATGTTTTTCAGATTTCTCTTAAAATACCAATGTCAGAGCTACACAACTCAGTCTAGACAGTCCCAGCTCAGGATTCACTATCCATTTTAATGATGGACAGATGCTCTGTGACTTAACAGGGAGGATTTTATCATTTGTTGAGTGGAAAAATACCTTTGAACAACCTTTGAAGAAATCTGTTAGACAGTTATACATTTGAAATTGTCTTAGTTTTAATCATTTTATGTGCTCTTTTTTCTCTTTTTTTTTTTTTAAAGTCAATTGGACGATAAGCTTTCAAAGACTGTTGTGACTGCCAAAACAACTCTTTTGCCTGCATATCCTTCTCTTTTTTCTTTTTTTGTATTCATGAACCCACAACAAAACCCACAAAAGCTCTGAAAAAAGTACTTTCCTCTTCTAATTATAGTTCAGTTCTGTTTTGATATTTTTATTAAATTGTAGTAGGAAAAATTGTCTTTAATTGTCTGAGCATGAAAACATGCATTGTTGCAACTCCTTCAACAGTTCCAAAATGTAAATTTTTGCAGCACTTTTTGTAGATTTATAAGCATAGCTTGCATATCCTGAGAGACAGATCAATTCAATCTCAGTGACAGTATTCTAATGATATAGCTATATTGTCATTCACTGTATGCTAGATAGCTCTACTTCTAAATTGGATATGTATATATTGATGAATTTTAAAAAATTGATTTCCCATGTTCAATTAGATTACAAGAGAGTTTCTAAAAGAAAAAATTAAAATCACGTTAAAACAGGAACAGGGAAACGTATCAGTCAGTCAAAGATAAGAACTGCATATCAATGGATACACAAAAGCAACAACAATGAGTTTAAATGTATCCGTATGTTTGGATAGTGAATGCATAATGAATGGATGGTGAATGGCTGAAATTTCACTTGCAATACCTGACAAAGCCAAAATTTCTTCATTCCAAAACCTAAATATTTCCAAAGTATCCATTATGCTGCTGAATTCTGACTTGCAAAGAACCTCCTGCCTTTTCAGAGAACTTGTTAAAACAAAATATCACCCTGTATTTCTCATGACTCTGATATGTAATGTGTTATGTCAGTAACTCAGATCAGTCTCATTTTTACTAAGCATTTGCAAGTAAGTGAAGAAGGTCATGGAGAATGCTTAACAACAGACTGTGCTGCTTTGATATTGATAGACAAAAGCATCAAAGCAAAAACTGGGAAATTGGATGTATGCCAAAAAACAATAGATTAACTGTTCAAGTAATCTTAAACCAAGACTAACCTAAGAATGCAGTAGATTCACATCTTCACCATGTGTATTCTCCTCTAGACACAAGCCCACAGATTTAAAAAAATACATCTTAAACATGTGTAAAAATAAATACTTATGAACATATTTTTCTGAGAGTTATGGAATTTAAGTTATAAAGAAGATATAAGGAAGAAATTCAGATTTCTCCTATGGTTATTTTTCCGGTGTAGCTGTGTATAAGGGCCATTGGGCACATCTGGTGCAGTTACCGATTCTCTGAATTGTTCAGATACTCCCTTCCCAGTGAATATCTGTTCAGTAGAGACAATCAGCTGACTGGAGACAACAGACAAAACTGAGACAAGAGAGTCACCTCAGCTCATAGAAGCCTTCACTGTAAAGCACAGAATGATTATTGCACCAGCTGTCTGGGTGGAAGGAGTCCCAGAGTAACTGCAGCAGCCTCTGTTGGACTCCAGTGTTATTTATTTGTGTGTTTATGTTGTTTAACACCCTGGGTGGAGAGTCTGGGAAATCCAGCAATTGCATCAGGGAACCCTGCTGCAGAACTGGCCAGTCCGCATCCAGATGAATCCTTGCAGAAAAGGCTCCTGTGAATGTGGGAATGGTTGCATAGACAGACTTTGGTACATAATGCCAGTTCTTAGGACATATCTTGTACATAATTCAAGGATATCAACTCTATGCAAAGACTCAAATGAATTAGCTGTTTTTTTGCCCTTTTTTTTGTTTGTTTGTTTGTTTGTTTTTTTATGGTTGTCTATGACTGTGCAAAAATGTGTAATCAACACAAGAGTTGCTGGCTCACACTGAAACACATAGTCAAGCATGCAAAAATAAAAATACTTAGAGAAAAAAAAAATCTTCATTTCTTTCTGGTTTCTGATTGAGTAATGTTGTATCTTATCTATTATTCCAAGGCAGATGTATAAAGAAGAAATCTGTAGATTTGCTGAAGGAATATAAATATATAGAGTCACTATGGATGTAGTGTGAATGAATGAAATTAGTCCTTAAGATCTCTATTATAAAAAGAAAAAAGAAATTAGTGAAATGACATTCATTTCCAGTAGTTTGAAGAACAGCATTTACATTACCTCCAGGCTATCGCTTCACTGGGGAAATGGGGAGTGCCCAAACTCCTTCTGATTCTACTTGCTTAAGATTCAGAGGATTATCATGCATTACCAAGTTCAAATACTATTCTGTAGATAATTTTGTTTGACTACTACTTTGATATAAGTATATCCTAGTCTGAAATATTTCTCTCACATTTTACAAATTCTTTAAGTGGAGTTGGGCCTGCTTTTTATAAGGAAATATCACATCTTACCAGGTAGCATGCAAACCTCAGTGAGTCCAGGGCACATATCCCTGCTTTGTTTCACTTAACATCCAGTTGAAAAACAACTCTAAAATCTCAATAATGTGGGTGTAGTTGGACAGGATTTTTTATTTCTGGATGAAATTCATGGAATATCTGCATCCTTACACCCTTCCACACCTCTCCCAGCCTCTTCCCAATAAAACAAATGTCCCTTGAGGTAGCCATTTTAATTTTTAGACAATGAGAATGTATTACACAGATATTTAATAGTGATATTTTAGCTTCTTTCTAATTAGGACAGCTAAATATTTACTGTATTACAAGAGGAAATGTTAAAATAAACAAATATTCCAGAAAAAAAAAACAATGTCTACTCAATTCCAGCCAGATAATGGACAATTTTCTTCTTTTTTTCTCAGTCTTCACACATGTAAAGAACACTTCAGAGAGGGTTTGTTCTGAGTTAGCAGTGCCATCTAACAAGTCACATTTCCACTACTGAAAACATTCATTCTCCTTCCATGCAGAGCTGAAGTCAGGGTCTCCCACAGGGGAAAGTAAAAATGTTGGCAGACTTATGATGTGAGGTTTGTACACATCAGTTCACAGAACTGGAAAGATGTACCCCTGAGATTAACTTGTATTTTTCTGCAATGCACTTGAGTCTTCAAGAAATTCCTGCTATCTCTGTTTCTTTTCCATCTCCCCCCTTGACAAGGACTTTATGGACACATATGTGTATTTAGTCCCTAAAATCATGAATTAATGTCACTTATAAATATTATTCCTGTAATCTTTACTAATGACAGATGATGACAAAGTCCAAAATTTAAGAATTCAGTTAGGCACTGCAAGAATTAGTTATTTTTCCCTTTGCCCAATCATTAAGATCAACAAAGAGCAACAAATATGGCAGCAGAAAACTCTGCAAATTGTAGACAACAGTGACTGAACTATCATAAGGGAAGGTTCTATCCCCATACAACTTTCCCCATACCAAATGGAACAAAAAGGGAACAACACATGAAAGGGAATATTTGAGGTATTGTTTTGCCAATTGACGGAGTTAACACAAAGGACACAGACACCAAGCTAAAGAAATAGGCTTATTTTACTTTAGTTTAAAACAGCAGAAAGAATAAGCAAGGTAATGCACCTAGACATTACTATTTAAAGCTAGCTATAGTGATTAAGAAAGATACATCACCAATTGCCCTCATGCTTTACCATCATCCAGATCTGTGCATCAGCTGGGGAGCCCCGTCACAGCGAAGGGTCGGAGAGCTTTTCCCGGCAATTGGGAAGTCCTACGCAGGGCGTCCACTCGTAGGTGAGGTCTTCGTCTTTGCTGTGAGAGGGTCCAGCTTTTATACAGTTTAACAAACAAGTCTAAACAAAACGCACAGGAGATATCTGGCAGATTGATATGCCTCACTCAGGCATGTCCGGATCTGGCCAGGATCTGGGCATGTCCGAGGAGTTTCTGTTTTTCTTTACATTTGGGATTTATAGTTACTTCCTATTGTTTACTTATAGTTCCCAAGGATTGTTCCCAGGGTTACATTTTCATGCTGATAAGATGTTGGTTGCTTCATTCTGCTGATAAGATGCTGATTGCTGGTCGGGGAATTCACTCAGAAGTCAACTTTGGTTTGAGGCCTATTGTTTGGGCCCCTTTTTGTTTCAATTGGTCCTTTGACTTATGAGTGAAGATCACGACCCTTTTGGAAGAGCCCAATATGTTCGCTCTATCCGTTTGATACAATACCATACATAACAATTATATAAAGTAATAATAATAATGTTAACTAACAATATTACAAGAGGATGTATTAAGAAATTCAACACTTGGGTTGCAGAGGATGAATATCCAGTAAAGATGTCCCACCAGTGGTGTGCAGTCTCCTCCATCTGGCTAGCTAGCGACATTAGTTGATTCTTTGTGATTACAGTCTGTATCACAGAGTCTGACAGAGTTTTATTTCGTCATTCTAGGTGTTGTCGCAAATGTTCTGATTGTTCCATGATGGTTTTCAGTGGAGTCAGGGATAAGCTGATTCCATTAAGTCCTAAGATTTGGGGATGCCAGTACATGTTTAGTCATTCTTCATGCGTTGAATAAAAAGTATACATCTGTCCATGCCAGATGAGATAGAATACATTTCTGAGGCATCCCGAAAATGGAGTACTTAGATTATACATTTCTATAATATTTTTATCATTTGTTACTATACAATCATGCTTAGCACTAATTTCTACAAACATATCAAAGCTTTTGGGCAAAATTGTCCATTTACACAGATTCACTGACTGTTCCAATAAACATGGTTCATATAACCGTGAGCTTTGTCCACACAATAAACCATTTGCTGTGGATGTACACAAATCTAATTTACGGGTTCGATTCCTAGAGTCTATATAATCTCCCTCCAAGTGGAGCAGCCAATATTCTGGTTCAAAGGGTGTTTTTTCCCCAAAAATTACAGGCAGTACTAGAAATTTACACATAACTTCATGTTGTCTAACATCGTAGTGGACTATTTGACCAGCACAGAATAAATCTGTGTACTGCACTGTCTGTGGAGATAATTTGACTCAATGGGTTTGAGGAATCCATTTCTTAAATATGTTTCTCCATAACAGCTCATTATTAGCCATTAAGTCACTCTGAACTTTGTTTCGTTGCATAAGGACATGTAAAGTCTGCAGTGTACCTGTTGTCCAATTCATAATCTGGCTAAAGTTGTGGTCAACATGCCACTGATTAATTTGAGTCCTATTGAAGAGCTTTAAAAATTCTGTATCATAGTTCAGTGACCCAATTTGTGGGGTAAAGGTAGTTGGAAACCACTGAGCCTACAACCTAATTCCTTCCGCCACATCATAACCAGCATTCTTTACTTTGTTTGTTAAGGTTTCGATATCAATAGAATTTAAAACTCCCATTCCTGCCCCAGTTCCTCCTAACAGGGTACCATACCATGCGCTTTTCCATCTACATGATGGTAGCAGGGGGAAAGAAATATTGAAATGAATAACATGTTTCTGATATTGTTGAGCTACCTGAACACAAGTAGATGGAATGCGGTACAAATGATCAACAGAAATATGAGGTTTAGATTTTAACATAATAAAGAAGTCTCCCCAGTGTAACCGATTTTTCATTACTGAATTATTATGGCATATTAGTGTTTCTATTTCTTCCATGGGAAGGGTTATCGCATGAGCAGCATTCACCTCATGACCATCTGTTCGATTAACACATTTGTAATAATCTTTCGAACTGGGCAGACCTGATACATTACAACATTTAAGAGATACTTTACTAGATATAGTGACATTTGAACTATCTGTAGGACAGGTTACAAAAAGACGTCCACGATCTCTCCATCGTGATGCTGTTCCTGAAGGCCACCAGTATGTACATGTTTCATTATACTGAGTACTGAAAGTAAGATTGGCTATAATACAGGCAGAATTGGCTTTGCATCGGAAATCATCCTGTTGTCTTGTCTTGGTTGCATTTTTCCATTGCCACCTAAGCGGTGTCTCTCGTGGACCTTCCAATGGCCATCCTGGTGTGAAAGCCTTTCCCAAATGGACCATGATGATACACAGGCAAATCCATCTTAGCAGGATCTAAAAGATAGAATCTTAAGACATCTGGTTATTCCCGCAGATAACATTTAGTCACAGGAAC
Source organism: Tyto alba (assembly GCF_018691265.1). Taxonomy (NCBI): domain Eukaryota; kingdom Metazoa; phylum Chordata; class Aves; order Strigiformes; family Tytonidae; genus Tyto; species Tyto alba. Next base: position 27,095,688 of record NW_024881275.1, read on the forward strand.
ATATTCCCATTTTTCCTGTCCAGGTTTCATGATTAAAACAGTATTGTCTTTTCCTGTGGCTATTACTTCAGCTGGTTCAGGAGGTCCGCTTGAACTCTGGACCCATACTTCAGCTCCGTTATTGAAATTAGTTGATCCAAACCCTTTATCTCCACGAACAGTGGTGACTTGAGGTGGATCCCCTTTTTTCACAATTGCTTTCAAAACTGGCAATATCAATAGTTGTGCTATTCTGTCATGGGGATGAATAATCAAATCTTGTTCACCATTGTTTAACAGAATTACTTTAATTTCTCCCTTATAATCCGCATCAATCACTCCTTCCATGACGTGAATACTTTTCAAGGCTAGGCTCGAACGGGCAGTTATCAAACCAAAGTGTCCTGGAGGAATTTTAATTCCTATCCCAGTATTGATAACTTTCATCTGTTTTTTATTTATCCTGATCAATTCCAGTGCATAGAGATCTAGCCCTGCAGCCTCTGGAGTGGCCCGGTAAGGGGCCATCGCACCTGGAACAATTTCCCAGTAAGTCAAAGTCTCACTTACTGTCAGAGGTTTTATTTGTAAATTGGGTGTAGTCATGAGCATCAAAGGGGTTTCCATTTCCCCAGTGGGCCTATTGTTAAGAATATGTAGCGCATCTGTGAGATGAGTTTTCCATCGGGATAGGTTCCCATCTCCTAACTTCTTCAACTGCTCTTTCAACAACCCATTCATTCATTCAATCAATCCTGCAGCTTGTGGATAGTACAGTATATGAAAAACCCACTGAATATTTTGCTGCTCAGCATACTGTTGGACAAATTTGTTTCAAAAATTAGACCCACTGTCAGTTTGAATCTGCAATGGAATTCCATAGTACAAAATGATTATGCCTATAGTACAGATAGTACTGTGATGAGTAGCTTTCTTACAAGGATGGGCAATCAAATATCCAGAATATGTATGTACAGCAGTGCAGACATATTTACACCCTAGGTTCTGAGGTAAAGGTCCGATATAATCCATTTGCCAAATTTGTCTGGGCAATTTTCCTCTTCCCAGTTGTCCTTTCACAATATTAGGCACTGGACATTTGTGAGTATGTTGGCACACGGGGCACTGGGCGATTATAGTTTTGATCATATCAAGTGACATTGTTATGCTACGCTCTTGGACCCACCCGTAAGTGGCTTTCTCTCCAAGGTGCCCACACTTTTGGTGTGCCCATTTTGCCAAGCCTTCACGATCATCCTTCTGAGGGAATTCTAATCCAGCTTGGGAAATCTTTGCCCGGTTGTCTACGACAGAGTTATAAAGTCGTTCTAAAGTGTCCACATTACTATGAGCATCAACATGAAACACAGACACCTTAGTCCTCTGTACTATTTCCCAAATATCCTTCCACAATTCCTTTCCCCAGACTTCTTTGGAGTATATTTTCCAATCTTTGGCTACCCATGTTGGCAGCCAAGTAGCTAACCCATTAGCTACTGACCAGGAGTCAGTATATAAATGACATTCTCCTAGGTCTTCTTGTTTCAAGGCCATATAAGCTGCATATAATTCAGCATACTGGCTGCTTTTCCCTTCTCCTGTAGTTTCTAAAAATTTTTCTAGATGGGGATAGTAAGCTACTGCTTTCCAAAACCTCTTCCCTCCTATATACTTAGCTGATCCATCAGTGAACCAAGCATGTTCCTTTTCAGAGGGTGTCAATTGGTCGAAAGCATTTCCCCATCGTACTGGGGATTCCCGTTCAACTGTGAAATCAGGGTTCATTATTTAATCACCTGTGGGGGCAGTAGCTACTCTCTCGTGGAGGGTAGCTACTCCATCAACCCCTACCTTGGCCCTATCCTGAATATACCATTTCCACTTTATGATACTCGATTCTTGAGCATGCCCAATTCGATGGGTTTTAGGAGAGCTTTTAACCCATTGCATGATAGGAATTTCAGGACGAAGGGACACTTCATGTCCTACTGTAAGCTGCTCTGTTTCTACCAACGCCCAATAACATGCCAATAGCTGTCTCTCAAAAGGTGTATAATTATTTCCTGCCTCTGGCAGCTTTCGTCCCCAAAAACCTAAGGGAACCTTTTTCTTTCCCTGTTTTTACCATAGGCTCCAATTGACATGTAATCCATTTACTGACACATTTAACTCCACTTCTCCCTCCTGCAATGGCCACAAATCTAGGCCCTTTTGAATAGCTTGCTTTGCTGACTCAAAAGCAGCTTGCTGTTCATTTCCCCATTCAAACTCATATTTTTTCCTTGTTACTTTATGCAAAGGAGTCAGGATCTGTCCTAAATGGGGAATATGCTGCCGCCAAAAGCCAAACAATCCAATAAATCTCTGTGCCTCATTTTTATTTTGTGGTACTGCAAAATCCAAAATTTTCTGTCGAGCTTTGGGTAATATTTCCCGATGCCCACAATGCCACTGAATTCCTAAAAATTTTACCGTTTGGGATGGTTCTCGAATCTTGTTAGGATTAATTTCCCAACCTTTCTGTCTCATATGATCTACCACCTGTTCAAGTATTTGTTGCACTTCCTTCTCATCGTTTCCCTGAATTAGGATATCATCAATATAATGCACTATTTGCATATGAGGAGGCAATTTTATCTTATCCGATGCTCAGCCACTGTCCGATGGCAAATGGTTGGACTATGCAGCCATCCCTGAGGCAATCTGGTAAAGGTATACTGTCGTTCTTGCCAGGTGAAGGCAAACTGGTCCCAATGCTCCTCTGCAATTGGGATAGTGAAAAAGGCGTTAGCTAAATCTATTACAGCATACCAAGTCCCTGAATGCTTTTGAACCTTTTCTATTGAAGTAATAGTATCTGGTACAGCTGTTGTAAGTGGTGGGGTGTGTTTATTTAATTCCCTAAAATCTACTGTCATTCTCCATGACCCATCACTTTTCTTGACAGGCCATACCGGATTGTTCCAAGCTGTGGTAACTGGTTTCAACACTCCTGCATCTAATAAATCTTTAATTGTCTGTGATATCTCCTCATGCCCTCCTGGAATTCTATATTGTTTCATAGTCACTAATTTAGTAGCAGCAGGAATCTGTACAGGAGGCATTTTCACTTTTCCTACTAAAATTGTTCTAATACTGATATGATTTTTCACCCCAAACTGCTACTGACCATCTGGGAGATTCAAAGTTAGTCCCTTCAGAATGTCTATTCTGATTATGTATTCAGAAATGGGGACAATCATGACTGAATACAGTCGTTTTGGGAGGTTTCCTATTTTCATTTCAATTTGAGTTTGTACAGCTTCAATTTGTTTCCCTCCCAGACCTGTAATAATTACAGGTTGTCCTTTAAATTTCTTTGGATTCCCATACATCAAGGAGGCCTCCGTTCCTGTGTCAATTAAGGTTTTTGCTGTTTGTGAGGACCGGTTTTTCCAAAATATTTGGAGCTCTGCATGGGGCCGTCGGTCCTTCCGTGCCCATTGCACTGGAGCTTGGCCATAATTTCATTCCTGTTTACTACGCTGGACAATTTCCCTAGTCTCCTTCCATGGGTATAAATCAGAATAGAGCTCCCAATCCCCCCTTTCCCCCGGAACAACTGATCTGCCCGCGGAGGCCCCACCGTGTGCAGATGGGAAGTCCTGCTGAGGCTCAGGAGGAGGTACTGTAGGCTGAGTTACCCCTGTATTCTTAGTTTCAGAACTCTGCACTCTCCTGCTAGGCTTATTCAGCCCTCTTTGTTTGTATATTCGCCACAGCTCGTTAGTTGGAACACCATCAATCTTTTCAGGAGATAGGCCATCCTTCAATAAAGCTGTAAACATTTCTTTGCAAGAAACTCTGTTCTCATTTCCTTTAGGGCTGTCCCGAGTATCTCGGTTTTCTGCACTTCCTCGGGGGCCCCATTCTCCAAGATCACCTAGCTGTTGTATTTTTTCAATTATTTCATCAATGGGATTTCCGGTCTCATTAATTAAGAGAGTCATTATTACATTTTTATATGCTGGTGGGGCAGTTTTAATCAATCGGTTTCTATGAGTGACAGACAAGGCAGCTTGCATCATTCTGTCAGGGTCTCCTATAAAGATTGCCAATTTCATACCTTCCTCCTTCATCCGCTGTATACAATCTCGCAAAGTATACCAGGGACATTCCCCACCTGGCCAATCATTGTCCGTGCGGTATTTATTATTACATCCCCAGGCAGCCAAGGTTAACAAATTTTTATCCTGAGGATTATTTCGGAATGCATCTTGCACAAAGGAGTCAGAACTCAAAACTAAAAACTTCCTAGATTCCCCTGGATCTAGGGTTACCCCTGCTGCTCCCTGATCATGCAAACGCACCATCCAAGAGAGCAGGGGTTCCCCTGGTCTCTGCTTAAATCTTTCAATTATATCATTTATTTCACGCTGAGTATAATCTTCAATCACATCATTCCTTACTTGTTGCCCGTTAGTATCCAATTCTATTTTCCGTCTCCACACTGGTTTTACATCCACAGGTTCATCTGAGGAACCAGCCTCATCAGAACCTGTAGAATCCCAAATATCTCCATCCCATCTGTCAGGATCCCACCGTACCCCTGCTTCTGCAATCACAACATGCACTTTCCTATGGTTTACTCGTCCCCTTCTTTTCTTATACTTCTACTGTGCAACTCTTACTGCAGCTCTTTCAGCTACAGTCTGATAAGTACCCAACTTATCGGCAAGCAACTTGTTTTGACACTATAACATTACAATTTGATTCTGCAAATCACACAACTGTCGCTCCATGTGGGAGCGCTCTAACAACAGTTTTTCTTTCCGTTAGTGCTGTTTCCGATATGCTGTTAATAAAACCCATCCCTGTCTTCCCGAACACACAATTTCTTTTCCTTTTTCGATAGATAACTTTTGGATACATTTTAATGACAAAATGACATTTTGTTCTAATCCTGTCCATGATGCCAAATTTGTTTTGCCAATTGACGAGGTTAACACAAAGGACACAGACACCAAGCTAAAGAAATAGGCTTATTTTACTTTAGTTTAAAACAGCAGAAAGAATAAGCAAGGTAATGCACCTAGACATTACTATTTAAAGCTAGCTATAGTGATTAAGAAAGATACATCACCAATTGCCCTCATGCTTTACCATCATCCAGATCTGTGCATCAGCTGGGGAGCCCCGTCACAGCGAAGGGTTGGAGAGCTTTTCCCGGCAATTGGGAAGTCCTACGCAGGGCGTCCACTCGTAGGTGAGGTCTCCGTCTGTGCTGTGAGAGGGTCCAGCTTTTATACAGTTTAACAAACAAGTCTAAACAAAACGCACAGGAGATATCTGGCAGATTGATATGCCTCACTCAGGCATGTCCGGATCTGGCCAGGATCTGGGCATGTCCGAGGAGTTTCTGTTTTTCTTTACATTTGGGATTTATAGTTACTTCCTATTGTTTACTTATAGTTCCTAAGGATTGTTCCCAGGGTTACATTTTCATGCTGATAAGATGTTGGTTGCTTCATTCTGCTGATAAGATGCTGATTGCTGGTCGGGGAATTCACTCAGAAGTCAACTTTGGTTTGAGGCCTATTGTTTGGGCCCCTTTTTGTTTCAGGTATTACTCCAAAATCTGTTACTGGAGTGAACATCTGTCACTAGGGATCTTGTTGGCATGACTGGGAAAGCACAATAGTATCATGTGGCTGGTCTTATCACTTGCTTGGAAGAGAAATAATAGCCAGATGGGCACTTTATTTTGTGTATCCCAGTGAGACTGATTCTGGTGAGTAGACGTCAGAGAAACCATCCTCTGATTTTTCTTTTCCTTGTGAGAAAATAGGTACAAGTTTTAAGGGAAAGTACAGCATTTGGTGCTGATTGAAATATAGATGAGAGGCTTTGTGATTTGTTTTATAAAGAATCTACAAAGTAGGTTTTAAAAATGAAAGGTAATATCTAAATAGATAACGAGAGAGTAGAATAATGTATTTGTAATAACTGCAAAAGATTTTATGTTGTCTGTTTATGATGCTAGCAAAGATTACCTGTTAGGATTTTGAGAAAGGTGTTCCAATATGCCACAGGTCTTTAAAGCCTTTTCTTTTTTTTTTTTTTTTTTTTTTATATTTACAACTCAAAGGTATGTTTGTTCACCCAACGCAAAAGCTACAAAAGACAGAATATGTATTTAATTGTGTTGAAAAATTGGGCTGTATCCAATCTGTAATTATTCTAGTTTTCATAAAACTACTTACATAGTAAGGAACAATTTAATAATTGCTGAGACTATCAGAATTCAGTTTTGAATGTATTCATGGTATCTGAAATATTATTGCAAATTTTGTATGCTTTATGCCATGACAATCAGTTACTGAAAAATTAAGAGGAGAGTCCAGATTGTAGAAAATGTAGCAGTTGTATCACATAGTTCCAAGAAACAAACAAACAAAAAGTTTTCCATTTTGGAAAAGAGTGATGAAACTTATTTCAGGAATTAAACATTTTCTTCATCAAAGCGATGCATTACAACTAGCTGCATGAACATAATGAATTATGTATTTGTTTATAAAATTAAGTGCAAGGCTTAATATGGATGATGAAATCAACGCAGAGAAAAATGCATCTTTTCAATGAAAATTAGTTGTCAGACCTCTTAAAATAAAGTTTTTAAAGTAAAAAATATATTTTTTTAAATACTTGTTTACCTGACATCCACAAATAATTATGGAAGAATATGGTACACCAATAGTTTTGAAGGTAAGCGCACCTCTTTTGTCCTCATATCACACACTATTATTTCAGTACTGTTGAAAGCCAAAGATCTGCAAAATTAAATGAGGAATACAATAAAGCCCAATATGTTTTAAGAAAATAAGAATTCTTTCACTGTAACTTCATGCTGGTCTTTGGCCTACAGATCTAGATCCAAAAGTTTAGTATCTCTGAGAAGTTTAATATAAAGATTGTAGAAATCTGCTTTAATTAACCATCCTGTAATATGACCCTATGTCTTCTGTACAACAGAGAATAATGCAATCAACACAGGCTGTTGAAAGGGAGGTATCTGTCAGTTTCTACGTTTGGAATTCTTGCCTTCTTCTGGGAGGTGGTAGAGCATGTCTTGTCTCCTCTCCAGTTTTACCCAAGGAGACAATAACCATGACCAGTCTTACACAGAACAGGGAAACTTTCCTCCATGCACTTGTGCTCTGCTGCACAATCCCAGAAAGTAACTTTCTCAATTTAAGAAGAACTCAGTGAGATGTACGCTCCACACAGCTTGCATGTGGTTAAGTGAAAGCAACTGCTGGGCAGTTTGTTTTACATGTGTGGTAATTACAACTTATTTGCAGCAGCCTTGTTTTGAAAACATCCCCTCAGCCACAATAATAAAGTTTTGCCTTCTGTATTAGTTAATAATATGATAATATGCATATCTATGATAAAACACTATATTTCTTGTGGATTTTGAGAATGCAAGGATCTTAATGAGGCTAATGAAATAGTTTCCTTTTCCTTCACTGGGAACTGAACATCTTTCTAGAGCCCTTTAGCCTGTAGGGCCAGAGAATTTTGACACATGCGTAGACATGCATGTATCCATGAATAATCATTTAACTAGAATAAAAGAATTAGTTTGAGTTTGTACTAAGGGAAGTAATTAACAATTAAAATTTTATACCCAATGTGAATTGTTTTGTTTAAAGGGGTTTTTAAGCCCTGAAAGTGAACAACCGTCAAAAATGAAACTAAAACTTGAGCCAGACTATTTATATTTTTTTTTTTTTATTTTATTTCTAAGAAGATATAATCTGCTTCAGCAAAACAGTGCAATATGTTTAGTTTTATATTATTGTAACTGACATTTACTCTGTTTATGAAACTCTTTGTACTAATAATAGAAATAGTTTCCACTACTATACTTCACTTATATAACTCCAGCAACGAGAGACTTCAGAAGAAGAATGCTTTGACTGACACACTGTTACAAACTTTTAATGGTCTCTTGAACCACATATATTATTCTTAATCAGTTCAATTCAAGGTTTAATATTGAAGGAATTCCCGGGAGTAAAATTAAAACCATTGTTGTATATTTTGCTGAAAATTTGAGATGTGGTTCCTTTATGTTATTAATCTTTGTGGTTTTTTTTGTTGTTGTTATTGTTGTTTTTGTTTTTGTTTTTGTTTTTTTGTAGCCTATGCCTCTGCAAAGCTGGACATCTGAACATTTGCAGTCTCTTAATGATGTGAGTAGTAAGAACCATGTATTCAAGATAGAAAGAGTTAATATGCACGCAAACTATACTTTCACAGCAGCTGTGAAAAAGATTCAATTTATAACAGGGGCCTAAAAAGTGACAAAAAGCCCAAAGCAGTGGTTTGAGCTATTCAGATTTTCCAAATGTTTAAAACCATAAGAGAACATCATCTAAAACCGTTTAAAATTAATAGAAATTGCAATTCGTAATATACACATCCCACAGTAATTGAGTATCAAAAGTAATGTTAAGATGTAGGCAGTGTTTCAAATGGCACATAGTGTCTCAGCATATACCTGTACTTCGTAGATATACCTGCATGTGGCTTCCGCTGTGTAGTAGATGAATAAGCAGGTATTCCACAAGGTTAATAAAGAGATTGTATACTGCATTTAGTAAATGAATGTTTTATGTAGCCTTCAGGTTTTTTTTTTTTTTCAGAGCTAAGTTACATCATGGTATAATCACAAACAAATTGTGGTCTTTATCTTTTTAGTTGTCAGGTTTAGGGAGGTTAATCATAAGGACACAATGTATTGACATAGAATGAATTGCTTCTTTTGTATTTTGTCAGATTTTTCCATTTAAAAGATTATCAAATGGTCTGTTTTCAAACTTGGTTTAAAACAGAAAAACAACACCAAAAAAAATCCCTTCAAGGATGAAACCTTGTCTTCCAAGGTTAAACATGGAGTAAAATTTTACAGCTGAATCATAAAGCCATGAAAATAGGGGGCTTATAATGAAATTAGTGACATAACCTTAAGTATTTCAGTACTGGTAGGTATAGCTATAATATAAAACATCCTTAGTGTAATAAAAACACTAGTCATGCATAATATCAGGGTGTCAAAGACACTATGTGTCCCTGGGGAAAACAAAAGAAATATCCAAACCTCTCTATTGCTAAGAAACAAAATGTTAATATTTTGGATTTTGTTCTTAATGAAAGGGAAGAAATATTATTCTCTGTATAATGGGGGAAAGATTTGGAAAAAAAAATTAGAAACAAAAACATAAAATGATGAAGAAAAAAAAATCAGTCATTCTTCCCTCACTGATTTGTTGCTTGTGGCTGATGCAGAGCTCTGATATTACAAAGCACTGCACAAAGACTTCCCTAAAGGGACATCTTGGGATCCAGGTTGAAACACTGGATTAAGGGATTTGTTATCAAATACAGGTTAAAAATGTTTTCACAGATTTTTCATTCAATTTATTGGTATTATTGTCAAACTCATAGGATTCAGATAAGAGCTAACAATCAGAAGCATGCTGTGTTTAATGATGCAGAGCACACAGAAAAATAAATAAATAAATAAATAAATAAATAAATAAATAAATAAATAAATAAATAAAATCCATGCTTTCCTTATTATTTTTCCTTATTTTTGCCCCAATTTTATGCTATTAACTTTTTATTTTATACTATAAACAGTCACTCATCTTTGGTGGGTATTTTGAGGTGCATCAGTTTACTGAGTTTATTTCCTTTCAATATGTTTTCCTTTCAGTATATTTTTCTGCTCTTCTGGGATTCCAGAAACACTGATATTGCCTAATAATCTGATTAAAATAAAATAAAAAAAACAAAAACAAAAACAAAAACAAAACCACAACCCAATTTAATTGATCTGCCAATTTCACCAAATTGTTTTCATTTGAGGATCTTATGATCTCTTACAGTTTTATGAAAATATGCAAGATTACTAACATTTATAATGATTTCCACAGAGATTCTAGATTCCTTGTTAAAATTTAGAGCATCAACACCATTGAATAGATTTTATGTGAGAAGCAAATGTTATCTCATAATTTCCTGAGATACTTGCAAGTGTTAATTTTTCCCTTGATATATAGCTGAGCAGACAGTTTTTCAGTAACTTGACAAATGAAATTACTAGAAAGTCTGACTGCAGAAATTTCCCTGATTGTTGTATGAAGAGACTTCGTAACATGTTTCTATTGTGCAAGGACAGAATGTGACACATAAGAAAGGCCAGCATAAAATTTATAACAGTAAGAGAGAAAATGGATAGAAGGGAAATATTTCTGTGTCATTATCAAAGTGAATGATCCAGGTGGACTGCCCAGGATCCGTATGAGAAATGTAGAAGATTTATTTCCAGAACACTTTTTAATTTTTTTTTCTTTGGTTAGTTTTGTTTTTTTTTAAAACTTGAAAAAAATTTGTCTTGTGTCTAAACTTTGGCTGAATGGGCTGAAAACATTTCAGCGAGTCTCTTGGATTTAGTGATCAGAGAATTTAGCCATGGAATATCCTCATATGAACTAACATTGTCAGACAAATCCTTCATAATGGAGGAGTCCAAAATGGACTAACAGAAAGCTGTGGGTGGAAGCACTTCTCATTTAAAGACACCTATGAAAATCATAGGAAAGGTAAATTAGTTTAATATGGAAGTACAGAGGGAATCACATCTATCTAGAGAGGTCTGCTCAGTGACTTTTGGACCTGAGGAGAGATAAATTAATTGGAAGAATTCTTTTAGAAGAATAGAAGTAAATAAAGGAAATATGTAGAATGTAATGACTGATGACTGTTTTAAACTTTAATGTTATTAAATATTATGATTACCTTTTAATAACACATCAGGGTTAAAGTTTTAAGTAAGATATATTTGGGTGTTAGTAATATGATACTGTTGGCAAATGAATGAAGAAAAAAAAATTGTTTAGGGTAGCATAAGAACTTAGGCAATAAGTCAAACATCTGCAACATGTTGCCCATTGCACAGAGGTCCTTAAGCTAGGCAAGCATGATAAACACCTCCTGGGGAATGCATAAATGGAGAAGCTCCATGAGCAAATTGGGAGACTCCTAATCAGAAGTACTTGTCCTTGAAGATTAAGGCCCTCTGAAAAAGAATGAACTAGCTGAAGCTAGACAGGAGATAATAAAGTGTAGACATAAACCAAAGAAAGGCCATTTCCAAAGTACAGACAAAGTTCAAGACAGGTTCCTCTCCAAAGACCACTAGAGACCACCAGAGACCCCCATGGAAATGCCTCAGAGACTTAAATGACATATGTAACAATTATGTAAATATAACAATGACTTTTAGGAAATTTGATGAATATGTATGTAATGGAGTGATATAAGCTTTGGCTATTCTAACGTATGATGTACATGTTAGATGGAATGATTCCCTTATGTACCCAGCCGAATAAAGTAATGCCTGCTTGTTAATGTTAAACCCAGAATTAAGGAGCTTTCGTTCCCAATTTCGGTGACAATACTACTATACTTACTATAATAAAAGGAATCCCTAAATATTGAGTTAATGTTTCTTGGTCTTATTTTAACTGATTTCAATTTAACAATGTGTTGACTACACACTTATATGCAGACACACACATCTCCATCTGTTTGTGTGTGTATGTATGTATTGATAATATAGGTTATAGATTGTATAATAGTGAGACAAAGCTTGAATGTTTTGCACATTTGAACAGAATTTTCTGAAAAAAAAAGGAACAAACAAACTGGAGATTAGAGGAAGAAAACAATGGAAAATGGCAGGAAAAGGCAACATGTTGAAGAAAAAGATTTTGATCTAACTGAAAGAAAAAAAAAAAGATTGATCCACCTCATTAACTGTATATAAAATTTAGTATATAAATCTGAAAAACAAGCCATATTATCAATATTCAGTCAGTAAAATATTTACACTACTTGTGTTTAGATAAACAGTAATTTACACTATTGTAATCTTTCTGAATTTCCATTCAGAAAAAGAATATTTAGATCTCTTCAAGCAGAAGTGTAATTTTCATCCAGCCTCACTGTCTTTCTTGTCATGGCTAAATTCAGCAATGGAAAAAACACATTCCTAATTTATTTTTGGAGACATAGTTGTAATTATTAAGATCATATTTTGCCTGATATGTCTGCAAAACTTTGTTGTAAAGTTTACAAGGATGAGACACATCAGTAGAGAAAATTAGCAAAAAAAGTCAGACTTACCAAGTTGAATAAAAAAAAAAAGATGCAATAAATCATAACTGGTGTAAAATGATCAGCTTTAAGAGTGAAGTTGTTTGATAAATTTAAAAGGCTTGAAATTTTTTTTCCTTTGCTTTCTCCCCTAAAGACCTACTATGAAGATATTTATGTAAGAGGTCAGGTCTGTCCAAGGAGGCAGTTAAAATTCTAGGTTCTAGGTACTTGTATGGGCAATTGACCCTAATGATAGTCTTCATATTTATTTCTAAACAATATTATTGGCATTTTGATTATAGAAAGCAAAATCAAGTATTAAAATACATCATAGATAACAATTTTGTCACTGTGAAAATATACTCTTTTCTTTTTTTTTTTTTTTTTTTTTTTTTTTCTTAACAAATTCTTCATAGAGAAGATCACAGAAAATTCTAGATTGATGATCTGGAGATCACTTCCCCTTCTGAGCATTTAATAGGTATATATATTCTTCCTCTCCACTATGAAATTACTCTCCAATAAATCCTTCACTTCTTTAAGTCCATCAGACATATAACTACCAGCACATTTATATAGTTGTATTTACAACTTATTTCTATTTTGACCATATATTTACAAGACTCAGATATGTAAACTTCACTATGGTCTTTGTCACTGTATTCTTTAGTCAGTTAATTACTTTAGTAAAGTAATCTTCAACATCTTCATATTTCCCAACCCTCATGTAATGGTTCTTGAGCATTTTTTTTTGTTTCTTCTACCAAAATTTTTTCTGTGTCAGACTTACCATTTTCTTGTCAACTGTAGCTTCCAGTTCATTCACGTTATGACAATTAAAAAAATTTATCTTTCAACAAAGTTCAGCTCTGACTCAAATCTCTTTTCTGATGTCAGTTAATTACATACTTAATCCAAAGCTTTTTATCTCATCTTCAAACCAGTTTGCAGAAGATGGAGTTGCATACCATCAGACTCACTGCACTGAAGATATTTTGATGTCACCTGTTTTTTCTGTTTGTATCTCACTAATCTGTCTGCTTTCAATTCTAGCCAAGATTTCATATTACTCAGCAGCATATCACAGCATAAAAAAAAAAAAAAATAGTTCTATACATCTCAATGATTCTGTGCACAGACACTTAAGTATTCCAGAGATGTCTAAGTAGGGTTTTTTTACTGACTTCAGGAGAGGTTGTGTGTCACTCATCACTTTTAAAAATATATTATCATATTTTATCTTGAACTATAGTATTTAGTGTGCCTTAATAACATTTTTGAAAATAGCAGTGTTGAAGGCATTCACACTCCATGCCTGTCCTGATCATAGTTCTCCTGTTCTAAAGCTTTGTTTTAATTCTTAAAGTATAAGTGAGCAAAAATCATCTATTTTTAATACTGTTTCTATTGCTGATCTTTTTAAAATAAAACTGAATTATATTAAGACCACAGCAACATTACCTACATATATGTTCATCATATATGCTCTTAGACATAGTATTTCAGGAAATAATATCTAAAAGAACATTGGCAGCTGTCATTTTAAAGAGCTGTAAAGAGTGGAAAATACCAAATCTTTCTTTTTCTAGAGGCACTGTAATATTCCAAGATTACTTTGATCAAATCCTATTTACAGATCTGATTAGCAATAGGTTTAGATTTCAAGCTGTATTACTTATTTTTAATAGTTTCACAGTGTTACTTTTTTTCTGCATTTTTTTTTTATAATGTAAATTATGTTTTGTAAGCAGTATGTCCATTTCATTATGTATTTATGATTGCTTTCCTATTAATCTTTTTATAGCTTTCATGATACAGGCTATAATATATAAAGTGGTCACAAATCTCTGTAGTAGCTGCAACATATAGAATATTTTGCTACTTTTCAATGACTGACATAAATGCAATAACTTATATGACATTACAAGAGAATTAAAACAGAGGACTAGACTAGAATGTTTCAAGAGGCTACTTAATGTACTAAAATTAGACTACCTCAACTACATTACACGTGCTCCTATAAATTTCTGCTAGATGCCATCTAAATGGCAATGAATTTAGAAATGTCAGATTTATTTCGTACTGACTTTTATTCTAACCTTGAGGACAAAATGCCTCTTTTGTGATCCTAGGTAAATAAGGATTGCAGTAATTAATTCTTGCATATTCATTATGCCAAACTACAATTAATTATTTGTTCAGTCTAAGCTCCATGCTTATTCTAACTTAACAATTATGCCAAAGAAATACTAACAAAATAACTAAATAGACTGTAAACAGGACCTGAAATTGCTTTAGTGGGAATGTTTGAGATAAAGGAAATGTTGATTTACAGAATCAATTTTCTCTCGGGCATATAAGATATCTTGCAAGAATAGTACACACATCTGAAGACTGTACCTGTTTTATGATGGATGTTTTAACATTCAGAAATGAATAGGAATCACATTAACTCCACATAAAATAGCAATGATTCCATGCCAATGAGGTCTATTATTCTAGTTCACTATTAATTCAAAATGCTGATAAAAACTATAAGCTCAGAGGATTGAAACAGCACAAGAAACCAATATTGGTAAAAAGAAAATTATGGTGAAGATAAAGAAAGAAACTCCCTTTTGTTTGTAGTTCAACAACAAATTGCACTGCTTTCACATGAACCTAGGAGAACAAGGTGATTTCACCTTCAAGAGACAAGTGTGGACTTTGGATGATTCCTGAAATATTCACCAGTCAAACCACTTTCTCTATTATATAACAAAGAATTCAAGTTTACTTTTGTTATGCTAGGGCACTTCTGCTGAGACCTCTGCTTAGTCTACTACTTCTTCATATATAAATACAGTTGTACTGTGTATTCATGTTTAAAGAAGAGGTTGGATAGTTTAATATTTGGCATAGGCACTTCTGCAATTAAACTAATATGACTCCTAAATTGCTTAAAGGATAAACCACAAAAGTTTATGCTGTTGTGAATAATGTGATGACAGTTCCCCAACTTATGCTTTTAATACATTAGTGTAAAACTAATAATAAATGCATTAAATTCGCTGTGGAATTTGTCTGGGATTTAAGGACAGCACATGGTTACCGTTATCTGAAGACAACCCATTCTGGTTCAGTTCAGCAATTTAATATTTCTGCTACACCCTTAGCTTTCTACTAAATTAACATCTGGTCTCTTGTACTTTTTGTGTGGACAGTTCTTGTTCAATCATAGCTAAGGTATCCAGTCATACAACTATTTTTGCACATGTGTAATTTTCAAATCAAGATTTCAATGACACTATAATTTTGGACAGGGATAAAAACTTTTATGGAAAATTCTGGAAGGAAGAAGTAATCTAATAGATGATGCAGATATGCAGTTCCAAGATGAAAATGCATAGGTTTTTTTCCATATGTTCCTAAAAGGCTTGATTAATTTAGTAAGTGAACTGGTGAACTAAGACAAATTATTTCTTGATCTTAAAGACTTCTTATAATTTTCAGTAGTATGTCCCATTTTCTGGTTACTCATGCTAGTTTTATTCTAGTGGGAATTCAATTTTCCTGGAAATAATTACTTCTGAATTACAGCTATGTGAGTTGGGAAAAAATATTTTCTTTATAAACATATAGGGAGGGATTTATCTAAATGTACAGGGCTATGATTCTGTCTTAATGCAAAAGATAGACCAATAGAAATAAAACTGGACTTGTGTTTCACTTTCATGTAACTTCCCAATAAATAACAAGTACAAAGATTCAATAGTTTTCCCTTGAATGTCTTGTCCCTGGGCACCAGCACAAGGTCATTGCTTGACATCTGAATTTATTTTAAGTTTGCTTTGCTCCAGTACAATTTATTGCTCAGTATTTGAGTCAAAGACAGCCTTCTTTCTTTGAAGGATGAGAAAATATAGACAGTTTGATACAGAAATTTAAAAATGTTTACTGTATAACTTTGCAGCTGATTACAAACCTGACATATGATATGATATACAAGTTTTAAAATACAGTCTTTCTTTAAAGATAATTGTTTTCAGGTTTTCTGCATAATACTGATGTCTTCCAAAGTACAGGTCTTCGTGCAAATTTTTGTAAACCTAGAACATATTGAAAATCTTCAAAAAAGTTACAGAATCAATTGAATATGTGCTGTGTGTGAAATTACTCACTATATCTCACTAGAATCCCTGAGACAGACCTGAAACAATCATAGATGGAAGGGTGGTTATTCTATAATAGTAAATTTTTATATCTTATTTTTAGTTACATAAGGAAATAGTGGCATGAACAAAGACATTCATCTTTTTTCATTCTCAGTTTCAGTTGGGTTTTTTGTTTGCTAGGAATGTGTTACTGAAAACAAATCTAACTAGGCTGAGCTGTATCTAGGCTGAAGCATGAACTAGTGAGAAATAGCTTTGTTATTTTAGAATTTCAAGATTCCTTCTGTCAATAGCTAAGCTAAAATATATAAATAACAAATCTAAAATAATAAAAGAGTTTAGAATTCATATTCA
The DNA here is from genome assembly GCF_018691265.1 of Tyto alba. Lineage (NCBI taxonomy): Eukaryota > Metazoa > Chordata > Aves > Strigiformes > Tytonidae > Tyto > Tyto alba. The sequence goes on from NW_024881275.1 coordinate 27,112,385, forward strand.
CGTTATTCTATCCCCACTGTTATCTAGACATAGTAGCTATGTAAAAGCATCCTGGAAAAAAGTAAAAAATATATTACCATCTCTTAGATAGGATTTCTTTTCTCAATCAGTAACTTATTTCTCTACAAAGTGTTAGATGGAAAAAAAAGTGAAAAGTGAACACAGCAAAGTGTAGAAAGGGAAGAAAAATATGTTTGGGGAGTGAAAAGATTAGTAAATACTTAGAGAAATGTTTTGATTATATCTAACATAACTGAAAAGGCAAACACATTTCCACCATTATAGCTAATCACAGGTACCCATTAGTTCTACTAGATAAAAGAGAAGATTCTAATTTAGAAAAACAGAATAAATCAGTCCCTCAATTCCTTATTCAAGGCTGAACTGGGAGATTTGAATGAGCTTGAACATATCCATTCATTCGGATCTATGCTTTCTATTATTTTTACAAGTTTCCTGATAGATTTAAAGTTTGGTTCTGATCACACAGCACTGTATTTCTTTTTTTCAGTTCTGCAGCTATCTGATTTTTCATAATCTTGACCTTTCTCTTCTGCCCTTGCCTGTTGTGTGTATTTTTTCTGCTCATTGTCATGATTGCTCCCATGTCACATGTTCCAGCCACATCTTCTGTTGTTTTATACCTCTTATTCTTCAAGTTTCTTCTTCCTTTTTGCATCTGCAAATCTGTAATTCAATTTTGTTATAATTCTTCTGCAAAACAATAACAGGACAAATCTACATCTGAATATCAGCTGATGTAGTGTTAATTTTTCAAACTTTTTACCACTCTGTCTGTACCCTCGAATGTCTTCGGTGTTCCTCTTCAATTATCTTTCTTCTATTTTCCTATTGTGTTCTGATTAATAGATTGAGTGGGGCTGAACATCTAAGTTACTGTTTCATTGACTAACATAAGATTATCTCAGACCTTAAACAAAAAGTGCCTGCAGATTCCCAAGAGCTTCTGGCTGGGTGAAGTCTTTCCACAAATTTTCACCTATAAAATTCACCGAATTGATAACGGATATAAAAATATTAAATATCTGAACACCTTATGGCATTTTATGCTGAAGCACCTCAGATAAAAGGACTGTTTAAAATAGCAGCAGCAGTAGGACAAAAAGCCTTTATATCAGCAGCAATCAATTTGTTTGGTTGTTTTCTTGTTTATTTAAATGAATGGACACTGCAAGAACCAGAGGATGAGAATAAACAAACCAGAGAGGGAAATAAGGATTATGGTGTACTGATACTTAGGAAACATAGCAGAGATTTGATAGATTTGCTTGAGATTGGATGTAATATGGTCTTCATCCATTATACATGTTGAGGCTTGACCTTCTGAACATAGTTGAATATTGTAAGGATAACAAGGTAGTAATACAATATTAGAAGATGGGGCTGTGGACTTCATTGTAAACCATTTTAGGAGGACAGTTAGGTGAAGATACTATTGCAATTAAAGCAGGAACTAAACTAATTTATAGGAGCTATGTAAACAGGAGACAAGTCCACCACTGAAGATGAAGCTAAAAGAATGCAGAAATGAGACAGCTGCACTTCAAAATGTTCTCATTGGTCAGTAAGAGTATTGCTATTTCTGAGGCATTCATGTTGAAGAATACGAGGAAGAAAATTTCTGTAAGAGGCCAACAAGAGAAGTGAAAAAAGCCAGGCATATATACAGCAGAATACATTCTTCATAGACGTGGAACAAAGGTCAACTTGGTGTTTAAAATGCTAATCAGATTACTTCTACAAAACTATTTATGTTGTGGTGTAATGCTAGCAAAATCATACTCTGAAAGAGGCTAGAAACAAAAATGGGTGGAAAACAAAGGCACTTGCAAAGCTGGAATATGTTACAATGAAAACCACCACTCTTTTTTTAAAAAAAGTTTAGCATAAAAGTTTGGGTTCTTTTCTTGCTATTCCTGGAACAGTAATCAGGACTGGACTTATTAAGCATATTTGTTTTGTCCTGAAACTGTCAGGTTTTCATTTTAATTAGCATTGAACACCATGAACAAAGAGATAGCTTTGTACATGCAGGATCAAATGTCAATGAAGCTCTGGAATTTATACAACCTGAGGATTCTCCAGCCATTTATTTAATACTTTCCACTTAAAATTATCTTTCACTAGCCCGGGTGGCATTCCCAGATCACTTTGAAGATCTGTACTAGACAAATACTTATAAAAAGAAGTTTGGTCTTAGTTATCCTTCATTATGACAGCACTTTGCTTAGCTGTAACACAGTGAAAGTGTCTCAAAGGCCATTTGAAGTCATCTTTCATTGAAAGGCCTGTTTAAAAGGGACTTTAGAATAAAACAAAGATCAAGGCTCTTGTCTTTGAAAAACTAATACCTTTTTACAGAGAAAAAACTGGATAACATCAGCATTTTATCTCATATATTAGAGTGAAAACGAATAGTAATGTTAAAAAAACTTAATGAATTAAAATATATGTATGCAGTTTACCTAGCATATTAACTACGTGGTATAGATGTGCATTTTGAAATTAATGTTATGCAAGTGAACAAATGAATCTTGATCTTTTCTACTGTAAACCTCTTGCTCGGTGAAACCACTGATATTAATGAATCAGTTGAAATTCTTTGTTATGCTGACCATTACTAATGCTACAGCTGCAGGCCATAATTAATCTCACCTCAATATTTTCTCTGGTGCTCTGACTTAAATGTAGCATAGAAGGGGAAATAGTAGTAAATCTTAAGGATTAGGTCTTCTCAAGAGGAGAAGTATCTGTGTATCATAAACCTTGGTCATGTCTGTATGGAATCAGTGACTGGAAGCAACTTAATGTGATTGAACTGATCCCTGTCAGGCCAAACTGGTGTATCTTGTGATTCTTTTCATCTGAGGGAAAAGGGATTAAAGGAAAGCAGTAACATGGTCTGAATGACAGGTGAGGGGGAAAAAATTGGCAGTCTGGATCTATGTTATCACTCAGGTGAAGGGAAGTAAAGTCATATCAGGAGGAACAGTTGTGTTTAATTTTCACTACTGTAGCATGCCTTGTTACATCAAATATAAACTTTAGGAGTATACTGAGCTAGAACACAATTTGTCTAAAATACAGGTTTTTTATATTTTGAAGGCAAACCAACAAAATATTCAAAATTACAATCACACTGACATTTTTGCTATATTCTTCTTCTATGAGTATGACTTAAATCCAATTAATTCTGAAGGCTTTACTGCTCATTTTTAAAATGGCATGTTGACTTCTTTGCTGATGGGCAAACTATGCAATTCTTCAGTTATTTTTAGCAGACGTGGGAGTGTAAGTCAATAAGGCTCATCTTAGTTTTGGTTTTATAATTCAGTATGAAGTAGCAGGGGATTGAAAAAAAAAAAAAAGAAAAGAGAGAAAGCATGCCACTGTGACACGGGCATGACTTTCTACCAGTTTGGCATTGCTCTCATATATAACATTACATTTGTTTTAGCTCCTAAGATTATTTTTCAAAGAAAGAGAAATATAGCCTGTCAATCCTTACAAGACTTGTCTTGAACAGTGCCAGAAGTTAGATCAAACATTCAGTTGCTCACATTTGCAGACTAGAAGATAGAATACATTAAGAGTCTCAGTGACAAATTCAAACCCATCTGCCCCTGGCTTAAATGGCTGTGTAATTAATGTATGTGAAATGTAACATATGGACAAAGCTGTATTATCTTTCTTACTCTTTATTACAGTATTTTTATAATCTATTCCAGAGTTTGTTGGTGTTGTGGTTTAAATTCAGATGGTAACTAAGCACCACGTGGCTGCTCACTCACTCCTTCACCCCTGGTGGGATGAGGAAGAGAAAATATAGTAAAAGTCTTGAGGATCAAGACAAGGACTGAGAAGAATGACTCAATCAGCTATGATCACAGGCAAAAGACAGACTATGTTAGGGAAGACAAAACATCAATTTAATTTACACACCACCACCACCTCCTCTAATTTACAAACCAAACAGAATAAGACAGTAAGAAATAAAACCACATCTCAAAAGCACCTTCACCCTACCCCTGCCTTCTTCCTGGACCCAGCTTTGTTCCCAGTTTCTCTACTTCCTCCCTCTCAGCATCATGGCAGGCAAGGGATTGGTCTTGCAGTCATCACCAGTTGTTTCTGCCTCTCCTTCCTCCTCAGAGGGAGCATGCCTTACACTCTTCCCCTGTTCCAGCATAGGGTCCCTCTCATGGGAGACAATCCTCCATGAAATTTCTCAGATGTGAGTCCTTCCCACAGGTTGCAGCTCTTCCTGAGCTGCTCCAACATGGGTCCCTTGTGTGTGTTGCAGTCCTCCCAGAAACAAACTGCTCCAGCTTGATCTTCCTTCAGAATCCTGGACTACTTCAGACGCAGACACCTGCTCTGACACAGGATCCTCTATGGGAATTAGGTGGGCATCTACTCCACCATGGACCTCCATGGGCTGCAGGGAGACAACCTGCCATCTCACCATGGACTGCAGGGGAGTATCTGCTCTGGCACACCTCCACTTCTCCTTCCTTTCTTCAACTGACCTTGGTGTTTGCATAGGTATTCCCTTCACTGTTCCTCCTCCTCTCAGGTTCCCCTTCTTAAATATGTTATCATAAAGACACAACTACCACTGTTAATTGGCTCAGCCTTGGCCAGTGGCAGGTCTGACTTGGAGCCAGGGAAGCTTCTAGCAGCTTCTCACAGGGACCACCCCTGTAGCCCCTCCCCCACTACAAACGCATTATCCCTATACCCCCTCACACCCCAAATCCAATACACTTGGAAAGAGAATTTTTAAGATATTATTGGAATCTTCTGTTGTATATTACTATCATTGATAAAACCTTAAGACTAAGTTTTAACTGAATTACAATTCACTTTAACCTAAGGGAAAGGTGATTTGCCAGGAATTATAAACACAATTACACGTATATGCATATGCATATGCATATGCATATGCATATGCATAGGTATAGGTATATGTATATGTATAGATGTGCATGTATATGTACATCAGTAGATTCAGAATCCCACAGCTACACATCCATGTGCACATGTAGGCTCTGATCTTATGAAGAAATAGCAATATGCAGGTGATTTGAAGCTTCAGCTTTTCCTTTGCTAAACAAGAAAACCCTGTGCACAGCTTATTGTATTTGAGGGAATAAATAGATAATGGCATATTTACATATAGATTCACCAGGTCAGCATGCTTACTGACATCATTACACTTTCAGCAAAAGCAAGTTGTCTTTTATACCATCTGAGAATGTAGCTCAGTATCAGAATGAAGTCTGTGATGCAAACATAGGGACACATAAATAAGCTTTCCAGTAACAGAAGTAATTTCTGAAAGTATATTTACCAAACTTAATGCACACGTTGAATCCAAATCTGACTATTCTGCAAGGCAGAATGGACTCAAACCTTTTTTCAGCTATCTGAATTTCTCATCAGAATCTCCCAATCAGTCTGAAAAGTCTTGTTTTCACACGACCAACATAACTAATGTAAAATATAGCATAGCTGGTACCTAGGTGTAGTATGGGTTAATATAGTCTTTTTACCCTAGAAGTAAATAATAATAAACTACCAGGTTTCTCAATGCATCTGTGAAGCTTCATTCTGAAGATGACATAGGAGGATTATAGAGGTAGAAGTTAATCTGTTTGAAGAATATGCAATTACAAATGCATTAATTTTAAGTATATATTAAATAAAGCAAGTATAATGGTTGTGGTGTGAACATTCCTTAACTGTAGTTATGTTTTGGTATTTGTTATGAATATATCATAGATATGTGCATACAATTATATATAAAGGTTTAATTACATGTTTGATAAACAGAAAATTCGTACTATAATTATTTGTGTAACTTTATGATAAAGTGAGATAAATAATCATTTTCTGTGTTTATGACAGTCATGTATTCCATAATTAAACACTTAATTTCATCTTGAAATTAATGAGCAAAATAGCAAGAACAATTTCATACATAAAACAAACAACACCATCTATCTGGAGAATTTTCCCATGAAACAGATACCAAATAATGCAATGAAGTACAGTACCTAATGCAAAAGTGCCTGTAGGAAAACTGGGAGTGCAACATGTACTAAGCAGAATGCTGCAATATGCTTAAAAGCCTTGCTGAAACAAAGGCTGTTGCTGAAGGCAGTTTGATGCTAAGGATCGAGGCAATAACTTTTTTCTAGGCTTTGGGCTGTACTTTGTACATTTGGAGCTTTCACTGTCACTTGGTCCCATGGCTTTGCACTCCACTGTGTTGGATATATGCATGTCACAGTTTATATCAGAACAAACAGTCTTATTTCCTTGTGTTATAGAAAAAAACCTAACTGACATTACCTTCATGTTTCTACTGTATTTGATGTATAAAGATTCAATGTATTGCAACTAATTTGGAGCTATGAACATTTCATAATCCATACCCAAACACACCCAGAAGACTTTGAAAAGGATCCTACTAATGATTAGAATGAAGTATTATTTTGATTCTGTATTTCTAGCTGTACCAAATATGTACAAGGGAAAAACTTTTATTTCTGTCATTGGAATATGCTTTGTAAGTCTTACTAGGCCAAATACTCTGTGGAAAAAAAATTATCTACTTTCCTATCCTATATCCATCTGTGCTATATGATACTTTCTAACTGAATTGGTCAGTTAATCATAGGTCACATTAGCAATTTCCTCTAAAACATAGAGTTAATCAACAATAGTAGACAAATTTTTAATTTAAGAATGGTAGCCACACCAGATTGTCAAGCTGATGCTGGTCAAATAAAGACAGAATCAATTTCTGACCTCTCTAGTGGTCCAAAGCCTTCAAGTCCATGGAAATGATTGGGAGAATATTTCTTCTTAATGAATTTTTAGACTTTTATTTTCTTCATTGAAGAGAATCTATAAGTCAGATGAAGTAAAATTTCCATACCTGCAAATCTCACCTGACTGAGATGAACATCCTACTTCATATTAATACCACGGGTGGATTTCTTGGACAGGAGAGGACTATTAATTTGCGTGTAGTGAAGGAACAGTGCAGAAATATTAAAAAACAGAGCATGATCATAGCAGAGTTCACTTGTGAATTAACTGTTTCTCAAGCATGAACCCAGATGAATTCAGCTTACATGACTAAAGTCATAGAATCATTTAGGTTGGTAAAGACCTCTAGGATCATCAAGTCCAACCATAACAATAACACTGCCAAGTCCACGACTAAACTATGTCCTTAAGTGCCACGCGTCCAGGGATGGTAATTCAATCACTTCCCTGGGCAACTTGTTCCAGTGTATGACAACCCTTTCAGTGAAGAAATGTTTCCTGCTATCCAATCTAAACCTCCCTTGGGACAACTTGAGGACATTTCTTCTTGTCTTCTTGCTTGTTACCTGGGGAAAGAGTCTGACACCCAACCCCTACAACTTCCTTTCAGGTAGTTATAGAGAACAGTACGGTTTCCCCTCAGCCTCCTTTTCTCGAGGCTAAACAATCCCAGTTTCCTCATCTGCTCCTCTTAAGACTTGTTCTCCAGACCCTTCATCAGCTTCGTTGCCTTTCTTTGGACATACTCCAGCACCTCAATGTCTCTCCTGTAGTAAGTTGCCCCAAACTGAACCCAGTATTTGAAGTGCAGCCTCACCAATGTAAGGTACAGGCGGATGATCACTTCCCTAGTCCTGCTGGTCATGCTATTTCTGATATGAGTCACGATGCTGTTAGCCTTCTTGGCCACCTGGGCACACTGCAGGCTCATATTCAGCTGGCCGTCAACCAACACCCCCAGGTCCTTTTCCACAAGAGAGCTTTTCAGCCACTTTTCTCCAAGCCACAATTCTAACCTGCTTCAAGAAATATACAATACCGTTTCTGAATAGAGTAGTCCATATGAGACTGTATTCCACCTATGGATTTCTTGAAAAACAAAATTTATTAGCCAAAAATATTTAAAGTTTTGTCTATGACATTTGAAACAGTCCGAGCATGGCCTCCATCCTGTGAGAGTGAAAAATATAAGTAATTTCCCTTTCACCACTCATGTTCTTCACTGATGTTAGAGCAAAAGTAACTAACAGGGTGTTGTGGTTTGAGTTTAGGGGGCAACTGAGCACCACACAGCTGCTCACTTCCCCCTTCCTCTCCAGTGCTGAGAAGGAGAAAATAAGCAAAGACTTGGGATTTGAGATAGGACAGGGAGAGATGACTCACCCATTATGGTCACAGGCAAAAGACCATAGGGGAAGGAAAAAAAGAACATAAATTATTACAAACACTAAAACCAACAACACATAATAGGCAGAGTAGGACAGTGAGAAGCATTACCACATCTGTAAAACATCTTCCCCACCACTCCTTTCTTCCTGGGCTCAGCTTTTCTCCTGGTATCTCTACCTCCTCCACTCAGCAGCACAGGGGACAGGGAATAGTGGATATAGTCAGTGCTGCTGCTGCTTCCATATTGGGCTGGGGGAACTTCTGGAAATTTTTCCACCTGCTCCAGTATGGTCCCACTCTCACAGGAGACAACCCTCCACAAACTTGCTCTGACTTGAGTCCCTTGCATGGACCACAGCATTTCCCTAGCTGTTCCGGCATGGGACACCCCAGCACATTGCAATCCTCCCAGCGCCAAACTTCAACATCTGAGGCTGCTTCTTTCCACAGGATCCCAGCCTCCTTTGAGTGCAGTAACCTGAGATGGACTCCACGGGTGGCAGGGGAGGGATGGACCCTTGCTGTCTCATCATGGACTGCAGGGGTGGTCTCTGCTCCTGCACACCTCCCTCCCCACTTTCCTCCTCCATTTTTCCACTGACCTTTGTGTTCACATAGATGTTGAAACTCCTCCTCACAACTCCAACTCTTCCTCCCAGGTCCCCTTCTTAAATATGTTATCTCAAAGGTGTGGCCACTATCACTAATTGGCTCAGCCCTAAAAATAGGTGCAGAGCAGGTAATTTTAAAATGGGCTGCACTAATATGAATTTTATTGTTTTGACAGAAACTAATCTTTATTCATATTTGTGTATATTTTATATCTAGAAGGAATCGTGATTGCCTCTCCTGACCTCTTGCATCATTTGGAACACAAGACTTACAGATATTAATACTTACTTCATATCTAATAGATGTGCTTGAACATCTTTCAGAGGGAAAAAACATGTTTCAGAGGAAAAAAAAAAAAGTTGAATAATGATTTATAAATTTCCACCTGTTCAAGTCTTGATAAAGTGTCCCAGTATTTAATTACTATCTAACATGAGAATCCGTATCCTGTTTCTGCTCTGAATTCATGTAGCTTAAACACCCACCCATTGCTTCTTCTCCTTTAGATTGAGGAACGCTCCGTTAATCAGATTTCTGTTCCTCAGTAAGCACCTATAGACTGTACTTTGCTTGTATCACTCTTAATGTTTCCCTTGATAACCTAAATAGAGTGAACTCCTTTCAAGTCTGTCATTACCTGTATGACAAAAGGGGAAAACAACAAATTGCTGGTCATGAGTATAAATCAGAGGGTAAGAACTAGGGTTGAGAGGGAAAAAATATAGGGAATGTACAAATCTACACTGCCACCCATATAATTATAAAAATGTGAAATGAATAGTGTGAGCAAACAGTTTTGAAAGACTGCTACAATGTAATTATCTCAACTCTTGAATAACATGTTTGAATTTTCTTTGAACTTCTGAGTTTTTCAACATTATTTTTTGAAAAAATAATGGAGTACAGACACCATAGCTGGAATCAGTATTCCAGTCATATCCATGTCAAAACTAGAGATATATACATGACACAGAGTTAATAAAAGTTCTACTTCAATTAGATTATTACCCCATGGAAGAGGATTCATTCATTCATTCACCATCAAAGTTTTAGCCATCATAACACACATATTTATCATATATTTTTGTTTAAGAACTATAATTTTCTTTCATAATCAGTGCTTTCTTCAATGATTCTCTATTTTACTAGCATGTACTACATTTTTCTGTTTGACTAATTTAGTTTGCACCTATCATATTGTAATCAGCCAGTTTACAAGTGACTTGATTTATGTCAGGGATCTTCATTATTTATGCTTTAATTAATTGATATTTGTTATGTACAAAATTTATTAGTAAAATTTTATTAATGATTCTTTATTTCTGGTGGACCAAGAAGCAAATCCTACTGAGTTCTTCAAGATACACTGCTAAATATACTTTATTCCAAGAGGATTTTGTATTGTTCAAGTCACTGCATCAAAATAGAGTGATTCAAATGAAGAGATTATGTGCATCCCCCAAATTTGCAGTTATATTCAAAGGAGATATTAAATTGATCAGACTTATTTTTCGTAAGTCTGTTAATTAACACTAATTATATTAACTTCCCTTAATTATTTTTTAATCAAACTCTGTACCAGCTGCTCCATTATGTTATTCATGATCAATAGGAGTGACAGGCCTATAATCAACCTGATCTATTACCCAGGTTAATTTACCCTTTCTAAATATTGACACAACATTATCTTTCTACTAGTATTCAAGAATTTCCATAGTCTTCCAAAACTTACTTAAAACTGATGCAAATAAGTATGCCAATTTAAAAACATTTAATGTTAATATGTGTCACTTAACATGCTTCAGAGTTAGTAGCAGAATTAAGAGTGTTTATTGTCATTATCACATGAATACTGCAGCTAGCTCTTCCTGAAATACAGACATACTAACTGAACACTTCTGTTTTCATTGCATTGCTATTGTCAATGTTAGGATGTCCTTCTATAACAGTCCATTATCATGCAGATGATTCCTTAGTGCATGTTAACAAAAGATAGGTCAATGAAATCCATAGACTCTTACACTTAAATGTGGCAACTTAATACATCAAAAAGTAAAGTGGTGTAAATTTATTATGCTGAGACTAGAAGCTGTGTAGTACTATTAAACTATCACTTTGCTTTATTTGGACATTAATAGTAAAAAGTAGTGAGTAGCAAAATTAAAAACACAAGCTCAACTTTTTGATAGTTCAGGCTGAGCCATGAAAGGAAATTGAACCCTCGTCTTCTGAACTTGGGAGTAGCTATTTGCAAGCCATTCCCCTCCATCACTGAAGGTAAGGCTTATTAGCTAACAATGCTCCATAGTGTTTCTGTATTCAGAATGACTTGTTACTAAGCATATTGACACCAGTGGAACTTATTTCTCTTAACAGTGCAAGCAGTCGAGTGGGTTTTTTATTAGCTATTTGTTTTACTTATGAATTTCTACAGTTGAAATTTCTCATCACTATCAATTTTCTTTTCCTTCCCAATCATTTGCTATATTGTAGGATTTTGATTTTGCTTTTTGATAGATGTTTTCAGTTCAGTTAAAAGATTTTTTTAAAAGATTTATTACTTTTTCACTCATGGAGTCTAGAACAGTTGTCATTCATTTATTTAAGTATTTATTGTCCAACCTGATTCCACACAAAATAGTTTCTAAGACTGGGCATCCAACATATTTTTTAGTATCAGCTATATTTATTAATAGTTTGGATCAAAAATGTAGCACATTTAATCATGTAATTTTTATTCCTTTGATCATACTATCTTTGACTGTAACAATATCTAATATCAAATTCCCATATGTCAGAAACAATAATTTATTAGAAACTAGATAATACTTTTAGAAATAGATGCATCATTCTATAGATAGAGTACTTAAAACTTGTCATGTGTATTATAACATGAAGGCATAGTTATCCAAAATTGTTACCTTCAGACTTTTCAATGCTTCACAATTAATTAGTACAATATTTGAGATAGCATACCACCCCTTCTCCACTTTTGTTCACTTAATCTGTAAGTGATTTATAACTATGGATTTTAACAGTCCAATAATGTGAATCTCACAAGTTTCAATATTACTAATTAAGGCAAATTTATGCTCATAAACATGCAGTTCTAATTCTTCTTCTTTATCACCTACACTCTTGGCACAGACATGTATACAATTAATTTTTTTTTTCCTTCAAGGTTCTTGGTGCATCGATTAACTTTATTCTTGACACTTTGACTTTATATGCTAAGTGAACTCTCCTTTGTTCACCTTTTGCTATTAGTTTAGTATCTCCTTGAGGAATTAATTTAAGTTATCTTCTAGTTGATTATCTTACTACTAAATATATGTCACTGAGACTTTTCTCACCAGTAAAGAGAGGACAGCACACCATAAGACCAAGATTTCCTACTTGATGGAACAGCAGGATTTTAATAAAGCAAAAATGTAACTTGAAGACTATGATTGTAGTGAATTCTTCACAAAACAAGTTGCTTGAACATTTAAGGAAAGTAATAAATTTCCAATTCCTATATATAGCTAATTACACATGCAAATATTCTCATAATGCCTAGAGTTCATATATATGACTGTGGTAGAAAATAAACAGAAGGGGTGATATTATACAGAATGCACTATAAATTCTAAACCAACACAGAATTCTGAAATTGTATTTTCAATACAATCAATTCCATTAGCCTTATTCTTCTACAGATCACAGTTTAACTCCAAGATATAGTGTACAGAATCTTGATGTTTCAGGTCTTGACTGGAAGATCCTACTGTACCAACTTAAAAAAAATAATTTATTTTATTTTCCACAGAAAAAAAAAAAAAAAAAGCTGTCAGTGTCCAATTTCTATAATGTAAAATGTTTTAGTTGGACATGTAAGGAATACATTTATTTTTGTTGTTGAGTAAACATTTATCTTCAGATTTAGGTATCCAATTCACATATTCATGAATAAAAAAATTAGTGCTGATTTGTTCAAATTTTTTGCAATAACTACTGTAAAATATTCTTTCTTGATAAGTTGCTACAGGTAACTATTTGGCCTCTGTGAATTTGAAAACAAATTAGATAAATACTTCTGAATAAATATGTATGGGATGTGTTTTACAGTATCCACTCAAGTCATAATCTTTAAAAAACTTAAAAATACACTTTTTTATTTCTTTGATTGATATTGTCTTCCTATTTGATAGGCACCGACTAATACTTTCCTTTACTATTAAGAATCAAAAGCCAGGTTTGGTATTCTTTCTTTGGTTCATTTTCTGTCTTTCCCCACAGATTAACACACTAGGAGAGCTGGAGGCTGACTTGAGCTCCTTCTGCAGGACAGAGTTAAGCCCAGTTTGTACTCCAAAATTTTCTTACACATTTGGAAACACCTTACAAAATACAAATGTCCAGCTTTGGCAGCATTCCAGTAACATCCAGGTCCTCACAGCAGCTTTTGTGTTAACAAGCAAGATTACTTTCCAGACATGAGGAAGGTACATTAACATTCATGGCTGCATATTATCTTCTGGTGAAATCTGGTGCCAGAACATGCATGACTTTGCAGCAGTGGAACTTCATTCTGACACAGGCCCACCACTCTTATTGCTTTCCTTTCAAAACAACATAACTTTGAGAAGAAAATATAGGTTGGTGATCAGTTAATATATTCACGGATATTTGTAGCAGGTGAAAAATTACTTGTATAAACTGACCTTAGTGGCTACCGTAAAACAATCTAATTATTGCATTCTTAGAGTGACTATAATTAATGTAATCTCTAAAGCATTAAGATATTAATATTTCAGGTTGCAGATTGTCAGTAACATTTGCTGCACAATCTGGTGTTTTAATGTGCAGGCTGTGCCAGAATTCACTGCTAATCTTTCAATACTGTACCTTTACCGTGTCAGTTCTTAATAAATTGCAGCTGTAAAACTGTAGATTTGAACCTAGCTCTTGTTGAAAATTAGCAATTAAAAAAACAGAAGTAGCCTAATATAAAAATTTAAATTAAAAAAAAAGAAATAGATACCATCTCTAACGGTAGGAGTTGTAAACAAGAGCAAGGTATTATTAAGCAGGCATAGATTTTACATGGTATTTAAAAAAGCTGACATATTGCATTCATTGTTTGATAAAGATCTTCAAAATCTTAACCACTGCTCAATGGAGTTTAAAGAAACAGAACATAATGTTATTGTTCCCTATTTGAGTGTTATAAAAACTGAAGTGTAAAAGTCTTATATATCATGACTATTTAAAAATAACCTTTTGTCATGGTTTGATCCCAGAGGACAACTGAGAACCATGCAGGCATTCATTCACTCCTTCTCCTCTCAGGAATGGGAAGGAGAAAATGAAGCAAGATGGCTCAGGACTACAGATAAGGGCAGGGAGAAATACTCACCCATTATGGGTCACAGGCAAAAGACAGACTTGTTAGGGGAAGAAAAAAGGTACCTCACTTTAATTCAAACTTACAAAGACAATGCTTAAAAGTCAAAGTGGGAGAGTGAGAAGTGTCACCACATCCAAAAAAACACTTCTACCCCCCACCCTCCATCACTTCTTCCCAGGTTCAGCTTTGCTCCTGATATTTCTACCTCACCTAGAGTCACAGGGGCCAGAGAGTGAGGTGTTACAGTCAGTTCAGGGAAGAAGAGGTGAATGCCATACATTCTTCCTCTGTTCCACATGACTCCCCTCTCATTGGAGACAGTCCTCCATGAACCTTCTCTGAGCTGAGTCCCTCCCACAAGATGCAGCCATTTCCATGCTCATTTGGAGTGGGCCACCCCGATGTGTTGCAGTCCTTCCAGCGCTGAACAACAGCAAGGGCCATTTCTCCCCTCAAAGTCCTGAGTTCTTTTAAGCACAGAAGTCTGTCCTGATGTGGGATCCTCCACAGGCTTGAGGTCCATCTAAGCTCCACTGACTTCCATGGGTGTCAGGGTAGGTGGCCCTGTCATGCTACAATGGGATACAAGGTGCTATACTCTGGTGCATCCCTCCTGCTTCCTTCTCCTTCCTTCTACTGACCTCAGTGTTCACATAGGTGTCTGTCTGGTTTGGGCTGGAATAGAGTTCATATTCATTTGGTAGCTGGAGGAGTGCTGCAACACACTGAGACTCCAGAGGCTCCCCAGGCCCCAGAGTCCTCACCTGTGTGCGGGGGCGGGGAGAGCACAGCTGGAGGGCTGGGCCGGATTGGCCAATATGCCATGTCATGTGACCTTGTGCTCACTATATAAAGGCAGGAGTGGGCCAGCAGGGGCTCTCACTTCTGGGAGTGTTGCCAAGGTGCATTTGTGTTTGGGATCACTGGCCGGGAGCAGGCGGGTGTCGGTCTATGGGTGGTGTGCAGCTGTATTGTACATTACCCGTTGATACTGCTGTCAGTGTATTATTCTGTTACTGTTATTAAACTGTTTTTATCTCAACCCGCGAGTCTCCCTTTGTCCCTCCAATTCCCTCCCCATTCCCAAGTGGGGGGAGGGTGGGTGAATGACTGTGTGGCATTTAGCTGTCAGCCAGGCTCAAATCAAGACAGTTCTTTTTTAGCACCCAACATGGGGCACGAAGTGTTGAGATAATAACAGATTTGATCTGTGCATGCTTAGAAGTTTATTATAAAGTCGATTGCCCATCCTGTTATAATGTCATTTGCTTGACTCCTAAAATCGTGGGGTTTGTTGCTGCAGTTGTGTTATACATCACATTACTTACCATATGTAGTCCCCATGCTGCTGCTTATTACACATGGGAATTGGATTAAGATTTTTGCCTTGCTGTATTATGTAACACTAATCTACGGCATCTTAAAATCGTCAGTCCTGGGAGTAGTGGGGCATTTGTACTCAGCGTGGTCGTCGTCTGTGTAGACAGGGGGGCACCTATTGGAATGGGTTAGTAACTACGCCCTCCACCTTTTCTCCTCGGAGAGCCCACCCAAGGGGAAGATACCTTCTTCCATCTTCCCCTTCTCCAAGCTACTTGCAACTGTACTTGAGAATGCTGAGAACTCTGAATATCCATGGAATGCTCATATTAACAATGTTGTCTTGTTGCTGGAAGCTGTAGTGTTCCTGAATGTGGTTCAGGTTTTGTTTCAGGTTAAGCAACTGTTTCTGAATACCACCCAGAGGTCTACCTCAGGGTTGGAGAGTTAGGAGTGGCTGGGAGTGTGGGGTATCATGGGCAAGTACGTAGGACAGTGGGGACCTCCAATGTTTTGGAGCTTCAGCCCTGAACAAGTGCGAGATCCTGAGAAACTAGTAAAATATTTAGAAAAGCTATGTTGTCATCTTGACACCTCAAGAGAGACACAGAACATTGCAACATGCTGGGGCCTGGCCCATGCCTGCTGAACCGTGCTCACCACTCTGCAGTGTCCTCAAAAGAAAGACGCCTCTGCATCTGCGAGCAAAACCAGCACTGCAACCACTCTGACACCCCCACCACACACTGCAGCCACTCCAACTCGGGCAAAAGACACTGCAGCCAATCTGACCCCTACAATAAGTACTGTGGGTGAACTGGAGCATCAATCCATGACAATGTCTGTTGCTCCCATTCAGAAGAAGAAATACAATAAAAAATCCCCTCACATTGTAAAAGATGATGGTGAACAAGGGCTGTTACAAGAACAGGAGGAGGAGGCAGAGCCAGTGGTAATCACCCGATCTCTATCCCTGAGTGAACTACAAGACATACGAAAGGATTTCAGCCACCATCCAGGGGAACACCTCCTTACCTGGCTGCTCCGATTCTGGGATAGCGGGGCCAACAGTGTGGAATTAGAAGGTAGAGAGGCCAGGCAACCGGGATCCCTGTCCAGGGACGCAGGCATTCACAAGATGATTGGAAGAAAGACACAAACGCTCAACCTTTGGAGAAGACTACCGTCAGGCGTGAGGGACAGATATCCCTTCAAGGAAGATCTTATATGTCAACCAAGTAAGTGGACCGCCATGGAGAGAGGCATCCAACACCTAAGGTAACTAACTGTGTGGGAGATGGTTTATTATGATCCAGACAATGCACAGCTAGCCATTGACCCAGATGAAGTCATATGCACCCGGCCCATGTGGCGGAAGTTTGTATGGAGTGTTCCATCATCGCATTCCAATGCATTAGCAGTATTTGACTGGAGAGAGGAAGAGGGGCCAACTATGGATGACTTGGCTCACCGACTACGGCACTATGAAGAAAGTCTCTCTTCTTCCATTGTCATGGCTGTGGAGAAAATATCACAAGAAGTCTAACAACTCAAAGAGGACATGTCCTGCTCTCCACCTCCACAGACTAAGGTCTCAGCTATCAGGAGCAAATGGTTCCCTACTCAAGCGAGACGATATTCACCACGGGGGAACCTATGGCGTTACCTGCATGACCATGGAGAAGACATGAAAACATGGGATGGGAAACTCACCTACCTCCTAAGATAGCGGATTCAAGAGTTGGAAGGAAGAATGGCTACAAATCAAAGTTCTTCCAGGAGAAGTGCCATTCCAGTCTCTGCTAATCAGTTACCCAAACAGCGTAGAAGAGTTGACTTTGCCCCTGATCCTATGAGGAGAACATACGAGTTGTACTTACAAGAAGTGATTAACCAGGATGAGACCGAGGTTCGCACAGACTGTACTAACCCCTTCATCAATAATGGATACTATGAGCAGCATTAGAGGGGCTTTGCCTCCAGCCAGGTGGAGGAGAGGGACAACCGTGTTTACTGGACTGTGTGGATTCGATGGCCTGGCACATCTCACCCCCAGGAGTATAAGGCTTTGGTGGACACTGGTGACAAATGCACCCTGATGTCATCGAATTTCCAAGGAACAGAGGCTATTTGTATTTCAGGAGTGGCAGGGGGGTGTCAACATCTGACTGTGTTGGAGGCTGAGGTGAGCCTAACTGGAAATGAGTGGCAAAAACACCCTGTTGTGACTGGCCTGGAAGCTCCCTGTATTCTTGGAATAGATTATCTCCGGAGAGGGTTTTTTAAGGACCCAAAAGGGTACCGGTGGGCTTTTGGCATAGCTGCCTTGGAGACAGAAGAAATCAAAGAGCTGTCCACTCTGCCAGGGCTCTCAGAGGATCCTTCTGCTGTGGGACTACTGAGGGTTGAAGAACAACAGGTGCCGATCACTACCACAACTGTGCAATGATGGTAATATCGCACCAACAGAGACTCTGTAGTTCCCATCCACCAACTGATTTGTCAACTCGAGAGCCAAAGGGTGATCAGCAAGACTCACTAACCCTTCAACAGCCCTATATGGCCAGTGCGGAAGTCTAATGGAGAGTGGAGACTGACAGTGGACTATCGGGGCCTGTATGAAGTCACACCACCGCTAAGTGCTGCTGTGCCAGACATTCTACAGCTTCAATATTAATTGGAGTCAAAGGCAGCCAAGTGGTACACCACTATTGATATTGCCAATGCTTTTTTCTCAATCCCTTTGGCAGCAGAGTGCAGGCAACAATTTCCTTTTACCTGGGAGGGTGTCCAATACATCTGGAACTGACTGCTCCAGGGGTGGAAACACAGTTCCACTATTTGCCATGGACTGATCCATACTGCACTGGAACAGGGTGAAGCTCCAGAACACTTACAATACATTGATGATATCATTGTATGGGGGAATACAGCGGAAGGAGTTTTTGAGAAGGGAGAGAAAATAGTTAAAATTCTTTTCAGACCTCACTTCTCCATAAAACACGGTAAAGTCAGGGGCCCTGCACAGGAGATTCAGTTTTTACGAATCAAATGGCAGGAAGGGCATTGTCAGATTCTGATGGACATGATTAATAAAATAACGGCTATGTCCCCACCAACCAGCAGAAAGGAATCACAAGCTTTCTTAGGTGTGATAAGCTTCTGAAGAATACATATTCCAAATGACAGTCAGATTGTAAGCCCTCTTTATCAAGTGACCCGGAAGAAAAATAACTTTTTACGGGCCCCTGAGCAAAAGCAAGCTTTTGAACAAATTAAGCAAGAAATCATTCATGCTGTAGCCCTTGGGCCAGTTCGGGCAGGACATGATGTTAAAAATGTGCTCTACACTGCAGCCGGGGAGAATGGCCCTACCTGGAGTCTTTGGCAGAGGGCACCAGGGGAGACCCGGGGTCAACCCCTGGGATTCTGGAGTCAAGGACATAGAGGGGACGAAGCCCCTTATAATCCAACTAAAAAAGAGATACTGGCAGCATATGAAGGGGTTTGAGTTGTTTCAGAAACACATTGGTACAGAAGCACAGCTCCTCTTGGCATCCCAGGACTGGTCTGGATGTTCAAAGAGAAGGTCCCCTCAACACATCATGCAACTGATGCTACGTAGAGTAAGTGGGTCGCGCTCATCACACAGCGGGCTCGAATAAGGAATGCCAACTGCCCAGAAATAATCACAAATTGGCCAGAAAATAAAGACTTTGGAATGTCACCAGAGGAAGAGGTGACCGAAGCTGAAGAGGCACCGCCATATAATGAACTACCATATAATGAGAAGTGATATGCCATATTTACCAATGGGTCCTGTCACATTTTAGGGAAACATTGGAAGTGGAAGGCAGCTGTGTGGAGCCCCACACAACGGGTCACAGAAGCTGCTGAAGAAGAAGGCGAATCCAGTCAAATTGCAGAAGTGAAAGCCATCCAGCTGGCCTTGAGTATCACCGAGCGAGAAAAATGGCCAGTCCTTTATCTCTACACTGACTCATGAATGGTGGCAAATGCCTCGTGGGGGTGGTTGCAGCAGGGGAAACAGAGTGGATGGCATTGTAGAGGCAAACCCATCTGGGCTGCTGACTTGTGGCAAGATATTGCTGCTCGAATAGAGAACTTGATTGTGAAAGTACGCCACGTAGATGCTCATATACCCCAAAACTGAGCAACGGAAGAACATGAAAACAACCACCAGGTGGACTAGGCTGCAACGATTAAGGTGGCCCAAGTAGATCTGGACTGGCAGCATAAGGGCAAAAAATTTATGGCTCGTTGGGCCCATGACTCCTCGGGCCATCAAGGAATGTCATTTGCTTGGCTCCTAAAATTGTGGATTTTGTTGCTGCAGTTGTGTTATACGTTACATTACTTACCATATGTAGTCCCCATGTTGTTGCTTATTACCCGTGGGAATTGGATTAAGATTTTTGCCTTGCTGTATTATGTAACTCTAATTTATGGCATGATAAAATCTTTGGTTCTGGGAGTTATGGGGCACCTAGTGGAATGGGTTAGTAACTAAACCCTCCACCTTTTCTCCTTGGAAAGCCCACCCAAGGGGGAGATACCTTTTTCCATCTTCCCCTTCTCCAAGCTACTTGCAAGTATACTTGAGAATGCTGAGAACTCTGAATATCCATGGAATGCTCATATTAATGTTGCTGTCTTGATTCTGAAAGCTGTAGTGTTCCTGAATGTGGTTCAGGTTCTGTTTTGGGTTAAGCAACTGTTTCTGAATACCACCCAGAGGTCTACCCCAGGGTTCCGGAGTTATGAGTGGCTGGGGGTGTGGGGTAGCATGGGCAAGTACGTAGGACAGTGGGGACATCCAATGTTTTGGAATTTCACCCCTGAACAAGTGCGGGATCCTGAGAAATTAGTAAAATATTTAGAAAAGGTGTGCTGTCATCCTGACACCTCAAGAGAGACGCAGATCATTGCAACATGCTGGGGCCTGGCCCATGCCTACCGAACCCTGCTTGCCACCATGCAGTGTCCTCAAAAGGAAGACGTCTCTGTATCTGCGAGCAAAACAACCGGCACTGCAACCACTCCAACTCAGGCGACCGACGCTGCAGCCAATCCGACCCCTACGATAAGTACTGCGGGTGAATTGGAGCATCAATCCACAACAGTATCAGTTGCTCCCATACAGAAGAAGAAATACAATAAAAAAATCCCCTCGCATTATAAAAGATGTTGATGAACCAGGGCCCTCACAAGAACAGGAGGAGGAGGCAGAGCCAGTGGTAATCACCTGATCCCTATCCCTGAGTGAACTACGAGACATGCAAAAGGATTTCAGCCGCCATCCAGGTGAACACCTCCTTACCTGGCTGCTCCAGTGCTGGGATAGCGGGGCCAACAGTGTGGAATTAGAAGGTAGAGAAGCCAGGCAACTGGGATCCCTGTCCAGGGACGCAGGCATTGACAAGATGATTGGAAGAAAGACACAAACACTCAGCCTTTGGAGACGACTACTGTCAGGTGTGAGGGACAGATATCCCTTCAAGGAAGATCTTATGTGTCATCCAAGTAAATGGACTGCCATGGAGAGAGGCATCCAGTACCTGAGGGAACTGGCTGTGCGGGAGATGGTTTATTATGATCCAGACGATGCGCGGCTACCCACAGACCCAGATGAAGTCCAATGCACCCGGCCCATGTGGCGGAAGTTTGTATGGAGTGCTCCATCTTCACATTTGAATGCACTAGCAGTATTTGACTGGAGAGACGAAGAGAGACCAACTATGGATGACTTGGCTCGCTGACTCCGGCACTACGAAGAAAGTCTCTCTTCTTCCATTGTCATGGCTGTGGAGAAACTGTCACAAGAAGTCCGACAACTCAAAGAGGACATGTCCTACTCTACCTCCACAGACTAGCGTCTCTGCTATCAGGAGCAAACGACTCCCTATTCAAGCGAGATTGTATACACCACGGGGGAACCTACGATATTACCTGCATGACCATGGAGAAGATATGAGGAAATAGGACGGGAAACCCACCTACGTTCTAAGAGAGCGGGTCCGAGAGTTGGAAGGAAGAATGGCTACAAATCAAGGTTCTTCCAGGATAAGTGCTGCTCCAGTCTCAGCTAGTTACCCAAACAGCGTAGAAGAATTGACTTTGCTCCTGATCCTATGAGGAGAACTTCTGAGTCGTACTTACAAGAAGTGAGTAACCAGGATGAGACCAAGGTTCGCACAGACCGCACTAACCCCTTCATCAACAATGGATACTATGAGCAGCATTAGAGAGGCCCTGCCTCCAGCCAGGTGGAAGATAGGGACAATCGTGTTTACTGGACTGTGTGAACTCGATGGCCTGGCACATTGGATCCCCAGGAGTACAAGGCTTTGTGGACACTGGTGCCCAGTGCACCCTGATGCCGTCGAATTTCCAAGGAACACAGTCTCTCTGTATCTCAGGAGTGACAGGAGGTTTTCAACAGCTTACTGTGTTGGAGGCTGAGGTGAACCTAACTGGAAATGAGTGGCAAAAGCACCCTGTTGTAACTGGCCCGGAAGCTCCCTGTATTCTTGGAATAGATTATCTCTGGAGAGGGTATTTTAGGACCCAAAAGGGTACCGGTAGGCTTTTGGTATAGCTGCCTTGGAGACAGAAGAAATCAAAGAGCTGTCCACTCTGCCAGGGCTCTCAGAGGATCCTTCTGCTGTGGGACTACTGAAGGTTGAGGAACAACAGGTGCCGATCGCTACCATGACTGTGCATCGACGGCAATATCGCACCAACAGAGACTCTGTAGTTCCCATCCACCAACTGATTTGTCAACTAGAGAGCCAAGGGGTGATCAGCAAGACTCGCTCACCCTTCAACAGCCCTATATGGCCAGTGCGGAAGTCTAATGGAGAGTGGAGACTGACAGTGGACTATCGGGGCCTGTATGAAGTCACACCACCGTTAAGTGCTGCTGTGCCAGACATGCTACAGCTTCAGTATGAATTGGAGTCAAAGGCACCCAAGTGGTATGCCACAACTGATATCGCCAATGCCTCTTTCTCCATCCCTCTGGCAGCAGAATGCAGGCCACAGTTTGCTTTCACCTGGAGGGGTGTCCAGTACACCTGGAACAGACTGCCCCAGGGGTCTAAACACAGTCCCACTATTTGCCATGGACTGATCCATACTGCACTGGAACAGGGTGAAGCTCCAGAACATTTACAATACATTGATGACATCATTGTATGGGGGAATACAGCGGAAGGAGTTTTTGAGAAGGGAGAGAAAATAGTTAAAATTCTTTTGAGAGCTGGCTTCGCCATAAAACGGGGTAAAGTCAAGGGCCCTATGCAGGAGATTCAGTTTTTAGGAATCAGATGGCAAGATAGACGTCGTCAGATTCCAATGGATGTGATTAATAAAATAACGGCTATGTCTCCACCAACCAGCAGAAAGGAAGTACAAGCTTTCTTAGGTGTGATAGGCTTCTGGAGAATGCATATTCCAAATGACAGTCAGATCGTAAGCCCTCTTTATCAAGTGACCCAAAAGAAAAATGACTTTTTATGGGGCCCTGAACAAAAGCAAGCTTTTGAACAAATTAAGCAAGAAATCATTCATGCTGTAGCCCTTGGGCCAGTTCGGGCAGGACATGATGTTAAAAATGTGCTCTACACTGCAGCCGGGGAGAATGGCCCTACCTGGAGTCTTTGGCAGAGGGCACCAGGGGAGACCCGGGGTCAACCCCTGGGATTCTGGAGTCAAGGACATAGAGGGGACGAAGCCCCTTATAATCCAACTAAAAAAGAGATACTGGCAGCATATGAAGGGGTTTGAGTTGTTTCAGAAACACATTGGTACAGAAGCACAGCTCCTCTTGGCATCCCAGGACTGGTCTGGATGTTCAAAGAGAAGGTCCCCTCAACACATCATGCAACTGATGCTACGTAGAGTAAGTGGGTCGCGCTCATCACACAGCGGGCTCGAATAAGGAATGCCAACTGCCCAGAAATAATCACAAATTGGCCAGAAAATAAAGACTTTGGAATGTCACCAGAGGAAGAGGTGACCGAAGCTGAAGAGGCACCGCCATATAATGAACTACCATATAATGAGAAGTGATATGCCATATTTACCAATGGGTCCTGTCACATTTTAGGGAAACATTGGAAGTGGAAGGCAGCTGTGTGGAGCCCCACACAACGGGTCACAGAAGCTGCTGAAGAAGAAGGCGAATCCAGTCAAATTGCAGAAGTGAAAGCCATCCAGCTGGCCTTGAGTATCACCGAGCGAGAAAAATGGCCAGTCCTTTATCTCTACACTGACTCATGAATGGTGGCAAATGCCTCGTGGGGGTGGTTGCAGCAGGGGAAACAGAGTGGATGGCATTGTAGAGGCAAACCCATCTGGGCTGCTGACTTGTGGCAAGATATTGCTGCTCGAATAGAGAACTTGATTGTGAAAGTACGCCACGTAGATGCTCATATACCCCAAAACTGAGCAACGGAAGAACATGAAAACAACCACCAGGTGGACTAGGCTGCAACGATTAAGGTGGCCCAAGTAGATCTGGACTGGCAGCATAAGGGCAAAAAATTTATGGCTCGTTGGGCCCATGACTCCTCGGGCCATCAAGGAATGTCATTTGCTTGGCTCCTAAAATTGTGGATTTTGTTGCTGCAGTTGTGTTATACGTTACATTACTTACCATATGTAGTCCCCATGTTGTTGCTTATTACCCGTGGGAATTGGATTAAGATTTTTGCCTTGCTGTATTATGTAACTCTAATTTATGGCATGATAAAATCTTTGGTTCTGGGAGTTATGGGGCACCTAGTGGAATGGGTTAGTAACTAAACCCTCCACCTTTTCTCCTTGGAAAGCCCACCCAAGGGGGAGATACCTTTTTCCATCTTCCCCTTCTCCAAGCTACTTGCAAGTATACTTGAGAATGCTGAGAACTCTGAATATCCATGGAATGCTCATATTAATGTTGCTGTCTTGATTCTGAAAGCTGTAGTGTTCCTGAATGTGGTTCAGGTTCTGTTTTGGGTTAAGCAACTGTTTCTGAATACCACCCAGAGGTCTACCCCAGGGTTCCGGAGTTATGAGTGGCTGGGGGTGTGGGGTAGCATGGGCAAGTACGTAGGACAGTGGGGACATCCAATGTTTTGGAATTTCACCCCTGAACAAGTGCGGGATCCTGAGAAATTAGTAAAATATTTAGAAAAGGTGTGCTGTCATCCTGACACCTCAAGAGAGACGCAGATCATTGCAACATGCTGGGGCCTGGCCCATGCCTACCGAACCCTGCTTGCCACCATGCAGTGTCCTCAAAAGGAAGACGTCTCTGTATCTGCGAGCAAAACAACCGGCACTGCAACCACTCCAACTCAGGCGACCGACGCTGCAGCCAATCCGACCCCTACGATAAGTACTGCGGGTGAATTGGAGCATCAATCCACAACAGTATCAGTTGCTCCCATACAGAAGAAGAAATACAATAAAAAAATCCCCTCGCATTATAAAAGATGTTGATGAACCAGGGCCCTCACAAGAACAGGAGGAGGAGGCAGAGCCAGTGGTAATCACCTGATCCCTATCCCTGAGTGAACTACGAGACATGCAAAAGGATTTCAGCCGCCATCCAGGTGAACACCTCCTTACCTGGCTGCTCCAGTGCTGGGATAGCGGGGCCAACAGTGTGGAATTAGAAGGTAGAGAAGCCAGGCAACTGGGATCCCTGTCCAGGGACGCAGGCATTGACAAGATGATTGGAAGAAAGACACAAACACTCAGCCTTTGGAGACGACTACTGTCAGGTGTGAGGGACAGATATCCCTTCAAGGAAGATCTTATGTGTCATCCAAGTAAATGGACTGCCATGGAGAGAGGCATCCAGTACCTGAGGGAACTGGCTGTGCGGGAGATGGTTTATTATGATCCAGACGATGCGCGGCTACCCACAGACCCAGATGAAGTCCAATGCACCCGGCCCATGTGGCGGAAGTTTGTATGGAGTGCTCCATCTTCACATTTGAATGCACTAGCAGTATTTGACTGGAGAGACGAAGAGAGACCAACTATGGATGACTTGGCTCGCTGACTCCGGCACTACGAAGAAAGTCTCTCTTCTTCCATTGTCATGGCTGTGGAGAAACTGTCACAAGAAGTCCGACAACTCAAAGAGGACATGTCCTACTCTACCTCCACAGACTAGCGTCTCTGCTATCAGGAGCAAACGACTCCCTATTCAAGCGAGATTGTATACACCACGGGGGAACCTACGATATTACCTGCATGACCATGGAGAAGATATGAGGAAATAGGACGGGAAACCCACCTACGTTCTAAGAGAGCGGGTCCGAGAGTTGGAAGGAAGAATGGCTACAAATCAAGGTTCTTCCAGGATAAGTGCTGCTCCAGTCTCAGCTAGTTACCCAAACAGCGTAGAAGAATTGACTTTGCTCCTGATCCTATGAGGAGAACTTCTGAGTCGTACTTACAAGAAGTGAGTAACCAGGATGAGACCAAGGTTCGCACAGACCGCACTAACCCCTTCATCAACAATGGATACTATGAGCAGCATTAGAGAGGCCCTGCCTCCAGCCAGGTGGAAGATAGGGACAATCGTGTTTACTGGACTGTGTGAACTCGATGGCCTGGCACATTGGATCCCCAGGAGTACAAGGCTTTGTGGACACTGGTGCCCAGTGCACCCTGATGCCGTCGAATTTCCAAGGAACACAGTCTCTCTGTATCTCAGGAGTGACAGGAGGTTTTCAACAGCTTACTGTGTTGGAGGCTGAGGTGAACCTAACTGGAAATGAGTGGCAAAAGCACCCTGTTGTAACTGGCCCGGAAGCTCCCTGTATTCTTGGAATAGATTATCTCTGGAGAGGGTATTTTAGGACCCAAAAGGGTACCGGTAGGCTTTTGGTATAGCTGCCTTGGAGACAGAAGAAATCAAAGAGCTGTCCACTCTGCCAGGGCTCTCAGAGGATCCTTCTGCTGTGGGACTACTGAAGGTTGAGGAACAACAGGTGCCGATCGCTACCATGACTGTGCATCGACGGCAATATCGCACCAACAGAGACTCTGTAGTTCCCATCCACCAACTGATTTGTCAACTAGAGAGCCAAGGGGTGATCAGCAAGACTCGCTCACCCTTCAACAGCCCTATATGGCCAGTGCGGAAGTCTAATGGAGAGTGGAGACTGACAGTGGACTATCGGGGCCTGTATGAAGTCACACCACCGTTAAGTGCTGCTGTGCCAGACATGCTACAGCTTCAGTATGAATTGGAGTCAAAGGCACCCAAGTGGTATGCCACAACTGATATCGCCAATGCCTCTTTCTCCATCCCTCTGGCAGCAGAATGCAGGCCACAGTTTGCTTTCACCTGGAGGGGTGTCCAGTACACCTGGAACAGACTGCCCCAGGGGTCTAAACACAGTCCCACTATTTGCCATGGACTGATCCATACTGCACTGGAACAGGGTGAAGCTCCAGAACATTTACAATACATTGATGACATCATTGTATGGGGGAATACAGCGGAAGGAGTTTTTGAGAAGGGAGAGAAAATAGTTAAAATTCTTTTGAGAGCTGGCTTCGCCATAAAACGGGGTAAAGTCAAGGGCCCTATGCAGGAGATTCAGTTTTTAGGAATCAGATGGCAAGATAGACGTCGTCAGATTCCAATGGATGTGATTAATAAAATAACGGCTATGTCTCCACCAACCAGCAGAAAGGAAGTACAAGCTTTCTTAGGTGTGATAGGCTTCTGGAGAATGCATATTCCAAATGACAGTCAGATCGTAAGCCCTCTTTATCAAGTGACCCAAAAGAAAAATGACTTTTTATGGGGCCCTGAACAAAAGCAAGCTTTTGAACAAATTAAGCAAGAAATCATTCATGCTGTAGCCCTTGGGCCAGTTCGGGCAGGACATGATGTTAAAAATGTGCTCTACACTGCAGCCGGGGAGAATGGCCCTACCTGGAGTCTTTGGCAGAGGGCACCAGGGGAGACCCGGGGTCAACCCCTGGGATTCTGGAGTCAAGGACATAGCGGGGACGAAGCCCCTTATAATCCAACTAAAAAAGAGATACTGGCAGCATATGAAGGGGTTTGAGTTGCTTCAGAAACACATTGGTACAGAAGCACAGCTCCTCTTGGCATCCCAGGACTGGTCTGGATGTTCAAAGAGAAGGTCCCCTCAACACATCATGCAACTGATGCTACGTAGAGTAAGTGGGTCGCGCTCATCACACAGCGGGCTCGAATAGGAAACGCCAACCGCCCAGGAATACTAGAAGTAATTACAAATTGGCCAGAGAACAAAGACTTTGGAATGTCACCAGAGGAAGAGGTGACCCGAGCTGAAGAGGCACCGCCATATAATGAACTACCGGATAATGAGAAGCAATATGCCTTATTTACTGATGGGTCCTGTCGCATTGTAGGGAAACATTGGAAGTGGAAGGCAGCTGTGTGGAGGCCCATGCGTCGGGTCGCAGAAGCTGTTGAAGGAGAGGGTGAATCCAGTCAATTTGCAGAGGTGAAAGCCATCCAGCTGGCCTTGAGTATCACCGAGCGAGAAAAATGGCCAGTCCTTTATCTCTACACTGACTCATGAATGGTGGCAAATGCCTCGTGGGGGTGGTTGCAGCAGTGGAAACAGAGTGGATGGCACTGTAGAGGCAAACCCATCTGGGCTGCTGACTTGTGGCAAGATATTGCTGCTCGAATAGAGAACTTGATTGTGAAAGTACGCCACGTAGATGCTCATATACCCCAAAACTGAGCAACGGAAGAACATGAAAACAACCACCAGGTGGACTAGGCTGCAAAGATTAAGGTGGCCCAAGTAGATCTGGACTGGCAGCATAAGGGCAAAAAATTTATGGCTCGTTGGGCCCATGACTCCTCGGGCCATCAAGGAAGAGACACAACATATAGATGGGCTCGTGGCCGAGGGGTGGACCTAACTATGGACATTATATCACAGGTTATCCATGAATGTGAGACATGTGCTGCAATCAGGCAGGCCAAGCGGTTAAAACCTCTTTGGTACGGAGGGAGATGGTTAAAGTATAGATATGGGGAGGCCTGGCAGATTGATTACATCACGCTCCCACAAACTCGGCATGGTAAGCGTTATGTGCTCACAATGTTAGAAGCAACTACCGGATGGCTGGAAACATATGCTGTGCCCCATGCCACTGCTCGGAACACTATTCTGGGACTTGAAAAACAAGTCCTGTGGCGGCATGACACCCCATATAGAATTGAGTCAGATAATGGTACTCATTTTTGAAATAATCTTATAAATACCTGGGCAAAAGAACATGGCATTGAGCGGATATATCATTCCCCTATCATGCCCTGGCCTCCGGGAAAATTGAGCGGTATAATGGGTTATTAAAGACCATGCTGAGAGCAATGGGAGGCGGAAATTTTAAGCATTGGGACACACATTTAGCAAAGGCCACCTGGTTAGTCAATACTAGAGGATCTGCCAACCAGGCTGGCCCTGCCCATTCAAACATTCTACATACTGTAGATGGAGATAGAGTCCCAGTAGTGCACCCTAAAAACATGCTGGGGAAGACCGTCTGGGTTATATCTCCTTCAGGTAAAGGTAAGCCCATACGTGGGATTACCTTTGCCCAAGGACCCGGGTGCACTTTGTGGGTAATGCAGAAGGACAGGGAAGTCCGATGTGTGCCTCAAGGGGACTTAATGTTAGGTGAAAATAGCCAATAAATTGTATTAGATTAATCACCACACCACTCTATCAATGCTTTGTTATGGTAAAAATGAACTTG
Organism: Tyto alba; assembly: GCF_018691265.1. NCBI lineage: Eukaryota > Metazoa > Chordata > Aves > Strigiformes > Tytonidae > Tyto > Tyto alba. Next base: position 27,141,759 of record NW_024881275.1, read on the forward strand.
GATGTAGTTAGGACTGGTTTCACCAACTAATGCCCAGCGACTGCTGCAGACTGTTAATACAGACAGCATCAGATGCATCAGCCACCAGCTCCAACTGCAACAGAGACTGCATGCCATCCTCCTGACAGGTCCAAGGACACCTGTGCCCTACTGACTGAACATTGCCCCTCCTGCCTGAAGGGACTGTTATGACAGACGGAACCTGAAAATATGGACCGAATGAACTCATGATACTTTCTGCAGTAATGGCCCATGGACTGAGGGAATGATATCTGTGTGCACATGTCTATGACCAAGGAAGAGGATAGTAAATAACTAGAATGTATTAGAAATATGGAATGTGAGCATAACGTGAATGATATGGAATAAGGGGTGGATACTGTCCTGGTTCGGGCTGGAATAGAGTTCATGTTCGTTTTAGTAGCTGGAGGAGTGCTGCAGCACACTGAGACCCCAGGGGCTCTCCAGGCTCCAGAGCCCTTGCCTGTGTGCGGGGGTGGGGGGAGCACAGCTGGAGGGCTGGGCCGGGACTGGCCGATATTCCAGGTCATGTGACATTATGCTCACTATATAAAGGCAAGAGTGGGCCGGGCGGGGCTCTCACTTCTGGGAGAGTGGCTGTGGTGCCTTTGTGTTCAGGATCACCAGCTGGGAGCAGGCGGGTGTCGGTCGGCGGGTGGTGAGCAGCTGTATTGTACATTACCTACTGATATTGCTGTCAGTGTATTATTCTGTTACTATTATTAAACTGTTTTTATCTCAACCCGTGAGTCTCCCTTTGCCCCTCTGATTCCCTCCCCATTCCCAAGTCGGGGGAGGTTGGGTGAGTGGCTGTGTGGCATTTAGCTGCTGAGTAGGCTCAAACCACAACACTTGGAAAAGTAATGAATATTGTAATTAGTTCTTAGAATTTACATTAATATGTGAATCGTGTATAAATATCATAAACTCCACTACGGTGGTATGCATACTAGGAGGAATGATCCCCTATGTGTCTCGTGCATTTAATAAAGAATACCTGCTATTACGGCTATTGAGACTGAATTCTTGGCTTCACCTTCCTCTTCCTCTCTTTCTCCCTCTCCTCCCCTTCTTCATGTGTGATGGGCAAATAAAGTTTTGCAACACTTGACCCTGTTTTGAGTCTTAATCCTGTTCCCAAGAATACAAGCGAAACCTTGCTTCGGTCTCTGACCAGCTTGTGACATTTTAATTGCTGTCGGGGACAGGATTCTCAGAGAAACAGGAAATGCTCATTTGCTTTACCAAGGATACTTGTGAGCCTGTGACTGAGACATACAGAAACATTTTAAGGTGTGTCCTTCTGAGAGTAATAGAGGGGGAAGTGTGAATTTAAGGTGTGACCCTCCCAGGACAAAATAACCCCTCTTTGGTGAAATGGGTGCTCACATGCTAATTGATGTTCCTACTCATTCTTCAAAGAATGAATGGAATGTGGATCTATACAAACTGGATGACTTTTTGGGAACCTATTGTGCTCATCGATCCCCCCAAGGGTGAGAATGGACAAAAAAATCACTGGTTCCAACCACAGAGTATAGTGGATAGGATCAAGGTACTGCAGAAGGAGGCTAAAGTTAGGCATGGGAAGGGAAATGACATAATTTGTGCTGTTTTGGGAGCAAGTTTGACAGCTGCCATAGAAGATAGAAGGCAGAAACTGTATCAAGATAATACCATGATAGACTCTCTGAAAATAACAGTTGCATGACAACAGGAGCAGTTAAAAGAGACCAAGCAGGTGTTGAGGAAAGAAACAACAATTCTATACTAAAGGACTCATTGAGAGATAAATTGTGGAAAGAAAGCAATTCATCTGGAGAAGTGGGGGCAAAGTTAGAAGAGAAAGTGATTAGCCAAATTTATCCCCAAGGGGACTTGCAGAAAGCAAAGAAGACAGTAGGAAATCTTCTTCATATGTACCCCCTAGTTAAGATGGAGTATTTTGTATGAGGCAGGTGATGACTATCCCCAAATTGTTACAAAAGATGTTCTGTTTACAGCGACTGAATTAAAAAATTAAAGGATTTTGCAAGGTTTCCTAAGGAATCAGAAACAGAATTTGTCTGGAGAGTATCATTGTCAGGAGGAGATGGAATTTTCTTGTCAGAGAAGGAAGCAGAAGGATACAGAGGTCCCGGTGTGTTTCTAACTACTGGCAATCCTTGGGCCCCATGGTCACTGACAGAGGGCAAAGCATTGGGCCAGAGGACTGAACCCTCTGGAGAGAGGGGACTCCCTAGCTATAATAAGTACAGTGGATCTGTTGCAGTTACCCTAGTAACATAGCCTGAATCCTGGAATACTATTTTGATTTTAGTTTAGAATATAATTTTGATATTAATATGGATTTATAGCAGCTATGAGAATATAAAATATGTTGCAGCCCATAGGAATAGGTAACTAGTATGATCTGTGCCTTGATCACTGTGAGAATCGTTACAGACTCTGAATTAAAACAATGGGTACTGGTTATGGAACTTGAGTCAAAACAATAGGTACCAGATGATACTGTGTTTGGTATGGAAGATCAGCCAAACATGAAATGAGCATGCACAAAGATGGAGTTCAATCAGCAGACGCAGTGAGGAAGACTATTGATGACCACCAGAGGACCTTGTCCAACATAACCACGCATGTGTCAGAGACATTTGCATATCATAATGACTTCCAGGAAATAACATGAATATGCTAATCATTACACTCCCCTTTTTATATTCAAATCAATCAGTAAAGTTGACCAATGATTTCTGTAGAATAGGAATATAGATAAGGTAAGGTAACTGAAAGCCAATCATTATAGAGGTCAAATTAAGAAGCGGGCATTCTATGCATTTAATTGATCTTATGTAGCCATGTCTGTGTTGAAAAAGTGTCTAAATATGTTGTGCTTTGTACCTGTTATTGAACACGTCTTTGATGGAGCTATCCTCGGTGTTCCCCAGTTCTGGAATAAAGGAGTGCCTGCTTATCTGCTTTGTGTAGGTAAGTTCTATTCACGATTGTGACCACTAACAGATCAACTGATAGAAAGTGTGCAAAAGGTGGCTTGTTTGCAGATGATGTATGAAAGAGAACTTAAACTTAAGCAGGGCTCTCCAGTGATGATGCCTGTGGATCCAGAATGGATGACTCCTCTAATCCGAGGACTTCTTGATTCTCTAAAACCCATCAGGATCCAGCTGCAAGGGAGTGTACAAAATACCCTGTAGCAGACAGGGTTATTACTGCTCTCGAGGGAGCAATGACCCCTGATCACCGGAGGTCAGAAAGGAAGGTGTGGACATGGGGAGAAATAGCCCGGGAACTGATTAACTTTGGGAGGAAATATCATCCCGTGCATGGGTACAGGCAAAGACCTGGAACTAGGACAGTACAAGCTATGAAAAACGGCGAAGTGCAGTTGGCACTGGTCCAGGGAAGTCAGGATTCAAGATTGGTCCAATCTAGTAATCCTGGAAGAGACAGACTCCTAAACCAACAGGGATTGTGGCAGCTAGGACTCCAAAAAAGGCATTTCCTGAGATCTAATGGATGGGCTTCCAACCCCAAAATTGGAGTTACTTGTTCAAAGATGGTTGGGACTAAAAGCCAATTCTGAACCAACCACTAGTGCCACACCACTGATAGACCTGGGGAAGAAACTGATGAAGGGAAAAAGGCATTGGGAAACTAGACATTCTGTTCCCTGTAGGTGAGGGGGGAAATGGAGGATGGATGTTTATTAGGCAATTCACCTTAAATGTGAGAAGAGATTTATTGATTACAGTGGCTGTACCGCCACTAAAGAAACCAGTAACTTTTTAAATTGATACAGGGGTACAAATCACCACACTGATGCAGACTGAGGCAGACCAATGTGGAATTCCTACTTCATCTAAAAACCTAATTGTCTTAGATGCTTTGGGGAAAACCCGGTCAGCATCTATGGTCTTGGCAACATTGTGGTTGCCCAGGGAGGAAGACCCAGTTAACATCAAGACTGCAGTAGAGCCATTCCCAACAAATCTCTTGGGCATAGATGTATTGAAGGGTAGACAGTGGTATGAAACTCAGGGAAACTCATGGTCCTTTGGCACTCTTCATATCAGAAGATTAGATGAAATGTCCTGGAACAAAGTACGCCTGTTGCAAGGGGCGCCTGCCCTCACCCCTTCCAAGTTAATTAATGTGACACCCTACCCTTTGCCATTAGGGGCCCAAGAAGGGATAGTCCCTGTGATTGAAGACCTTAAACAACAGGGAATGCTAATGTTTACTCACTCCCTGTATAACTCCTCAGTGTGGCCAGTGTGTAAACCAAACGGGAAGTAGAGACTGACCGTAGATTATCATCAACTCAATATTAATACTGGTCCCTTGACAGCAGCAGTGCCTAATATAGCTGAACTAATCTCACTGACTCAGGAACAAGCTCACTAGGTGATGGCCATGGCTGATATGAAAGATGTTTTTCATTGTTCCCCTGCAGGAAGGGGACAGTGATCGTTTTGCCTTCACATGGGAGGGACAAAAATATACCTTCACCTGTCTCTCTCAGGATTATAAACAACCACGACAACCATGACAGTTGGAATGAATTATGGTCTTAGTTACCAGAGACTCCATTGGTGAAATGACTTTTATCAGTTGTGTGGACTAGCAGCTTTAATGTTTTCACCCTGCATTATACCATGACTGGTACAGTTAATCCGAAGTGTTGTGAGCAACATGCAAGCAATTGCTGTGACTTTACCTGACAGAACAAAAGAGGTTAGATTTATGAAACAAGACAAATATGACACCATCCAAATCATATGAGTTGTAGCTTTTGCATTTTTCTTCATTTTTTTTTTCTTCCCCTTCTTCTTTTTCCTCTCTCTGTTTCTTTTTCTTTCCTTGTTCTATACCACCCTTGAGCGATGTCAGTCTTGGGCCACGGGATGGAAAAATTGGTGGGCACAGATAGAAATTTATTGCCCTCACCTAACTTTGGGGTAGAATATTCTATACCCAGACTGCACATGCACCTTAAACCAAAGCGGGGAGTGGAAATTTATTTTCTTGCTGTGTATGTCATTCCCAACTCCGGCGACACAAGGTAGTGGACATGTGGACCACGAGGGCCTACACTATGTGGTGTTGAACTGAAAAGTATGGAATGCATGGATGCACTAACTGGAATTCTTTCTATGACATCAACTGTCTTTATAATTGCTCTAATACTCCTTTTGAAATTGGTGTTCTGCCTTCATAAATGCCTGCCTTGCAATAATCCATGTAAATGATCTCCCCCCTCTTCTCCTTCTGATGTCACCAAACCTTAAAAAAAAAAAAAAAAAATAGTTTTATAGAATGGTCTGGTTTTATAAAGTTTGTTAAATTTAAACATGTTATACTTGTTGGCTGTTGTTAACTAGATGTGATTAGTTACTGTGTTTATAAGGTTACTGCTCATGTGCTACCTCTTTCCTTTCTTTATCTCTTTCTCTTTCTACCATCATGGAAAACCTTCTCTGAGGCAGAAGTGTCGAGTCACAGGGTGGTGTCAGAGACTGTTTATTTTCCTCGGCATTGCTGAAGCAAGACTCCCAATATCACCACTGCCATAGCAGCAGCTACCTCACGCCCATGCATGCACCCAGACCCAGGGCCACCTAAAACTCCAGAGTCAGACCCTCCTCCCCAGAGACAGTACTGGGCATGTGCACCACTGCTAGTGGTAGGTGGGGTTGAGGGAATAAAACAGAGATGAGGACCGAGAGCAGGGTCTTTCTCTTCGTGCCACCACCACTCTGTTTCTCCTTGCCACCAGTCTCTTTCTATTCTCCACACCACCACCGCTCCACTTCTCAGATCTGCTTCTCCTCACCACCACCACCACTTCTCCTTGCCACCATCATTGTTTCATGGACATCTCTCACCTTCGTTGCATGGACTCATCTCCTAACCAGACTGTTAAGCTTCAGTTCCATGGTGGTAGCTATCACAAACTCTTTCCCTTTTCTCTTTCTCTCTTTCTTCCCCTTCTTCATTTTTGATGGGCAAATAAAGTTTTGTGGCACTTGATTCTGTTTCGAGTCTTAATCCTGTTCCCGAGAATACAAGCAAAACCTCGCTCCAGTGTCTGACTGGTTTGTGACAGTGGCTAAATGACAAGACTGATAAGAATGTGCAATTTTGTGTCCGTTAATTCCACAATATAATGAACCACATTTTCGTATTTATCTCAAAACCAATCTTGTTTCCTTAGAGTAAGCCAAATGAAATATTGAACCTGTTCAGATCCTTATGCCTAAGTAAACAGTGTCCTAAAAACTTCAACAGAATATTATTATTTTTTTTTTATTCATAATAATCAGTATTTGGAGTAATAGATTTGATTGTACTGATCAACAAGCTAGGTAGTAAAGCATATCACTTCCATATCTAGTAGTCTCCAATATGTATTAACTAATCTAGATAGAGCAGTGTAAAAATGTTAACCTAGAGGATATAAAATGCACCAACCCAAAAAACCCCCAAACAAATGCAGTGGAATATTACTTTTATCCCTCTATATCTACCTTCTAGCTTGCTTTCAGACTTTCAATGCCAAGGGCAATTTTTGAAAGTAAGTGGCATTTTACCCATTATACTTCTAAAAAATGTATTTACAGGAAGCATGTCTACTAAAACTCTTCATAGTTTCACATATTAGCAGGATAGACATAAGCTGAGCAAGAAGGTTCATTTGTAGCTCAAATCCCTTTCAACACAAATATAGTACCTCCTGTTAATTGCTTTTGTAGTTTAGATCCTCCTGGAAACTGCTAAGGCACACAGAAAATAAGGATGTGATTGATGACAGACAAGATGACTTCACTAGGGGCAAATCATGTCTGACAAATTTGGTCACCTTCTACAACAGGGCTACAGTTTTTGTGGATTAGGGAAAAGCCACTGACATCATATACCTGAATTTATGCAATGTATTTGACACTGTCCTGCACGACATCCTTGTCTTTAAATTGGAGAGACATGGACTTGATGGATGGACCACTTGGTGGATAAAGAATTGTCTTAATGTTCCCACTCAAAGAGTTGTGATCAACAGCTTGATGTCCAAGTAGAGAACAGTGACAAGTGGAATTCCTCAATGGTCAGTATTGGGATCTATGCTGTTTAACATCTCTGTCAGTAATGTAGACAGGGGGATTGAGCACACCTCAGCAAGTTTGCTGATAATACCAAACTATTTGGTGAGGTTGACAAGATGGCAGGAAGAAATGTCATCCAGAGGCACCTTGACAGGCTTGAGAGGTGGGCCCATGCAAACCTCATGAAGCTCAACAAGGACAAGCACAAGGTCCTGCACATGGGTCAAGAAAGGTCAAGGGATTTGGTTCTCCTGCTCTGCTCTTCTCTTGTGAGACCCCACCAGGAATACTGTATTTAGCTCTGGGGCCCCCAACATAAGAAGGACATAGACTTGTTGGAACAAGTCCAGAGGAAGGTTACAAAGATGATAAGGGAGATCAGGATTGTGGTGGGTTTGAGTGAGTGGTGGGGTTTTTTGGTAGCAGGGAAGGGGGCTACAGCTATGGCCCGCTGTGAAAAACTTCTCAAAGCTCCTCAAGATCCAAGTGAGACCCACCTCTGCACCAAGGTTGAGCCAATCAGCTGTGCCTCTGCAATAACATATTTAAGAAGCAACCTGGTGGGGAGGAGTTGGACTTGTGAAGAGGTGGTGTGACAGCTGTGTGAATACCAAGGTCAGTGGAGGAACGGAGAAAGAAAGGAAGAGGAAGGTATGCTGGAGCAGAGGCCCCCATGTATCTTGTGATGAGAGGGAAGGCAGCCCCCCTGCCACCCATGAAGGCTTACAGTGGAGCAGACACTGATTTTTTGGCAAGTAAGGGGCCCCATGCATCCAATTAAGGTGTCTGCACCCAAAGCCAGCCTGGAGCTGTGGGAAGAAGCAGCCCTTGCTGTTGTAGTTTCTCACTGGGAGGATTGCAACATGTGGGGACATCCCTCGCCGGAGCAGCTTTGGAAGGGCTGCAGCCCGTGGGAGGGACTCAACTTGGAGAAAGATAGTGTCCCACACCAGAGCAGCTAGGGAAAAGCTGTATCCCATGGAAGGAACACAAGCCGGAGAAAATTTGTGGAAGACTATCTCCTGTGAGAGGAGGACCACACTGGAGCAGGGGGAAGAAGTTCCAGAATCTCCACCCACTGAAGAGAGAAGAAGCAGTAGCACTGAGTGCACCCCCTTTTCCTTGCCCCCTGTGCCACTGGCAGGAGGAGGTAGAGATATCCGGGGCAGAGTTGAGCCCAGAAAGAAGGGAGTAGTGGGGGCTGGTGTTCTCAAGGTGTGGTAATGCTTCTCACTGTCCTACTCTGTTAAGTGTTGTTGTTGTTAGTGTCTGTAGTAAATCTGTGTTCTTTTTCCCTTCCCCTAATGAGACTGTCTTTTGCCTGTGACTGTAATGGGTGATTTATCCCTCCTTGTCCTATCTCAAGTCCCAAGCCTGGCTGATTTTCTCCTTCTCAGAGGAAGGAGTGAGAGACTGGTGTTCATTTGTCCTCTGAGCTCAAACCATGACAACGGGGATGGAGAAGCTCCCCTGTGAAGACAGGGTGAGAGAGTTGGGGGTTGTTCAGCCTGGATTAGAGAAGGCTCAAGGGAGACCTTATAGTGGCCTTCCAGTACTTAAAGGAGGTCATACAAGAAAGGTGGAGAGGGACATTTTACAAAGGCATGTAGAACAAAGGGTAATGGTTTTAAACTGAAAAAGAGTAGATTTAGACTAGATGTAAGGAAGAAGTTCTTCACAGAGAAGGTGGTAAGGCACTGGAACATGTTGCCCAGAGATTTTACAGATGCCCCCTCCCTGGAATTGTTCAAGGAAAGGTTGGATGAGACTTTGAGCAACCTGATCTATTGGAAGGTGTCCTTGACCATGGTGGGAGGGATTGGAACTAGATGATCTTTAAGGTCCCTTCCAACCCAAACCAATCTATGATTCTGTGATTTATTGAACTATGCTTGGCCTGTGTCAGGTATTTCATTGTTAACAGCACATTATTTAACCAAGGCGCTTCATGCTTTGTAAAGATATAAGAAATGTGTGCTGGGTTTCTGCGGTGGGGTTATTGGTAACAGGGGAGGGGGGTTACAGCAGTGACTCCCTGTCCTGACCCAGAAAAATCCAGTGTGAGGAGATCCGTTGTTATTCCCAGAGTGAGATTAAGACACAAACAAGGTCAGATGCCATAAAGAAAAGAAGTTTAATAGTTACATAAACATTCGTATATATGCAAAAAAGAAAAAGAAAGAGAGAAGAAAGGAAAAGGGAAGTAAGGGTTCAATAGCTACCACCATGAAGCTGCAGCATCCCATCAGTACAAATAGACTCCACATCAGGTGGGCAATTCTATTTGATGCTGGTCATCGTGGTTCTTTTATTGAGGTGTTGTCACTATTCCCAAGAATTGATTAGCATATTCCATGAACTCACCAACCACTTGGCATTGAGGCAAGATGTTCCAGCAATGTTGAGACAGATATCCATTGAGGCAAGATATTCCAGCAACTTTGAGACAGACATTCATTGAAGCAAGCACAGTCCCAACACAGTCCTTTACACCCCCTGTGAGAAGCTTCTTGAAAGCGCCCCCAGCTCTAAGTCAGACCTGCCTCTGGCCAGGGCCAAACCCATTAGCAACAGTGGTTGTACTTCTGTGAGAAAGTATCTAAGAAGGGGAATGTTCTGGGTTGAGTGAGTGGTGGAGTTTTTTGGTGGCAGGGGAAGGGGCTATTGGGGCGTCCCCCTGTGAGAAGCTTCTCGAAGCTCTCCCAGCGCCAAGCCAGCTCCACTTCTGTTTGGGAAATTGAGCCAGTCAGCTGCGCCTCTGCGATAATGTATTTAAGAAGGGACGTGGTGATGTGCAGTCGGACTTGTGAGAAGGAGTTGCTGCAGCTGCATGAACACCAAGATCAGTGGAGGAATGGAGGAAGAAAGGAGGGGGGAGGTGCGCCAGAGCAGAGACCCCCCTGTATCCTGTGGTGAGACGGCAGGGCGGGTCCCCCTGCCACCCATGAAGATCTACGGTGGAGCAGACATTGATTTATGGCCTGCTGCTCCTGCTCGGCATATTCAAGGTTCTGTGCCCGAAGAAGGCCACGGTCTCATGGGAAAAGGTAGCCCCGCTGCTGTAATTCAGTGCTGGGAGGATTACAGCATGCGGGGGAGTCCCACGCTGGAGCAGCTCGGGAAGGGCTGCAGCCGTGGGAGAGAATCCAGTCGGAGGAAGTTAGTGACCCATGATGGAGCAGTGTGGGGAACACTGCGGCCCATGGGAGGAACTCGTGTTGGAGAAAGTTTGTGGAGGACTGTCTCCTGTGAGAGGGGGACCACGATGGAGCAGGAGGAACAAGTTCCGGACACTGCCCTCACCGAACATGAAGGAATGGCAGCGCTGACTGCACCCCCCATTCCCTGCCCCTGCGCCACTGGGGGAGGAGGTAGAGATATCGGGAGTAGAACTGATCCTGGGAAGAAGGGAGGGGTGGGGGGAAGGTGTTCTCAATATGTGGCAATGCTTCTCACTGTCCTACTCTGTTATGTGTTAGTGTCTGTAATAAATATATGTTATTTTTCTTCCCCTAACGAGTCTGCCTTTTGCTCGTGACCATAAAGGGGAATTTTTCCCCATCCTAGTCCTATCTTGAACCCCAAGCCTGGCTCTCTGTCCCTTCTCATTGCTGGAAGGGAAGGGAGAGAGAGCTGCTGCAATGTGGTTGGCTGCCAACCAGGCCCAAACCACGACAGGGAACCTGAGAGGGGGTTGGGGTACTTGTAAAGGAGGAATTAAGAGAAGGACACTGTCATGGTTTGAGCCTGTGCTCAACAGCTAAATGCCACGCAGTAGCTCACCCACCCTCCCCCCACTTGGGAATGGGGAGGGAATAGGAGGGACAAAGGGAGACTTGCGGGTTGAGATAAAAACAGTTTAACAACAGTAACAGAATAATACACTGACAGCAGTATCAACGGGTAATGTACAATACAGCTGCTCACCACCCGCCGACCGACACCCGCCTGCTCCCAGCTGGTGATCCCGAACACAAAGGCACCACAGCCACTCTCCCAGAAGTGAGAGCCCCGCCCGGCCCACTCTTGCCTTTATATAGTGAGCATAATGTCACATGACCTGGAATATCGGCCAGTCCCGGCCCAGCCCTCCAGCTGTGCTCCCCCCACCCCCGCACACAGGCAAGGGCTCTGGAGCCTGGAGAGCCCCTGGGGTCTCAGTGTGCTGCAGCACTCCTCCAGCTACTAAAACGAACATGAACTCTATTCCAGCCCGAACCAGGACAGTATCCACCCCTTATTCCATATCATTCACGTTATGCTCACATTCCATATTTCTAATACATTCTAGTTATTTACTATCCTCTTCCTTGGTCATAGACATGTGCACACAGATATCATTCCCTCAGTCCATGGGCCATTACTGCAGAAAGTATCATGAGTTCATTCGGTCCATATTTTCAGGTTCCGTCTGTCATAACAGTCCCTTCAGGCAGGAGGGGCAATGTTCAGTCAGTAGGGCACAGGTGTCCTTGGACCTGTCAGGAGGATGGCATGCAGTCTCTGTTGCAGTTGGAGCTGGTGGCTGATGCATCTGATGCTGTCTGTATTAACAGTCTGCAGCAGTCGCTGGGCATTAGTTGGTGAAACCAGTCCTAACTACATCCAAGTTCATTTTTACCATAACAAAGCATTGATAGAGTGGTGTGGTGATTAATCTAATACAATTTATTGGCTATTTTCACCTAACATTAAGTCCCCTTGAGGCACACATCGGACTTCCCTGTCCTTCTGCATTACCCACAAAGTGCACCCGGGTCCTTGGGCAAAGGTAATCCCACGTATGGGCTTACCTTTACCTGAAGGAGATATAACCCAGACGGTCTTCCCCAGCATGTTTTTAGGGTGCACTACTGGGACTCTATCTCCATCTACAGTATGTAGAATGTTTGAATGGGCAGGGCCAGCCTGGTTGGCAGATCCTCTAGTATTGACTAACCAGGTGGCCTTTGCTAAATGTGTGTCCCAATGCTTAAAATTTCCGCCTCCCATTGCTCTCAGCATGGTCTTTAATAACCCATTATACCGCTCAATTTTCCCGGAGGCCAGGGCATGATAGGGGAATGATATATCCGCTCAATGCCATGTTCTTTTGCCCAGGTATTTATAAGATTATTTCAAAAATGAGTACCATTATCTGACTCAATTCTATATGGGGTGTCATGCCGCCACAGGACTTGTTTTTCAAGTCCCAGAATAGTGTTCCGAGCAGTGGCATGGGGCACAGCATATGTTTCCAGCCATCCGGTAGTTGCTTCTAACATTGTGAGCACATAACGCTTACCATGCCGAGTTTGTGGGAGCGTGATGTAATCAATCTGCCAGGCCTCCCCATATCTATACTTTAACCATCTCCCTCCGTACCAAAGAGGTTTTAACCGCTTGGCCTGCCTGATTGCAGCACATGTCTCACATTCATGGATAACCTGTGATATAATGTCCATAGTTAGGTCCACCCCTCGGCCACGAGCCCATCTATATGTTGTGTCTCTTCCTTGATGGCCCGAGGAGTCATGGGCCCAACGAGCCATAAATTTTTTGCCCTTATGCTGCCAGTCCAGATCTACTTGGGCCACCTTAATCTTTGCAGCCTAGTCCACCTGGTGGTTGTTTTCATGTTCTTCCGTTGCTCAGTTTTGGGGTATATGAGCATCTACGTGGCGTACTTTCACAATCAAGTTCTCTATTCGAGCAGCAATATCTTGCCACAAGTCAGCAGCCCAGATGGGTTTGCCTCTACAGTGCCATCCACTCTGTTTCCACTGCTGCAACCACCCCCACGAGGCATTTGCCACCATTCATGAGTCAGTGTAGAGATAAAGGACTGGCCATTTTTCTCGCTCGGTGATACTCAAGGCCAGCTGGATGGCTTTCACCTCTGCAAATTGACTGGATTCACCCTCTCCTTCAACAGCTTCTGCGACCCGACGCATGGGCCTCCACACAGCTGCCTTCCACTTCCAATGTTTCCCTACAATGCGACAGGACCCATCAGTAAATAAGGCATATTGCTTCTCATTATCCGGTAGTTCATTATATGGCGGTGCCTCTTCAGCTCGGGTCACCTCTTCCTCTGGTGACATTCCAAAGTCTTTGTTCTCTGGCCAATTTGTAATTACTTCTAGTATTCCTGGGCGGTTGGCGTTTCCTATTCGAGCCCGCTGTGTGATGAGCGCGACCCACTTACTCTACGTAGCATCAGTTGCATGATGTGTTGAGGGGACCTTCTCTTTGAACATCCAGACCAGTCCTGGGATGCCAAGAGGAGCTGTGCTTCTGTACCAATGTGTTTCTGAAGCAACTCAAACCCCTTCATATGCTGCCAGTATCTCTTTTTTAGTTGGATTATAAGGGGCTTCGTCCCCTCTATGTCCTTGACTCCAGAATCCCAGGGGTTGACCCCGGGTCTCCCCTGGTGCCCTCTGCCAAAGACTCCAGGTAGGGCCATTCTCCCCGGCTGCAGTGTAGAGCACATTTTTAACATCATGTCCTGCCCGAACTGGCCCAAGGGCTACAGCATGAATGATTTCTTGCTTAATTTGTTCAAAAGCTTGCTTTTGTTCAGGGCCCCATAAAAAGTCATTTTTCTTTTGGGTCACTTGATAAAGAGGGCTTACGATCTGACTGTCATTTGGAATATGCATTCTCCAGAAGCCTATCACACCTAAGAAAGCTTGTACTTCCTTTCTGCTGGTTGGTGGAGACATAGCCGTTATTTTATTAATCACATCCATTGGAATCTGACGACGTCTATCTTGCCATCTGATTCCTAAAAACTGAATCTCCTGCATAGGGCCCTTGACTTTACCCCGTTTTATGGCGAAGCCAGCTCTCAAAAGAATTTTAACTATTTTCTCTCCCTTCTCAAAAACTCCTTCCGCTGTATTCCCCCATACAATGATGTCATCAATGTATTGTAAATGTTCTGGAGCTTCACCCTGTTCCAGTGCAGTATGGATCAGTCCATGGCAAATAGTGGGACTGTGTTTAGACCCCTGGGGCAGTCTGTTCCAGGTGTACTGGACACCCCTCCAGGTGAAAGCAAACTGTGGCCTGCATTCTGCTGCCAGAGGGATGGAGAAAGAGGCATTGGCGATATCAGTTGTGGCATACCACTTGGGTGCCTTTGACTCCAATTCATACTGAAGCTGTAGCATGTCTGGCACAGCAGCACTTAACGGTGGTGTGACTTCATACAGGCCCCGATAGTCCACTGTCAGTCTCCACTCTCCATTAGACTTCCGCACTGGCCATATAGGGCTGTTGAAGGGTGAGCGAGTCTTGCTGATCACCCCTTGGCTCTCTAGTTGACAAATCAGTTGGTGGATGGGAACTACAGAGTCTCTGTTGGTGCGATATTGCCGTCGATGCACAGTCATGGTAGCGATCGGCACCTGTTGTTCTTCAACCTTCAGTAGTCCCACAGCAGAAGGATCCTCTGAGAGCCCTGGCAGAGTGGACAGCTCTTTGATTTCTTCTGTCTCCAAGGCAGCTATACCAAAAGCCTACCGGTACCCTTTTGGGTCCTAAAATACCCTCTCCAGAGATAATCTATTCCAAGAATACAGGGAGCTTCCGGGCCAGTTACAACAGGGTGCTTTTGCCACTCATTTCCAGTTAGGTTCACCTCAGCCTCCAACACAGTAAGCTGTTGAAAACCTCCTGTCACTCCTGAGATACAGAGAGACTGTGTTCCTTGGAAATTCGACGGCATCAGGGTGCACTGGGCACCAGTGTCCACAAAGCCTTGTACTCCTGGGGATCCAATGTGCCAGGCCATCGAGTTCACACAGTCCAGTAAACACGATTGTCCCTATCTTCCACCTGGCTGGAGGCAGGGCCTCTCTAATGCTGCTCATAGTATCCATTGTTGATGAAGGGGTTAGTGCGGTCTGTGCGAACCTTGGTCTCATCCTGGTTACTCACTTCTTGTAAGTACGACTCAGAAGTTCTCCTCATAGGATCAGGAGCAAAGTCAATTCTTCTACGCTGTTTGGGTAACTAGCTGAGACTGGAGCAGCACTTATCCTGGAAGAACCTTGATTTGTAGCCATTCTTCCTTCCAACTCTCGGACCCGCTCTCTTAGAACGTAGGTGGGTTTCCCGTCCTATTTCCTCATATCTTCTCCATGGTCATGCAGGTAATATCGTAGGTTCCCCCGTGGTGTATACAATCTCGCTTGAATAGGGAGTCGTTTGCTCCTGATAGCAGAGACGCTAGTCTGTGGAGGTAGAGTAGGACATGTCCTCTTTGAGTTGTCGGACTTCTTGTGACAGTTTCTCCACAGCCATGACAATGGAAGAAGAGAGACTTTCTTCGTAGTGCCGGAGTCAGCGAGCCAAGTCATCCATAGTTGGTCTCTCTTCGTCTCTCCAGTCAAATACTGCTAGTGCATTCAAATGTGAAGATGGAGCACTCCATACAAACTTCCGCCACATGGGCCGGGTGCATTGGACTTCATCTGGGTCTGTGGGTAGCCGCGCATCGTCTGGATCATAATAAACCATCTCCCGCACAGCCAGTTCCCTCAGGTACTGGATGCCTCTCTCCATGGCAGTCCATTTACTTGGATGACACATAAGATCTTCCTTGAAGGGATATCTGTCCCTCACACCTGACAGTAGTCGTCTCCAAAGGCTGAGTGTTTGTGTCTTTCTTCCAATCATCTTGTCAATGCCTGCGTCCCTGGACAGGGATCCCAGTTGCCTGGCTTCTCTACCTTCTAATTCCACACTGTTGGCCCCGCTATCCCAGCACTGGAGCAGCCAGGTAAGGAGGTGTTCACCTGGATGGCGGCTGAAATCCTTTTGCATGTCTCGTAGTTCACTCAGGGATAGGGATCAGGTGATTACCACTGGCTCTGCCTCCTCCTCCTGTTCTTGTGAGGGCCCTGGTTCATCAACATCTTTTATAATGCGAGGGGATTTTTTTATTGTATTTCTTCTTCTGTATGGGAGCAACTGATACTGTTGTGGATTGATGCTCCAATTCACCCGCAGTACTTATCGTAGGGGTCGGATTGGCTGCAGCGTCGGTCGCCTGAGTTGGAGTGGTTGCAGTGCCGGTTGTTTTGCTCGCAGATACAGAGACGTCTTCCTTTTGAGGACACTGCATGGTGGCAAGCAGGGTTCGGTAGGCATGGGCCAGGCCCCAGCATGTTGCAATGATCTGCGTCTCTCTTGAGGTGTCAGGATGACAGCACACCTTTTCTAAATATTTTACTAATTTCTCAGGATCCCGCACATGTTCAGGGGTGAAATTCCAAAGCATTGGATGTCCCCACTGTCCTACGTACTTGCCCATGCTACCCCACACCCCCAGCCACGCATAACTCCGGAACCCTGGGGTAGACCTCTGGGTGGTATTCAGAAACAGTTGCTTAACCCAAAACAGAACCTGAACCACATTCAGGAACACTACAGCTTTCAGAATCAAGACAGCAACATTAATATGAGCATTCCATGGATATTCAGAGTTCTCAGCATTCTCAAGTATACTTGCAAGTAGCTTGGAGAAGGGGAAGATGGAAAAAGGTATCTCCCCCTTGGGTGGGCTTTCCAAGGAGAAAAGGTGGAGGGTTTAGTTACTAACCCATTCCACTAGGTGCCCCATAACTCCCAGGACCAAAGATTTTATCATGCCATAAATTAGAGTTACATAATACAGCAAGGCAAAAATCTTAATCCAATTCCCACGGGTAATAAGCAACAACATGGGGACTACATATGGTAAGTAATGTAACGTATAACACAACTGCAGCAACAAAATCCACAATTTTAGGAGCCAAGCAAATGACATTATAACAGGATGGGCAGTCGGCATTATAACAAACTAGATAGTACCCACAGATCAAATCTGTTATTATGTCAACCTTTCGTGCCCCACGTTGGGTGCCAAAAAGGACTGTTGTGGTTTGAGCCTACTCAGCAGCTAAATGCCACACAACCGCTCACCCACCCTCCCCCCACTTGGGAATGGGGAGGGAATCAGAGGGGCAAAGGGAGACTCACGGGTTGAGATAAAAACAGTTTAATAATAGTAACAGAATAATACACTGACAGCAATATCAGTAGGTAATGTACAATACAGCTGCTCGCCAACCGACACCCACCTGCTCCCGGCCAGCAATCCCAAACACAAAGCCACCACAGCAACACTCCCAGAAGTGGCAGCCTCTCCCAGCCCTCTCCTGCCTTTATATGGTGAGCATAATGTCACATGACATGGAATATCAGCCAATCCCGGCCCAGCACTCCAGCTGTGCTCCCCCCCACCCCCGCACACAGGCAAGGGCTCTGGAGCCTGGAGAGCCCCTGGGGTCTCAGTGTGCTGCAGCACTCCTCCAGCTACTAAAACGAACATGAACTCTATTCCAGCCTGAACCAGGACACCAAGGAATCATTGGAATATGTTGCCGCCTGCTTTCTCATGCACACTACAGTCTCTAGGTGGTCTCCTAGGACCCCTGGTGGTTGTTTACTTCATCTCCCTCATCTTCATCACAGTGTCCCTTCTGTGAACTTGGTTCTGTCTTCCCCTTTCCCTTATAAACCCAATTACATCTGGTAGGTCTGCAGGCTTCAGTGTCCTTCTGCTGTTATCTCGTTTTTCCTAGATAGGAGTATACTTAAATCATGTAAGCAGACAGGCTCAAGGCTCGATCCTGTTAGTCATAGATAAGGTGTACCCTGTTCCTTCATTAGGCAGATTTCTAAGCAGAACTATAAACAAAATATTATTAGATTAAGCAGTCCTGTAGACAAACCTTGTTGCTACTGGCAATTTATATTTTTCCATATGTCTTTCCTCTTAATTCCCTCCCTTTTCTTTTATTCTTGAAAATTCTTTTGCAACATTTCACATCCCTGGTACCGCTGTACTGCTATACAGGCCCACATTTGCTGTGCTATTCTTACTATAAGGTTTTTAGTGCAAAAAATCATAATGTCTACTGCTACTATTACTATGAGAACTGTTATTATGTTTTGCAGCAATGATGATATCCATTCAGATAAGGAGAATCCCAACTTTTTTAGAATAGTATTTAATCTGTTTCCCTCCAGTCCTTCTCTAATTCCCCTACTGTGTTGAGCAACTTGTATTTTCTCTGTTTGATTCCCTAGATCCTGGGTCACATTTGGAATGTGAATACAAGTATCATTATTTAGATCAAGATAACCACATAGTCTATGTTCTTCAACAAGTATAAAATATGAAGCTAATCTATTCTGCAGAGTCATTTTACTTGTGGCTTATAATTGAGCACTTAGGTCTTGTAGGCTTTGCTCAGTTGCGTTAGATAGGCTCTGTACCTGAAAGGTTAGATTATATATAACCAGTTTGTTTTCCAGTGTTGAAACACCTGGTAAAAATAAGGGTTCCAGTACCCATCTTACCCTAACTCCCGTACTGGGTCTTCGCCAGGTATCTTCCGTTTTTGTTCGTAACCACCATTTAGGTCTTAAGGAGGTTTATTTCCACAGGGGACATAGAATTAATAACCCAAAAGTCCATTCTTTAATTTGTCCCAAAAGGGGAGCATGGGTGGTCCATTCTCCATCACTACTAACCCATACCTTTGGACCTAAGCTTTCTACTCTATCCGCAGTACAATCTATGTTAAGCCAGGTGTTATTGTTAGTCAGGTACAACCAAGTATTATTAATTGTTGTTGTCCTGTTTCTACATGCACAACCCAGCCATAATAACTTTGCCACAGGGTAGAGCCTCTGTATTTCTGGATCTGTAGAGTTGCAAGTAAAGATATTTCTATGGTTCCACTTCCTGTTTACCTTACCATCTGGAATATTGTTTAAGTTTATATTCCTGCATCTGATTGACACTTGTAGAGGATCTTTGGGCTGTCCAAGAGGTCCTTCAAATCTCAAGCACCACTTGATTTCCTCAATATGATCCCATTCTCCCTTCTGAGGCCCTTTCCAGATTGATGGAAGATGACAACCCCATGGTGTATTTGTACATTCATTTCATAGGACAGAAAGTGATTTCCTTTGCCCATAGTATAGGAGGTTTAGTTATGTTACAATCCACAATAGTACCACTTACTCTGTTGAAACTGAGAGAATAATTGCCTTCCTGATTGGTACACTTTAGACTGCTCACATTGCCTTGCCACATATGCTGCCATGTAGTGGTAAGGTTAGTAGTAAGAATTCCCCAAAGGACTTGATTTTGTGCTGATTTAGGGAAGGGTAAACATGAAGTTACTGATGACACATTCTGAATCTGCCCAAATCCCTGGATTAATTTTAAAACCTGATTATCATCAAGTGTCTCAGAACTTTTCACACCACATGTAACTAACAACTTTATTTTAACAATGTCCTGTATAGTTACTGTCGTCGTTTTTCAGCTTTTGTGGTGATATAGGAAACTATCTGATTTGCAATTTCTTAATAATCCTGTTTACCTTGAATGTTATTTTGAAGCCTTGAATGTTCTTTTGAAACGTGTTTACTAGAGACTGATGCTTAAGCTTACCGGGGACTGGTATTTGTCAAGGACTGTATGTCAGATACAGGGGGAGATAACAAGAATAACGGAGTTAGCCTGACCATAAAACTGGTTAGAACCTGTCAAGAAACTGCTGAGATCACCAAGTACAAAGAGATCATGTGTAAATGACTAAAGTTCATCTAAAGGACAAAAGAGGAAGAGGAAGATAAGACCCCTGAAGAAGTAAATGACCACCAGTGACATATCTGAGTCTGTGCAAACTAACCCCGCCTCGCTTATGCATATGTATGTTTGTGCTGCGTAATCCCATGAATATGTATACTTGCGCAGCATAAATTTCTGGCAAAATGTGCTGTTGGTGTGCAAGCTAGGAGGAGTGATCCCCCTTGCACCCAGCACTGCATTAAACATACCTGCTTTATAACTCTTTGTGAGCTGTAAAATTTGTTTCTGTGCTTCAGTGGTCCTGAAGATTCAGATGTCCATTACTGACTTGGAGCCTTCTTTATCTGGAAGTAATGAATCCAATCAGGTTGTTCTTTGACCTTGATTGCAGTGAAGGTAGTCATCAGTGTTTGGTGTGGTCCATTCCACTTCTGTAGCGGATCACTTGAAAAATTCTTAACATAAACTTAGTCCCCTGGGTTGAAAGGATGGATAGGATGGTCCAGTCCTTTCACTCGAACTCCCAGTACAGTTTCGTTAATTTTTTCCAATTGTTTCCCCAGTGCTATAATATAATCTTGCAGATACAGGTTTCCTAATTGATTTAAATATTCCCCTCTATATTTAGCTGCATAAGGCCGTCCATAGAGGATTTTGAAAGGACTTAGACCTTCCTTAGCGCATGGTTTTACCTGTATTCTCAATAAGGTAATGGGGAGGGCTTGATGCCAAGACAAATTTGTTTCTTGACATATTTTGGATATCTGTTGCTTCAGCATATGGTTCATCTTTTCTATTTGCCTGCTAGTTTGAGGCCTATACGGTGTATGCAACTGCCAGTCTATTTCTAGCAGTTTACTGTCTTGTTGTACTACTTGTGCACAGAAATGTGTGCCTCTGTCTGATGAGATTACCTCAGGAACCCCAAACCATGGTATGATCTTGTTTAATAATGCCTTAATAACCTCCCATGCTTTATTTGTTCTGCAGGGGAAAGCCTCTGGCCATCCAGTAAGTGTCCACCAACACTAACAAGTATTGGTAACCCCCTTTTCTTGGGAGTTCAGAAATATCTATTTTACAATGTTCTCCCAGGATAGCTCCTCTTCTGATAATTCCTAGTTGTACCTTATTGTCTGTATTGGGATTATTTCTTAAACAAACTTCACATTGTTGAGTTACCTGCTTGATAATGGTATATAAGTTTTTCCCTACCAGGCTTTGATTTAGATAGTTATACAATGAGTCTACACCCCAATGTGTCCTATTATGTTCCTCTTTAATTATTCTCCAGACTTGTTTGGCTGGGATCACTATTCCACCATCTTTCAAATATACCCACCCTTTATCCTGGACTGTCTCTCCTAATTCTTGACTAAGTTCTCTATCCATCTTTGAATATTCAATTTTCTTAGGTTCTAAGTTAAAGCTTTCTGCACTTGTTGTCTGGAATTAGGGCTAAGAGATTTTTCTTCACTCTTTCTGCTGCCCTTTTGGCCTCTCATCTGCCATTCTATTGCTTTTTTTTGAACCAGTGTCACCCCTCAAATGTCCACCACAATGTATAATAGCCACCAGGGATGGCAACTGTACCGCCTCCAATAAGCAGAGTATTTCCTCAGCATACTTAATTGGTTTTCCCTCTGTGGTAAGCAATCTTTGTTCTTTCCAGATTGCACCATGAGCATGTACTACTTCAAAAGCATATTTTGAATCTGTTCATATGTTTATCCATTTTCCTCTGGCCAATTCCAAAGCCCTAGTGAGTACAATAAGTTCTACCTTTTGAGCAGCTGTTCCAGCAGGTAACAGCTGCGACTCTATTACCTTGTCTGTAGTAGTCACTGCATAACCAGCCTTACTAATCCCTTGCCAAACAAAACTGCTTCCATCTGTAAACCAGGATTCTTCAGCAGCTTCCAGAGGCTCTTCTTTCATATCTGGTCTGCTAGAATAGATGGTTTCTATGGTCTCCAGGAAATCATGAATCAAGGGATCTGCTGTTGCTCGGCTGAGAAAAGAAGCTGGGTTCACATTAGTTACTTCAGTATTGACATCATCAGATTCAACGAGTATGGCCTGATATTTCAGAAACCTAGATGGTGAAAGTCAATGATTCCCCTTCTGTTCCAAAACTGAAGATACAGTGTGGGAGACTAGTACTGTAATCTTCTGACCTAAGGGAAATTTTCGTACTTCAATATTCAATATTACTGCCGCCATGGTCCATAAGCACCCAGGCCAGCCCTTGTTTACTTCATCCAGTTATTTAGAGAAGTAAGCTACGGTTCTTCTTCTATGTTGTGGTTTGAGCCTGGTCAGCAACTAACGACCACAGCTAGTCACCTACCCTTCCCCCTCCCCACCTGGGAATGGGGGAGGGAATTAGAGGGGTAAAGGGAGACTTCCAGGCTGAGATGGGAACAGTTTAATAACGACAATAAAAGGAGAATAATGACAATAATAATAATTAAATATATATATATATAAACAGGCAAAGCACAATGTAATTGCTCACCATCCTCTAACCAATGCCCAGCCTGTTCTAGGCTAGCGACCCCGAGATACCAAGATCCCACAATCGCAATCCTGGAAGTGAGAGAGAGAGAGCTCCTTCCTGACCACCCTCCTCTATATAATGAGCATGACGTTCCATGATATGGAATATTTCATTGGCCAATTAGGGTCAGGTGCTCTGGCCGTGCTCCCTCCCTGCTTCCTGTGCCCTTGCGCACAGGCAGAATATGGGGAGTTGGAGAGTCCTTGAAGTCTCGGTAGCAGCTGAAAACATCAGTGCACTATCAGCATTTTTCCCATACCAAACCCAAAACTAAATCCAAAACACAGCACTCATCTAGTCCCTGAAAAGGAATATTAACTCTATTTCAGCCCAAACCAGGACATTCTGGTTCCTAATTGTTGACCAAGGACCCCAAGAGCTGTTCCCTGTCTTTCATGAGAGAACAGCCAAAAGGGTTTAGTCACATCCAGTAGGCCCAAAGATCGAGACATCCTAAGTTCATTTTTGAGGGTCTCAAAGGCACTAAGTTGTTCCAGCGTCCAAATTAACTGAGTATGTGTCCTGGGTTGAGTGTGTGGTGGAGATTTTTGGTGGCAGGGGAGAGGGATATCGGGGCGTCCCCCTGTGAGAAGCTTCTCGAAGCTCCCCCAGCTCCAAGACAGCTCCACTTCTGTTTGGGAAATTGAGTCAATCAGCTGCGCCTCTGCAATAACGTATTTAAGAAGGGATGTGGTGACGAGCAGTCGGACTTGTGAGGAGTAGTTGCTGCAGCTGCATGAACACCAAGGTCAGTGGAGGAACGGAGGAAGAAGGGAGGGGGGGAGGTGTCCCGGAGCAGAGACCCCCCTGTATCCTGTGGTGAGACGGCAGGGCGGGCCCCCCCTGCCATCCATGAAGATCTACTGTGGAGCAGACATTGATTTATGGCCTGTGGCTTCTGCTTGGTATAATCAAGGTGCTGTGCCCGAAGAAGGCCACGGTCTCATGGGAAAAGGTATCCCCACTGCTATAATTCAGTGCTGGGAGGATTGCAGCATGCGGGGGTGTCCCATGCCGGAGCAGCTCAGGAAGGGCTGCAGCCGTGGGAGGGAATCCAGTCGGAGAAAGTTAGTGACCCATGACGGAGCAGTGTGGGGAACACTGTGGCCCATGGGAGGAACTCGTGTTGGAGAAAGTTTGTGGAGGACTGTCTCCTGTGAGAGGGGGACCACGATGGAGCAGGAGGAACAAGTTCCGGGAACTCCCCTCACCGAAGACAAGAGAAATGGCAGCGCTGACTGCACCCCCCATTCCCTGCCCCTGCGCCACTGGGGGAGGAAGTAGAGATATCGGGAGCAGAACTGTGCTCGGGAAGAAGGGAGGGGTGGGGGGAAGGTGTTCTCAATATGTGGCAATGCTTCTCACTGTCCTACTCTGTTATGTGTTGTTAGTGTCTGTAATAAATGTACGTTCTTTTTTTTTTTTTCCCCTAACGAGTCTGCCTTTTGCTTGTGATCATAAAGGGGGATTTTTTCCCCCATCCCAGTCCTATATCAAACCCCAAGCCTGTCTCTCTGTCCCTTGTTATTGCAGGAAGAGAAGGGAGAGAGAGCCGCTGCGTTGTGGTTGACTGCCAATCAGGCCCCAACCATGACAGTATGTCTTTCCTTTAAGAGTTCATATAGTGGCTTTGTCACTTTGCCATAATTATAGATCCATAATAGACACCAACCTGTCATTTTCAGGTGTCTTGGTTTGGGCTGAAATAGAGTTAATATTCCTTTTCAGGGACTAGATGAGTGCTGTGTTTTGGATTTAGTTTTGGGTTTGGTATGGGAAAAATGCTGATAGTGCACTGATGTTTTCAGCTGCTACCGAGACTTCAAGGACTCTCCGACTCCCCATATTCTGCCTGTGCACAAGGGCACAGGAAGCAGGGAGGGAGCACGGCCAGAGCACCAGACCCAAATTGGCCAATGAAATATTCCATATCATGGAACGTCCTGCTCACTATATAAAGGAGGGGTGGTTAGGAAGGAGCTCTCTCGCTTCCGGGATTACAATTATGGGATCTTGGTCTCGGGGTCGCTGTCCGGGAACGGGCTGGATATTGGTTAGTGGGTGGTAAGCAATTACGCTGTACATTGCCTGTTTATATATTTCTTTTTGTTTTCCCCCTATCATCGTCATTGTTCTTGTTTTATTGACATTATTAAACTGTTTTTATCTTAGCCTGTAAGTCTCCCTTGACCCTTCTAATTCCCTCCCCCATTCCCAGGTGGGGAGGGGGAAGGGTGGGTGACTAGCTGCGGGGGTTGGTTGCCGACTAGGTCCAAACCACAGCACCAGGAAAGCTCTGAGCTACTTTACTGTCTGAGTGAGCGGTGTCCTGCAGATAGGGTCCTTTTTTTCTATTCCAAGTCCTCGTTGTCTTCCCAGCAGTTCATATCCCAGGTAAGTCACTTGCTGCTGTATCATTTGGGCTTTCTGTTAAGAGACTCGATATCCATTTAATCCAAGAAAATTCAGTAAATTTACAGTCCACTGAATGCATTCAGATTTAGTCTCTGTTGTTATTAGTAGGTCATCAACATATTGCAGGAGGGTTCCATTCTTCAAAGGGACCTGCATCTTTTCAAGATCTCATGCCAACTGATTTCCAAATATTGCTGGGCTATTTTTAAAACACTGAGGTAACACTGTCCACGTAAGGTGAGTTTTTCTGCCTGTGGTGGGGCTCTCCCATTCCATTCAAATGTAAACAATTTCTGACTTTCTTTGGCCAGGGACAGACAGAAGAAGGCATTCTCTAAATCCAGCGTGGTAAACAATGTCTGGTTATCTCTTAACTTGGTAAGTGATTATGGGATGTAAATCTTTAGCAATTTTGTTAATTTCCCTTAAGTCTTGTACTAGCTAGTACTAACAATCTGGTTTCTGTACTGGGAGTACTGGGGAATTATATTTTGACTCGCACTCTATCAGTAACCCATGCTTGAGAAATTTATTAATTGGACCTTCAATTCCTTTACGGTCTTTCGGTCTCAAAGGGTATTGCCTCCTGTGTACTGGTTCTTTTCCTTCTTTAAGTTCTATTACTTTAGGAGGTGCATTCTTGTCTTTCCCTGGAATCCCAGTATCCCATACTGCTGGATAGGCCTGACCAATAATTTCTTGAACTTCCAGTGTCAATTCCTGTGTCTTTTCTGGATTCATTAGAGCTAGACTAAGTACCTCCATTAACTTTTGATCCCTTACCTTAAACTCCATTTTTCCTTTCCACTTAAAAGTGATTTCTGCTCCCAATTGTTCTAATAAATCTCGCCTTAATAAGGATTTAGGGGCATTTGGCAAATAGAGAAATCGATGTATTCTAATATGCTTTCCCAATTTATAGGTAAGGGGTTTTGAAAAGAACACTTTTTCCTGTTGGCCAGTGGCTCCCACTACATTTAAAAAATTGTTGTTTATGGGTGTTAATTCTTGATTAAGAACAGAAAGGGAGGCACCTGTGTCAATTAGAAATTTCCTGCCCCCCTAGTTTAATGTTAACCAGGGGAACTGTTAAGGTAGATACCCCAAGTCCCCTTCAATCTGATGTCACCATTCCTGGTACTAAAGCTGGTGGGTCAGAGGAGTGTTTAGGGCATTTGTTTTTCCAATGTCCTTCTTCCCAAAAATAAGCACACTGATATCTTCCCAACATCCGTCCCCCCACCTCATCCTCCCCTCATACCAAAACATCTATTTCTGAACTGTAGTCCCCTTCCCCACCCCCTAAATCCCTTGTTAAATACTCCTATTTTCTTTAAAGCTTCAATAGTAGCTGTAACCATAACCTTAGTTATTTTCCCTTTTCTTTATCCTCCCAGTTCCTGAAAATGCCCCACACTTCCTCTACCAATTTTTCTAAGTCCCTTATGTCAGGTTCCTTTATTTTCTGGAGCTTTTTTCCTTATATCAGTAGCTGATTGTCCCAAAAACAGAGAGACCAGGTGCTGTTGCCCCACATCGGATGAAGGGTCCAGAGTGGTATATTTTCTCATGTCCATCCTTAACTGATCCAAAAATTCTGTCAGAGATTCTTTTGACCTTTGTTTGACAGTGTAAAGTGCTGACCAATTAACAGCTTTTGGGATTGCATTGTCTAGCCTGAAATTAATCCAATCTCTGTATTTTCATAACATTCTGTAGTCATTTCCATCATTTGGATCTCAGTGTAGGTCAGTTAATGGAACACGATCATCTACATTCCCTTACAATGTTCCACCAGTAATCTGGGTTTGCACATGGGTTTGAGCTGTTTTTAAAACTAGCTGTTTTTCTGTCTCAGTCATTTCTTCCAATATCAAATCCACATCTGACCAGTCAGGGTATTGATTCTTAATTATTAATTCATATCTCCTTCCTACTCTAGCAGGATCATCTCAGTTCTCTTCAACTATTTCTCTCCAGTTTTCTAAATAATTTGTAGAGAATGGGACCTTTATCTTTGCTAACCTATCTGCACCCATTACTTCCCTTTAGGGAGCAAGGAGTTGTGCCTCCTTTTGAGTTTTACTCCTGGTGTGTGTCATAACTGGAGTGGAGGCAGAGTCAGTAGGTCCACCTTTTTCCTCCTCTCTACTGCTACTACTATCCCTGCCATTCTCAGTAACAAGAGGTGATACCAGGGATACTGGAGGAAAAGCAGGGGGGAGGCAGGAAAGGCTGTACTAAATCCTCCAGTCAATCTTCCACCTCCTCTTGACCTGGTCTGACAACTTTCAGACATTGCTGCCCAACATTACGTGCCGAACAATACCTCCTTAGGTTTTCTTGTTCCTGTCTCTCAGGTTTTTGTGCCTTTTCTAAGGACAAAACAAGAGGGTCCTGAGGTGCAATATTTATTCCACAATCTTTCTGCCACTCTGGATGGCTTCGCAGTGTGAAAAATATATCAGCATACAACACTTCATCCCATTTCTCTTCCCTTTGTAAAAACAATATTAATTGCAGGAGGGTATTATAATTTAAGGACCCATTAAAGGGCTATTTTTCCTGATCTTCTGGTTTATATAGGAACTACCACTGATTACCGTATTAGTTAGAGTTTTCTTATTTACATTACCTCCCAGTGGTCCCCCTATTTCTTTCTATTGTTCCATAACACACACTAAAGGACTTTTCTTTAGAATGCTACCACTCTGACTTCCACCCATTGTATGACTCTAATGACCAGTATAAATCAATTGAAAAGAATACCAAGGCAGAAGGGGGGGGGGGAGGGGAAGGGGGGGAGAGGGGAGCAGTTTTTAACACAAGCAGGGAGGATAGAATAAAGATTTACAGTACAGGCATGAAACAACAAACAAATAAATTCAAATTATCTCCATCTCCATTCCTAATTCACTTCACATGAAAGTTTGTAATACCAAACTTATAATCATTACTCAAGTCCGTATATCCATATTCCAAATCCAAATACTGAAATTACAGTCAGTCAATACCAAATAAAACAAACACCAAATAACCAGACACCAAATAACCAGAAGTGTATTCAGAGCTAGCTACCTGATACACCCAGCCCAGCATGGGACATCTCCTCAGAATTTATGGGTCTTTTACTCAGAAGACCGGTCCCAATACCAGAAACCCAGAAAAAATATAAAATAATAACTTATTGCTCAGACGGTCCTTGTGTGCCCCTGCAATGATCCAGATGAGACGAGAGGTCCCTCCAAAAGAAATCTCCGGGAGTTGTCTTCTCGATGGGTTGAGCAGAGAGAGATTGTCCCATCTGGGTCGCCAAAATAAAGCTGAGAATTCAGTCTCAATAGCCGTAATAGCTATTAAGCAGGTATTCTTTATTCAGTTTGTGGGATCATTCCTCCTGATATGGGTACCACTGTGGTGGAGTTTATGATATTTATACACAATTCATTTACATATTCATGTAATTTCTAAGAACTAATTACAATATTAATTACTTTTCCAAGAAATCATTGTAATATGTTGCCGCCTACTTCCGCACGCACACTACAGTTTCTAGGTGGTCTCCTAGGACCCCTCATAGTCATTTACTTCGTCACCCTCATCTTCATCACAGTGTCCTTTCTGTAAACTTGGTTCTGTCTTCCCCTTTCCCTTACAAAACCAGTTGCATCTGGTAGTTCTGCAGGCTTCAGTGTCCTTCTGCCATTATGTTGTTTTTCCTAGGTAGGAGTGTATCCTCTTCAAAGGCGAAAGGGTCTGTGATAGCTATCACCATGGAACTGAAGCCTGACAGTTTGGTTAGGAGATGAGTCTGTACAACGAAGGTGAGAGGCATCTATGAAGCGATGATGTTGGCAAGGAAAAGTGGTGGTGGTGGCAAGGAGAAGCAGAGCTGAGGAGAAGTGGAGCAGTGGTGGCATGGAGAAGAGCAGAGTGGTGGCGAGGAGAAGTAGAGTGTTGGTGGTGTGGAGAAGAGAAAGAGACTGGTGGCAAGGAGAAACAGAGTGGTGATGGCACGAGGAGAAAGACCCTGCTCTCGGTCCTCATCTCTGTTTTATTCCCTCAACTCCACCTACTACTAGCAGTGGTGCACATGCCCAGTACTGTTGCTGAGGTGGAGGGTTTGACTCTGGAGCCATACATATCATAAACATTTTCTGACTTCTCTGACTCTCATTTAAGGGTGTTTTTAAAGTTTGAAACTTAATATGAACCTCACAACAGTTTTGCATTTCTCTTCTGAGTGACTATCCTTTTTACTCTGGAATTGACCCATTAGAAGGAGGAAGAGCTTCCAAGATGACACTTTGATTCATTTTGTTATGACTCAGGCAGCCTATGATAGCCAGCTTCTTTCTTCCCGTCCTCTACAAGTATATTATAGATATAGTGACCTCCAAAGAGGACATACTTTGTTTCTCAAAAGTCAATCACAATGAGAAGATTGTTCACCTGTTGGTAAATTATTTATTTCTAGGACTTACAGTATCCTACAAAGTCATTAATCACATAAATACATGCATATATAGTCCAAAGCTTTCTTTGTCCCTTTCTTTAACAAATGAAGTAAATTACATGCTTTCAGATACATTTTTTTCTCAGTAAATATATATATGTTGTATCCATTCTGGTAACATTTTAGCGTGCTTTCTGCTACTGTTTGTACTGGTGTTTAGAAAAAGGTATTGTTTTAAACACCTTAGGGTTTATGCTGTTTTCCATCAAGGGTGTCAGTAGCCTCTACTTGCAACATAACATTTTCCAGGATTTTTTCCATGTTATATGTATGTCAGCACCTTTACATATACGCACAGCCTTCATTATTCCAAAGATGACGAGACCCAAAGACTGGTTGGTCAGCTGGAAGCACAGCTGTGGGATGTTAAAAGCAAGTAGATAATCAGAGATAATGTATTAGACATTTAAAAACAGCTAACAAACTTTTGAAGGTAGAAGGAGTAGTAGAACAGAGCTTAGCTTAGCTCAGCTTAGTTTATGTGCACTTCTCTTACCTTCTCTTAGTTTCTCTTTTCTGCATTTACATTTAGTCAGATCTACTGCCCAAGTCAGTGACATGTGGTGTCATCTATCTATCTATCTATCTATCTATCTATCTATCTATCTATCTATCTATCTATCTATCTATCTATCTATCTATCTATCTATCTATCTATCTATCTATCTATCTATCTATCTATCTATCTATCTATCTATCTATCTATCTATCTATCTATCTATCTATCTATCTATCTATCTATCTATCTATCTATCTATCTATCTATCTATCTATCTATCTATCTATCTATCTATCTATCTATCTATCTATCTATCTATCTATCTATCTATCTATCTATCTATCTATCTATCTATCTATCTATCTATCTATCTATCTATCTATCTATCTATCTATCTATCTAATCTATCTATCTATCTATCTATCTATCTATCTATCTATCTATCTATCTATCTATCTATCTATCTATCTATCTATCTATCTATCTATCTATCTATCTATCTATCTATCTATCTATCTATCTATCTATCTATCTATCTATCTATCTATCTATCTATCTAATCTATCTATCTATCTATCTATCTATCTATCTATCTATCTATCTATCTATCTATCATCTATCTATCTATCTATCTATCTATCTATCTATCTATCTATCTATCTATCTATCTATCTATCTATCTATCTATCTATCTATCTAATCATACTATGTATGTATCTATGTATCTATCTATCTATCATATATGTATCTATGTATGTATGTATGTATGTATGTATGTATGTATGTATGTATGTATGTATGTATGTATGTATGTATGTATGTATGTATGTATCTATCTATCTATCTATCTATCTATCTATCTATCTATCTATCTATCTATCTATCTATCTATCTATCTATCTATCTATCTATCTATCTATCTATCTATCCATCCATCCATCCATCCATCCATCCATCCATCCATCCATTCATCTAACTATCCAACTATCACACTCAGGAGATCCCTAAAGCTAATTGTTCTATCACTTCTGTAGGTTTTTTATGGCCCTGCTCCATAAAATTTCTTGACATGAGTTTAGATTTTACTATATGACTAGTCTTATTTCAAATGTTTAAAGTGAAGCATATGTTAAATTATACTGTTGATGTCTGAGGCTAATTACAGAAAGTAGTTATTCAGTATATATATTCTGAGCAATTGACTTCCCCTACAGAAATAATAGCAGTATCAATAAATCTGGTTTTAAATACATATATATATAATCTTTGATGTTGATGCAGTTGCAATAAAGATAACTCTGACCTAGTAAAATTGTCATTTTTTTTTTTTCAATAAAAATGAAAGTGGACAAAGAATAAAGCTAATGGCAAATATATATAAATATCTCCATATCACTGTGTTTTTCAAAATTATTATATTTATTTTTGCTTTCAGAATAAAAGTACTTCAGACTGCCACAAATATACAATGTTTGGAGGGGCAGTTGTACAGGAAAGAAATAGCTGGGCAAGAAAGTGAGCTAAGATAAATGAACAGTGTGTAACTTCAAAAATGAAGTGAAAATGTTAAATTCATACAAATTTAAGGTAATTCTTGTTTCTGTGCTTGATACATTGCAATCCATTGAAGAAACTAAGAAAATTCAAAATCTGAGCTGAAATTCTAACAGCTCAAATCATATATTAAGAGATTTAATCCTGATCTTGATTATTTATGCATTATATTTCAATTTACAACTCCTAAAAGTACCAAATAACTATGTATTAGATATACAGTTCTGTCAGGATTTATCTAAAATCTGTTTGAACAAATATAAGTAATCAGCATTTTGCAAGTGAACTTTATTAATAGAAGATGTGTGAAAATCATTAGCAAAGGAGGAGGAGTTAAATTTGTGACTTCATAACAACCAATTTCCCAGGAAACTTTACTTGTCTAAGAATGCCAGGGTCAAGAAAGATATGTCCAAGAAATCTTGGCTGTGCTTCCCTCTGCCTTCTGTTTCTCTTAAGAAGAAATTATTAAAACAGTAGCGTACTTTGCTTATCATAGTTTAAAACCAATTGAAAATATTTTCTGGCTAATAGTTTGGAGGAAACTAGAAACAAAGGTATTTAAACAGGCATTTAGAGGTATTTTAAGCAAATAAAAAGTAATTGCTTTACAGCAATTTGAAGGGAAAAGGTCAATAAAATTAATACTAGGGAAGAAAATCTGCAGAAACATTAAGAAAATCTGCAGAAGCATTATAAAGGACATGAAGCAAACCACAAAAACTCTTTGATTGTCAAATTTCTTGGCAAATTGGTAATATTTTTCAATATTGTAGTTTAGCAAAATATTTTGTAGACATAATTTACAAAAGTTACTATATTATCAAGTTAAGGTATGAGTGTTTAAACTTGGCTGAAATCACAGATTTTTTAACCAATTCATGTGAAAGAAGAAAAGCTCTTGAACCAAGGCAAAAAGAAGTTCTCTGTAACACTGCTGAAGCTTGGATATCTACAGGCACATCAACTGAATTGTAAAGAGCCTGGTAATGAAAAGTCATATGAAACACTGAACTTCCTTGGATCTCCACTGGTACAAAGACAATTAACACTGCATGAAATGGAATATTTGAAGTTTATGAATCAGTATCCTTAAACCAGGAAATCTTCATTCAAACACAAAGAAGTCAAGACAGTTGTTACCCAGGTACATTGATCTTTCCAAGCATGCCAGTTGTGTTGTAAAAAAAGGCTGTTGTATTAAATCTCTCTGTCACATTTCCCTGACAAAATGATTGATTGATGAACTTCAGTATGCTTATTGTCTACAACCCGTATCTGAATTTATTTTTTTTAGAGAAGGAAATATACACAAGTATGTCCAAACTGAAATCCATTTGTAGCACAGAAACAAAATGTCAGAGTTATGTGAAAGAGACCTTCCCTGACTTCTCTCAGATTAAATTAACAGTGTTGACATTTCAATTATCATCACTGGAAATATATATGAAAACTTTTAGCTGAAAGAAATAGAAAATTTCACACATTTCATAGCTGCTTTTCATAGCTACATTTCATGCCTCCCTACAAGCTTAAGCAGATGCCTCAGAGATGTGCTGAGGTTTCCTTTATTACAATCATAAATACTAGACAAATTTTTAAAATGGAAAGTCAGAACTGGAATAAAAGGACAGAAGTTTATTTCTCTGTTTCCTAGCAACAGTGAATAGTCACAAAAAGCCATAAACACATAATTATATCATTTGCCCTCTTTTCAGAGGTGTCAGAGTCACATATTTTAAGACCCTGGGAAATAAACTATTCTTTTTTGCTTGAAGTGATTATATCATTCAAAGGTAAATTTTCTACCCAATAAACAAATAATATTTCCATATTTTTTTTTATTTACCTTTCTGATGAATCCACAGTTCTGCAAAATTACCTAAAAATAAAAAGAAATTCTGTTGTTATTCTTTCAGGAACACTAGCATGTGTTTTTACCAATTCAAAATCCGTATACTTAAACTCTACAAGTTTATGTCCCGAAGTGAAAGATTTCTCTGTGTTTCATTCCTATAAATTTCTACATAAAAGCAGTCCCCAAACCAAGATTGAAGGTTCTAAACTTTATAAAGGAGAATTACCAAGTCTAAGGCCACCCTGGTACATCTGGTGGATCCATCCTTCTTTGATGGGCTGTTTGCCATGCTTAGTCAGACTATTAGTGTCAAACAGAGTTTAGAAACAAAATCAGCTGGAATTTCTCAGAAGATGTGTGGAAAGAAGACAATTCCTTGAAATCTTTCACTGATGGTCCATTGTACTGGGTTAGTATGGCAGGGTTTTTGGTAGGAGGGGAGGGGGCTACAGTGGTGGTCCCTTGTGAAAAGCTTTTTGAAAGTTCCCCTGACTCTAAGTCAAACCCACCCCTGGCCAGGGAAAAACCAATTAGTGGTGGTGGCTATGCCTCTGAGACATCACATTTAAAAAGTGGAACCAGAGAGAAAGAAGGGGGAACTTGTTAGGAGAAGTTGGGAGGACACCTTTGTGAACACTGAGATCAGTGGAAGAAAGGAGGAAGAAAAAGGGGAGGTACACCAGAGCAGACACCTCCTCTGTGTCCCATGGTGAGATGGCAGGGCCACCCTCCTGACACCCGTGGACGTCTAAGGTGAAGCAGAGTCTGTCCTGCACCCTGTGGAGGACCTCACATCAGAGCAGGTGTTTGCACTTAAAGGAGGCCAGAATTCTAAGAAGGCTCTAAGCCCCTGCTGTTGTAGTTCATCACTGGGAAGACTGCAACACATGGGGGTGTCCCACACTAGATCAGCTAGAGAATGGCTGCACCCTGTGGGAAAAGACTCACACCAGAGAAAGTTCATGGAGGACTGTTTCCTGTGAGAGGGGAAGCCTGAGGAGGAAGAAGTGATGAACTGACTGCACCCCCTCATTCCCTTCCCCCTGCAACACTTGGCAGGGAGGAGGTAAAGAGATTGGGAAAAAAACTGAGCCTGGGAAGAAGGGAGAGGTGGGGGGGAAGGTGTTTTTAAGATGTGGTAATGCTTCCCACTGCCCCCTCTGTCTGTTAAGTGTTGTTGTCGTTAGTGTTCTTTTTCTTCCCCTACTGACTCTATCTTTTGCCCATAACCTTAATGGTTGAGTCAGCCCTCCCTGCCCTTATCTGGATTCCCCAGCCTTTTACTTTATTTTCTCCTTCCCATTCCTGAGGGGGAAGGTATGAGTGAATGGCTCCATGATGCTCTGTTGCCTTCTGGGCTCAAACCATGACATCCATCAGCAATTTTTGAAAGAAAATATGCTCAAGCATAACTTTGTAGATTCTCTTTGATACTACTTTAAAATGATAATAGATGCTTATTGTTTACGAACTGTCCTATTTGTTAAGGTGTATACTCCCTGTATAAGAAGTTTGGTTCATTTTTATGTGCCTACACTGTCTTGTGCACAGTTGCACATTGAATGTTCATGCTTTGTTAGGGGAACTGATAGAAAAATGTAAACACAGTTATGTGTAAAGTCCAAATATGGGGATCTATTATGGTTTTACAACTTGTTCTTGCTCTCTTTGCACCGAAAAGTAACAAACCTCTATGTCTTCTCTTGTAAACAGCCTTCTGGAGGAGGCTGGCTGAGAGTGGATAGCAGCTGGCTGGACAACTTAAGTACAGATGGAAAGATATTTATGTGTGGAATCATGGTCCCTATAAATGTTAAGTTTCAAGACTTGTTATGTTTAACATAGCATGACTTATTGAGGAGAGCCATACGCAAATGTAGGTGCTGTCTAATTTTGTGGAACTAAGTGCAAATTTGTCTGCATATTCACCATTAAATATGCTACCGTACCTGTGAAAACGGTAGCAAGTAAAAATCACTTAGTACTAAGGGTGAAAGTGAGTAGCAAATGGTACCTGAGACCTAGTATTTAAACTATTAAACTACCAAAAGTTTTCAGTGAAATATATGTCATCATTGCCTTTTGGTTTTCACCAGAACATTTCTCACAGTGTTCAGCATTCTCTTTCACTTTGCTCATCAGACACATTATCTTTCACCTCTTCCATTTCCCTTCAGTCAATAATATTGAAATTTTAAAATGAAGGAACAGTAAAATTTGTTAATAATTATCAATTTAGTTCATTCAAAACCACCATTAGCCATTTGGAGGGAAAATGTGTCTGCTTTTCTGCTCCTTGTTATTAATTCCCTGATATATAAAAATTCACAAGCCATAATGATGTATGAAGTGCACTTTCTGTTTGCTAGGAATAAAGCATAAATTTCATTTGATGTGTAGTCATTAAGGTAACAATATTTTTAGTGATTTTGGTAGCACAGTGAAGCAAAGGAGGATGAAAAAGATGTAAATCATCTATATGTCAATTATTATTTTTAGTTTTCTAAATGCATAAAAATATATATATCCTGATCATTATCCTGTTTTTAGCAATTGAAGATAAGAGAACATATCATTAAGATATCACAGTGGTTGCTGTCTATTTATGGTATGTGATGAAAAAAGGAATGAATGAAAAAATAAGGCTGAGTGATGATCATATAAGTTTGTTTTGTTTTTTTTTTTTTTTCCTTCTTACTTTTCTCCCCCTTTACCCTGCTTTATGAAGTACAAGTGCCTGAAAAGGGGATTTTAGCTTCATTTGCCTGTTCCCTATGAGCCTGTATTCAGTGATGTGATAGCTGGTTGTTATGGAAATTATTTTTATTTCTGAAAAACTGAGGCTAATAGGGAATAAGCTATAGGAAATGATGAGTTCTTTAAGTGTTTCTCTTTTTTCTAATGCAAATGATGATTTTAAAAAATAGTCTAGAATATTCAAAACAATGGTAGACTTTATCTGTAATAGCCTTCAGAGAGACTTAATACTCTTACATCTGTTTATTTAGAAGTGTTACAGCAAGCAGAAAGACATCACAGAGGCATGTGTGTCTGTGGTGGCAGCACTTGAAGAGACCTAGGTGCATGTGTATAGTATGGCTATGCATGTGTGGTATTTCTAGTGAACCTGAGGCTGAATGAGAGAGCAAGTAGGATGGGAAGCTGAGGAGGCAGTGTCAAAGTGGTCATAAGACTGGGCTGGCTACTGGATTGATGGGCTGAGGCCAGTTGTAAGAGATTCAACAAGGCTAGGTCCTGGGTCCTGCACTTGTGTTACATCAACTCCATGCAATGCTACAGGCTTGGGAAAGAGTGGCTGGAAAGCTCTCTTGTGGAAAAGGACCTGGGGGTGTTGGTTGATGGCCAGCTGAATATGAGCCTACAGTGTGCCCAGGTGGCCAAGAAGGCCAACAGCATCGTGATTCATATCAGAAATAGCATGACCAGCAGGACTAGGGAAGTGATCATCCCCCTGTACCTTACATTGGTGAGGCTGCACTTCAAATACTGGGTTCAGTTTGGGGCAACTTACTACAGGAGAGACATTGAGGTGCTGGAACATGTCCAAAGAAGGGCAACAAAGCTGATGAAGGGTCTGGAGAACAAGTCTTAAGAGGAGCAGATGAAGAAACTGAGATTGTTTAGCCTGGAGAAAAGGAGGCTGAGAGGAGACTGTACTGTTCTTTATAACTACCTGAAAGGAGGTTGTAGGGGGTAGGTGTCGGTCTCTTTCCCCAGGTAACAAGCAAGAAGAAAAGAGGAAATGTCCTCATGTTGTCCCAAGGGAGGTTTAGATTGGATATCAGGAATCATTTCTTCACTGAAAGGATTGTTACGCACTGGAACAGGTTGCCCAGGGAAGTGGTTGAGTCACCATCCTTGGAAGTACAGGATTAAAGGATTAAGTGCACCCTCAGTAAATTTGTAGATGACACCAAGTTGGACGGGAGTGTTGATCTGCCTGAGGGTAGGAAGGTTCTATGGAGGGTTTTGGACAGACTGTACCCAGATGGGCAAGAAGGTTAGTAGCATCTTGGCAGTGACTTACACCAATATCCATGTTCAGCTAGATGTTAATTAACACCACCAGGTCCTTTTCTGTCAGGCAGCTTTCCAGCCACTCTTCCCTAAGACTGTAGCATTGCATGGGGTTATTGTTACACAGGTGCAGGACCCAGTCTTTTTGAATCTCACATAATTGGCCTTGGCCCATTGATCCAGCCTGTCTAAATCCTTCATCCAGGTCATTGATAAAGATATTAAACAGAACTGTCCTCAATATTGGGCCTGGGGGAACACCACTTGTGACTGGTCACCAACTGGATTTAACTCCATTTATTACAAATCTCTGGTCCTGGTCAACTAGCCATTTTTTTACCCAGCATAAACTACACACATCCAAGCCACAAGCAGCCTGTTTCTTCAGCAGAATGTTGTGGGAAATAGTGTCAGTGGTTTTATTAAAGTCCATCAGCCTCTTCCTCATCCACTAAGGAGGTCACCTTGTCATAGAAGGAAAATCAAGTTAGTCAGGCAGGACCTGCTTTTCATAAACCTGTGTTGACTGGGCCCGATTGCCTGATTGTCCTGTATATGCTTTGTGATTGCACTGAAGATGATCTGCTCCATAACCTTCTCTGGCACCAATGTCAGAATGACAGGCTTGTAGTTCCCCATGTCCTTCCAGCCCTTCTTGTAGATGGGCATCACATTTGCTAACCTCCAGTCAAATGGGACCTCCTCAGATTACCAGGACTGTTGATAAAGGATGGAAAGTGGCTTAGTGAGTGATTTTGCCAGCTCCTTCAGTACCCTTGGGTGGATCCCATCCAGCCCCATACACTTGTGTATGTCTGAGTGGTGTAGTAAGTGGGCAATCATTTCCTGTTGGATTATGGGGGCTTCATTCTGTTCCCCATCCCTGTCTTCCAGCTCACAGTGCTGGGTACCCCAAGAAACATTGAGCATAGTATTAATACCTGAGGGAAAGAAGGCATTAAGTACCTCAGCCTTTTACTCAGCCTTTGTCATTATGTTTGACCCCACATCAAATAAGGGGTGGAGATTCTCCTTAGCCTTCCTTTTGTTATTAATGTATTTATAGAAACATTTTTTATTTCTTTTACAGCAGTAGCCAAATTAAGTTCTAGTAGGACTTTGGCCCTTCTAATTTTCTCCCTGCATAAACTCACAGCATCCTGAGTTGTCTGTCCCTTCTTGTGAAGGTCATAAAATTCTTTTTTCCCCTGAGTTCCAGAGAAAATTCTCTGTTCAGACAGACCAGTCTTCTTCCCTGTTGACTCACCTTTTAGCACATAGGCACAGCCTGCTTCTGTGACTTTTTAAAGAAGATTTTCTTCCTGAAGAATGTCTAAACTTGCTGGACTCTTTTGCCTTGAGGACTGCCTCCTAAGGGACTCTGTCAACCAGATGAAAGTTTGCCCGCTAGAAGTCCAAGGTAGCAATTATAATAACACTCCTCCTCACTTCTCTAAGGATCGAAAACTATAATTTCATGATTTATGTTCTCAAGACAAACTCCAACCCTCACATCACCCACAAGTCCTTCTCTGTTTGCCATCAACAGGTCCAGCAGGACACCTTCCCTAGTTGGCTGCCTCACCAACTGCATCAGGAAGTACCTTCCACAGACTCCAGGAAACTCCTAGACTCTTTCCTCTCTGATGTATTATATTTCCAGAAGACATCTGGTAAATTGAAGTCCCCCATGAGAACAAGGGCTAATGTTCATGAACCTTCTCTCAGCTGCTTATATAATACTTCATCCGTCTCTTCATCCTGGTGGGGTCATCTATAACAGAATTCCACTATGATATCTGCCTTGTTGGACTTTCCCCTGACTCTTACCCATAAGCACTTGGCACTTCATCACCATTGTCAAGTTCTAGATAGGCAAAACACTCCCTAGAATACAGGGTTACACCACCACCCCACCTTCCTTGACTACCTCTGCTGAAGAGTGAAGCACTCCAGTTGTGTAAGTCATCCCACCACGTTTCCAGGACTACAATTACATCATAGTTTTCCAGCTGCAGAATGGCTTCCAGCTCCTCCTGTTTGCTGTCTGTGTTATGCGCATTGGTGTAGTTGCACTTCAGTTGTGCTACTGATCCTGCCACCTTATTTGGGGAGAAGCCCTAATTCATATGTGTCTGTTCTCAGGTGCTTCCATGGTTTCTAACACATCAACAACACTTGTATCATTTCTGCTGCATGGATCTGCATACCCTACCTCCCCTAAGATGGCTAGGGTACTTCATGAAGTAGTAGAGGGACATTTCACATGTGTTCCAGTGTACTCAGCACCTTGTAGAGCAAACCAAGGAACCTCAATAACATACTATTCTTCAAATATTGGCATGGCATCTCTTTCCTCCACTCAAATCTAGTTTAAAGCTCTTTCAATGAGCTCTTCTAACTCCTGCTGAAAAACCCTTTTTCCCCTTGGAAAGAGCTATATGTCAAATGGTGTCATGTAGACCAACCCGTGATCAAAAACCTCAAAATTTTGTCGGTGTCACCAGTTACAGAACCAGGTATTGATCTGCTGAGTCTTCCTGTTTCTTCCCTCATCATTCCCTGCAACTGAAAGGGTAGAGGAGAACACTGTTGTGTTCCTGATCCCTTAAGCAGTCATCTCAAGGTCCTGAAATCTCTTTTGATTACCCTTGGACTTCTTATTGCAACTTTATCACTGCCTACATGAAAAATGAATAATGGATCCAAGGGCTGTACCAGTGTAGGAAGTTTTCTTACCACATGTTTAACTTGGGCTCCAGGTAGGCAGCAGACTTTCCTAAGAAGTGGGTCCAATCATTATCTTCTATTATTTCAGAGGACCTTGTTGCAATTTTCAGGTTTCCTAAATGAATGGAATGGTGTTTCTTCACTCCTTATAGTATTTTCTGCCATTTTTACATCTCTTTATTTCTTATATTCTTTGGTTTAACTTTTTTTTTTTTTTCTGTGATTTAGAATATATTCCCTTTGATTCATTTACTTGATCTGCCTGTTTTTTTCTATCACACTAACTCCTGATAAAAATTGAACTTGTAGTCTGCTTCTTTTCAGCTGAAAATGACTGCCTCAGTTGATTTTATACAAACTGCTTTACACAAACTGAAACAAATTAAATAGTTAAGTAAAAACACAGAGCTTGGCTTTAAGTACACTGTGGATACTTCAAGAGCTTTCAAACACTCAATTGCTGTGTAATTAACTCTGAATTGTGACCAAATGTGAAAAATAATAATAAAAAGAAGTAATATAAAAAAAAACAGCATCTACTTTGATGAAAGTTATTTCTATTCATTAAGAAAGTCTATTTTATTTTATTTTTAAGTGCCAGGGTAATCCTGACAGTTCTGCTAACAAATTGTACACTCCTCTCCATTTATTTCCATGAATTTAATTTACCATTTTAAGAAAGAATTGACCATTTATGATAACAACAAGATAAAAGCCAGTAATTGACTGAAATGCATGGGTCCAGATAGCTAAAAACACTTTCAACTAATGGAAACCTGTATAGGTGGTATGAAAGCTTCGAATAACAAAAAAATAACAAAAAAGCTCACTTTTTTTTTTTTTTTTTTTAAGGAGGAATGAAGAGAAAATGTTTTGTATATGAATTATGGACACTATGACATAAAAAAAGAAAAGATGGAGAGAACAAATGGTGATGTTTGAAAATAATGTTGCATCATGCCTGATTACTTCAAACCACACTGGATATAATATGAAAAATTGATATTATTTAAAAAGCTTTCTCTGGTATTATTATGCTGTCAGCACAAAGCTATTTGATGTGCATGCATTCAGAAAAGTTCTCTATTTTTTTCAAGAGCCAGTACTTACAAGCATAATGGTATTCAAACAATGTTTTGGTAGGTTTTATGCAACAGGCAAGCCAAGCTCCTGAGAACAAATATGTCTTCTGAATAAGAGTTTTACTTGTAAACAATTCCAAAAGTACAATTTAAAAACCAGGTTTGCATAGCTAAGACAAAGGCATAATCTGCACTACCACCTCTCCCCCACATCCCCATTTTCTTTTTTTCCAATCCTAGTAACAAAAAAAAGACAACTCTTGAGGAAAGTAAATTATCTTTGTCCTTCTGCAAGTACCTCTGTGTCATTTGGGATTTGACAGACTAGAGAACAAAGCAGAACAGAATAGTTCAACTTCCATTCTACATAAAGCATGAAAGAATCATCCTAAAATTTTATTAATGCCTTATATGTGATGTCCCCCTTCTTGTTTTAAGTTCCTTCTGTGCTTTTGTCCTGGGTTGAGTGAGTGGTGGAGTTTTTTGGTGGCAGGGGAGGGGGATATCGGGGCGTCGCCCTGTGAGAAACTTCTCGAAGCTCCCCCAGCTCCACGTCAGCTCCACTTCTGTTTGGGAAATTGAGTCAATCGGCTGCGCCTCTGCGATAATGTATTTAAGAAGGGATGTGGTGACGTGCAGTCGGACTTGTGAGGAGGAGTTGCTGCAGCTACGTGAACACCAAGGTCAGTGGAGGAACGGAGGAAGAAAGGAGGGGGGGAGGTGTGCCGGAGCAGAGACCCCCCTGTATCCTGTGGTGAGATGGCAGGGCGGGCCTCCCCTGCCATCCATGAAGATCTACTGTGGAGCAGACATTGATTTATGGCCTGTGGCTTCTGCTTGGTATAATCAAGGTTCTGTGCCCGAAGAAGGCCAGGGTCTCATGGGAAAAGGTAGCCCTGCTGCTGTAATTCAGCGCTGGGAGGATTGCAGCATGCGGGGGTGTCCCATGCCGGAGTAGCTCGGGAAGGGCTGCAGCCGTGGGAGGAAATCCAGTCAGAGGAAGTTAGTGACCCATGATGGAGCAGTGTGGGGAACGCTGCGGCCCATGGGAGGAATTCAAGTTGGAGAAAGTTTGTGGAGGACTGTCTCTTGTGAGAGGGGGACCACGATG
Source organism: Tyto alba (assembly GCF_018691265.1). Lineage (NCBI taxonomy): Eukaryota > Metazoa > Chordata > Aves > Strigiformes > Tytonidae > Tyto > Tyto alba. Next base: position 27,183,904 of record NW_024881275.1, read on the forward strand.
GAGCAGGAGGAACAAGTTTCGGACACTCCCCTCACTGAAGATGAAGGAAGTGACAGTGCTGACTGCACCCCCCATTCCCTGCCCCTGCGCCACTGGGGGAGGAAGTAGAGATATCGGGAGCAGAACTGAGCCTGGGAAGAAGGGAGGGGTGGGGGGAAGGTGTTCTCAAGATGTGGCAATGCTTCTCACTGTCCTACTCTGTTAAGTGTTGTTAGTGTCTGTAAAAAATGTATGTTCTTTTTTTCTTCCCCTAACGAGTCTGCCTTTTGCTTGTGATCATAAAAGGGGGATTTTTCCCCATCCCAGTCCTATCTTGAACCCAAGCCTGGCTCTCTGTCCCTTTTTATTGCCAGAGGGAAAGGGAGAGAGAGCTGATGCATTGTGGTTGACTGCCAACCAGGCCTAAACCACAACAGTTTTCTATTAATATTCACTTATATTAATCTTTAAGGTGCAAAACTACAAACGTTGAAATATCTCATAAAATGTGAGAGTGTTCAACAGAGAAACAGAGCTCTGTAGGTGTAATTCTTTCTCTCAAAATAATGAAACATAATCCAGAATTTTTCATTATTTTTATAGAAACTCAACCAGCATGCAAGAAATGTGGGCCAAGATAAAGTTGCTTCAGGCAGCCATGCTACACATTATGAAGATAGTGACATTAATTTCTGTCAGAGTAATAGGAAAATAGTATTGTGACCCTCAATTCAAACTGTTCACACATCTAGGAGGAAAAGAGCTGTGATATTACAGACATAGGGAGTGAAAACTGGATAAGGATTCTGTTCATGCTAAACTATTACAGCTAAAACCAAATGCAATAGTTAAAAAGCATATCAATGAAAGCATTTGAAGTAACTATAAATATCATGGGGCCAGATCTGCATTTTTGTTTGGGAGATCAAAGTGTTGAAAAGAGATGCAGAAAAGGAAAGGAGAATGAATTCTGTGACAAATTATTGTCTTCAGGACTGTGACTAAGGCTAATGTGCTTCAGATATTTGCCTTCGGATGTCTATTGCTTTTGGCAGCTGTCACAGGGGGACTAAAAGAAACAGTCTGGCAAAATCATTCTGAGACCAATCTGTATTAATCAGTTGGCATTCAAGTAAAATATTATGCTTCTGTAAATCATTGGTACACAAAGATAAAAATGTAACCAATGAAACCTAAGCCTCAGCAGATGTCTTGATATTGTTTGGAGCAGCCAATGCATTATGCAAAATGTGGATCTATTGTCCATTCTATGGGCATTCAAGAAATCTCACTTCCACATCACAGTATGTTAATTTATTATTCCATCCAGGTAAACATTTCAGTTTGGCCCAGGAGTGTGCATTTGCTATGATTGTCCTGGTCACATTCACTGTCATACTTTTAGGTCACATCACAGGTGGGTCTGAGAGGGCAGGACCTGGTATGATCTTGTAAGCAACTAAACATATGCACGGCAAGGTTTGGTGTTCCCTCATGACTAATGAGTGTTAAGTCCAGATTGTCAAAGTAAAGATGCTACAAAAAAACCCACCACAAACAAAATCACCCCACACCTCCAAAATGCACACAGTGTGAACATAAAACACTAATTCTCCCATTTTCATATGTGCTCCTACTAGACTACATTTTTCATTACTGTAGATAAAATTTTTATCATACAGATTTCAAACATTTTATGCAAATAACTCATAAATGCAATAATCCATAATGTGGATAAAATAAATCCAGGATATAATTTTACTTATATACTCATGGCTCTAAAAGGGGAAAAAATAAGCTGTTAAGTATACTAAATATGAATTGCTTTAAAATTCAGCTTGCATTTTATAAAAGCAAGTCCAAATCTACTTTGTATGTATCTAATTCTTCATTGTGTTTATGAACCACACTATAGAACTCAGTAATTTTACAAAAAGAATTAATATCACAAGAGATTATTTTTCTCAATTTATAGGCAGATAAAGCCATATATACTCTGATTATTACAAAAGAAACACACAAAAAACACCTTTTTCCTTTGTTCTGAAGAGGCATGTGGCATCTATATTTTTAACAAAAATTAGGAATATGGGCATTACATTTGGTTCTGGTACTTCAGCCAATTTTTAAATCATGTAGTGAAGATGTGCCTTTTGATGATTTAACTCATATTGTTCCCAGTGATAAATGCAAATAAAATATTCTGAAATGTGCTCTTTAAAGACTAATCTATGAGAAAATAATTCATCTTAATATCAATATTTAATTCCCATATGGATTATGGGATGTTAAATTTTGCAGACAGATATTTATATAAATTAGGTCTATATTTCTTTGGCAGTCCTTATTTTCCACCCTTCCACTCTATCACTCAAAAATGTAAGTGAGGGGAAAGAAGGGGTTTATTTTTGATTAGAACTTTACCTGATGCCATGGAAATCAATGTTTGATCCTCACTGACTCTCTTCACATATACCTTCACACATACCTAATAACAGCCAAGTTCATTATCCATAGTCCTGGCCTGAGTTCAGAAATTACTCAAGAATACCCAAATAAATCTGATAGGTTATGAATTATTGATGTTTTCATAAAAATAGGGGTCTGAAAATGAAGTCAATTACTTAGATATACCTAGGATTTCATATAGAGAAAATCTGTATCAGGCTAATACACCCTTAAAATGTAGTTACAACATGAAAATAATGGGTCTGTACATCTGTTATTATGCAATTTAAACTTAAACTAAAGGTCTCAATGTTTAAGAAAAATATTATTCTAACTGCATATGGCAATTAGCTTCACATGCTTTCATGGTTCAGATCAGGCTTTCCAGATCCATTAAAAAATTTATATATCTACTGACACTGAATGGAGATTAGAAGGCTACTTGATACTTCATGTATTTTTAGTAGCTATCACAGTCCCTTCCTAACAGAATCTGCACTGGTCTAATTATAAACATGTTTTGATAATTTTATTTCAAAATACAATGGATGTTCAGACATGTATCTGCTTTTATCTCACTCAAGAAACAAGGGACCATCATCATTTCTCTTCAGAGCTTTCTTCAGAGCTGTCAAGCCATTGTATAAAGCACCACGGACGAGGGTACTTCTGTTCCTTCTAACTGTTTTGAAGAGTTCAAGACAGCTGAACCAGAGAAGAGATATGTTGTTAATAAATAGATATTTTTATCATTAATGATGTTACAAAGATAACATGTATGTGCTACCTTTCACAATGATGAGTACTAACTTAAACATTGAAAACTACTTCACACAAAACTGGCTGTGCCATTTTTCTTCTCCCATTTTTTACTTGCCTTGTCTTTCCACATATATTAGCAACCTCTGCGAAGTTTTTCCAGAAAATCTACTTTTTGTCATTGTGATGACCTCAGAAACTTTATCAATCTGTAAAAAGGCTGTAACAGTAGTAACAACATAGTCTGTGACCGTCTTAAACATTCAAACTAGAAGCAGTAATCACTACTGGAAATAAATTATAACTTTCAGTTTTGCTAATCACTTTCTTCTAAACAAGAAAGATAAAGTAGATTGTGAATGACTCTAACCTGGTTAGGGTGTATGGATGCAGGAAACAAAATGCATTGGGTTAGCTTCTGGTAGTTCCAGGCAACTCTTTCATTTTCTGGTAGAAAGATAAGACATCTATAACAATATTATAAAAAAGTTTTTAATTGCCATCACAGATGGTTTTTGCTTTCAATATAATCTTTTGACTCTCTTAGGCCCACAGATCCATATTTTGATTCACCAAGAGGACTGTTATTTATTTTCTTTTTTGCCAGCTATGACAACAAATGGAAGTGAAATAAACAATACTGCAGAGTTCAAGTTTTACATGAAGTCTCATTTCCTACCCAGTTCATGTCATGTAACAGTGTGACCATAATGCTTGTAGAATCATTTCACTCTGACATGAATCAGTGGATTTCTGTGTAAAAGGTGTAATTGCAGCTGCTACAGTTGGAAGTACACAGCCTGAGTGTAAGGTAATGCTTTTACAAATAATACAGATTTGTATATAATATATAGATAGCAGATGACAAGAGAACAATACTGGGATGACTTGAGCTTTAAATCAGTATGTTAGTTGGTTCATCAAATATAAGTCAGTTGCACATACAAAGAAATTTCCAGCACTTTGCATGATCTCTTAATTTCTTGCTTTTATAATGCCTTATTAGAAGGAACCTTTTTAAACCTGAGATATTAATAATAGTGTCCACCCCTGGGTTTTGGCATATGCTTTCCAAAACTTTTGCCTGAGGACTTTGAATTATGCTTGAATGTTCTCTATTAGTACAAATCATAAATAAAACTGGGAAATATTTCAGAGATAGAAGAAATAAAATACTGAAAACCAGGAAACTATGTTTGTCATGACTTGCTTTTCCATATTTTATATGTGCATGAATGTAACCTAATTAGTATAGAATTTTTCTCTCACACTGTTACAAATAGGTTTTAAAAATTCTTTTGCATCTTTTATTAAAAAAGTAGACTAGCCATGTATATTATGCTAAACCCAAAGAAATTGTTTGGCATGTTTTCTCTGATTCTGTGCAATGTTAATAGCCCTATATCAGAAGCAATAAACATCAAACCAGATCTACAGATACTTGAAAATTATGTATACATTACAGTGGAAAAGGTGACACATCTCTATATCTACAAATGGGTGCAAACATTTCACTAATTTTTAAAAAGGGTAGAAAGAAAGATCCTGGGAATTACGGACCTGTCAACCTGTGGAGGTGCAATTCTCAGTCCCCCTGCCCTTCTTTTCTGGGCCAGTTTCCTGCTGAGTGTGATTCTACCCACATCCTTGGGCTATATACCAACCTGGGGAGATAAGGACTGTTAATGGTAGTGAATCAAGTGTTAAGGTACCGCTTTAACAAGACTAGTTCCTGCCCTCCCTATTGCTGGGAAATGCTTATAACAGTTCATCATCTCCTAACAGCCTGACACACTCGTACCTGGGATGTGCTCAAATGAGAATAACAGAGTTGCACATTCATCAAGTTCTTGTGCAACTGTTGGAAGATGCCAGAATACTTCATTGTTTGAGCATGGCCTGAGCAAAAAGTACCTGACAAAAGTCAATTAATTTGGACCCTATAAATTGTGACTCCAAGTGAGACCCTTTGAGCTCTCCTGGATAACAATGGGCCTGTGACCAGTATCTCCCTTGAGCTGGGATGCCTCTTATGTATCAAAAAACTTAAGTTGTCATCTGCTGTCAGAACTGATGGGAAACCAGGGCAGTCAACCTGCTCAAGTCTCAACTATCACTCACTGAGGAATGCCAAGGCATTGTGAGTATTTACTCTAAACTCGAGAGGAGGGAAACTTTTACTTTGAGCTAGCTTCTCTTTCACATACTCTTTATCTGCTTATTGATGTGTGGGGTTGCATACTTCATTCTACTGGATCTGAATACTTTTGTCTGTGTGTCTGTGTTTGTACATTTTTTGTTTGTGTATGTACATGTATGTATGTATTGGTTTAAGATACCATATAGTAAGTTAGAGTGAATCTTGTCATCTTAGAATCTGTAAATAAGTCGCTATTTCAATTGTAACATACTTTTCTGAACTATTTTATACATCTTTAAATCGGTTAATGATCAAGTGCTGTTGGTTATTAATCATCCTTGATTTGCTGTTAAATCATTACCATGTTAATACTTTCATCCACAACACAACCTCACCTCTGTGCCTGGGAATATCATAGAATAGGTCCTACTAGAAGCTATGCTAAGGCACATGGACGACAAGGAGGTAATCTGAGACAACCAGAATGGCCTCACCAAGGTCAAGTCTTGCCTGGCCAACCTACTGGCCTTCTATGATGGACTGACTACATCAGTGGACAAGGGAAGAGTACAGATGTCATCTATGTGGATTTCTGTAAGGTCTTTGACATCGTCCCCCACAACATCCTTCTATCTAAATTGGAGAGATATGGATTTGAGGCATCGACTCATTGGTGGATGAGGAATTGGTTAGATAGTCACATCCAGAGAGTAGTAGTCAATAGGCTCAGTATGCAGATGGACATCAGTGATGGGTGGTGTCCCTCAGGGGACCAGTACTTGGACTAGTACTGTTCAATATCTTAATCAGTGACATAGGCAGTGGAATTGAGTGCACCCTCATCAAATTTAAAGATGACACCAAGATGAATGTTGTGGTTGACACACCTGAGGGATGGGATGCCATTCAGAGGGATCTGGACAAGACTGAGAAATGGGACCATGTGAACCTCATGAGGGTCAACAAGGCCGAGTGCGAGGTCCTGTCACTGAGTCAGGGCAAACCTTGGTATTAATACAGGCTGGAGGATGAAGGGATTGAGAACAGCCCTGTGGAGAAGGACTTGGGGGTGCTGGTGGATGAAAAACTGGACATGACCTGACACTGTGTGATCAGAGCCCAGAAGCCAACTGTATGCTGGGCTGCATCAAAAGAAGCATGGCCAATAGGTTGAGGGAAGTGATTCTGTCTGCCTATTCTACTCTGGTAAGACCCCACCTGGAGTACTGTATTTAACTCTGGAGTCCTCAGTACAAGAAAGACACCAACTTTTTAGAGCAGTCCCAGAGGAGGCCCATGAAAATGATCAGAGGGATAGAACAACACTCCTATGAGGACATTCTGAAGGAGCTGGGGTTGTTTAGCCTGGAGAAGAGAAGGCTTCAGGGAGACCCCACTGCAACTTTTCAATACTTAAAAGGGGATTATAATAAAGATGCGAACAGATGTTTTAGTAGGGCCTGTAGTGATAGGACAACGAGTAATGTTTTTAAACTAAAGGAGAGTATATTCAGACTAGATGTAAGGAAGAAATTTTGTATGATGATGGTGGTCAAACACTGGAAAAGGTTGCCCAGAAAGGTGGTAGATGCACCATCCCTGTCAACATTCAAATTCTGGTTGTACTGGGCCCTGAGCAACCTCACCTAGTGGAAAATGTCCCTGCTCAGTGATAGATGACCTTTAAAAGTCCCTTCCAACCCAAACCATTCTATGATTCTATGATTTTGTGATAAGACACCCATTAAACAATCTGAATTGTTTCACCACTTTTTGTAGTTGTGCGGAATTTGTCATATTAAATTGAAATTTAAATTATAAATTATAAATACATACAATTAATTCATTCAATAAAAGCCAAGAAATACTATTAAACTTTCGATGTTTAAAATGTGACTAAAAGTTTCTTCTGAAAAAAAGTGTTGGAAAAATCACTGTTAGTTTTGAAAGTTCTTAATTTAGTCTCCAATGTTAAACAAAAGAATGATCATTTTAGTTCAGTGTACTATTCCAGAAGAATCAGACAAAATAATCAAGCAAATTTATATAATCTCTTAATCTACTGTCTTTACATATTGCATCACCATTTACAAACTATGGCAACTGAATTGCAATAGGTAGGCTAATATAATGACAACTATAGGGAGAACACAAAATTCATTTGTAGTATTTAAATACAACATTTCCATACCCATGCTCACACAGATGAAGTTGTAGTCTTTATGAAATAAGGATAATTTACTACTGATGTCAATAATTACTTGTAGTGGTTTGAGCCTGGTTGGCAGCCTAACAACATGCAGCCACTCACTCTCCCTTCTCTTCCAGCAATAAGAAGGGACAGAGAGCCAGGCTTGGGGTTTAAGATAGGACTGGGATGGGGAAAAAAAAAAATCACCCTTTATGGGCATGAGCAAAAGGCAGACTCATTAGGGGAAGAAAAAAAGAACATATATGTATTACAGACACTAACAACCCGTAACAGAGTAGGACAGTGAGAAGCATTGCCACATCTTGAGAACACTTTCCCCCCACCCCTCCCATCTTCCCGGGCTCAGCTCTGCTCCCAATAGCTCTACCTCCTCCCCGCAGTGGCGCAGGGGCAGGGAACGGGGGTTGCAGTCAGTGCTGCCACTTTTTCCATCTTCAGTGAGAGGAGCTTCCGGAACTTGTTCCCCCCCTGCTTCATCATGATCCCCCTCTCACAGCAGACAGTCCTCCACAAACTTTCTCCGATGTGAGTCCCTCCCACTGGCTGCAGTGATTTTTTACACTGCTCTGTCATGGGTTACTAACCTTCTCCAACTGGAGTCCCTCCCACGGCTTCAGCCCTTCCCAAGCTGTTCCAGCATGGGACACCCCCGCATGCTGCAATCCTCCCAACACTGAATTACAGCAGCGAGGATAACTTTTCCCACAAGACCCCGCCCTTCTTCAGGCACAGCACCTTGACCAGCTAGGTGAAAAACACAGGCTATAAATCAGTGTCTGCTCCACCGCAGATCTTCATGGGTGGCAGGGGGGGCCGCCCTGCCGTCTCACCACAAGATACAGGGGGGTCTCTGCTCCAACACACCTTCCCCCTCCTTTCTTCCTCTGTTCCTCCACTGACCTTGATGTTCACGCAGCTGCAGCAACTCATCCTCGCAAGTCTGACTACTTGTCACCATGTCCCTTCTTAAATACGTCATTGCAGAGGCGCAGCTGATTGGCTGAATTTCCAAACAGAAGTGGAGCTGACTTGGAGCTGGGGTGAGCTTCGAGAAGCTTCTTACAGAGAGCCGCCCCTATAGCCCCCTCCCCTGCCACCAAAAAACTCCACCACTCACTCAACCCAGGACATTACTCTAGATGATTCTTAGTATTGCTAGATGATATCAAAACTAAAATTATACAGAGGAACATGTAAATATCAACAGTACTGAAATTTATGGTAGAGGCCTGCACCAAATTTTGTTTTGTCTAATATATTCAGAAAATTTATTAGCAACAGTTAAAAATCAAGCTTACATTTTTTAGATAAGGAATCTTGACTTTTTACTTTGTATCTACTCCAGACTACTCCAGGAGCAGGACTTTTTATCTTCTGTTGATAGTTCCAGTTTATATCAACACATATGTTTTTATCTGAGTGAGCTAATAAGTTTTTGTTTGTTTCTTTAATATTATTTATTTCCTTGATTTTACATGAAGACTTTTCAAAGCACTATCAGTAATCCTGACTCATAAAAGAAAACCATACCAAACCAAACAAACTTTTCTGGTTTAATAAAATTGTTTTCATACTCGTTTCTAACAAGACTTATCAGCCCAATAACTCTCTAGGGGAATCACTAATTTGAATTGGACAGTAAGACCTACTTTAGTGGATTTGATCTAAGGATCCACCAAATCAATATAATCTTGTCTTTGATAGTAGCCATGAGTGATTTTCTTGCTAAAATCACTGCATATATACAACATATATACTAAATATATAACTCTCTAATCTTGCCTGCATAGTCTACTTTTTCTTCAGAAAGGAGGACTATGGCATCAATCCCTTTTTTTTCATTATAATAACTGTCAACAACCTGTAATCTTCCAACAAATGCTGATTTTTCACAGTTAGTTATTCAGTCTGAACTAGAGGGATAGATAGAAAGCTTATTTGCACTTCTATGTGTGAAGACAGGCAAAAGTTGATTTCAACTTTGAGATGAATCTGTGACATTTCTAGAGGATCTCATGGTTGGAAAAAGCTATTCAAGGACATAGAAATTGCTGGAGTTTAAAAGATTTGGGACAGATCCTCAAGAGATATGGAGACATGGATATACTGGAGAGAGTCCAATGAAAGGCCACAAATATGATTAAGGGATGGACCGCCTCCTCTATTAGGAAAATCTGAGAGAGCTGAGACTGTTCAGCCTGGAGAAGAAAAGGCTCAGGAGGATTTTACCAGATCTTATCAATATATAAAAATACCTGAAGGAAAAGTGCAAAAAGGACAAAGCCAGGATGTTTTCAGTGGTGCCCAGTGACATGGCAAGAGGCAATAGGCACACAGGGAAACACAGGAGGTTCCCTATGAACATCAGGAAACACATTTTCACTGTGACTGTGACCGGTCATTGACATGGGTTGCCCAGACAGGTGGAAGCCTCCATCTTTGGAGTTAATGAAAAACCATCTAGATAACAAAGCCCGTCCTGGGCAACTGGCTATAGGTAGCCATGCACTATCAGTGGGTTCGGACAAGATGACTTCCAGAAGTCACTTCCAACCTCAAACATTCCGTCATCTTGTGATTCTGTGAATCCTGCTCAGTATGTATTTCTATTTTGACAGCGGACTATTGAAATATTCACATTTTTCTGATTGTGGTTTCACTTAGACTACATACTCCCAACTTCTTCGTAAAACAGTGTTTTACAATCTTGCTTGCTGTTCCAGCCCATCCACTGTGTAAGTCACTACAATATAGAAAGGAAAACAACTCCTTCGATATCTACAGCTGATATCAAAAATATGGGCTGAGAGGACTTTTACAGATTCTCTCTTTTTTATTTAACCTACTCCCCAGAAATCTTATGTCAGCAAAGCATCTTCTGGACCTGAAAGCTTAGTATGTAAATAAAATTTATTCCATAACTTAATGAAGAAATGGAATTGAAACAGGTGGTTATTCCTAGATGTTAGTTTAAAAGTGCCTAGTACTGCCGCTCTTACCAGTTTCCATGTTAATAATTTGACCTAGTAATTTTACTCTACAGAAACAAATTCACCTATCTTGGGTACAGAGGAGGACTAAAGTTTCACATTATGGTAGCTATTGGACTTTTAGAAAGCTGTGCTGCCAAGATACAATGTAACACATAGGGTAGTAGAATACCGTGAATAAGCAAGTATTTACTACCTTGCAGAAAAAGGAATGAAATCCATATACTTAGTAACATTAAAGAGAAATATATGTAGATTATATAGACAAGTCTTAAAGGACAAAGCTGTGGAAAAAATCCAATGACCGCATTTTATAAAACCAATTCAGCCACCTTTACAATAGAGATGTACCATACAGCACTGCACCATAGTTATCTCTGAAATAGATGATCTTTGAGTGCTTCTGTATTGAGAAGCTTGTTGGTTTTTTTTTTTTTTTTTTTTCATCCTGTATTTATTTAAGATCACAATTCAGAGATATGGAATAGGAAAATGCAACTCTGATCTGACTGCCTGGCACAGCTCCTTTTTCAAAGAAAACACAAATGCTTTTGGAAGGATCACTGTGTCTGCTTTTGTGTACTGTCAGAATGAAATGTACTTTTTATTTTTTTTTCCCCCAACAGTTGCCTGAGGCACATAGAACACTGGACAAAAAGGTAGCATGTACATTCAAAATAATTTTAAAATTTCCCTAGTTAAAAATATCCCAATGATACATAAAATATTAATAGATGTGCGTGCGTCTGTGTCTTTTCCCAGAGCACCTCATAAGTCTTCAGGCTGTGAGAACTGTTCAGCTTTACTTTGTGATTCACCCAGCCTTAAAAGCTACATACATGCTCTGACAAGAAAAAAGAAGCATGTCTATACAGATATATAATAGTTTCCCTCTGTGATAAATTCTTTGGATGAAGACATCAGTGGCTTTGGATACAGGAGAATCAATAGAGAAAAAAAAAAAAAAAAAAAGAAAAAGGTTGTTACAACACACAGTAAGAGAATGGTAACAGTTTATGTTTGATAAAAGGACCATCAGCTTGTGACTGAAACTTTGCCCTCAGAAAAAATGAGTAATACTACAATAATAAGATCCTGGTGAGGACACACATGGCAGGGTGTCTGTTTAAAAATAAATACAGTTTTCAAGTTAGACTATTTGCTAAATATTGAGTAAGTCTGACCTTAAAAGCTGTCTAGATAAAGATTTTTTTCTGATATTATATCACGGAACAAATTAATCACAGGAAAAATGACAAAAATCTCCTTCACATAGACAAAACATCAGCTTCTCCTCTTTGCCAAACTACTAGAGCAGAAAACTTTCATTTCTGGAAGTTACTTTTTTTCTGTATACAAGGAAGAGACTTAATTCCCCTTCTTTTGAGTATGTTTCTCAGATGGTAGGATGTTGTTAGCAGGTAAGAGGAAGCTACTTTGAACAAATGTTTGTCAGAATAAACCATTTCTAAGTTACTGAAAACCATTTAAAGTCCCAGTGTTTTTTACTGTCTCTTGAGAAAACAACTATTGAATATGATCTGGCATTTGCCATGTATTACAGTTATTGATGTAGCAGTACACAGGATTCTCAAGCAAAACTAAGGTTCAGTGCCGTTGCTTTAACACAGATGTCATTAAGACTTGTTGGCGTATCTAAGATAGCAGCATGAAACTGTCAGATTTCACCCAGATCCCGTCATAACCATGTCCTTTTGTAAGCCAAGAGAAGTACTCCAGGGAGTTTCAATTGACTTTTGCTTAGGCAGCTGAATCTTGCCCAAGTGACAAGAGGCATGGAAAGGAAGAGAAGGAAGGTGACTTTTAAATTACAAAGCAGGCCAGCAACAGTCTTCAATCACTTTGAGTATGGGTTTCTTGATCCTTCAGGCACTAATCCATTTCCTAACAATCCCTTCCTATCTTTATATATATCAGAAATATTTATTTAAATGCATTATGTACTAATTTATTTAATACTTTGCAGCTATTTCCTTCACCTCTCCCATAAAGGAATAAAAAATTCAAGTATCTGTTGATGAATTTACATTACCTTCTTCTAAGGACCTTGTACTACTCATCTGTTTAACCATTAGATTTTTAAAAAAAACTAACAAATGTCACACATATATTAAAGAGCATAATTGTAAGAAGAACAGCATTTGTCTTAAGTAAGGAGTTGAGGATATATATCTTGGCTGCACAAATGTGTCATATTAGAAAATTACATATGTGCCCAGGTGTTTTATTACCAATGAAGCATCAACCAATATAAAAATGTGTGCTTCCTTTTGCCACTGTCATGTTTCACTTTTTATTAGTCTGTCACTATGGTTTTTACATAGAAAGCATGCAAGCTGTGATAGAATAAGCCATTTTACTAGAGCTAAATAAATGCACTTGTCTATACTGTCTAACCCAGTTTAGTCAATACTTAGAATACTGCCTTTATCTCAGGGTGATTTTGTTTGGCAGAAATTCTTTTAGAAGAATGCAATTAAACAAGTAAAAAGATTAAGCCAGTGACATGCAGTAAAGATATATCTATGGCAGGATTTTATGAATATATAATGAAATAAAAGAATACAGTACAAGTTAGTTACTCCGGTGAACCAAGAATTCAGATATAACTGCCCTTCAGGTAATAAGCTAGATCCCCAGCTGATTAAAAATTGTATTATTCTTTTAGATTATCAACAATTGAGTAAATTGCAGAACAGTATAAAATGGACTAAAACCTATCATATTAAGGAAGAGAAATTATATGGACAACAAAAAAGACAGCTAGCTGTTAGCATTTTGAGGACAGCCTTACACTTTCTATCATAAAGTATGTGCCAAGAGCAGAAGAGGTGTGGAGATTCAAGCAATACTAGTGTCTTATCCTCCAGGTATCTAAATTGCTGTCAAAAATCAGTCACACTGTATAGATAAAGAGCAAGAAATGTGGTCCCATTACCAGAGTTTAATCTTGAGTTGACAGTTGGCTGCTATACTGCTCAGTAGATGCAACAGTGCAAGTCACACAGCTATTACTTGGGAGACATGCAGTTAGCTGTAACAGCACACCTGTGTAAAACATACAGTTGAATTGAATTTTTAAATATGCAAATGTCTATAAAGGTATAGATTAGCTTACATGTGATACATTAATGTGATATTTGATTTATAGCCTAAATACCATGGTTTCAGTCAAGACAGAGGAACTCTTGTGCTAAAGACTTCTAAATAAAGGTATCTTTATTATTTTTTTCAGTTAGGGATGTCAATTTATTTTTTAATCCTTTTAGATTTTCTGAATATATGGCATATTTTTGTGATATAACTTTATGGTTAACTGACTTCAGAGACTACATCCCATTTTCAAGATATTGTTCATTACTTACAAACTTAAAATCCATTAAGTGATATGCTTTCAGAGATACTTTTCTGAAAATGGATTCTATATGGTCTTCATTACTTTTTTTTTATTTTCTCATAGATTTCTCTACCTCATTTTGGTTTTCACTGTTTTTCCACTTTTTTCCTATCATTATCTTTTTGTACTCCTCTTATCTGCTCATATTCCATATATCTCTGTACCTAGAGCTGTTGGACATCAGAAAACTTACTATTAAAGCAATTGAAGTAGCAGTAATTTAAAAGTTTTAAATGGTTTTGCTTTCTTTGGGTCCTGGCTAGTCAGGTGGAAGCACAAATTTCCACAATATGTCAGTTCCCTCTTTTTTGTTCTACTAAGTTCTACAAAGATTTATTGATTTCTATCTGTAGATTGTTCTCTCCTTCTATCATTCAGATCGAACAACAGTTGTAAAGTTTTTTTGAGTAAAGCCTGTTTTATGAAGTGAGCTGTGATTAATCCTGAAATATATAAGTACCTCATCTGAAAGAAGGAGACTAGAATGACACAATAGAGAAAAATGAATGCCAATATATCTAGAACAGATTGTCCCCTTCACAGTAGAGATGCAAAAGGCAAGAATTCATGGACTAGCAAACAGTGAGTCAAAAGAATTACTTTTTTGAAATTGGTATATATTTACCATTTTCTGATATGGTTCATTCATGTTATGTTTTGAGGTGTAGATCTAATGTGAGGCTTAGGTTTTTATTTGCTTTTTTTTCCTGAAACAGTCAATTAATAAAGAGATCTTTTTATGCAGAAAACCAGAAATATAACAAGGAATAGCTGTATGAGAGCTTTTAAGATCCATTTTAAGAGAATTTCAACCTAAGACATTATTTACATACTGTAAGTCTTCCTGAGAAGTAGTTTTGACTTTTGACCAAGAGACAGATCAACTTTTCATATTCTCCAGTTACATTATTTTTGATCAAGAACAAGAATACTTAATTCAAAGTAATTTCAGCCTCTCTATAAATAGATAGCTATTAAGATATAAAAAACATGTAAAAAAATAAAAAAGAAAAAAAAAATTAAGACGTGTTCCAAATATGAAACTTTATCTGTGTTCCAGTCCATATCTGTAAATAATTAATGGAATATGCTTTTTTAGTGTAAACCTGATCCTAGAAATGCCTGTACATATAAGCAGCTTTATTCATTTAAGAATTCCCCTTAATTTCAAATTACTTACAGAATAAATATTTTCCAGATCAAGAGCAGAAGTAGAATGTTATCTTTCTCATTTATACCAAGTAATATTAATGTGGAAATATTAATAATATTTTATTGCAAATAATCTAAAGCAAATTTTTCCCTTTGTATTTTTTTAAATTAAATCTGTTGAAATGCAAATATATCGGTCACTTTATGAAGATGAGGTCACAAATCTAGAAAAACATAGAGTGGCCTGTATCGCTATGTGTTTTGCATATATGACATTCAGCTCCCTGGATCAACAACAGTCAATACAGGGACATTCAGAGGGTCATAGTCACTTGCACTTAGTGACTACTGTAGGGCTCTAGATTCTGAACCAGGAACAGCATGGAGTGTGGTGCTAGGGCAATACATCTCCTGAGATGTTTCACATTAGTCTGGTGTATTCCTGTTTTTGAGCATGAGAGGCTATTGCATCTACTCTGAACAGGCTGAGTTTTGCCAGACCAGAGCAAAGTAAGAGATTAAAGTGCACAGTGTCTAAACCAATCTTATGTCAAGACTGAACACAGTCCTGTTAAGCAGCAGTTAGAAAACAATATTCTGCTAAGCTAGCCAAGCTATTATTTTTCATTTTTTATCTTAGAAGTGAATTGTTTACAAAGCTAATCTTTTCTCTATAACTTTTGATATAGCACTATGGACATTCCTAGCTGTTTCTCTGACATTTTTAACATAACTGTTTTCTCCAAGTTTGAATTTTTCTGACTGTAAAATCGTGACTATGGTGGTCTATTCAACACCTGCAAAACAAGAGATGAGCACTAAGCTCATCAAATATATGAGTAACATACAGTAAAGGTAATTTTATTCTGAAAAGTTGTATTTTCTCTTTCGTATGACATTATTGATAATTATTGATTATTCATAAATGGCTACCATTCTGATGCAAAACCTGTGACCTTGTAATTGTTAGTGGCTTTAGAAAATGTGCATTGTTCTGATGATTCTTACTCTCAGTAAGTAGGAAACCTCACTTGCAACAGAGTTAGCACAGCTGTTTCTAGACTTCTGATCCTCTAAACTCTCCTCTTTATATGCCTTATTTTTTTTTTCCTAGAAGAGATTTCTTCAGAACCTTCAGTAGACTCCTTTTCACTCAGGGAGAAAAATCAATAAGCTTTATTCTTATGTAAACTCCCTCCCCCAAAATTTATTTTCTGTGACATCATGAGATCAGTTGTCCTTTTCTTTCATTAAACACATTATTTCTTATATGGCGATTAAGTCCTTCTTTTCATAAAATTTTCCTACTAGGCATCCTTTTCACTTTCCAACCTAATTTTCTGAATCTTCTAGTAAGAAGGTAATTTGTCTATCTATATGCTGCCATTCCTTGTTACTCTTTTGCTACATTCACTACTTGTATCTTATTTACATTAAATTTTAAGTAACTAAGTATTAAGGTCTTTTTCCAGTAAGAAAAACTGGAGGGGTTTTTGATCCTGACTGGATCTTTTAACCATTAAAGTTCAGAAAATATTAAAAACAAACATTCTTTCTTTTCATGCAGTGACATCATATATTGTTTGCAGCTGATTTCTACTCTTCAGAGGATGTGCTCTGCTGTCATATTCTGGCTAGTAACCACTAATTTTCATGACAATTTTCTTGATCTTACTTCATTATTTCACAGTAATAAACAAATACTTTTCATAACAATCCTCAGATGACAGCAGTTATATAAGCATTCATTTAATTATTATATAATCATTCAGTTAATTAATCAATTATCAGAAGACCAGTCTCAATTCTGGTAATGAAAAGCTGAAGTTTTGCATAATTTCAATGCTCATACAGTAAAATCTTGATATATAGTGACTTTACAAGCTTTTTGAATGGGAGTTGGAAGAATGAGACTGTAGAAATAAGGATGTATCAGCACACAAAAATGGAAGAGATGGACCATGGTCCAGGAAATCTTTGAAAGCTTCCAAACCCATCTAAGTTGTGACAAATGTTATTCCATGGGCTGAAGCTTTAACAGGTTCAGATGTTTCTTTTCATCCTAATTCAGCTCTTTTTCCAAACTGATATTTCTGGACTGAATTTCTTAAAAACAGTATATGTTATCCCAGAAGTTGTATGAGAGCTCATAACAGTAACAACATCATACTTATATTTTATCTTGTCATACTACTATTGCTACAATTGCTGCTGGTTTTTGTGATGCGTTACACAGGGAAGGTAGTTGTTTATTAAATCTGCTTCCATTAAAATGGATGGGAAATTACACAAAAATGCACTAAATACTTTTGAGTTAAAAAGCATCCCGTGTCAATAGGTAACTGAGCGATAGGACTAAGAATGCCCCTCTCAATTTGTCAGTGGGCAGACTGAATAATTTGCCTATGAATGACTATTGGGGCTGGTGATTTAAATGTCAAAATTTATGAATAATGGGAAATTAATGATATTTTAACCTTTTTTGACCAGTTTATCTTTCTTTTTGCCAGTTCACCATTTATATGGTTTGATCTACATACAACCAAGTTCACGAGCACTAAACACTCAAATCTTATTTTAAAATTTTTCTTGAGAGTATAAATATGTTTAGCTTTATAAGAAAAACTACTCATTCAGGTTGTCCTGGATTAAAAAAAAAAAAATAAAAGAAGTATAAAAATCTAAACTATTTTGTCACTATTATCATGAAAACTGTAAGTACTTTTTTTTCACATCCTTAGCAAAAGGCACAGTCTGTCTTTTCTGCTCTTTTGTGCTATTTAAAGATGGCTTTTCTACCTTCTTCATGGATATTTTGTGTGAACAGAATTAGTTCTGTATGCTAATAATCCCGCATCTGCTATTTCTAATGCTGTGAGAAAGTGCAAACAAATCACCTAACTTTAATCACGTGTGCCCTAATTTAGATTGGCAGTGTAATAGTAGTGATTTGGTATGACAGCACATCTGCATGCAGATGAGTTTGTATATTCATCCACTTATATCTCTCTTTCATAGTAGAAAAATTACATTAGGTTTACATTTGCAAAAGTAATCTTCAGTATGATACCCCAAAAACGAAGATGAAAGACGAAGAGTTGTGTCTGTGGTGAATGTTGCTTTTTTTAAGTTTAAATTATCATTGCAAAAAACTGAATTGTTTCCACAGACATAAGTGTCTCAGTGTAAATGAAATTGCAGCTGGCACTGAAGTCAAACTCTGAAGAAATTCTTATGGTGATTCTACGGTGTAATCAACAGATGGGAGTGGGAAAAGGAAAAGCAAATAAATATAAAAAGAAGGAAGAGAGGTGAACTGAAGCACAAGCTCTCTAGGAAATTAAATCATAGCTTCTACTGTGATGGGATAATTTAACAAGCTTCTCTGAATTTTGTGAAAACTTTATAAAAATTTTATTAAGCCTCCAATACTTATCATGAAACAATTCAGAATTAATGTTATGTCAGATATACTGGTATTTCTAAATATTTAGTACAGCAGTTTTGTTGTACATCAGCAATGCAGTTAAGTCTTTTTAATTGTCACAGATTTTCCCAAACAAGAGAAAAACCTAAACAAAAAAACTTTCTACTTTTTATTCCCATGGTCCAGAGCCAAATGTTCTGGATTTGATTTTGATTAGTCTTATTTTGAAATAAACACTTTTCTTAAAATGAAAAGAACATTTCATCTGAAATGAATATAACAAATACAGTGTCTTTCTTGGTGCAACAGCATGGCACAGAAAATGGAACCTCTGTGTTTCTGTGTTAAATGCACTATGTGTGTATTAACTGTGAATTGTGAATTATCACCATCAATTACACAGCATAAAATTGGTAACTACAGCACATTCTCATGGATATTTTCTTCCACATAACTGTTCAGCGCTAAGGATAATTAGGACCATGGAAATTCTCTCTCAGTTATACTTCTTTCTCTGTTCTGTTTTGGTTTTGTGTTTATTTTGTTGCCACTAGTGTTGTTTTAGGCAATCTAAATTTGTTAGAGATGTCTATGTTTTAGATTATTTTAATTTACATAATTAGATCTAAGAAATTACAGCCATGAGCTCTCTGAAATCATAGAATACTGCATAAGAGCATTGTATAGGCATATTTACTCACGTGAACCTCACTCCTTCAATATATTACCAGTTGGAAATTTTTGCTTTTTACATATTAGGTTACAGTAAAGCAAGATAATTCATTTTCAGTTTTCCACATTAAAAGTATTTTGTATATTTGAAAAGTTTGGATTTGTTCTTTTACACAAGCTTTTCCTGCCCATGTGTATTTATTTACATTGTAATTGTAGATTTAATGATGCAGTTTGCACACAATTCTTCCAGCTTCTTGGTAAGAGAGCTGTAAAGTAGCTAATAGGAAAGGTTATAGCATGAATGTTGTAGTTTGATTTCCAGGATTTTACAGAAATCAGGAAAAATTCTACAAATTAAGTGCTTTCAGGATTATGTCCTTGATAACTTCCTTCACAGTCTGTGCAAAGTAGCTCTGAAATTCAGTGGATTTGTCTACAGATAAAGTATGACAAATTGATAAACCTTATATTGTTACATTCTGGTTTATTGATAAATCATGTTTACAGAGTAGTACAAGCTTGGATGTCCTCGAGAACTCACAGAAAATTAATGGTTGTTGTTGGACCCCATGATCCATCCATCTCCTCTTGCTGAATGATTAGGAAGCTATTTGTTCTCTTTTGCTCACTTCAGTTATGGACAATCAGGTTTTTCTTCTTACCACAAGTGCAGATACAACAAAGAGATTAAAGATAACTTGATGCTTCTTTGTATTTTGCCCATTTCTTTGTATCTTGACCAAGAGGAACAAAGTACCTCTAGCACTGTGTAAGACAAAATCTGAGTTTAAATGAGTTTATCAAAAGACAATCATATGTGACTGCAAATTGTTTATCATGGTTCCCTGCCAGTGAGGCAGATCCCCCGTTTATCCTGGTGAAAAATACAGATAATGTAAATGTGAAATGCAAACCAGGAAACTGGAAGGTAGTTTCAGAAATGAAAAATCATTTGGTCCTGCAGGACTTCAAATAGATCTCAAGACTGTAATTGGGAATTTTTTCTGCACTATGCATAGTCCTAAAACTCAAAGTACTTAGCTCAAATTGTGAAACCACCGTACCTGCTACCATCTGCAAACAAAAATTTTCTATAGGAAAAATTACATTTCTGTTGAATGCAATAAATATTTTCTATTACTTTTATTACAAAATATATCAAAACTGTGCTAACAGAACTAATGTATAGATCATAATTTATGGATTCTTGACATTCAGGAACAATAAAAAAAATAAAGTTTTCTTCCAATTTTATATTATTGGGTTTGAGGGTTTGGGGAGAGTTGTATTTTTTTGCTCATTTATTTAGTTATGTTTGTAAAGCTTATTATATATCTATATAATATATATTTTTATATGTTATTTGAGAAGATGGTTTAGTGAAGTTTTTTTCTGTCCAGGAAGTACCAGAATAAACAACATATAAGGGATAAGGAGATGTTTTTCATTTTCGTATAATCTATAATACCTTCAATGTACCTATGTTTGAATATGAAAAGGTTTTGTTTTGATGTCCTTTAGTAACGTTCTTAAAGATATCATCTGATAATACTTTCTATCACTAATTGTTTTAATGCAATGAGATTGGTTAACAGGCTTTTAATCCTTATAGTGGATTCTTATATTAATTTCTACCAATATTTAATTAATAAGCTTTCCTCTTTTTGAGTGTTGGTTGGAAATTAACACAATTTACTGATTATCTTTATCTCTGACTAGAACTTATTATCTTCTTCAGAGCCATCAAGTGCTTCTAAGACATAGTGTCTGAGTATTAAAGAACAGCGAAGTTGAGGCCAACAGCATATACTGTAAGTCTATTACTTGGAACCCTTGGATCCTATCTTATTGAATAATAAGGATTAAGATTGTTGATGTTTCTGAGATTGAAACTTTCTACTACAGAAAATAGGAGAATACTTCATCAGACTTTAAACCGTCTTTAAAACCCCTTTTTGTTATTAAGAAACCTTTCTCAACACAGATGGCAGAGTTATTTTCATTTCTGATATATACTTCTTTCAAAGGTATTTGGAAAGATTACTTGTATTCCGTTGCAAACTGAAGTTAGTTTGATCTATTAAACTTCAGGTTCACTTATACCTATCTTAAGTTAACACTAGAACTGTATTATGTGGGTTTTAAATTGAAACCAATGTGGCTATCTAGAAATACAAAAAAAAAAAAAAAAAAAAAAAAAAAAACCAAACCAAACCAAACCCCTAAACCGAAACTTTTAATTAACAACTTATTTTTTTTCTGCCCCTTGACATGGTCAAAATACTGGTGTTTTTTAGGTGTTTTAATATTGAACTCAGGAACTTAAAGAGTATAGAGTATTTTGTATTTTGTGCTAGCTTTCTGTTGCTCACTATTATAAGGATTTTCTATAGCTGGCTTTACCACTTCTATAAGGCCAAAGCCTCTATCTGTATTCCTTCTGCCTTTCAGGAAAGAGCTAATTCATTCTTTCTCCTTATGATTCCATTTACAATCTTCTTTATGTACCTAGTAATGGTATCTCTTGTCTAAATGCTTACAAAAGTGTTAAATTCTATTGGAAGAATATTGGAAGAGATGGGGTGATGTTATTACAGAGGAATTAATTTCTGTCATTGATGTTTTGATCTGCAGAAAGCTGCAGAAGTACTTAAGTCATGAGCAGCTGATAAGAGATGCATTTTTCTTCTCAAATATTTCCACACTTAAACTAGAAAAAAGATTGAAGGCTCATAAAGGGAGAGCTATTATCCTCTCCCCACTGCCATTTCATTTATGAGCTCTAGTTATTTCACTTGAACTTATATCTTGCTAACAGTACAAAGTTCATATGTAGTCAATTACAGAATCAGTTTCTTCAGCTGTCACAAGAGCTTATTTGGTGTTTCATAGAATCATAGAATAAATCAGGTTGGAAAAGACCCTTAAGATCTTCAAGTTCATCTATAATCCTAACACTACCAAGTCCACAAGAAAACTGAGTCCCAATTTAACACATCTGCATATCTTTTAAAAACCTCCAGGGAAGGTGACTCAATCACTTCCCTGGGCAGCCTGTTCAAATGTTTGGCAAAAGGATCTATAAACAGATGCTTGTTTATTAAGAAGAGACACATTTATTAACAATACAAATAAATGCATTTCATCACTTTGGGTTTTTAGAACAGCATAAAAATATATATCTCAAAATAAGCTTTGGAAGTGAATTTTTGAAAACTTCTATAAAATCATCAGTTTTGCTTGTATACAGTTATGTACCATTCTGTATCATGGCTAGATCACTATGGATTACAGCTCTCTTGTAATACACCCATCAATTCTGAAACTCTCTCCATGATAATATCAGTTGCATCTAAAACCATTATAATTCCTATCAACTTGATTATTAGTAACACAGTTGACATTGAACCTGATTGAGCAAATATCTTTGTGGTTTAATTTCTAAAGTTACAATGAAGTAACAATAATCTCAACCCTGAATTTCATTGAAGGAGGTAGTACCCTTCCTTGGTGAATCTATTTCATCTATCACAACTGTAAAACAATTTCGAAAAGTTTTCTCAGAAGTATTCCTGTGATTATGAACTCTTATCTTCCATTACCTAATTATGAATAATTGAAAGTGTGAATTTACTTTATCTCAGTGTGGCTGAAAAAGTGTCCCTAGATCATGTCCTGCTCTCAAACAAAATTGATAAATTTGAAAGAATTCAATAAAGGTAGGGATTTTTTCTTATTATTATTTTTTTCCATATAGCAAATTTATAGCCCAAATTCTCATCTGCTATGGTAATACAGACATTTAATTCTAACTTTGCTGTGACAGATTATGTAGCCTGGTGGTTAAACTCTGCAGAGATGAGGCAGACGTATGTAAAGGCCTGAAAACATGACTAAACTGTCTCCAAAACCAATATTATCATAAAAACATCTAGCATCTCAGCTACTCAGACAAATGCCTCAGCATCACATTTGTAGGACAGAGGTGTGTGGTGCACAGACATCATTGGGGTATGAAGTCAGCCCAGCTGTGTATATTGATAATGGCTTACTAGATCTCTGGTGTTTAAGAGATGTTACTATTTTCCAATAATTCATGAGGAAAAGGAACAGTCCAGTGTCATCAGGTTTTCTCTTCTGTTCAAATGTAATTGGATTGTAATCAAACTGATATTGATAAAGCTGACAACTTCCTTACAGAGAATCTAGAAAAATTACTGTGTTTCAATATTTCTGGGTTGCTTCATATTGCCATTTTCCTGGTGAGTGGTTTTACTACAGCTAAGAATTTTATGCTTTCCCATTTCTTTGATAAGTACTTAAAAAAAAAATATGTTACAAGAAAACTCAGTAGTTCCTTGAAAAAATATCAGCTTTGAACTTCACTCGGTATTCAGTACTTTCATAACAATAATGACATACTGTAATTAAACATAGGCATAATACTTTCTGAAAAAGTTACATGTTAAGTTGTCATCTGAGATTTCTCATAGTACAGATTACTGTGTAGGACAAATGAATATAATGGCTTATAGTTTATCTACTGAAAAAGATGAAAAAACCTTTTTTTTTGTTTTCAGTTTCATATCTTTTCTCTCTTGCATAGATAACTGGTAGCCTGAACAAAACTAGTGGTCTTATGACTATCAAACTAGTATTGGATTCTCAGGAGGCAGCTGAATGTGTATTTTTCAGGAATGAGTAAGAAATTATTGGTGATTCCACCCCATCTGGTTAGAAGACTTAAATGACGATAATTGTCTCTTTTAGATAAATGTCATAATAGTGACATTGAAGTTTTAATTAATATTTCACTTTAATCATCATACCATGTGCCCAAATAATAATACTTAATAAAAAATACTTATATAATAAAAAAATATTCCTGTCACCGGTATTTAAAGATATATGTCTTACAACAGAAATGTACTGGTTTGAAAAAATCAGTTCATCCAATGGCACTCACAATAAACTTTATGAAGATTAGATACTATACTCCATATTAGTTTGACAGGGAAAAACATGTGAAATCACAAAATGTAACAATACTACATCCTATATACGAAGCTATTTAAAATTTAGATGGGTAAACACTTTGTTTTGCTTTTTAAGATTTAAGAATTTTTTGTCAGCAATGTGGTAGCAGTGGAAAGGTTGCTATTTGAATACCAGTCTAACAGAAACAAAGATGACTGCCTTTGACGATAGCCTGTGTGATAAATGATTTGATCATAAATCCAAGATACAATGCACTTCATTGATTAAAACAACCTTTTGTGTAGTTATTGTATACTATAGCTTTTTAAGATCCATTTGCCATTTTTAATTCAAACAGTCTGCAAATTGCCCCAGCATGGAGGAAAATTAACATAAAGGGAAAAAAAATATTTAATTAAATATTGAATTACTCTTCATAATATTCAAAGTAGAAAAACAATATTAGCAACACCACAAATCTTTCAGACAAAAGTATCTTGATTCTGGGAACAGATAAGTTGAAAAAAAAAAAAAAAAAGTATGCATTTATTAACAATAATTTGCTTGCAAGATCACTTATTTTAATAAGCCCAGAAAGCCAAGAATGAACAAAGGAAAGACTGAACTAAAAGCAGCATACTTCAGAAACATTCCAAAATGCTTCATATGAGATTGGGTGTGGGGTTAGATTTTATGCTCTTATAAAAACAGATTTTTTTTTTTTTTGACAAAATTTTGGATGGAATTCTGCTTGTACAGAATAATAAATATACCTGAAAGACTATTTTAAGAATGAATTTTCATGCTGATCACCTACGAAACAAAAACATCACCTTGACTATTAGTAACAGAAGAGCCTGTTATTGAGAGTTATATTTGACAACAAGCTGCAGACATAAATCTTGTCTTTATAACCATTCTCTTTCCCATAATGACAAATCTTTCAGCTTAGCTTCTGTCTCACACCACTGATCAGATGATCTTGCTTGTCTTTAGTGTTCCTTCCTATTTTCTGTAGTGTTTTCCTGTGCTACACATCAAAATAAACACAGCGCATACCATTAGGGTAGGAGAGAGATTTTCAGTGATATTTCGTTTAATAAATGCAGTCCAATGTTTTGTCATTATATGCAAATAGACTCCAAATTCCGCAGAATAGTTAAAAACTTACAGACAGATGTACTTCCCTTGCAAATGAGTCAAGAACTATCTAGCACTTATCATATTTGTTGCTCATAATGCTATGTTTTTATGTCTCTTCCATTTCACAAATACTTCTGCTCCCTATGGATGGTACTTTAAAATAGTTGCAAAAATATTGGTTACATTGCAAATGTTCTACACTCTCCTCCCACAATGTTCCCTTCAATCAAATGTATCATCTCTAATATCTGAGAGACAATAAAGATTACTGCAAAGCAAATGAAACAGCACCGTATTTAAAGTTTAAATAAGTTTATTTAAAACTCTTTAAATAAAGTATCTTACACCACTATTCCATGTTGTACTGCTTATTAATGCAAGACAAAAAGCTGAAAAGTACAATAAACATCGCTCACTGTGGAATGACAGTTTAGCAGTATAGTTCTGGGTTGAGTGAGTGGTGGAGTTTTTTGGTGGCAGGGGAAGGGGCTATTGGGGCGTCCCTCTGTGAGAAGCTTCTCGAAGCTCCCCCAGCTCCACGTCAGCTCCACTTCTGTTTGGGAAATTAAGCCAATCGGCTGCGCCTCTGCGATAACGTATTTAAGAAGGGACGTGGTGACGTGCAGTCAGACTTGCGAGGAGGAGTTGCTGCAGCTGCATGAACACCAAGGTCAGTGGAGGAATGGAGGAAGAAAGGAGGGGGAAGGTGTGCCGGAGCAGAGACCCCCCTGTATCCTGTGGTGAGACGGCAGGGCGGGCCCCCCCCCCCCCCCCCCCCGCCACCCATGAAGATCTACTGTGGAGCAGACATTGATTTATGGCCTGTTGCTCCTGCTCGGCATATTCAAGGTTCTGTGCCCGAAGAAGGCCAGGGTCTCGTGGGAAAAGGTAGCCCCACTGCTGTAATTCAGCGCTGGGAGGATTGCAGCATGCGGGGGAGTCCCACGCCGGAGCAGCTCGGGAAGGGCTGCAGCTGTGGGAGAGAATCCAGTCGGAGGAAGTTAGTGACCCATGATGGAGCAGTGTGGGAACGCTGCGGCCCATGGGAGGAATTCAAGTTGGAGAAAGTTTGTGGAGGACTGTCTCTTGTGAGAGGGGGACCACGATGGAGCAGGAGGAACAAGTTCCGGACACTCCCCTCACCGAAGATAAGGGAAGTGGAGGTGCTGACTGCACACCCCCCATTCCCTGCCCCTGCACCACTGGGGGAGGAGGTAGAGATATCGGGAGAAGAGCTGATCCCGGGAAGAAGGGAGGGGTGGGGGGAAGGTGTTCTCAAGATGTGGCAATGCTTCTCACTGTCCTACTCTCTTAAGTGTTGTTAGAGTCTGTAATAAATGTATGTTCTTTTTTTCTTCCCCTAACGAGTCTGCCTTCTGCTCGTGATCATAAAAGGGTGATTTTTTCCCCATCCCAGTCCTATCTTAAACCCCAAGACTGGCTCTCTGTCCCTTCTCATTGCCGGAGGGGAAGGGAGAGAGAGCTGCTGCAGTGTGGTTGGCTGCCAATCAGGCCTAAACCACGACAAGTATGAACCATGGAACGACCCTCAGTCAGTCTTACAGCTAATAAATTGAAAGATGAGACATGGCTGAGAACCTATTACACATTGACAAATCAGATACGGAATAAAGTTATCAACTCCTTAAAAACCTGCTTATTTACATGTATGAAAAAGAAGTCAATATAAAATTTCTGTAAAAAACAATAAAACACACTCGGAGTTTCTAGGAATTATAAGAATTTTCATTCTAGCAGAAAATATGCAGCATAATTTTATATCAGCTTTGACAGAAAATTAAAGATAACAGATCAATAAATTGAAAGTGAAGGCTCACCTTGCTGAAGAGACTATTTAATTAGCCATGCACAAACAAAAAACTACTCTTGATTTGAATACACCAATAATTTTGGCCTAATTTTCCAGAGTTTAATTCAAGCTTACAAATACTAATATAGTAAAACTTTAGCTGATAATAAAAATGTTTTCAGAATGATTTATTATGTATTTAAAAGATATAGTTCTGAAAAATAATTTGTATAAATACTTATTTAATATTCTGTTAAAATGGAAGGAATATATGACAAAAGCAAAATACTTAGCTACTATATGTTCAAGACAACACCAAATAAAAGAAATAGGGAGTAAGAAAGTGTCTTAATGTGACAAAAATAGCTGTAAGAAAATGTACTTTGATATTTCATTGTACACAAAAAAGATAAAAAATAAATTTCTTACGTTTCCCCTATATTAACAGTGTGAGATACCTTAATCTCAAGAGTATTAAACTCAGAAAGATTGTCTCTGATTTACTAAGTCTCTGGGTGTTTGTTTTTCTTTTTGTGTTGTCATGGTATGAGCCTGGTCAGCAGCTAAATGCCACCCAGTCGCTCACCCACCCTCCCCCCACTTGGGAATGGGGAGGCAATTGGAGGGGCAAAGGCAGACTCGTGGGTTGGGATAAAAATGGTTTAATAACAGCAACAGAATAATACACTGACAGCAGTATCAACGGGTAATGTACAATACAGCTGCTCACCACCCACCGACCGACACCCGCCTGCTCCTGGCTGATGATCCCAAACACAAAGGCCCCGTGGCCACACTCCTGAAAGTGAGACCCCCTCCCAGCTCACTCCTTCCTTTATATAGTGAGCATAACATCACATAACATGGAATATCGGCCAATCCCGGCCCAGCACTCCAGCTGTGCTCCCCCCACCCCCGCACACAAGCCAGGTCACTTGGACCTGGAGAACCTCTGGAATCTCAGTGTGCTTCAGCACTCCTACAGCTACCAAAACGAACACGAACCCTATTTCAGCCCGAACCAGGACAGTATCCACCCCTTATTCCATATCATTTATGTTATGCTCACATTCCATATTTCTAACACATTTTAGTTG
This sequence comes from Tyto alba, assembly GCF_018691265.1. Lineage (NCBI taxonomy): Eukaryota > Metazoa > Chordata > Aves > Strigiformes > Tytonidae > Tyto > Tyto alba. The sequence goes on from NW_024881275.1 coordinate 27,212,131, forward strand.
TTTACTATCCTCTTCCTTGGTCATAGACAAGTGCAGACAGGTATCATTCCCTCAGTCCATGGGCCATCACTGCAGAATGTATCATGAGTTCATTTGGTCCATATCTTCAGGTTCCGTCTGTCATAACAGTCCCTTCAGGCAGGAGGGGCAATGTTCAGTCAGTAGGGCACAGGTGTCCTTGGACCTGTCAGGAGGATGGCATGCAGTCTCTGTTGTAGTTGGAGCTAGTGGATGATGCATCTGACACTGTCTGTATTAACAGTCTGCAGCAGTCGCTGGGCAACAGTTGCTGAAACCAGTCCTAACTTTACCCAAGTTCATGTTTGCCTTCATTAATAGGATGTGGATAGCCTAATATATATCAACCATAACAAAGCATTGATAGGGTGGTGTGGTGATTAATCTAATACAAATTATTGGCTATTTTCGCCTAACATTAAGTCCCTTTGAGGCACATATCAGACTTCCCAGTCCTTCTGTATTACCCACAAAGTGCACCCGGGTCTTTGGGCAAAGGTAATCCCACGTATGGGCTTACCTTTACCTGGAAGAGGTATAACCCAGACAGTCTTCCCCAGCATGTTTTTACGGTGCACTACAGGGACTCTATCTCCATCTACAGTATGTAGAATGTTTGAATGGGCAGGGCCAGCCTGGTTGGCAGATCCTCTAGTATTGACTAACCAGGAAGCCTTTGATAAATGTGTGTCCTAATGCTTAAAATTTCCACCTCCCATTGCTCTCAGCATGGTCTTTAGTAGCCCGTTATATGGCTCAGTTTTCCCAGGGGCCGGAGCATGATAGGGGATATAATATATCCACACAATGCCATGTTATTTTGCCCAGGTGTTTATGAGATTATTTCAAAAATGAGTACCATTATCTGACTCAATTCTATATGGGGTGCCATGCTGACACAGGACTTGTTTTTCAAGTCCCAGAATAGTGTTCCAAGCAGTGGCATGGGGCACAGCATATGTTTCCAGCCATCCGGTAGTTGCTTCTAACATTGTGAGCACATAACGCTTACCATGCCGAGTTTGTGGGAGCGTGATGTAATCAATCTGCCAGGCCTCCCCATATCTATACTTTAACCATCTCCCTCCGTACTGAAGAGGTTTTAACCGCTTGTCTTGCCGGATTGCAGCATGTCTCACATTCATGGGTGACCTGTGCACTAGTGTCCATAGTTAAGTCAACACCTGGGTCAAGAGCTCATCTATATGTTGCGTCTCTTCCTTGATGGCCGGAGAATTCATGGGCCCAGTGAGCCATAAACTTTTCACCCTTATGTTGTTAGTCCAGATCTACCTAAGCCACCATAATTTTTGCAGATTGGTCCACCTGATGTTTTTATTGATGATGTTCTGTTGCTCGATTTTTGGGTATATGAGCATCTATGTGGCGTACTTTCACAATCAAGATCTCTATCCGAACAGTAATATCTTGCCACAAATCAGCATCCCAGATGGGTTTGCCTCTATGCTGCCAGCCACTTTGTTTCCACTGCCGCAACCACCCCCACAAGACATTTGTCACCATCCATGGGTCAGTGTAGAAGTAAAGTACTGGCAACTTTTCTCGCTCAGTGATAATTAAGGCCAGCTGGATGGCTTTCACCTCTGTTTTCTGGACTGTTTGTGATTACTTCGAATATTCCTTGGTGGTTGGCATTTCCTATTCGAGCCCTCTGTGTGATGAGCACGACCCACTTACTCCACGTAGCATCAGTTGCATGATGTGTTGAGGGGACCGTCCCTTTGAACATCCAGCCCAGTCCTGGCAGTCAAGGTGCCAAGAGGAGCTGTGCTTCTGTACCAATCTCTTCAGAAGCAGCTTGAACCCCTTCGTATGCTGCCAGTATCTCTTTTTCAGTTGGAGTATAATGGGCTTTGGATCCTCTATTTCCTCGACTCCAGAATCCCAGGGGTTGACCCCGGGTCTCCCCTGGTGCTCTCTGCCAATGACTCCAGGTAGGGCCATTCTCCCCAGATTCAGTGTAGAGCACATTTTTAACGTCATGTCCTGCCCGAACTGGCCCAAGGGCTACAGCATGAATGATTTCTTGTTTAATTTCTTCAAAATCTTGCTTTTGCTCAGGGCCCCGTAAAAAGTTATTTTTCTTCTGAGTCACTTGATAAAGAGTGCTTACAATCTGACTGTCATTTAGAATATGCATTCTCCAGAAGCCTATCACACCTAAGAAAGCTTGTGCTTCCTTTCTGCTGGTTGGTGGGGACATAGCCGTTATTTTATTAATGATGTCCATTGGAATCTGACGAGGTCCATCTTGCCATTTGATTCCTAAAAACTGAATCTCCTTCATAAGGCCCTTGACTTTACACCGTTTTATGTGAAAGCCAGCTCTGAAAAGAATTTTAACTATTTTTTCTCTCCCTTCTCAGAATCTTCTTCTGATGAATTCCCCCATACAATGATATCATCAATGTATTGTAAGTGTTCTGGAGCTTCACCCTGTTCCAGGGCAGTGTGGATCAGTCCATAGAAAATAATGGGACTGTGTTTCCACCCCTGGGGCAGTCTGTTCCAGGTGTATTGGACACCCCTCCAGGTGAAAGAAAACTGTGGCCTGCACTCTGCTGCAAAAGGGATTGAGAAAAAGGCATTGGCGATATCAATAGTGGTGTACCACTTGGCTGCCTTTGACTCCAATTCATATTGAAGCTGTAGAATGTCTGCACAGCAGCACTTAGCAGTGGCGTGACTTCATTCAGGCCCCGATAGTCCACTCTCAGTCTCCACTCTCCATTAGACTTCCACACTGGCCACTGTTAAAGGGTGAGCGAGTCTTGCTGATCACCCCTTGGCTCTCAAGTTGACGAATCAGTTGGTGGATGGGAACTACAGAGTCTCTGTTGGTGCGATATTGCCGTCGATGCACAGTTGTGGTAGCAACCGGCACCTGTTATTCTTCAACCCTCAGTAGTCCCACAGCAGAAGAATCCTCTGAGAGCCCTGGCAGAGTGGACAGCTCTTTGATTTCTTCTGTCTTCAAGGCAGCTATACCAAAAGCCCACCAGTACCCTTTTGGGTCCTTAAAATAACCTCTCCAGAGATAATCTATTCCAAGAATACAGGGAGCTTCCAGGCCAGTCACAACAGGGTGTTTTTGCCACTCATTTCCAGTTAGGCTCACCTCAGCCTCCAACACAGTAAGCTGTTAAAAACCTCCTGTCACTCCTGAGATACAGAGAGACTGTGTTCCTTGGAAATTCGACGCCATCAGGGTGCATTGGGCACCAGTGTCCACCAGAGGCTTATACTGCTGGGGTTCAGATGTGCCAGGTCATCGAATCCACACAGTCCAGTAAACACGGTTGTCCCTCTCCTCCACCTGGTTGGAGGCAGAGCCCCTCTAATGCTGCTCATAGTATCCATTATCAATAAACAGGTTAGTGCAGTCTGTGTGAATCTTGGTCTCATCCTGGTTACCCACTTCTTGTAAGTATGACTCAGAAGTTCTTCTCATAGGATCAGGGGCAAAGTCAACTCTTCTACATGGTTTGGGTAACTGATTAGCAGGGACTGGAGTGGCACTTCTCCTGGAAGAACCTTGATTTGTAGCCATTCTTGCTTACAACTCTCGAACCCGCTATCTTAGGAGGTGAGTGGGTTTCCCATCCCATGTCTTCATGTCTTCTCCATGGTTGCACCCGTAACGCCATATGTTTCCCCATGGGCTGGGTGCATATGACTTCATCTGGGTCAATGGCTAGCTGTGCATTGTCTGGATCATAATAAACCATCTCCCACACAGTTAGTTACCTTAGGTGTTGGATGCCTCTCTCCATGGCGGTCCACTTACTTGGTTGACATATAAGATCTTCCTTGAAGGGATATCTGTCCCTCACGCCTGACAGTAGTCTTCTCCAAAGGTTGAGCGTTTGTGTCTTTCTTCCAATCATCTTGTCAATGCCTGCGTCCCTGGACAGGGATCCCGGTTGCCTGGCCTCTCTACCTTCTAATTCCACACTGTTGGCCCCTCTATCCCAGCATTGGAGCAGCCGGGTAAGGAGGTGTTCACCTGCATGGTGGCTGAAATCCTTTTGCATTTCTCGTAGTTCACTCAGGGATAGGGATCAGGTGATTACCACTGGCTCTGCCTCCTCCTCCTGTTCTTATGACAGCCCTCGTTCACCATTATCTGTTACAATGTAAGGGGATTTTTTATTGTATTTCTTCTTCTGTATGGGAGCAACAGACATTGTCATGGATTGATTCTCCAGTTCACTCTCGCTACTTATCGTAGGGGTTGGATTGGCTGCAGCGTCTGTTGCCCAAGTTGGAGTGGCGGCAGTGTGTGGTGGGGGTATCAGAGTGGTTGCAGTGCCAGTTGTTTTGCTGTCAGATGCCGAGACATCTTTCTTTCGAGGACACTGCAGAGTGGTGAGCAGGGTTCAGTAGGCATAGGCCAGGACCCAGCACATTGCAATGATCTGCGTCTCTCTTGAGGTGTCAGGATGACAACACAACTTTTCTAAATATTTTACTAGTTTCTCAGCATCCCGCACTTGTTCAGGGCTGAAGCTCCAAAACATTGGAGGTCCCCACTGTCCTACGTACTTGCCCATGCTACCCCACACTCCCAGCCACTCCTAACTCTCCAACCCTGGGGTAGACCTCTGGGTGGTATTCAGAAACAGTTGCTTAACCTGAAACAGAACCTGAACCACATTCAGGAACACTACAGCTTCCAGCAACAAGACAACAACATTAATATGAGCATTCCATGGATATTCAGAGTTCTCATCATTCTCAATTATACTTGCAAGTAGCTTGGAGAAGGGGAAGATGGAAGAAGGTATCTCCCCCTTAGGTGGGCTCTCCGAGGAGAAAAGGTGGAGGGTGTAATTACTAACCCATTCCAGTAGGTGCCCTGCTGTGTACACAGATGACGACCATACTGAGTACAAACGCCCCACTACTCCCAGGACGGACGATTTTCTCATGCCATAGATTAGTGTTACAGAATACAGCAAGGCAAATATCTTAATCCAGTTCCCACGGGTAAAAAGCAGCAAGATGGGGACTACATATGGTAAGTAATGTGATGTATAACACAACTGCAGCAACAAAACTCACAATTTCAGGAGCAAAGCGAATGACATTATAACAGGATGGGCAGTCGGCATTATAACAAAGTTGTTAGCACACACAGATCAAGTCTATTGTTATCTCAACCCTTTGTGCCCCAGACTGAGTTCCAAAAAGGACTGTTGTGGTTTGAGCCTGCTCAGCAGCTAAACGCCACCCAGTCAGTCACCCACCCTCCCCCCACTTGGGAATGGGGAGGAATCGGAGGGGCAAAGGGAGACTCACAGGTTGAGATAAAAACAATTTAATAACAGTAACAGAATAATATGCTGACAGCAGTATCAGCGGGTGATGTACAATACAGTTGCTCACCACCCGCCGACCGACACCTACCTGCTCCCAGCTGGCGACCCCGAACACAAAGGCCCCACAGCCACACTCCCGGAAGTGAGAGCCCCTCCTGGCCCACTCCTGCCTTTATATAGTGAGCACAGTGTCACATGACATGGAATATCGGCCAATCCAGTACCAGAACTTGAGTTGTGCTCCCCCCCACACCCCACGCACCCATACAGGCAAAGGCATGCAGAGCTGGAGAGACTCTGGAATCTCAGTGTGCATCAGCACTCTTCCAATTACCAAAAAACTATGAACTCTATTCCAGCCTGAATCAGGACATGTATGTGGACGGTTCTTTAAATAAACATAGACCGGTAATGTAAATCATGAGGTTTTATTGTTTTTAAAATAGTTTTAACATAAAATGAAAAATTTTTAACCTATTCAACTGAAGATTCACGTTATTAAAGTATAAAAATATGCTAGCAGATGGCTTCTTAGTTTGCCAGATAGAAATCATAACAAATCAAGGGGAAGATGAGATTGTTAGAAATAGAGAATTTGTTTTTATTCAATGTAAAACAGTCTGGATTGAAAACTTCTGATAATAGCATTGACATCTTGTTTCACTGTTTTCACAATTAAAGTTTTAAGTTAATGATTTGACATTGAAAAAAAAAAATAAAAGCCTCATTGCAGTACTTATAAAGATAAACAAAAGTAAATAACCATAACGGAAATATTTTCTCTTTCTGAAAGTAAAATAAAATAGCTAATAAAAATGTAAGAATTTTTCCAGAATTTTTGTCTCGGAGCATTAAAACTTCCTGTTTGGTCTTACCTGACATGAAGCTGGATGTAGAAAACTCAAAACCTTTGCAAAATGAATATTGTTTACTCTACACAGCTTTCAGGAATTTATTTAATGTTGTTGCCAAGACCGGAAAATATTCCTCATGGAATAGAAATATGCAATATATTGCATACCTGAACAAGTCTGAAATGAGAATTCATGTGCAGAATGCTGTTTCCAAATAACACACGAACCACAGAAACATTTACAACATGCATGAATGTAATTTGTCTCTATGGTAGTGTGAATATTTGTGTATGTTTTTACACTTTATTTCCCACTTAGAAAATAATAATACAACTGAAAATATATGAGAGAGAAGGATAATTTTAACTTTGTAAAGCATCATCTTTTTCTTACATGGATGGAGAACATGGAAAGGATATGGATAAGTACTAGCTGGAGAATATTACTTGAGTACAAAAGAAACAATAAAATATATAAAAATCGAGTAGAAATATTTTGGTGCAAGAAAAGGTGCTTGGATCAACTATTACATTAAAATCAATTTAGATTTCCATTCACTGGAAGATATTGGGACATTAGAATAACAGTATCAAAACCAAAACCTTGTATGTGTAATCAGTAGTCAGTGATGACATTTGTGCCTGAACTGATTTAATTTCATACTGAAAATTTTGATTTTGGTTTTTGGTTTTGGTTTTTCTTTTCCTGAACATCTTACTATTGCTGAAACAATCTTTTCTATTTGTGTTCCAAATGCTAAACCAGCAGTGCTGTTTGCTGATCAGATATTTGCAAAGTACATTTATGTTAATAATGTCTGCTTTGTGTAGCTACAATTATAGGATCCCCTTGAAAAGATGCACTGAATATGATTTCTATTTCATAAAAATCATATCTCCTCATCAGCAAAAGAACTTCCCATTGAAAAATCACCTTCATTTACCATATATGTAATTTTTAAAAATGTGATCCATCAAACTTAAACAGTAACTCTGCAGTTTATCTCTTGAAACAATGAATGATCTCAATCTAAGTGGGAACGTAACCTAACCAAGACTGGAATCAAATCTGAGCCTTAATTACTTAAATCATCTTAATAATCTAGTGTTTCATGCATGAAAAAAAAAAAAAAATCTGAACATACTTTAACATTTAGCTTATGAGGAATGCATGTAAACTCAGTGGATTTGGCTAAGATAAATAAAGATAACTGTGGCTATACCGATTCAGAAGCTCTGGGTCTGACATGAGCTTGCACAGTCTATATTCAGTATGGTTTTAGTGTTGCAATTATCATAATAGAATAGCTTGAATCCCAGAATATTATTTTGATTTTAGTTTAGAATATGACTTTGATTTTAATATGGAGTTATAGCAGCTATGAGAATATAAAGCACACTAAGGCCCTTAGGAATAGGTAGCTAGTGTGGTGTGTGCCTTGAACACTGTATGAATCGTTATGGACTCTGAATTAAAACAACGGGTACTGGTTATTGATCTTGAGTCAAAACAATAGGTACCAGAAGAGACTGAGTTTGTTTTGGAAGATCAGCCAAAGAAGAAATAAGCATCGGCCAAAGATTAAATGAGCATGCGCAAGGATGGAGTTCAATCAGCGGACACAGTGAGGAAGACTATTGGCGACCACCAGAGGACCCTTGTCTGACATAATCATGCATGCGTTAGAAACATTTGCATATGATAACGACTTCCAGGAAATAACATGAATATGCTAATCATCACCCTCCCCTCATTCTATTCAAATCAATCAGTAAAGATGACCAATGATTTCTGTAAAATAGGAATATAGGTGAGGTGAGGTAACTGAAAGCCAATCATTATTAAGGTCAAACTAAACTATGAATTTTGTTGATCTTATGTAACCATGACTCAGCTAAAAAAGTGTATAAATATGTTGTGCTTTGTACCTGTCGGTGAACACGTCTTTGGTGGAGCCAAAGCCCCGTGTTCCCCAGAGCTGGAATAAAAGAGTGCCTGCTTATCTGCTTTGTATAGATAAGTTCTATTCGCGATTGCAACCGCTAACATTAGGATGTATGATTCTGCAGGTTTCATGCACTTTGAAGACAATAAGGTCACTCAACATCCATAAGGATATTAGGTCAATGACAGTCATGGTTTTCTCTGAGTCTGCCCTGTAGTATATGAATGCATTCTGCTGAGACGTGGGATGGGAGGTATTAAGAGAGAGAGGATTTTAATTAAAAGAGGGAAGCTTTCTGAAGCCTTGACTTTAGAAACTACAATTATGTCTTCCTGTTTTAGTCAGAAATGGTACTCGTTTCAATGTACTTAATTGTCAGTATAGCTGACAATGTCAGCAAATAATAATTAACAAATAGTAGTAATATAATTAGTAAAATTAACAATTAACAACAACAAATAAATGAAATCTGGAGCCCAGCCTACCAGTTTAAGTAGAATCTTAACTTTTCTGTTCTAGAAGTCATATATCTGTTATTTACTGTTATACTTATAAGCCACATAGTCTCTCTGTGCGTTAAATTTTTTTCTTGTAGAAATAAATATAATGACTTAAATGTTTTTATGTAAATAAATATAATTTACAAAAAATCTTGGGTAATTTCACATGATGCGTGAAAATGACTCTTTATATCATTTATTTTTTTTTTGCCAAAGGAAAATCTCTGCCAAAAGAAGAATTTATACCAGTAGCAGATATGACTCTGAGATCTGCTCCTATAGGATTTCATCAGACAAAATATCAGTTTCTTTTCTATCTGTCCATACCAATCAACAGTAATTAAAGTGTAACTAGATTCATTAGGATAACTTGTGTTAATGAACAGTGCCCATGAACAGTTCTACAAAACGTGAAGATAACACTCGCTCTGTAAAAGACTGATTTTTTATTATAGCATGTCTGTATTTATACTTAATCTATCAGCAGAATGAATGAACTACACACATATAGTTTAATGGAAATATTACAGAATGAGTCCCATCAACTTATTTGACTTCTGCTTTCACAGTTATGATATGTTAGTGATGTCTTCCTGAATTTGATGAGTTCATTTAGTAAGATTAAAAATGTCTGATGTGACACAGTAGAGTTTGCCCACCAGCACAGTAAGGTTTTTTCATTCTACTTTACTGAAAAAACTGTATTGGCCAATGTGAGTGAATCTTCAGCCTGAGCTGAGTGTGCATTGCGCAAGGCCAATTACATGAGTTGTCTAAACACAAACACCATTTCTATTGTTTTCTGTCATGCATTTTGCTCCATGTCAAGTAAAGAAATTAATCCTGAAACAGAGAATATTCTGCTGTTTCTCAAATCACACGTGTAGCTGAAGAAAACAGATTGCATATGTAATAGTTTATACTCTAAAAGTAGAATAATAGTTCAGTAAAGTGTGCTATCATTTATTTTTCAATAAGCAGAGCCTGGTATCTCTGATTCAGTTCCTTTACTTCTTGAAAGCACAAACAAGAATTCATTATTTATAATATGTCACATCATGATGTAAACATGTCTTGTACGTGTTTCAGCTCACTGGACTTGGAAGAGTGCCCCATTAGAAAGGAAATGCAGATTTGTGATTTTTCTGTTATAATAAATGCCACTGAGTGTGCTTTACTTCTTATCATCAAATGTGTAGAAAACAGACTCTATCTTCTCTTTTTGATAAGCTCAGATCAACCAGGTCAGGCAATATACCTTTTACAAGGTACATATAAAAAAAAAGCCCAAAACAAAACAAAAAAACAACCAAACCCAAAACCAGGAACACAGTGAAAAAAAATTTCTATACAATATTTTATGCTTTGCCTCTTACCCATTTTTTTCCTTACGGAAAATTATGGTCTTACCTGTTATTCATTTCTTAAAATCAAATTGTATTGATTAACAGTAGAAACTAAGGCTTTATAACAGTTTTCAAATTAAGAAATAGTGATGGTATTCTGGATGTCTTGCTCTTGGTATAGGACAAAAATTATTCAATGGCTATGACAACAGCACAAACGTGCAAGGTGATCTCAATCATAGCCTCATTCTTCAATTAGTGTCTCTAAAACTAGGCTATTAGAACTCCTTTAGTTCTCATATCTCTGAAAGATATTTTAGAAATTGTTAGGTGCTTTCAGAACATAGCAAAGTATGTTTTGAAAATAAACCAGAAATGCAGATTTATTGGGGGTGAGGTGATTCTAGAATTTATTTTATTATATGTATTCAATGAGTGTTAACTTTCATTGCGATCATCTGGATAATGAGTGTTAAATATCTTCACTCTCCTTCGGAACACTACAGGATGCAAAAAGCCCCAAACCACCTAATTCATATAGTTTCCCCTTACCTTCACATAAGCTTAGCTTTAAGGATAGGGGTAGACAAGGTTTAGGATTAGAGCTAAAAGTATATTATGAGGAAATCCAAGCAATGACATGGACTAAACTTTTCAGTTTTCATCCGGTTATAGGAAATGGGTTAGCTAGATATTTATAAAGATTTATTCAGAGATGCTTTCGTTCCTGACAAAATTATTCTTTTCCCACATCATTCAGAGATTCATCTGCAAACCTAAAACTAAATTCATACTTTGCTTCTTCCTACTTTAATAAAGGGGTTTTTGAAGCCTTCATAACTCTACTCTCCTCCTTCCTCTACTTTGACTGGCTTTTAAAAAAAATAATAGCAAGTTTTCCATAACACTATTAATAAAATAGTGAAGTAAAATGCCACAAACTTTTCATGACTGTCCCATGGCTTCAGAACAAAGAATAACAAAGAGAGAGAGAGAAGGGGGGAAAACAGCCACTATTCTAAAATGTTACCCAAGCTGAAAAAGAGTTGTTACTTTCCAGTGTAATAGAATGCTGATATCATCTTAAAAAATAGCAAACATGGATATCCTCCATCTGGATGCAACATATGTTTTGCTTTCAAACCCAAAGTATTAGAGAATAAAGTTCTAGGAATGTGCTAGAGGCAGTATTCAGAAAAACGTAGGCAGCCAGAGGTGAATATACAAGGCTAATTTTTACTGACTAGTTAAATGAAGTTTCCAAGAGTTTCTTCTGATCTTTATAGAATAGTATGCCATAAAATATCATGTGATTATAGTTATTTCTCTGTAACATGGTGGTGTAACACTGAACTCCTGCATTAACTGTATTTATTTTAGCAGGGCTTGACTTGCTCATACTTTTTCTGAACAAAAATTTCTGTTCCTTCTCTTTATATATTACAAAGCATCACTGCAAGGGATATCTTAATGTTAAGCTAGTAGAAATTACGAGTCAGACACATAAAGGTTTTCTATCAGAAACAAGGAGAGTAGGATAAAATATTGCATACCAAAAGACTCACAACAGTAGTCACAATAACTGTGCTACTTTCTTCATATATTTAATTGACTGGTTGATGAGGTCTTCTCCAGGTCTGTGACTTGGGACAGATTTATTCTTATGCATTGGACAAACCTTCTTACCAGTGACAAGGACATGTACAACTGAATAACCAATACTACCAGCAGCAGTGAGAAGGCACAATAGTCCAGATCCAGAGACTATTTTATTCAACTTTGCATGCTTACTCTCCAGATTTTTTTTCAAGCCCAATAAGGATAGGATTACACTTGACAATGCTTTTCGGTATGCCTGATTTCTTGTTTCATGGAATGACAGTGAAATGGGAAGAAATCTAAGATAGTGATAAAGAAAGAGATATTGACTTGTATAACATATCAAATCAAAAACCTCAGTGACAGCCAGTGATTCTGTTCACCTTTTTTCTAAGACCAAAAATGTAAGAGATTTCAAAGAGTTTCTCTTTATGAGGCTATATAGAGGTCAAAGTGGTCATCTATCACTTTATTCCTTGAACTATAGCAATAGGGTGAATTTCAATAACATTTCAAAGACTTTCCATTTTAATACAATAATAGGCAATAAGTCAATGAATGCCAAGAGAAACCTAACTGTCAATTAATGATCCAAGGTCCTACTCTCAGTTATGAACTCCTTCAGCTAAATTCTTGGGGAGAGGTTTTGGATTCTGTTTCTATTTTTCTAAATATTAGTAATAAATAAAGTAGAAAAATTAATGGACATTTCTAAAAAATATTACAATAATATGGTGTGTAGTGTTTCATATGGCAATCCACAATACAAGATCATAATTTGATGGGAAACAGAGGGTAAAATTTGTAATACGCTGATGATTTTAATTTTATTTGATATGTCTCTAACTAGAGTGACAAAGGATTAGGACTAAAGGAAAAAATATTCATCTTTAAAGTATGACTTAGTAGAAAAGAGTTCTCAAGTGTAAATTTATTTGTTGTAGCTACATATGCTTTCCTTTAATCAGAAATAAACCCTGTTCACCTTAGCAGTTACTCCACTGTAAGAGCAAACTCTCTGAATGTAACATAATCCAGGTACCAAACAATGTCCACTAACATGAATAGTTCAATGTCAAGCTTTTGAGATGAGGGGTTTTTTTTCAGTTTTCCCAAGGTACTCACTCCAACAGACATCTCACAGTACAACTTGCACACAATTGGCAGAACTATTGTTGCACAAATTGTGTGAACTTGTGGATTGGCATGGTGGCTTTTCAAAATCAAAACAAAGCAGACAACATTGGTGACTAAAACAAATAGTTAAGATGTGGGTACGATCCTCTTCAATGATAGAGAAAACAAATATTCAAAAGACCAGGTCCTAAACACCAACTATGGAGCTGTTTAGAGAATATAAATTTTAGAAGGAGATAACCTTTGTAAATTCAGTTGCATAAATAAATATATTAAAGAAGACTGTGATTACATTTTGACACTCAAATAATTTTCTTAGGAACAAGAGAACTGTGTGTTCTGTTTCCTGGTTTCTCTCAGGATTTTGCATCAAAATATCAGTAGAATAAACTCAATCCTGGGAAAGAAAACAGGAAGGTAGCTTTTTTTTTTTTTTTTCCCACTGTAACCTGTATTTTTTTTTTTTTTTTATTACAGGCATTTTAGATTTAGTAGTACCCAGTGTTATGACATGGACTGGGTACCCAGACAGCTGTAGAGGATTCATGATCCCCTTGGGTTAAATTAAGATGAAATAACATCAAACAACTGATTAAAATGTTTTATTTGTGGCAAAACCAACTTAAACTTGCAAAAAAATAGTATGTAATATGGCCACTTATTGAAAATCTGTAAGAAAAAAAAAAAAAAAAGAAATAAAAGAAAATTAAGGGAGAGAAAGAGAGTCAAAGAATACAGATCACCATCTTTGGTTCCAGTGTTGTCTCAGGTCCAGTAATCTTGGGTGGTGGGTGCATACACAGCAAGGTTCTCTGTCACCTTTTAAGTTCCTCTTATCAGCTGATTTGCATACTAGAAAAAGAGAGGTGTGTTTTCCACAAACTCATTTGCATGAGAAGGAAGGAAAAGGCAGAGCATGGGTCCTGTGCAATAGTTGAGGGGGGATGGGGTGCATTAACCCTTTTATCCAATTAAGTCAGGTGTTGCGATCTTCCCCTGTTCCCTTTACCTTTCCCCCAGTTTCCATAAATTTTGATGAGTTTGTGTTTCTTGAGCAATCATCCAGCCTTTGGATCCTTCTGGGGCAGTATGTTCCCCTCTTATCAATCTTGTAGTTCTTCTTCAAGTGTATAGTCATTAACAAAGCCTGCATTGTTTATACAAAGTATCAAGGTTACACAATAGAATCAGTGTTTAGCAATCCTCCTTAGAAATCAGTGAAGTTCTAAATTAAATTTTAAGCATTAATTCAAAAATATAGTTTTACTCAGCCTACATTTTCCCACCTTGAGACTATTTAGAGAACATGGCAATACAACCACAAGCGAGAGGAGCCATGTACCCTTTGATGAACTCAGTGTTTCCTTAGGCAGATAGTTTGTTCTTTGTATGAACCATAAAGGTCACAGCTTATCTTTCCACATCCACAAATGTTTGAGGCATTAACTTCTTCAGTTTCTCACACCATGTGTGACTCAAATACTCAGTGAAACTTCAAGGTAGTGATTGTCAAGAGTGGCAATCTGGACATATCAAACAGAGGGAGAAAGAGAGGAAACAATGTGGAAGCTCATATATTTCACTGTAGGAATATCTAGCATTATTGAAAAAAATATTGTCAAAATTATAAATTCAATGCTTGTTACATGATTAGTAAAACACTGGTACTTTCACAACTATGTCTCTAAGCTATGCAACTTCATGGGAAATCAAGGTCAGCATCATGTTACTTGTCTTTAAGGTTACTCAGAAGAGAAGAAAGAGAGAGAGAGAAAAGAGAGAGAGAGAGGGAGAAAAAGAGAGAGAGATGTCACCACCCTTAGATCCCATGATGATCATGTCAGATGTGACAATACTTTGTTTCCACTATCTTTCTTGCCCTCCTCTGGATGCATTCAAGGACCTTCACATCATTTTTAAATTGTGGGGCCCAGAACTGTAGACAGTATTCAAGGGGAGGCTGCATCAACTCTAAATACAGCAGGATAATCACCACTTTTGATCATCTGGCTGCACAGTGTTTGATGCACCCCAGGATGTGGAGGTTTGCCCTCTTATCTGTCAGGGTACACTGCTGACTCATACTGAACTTGCTGTCAACCAACATCCCGAAATTCCTTTCTGCAGGGCTTCTCTCCAGCCAGTCCCCTCCCAGTTTATACTTGTGTCTGGTGTTATTCCATCCCAGGTAGAGAATCTGGTATTTGTTCCTGTTAAATTTCATGCTGTTAATGATTGTCATTCTCCAATCTATCTAGATCTGCCTGAAAGGCCTCTTGTCCCTCAGGAGAGTCAACAGCACCTGCCAGTTTGGTATCATCAGCAAACTTGATGGTGGAATCAACTCCTGTAACCAGATAATTGATAAACATATTGAACAGAACCAGTCCTAGAATTGCAATCTGAGGAACATCACTGGTGGCTACTTGTCAGCTAGATGTAGCCCCATTTGACCTGTTAGTGGAGAGTGTATTTTGAAAAGAGATGAAGAAGAATCTTGGGAGACTATGTTTTTGTGTGACAGGTGCACCCACCCAATAAAAATGGGGCTTCCTCACTGCTGAAATGTGGTGGTCATCTATCTATCTATCTATCTATCTATCTATCTATCTATCTATCTATCTATCTATCTATCTATCTATCTATCTATCTATCTATCTATCTATCTATCTATCTATCTATCTATCTATCATCTATCTATCTATCTAATCTATCTATCATCTATCTATCTATCTTATTTCATTTATTTATTTATTTTTCAATCTAGCAATCCATTTATTTATTTATTTATTTATTTATTTATTCATTTATTTATTTATTTATTTATTTATTTATTTATTTATTTATTTATTTATTTATTTATTTATTTATTTATTTATTTGTGTGTGCTTATTCTCAGGGCTTTACAGTAATTGGAGTCCTCAGACAATAAGGGTTGATACTGACCACAGATCAGATTTGGCTTGGGTATAAATGAAGTCTCCTGGGGGACCCATTTTGAGGCAGTCCCTCCTGGAACAACATGCTGTGGTTCAAGTCCCTTGTTTCAGGATGCCACCCAAGGAAACTGCTTGAGCTTTTCCCTTATGGGTTGGGAAGCTACCCAAAGAAATTCCTCAAGATTGAGAGCCTTCACTTTTTAGGTGAGTGACAGCACATTTTGGATTGTCATTAAATCCTAGGATTCTGTGTAGTAATAGTTTTGTTCTCCTTTCATGGACATCTGGATCTGCCATTTGTATCTTTATTGGAGTGTCAGTTGACTGTATTAAAAAAAAAAATAATTATTATCTGTTTATCTTGAGAGCCTCCACAACAATTTGAAAATAATTCTTCAAAAGCGTTTATCCTTTCTTAGTCTTTCCCTTCCCGTGTAAGCCACAAAAAAAATGTTTCCTGTAGGTGTTTTAGGGTTTGTATTTTTTAATTATTATTTTTATTTGTTTATTTATTTACTTTTTAATGGACATTGAATTAGGGCTCAGATAACTAGAATAGGCATATGTGTTCCATAAGCAATACCACTAAGTCTTTTCATTCCTTCCTTGTCTTCTGAGACATCAAGAGTGAGGATAGTCCTAACCTTATTCCCATAGTTCTGTTGTATTCTATTTTCTCCCACTTTACTTTCCCCTAACATTTGAATTCTTACAAACTTGCTTGAGGTTTCTCATCTTAGCTTTTTTTCCTTCTAGATCAAAAGAGAGGAATATACTTGAACTTTAATGTCTTGGAGTCTATAAAAGTATGATGTATTTACAAGTGATATCTATAAATTGAATGACAGTTTTGAGACATACCTGTGTGCTCTCACTCTCTTCAGTACCTATTACTAGATGAAATATTTTCTGGCAGAAGATCCACCAAAGAGGATCAAGGAACAAAAAATTTGAGCACATGTTTAAGAATGTTATCTACGGAAAAGGAAAACTCTCAAAAGCATTCTGAATAGAAACAAAAGAGCTTTACCATCCTATGATTAATCCAGCTCTTAAAATTTCCCTTGTTGTGATTTAGTGGTTTAAAAAGTCCTACTCTCTTATTCCCTAATGGTATCATAAATTTAATCTTTCTACTGTTTTTATTTTATTTATTTACTTTACACATAACTTGAGTGTGAATTGCCATTTTAAGATTGCATTTTACCTATTTATCTTCTCCACCCTGCAGCCATTATTTTAGTTTCTGTATAAACTTTTGGCACCCTGCTGGCTTGTCTACCAACTAAAAATTTAAAAAATTCTCAATTTAACTTCAGTTCTTTTATCGTGTCTGTAGTACTGTTTCTTACTTGGGTTTCTTTTTCTGAGTTAACAAAAGCTTAAAATATCTTACAGTTCATTACTGGTTATTGTCACATAAAAGCATACTTTCTAACTTCCATTTTACTACCACTTATTTCTTGAAATTCAGGATTTAAAATACTCCTTCAGTCTAATCATTCTAACTTTTGCATAGCTTTTAACTGGTCTCTTTTACACTTGAGATTTTTTATTTGTTCATTTGTTATGTTGCAATTCATTTGTACATAACCTTAAGCCTTGAAAATCAGCTCTTCTAAAGGAAATTCCCTGATTACATTTTACCCATAGGACCGTTAAGTGCCTCCTATCTCCTAAACATATACCAGAGAAATGTCTCAGTCTGACAGCATGAGACCTTCTGACACACCAGAGCCCCTATCTCTTAAAGTCCTATAGTTCAAAAGATCAGAAAAAAACAGAACATATAGGCCAAAATCAAGCTCTGAATTGCTCTGTCTGGGTATCTGAGAGATACACCTGCCCACTGTCTTGACATTAGTTCTGTAGTTAAGCTTTTTAAAACCCCATGTACAAATTGGCAGGAAGAGCTTTCTTAGGCTTCAGGAAATGTTAATCTATACATATTTTTTAATGCCTTTAGAATACAAGCCTATGATGGGACCATTGTAACAGCTACTCATCGGAAAACGTCTGAGTGTTCCTACTGATTCAGGATGTGTTATTTTTTTCATGTTCTAGTAACATAACAGCTCCTGAAGCTTTTTATTTTCTTTTTGGAGTTGATACAAATTCTTATTTTTAGTCTTAAAGATATAGATTATTTGAGTCCAAATACCTTTATCCCAGTGAAGCTTTGTCACACTAGTCTTCACTTAATCACTTTTGATAATTCTTTTGAGTATTTTCAAAGATGGGATACATGAAATGTCAACAGTGTTGGAGTTGAAGATGTAATAGAAGATCTGCAGGAAACCTGTGTTGTTGAAATAGCCAGGGAGGTTGTTGTAACTCATGTAGCACTAAACACCAGTGCTCAGGTAGCTGAATTGAGACCCCAGATGTTGAGACCCCTGGCATGCCTGCAACCTGTATGTTAACTACTAAACTACTATTAACTCAGTAGATTTATGAGTATCTTAAAAGATGTTCTGTAAAGTTATTTAGGCTTCTGTCTTAGTAAGGGTCATACATACATTAACAGGAATGTATGTTTTTCAGCCATCACCTCAAATCCTGTTTTTCCCTTTTTAACAATAAGAAATCTAGATGGCCCTTAAGAAATTACATTTTTTAAGGAAAAGTTTTAGGTATCATTATATAATTAATCAACTATCCTCTCATTATTTTCTAAAACCACTGCCCGTTTTTGACAAAGTGCCTATTCTTTAAAGCTTTATAGAGGTGTAATTTTTTCTGAATAAACTTCAGAGAAGATTGCAAGGAACAGCTATAGTTTCTGAATATCTAATAACTATCTTTACTATATATTCATCAGTCACACACCTTGTATAGTTTGACTATATATGCTGACTTATTTTAGGAGAAGACTGATTTATGAATCAGCATTTTAACTCCTTTCATATTAACTTATTACGATATATAATTTTTCTGGAATATGATTTTTTTCATAGGAATGAAGTATACATTTTAAAGGATTCTATTTCTGCAACAATACATCTCAAGTTGATGTTATTTTGTGGTCAGTAATTCCTGTTATACATGAAATTTTATAGTATAGACTTTGCTATAATTAATCAGAATAATACTGTCTCTTTGAAAAGAAATTAAATGTCTAGAAACTACCTCTACACTATTCTAAAATGTCCCTACTCTCTTGTATCCTAGCTCAAAGGGATAATATTTAATGGTGACTAATATTTTGGAGTCACTCTAACTGCCTTTTCTGTTAAAAAAGTAGAAAAAATACTAAATTCTGAGGACAGTCTTACAGATTTTCAAAACCATAGTTCTGTGTGAAGTTTGGCAGGAACTCAAATCTCACATAGGATCTCACATGTGTATAAAGTACAGAAGGACTTTTTTGCGCAAGAAATTTTCAGGAGTATTATCTACAAATGAAGGTGTGTTTTCTGTAAGCTTCCATGTTTCATATGAAAATATTACTAAAACAGTCTTACATAAAGAGAATAATTGAAACAAAACTTCTCCTATTTCCATTCTTGTTTGTTATTCAGAGATGTCTGTTTATTAAGGTAATCAAGAGAACTGAGCTTCAAAGTGTTCCTCAGGTAAAATTACTTTATAGGGTTTTTTCTGATGTTACTGAACAAAGTGGAATTCATATGAAGATTTTTTTATATAAAGGAAAAGATAAAATTATGTAGCAGAACCGAAGACACTTGTCTCATTGAGAGATAATATTTTAGGAAGGAGAGAGATACCATTTTCATCTTTTATTTTATTATGAAATAAATAGTTCTGCCTACTACAATGGAACACAAAAGTGTGCCACTGTTCTCACAGTTTTAGCAATATCTGAAGTAAGTTCTTGATTTTGGGCAGAAATGTCAGTATTTTTTTTTAATCTCCCATGAGGAATTCTATAAATTAGAATAATGGAATTTTTTAATGAATTGACACAAAATCACAAAGTATTCAGTACATATTCTTCTTGTAAAGAATTTTCATTAGTCTTGATTTATTTTAGTTTGTCTGCATTATTTTCCAGACAACATTCAAAATTCCCAGGTGTTCCAGACACCCACACTAGTATGGTTAATTGTATATCACTAGGAAATAATATTCCTTTAAAAAAAAAAAAAAAAAAAACACAACAACCTGACTTTAAAAATCATCTTCCTGAGGCTACCACCCAAAGAACAATAAAACCCCCATACATTCATTTTTGTGTTGGAAGATTTCATTAATATTGGAATCACTGTTATTACATTTGAACTAATTGAGAGCAGCTGGTTTGAGATAGCAGTTTTTACAAAGAACAAAGGCTAAGACAAGTCTGTCATGACCTGTTCAGACGAGGGAGACAAGTGACTTAGATTCTGTCCTGGTTGGGGCTGGACTAGTGTTCCTGTTGGTTTGGCAGGGGGAGGAGTGCTGGAGCACACTGAGACCCCAGGGGCTCCCCAGGTCCTAGTGCCCTCACCTGTGTGCGGGGGTGGGGGGAGCACAGCTGGAGGGCTGAGCCGGGATTGGCTGATATTCCATGTCATGTGACACTGTGCTCACTATATAAAGGCAGGAGTGGGCCAGGAGGGGCTCTCACTTCTGGGAGTGTGGCTGTGGGGCCTTTGTGTTGGGGTTGCCAGGTGGGGGTCGGTTGGTGGGTGGTGAGCAGTTGTATTGTACGTTACGCGTTGATACTGCTGTCAATGTATTATTCTGTTACTGTTATTAAACTGTTTTTATCTCAACCTGTAAGTCTCCTTTTGCCCCTCCAATTCCCTCCCCATTCCCAAGTGGGGGGAGGGTGGGTGAGCGACTGTGTGGCATTTATCAGCCAACCAGGCTCAAACGATAACAGATTCATAAATCCCCAGCAGAGAGAACAATGATAAATCAAGTCTCAAAGTCCACACACAGACATTTATTAATTTCTCACTATGTACTTATTGCATACATAATAATTGGTTAAGTATATACTGAATTATGACAAGCAATATAGTACATCTTGTGTTACTTAATGGTAATATAGGAAAAGAGGAAAAAGAAAATAAAAGATAAGGAGAGTAGAGAAATAGAGAGCACTGGTCAGGGGTCCTGTGTTGGTCCCATCTGAGTTCCTCAGGGATGCATCCGTCTTCTTCGTTTCTTCATGTCCTCTTTTTTCTATCTATTGCTTGATTGCATTCACTTCTCACCCCACCTCAATTTATACACACTTTCCTTGAGTCCCTCCCCTAGGTTGACCCACATACCTATGTATCATATGTATGGTGGGGAGGAGTAAGGTGCTTCATGGGATGATGTAATTAGCATGTTCTTGTAAATCTTCATTAGCATGTTCAGAAGCATCAATTTTAATATGCATTTTGTGAATAATGAAGCAAAGGTCATTCATTGGACAGATGGTCCCTGAAACTTTACAAGATGCACCAGAGCAGAGCTATCCTGCTTTCACAGGACTCCCTCACCCACTGCATCTTGTGCTATTTGGGCAGCCTTATCATCCTCAGACTCCAGAGTAATCACCCTGTAACTATAGTTTTGTAATTGCTAGTGTTTGAGACATTCTTCAGCTGAGAGGGCCTCCGCTGGCTTCCATCCCATATCTCTTTTTCAAGATGTCTATCTCAGTCTCTGTTTTGGGGAGTTACAGGTTGTCTCTCACAAAGTCTTAACGCAAGTTACATTATTAGAGTGTTTTCTGTAAGTAAGGAGATAAAGTAGGGCATATAAGTTCACTGAAACTAGACAATGTAAGGGAGAGGACAAATGTAAGGCAGAAAAGGATTGACCAGCTTAACCCTAATGTGACAAGTGATGAGCAACACCTGTCCTTGCTGCTGCCCACCGCCTCTACATTTGGCTTATGTAGTTTAGGAATGTTTGTAGTTTCACAGGGAAGAATATTATGTCTGTTGTTAGTCCCTTTACCCACTTGCTCTGCCTTGGCATTCACTCTCACAGTACCATGTCACAGCTTTTTCCTGTGAGACCAAGGCATCCAAGAAAACTCTGGTGCTGCATTAGCAGCAAGGAACATTGCAGATGTGGGAAAATGAAACTAGTGCAGTCAAAGAACCCACAGGGACATTAAACTTTTTCTAAGTTTTACCCTTGTGTCATCCTTGGTAAATCAGTGTATTAAACAGGCTGGTAGAAAGAAGCCCTGAGACTGGCCTGCAAGCAGTCATGGCCTGAGACTGAGAAAGGTGAGAGATATGGTAAAAGAAAGTGTCATAGAAACTAGGATTACATGTTGAGTAGATTATGAAGGAACTGACTGCAGTTCCTGGCTTGGAGGGCCAGACACCACCTCTGCCTACACCTCCAAGAGCCCTACTTTCGACTCTATAGTAGGCAGAGATCTGATAAGAATCCCCAAAGCATCTTAGAAAAAGTTAATAACACCTATTTTAAGCCATTGAGAATAAATAGATTTAAAATATGTTTGAACTGTCACATAGTATTCCAAACTTCTGCCACTAGTAAGGGAAGAAAGATTTGGAATTATAAGGTGTATCAGTGATTCATCAGCAAGTCTTCCCTCTTCATAAAGATTAAGAAAACATTAATTTTGCCATTTCACAGGAACTGGAGAACAAGAGAGAACTTGTGTTTCTTGCATATATTTCTTGCATAAAATGCAAATCTGCTCTTTCACAGAATAAAACCCCATGCACTAAGCCAAAGGGTTTGAGGTCTACTTAAGAATAGTTCCACAAAATATTAAATTACATACTGATACAGAGTATTAGCTCTGTATGTAATCTATTTTATAGATTAGCTATGAATTATACAAAGTCTAGCTGAGAGTGAACAATTACTTTGGAACATTAATTATAGTATTTATTAGATTTAGATTTATTAGATTTCTTTTAGATTTAGATTTAGATTAGATCCCTAAACTGGAATCTGGGTTCTCTCTTTACTCTTAGTGACACACTTTGATTGGAGGTAATATTACTAAATGTTCAGTATGACATCAAAAGAATCAACAGAAATTTAACTTCTGGGGATCAGTGAAAGCAGTGTGGAACTCTTCAGACATGTAATGCTGATGGTAAAGTAGTATGTTGTTTACTCTTCAAGGTCAACGTGAGATGTAAAATTAAGCAGAATAAAGAGGTAGTAGTGAAGGGTAAGCTCCAGTGTTTTAAGGAGAAGAAAGTAGGTGGCTAGGACAATCCTGTTCTTATCTAATGCAAGCTTCAACAATTGATATGGGAATAGACTTTTTTTGATCTTGTTTTCTTGTCTTGATGTAGAAGATTAACATTGATAGAGCTTACACATAAAGATCCTGACCCAGGACTATATGTGTTCTTTACACAAATACCAAACAAACAAAAATGCTAATAGATACATCTAGCCCTTGTTTTCAACAATTGTTTGTTTCCAACAGTTGTTATTATTAGTTATGTGCGGAGCCGCGGACGAACGACACGCTGAGACGGGTTCAGTGTGAGTGATAGAGCATCAATCAACGTGTGTCTTTATTGGTCCAGGGTACATATATTTATACAGACAATGATAATTATTATGCCTACTAGTCACTAGCTGATTGGCTTAAGCTCTAAAGGTCGTATTCGCACGGTCCACCTACTTGCAGTTAGCTTACAGCACAAGCTTCTCATAACACTAAGTTTCTCATGCTACTATTTCTGATTCCTGTTGACTTGTTTTCGACACACGACAGTACCGTAACACAATGTTTCTCAGACCACCATTATCATAACACTAGGTTTCTCAGACCACTATTCCTAATTCCCCTTAACCTGTTTTCGACACACCACGGTACACAGGGCTGAAGCGTCCTTGACATTCCTCCTGTATCAGCAGCTGCGAGCAGCTGCAGGCAAACCCTAGTGAGGCTCAGCATCAGCAGCTAGAGCAGGCTCTGATCATACAATTGCTCGGTGGGCTCAGGACCCTTGTCTCTGAGCCATTCTCCAACAATTCCCCCTTTTTCTTTTTGTATGAGCAGAGCCTGCGCTAACGTTCGTTCAAAGATTTTCTTAATACATGACAAGGCACAACTTAGGCATGCAGGCTTACAATCTACTGGCTAAAGGCACTTATCACGCACCCGGAAGTGCTGTGATAGGTCTGCATCGTTAGTACGCGTGAACAAACTAAATCTACTTTATGGTTAGTGCATCCAGGCATTCAAACAGGGAGGAAGCACTAGATTGACTTCCTCATTCTTGCCCTTCCAGGTGACCTCAAGGGCAGGATTACCATGTGGCAGTTTTCTGCTCAGAGACCCAGCCTGGATTGTCCAAACCCTGTAGGATCAGTGCATAACCCTGATCCCCCCCAAAAAAAAAATTCCTACCAGGTTTTCCCCCTTTTTCTTTTTTGGACAATCCAGACTCCTTTTAACGTTTGAATCGTAGCATTCATAAAGCATTTCCACACAGACCCCAATACCATCATGACAATCATAATGACAATCAGCATTGCCAGTCTATGCATCAACAAAGCTTTCAGCCACCCAGTAATTTCCAAGTTTTGTAGATTTGCAACCATCATCAGTCCATTATCCAAATTCCCAAGTCTCGTAACCAGTCTGTCAGTCCATGTTCCAATCTTATGCAGTCTTATGTAGCAAGAAAACCATCCTTACAGTTTTAAAAGTGTCCGCAATTGTAACAACAGAGTATGCAATACAGAATGTAATACAGGTTTCACCATGCTATGTTCTAAACATTGCAATGAACCCACAACATACAATGAATCTGATACTACATGAACAAGTTTTTGATACCAGTGTCGATGTTGAAACACCATACAATGAACCTGATACTACATGAACAAGTTTTTGATACCAGTGTTGATGTTGAAACACCCAAATGACAGTTCAGAGTTGTAAAGTTCGTAAGGAGTCTCCAGACCCCCTGAGGAGAATCTTGTGATCTTGAGTTCCCAGGTGTCCCCCATTTGTTGTCACTACCGGGCAAGCCAACGCTCCAGCAGCATGCCTGTCCACTTTTAACAAGGCATCATGAATCACCCCACTCCATCGGGACTGAGCTAAAAGCGGAGCTGGTTCTGATAAAGGTGATGGGAGTGGGTGTGGTGGGGCTGCCAGCAGCGTTTCCTCTTCTTGTAATTGTAAATGCAGAGTTCTGTTCTGTAGCTCAACTTCTGTAATTTTCTTTCAAGTTCTTGGACTTTGTCACTGTCCCTTACCGATGTGTGACCCTGTTGCTTTAATTCGGACAGAGCCGCCGCTTTTCTCTCCGAGCCAGACACTGATGCGCCGTCAGGGGCGGAACAATCCGAAGGGTGGGGGGGCAGGCAGAGTTTATGGTGGCACGCCGCTCCACCTGGTACCCCTGCGCCACCTGATTTCTCTGCCGCTTCTTGCACGGTGGAGCAAACAGGAATACTTGGTGACATGCCCTTAATAGAGCGGAGCTGTTGATTATACCCGAGGAAGGTGGTTAATCGTGACGGACGATTGGTTTCGGAAGGGACCGGTGGGGATGGTATAGCGCTGACAGCCGCCATAGCAGCAGCAGCTACTTTCTTTTCTGCTTGCATCTCCCCCAGAGCTTTTACGATCGTTCGCCAGACCACCCCGTGCTGTCGTGCTTCACTGCCTTTATTGCCTCCAGTGATAGTCTCGTCCCACAGTAAATCACCTACTTCGCGCCACTCCTGTTGGCTACATACTAGCGAGGGGCCATCGTCCCTCTGCCCCTCCGCCTCCGAGGTAGGGGGGAGTGGGGGGGGGCATGACTGTAAAGATACTGGGGGGGGGCTGGCCTCCAGACTTTCCCTATTCACATTAACTGTAACTGGCCCTCCTGTTGATGGTACAGGAATACGATCACTATCAAAAAGCATAGATCCGGATGCCTCACTATCTGGGGTAACAGTGGAACTTTCCCCCCCCAACTTTGCAGTTGCCACAGCTGCAAGGTTCTTTTCAAGCTGACACCGCTTACTATTATTCACCACCTCCCGCCATGGTTTCATCATTTTCCTTGCAGCTTTATCCTTGTCTATTACCATATCCCACAAAACATCACCTAATCGTCTCCACTCCTCGACATCAAAAAGAGAATTAGGATCTTGAAAACATCCTTTGACCCGTCCTAATGCTACTAAACCCACGAGTGATTTTATACAATCCACTCCCCGCTTTTCTAAAAAGCGCTGTAATAAATCTAGGGCTACCTCCTGTCCCATCTCGTCAACCTGGTGCTCCTTGGTTAAGGCACCTCCGGTCCTGTGCTCCCTGGATAAGGCACAGTACCGTTACTGCCGACCCACCCCTGATTAAGGCACCGTCGGCCCTTTGCTCCCTGCTTAAGGCAAAAAAAAATACTTCCGCCGGCTTGTGCTCCCTGTTTAAGGCACTAAAAAATACTCCCGCCGGCCTGTGCTCCCTGTTTAAGGCACTAAAAATACTCCCGCCGGCTTGTGCTCCCTGTTTAAGGCACTAAAAATATTCCCGCCGGCCTGTGCTCCCTGTTTAAGGCACTAAAAATACTCCCGCCGGCTTGTGCTCCCTGTTTAAGGCACTAAAAAATACTCCCGCCGGCCTGTGCTCCCTGTTTAAGGCACTAAAAATACTCCCGCCGGCTTGTGCTCCCTGTTTAAGGCACTAAAAATACTCCTGCTGGCTTGTGCTCCCTGTTTAAGGCACTAAAAAACTACCCCCTTTGATATGTTGCTGATGCTCCGTGACTAAGGCACCAGTTGCAGCTCTTGCCAGCAGCCCTTGCAGAGAGCGACCCTCTATCTCAGTTCAGGTCCTCGGAACGACCTGTCGGAGGCCCACTGTCCGATCGTGCTTGATTCGGCTAGGCGCTGCTGTCTCTGATATTTCCCAGCGTTTGTTTCTGCCACCGCTGTATGCAGCACCTTTCTGCGTCAGCTTCCGTCGCCCCTCTGCGTCAGTTCCGGCGCCCCCCCGCTTCCACTTCCGGGGCCACCCTGCGCTCGCCTCCAGCGCCCCCTCGCGTCCGCCCCCGGGGCCGCTCAGTGTCCACCTGTGGCGTCCCTTCGCGTCCACCCCCGGGGCTGCCGCAGTCGGCTCCTTACCACGTCAGCTCCGGTGTCTTTCTGCTTCCGTTCGTGGGGCCACTCACTTCTGGTCCTGGGGCCGCTCCGCCTCTGCTCTCCGGGGCCGGTCACCTCCGTTCTGCAGGGCTGGTCTGCCTCTGCTCTGCGGGGCTGAAACAAAAAGGGGCCCAAATAATAGGCCTCAAACCAAAGTTGACTTCTGAGTGAATTCCCCGACCAGCAATCAGCATCTTATCAGCAGACTGAAGCAACCAGTATCTTATCAGCATGAAAATGTAACCCTGGGAACAATCCTTGGGAACTATAAGTAAACAATAGGAAGTAACTATAAATCCCAAATGTAAAGAAAAACAGAAACTCCTCAGACATGCCCGGATCCTGGCCAGATCCGGACATGCCTGAGTGAGGCATATCAATCTACCAGATATCTCCTGTGCGTTTTGTTTAGACTTGTTTGTTAAACTGTATAAAAGCTGGACCCTCTCACAGCAAAGACGGAGACCTCACCTACGAGTGGACGCACTGCGTAGGACTTCCCAATTGCCGGGAAAGGCTCTCCGACCCTTCGCTGTGACGGGGCTCCCCAGCTGATGCACGGGTCTGGATGATGGTAAAGTATGAGGGAAATTGGTGATGTATCTTTCTTAATCACTATAGCTAGCTTTAAATAGTAATGTCTAGGTGCATTACCTTGCTTATTCTTTCTGCTATTTCTACTATAGTAAAATTTCTATTTCTACTAAAGTAAAATAAGCCTATTTCTTTAGCTTGGTGTCTGTGTCCTTTGTGTTAACCCCGTCAATTGGCAAAACAGGGGCTGGTCACCTCCACTCTCAGGGCCGCTCTGCCTCCGTTTCTCGGGGGCCAGTCCAGCCGGCTTCTCTCCGCGTACTCCCCCTGGGCTGCCGGGGCTGCTGCCTCTCCGTCTCAGCTCGTGGACCCCGGACGCTGCTGTATTTGGTGTTTCTCCGGGTCCGTTCTCAAATTCCTTGGTCGTTGCTGTTTTGTTTTTTTTTTTTTTCTGGGTCCACCACTCCGTCTGTGTTATTCTTCTATGCAGGTCCCTGTTCGGGCGCCATCTTGCGGAGCCGCGGACGAACGACACGCCGAGACGGGTTCAGTGTGGGTGATAGAGCATCAATCAACGTGTGTCTTTATTGGTCCAGGGTACATATATTTATACAGACAATGATAATTATTATGCCTACTAGTCACTAGCTGATTGGCTTAAGCTCTAAAGGTCGTATTCGCACGGTCCACCTACTTGCAGTTAGCTTACAGCACAAGCTTCTCATAACACTAAGTTTCTCATGCTACTATTTCTGATTCCTGTTGACTTGTTTTCGACACACGACAGTACCGTAACACAATGTTTCTCAGACCACCATTATCATAACACTAGGTTTCTCAGACCACTATTCCTAATTCCCCTTAACCTGTTTTCGACACACCACGGTACACAGGGCTGAAGCGTCCTTGACATTCCTCCTGTATCAGCAGCTGCGAGCAGCTGCAGGCAAACCCTAGTGAGGCTCAGCATCAGCAGCTAGAGCAGGCTCTGATCATACAATTGCTCGGTGGGCTCAGGACCCTTGTCTCTGAGCCGTTCTCCAACAGTTATGGAAATCTAAGAATTGTATCAGGTAGGAATTAATTTGGTCTATATTATATGTGGAAATTAGGGGTTTTGATATTAAATGCTTCCTGAAAAAATATAAAGAAAAGGTATCACCTCTGACAACCTAAAGTTGTCATTCATGAGAATGTTACATAGTTCAAAATCTGTTCCTCTCCACCCCCTGCCCCCTTTTTTTTATTACTTTAGGGAAATAATTATAACAATTATTTTCTATAATTATGTCCTCATCCAGTGATGGTATTTATGTATTATGTAATAAAACTTTTCTATTTATAGAGCAAATCAATGACTATTTAAGAGAGTCTTCTATTGAGACACCTGAGATGGGCAATTTAATGCAACTTATTATTCAGACATTCATTGAATGGTCTGTCAAGGGCAGTTTTCTCTAATATTTATTTTGGAGCACAATTGTGTAAAAACAAATTGTTTAAATATAAATGGAGGGAAAGACAAAGATACCCCTACCATGTTCAGATAGTCCTGTCGGTCAGTAAGGCAAATGGGTATTTCTAAATAGTTTCAAGATTTTAAAAATTCATTTGTCTGCCTAAACCAATAAGCACTATCTATTCCCACTCACTGTATCACAAGCACAATTTTTCAGAAATATTGAAAGGAATGTGACAAGCCAAAAAAAATTCAGCATTTCCATCTTCTACAGAATCCCTGGCCTGGAAGTAATGTCATCAAAACATGTGAGGTGTTAAAAGAGATTCATTATGAGATGAAGAATATGTGTCGTATATATTAACAGGATCCAGTTGCCCAAATTTACTTCCAACAATACTTATAATGAAAGCCAGAAGTATTGGCTCTGTCCAGCATGCCAGAAGTCCTTGTATTTTGCATAGTTCAGCTATTTTCACAGGCCATCAGTTACGCTATGAATTTCACCAAAAAAATAATGCAGATGTAAATATGCATTAATTCCGTAAAGTAAAACAAAGAGCTAGAAAAATTTATTTTATACTCACATAGGACTAGAATAATGTGAGGAATTAATGAAGTGGATTGAACCTTCAATTATACCTCACTTGTCAACAACATCTTTAAGATGTATTGGTCTACACAAATATTTTATAGAATTATGTCTCTGTCGATGATTAATCTTAGAAAGCTAGGGGTCAGTCTTGGTTCCTTTCTCTTAAGGAGAAACTTGACTTGCAACTATATTTTGATCATTTGACATTTTTTCTTGACTTAACATGTTTCAATAACCTGACTAGGAATTCTGGTTCAGCATCAAAGCAGAGGAAATGAATGCCTTTTCTGGTATCTCTGCTGGTTATCATCTGCTAGTTTTATCATCCTGGAAAAGAAAATGTCCTGGTAACTATAAAAGCTGATGGATTTGATTATAAAATGAATGTTTCCATACAAAAAATTGAATACTTCAGGGGGAAAACCCCCAACTTTTTGGAAACAATTTCCTACAACTGAATTTCTAAAGCTTCCTGACAGAAGTTTCACTAACGACAATAAATAAATTCATACAGTTTCATTTTTGTCTTTTAATTTTTTTATGAATTTGACTTCTTTGTCTTATGGCTTTCTAGATATCAGGGGGAATATTTCTTAAATTTTCACTAACATCCAAAATTAAATTTACTGCTTATTATATCCAAGGATTCTTCTAATTTTCTCAGTTTTCAAGTACAGTGATTTTATATCCCTTCTACCTCTTTATGCACGAATTCTGATCATTTAAGACAAATGAAAATGTTTGTGATAATAAAAACACTAGATGAACTAATACAGAGGTTGGAATACTTGTTACCTGAAAAGATAAACTGATTACAATATCAGAATTATGTTAAATCAGAAATTATTTTTCTTGTGATGTTAACTCTCTCCACCTTTTTTTCTCTTTTGCTGTCATATGTTCAGTTAGGATGAGGTGATAAAAAATGTTCAAAATGTTTTAGTAGATCAATTCTTATATATTGACTAGACTCAGAGGTGGTACTTTGGAATCATTGGAAAATTTGGGCCGAATAATGTACATAAGAAGTATATTAAAAATTTAATTTCAGGAGTAGACGAAAACACTTGATGAAAATTGCTTGATGTTTCTCCTGTTATGTCCGTGAAATTTAAATATATATTTTTAAATGCTAACCTGAAACAAATATTTTTATTTCCTCAAGTCTGAGAATATTTAATTATTCTCATTATAGGCTGATACATCAACAGCCTTCATAATCTTTTTTCAGAATGACAGCTTCTTTATTCCATATAAGCAATAAGTAAATATAAATTGATAAATTACTTGACTTCATACTTTGATGCATAAAAAAAGGATTCTAGATCAACCATCAAGTTAGATCATCAATTTACTCAGTTGTGCTGTCTGCCAGACTGAAAGTGCTTTAGTGATTGACGGCTGAGGGTGTTACTGATAGATTTGCAAGAAGTCATTAATTCTTAAAGTTTATATCTCTAGTATGTTGGGGAAAATACCAAGTCAGGAAAAAACTTGTTGGTCAGAAAACCTTATGTTTATATATATATATATATATATGTATACAAATCCAAAGTGTGCATATGGATATATACATGTCTATAAACCTGAGATGTTAAGTGCTTGTTATGGAATCACATTATTTAAGTTAAAATAGTATTAGGCAAAGATGGGCTATAAGTAACCTAAGATGGTAAGAGTGTCAATAATAATTTTATACTGTGGCTTGATATAAAACCAAGAAAAATTATTGATCAAATCTTTTTTTTTTTTTTTAAGTTTTCTTAAAGTTATTAAGATATCTTTTTTTAAAGATATTTTCTTTAAATATACATGTCATTATTAATATAAACTTACTTAGAAAGAGAGAAAATATATGCTCTGTTTTATTAGGTAGAATGCATCTCTGCTCCATAGAATAGGCAGTGTCAATAAACAAAAAGTGGGAAGTGAAACAGATATAGAGAAGAAGAATTACTTATCTGAGGTGAGATAATAAATTGGATTCAGAAAAAGAAACTATATTGATTTCCAGTCCAATTCTGTCTGGTAGACCACATGGCTGCCAGAGGTTAAATTTACTTCTCTTTCCTTCTGAAAGCTTTTACTTCATATATGAAAAAAAAATGCTTTATATATGATTTACATCTTCATTTAGAATAAAGAAAATCCTCTCTTCAAGAAGCGTGCTGTATTAGCAAATCTATTGCAGAGTAATGAAAATAATATGCCTTAATGTTTCTTCCTTTGCTTGCACATTTTCTTATACAATAATTAAATAAAGAAAAAGGAAAGAGAAATATTATAAAAGCAATATCAAAGCTGGTTTATTACTCCTGAAATCACAAGAAAGGGTTCTCAGGTACGTAAACAACAAACAGAAACAAAAGGAAAACATTGGCCTGATGTTAAATAAGAGAGGTTAATTAGTCGTCAACAATGTTGAAAAGAGAGAGGTTCTCAATGTTTTCTTCACCTGTCTTTACCAGTACTGTTGGATTCCAGACCTTGGGAACAAAAACCCAGTCAATGTAAACACAGAACTACCATCAGTGAAGGAAGAGTCAGTATGTGAACTATTACAGGGGCTTGCTTCTTATAAATCACTGGGCCCTGATATTATCCATCAGAGGATGTTAAGAGAGCTGACTGATGTTGCAAAACCACTCTTTATAATCTCTGAGAAGTCATGGAGATGGGGACATCCCAGAAGACTGAAAGAAGGATAATATCACTCCCACCTACAAGAACAGCTTAAAGAAGAATCCAGAAAACTACAGGCTCATCAGTTTTACTTCAATCTCTGGAAAAGTTATGGAACAAATTTCCCTGGGGGATATCACAAGTCAAATAAAGCACGTGACTGGGAAAAGTCAGCATGGATTCACGAAGGGCAAATTGTACTTGACAGACCTGATCACCTTCTATGACAAACAAACCTGCCCAGCTGATGTGGGGAGAGTGGTGGACAGTGACTACCTGGATTCCTCCAAAGCTTTTGATAGGTTTCCCTGCAGCCTCCTCCTGGAGAAAGTGATATGTTACAGTCTAGACAAGTTTGTTCATTAAGTGCAGAACTATCTGGCAGGCCACACTCAGAGATGTTTCTGAGTTCCTTTTAAAACTGTCAACCTGCCACAAGTGACATCTCCCAGGGATCAATACTGGGCCCTGATGAAGTTTGTTGATGATACCAAACTGACTGGAGAAATAGATGCTTTGGAAGGGAGAGCCACTCTTCAGGATGATCTGGATAGGCTAGAAGAGTGGGCTAACAAGAACCTTAGGAAGTTCAACAAGGACAAATGTAAGGTCTTGCACCTGAGAAAACATAATCCAGGAGTTCAACATAGACTGAGATTTACCTGGCTGGAGAGCAGATCTGTGGAAAGGGATCTGGGGGTCATGGTGGACAAAGCTCTATGTGACTGAGCAGTGTGACGAAGCAGCAAAGCAAGTCAATAGGATGCTGGGTTGCATCAACAAGGGCATCACCTGCAGGAATAAAGAAGTCACTATCCCACTCTACTCAGTGCTTGTCAGACCACGCTTGGAATGCTGTCTTCAGTTTTGGTGCCCATTATAAAAAAAGATGTGATCAGGCTAGACAGTGTTCAGAGGTGGGCCACAAAGATGATTAAAGGACTGGGAAGCCTGCCATATGAGGAAAGGCTGGGAGATTTGGGTTTGTTCAACCCTGAGAAGAGAAGGTGTAAGGGAGACCTCATAACCATGTTCCAGTATTTAAAGGGTGGCTACAAAGAAGATGGGGACTCCCTTTTTACAGAGTCACACAGAGAAGATGAAGGGTAATGGGGTCAAGTTACTCCCGGGGAGATTCCCTCTGGACAGAAGAGGAAAATTTTTCACAATCTGAACAATCAGACACTGGGATAATCTCCCCAGGAAAGTGGTGGATTCCCCAACATTGGACAGTTTTAAGATTCATCTAGACAGGATGCTGGGACATCTTGTCTAGACTCTGCTTTTGCTAAAGAAAGTTGGATCAAGTGATCCTTGTGGTCCCTTCCAACCTGGTATTCTATGATTCTATGACATTATTTGAGCCTTATATATGAATACAGTGTAACCTCTATACAGAAAAGTTAATAAAAGGCACATTTTTGTATAAATAAAAAGTTAGTGTGTTTGAATTCTCTACAGCTAAAGCGATTAAGCTTGTACTAAATAACAAACAATCAAACTAGGATATTGTAACAGATACACATCTTTCTAATGACTTGCTAACAAAACATTCGCATACCTACACTATTTCCATCTCTTAACATAATTCAGAAAAAACAATCCTGGTATCTTTTAGATATTCAGGTGTCAAGCTACACCTTTAAGAACTCAACTGTATTTAAATAATACATAAGTAAAATATAGGTAAGTAGTACAACTTGTTGAGAAAGAAACTGAGGTTAAGACCAATATTAATCTTTCTTACTGTCATTTTCACTGCTTTATTTCCACCAGTGACTAACTTTTAATGAAAGGAAGTCCCTCATAGTATACAACAAGCCAGTTTTCCTTCTAGAGGAAGTATGATGACTGGTCATTGGAGTTGCTAGGTAGAGACTTTGTATGGTTAATGGAAGCAACGGAGGTGTGACATGCTTCTACTGAAAATCAGAAAAGATGAAAAAGCTTACCTTCTTTAAAATTATTTCTTCAGAGGGTACAATATGTCCTTGTCATGAATCCACTTGCAAAATATTTTATAACCTCTAATATAAAGTGTGAAAATCTTTTAAATTCTAATTTATATTTACAATTTATAGTTGTATATCATAGCTCGTAGTCTCATTGGAGAAAAGTGTTTGGTATAATTGTGCAAGTAGACAGCATTTACCTATTATTTAGAAGTTCCATCTTAAGTACTTCCAATCAGATAGCAAAACCAACAAAACATGGGAAAGCATAAGGTGCTTTTTGAAATGAGGCTTTCTAATATAGATTTACTATATGGGAATGAATAATGGAACCTTCTACGTGCCTCAGTTTCAGACTAATCAGAAAAAGACATGGAAATAAGATAATATAAAACCCCCTACTTTCTTCTTTGTCATAATTTAATTTTAAAATAGTTTTCTTCATTTACTCTAGACTTTTAAAAAATACTCTGTATCAGTTTTATTTGTCTAGACAGATACACATTGTCAGAGTGCCACATCAGTCCCAGAAGTATATTTGAAACTTATTATGTTTCAGGGGTAAATTACATACTGCACAACCAAGTATTTTCATATGTAAATTACAGATTTGCTTTTTCTATCCCTTGCTAAACACTTCTTACAGATTTTTTTTTTTATATATTAATACAGAAAAACCCATCTGATTAAATTAGAAAATTTTTAAAGGGGGCCAAATATTGTCTTGACTTGTGGTGCTCCCAGAATAATATATTATCCAACAGTGAACAACAAGTAAGTCTTACAACGTTAGCATTTTGAAACACTCAACAAACGTTTATACAAAAAGAGTTTATATAGTCTTCATGTATTAACTATTTAAAAAATTTAAAATGTATATTACTAGTTACAGGGGAAAAAACCTACAAAGAAGTACACAATTAGAAGCATTTGCATTATGAAGCAGTTAGGAGGTGATCATTCATGTAATTGATATCAAAATGAGGTAAAATAGAATATTGCATTAGAATGGATATAGTCACAATTTTCACTTGATATGAATAATATGGAAGAAACAAATATCATATTCTTGATATGGTGAATAACAGGATGGATGAATTCCCTCCCTTTCTTGGCCTAGTTGCTGTATAACTTTGTTGCAGAATAGAATTTCCTGTTTATAGTTTTTAAAAATTTAAATTACCTTATGAAAGAAAAGTTCTTACAATGAAACAGCTCCTACATTATTTTACTGCCTCTTATCTGAGAAAAAGGTACTCTTGTTGATGAAGACTTTTCTTCTGCATTCTTTTTCCAATGCTGTCACGGTTGATCAGAGATAATAAAGTATTTACCATATTATATGCTCTCCATTAAGATAGAACTTTCCTATTTGGAAAGTATTGAGCATCATTGAGTTCAACGGTAATTCGGGACTGTATTTTTTGAAACCATGTTTGTTATTCAGGAAAGTGTACTCTTTGTTGTCTGCTTCTTACGTAACACTTGCACGTGAGCTTTGTATTTTATTCTGATAATTGATTTTTTTTTTTTTTTAATACCAAAACCATTTATATCCCTGAGATAACACAGAAGTAATTCTACTGCTGTATTTTTTTTTTTTTCAGCAAAGCAAAGTTAATAAATGTGAAATCCTTTCTTCACACTCAAGATATCAAGGTAAGGTAGATACGTTTGAAAAATTGCTCTAATACATCTGAAAATATAAAAATCAATAAGCTATAAAAGCTAAAAATCTTCTTCAATTTTGTCCCCTTATTGCTCAATATAGTTGGCCAGGGCACTGAGAACAGTCTAAAGTTGCAAAAAAGCTATTATACATCTAGATGTGCATAGTAAAGAGTACAAGAAACCCCTAAGCAATTCTGAATGTACACCTGAGAAACAGGAGGGAGCCAACAATAGCCTTGAAGTTCTTGCTCATTTGATTGAGGACTTGAAAGTGTGCTTCAGGGATTCTGCAGCCACAGCTGTGGTTCATGTCATCTTTGTATGAACACGAGAGGAATCCTTTAAGACTGATTTCTGGTTGTTTTCCTTGCATCTTTTTGGGCAGTGGAACATCCATTTCTTATTTTCACTATATTCAGAAATTAAGGGCATAAACGTGCATGACCCGAGGGATTTTTGGAAGTTGACATGTTACTTTATTAATGTATTTATATCCAAAATGCAGATACAGTCATTTGAAGGTTGTCTGTATTCTGAAAGCTGAAATCAAAGAAAAAAAAAAAAGACAAAAAAAAAAAAAATGCAAGTCCTTCACCTTCTTTCATCTTCCTTCCTGTAGACATGAACCCACTCCCAGCAGAAGGATACAGTTGTTCCATACCCTGGTGGCCTTTCCACAAGAGGGATCCAGTGCTTCTGTTGTACTAATTTCACAGCCTAGAAGTTCTAGAAGTAGATCAAGAAGCTTTTCTAAAGTGCTATTTTCTTTCTATTAATGACTACATATATAAGAAATAATAAATCAGAAGATAGCCAAACAGAACATTTTAGCTGAAAATCACCATTGAACTTTAGCCAAAACCTTTTAGAATATGATTCATATGGTGTGGTAAAGGTGTCTATGCAGAAACTAAAGTGACCAATAAGTCACTGGTGTATAGTCTGGTCTCTGAATCTTACTGCTCTAATTTCCAGTGGTAGGCATGGAAATGCTCCAATGTGCTCCATCTACATGCTTCCCAAGAAATCTTATATCACGTGGGAATCATCCAGTAAAATCTTCCCCTGAATTTCACCTTCCTCTCTCCTTTGTGTCTCTAAATTGGAGTGAGGGTGAGGAAGCTGAGATGCTATCCTACACTTAAATACTTATTTCCATTACACAAAAGTATTATTGTATAGATTTTTAGAACAAATTCCTCTAAAATTTCCCAAGATTTACAGATTGATACCTCTTAAGAGACTATTCATATGACAGAAAGAAAATGAATCATTGACATTCTATCAAAATAAACTCATCTTGGTCAGAGTACGCAACTATTTTGAGCAGTCATTGCTTGCAATCTAGAGGTCAGGAATTGTTCTCAGGTATACTTTATGCTATTTATTATATTCTGAGAAAATACAGTCCTGATGTTCTTCTTCATATTTGTTCAGTCGAAATTCTCAATTTTTCAAATTAGAGAAAAATCTCTGCTAATAGATTGTGTTCAAAAGAAGCATAGAAAACTAGTGTAAGAAACTCAATACATGTAAGGAAATCAGATTATCAGATCTTTCTGGCACCATGTCAAAATGTACACAAACAAACATTTGACAATGCTTCGTCTGAACGGCAACACCGACAAGACTTCCTTTGATTTCCTGAGTTAGCCATTTAGAGAGCTGGGGCTGGGATGCATGTCAGTGAAAGACTTCATAAACATCACTTTTTCATATACTGTCCTCAGATTCAGAGACACAGAATCTGAATAAAGACCTCAGCAAATGCCCCAGTATTGTACTGGACTTTGTGATAGATTAATTCAATAGAATTAAGGAACTGTAGTAGTTCATTTAAGAACTGGAGAATACAGGCAATCTCAGACATTTAGCAAAAGCACTAAATGATATTTTGAAGGAATAATCAAAGACAGGGATGTAAAATGAAACATGAGATGAATGGGGAAAAGAATGAAATACAACATTGATTTGTTGAAGGAACAATCTAAATATATACAACACTATTAATGACAGATCATTTAATTAAGGATAATACTAGCAAAGGAAGAACACACTATGACCTAAGCATCAATACATGTAACCTGGAAACCATCTTTACAGTGAGGATCTGGGATTATAGTCTGAAAAATATCATGGATCTGATCTGCTCTGCTCTACAGAAGTATTGGCAAATTTATCTGGGTACCTGATCCATGTTTTAAGACAGGCTTGATAAGTTTCTGGAAAAGACTGTATTCCTCAGTTGCTCTGAATGCAAAGGGACATATGATTTGCCAATTGACAGGGTTAACAGAAAGGACACAGACACCAAGCTAAAGAAATAGCCTTATTTTACTTTAGTTTAAAGCAGCAGAAAGAATAAGCAAAGTAATGCACCTAGTCATTACTACATAAAGCTAGCTATAGTGATTAAGAAAAAATACATCACCAATTGCCCTCCTACTTTACCATCATCCAGATCCGTGAATCAGCTGGGGAGCCCCGTCACAGCGAAGGGTCGGAGAGCCTTTCCTGGCAGTTGGGAAGTCCTACACAGGGCGTCCACTCGTAGGTGGGGTCTCCGTCTGTGCTGTGAGAGGGCCCGGCTTTTATACAGTTTAACAAACAAGTCTATACAAAATGCACAGGAGATATCTGGCAGATTGACATGCCTCACTCAGGTGTGTCTGAATCTGGCCAGGATATGGGCACATCTGAGGAGTTTCTGTTTTTCTTTACATTTGGGATTTATAGTTACTTCCTGTTGTTTACTTATAGTTTTCAGGGATTGTTCCCAGGGTTGCATTTCATGCTGATAAGATGCTGGTTGCTGGTTGGGGGATTCACTCAGAAGTCAAGTCTGGTTTGAGGCCTATTGTTTGGGCCTTTTTTGTTTCAACAAAGTAGCCTAAGGGATTATTCTCCAGTTCAGTCTTCTGCTAAAATAATGGTTGAAATGGATTTAAACTAGGATGAAAATAATAACTCTCAAATATTATCCCAAGTCCTTCATATTTATATCACTTAGTATGGATTGTGGTTTGAGATAGTTATAATTTGCCTTGTCTTTTCAACCTGTGCAGACATTTATGCTACATCAGCTTTTCCTGCCAAAGCCGGAAGTTTAATTTTACAGCTTGTTTTTAATTTATTGTTTATAGTAACAATGTAAGTTAATGATATAAATTTATGTTGCATATTTGTGCATAATTAATTTTTAAATTTACTCTAGCAGCAATTCTGAAATGTATTCTGAAATATATAAAAATATTCCAGTGTTATCTGGACTTATTAGGATGTATTTTTAATTATATCAGATCAAAGAATATTTTTTAACAAATATAGAATAGATTAAGTTGATTCAAGGTACAGTGTGAAATCAGCCTTCTCTATATGTTTTTGAATGAAGTCATGTCTCTCTAAAAATAAATATAGTTCTATCAAAGAAAAGTTGTTCATGGACCTGATGAATTGTCCTGTCTGCTTCTTGTAGCAGTTCTCAGTATTCCCAGTGATGAATGATGGAAAACGGGAACTCAGTTATAAAGCTAAGAGCTGATCAGTATTTCTGTAGTGGTACATCATCAGGGGGACTTTTAAAACTCTTCTAGACTATGAGCATAGAGTTTGTCCCTAGCTTTGAAAGGGAACAAGAAAGAGAAGGGAGAAAGAGAACAAACATTGTTTTCTATGAAAAACTAATTTAGTCTGTGATTGTTTTTGGTTACACGTCTATTGAATGTTTAATGGATAAAAATACAAGTTGGAATTTCAAAATATTTAGTTTAAAAGATGCTTTTCTAGTCATATATGTTTCAACAATGGAAACCCATGTACCATATAGATTTTTTTCTTCTTTTTTGGTCAGAAAACAGGACTAGAATGATTTCTTGAAGTATATGGTAAATGCCTTCCTGATTTTTTAAATTTGCAGTAAAATATATCTGTGTTTTACACAGTACTGATATTTTCTAAACACTCTAGTATCCACAAAAACACTGTTGTTATTTCGTGCCTATCTTTTATATATATATATGCATATATATACATATTAATGGCTCAACAATATTTACAGTCAACTTTTCCCTGCAATCCTGAGAGTAAAGATTTATAAGAAGGGCCAAGAAATAGATACAAATATGATTAGATTACATGATTAACAAATGACTAAACAATGAAATATTGAGCCAGTCCTTTTTCTTCCATCTCCAGGCATTTTACAGTGGATGTGCAAATATATTCTTACAAGATTTATAAAATCAGATCACAGCTTTCAGATAAACACTAATTCATTCCTAAAGCTTGAGTCAAAAGTATACATACTCTGTCAGTAAATTGTTTTGAGAAATGTTGAATAAGGGAGCTGTGTAATATTAATGTCTACACTATACCCTGAAAAATATACCATAGGGTACAGGACTTCTCACTTGTTACTATTGTATTTCAAATAGATTAAAATTTTATTTTTATTATAGAAAATTAATATGAAAATGATTGCATTCATTCATGTAAGAAATCATCTGTTGCAGCAGCTAGACAAAGTCAGTAGGAATTTGGTACTATTCATTGACAAAGGTTAATTACAAAGGAAAAACAGATGTACTTGTGCTTTTTACTGCTCCTTTATGCTTTACAAAGCTGATTATGTTGGGAGGTTTCTTGTTTGTTTGCTTTTTTGGTAAGATTTTTGCCCTGGAAACCTGTTATTTACTTTCAGTTATTTGCAGGGAAGCCTACAAAAAGCAAAGCACTTGTATGGGATAATAGCATCACAGTGGCCAAAAACCTGTCCCGATTTTCCATCATCCTTTAATTAATATAAATGCAGAATCAATAAAGGTTTCTGGAAACTACAGTTCTAAATTCAGCCTGAATCTTTTGAACCATATCTTTCTGTTACATCTGTATGATCTTTGTATCAACAAAAACTAAAATGTATAAACATCCGCCCATTGGAGAAGCTGAAAACAAATTGCTTCCTAAACACTCAGTCTCCTGGTATTCCACAGATATCCAGAAATAATATCTGTCCAGACTTGCATTGCTTAATTTTTTTTTTTTTTTTTTTTGTGATGATAAGCTTCCCAAAGTAAGATGAATTAATTCAAGTAGATAGAATTAGCAAAACACATTGTGCATTTTTTTCTGCACTGCAATCTGAATCAAGCCACTTTTGGTCTAGTTGAATTGGTAGCACTTATGCACAATACTTGTAGAATAAGCATAATACTTCAGCTTATGCAGGAGTCTTGCCAAGAAGAAGCTGGTGGGTTACATATATTTATATATAAAATTATTAAAAATCAAAGAAAATAATGCAATGTGGGAAAAATTCCATTCAATAGCTAAGCTTGTCATTATCTAGTGATATTTCTCAATATGCAGCTCTTTAATTCTTGAGCAGCATAGACAGCTTTTATGTATTAATTTATTTGATATCATGTTTCTACTAAAAGTGCATAGTTTACCATCTTGATACAATAACATAAAATAAATCATCTTTTAAAAAAAAAAACTTTTTTTTTTTTTTGTGGACACTGCTTAAAAGCTAAAGAGAACTAAGAGGAATAATAAATACATCTGAGTCTGTTGAAATACTAAATGTAATTAGTAATTTGTTGTTTTAGAATCCCTCATACTTCAGAAAAATAATTAGAAGAACTTACTACACAAGTTAAGGACAGAATTTGAAGGAACTAAACTGCAGCTGATTTCTTGAAGAATAAACATAATTTTCCATTAATTTCCATTAAATTTCCACCGTAAACAGTGTTTTCATCAAAAGTCCATACCTTAAAGCTGATGAACGGTCTTGAAAAATTCCCAGTCAAGGAAAATATTGGCAAACTTCATTAAGAAATTCTACATGTTATATGCTATATTATTTGCTGTAAGTTGATATTCCATAGATTTTGTGATTCTAGAGGTCTATGTATCAAAAGGAATTTGATAGAGTCTGGGTTAAAGCAAAACCAGAAAAAAATCCACAGTATTCTTAACTATATATTTATTAATGTGCATTTTCACATGTGAGAATGTAAGTACATGTAGAAATCACTGTTTTTACATGACTGGTAAACCTTAGGTAGTTTGTACAGAGTTGCCCTCTTAGAAAAGAAACATATTAATATGTAAATAAGTGCCTATACAAAGTATACAGTCTTTGAGGACACATGTAACCAACAAGATGTCCTGGAGTTTACTTTAAAATCAGCGCTAGATTTTATCATTCTTTCCAGATTCTAGTTTCAAAGTTAACATCATAGCTGTCTAAGCTTCTCTGTATTTTCTGATGGATAACATGTCTAGTTAGATTCAGCAATATTCTAATAACTTATTTTCATATGGAGAAACAAGTTATTACACAAACAGCCTCATTATTGGCAAGGCGATTACTTTGGCAGAAGGAGCTATTTAGTGCAGATAAAGATACCAGCAATTAGACCATGCTCTTGCTCTCCACAGTTAAATTCTGGTTTTAGCAGGACATTTTGGTAACCATGGAGATGGGAGACTTTATATATACGTAAGATAAATGTCTTAACCCCCAGTCTGAAAATTGTTCCTATCTCTATGAATTTTTTCTGTCTTAATGTAATGAAAACACAGTGGTTTTGAAACGGTATTTAGAGTTAGTTATGAAAAAGAATCTGCTTTAACAAAGGCATAGAGTGCAATGCAAAATAATCAAATAAACAGCTACTGAATTTTTACTTTATTAAAGACATTTTTGTTTCTTGGACTTCTAAGCAAAGACATGTAGATGTCACTCTAGTGCATTAAGCTTACATTATTATGAAGCAAACGTTTATTTATTCGCTTAACCAAGACAGAAGGTTTCTGACTGTATTCTAAAGAAAAGAGAAAAATAAATGTTTTTCATGTCTTTGATTTTTACCCTTGATTATATTTACTGGGCTTGTTAACTGTGGAGAACGCATACAATTTAAGTTGGCTAGATTTCTTCAATGAGAAGAAGCCTGAATATCTGAAGAACTGAAATACTTGTATGATCTTTTCATCCTTTAAACAGTTCACATGGAATTCTTGTGAATATAATGTGGCAAACAATAGATTTTGTTAAAACTGTCCATGAAAAGCAAGAATAATATTTGATGACTAAGGTGAAAATATCTTCACAGTTCATAGTATCAACTACAGAGCCAATGAAAAATATACTTGATTAAAAACATTAATTATTTATATATAAGAGAGCTGAGATGCTAGCAGTTAATTAGACACAAGGGGAAATTAAAACTAATTTCCTAGTTGACACTTACTATCTGGCAACATTATATTAAACAAAATAGATTTGGATTTGTCATAGCTGGTACTCTGAAATTCTGTAGGAATGATCAGGCACATAAACTAGATTAAAAGCTGACAGTCACGGAGGTCAGCAATATATCAGGAACTTTTCCAATCAATATTATTTTTGTTAACAATTAGCAGCTAAACTAAATCACAGTGATGCATTCCATGGTTCACAGGAATGTGATTCCTCTTGGTCAGTGATTTGTCTTTCATTATGCTGAACAATTTTATAGAGCTGCAGCAAAAAGTTTGTGTGTTAACAAGGTCAGATGAACAATGAAAACTTCTCAAAACTTCTGTGCTTGTTATGTTAATCTCTGAGCCAGAGTGTACACATTAAATCATAATGGAGAGGAAGATCTGAAAGGGAAAAAATTAGAAGGATAATACTGGAAGGAATGCCTTTTAAGAAGGAACAGATTGAAAGAGCTCCAAATGCATGGAGTAAAGAGTTAAGATGGGATGATCACATGAAGTACCAAAATATATTGAAAATAACACCTCTATAGTTGTCGTCGTTTGAGCCTGGGCTCAGCAACTAAACGCCCCACAGATGCTCACCCACCCTCCCCCCAATTGGGAATGGGGAAGGAATTGGAGGGGCAAAGGGAGACTCACACGTTGAGATAAAAACAGTTTAATACAAGTAACAGAATAAA
This sequence comes from Tyto alba, assembly GCF_018691265.1. NCBI lineage: Eukaryota > Metazoa > Chordata > Aves > Strigiformes > Tytonidae > Tyto > Tyto alba. Next base: position 27,255,702 of record NW_024881275.1, read on the forward strand.
ACGTTGACAGCAGTATCAAAGGATAATGTAGAGTACAGCTGCTCACCACCCACCGACCAACACCTGCCTGCTCCCGGCTGGTGATCCCGAACACAAAGACACCACAGCCACTCTCCCAGAAGTGAGAGCCCTGCCCAGCCCACTCCTGCCTTTATATAGTGAGCACAATGTCACATGACCTGGAATATCGGCCAATCCGGGCCCATCACTCCAGCTGTGCTCTCCCTGCCCCCGCACACAGGTGAGGTCTCTGGGGCCTGGAGAGCCTCTGGGGTCTCAGTGTGCTGCAGCACTCCTCCAGCTGCCAAACCAACAGGAACTCTAGTCCAGCCCAAACCAGGACAGTATCCACCCCTTATTCCATAACATTTATGTTACGCTTACATTCCATATTTCTAATACATTCTAATTTATTACTAGCACACAGATATCATTCCCTCAGTCCATGGGCCATCACTACAGAATGTATCATGAGTTCATTCGGTCCATATCTTCAGGTTCCGTCTGTCATAACAGTCCCTTCAGGCAGGAGGGGCAATGTTCAGTCAGTAGGGCGCAGGTGTCCTTGGACCTGTCAAGAGGATGGCATGCAGTCTCTATTGCAGTTGGAGCTGGTGGCTGATGCATCTGACACTGTCTGTATTAACAGTCTGCAGCAGTCGCTGGGCAACAGTTGCTGAAACCAGTCCTAACTTTACCCAAGTTCATGTTTGCCTTCATTAATAAGTTGCAGATAGACAAATATGTATCAGCCATAACATAGCATTGATAGGGTGATTAATCTAATACAATTTATTGGCTATTTTCGCCTAACATTAATTCCCCTTGAGGTACACATCGGACTTCCCAGTCCTTCTGCACTACCCACCAAGTGCACCCAGGTCCTTGGGCAAAGGTAATTACACGTATGGGCTTACCTTTACCTGAAGTAGGAATAACCCAGATGGTCTTCCCCAGCATGTTTTTACGGTGCACTACAGGGACTCTATCTCCATCTACAGTATGTAGAATGTTTGAATGGGCAGGGCCAGCCTGGTTGGCAGATCCTCTAGTATTGACTAACCAGGTGGCCTTTGTTAAATGTGTGCCCAAATGCTTAAAAGTTCCACCTCCCATTGCTCTCAGCATGGTCTTTAGTAGCCCATTATACTGCTCAATTTTCCCGGAGGCCGGAGCATGATAAGAGATGTGATATATCCACACAATGCCATGTTATTTTGCCCAGGTGTTTATGAGATTATTTCAAAAATGAGTACCATTATCTGACTCAATTCTATATGGGGTGCCATGCTGACACAGGACTTGTTTTTCAAGGCCCAGAACAGTGTTTTGGGCAGTGGCATGGGGCACAGCATATGTTTCCAGCCATCCGGTAGTTGCTTCTACCATTGTGAGCACATAACATTTACCATGCAGAGTTTGTGGGAGCATAATGTAATCAATCTTCCAGGCCTCCCCATATCTATACTTTAACCATCTCCCTCCATACCAAAGAGGTTTTAACTGTTTGGCTTGCCAGATTGCAGCATGTCTCACATTCATGGGTGACCTGTGCACTAGTGTCCATAATTAAGTCAACACCTGGGTCAAAAGCTCATCTATGTTGCATCTCTTCCTTGGTGACCTGAGGAGTCATGGGCCCACTGAGCCATAAATTTTTCACCCTTATGTTGTTAGTCCAGATCTACCTAAGCCACCATAATTTTTGCAGATTGGTCCATCTGATGTTTGTATTGATGATGTTCCATTGCTCGATTTTTGGGTATATGAGCATCTATGTGGCGTACTTTCACAGTCAAGATCTCTATCCGAACAGTAATATCTTGCCACAAATCAGCATCCCAGATGGGTTTGCCTCTATGCTGCCAGCCACTTTGTTTCCACTGCCGCAACCACCCCCACAAGGCATTTGTCACCATCCATGGGTCAGTGTAGAGGTAAAGTACTGGCAACTTTTCTCGCTCAGTGATAATTAAGGCCAGCTGGATGGCTTTCACCTCTGTTTTCTGGACTATTTGTGATTACTTCGAATATTCCTTGGTGGTTGGCATTTCCTATTAGAGCCCTCTGTGTGATGAACACGACCCACTTACTCCACGTAGCATCAGTTGCATGATGTGTTGAGGGGACCGTCCCTTTGAACATCCAGCCCAGTCCTGGCAGTCAAGGTGCCAAGAGGAGCTGTGCTTCTGTACCAATCTCTTCAGAAGCAGCTCGAACCCCTTCGTATGCTGCCAGTTTCTCTTTTTCAGTTGGAGTATAATGGGCTTTGGATCCTCTATTTCCTCGACTCCAAAATCCCAGGGGTTGACCCCGGGTCTCCCCTGGTGCTCTCTGCCAAAGACTCCAGGTAGGGCCATTCTCCCTAGATTCAGTGTAGAGCACATTTTTAACGTCATGTCCTGCCCGAACTGGCCCAAGGGCTACAGCATGAATGATTTCTTGTTTAATTTCTTCAAAATCTTGCTTTTGCTCAGGGCCCCGTAAAAAGTTATTTTTCTTCTGAGTCACTTGATAAAGAGTGCTTACAATCTGACTGTCATTTAGAATATGCATTCTCCAGAAGCCTATCACACCTAAGAAAGCTTGTGCTTCCTTTCTGCTGGTTGGTGGGGACATAGCCGTTATTTTATTAATGATGTCCATTGGAATCTGACGAGGTCCATCTTGCCATTTGATTCCTAAAAACTGAATCTCCTTCATAAGGCCCTTGACTTTACACCGTTTTATGTGAAAGCCAGCTCTGAAAAGAATTTTAACTATTTTTTCTCTCCCTTCTCAGAATCTTCTTCTGATGAATTCCCCCATACAATGATATCATCAATGTATTGTAAGTGTTCTGGAGCTTCACCCTGTTCCAGGGCAGTGTGGATCAGTCCATAGCAAATAATGGGACTGTGTTTCCACCCCTGGGGCAGTCTGTTCCAGGTGTATTGGACACCCCTCCAGGTGAAAGAAAACTGTGGCCTGCACTCTGCTGCAAAAGGGATTGAGAAAAAGGCATTGGCAATATCAATAGTGGTGTACCACTTGGCTGCCTTTGACTCCAATTCATATTGAAGCTGTAGAATGTCTGCACAGCAGCACTTAGCAGTGGCGTGACTTCATTCAGGCCCTGATAGTCCACTCTCAGTCTCCACTCTCCATTAGACTTCCACACTGGCCACTGTTAAAGGGTGAGCGAGTCTTGCTGATCACCCCTTGGCTCTCAAGTTGACAAATCAGTTGGTGGATGGGAACTACAGAGACTTTGTTAGTGCAATATTGCTGTCAGTGCACAGTTGTGGTAGCAACCGGCACCTGTTATTCTTCAACCCTCAGTAGTCCCACAGCAGAAGGATCCTCTGAGAGCCCTGGCAGAGTGGACAGCTCTTTGATTTCTTCTGTCTCCAAGGCAGCTATGCCAAAAGCCCACCGGTACCCTTTTGGGTCCTTTAAATAACCTCCCCAGAGATAATCTATTCCAAGAATACAGGGAGCTTCCAGGCCAGTTACAACAGGGTGTTTTTGCCACTCATTTCCGGTTAGGCTCACCTCAGCCTCCAACACAGTCAGATGTTGAGATCCCCCTGTCACTCCTGAGATACGGATAGCCTCTGTTCCTTGGAAATTCAATGTCATCAGTGTGCATTGGGCACCAACGTCCACCAGAGCCTTATACTGCTGGGGTTCAGATGTGCCAGGCCATCAAATCCACACAGTCCAGTAAACACTGTTGTCCCTCTCCTCCACCTGGCTGGAGGCAGAGCCCCTCTAATGCTGCTCATAGTATCCATTGTTGATGAAGGGGTTAGTGCAGTCTGTGTGAATCTTGGTCTCATCCTGGTTACCCACTTCTTGTAAGTATGACTCAGAAGTTCTTCTCATAGGATCAGGGGCAAAGTCAACTCTTCTACATGATTTGGGTAACTGATTAGCAGGGACTGGAGCAGCACCTCTCCTGGAAGAACCTTGATTTGTATCCATTCTTCCTTCCAACTCTCAAACCTGTTATCTTAGGAGGTGGGTGGGTTTCCCATGCCATGTCTTCATGTCTTCTCCATGGTTGTGCAGGTAACGCCATAGGTTCCCCCGTGGTGAATATCGTCTCGCTTGAGTAGGGAACCATTTGCTCCTGATAGCTGAGACCTTAGTCTGTGGAGGTGGAGAGTAGGACATGTCTTCTTTGAGTTGTCAGACATCTTATGATATTTTCTCCACAGCTGCGACAATGGAAGAAAAGAGACTTTCTTCGTAGTGCCGGTGTTGGTGAACCAAGTCATCCATAGTTGGCCCCTCTTCATCTCTCCAGTCAAATACTGCTAATGCATTGGAATGCGATGATGGAGCACTCCATACAAGCTTCTGCCACATGGGCTGGGTGAATTGGACTTCATCTGGGTCTGTGGGTAGCTGTGCATTGTCTGGGTCATAATAAACCATCTCCCACACAGCTAGTTACCTTAGGTGTTGGATGCCTCTCTCCATGGCGGTCCACTTACTTGGTTGACATATAAGATCTTCCTTGAAGGGATATCTGTCCCTCACGCCTGACAGTAGTCTTCTCCAAAGGTTGAGCGTTTGTGTCTTTCTTCCAATCATCTTGTCAATGCCTGCGTCCCTGGACAGGGATCCCAGTTGCCTGGCCTCTCTACCTTCTAATTCCACACTGTTGGCCCCTCTATCCCAGCATCGGAGCAGCCGGGTAAGGAGGTGTTCCCCTGGATGGTGGCTGAAATCCTTTCGCATGTCTCGTAGTTCACTCAGGGATAGGGATCAGGTGATTACCACTGGCTCTGCCTCCTCCTCCTGTTCTTATGACGGCCCTCATTCATCATCATCTTTTACAATGCGAGGGGATTTTTTATTGTATTTCTTCTTCTGTATGGGAGCAACAGACACTGTCATGGATTGATTCTCCAGTTCACCCTCACTACTTATCGTAGGGGTTGGATTGGCTGCAGTGTCTGTTGCCCAAGTTGGAGTGGCGGCAGTGTGTGGTGGGGGTGTCAGAGTGGTTGCAGTGCCTGTTGTTTTGCTCTCTGATGCAGAGACGTCTTCCTTTCGAGGACACTGCAGAGTGGCAAGCAGGGCTCGGTAAGCATGGGCCAGGCCCCAGCACATTGCAATGATCTGCATCTCTCTTGAGGTGTCAGGATGACAACACAACTTTTCTAAATATTTTACTAGTTTCTCAGGATCTCGCACTTGTTCAGGGCTGAAGCTCCAAAACATTGGAGGTCCCCACTGTCCTACGTACTTGCCCATGCTACCCCACACTCCCAGCCACTCTTAACTCTCCAACCCTGGGGTAGACCTCTGGGTGGTATTCAGAAACAGTTGCTTAACCTGAAACAAAACCTGAACCACATTCAGGAACACTACAGCTTCCAGCAACAAGACAACAATGTTAATATGAGCATTCCATGGACATTCAGACTTCTCAGCATTCTCAATTATACTTGCAAGTAGCTTGGAGAAGGGGAAGATGGAAGAAGGTATCTCCCCCTTAGGTGGGCTCTCCGAGGAGAAAAGGTGGAGGGTGTAGTTACTAACCCATTCCAGTAGGTGCCCCTCTGTGTACACAGACGATGACCATGCTGAGTACAAATGCCCCCGTACTCCCTGGACCGACGATTTTCTCATGCCATAGATTAGTGTTACAGAATACAGCAAGGCAAATATCTTAATTGAATTCCCACGGGTAATAAGCAGCAGCATTGAGACTACATATGGTAAGTAATGTGATGTATAACATAACTGCAGCAACAAAACTCACAATTTCAGGAGCGAAGCGAATGACATTATAACAGGATGGGCAGTCGGCATTATAACAAAGTTGTTAGCACACACAGATCAAGTCTATTGTTATCTCAACCCTTTGTCCCCCACGTTGGGCAGCAAAAAGGACTGTCATTTGAGCCTATGGTCAGCATCTAAACACCATGCAGCCACTCACTGACCCTCCCCACACTTAGGAATGGGGAGGCAATAGGAGGGGCAAAGAGAGACTCATGGGTTGAGGTAATAACAGTTTAATAACAGTAACCGAATAATACGCTGGCAGCAGTATCAACGGGGAATGTACAATACAGCTGCTCACCACCCACCGACCAACACCTGCCTGCTCCCGGCCAGCAGTTCCAAACACAAAGCCACCACAGCCACTCTCCCGGAAGTGAGAGCCCTGCCCGGCCCACTCCTGCCTTTATATAGTGAGCACAATGTCACATGACCTGGAATATCGGCCAATCTGGGCCCATCACTCCAGCTGTGCTCCCCCTGCTCCCGCACACAGGTGAGGTCTCTGGGGCCTGGAGAGCCCCTGGGGTCTCAGTGTGCTGCAGCATTCCTCCAGCTACCAAAACGAACATGAACTCTATACCAGCCCGAACCATGATAACAGTACATTTTAAAAATTTTTCAGAAGCCAAAAGTGAAGTAGTATGGTGTCATATTAATATGCAAGCCAAATTCCAGAACAAAATAATCATCAGAAAGTCAGGGGTGGGAGCAGGGAGAATAGAACCTGACCTGTACAATTTCTTTAGTTATATTGCAAGTAAAATCATGCTAGATGTGGCAAGATGGCTAATTCTTTAGCAGCTTTGAAGAAGAGAAAATGCCAGGTAAGAACAAGCCAGATAGATGTATTGTGCATTTTCCTTTGTTTAAATTATTTTGTTCTTGTTGCGTTGTAGGATTTTTTAACAAGACTGAAAGTTGTAATCCTTATATAGCCATGGTTTAATGGGATTTTTTACTAGAGAAAAGAATTACCAGAAAGTATACAAAAAGACAAATAACTTATTTCAGTCAATGCCATGGATCTTCAGTATTTTAAAACTAAATAACTAATACATTTCACAAATATTTTGGCTAATGAAGGAGATGCATCTACTTTTTCAGCCACATGAAGGTCTGGTGGATGATCTTGAAGAAATCAACATAATTTCACCTCAGTATCTCAGTTCTGTGTTGTGAGCTAGGCATTTTAACATCTATTAATGAATATTGAAAGAATAAGTGAATGAATTAATGATTCCACGGACTTATTGTTGCCACTTAATGTCTTGCCTGGGAAAAAAACATACAGTTTTTAATCATAAGACTATATGTTTTTGCCATACATATAGAGAACCAGAGCTTCAGGAGGAGTACCTGAGCTTCACAAATGACATCCGCAATTTTAACAAATCCCTCTCACGTAAATGGATGCTTATGACTTAGGTTTATTTAGACAACATGCAGTTTGATATATCCAAAAGTAAAATTATTAATCAAGTGAGAACTTAGAGAAGGATTTAAAGAATAGAGGAAACAGACATAAGAATGAGAGGAAGAAGCAATGAATTAGAGGGATAAGGCATAATTTCTTAACATTTGGTCCCCCCAGTATGTCTATTAATTCCCTGTGTCAATTTGATAGTGAATGTCACCAATTTTCTAGGAAGGAGTCTTGCCTGCAATGCTTGCCCAGAACTGGACACCACAGTAAGCCACTAAGCTAGCAACAGGATCTTCAGGCCCACTCATGTAGCAAATGTCCTAGAGTGATGGTCTGAAACTCACGGTATTCTCAGAGCTCATCTACAGAACACACTAGTTGGATCTGCTCCAGAATGAATTTGAAGGAAAACTTGGAATGAAACCAGTGAATGGATTTCCACAAATTTGATTTTGAGAACTGCTTGGGTGTTGCTAGTTTCTGCAGACAGATTGGGCCTACAGGTTTCTGTAAATCTTATACAGTAAAGTACCAGAATATTGGGACTGTAGGATAAAATCCACAGAATTCTTTCCCAAGTTAATAAATTATTTTAACCCAGTCATAGTAGAAGTAGAATCATAGAATTAATCATAGAAGGATAGAATGGTTTGAGTAAGAGGGGACCTTAAAAATCATCTAGTTCCAACGCCCCCGCTGCCATGGCCAGGAACACCTTCCACTAGATCTGGTTGCTCAAAGCCCATCTAACCTGGCCTTAAACACTTCCAGGGAGGGGGCATCCACAACCTCTCTGTAAAACCTGTTCTAGTGCCTCACCACCCTCACCATGAAGAACCTCATCCTTACATCCAAGCTAAATCTACCCTCTTCCAGTTTAAAACCTTTGCACCTTGTTTTGTCACTACATGACTTTGTAAAACATCCCTCTCCAGCTTTCTTGTAAATCCCCCTTTAGGTACTAGAAGGCTTCTCTAATGTTTCCCTGGTGCCTTCTCTACTCAAGGCTGAACAACTCCAACTCTCTCAGACTGTCCTCATGAGGGAGGTACTCTAGCCCCCTGATCATCTTTGTGGCCCTTCTCTTCACTAGCTTCAACAAGTCCATATATTTCCTATATTGGGAGCCCCAGAGATGAACACAGTAATCCGGGAAGGGTCTCATGAGAGCAGAGTAGAAGGGGAGAATCACTTCCCTTGACCTGCTGGACACATTTCTTTTGATGCAGACCAGGATACAATTGGCTTCCTGAGCTGCAAACATTGCTAAGTGCTGTTGAATTTCTCATCAAAAACCTGCTCCTCAGGACTGCTTTCAATCCACTCATTGCCCAGCCTGTATTTGTGTTTGAGATTGATTCAAACCATGTGCAGGACCTTACACTTGGCCTTGTTGAACTTCATGAGGTTTGCATGGGCTCACCTCTCAAGCCTGTCAGGGTCCCTCTGGATGGCATCCATTCCCTTCAGTGTGTCGACCTTACCACATAACTTGATGTCATCGACATACTTACCATTCACAAAGCATAATGTAAATTAGGGTGGATACAGAAACACAGAAGAATATTCTATACTTTGTGTTGAAGAAATTTAACTTCTGATAATTTAAATTCCTTTTTTTTTTTTTTTTTTTTAGGCAGATTATTCCTTTCAACAAGATAAATTGCTAGAAAAAAAAGTAGTTATATGAAATTTGTAAGAAGCCTTATATTCTTAGCATAATGTTTAACTGAGAATAACTAAACAACATACTTACATATTGTAATATAAGTTTATGCAAAAATGCCTTTTTAACGTTGTACATGCCCAATGTTTGTTACTAATAATAAACTGGCTATTTTATTTACATTTACATATTTGTTTTATAGAACAATAGGACAGATCATATAGCTGTAACTAATGCTAATAATATTTAATTTTCAAAGAAGTAACCATGCTTTAATTATGACATGCCAGTAAAGCTTCCAGAAATGTTAATGTTTTTTTTTCTTCTTTTGTGCTTTCTTTTATAACCAAAATGTATTTCTAAAAAAGATGCTTCTTGTTTCCTTGAAAATGCTTATGTGAGAACTAACACCAGTGTTCAAACTTGTGGGTTCGTTTTGAACTTATGGATTCAATTTCGTCTTTTTTGTGCAGCAAACTCTTTTCTTCATTGTCCATTTTAGTTTATCACAATGATAAACTCACATACAGAAGTAAGAATACAACTGTGCCATAAGAAAACAACTATATGTGTAGTCATCCATAAGAATATTGTCTTAGCCTTCATTTACAGACAGAAATATTAGATACTACTGCTAAAATGTCTGAGGCTATGGCTAGAACGCTTTCAGATGTCAAAAAGTGTGTGTGTGTCTATGTGCATACATGCTCATACACATGTGCCGTATTTTGGCACACAGGACTGTATTCCAAAGACTGACATATATCTCTAAACTGTAACCCATGGCAGGCACAGTACAAATGAAAACACATAGGATTGAATACTGAGAGACATCTTTCAGAGAGCTACCAGACATCTGTGAGCACCTTGAAAAAGTCAAAATATACTTCCACCCTACATCCTTTGGAGAAAATAAGTAATGTGTTTTTCTTATGCCTCAAATAAAAGAATATCTGAAAATTAGTTTAGTAGATTTTGTGTTATAATATCTTATTTAATTCATGTTACCAAGCTTGTAAAGATATATGAATTCACAATCTGACATAATAAAATTACCTAATTGATTGAGATCTCTCTGTGAGATAAAGCTAATGAGTTATTCAGAGGAAAAAATACCTTTAAGTAAAAAATTTAAAAAGAACATTTTTACTAATTTCTTTCAATCTGCAAATAACCAAGTTGTGTTTAAACACTAAGATTTTGTGGGTTTAGGTTTTGATTTTTCCACCAGGAAGAAAAAAAATAATAGAACAAAAGAGGAAATCAAAGCGTATTCTAACCATTTAGGTCTTACTTTTAAACCCAAACAGTACAAAACAAAAAAGGCCTAAACACAACAACATACCTCATCCAACTACATTTTAAGAGAAAAGTTTTAACTATGCTAGTTCTTTGATGAAAATTCTTTAAGGATAAAGAGAAGTACACAAGTCCTTTCTAAAATGTTCAGTGAAATATTTAAGTGGGAAGAATTTATATGATGACACTGTATGTGAAGGTTTTTATTGCTGGGTCTTATACACCTAGCACTTTTGCATGCTTCTTTGAGATGTCTTCCAAAGACCTTACTGTCTCCTCTAAAATCAAATGTTTTAACACAGGGCTTAGATTCAATTTGGCAATAGCGTACTTGAACTATAAAAACTAGAATAGTTTTTTAAATCAGTCCTCAGATTCTCTGAGAGACTGATAGATAAATACAAAGAAAAATGTAAAAAATTCTTTTGATAGTTTTATCTCTAGATCTTCCAAACACAGAGAAGTCCTTCTGCATGAGGTTCTACAGAAAGCTTTGGTTGTATTCTTACTTCTAAACTAAATTTCAGGGGGCATAAGAACATACCTATAACTTAATTATAATGTACGTGTTGCTGCTAGCGATAACAGCTCAAATATACTTTATAAATTTTTGATTTTTTTTTTTTTTCTTTAGGATCTTATAATGGGTAATAGGTAGTCAGCCTGGACAACAAAAAAATCCCAAACATCATAACCCTTGGCTGCATGTGTTAACATCATTATAGTAGTACACAGTGACAGTGTAATTTGTGCATTTCACTAGATGTTATAGCACATAAATGCTATCTATATGACAATGGAAAGAGTACAGCACAGTAGTTTTGAAATCATTAATTCTGCCTTTGGACTCTGTATTATGAACCAGGCAATGCCTTTTTGTCATGCAAGAAAACAACCTGTATATATACTTAATTTAAAATAATAAGATTAGTCTAAATGTCTTGATTGATTTCTTGGCCATGACACTTCTCTTAAGTATGATGTAGTCTTTGCTGTTCATAATAGAAAATCACACCCTTTCTTCAATCTGGAAGTCAGAAAATAACTTGCCAGCTTGATATATCATTCCTATGACAGTGTTTGAACAGTAATAATCCTTTTCATGACTCATGCATCCTCATTTTTCTCTCAAATTTTACCCTTTTCTCTGTAAAATCACAGATATTCATGCTTATGCAATGCCTATCATCATGTCAGTTTGATCAGACAGTGGAAGACTGGTTTGCAAAGTTATTGAAATATATGAAAATTCCTTCTATCACTTTACATACAAAACCTACAGACCAAAACAGAATTCTGAAGATCAATATATTTCATCTTACACTGACAACAGAATTACTGAGACACAGTGGAATTTTTTGTTCCGAGTGACTTTATTTCAGAAATGTAAAACATAAGTGTTAAGTAAGGTTATCCAGCACATACTGGGTTATCGAGACTATTTGAAATCCCTGTATAGAAAAATAAATATTTTGAACCCTGATTACTATTAACTTGTACATGTATGCATGTTTAGTTTCAGTGCCCCTGGACAGAAAAAGATAACAGACTATTTTCTTTAATTAAGTTATAAATCATATAGTATTTATACAGAGACCAGTTCTGCCGGAAACTTTTTTTTTTTTCTTAATTTTAAACTTCTGTACATTCATGTTGATTCTAATAGTTTCATTCTTATGTTTCAAGCTTATGTGTGAATGTTTTTTGCTACATCAGGCAATAACCTCTTCTAGTCATGATTGTATTGTACAACAAAAACTTCAGAGTCTTATCTAAAGAAGAGAAAACTAGAGAAAGAAGCCCTAAATTCTAAAATGTATAGATGACATCTAAACTTCACAGCAGTTACTCACAATTTGAGAGCAATGTATTTTTCAACTTATAAGTGTACACATACAAACTGTAATAAAAGAATAATCAATTGTAATAACATCTGTATTTTTCTTTCTTAATGTGGCATTGTCATCTTACTTATGCGAGTAAAAACAATAGTCAATTTAGAAAGTAATCAAAAGGAAGAAGTAGAAAAAAAACAATTTAGAGACAGGAAATATCCATGTCAACTGCAGGATGTTTTCTCCTTGGGAATCAACTAATTTTTATACTGGAAAAGAAGTAGAAATTATCTTACTTTGACAGAAAGTGTATTTCCCTTGAAATCCATATGTATTGAAAAATAAACAAAATCAGAATCACTGTTTATACTGAGTCTTATGAAACCTGGAACATTACAACATTATTGATAATCTAAAAATATTTTTAAACAATAGCACTCATCTAAGTTCAGAGCAGGAATAAAGTTGTGCACAGTGTTCAGAGCAACTATTTATATAACAGAACACCACATTATCAGATAATTAATATTGTGTTGGTATATGGTAAAATGTATTAGCCTTTCAAGAAACAAGAGTGTATAACATAAGTTTAAAAATAGTCTAATTTATTTAGGTGAAAAGAATGTGACAAGCTATGTGAGTAGAGTTGGGGGTTTGCTACACACTTATGCATCAGATATGGAATTAAGAAGAAATCTGTGTAACATAATAGAGGACAATTAAAATTATTTTATTATGGGATAGAGCATATTTCTTACAAACCAAATGTTAGTTATTAAAGTAAACATCAGGCAATATTAGTTACAAAAGTGACAGATTTATTTGAAATAGAGACATAATTCTCCTTTTTACCTGGAATTAAAAATTAATGGGATAATACCAATTTCTTAGAGACATAATAATAAATATTTTCTTCTTCATCTAGTCATGAATGGCTAGTGGTAGAAACCAACTTTAGTCCAAAAGATCTTGAATTGATTCAATTTAAATTGAACAGCTAGATCAATTGAAAACAAAGAAACAAACAAAATCAACTGTAATTTATGTTTTGTATTTCAAAAGGCTTTGTCTTAACAAACAAAGGAGCTAACTAGTCAAACTGATGAATTAATTTAGCTGAACTAGAATATAGAGGAGTTCAAAACTCTGAATGGAAAGTGTAATACAAACAAAGGGGAAAATTTATATCAAAATTTTCAGATATCAAAATTAACACCTCACAGAAGATGTTAAGAATAAACAATGTAAGAGAACCTTCATATGTAAGAGAAGTGAAAGGACTAGTCATGAAAGAAAGTAGACTATTGTTCAAGTTTTGGGTTAAAAGGAGATTTGTCAGAATTAAAATTAAAATATAATCAGAGATAATATTTTAGCTGATCTTCAACTACAAAAAGAATGAAGAAGGAAAAAAATAAAACAAAAAGCATTTCTTAAATAAGGATATTCCAAGTTACCTAAGTAATTTTTTTTTTTTTTTTTTTAATTTTCAATAATGACACTGATGTTGAACAGAGACAAAAGCAATGGTTCTAATAAGAAATAATAAGTATCTCCACAAGGTGAGCCAAACTACAAGACACTAGTACATTCAAACTCGAAGGGCTAGATGTAACTCCATATCATAAATCTTTAAGAATCAGGAGATGAATTCATAGTTTCAGAAGTAAAAATCTGTAATAAACTGCTCACGTGGAAGGTAAAGGTGGAGAAATTACATGACTGTCAAATATAAAACAGGCAACACTATGTTGATTCAAGAAGAGTAAAGAAAGATTTAAATATTGCAGGCTCATTATTCTCTCTTAATAGAACTTGACAGACTATATAAAATAAAAGATAATTTTGGCAAAGGAACAAATGGATATAGCACAATTATTAATAAAATTAGTCTATGTATTAGATGGAATTTTTCAGTCATTGGAGAAGAGTACTTGAGTAACAGACTTCCTACTTAAATAAGGAAGTAAAACTAGCATCCAATTTTAAGATAGAGCTTGATTCTTTTATGAGCAATATTGCATAATGTGATTATGTGTGATGAGAAAATAATTTAATATCATTCCTGTGTAATGCACTTAATTTGCAAATGTTATTTTATATGATAAAATTGAATTTAAGTCCATTCATCCTAATACAATATATTTCCAAGCCACAATCCAAATTCTTCACCAGAAAGTGTTAGGTTATTCCTTAAATTTAACAGGAAAACAACCTCCAAACTCAAAACTGAAAAAGTCATTATATTCTTATGTAATCATGTGTGAATGCAGTCACCTACTTGCAACATCAAGATACATACAAAATGTGGTAAGGGATGGAAAGTTGTAGTGAACATACTGCTGTATTCTCTGGTTCTGTCTCAGTCTTATCTGGCATCTGTTTTAATAGAGAATGAGTGATTTTTTCCAAATATCCCAGTTCTTCTGGAGATAAGATAAATTATGCTTAAAAGAATATTTAAAGTGAATAAAACACCCATTGCAAGAATTATATGATTAAGTTAAAGGATGAGTTTGGCTGCTGAAAAATATGAAACAGTTCTAATGATAGTGACCTTTATGACTACTTAGGATATAATTAAGTATGTTTGACAAGAAAGATGTGAAAAAGTATTAGAGAGTTTCATATGATGATAGTGGGCTTTATTAGATTGTTATTATTGCACTTTGCTTATTATATGCTCTGGGGAAAAAAACAAACCAAACCAAACCAAACCAAACCAAAACAAAACTAAAACAAAACCAAACAAACACTTGATTTTGGCTAAGCCAGGCTAACATATTTTTCTGGTTTTCTACTAAAAGTAATCCTAAATAGGAACACCACCCAGAAGAGCCTGGCTCCTTCTGATTCTTTTTCATGGTGTTTCCCCTCCATTTCTTTTTCTGATTTTTTTTTTTTTTTTTTTGGTCGTTTTCTATCATTCTTCCTTTCACAATTCCCAAACTCAACTATTTGATAGTGAATTACATCGAATGTGCTGTAAATAAATACAGCAAAAATGCACTTGTATATCCGCATTTATACATTTATTTCCACCTTCTCTATTCATTCTCACACAGGACCATACTTGTAACAGCATGTCCCAGAATTTAACAAATCCAGACTCCAGTTAATAAGTGAATATAATATTAAAATAGTGGTGATATTTTATCAGTCGTCAGTGGAATGAATGAAGCTGAAGAATGCAGCAGCTTTCCTTCTGTCAATTCTGTCAATTTTTATTCCTCTCAGCATCTGGTATCTTCTGCTTTTTTTTTTTTTTTTTTTTTTAATTTTACTTCAAGGCTCCTACATCATAAACGCCATATTTCCAGGTGCTGCTTGTTGACTTCTCCACAAGAAAGATTCTTTTCAAGACAAGTAGTTGTGTAGCTAAGGCATCAAGTGGACTCCTGCTCCTCACCTCTTTTCAGACCAAAGACTGTAAAACTTCTTCCCAGAGTTGCATGTGGCTTTAAGCTGGGCTACAAATAAGTTTGTAATCCTCTGTTGGTATCTAGGTGTAACACTACATGTGGGTCAGTAACAAAAATGATGGAACAGCCTCAGCCTCTATGAATGTAGAAGTTACTGTGGTTCAGCAGGAGGTTCAGTAACATGGCCTTAATTAGCATGAAGACACTCACTTTCAGTTGAAATGATGTTTTTCTGTACAATGAAAAAGGAAGAATGCAAAACAATCATGTTGGTATGATGGAAGTAACCTTAACCTTTCTACTCCCAAGGTGTTCATGACTTATAGGCCAAACAGGAAATGTGTATGTCAAAGTAAATCATTCCTCTTTTCCATTTAAACAATTACGACATTCACACAGCTAATTGCTACCCATTCTATTTACATATGACTACACCATTCATCATAAGCTTTGACATGAGTCTCATTAACTCTTAAAGTCACCCCTGGGTAGTCAACTTTTCACCTTTTTATTTCTTCAAGTAACTTTTAAATTTCCTTATTCCTAGTATCACATTTAATTCTATCCTAAATTTTGCAATTAAGTTTTGAAATTTAACATTATTTCCTTTGTTATTTTCTGATTTGTTTTCTCCTGGAGCTTTGACCTCCACAGAGATTCAGTGAAGCTTCCTGTATTCCAACAAGTTTAGGTTTTTATTTTCTTTATTTTGATAATTTTTCATTTTATAGTCCTTTATGAGCAAAGTTAATGGCTGTTTTTCCAAACAATCTTTTTCCTACGCTTAGCCTGAGAAACAGAAGCAAAACAGCTTGTATTCTAGATATCAGCTGTAACCAGCCTGTTTATAAGAGATTGTTTTAATTTGCTTGTACTGCAAATCTTACTGTTAAAGCACAGAAGCATCTACAGGTAAATGGTGGATCATATAAGCCTAATATGAAACAACTTACAGGGAGGTGAGGAAAACTAATAAGATGAATAAAATTCTTTTAAAATTACACTTAATTATTTTGTACCTCATGCTTTCCCAAACTGTTTCTTTTCATATATGACATTATCCAAATATAATGCATGAAGCACCTAGAGCTAAATTTGCTTTTGTGTAAATTGATAACACTTCAATTCAGTTGCAGTACCTTGAGAGAGGCTAAATAGTGTGGCAACTTAAAAAAAAAAAAAAAAAAGTTAAAGTGCTGTTGAATTTAATAAGAAGTGAATTACATCTTTAAAAGAGCTTTTCTGAAGAAAATAGTGAGAAACAATTCTATAAAACTAATTTTTTACTTAAGAACGAAGATCTGCAGAAATGAAGGAGCCTATTCTGTGCAAGGGAAATCTTATCCCAAAGCCAGAAAGCAAGAAAAATTATATATTTAACCAATGTTGTCATGATCTGTTCATCCTTAGTACTTAGTACTAGCCCAAAAAGTAACTTTTAGAACAGTCGAGGCAGATGATATTCTGGTTTGTTTTACCAACTTCATGAAGTTCAAAATTGCAAAATATGCCATCAACATCAAACATGCAAGAATACCCATCTATATTTTGATTTCCATTCAAAACTGAGGCTTTAGCAACTGTCTGATGACTGTGTGCCTTTGTGCATTCCTGATGAACTCAGAATTGCTACGATTAAGTTGTCATCTAGTCATCCACAATAGCTGTTGAAGAAGAGCCTGAAGTGAGAGAGAATTTTAGAAGAGTGAACTTTCAGTTGTTTATGTAACTAGTGAATGGGACCCCTGGAAAATGTTCCTCAGGAATTAAGGACCTGAACAGAGCTGGCATCTCTTTAAGGACAGTATTCTTAGAATGCAAGAGTTCTCAATTCCCACATGTAAGAACTCGGGTAAGGAGGGCAGTAGGCCAGCATGGCTGAGTAAGAACCTCTTGGTCAAACTGAAGTGTAAGACAGAAAGTAATAGGTAGTGGAACGAAGTACTTGTATAGTGGGCAGAATGTAAGGATGCTGCTTAGATGTGTAGTGATGGCATCAGGAAAGCTAAAGCACAGCTGGAGTTGAATTTGGTAAGGAATATGAATAAGAAGGGATTCTACAGGTACAGTGATCAACAAATGAAGATTAAAGAAAATATAACACACAATATACAAGACAGGAGAACAAATGACAACCAAAATGGAGAAGGAATCGTGTCCTGGTATACATAAAGAAAGCATGGGCAGCAGGGTGAGGGATGTGATTCTCCCTCTCTACTCTGCTCTCATGAGACTCCACCTGGAGTACTGTGTTCAGCTCTGGTGTCCCCACCACAAGCAAGACATAGACCTGTTGTAATGAATTTAGAAGAAGGTCATTAAAATGATCAGAGGGCTGGGACATCTTTACTGTGGAGAGAGACTGAGAAAGTTGAGGTTGCTCATCCTGGAGCAGAGAAAGATCCAGGGACACCTTATTACAGACATTCTATAGATAAAAAGGCCTTGTAAGAAAGCTGGAGAAACATTTTTCACCAAAGCCTGAAGTGATAGGATAAGGGGCAGTTGTTTTAAACTAAAAGATGATAGATTTAGATTGGATATAAAGAAGAAATTTTTTTATGATGAAGGTGATGAGACACTGTAACAGGTTTCCTGGAGAATTTGTGGGTGCCCCATCACTGTCAGTGTTCAAGGTCAGGTTGAATAGGTCTTTGCGCAATCTGATCTAGTAAAACATATCACTGTCCATGGCAGGGGGTTTGGACTAGGTGATCTTTGAATATCCTTTCCAACTCAACCCCAAATTTATTGAAAATTAAACATAGAGCTTGAAGCGTATAGAGCAAAATCATACGATCCCCTACTGTGGTCTGACAGAACTGAGGATTGCAATCTGCAATGTCCATTTCCAGTTGTTGCAGTAAATAGTGGGTGACTTTCCACATATGATTTGATTATTTTAATGACATGCCTTAACTAAGATAATATTGATATAACCTGTAGTTTCTCTGTCCCTATGGCAAATGTCTTGTTACTGTTAAAGTACTATGCTTTATCTGATCAAAAGATCTTAAAAGAGTGAACACATTATCCTTCTTTCTGAAATCTGCACAGTTCTTGATCAATTTGTTATAGAAAAAATAATTTCTTTAAATCTATTAAGTCTGGACATGAAATCTCATGAAAAAAAGATAACTGTCAGTGAAGGCTTTTGGAAGATTTCAAATATTTATTAATTATTATCTTGTTTTATTTCAAGTTACTTTACTTGCCATTTATAAGGACTATATGTATAAAGGAGTGTATAGATGTGCATGGTGTCAAGGTGGAACTAAAGAGTCATTCACATCTCAGACAGAATCATAAGTCTTAGAAAATCTTCCTCTAGATCTTTCAGTCTTTGTATTTAATTTTCAGGAGATTTAAGTAAGTATTCATCCATTTGAGGGAATGACATTTGTGTTTTCCACATACTTCATACTTTTGTTCTTTAAATATTTGAAGGTGTTTCTCTTGATTTCTGTAATGTTACCTCATAAACCACAAAGCAAAGTCAAAAACTCTTTAAGTGGATAATATTCACTTCCATTTAACAAAAAATATCTACCATGAAGTAGTTTCTTTTACATCTTCTGTGCAGCACACTGAAACAAAAGAGATGAAACCATGTTTTAAAACTTCATCCTAAAATAAATATAGTAATACAAAATATTTAACACTTTGACCTAGAACCTCTGACATAGGATATTCATGCCTCCAATTTTTGTAAAATGAGGGTGACCCTCTTGTCAAACATAACCTGAAATGAGAATGTCTTTATCAATAAAAATAATAATTTAGCATGTCAGCAACGGGAAGATGGCAGATAAAAGCTTCTAGGAAATATTGGTGCAGAAGAATCATATCCATATAAAATTTTTGTAAAGCTTTATAAATACAGTTTTAGATATGCAGTGCTAACAATTTCCAAGCTTTTTCACAACTCAGTAAATCATTTATACAGGCAACTTTAATAGAAGATCCTCTTTCTAAATAACATAAAATATATTGATTCTAGAATACTCCAACTTTCTTTAAATTTACACAGGTCCAGTAAAAGCTTTGCTTTATACAACGGCTGTTGACTAACAGCTTTTATTCTGCAGCCTTAATTGCAAGCATTGTAAACTTGGGAAATCTGAAAACAAGGATCAAAAGGTTTATTCTTCTAGTTGTGAAAAATTTGAAAAATTTAAAATCCTAAGGGAAAGGACAAATATTTAAGAATAGGGATAATTACATTGAAGAGAATGAATATGTGAGAAAAGAAGTAAAACTGGAGTTAGAACTCTTTTTTTCTGACAATCTCAAAAGTTAATCTTTCTCTTATATTTAACTATAAGTAAGCATCCCACATCAAGTTCCATTCAGTTTCACAGTTAGAAATCTTCAAAAATATTATAATTTCTGTGAAAATATTGTCAAGTGCTTCTGTATATGTATTGAGTGGACTTAGAATCTGTCACATTACTTCTTCAAGACATTAAGGTTGACAGCTCTTTAGACTATTTCATTCAAAAGGAAACAAAAAGTACAGCTAAGTAATTTACAAATGAAGAGTTGGGTTTACTGCTATTTTTATAGCCTATCATGTTCTAAAGAAGGAATCAATAGCAGAAAGCATAGCGAGATAGTCCAACTTGTAGTCTTTCATATCTTTAGGTAAAGGCTATAACACAAAGAGGTAATTACAGAAAACTAAAAGCTATTCCCTATGCAAAATTCTGGAGTAATATTATATTGACACCTGGCAATAGGCTTTTTATATAAGTAAATGAGCATCAGCTAAACAAAGGTAATGAGTAGAATACAACTGGTGATAAACTTTTATCTGTGAGAAATATTTACACCACATAAAATATAATACTTTGTTGTCTTTCAATATGAGCTTCAAGACCACATAATAAATTCATAATATATGGAGCATGTAAACTGACAGAGAGTGAAACTGTAATATTTCTCTGACATGGGACAATAAAAACAGTAA
This sequence comes from Tyto alba, assembly GCF_018691265.1. Taxonomy (NCBI): domain Eukaryota; kingdom Metazoa; phylum Chordata; class Aves; order Strigiformes; family Tytonidae; genus Tyto; species Tyto alba. The sequence goes on from NW_024881275.1 coordinate 27,276,100, forward strand.
CACTGAAGTGTTTTGAAGATAAAATTCAGAATTATATTCCTTTCTAGTTGTATTGTATGATGAGATTTTATCATAATTTTCACTCTAAAGAAAAGAACTCAAAATAAAAAAGTTATAAGAGAAACTTTAAGTTAGAAAAACCTCACCACAGTAGAGAATTAAGAGGGGGGAAGGGAAAACCAAAGTTGATGATTAAAACAGATCATGAAAAAAGTGCCATATGTTTTATGGCTTTTAAATAAAAATACCAAAGTAACAGAAAACTTTGCTTAGATTCCTCAGCCTTTTGGTAAATCTTGATATTAAGTGCAGATATTTTCCAGTGCTTTATCTCTAAACAACTTGCAGCATGTGAAGTATTTGGGCACACATTTTGATTTCAAGGACTCACTGGGACCAGCGTAACTCCATATTTACTGTAAGAAGGGTGTCATATCCAAGATTCATGAGATCTGAATTTTCAGGTAGTACTATAGTCCTGAAGAAAAGTTACACTCTCTTTGTAGGGTTTTTGTTTTTCATCATAGGGAAACTGTAATGTGAATTATCTGTACTTTTGAACTTTAATCTGAGAGAAAAACTAATGAATAGTTATGTAACTATTTCAGATGTCTTCAGTTTGAACAACATACAAACTCCATTTAGTTTTCTTTCTTGTGCTTTGCCCACCACTATGCAAGTGCCCAGAATTTTCTCTTTTCTTCCCTGATAAAGGGAGCAAAGAGTTTTGATCTTTAGTTTGGCCTCTGGTTTCAACTTGGAACTTTGGATAATGAAAAGCATTGTTCTGTGTTGATTTTTCTTTGAATTTTGAAGAAATTAATCCAACCTGCTGCAAGGAAGTATGACAAAAAGTCCTCTGAATATGTTATTATTTTTGTATATTCATTTTTATCAAACCAAAAATACTCATCAAAAGGAACATGCAAAAATATTTGTCTATTTTTTCCTTTATTATTTCTCTTAAATATTATTTATATCTTACAATATTCAAGAGTATATGTCCTTCCAGACACTGTGAGTTCCATGTTTGTCAGAATTTTCCTCACATTTTTAAAACCCAGACAAAAATGTCAAAGGCATAAGAGCCTTCTAATTCTGCATTAATTTGGTTCCATTTGCGTATTTAAGCTTGCAGTGGAAATCTAATGTAATGGGGTCTTATGAAATAGAAAGATAGAAAACATGTTAACTAAGTTCCCTGTGCCACAGGACTTGCTTAACATTTCTACCTAACTCATCCATAAACATATAAAAATTAAGAATAAATTATTATGGCTAAACAGTTTAGTAATCTTAACCATTCAAGCAATCACTGAGATTCTTTTGAATGGAATGCTTTTCAAAAATAAGAGAAAAGTCAGCTTTCTTAATTTGTGCAGAGAGGTGGCCTAGTTAATCAGCACTGATTACCCCAGCTTGGCCTCTCAGTTATGTTTGTTAATTAAAGTGCTCTCTAATGAACACTACTAGCTCAATTCCCCACATGTGGAGGGAAGGTTGGGAGATGATAGACATCTAGACCAGGATTCTTTCTCACTTGACTGCATGGGGATTTTTTCTCACTTGAAAAATCATAGCTGAATTAATCAAAACAGAAAAAAGCATTTTTGTCTGCAGTCTTTTATCTGCAGGGCCCCCTGGCTCTCAGTGTGGGAAAATATCAATGGAATGAACATCTTTTTTGTGAGAGTAATCATAATCATCATCATGAAGTGCTTGTCAGAAAGGAATAAAAAATGCAATTAGGTTGGATTTACAATCAGGCCAATAATTACTATTCAGATGTCTCAGCTGTATGGAAAATACAGGATTCTGAACTGTGAATTTTTGTTTGAATATGGGGCTTTTTCCTACCTTTCTTGTTCTCTTTTTCTTTTAAACATTTATAAAACATGTCAGTCGTGATGTGGTACAGCTGAATAATTGTCATAGAGTCAAATGCTTGCAGATGGTTAATGGAAACAGAATTAAACGAACAGCAGTAAAGAAACTCATACAAAATTAAAGAACCTTATTACAAATCTAAGAGGTCATCAAAAATCAAATAATATGAATATGTTATTCTCTGCATGAAAGAGACTATGTTAAATTGTTTTGAGATCTGAAAAATGAGCAATCAATGGTATACTAATGAAATTTTTGAAAAATCATGTACTATTGAAATATGTAGTAATTGACAGTTATGGAACAGAAGGCCTGATTTTGGTGACTTTGTTACTTACCATTTACTTAAATTATTGACGTCTAGATTTAAAACATGATAGAGTCCTACCGAAAAATATAGAGATGAGGATTAAACTAAGTAATCTTTACCCTACCCAAACCAGGTTTCCTGATTTGAAGTTATTTTTTTGAGAATTTCTTATCAGGTGCAAGTAACTCACCATTTCAGTATATCACCAAAGAACAGAATCAATTTCTACACAGACCTGCAAGGTTTTAGAGCTGCATGATGAGACTAAGTTCTCATATGTCTGTCATTTTTAAAGGATATAACGGATAAAACCTTTCTAAGGAGCAAAGTTATCTTTCTGGTACAAAGGTATTTGTGATATCACTTAGTAAGTATCATTTAGAAGTGGATTTAAGTTAAAGATACTTTAAAACAGATTTCAAAATTTCAAAACATTGTATTCTTTGTAAGCTCTTCTTTATTTTTCATCTTTTTCATCCCTTCCCAGTAAAGGCTGAAGATAACATCAATGTCTCTGTCCATCATGAAAAATAATTCAGAGGTTTTTCTCTTAATCTAAGAAAAAATTATAATTGCAAATGAATCAGATGTGTTAATCATACACTGTGAATTCTATTTTGATAACTGAAAACACTTTGAGAGCAGTCCATGTCTACCAAAGAGAGGATTTTCTTCATCTAATAGATTAAAAAGGAAATTTAAACTAATCATTTGACATAACCAAAAATGGCAACTGCCTCCGAAAACATTTAGTAAAGAAAAAAACAAAACCTAATAGCTTATACTAGTATTGTTTTATATGCATATATATATATAGAGAGAAAATATTATACATCTTATCTTGTGCTAATCATAAAACAAAAGGATTTACAAATTTTTATGTTTCCTTATTGACATGTGCCTCTGAGAATGCTAAAAGTATACTTATTATTTCTTAATTCCTGAAAAGTCAATGAATTGCATATTAAATAGAGGTAGAGTTGAACTTACTGATCCTATTTTCCCATTCTAGGAGGTACAAGAATCTTCTCTTAAATCTTTTTGAATTACTCTATTACACTAGCTATCTAGCAGAGCTTAAGTTGAAATTTTATTTCTCTTTCTTATAATACAAAGAGTTTCAAATAAGAAATAGCTAGGGAATGATGAACATTGCATTTTAAATACATTGTAAATAAACATTTTACCTTTCTGGATTTTACTTATAGACTTAAAGCCATTTCCCAAATGATATTGTCTCAAATATGGAAGCATCTGTACATTTTTCACCAAAATTCTTCATGTTATTAAATTTTTAAATGACACATACTCAGTACTTGTTATGAAAAATCAATCTTTCACAGCAAATAAATGTGGCAGAATAAACCTTACAATGCATATAAAAAAAAAAAAGTAGGCTTTTGCTGACCTATTATTCTTTATGAATATGTTTTTAAATATTATTTCTGGCTGTATGACTATCATTTTGAAAATACAATTTGTGGTATATTTTTGATCTTTTTAATAGAGCTGGGTTTTCTTCTTATAAACCATGCTACTCTTCCTCTATACAATTCTACAGTTACATTTATTTAAGAAAAAATATCCTGTTACAGTGAAGCTTTCTGTTTCAACAAGCTTTTGTCCAGCATGTTTCACATCACAAATTGTGGTACTTCAAAAGGAATATATATTCAATAATTTTTATATTAATCCTGTACCTCTTTAATTTATTTTATTGCCAATTAAAAATAGAGTAGGATAGTGAAAAACGAAATGAAAACTTAAAACCACCTTCCCAGTACCCTTCTTCCAAGGCTCAACTTCACTCCTGACTTTTCAACCTTTTCCCCTCCAAGCGGATTCAGGGGTGTGGGGAACAGGGGTAGTTGTCAGTTCATAACACTTCATCTCTGTCACATTTTTCTCCTCATGCTGCTTCCCTGATCCAGTGTGGGGTCACTCCCATAGGAGACAGTCCTTCACAAACTTCTCCAGCATAGATCCTTTCCACAGCTTGCAGTTTTTCAAGAACTGCACCAGCCTGGGTCTTTTGCACAAGGTGCAGTCCATCAGGAACAGAGTGCTCCAACATGGATCCCTCATGGTCCACAATTTCTGCTAGAAGACCTGTTCCTACATGAGCTCCACTCCATGGTCAGGAGCAGGTCTGTCTTACAGCTGGATGAAACTGGCTGTGTCTGACATGGGGGTCAATTCCTGGTATCTTCTCAGAGAAACCACACCTGCAGCCCTCATCCCCACTACAGAAACCTTGCCATGTAAACCTAATACAGGTGTTTTTCTGGCAAAGCTGCTTATCTTCTGTGAGTAACAACTTTTTGGAAAAGGAGTTCCAAACTGATCATTGAAAAAAGTGCTTGGTGTCTTCAGCTTACTGCTAGACAGGAGAGCAGTGTTACTGAATAATCTACTGAAGATATAGCACCATAATTATTTTCAGATGAGCTGCATTACAGTTCTGATCATTTATTTATGTATTTAAAGACACTGAGGTGAACTTCCAGTATTATATTTTATTTTTCAATATCTGGATTTATCACTAAAATACACATTAATCACACAAGCTACAATTTTCATAGACTTCACTTACAATCACAAAAAGTAATCCAAGCAACAAAGTCAAAATAACATCACAACAGCAATAAAGATGGAAAATTTACACACACTCCACTCCTTGTTCCTTCACCACAGTTGTGCCATACCTTGAAAAATAAAGTTAAAATTTTAAATGTTTTATGACACGCAGTTGCAAGTCATAAATTTTTTGTACATCTATTACATCTTATATACTGAATATCCAGTGTAAAATATACTAATTAAAATTAAGATGAGTCATTTTTTCAAAAGATTTATGCTTTCTAGATGCATTCTTAATGGGGATGAAACACGCTTTTACAATATAAGCATCTTGGAGGGACACCATTAAACTCCCTTCCAAAAACTGTAGCAGATGTTATAGAGAAAGCTTTATTAAAATGTGACTAATAAAACTTGGGAGTTACAACTCTTTTTTATTCCATTTATTAAAACAGAATTTTTAATTTCCAACACTGATTTCCAAATTCTGTCTCTCACAAAAAAAAAAAAAAATCTCGAAGTCAATTAAAAATTATAAAGGCAAGTTTGACAGAAAGTGTAAAGTATTTATATGTACACTAAAGCCTGTTCATCATCTTTTGTCATTCCCATGTCAGCCAAGTACCATCCTTTTCAATAATGGAGATAAAAGAAAGAAAAGTTGCTGAAAGTCTCTCATAAAATAAAAGTGTGCCTTTTTTGACCAAATACTGTCTGACTCAGATAGGTGCCATTAGTTATAGAACATCTTATCTGGCACTTTAGTTCTTTCTTTCTTTCTTAACACCTTTATGTAATTGTAGATCAGTCTAATCAATTCTTTTACTGACTATCAGAATTGTAAATAAAAAAATTTTACTGACTATCAGAAATGTAAATAAAAAAATATAGCTAAATGAATCACAATGTTACAAAGTGCACTAGAGAAATATTTTTTTTTCTCTCAAACCTCCTGTTAAGAGTTTCTGCATAGGGAACTACTGTTGTTTGGGGTCACATAATAATCTTCACTGTAATTAAAAACATAGCAAATAACTTCTAGTGCCTAGGTATCTATAGATCTCAAAGTATTCTGCAAGTATTAACAAAACCCCTATGAGGAGATTTAAAGGATCTTTAATATTATTTTTACCTTTTCTATAATGCAGCCATCTTGATCAACAAAACAGCAGTTTTGTAGAATGTATGACAATAAATAGCAGTAATAGCCATTGTAGGGAAGGATATTACTGCATTAAATTGAACTTCCATGGCAAATTTAGATAAACAGACTGCAATTAATCAGAGCTGAAAATTGACTACAATTATGGTTAATATGTCAAGATATCTGAAAAATGTCTGAGGTATTAATAATCATGAGAAGCGTTATACAAAAGTTTCTCTACTGCTACAATAAAATACATACATAAATTCCATATGTTTAAGGCACTGATTCTTCTCATGCCAGGGCATAGCTAAAAACCCACTGGATACATGCATTATAGAAAACAGTTCCATCCTGTTTCCAGTAACTGCTTCTGTCTCTTAAGTAGGATGCCACCACGGGAGCAGACAGGAGTTACTTGCTTAAACGTAACAGTCATTGTTAACATCTGTAAGACATCTGCCTTTTATAACCTGTTATGTTGGTGAGCTATTGAATTGGATTTTTAAATTATTTCCCGTTCCTTTCAAGTCAATTAACACTTCCGCAATTGCTGAGATTGTCTCTGAGGGGAATCTGGACTGCTTTTCAAATTAGACTGATAGTTGTACACAGGCTGTATAAATACATAATACTATGTCTCAGTTGTCAAACCTCTTGCTATTTGCTGCATACAGGTATGGTATTCTCTGGGACATCTTCTGACAGAGTCATCATTCCAATATTTTTGATAATAACAAATTGCATGATTGACTAAAATTGTAATAGCTTTTCTAGCCAGGCCTGAAAATTAACTAAAACTATCACTACACCGTGTGTCATTAAAACATCATTTCCTGTCATCATCTGCCCAAGACTAGGCTCAGCAATCTAATTTTAAAACACTTCTAATGCTCTCCACCTTCCCATTGATATTGCAGGATTTTCCTTATACACACTTATTTAATGATTCCAGAAAAAATTGTCAGTACTTTCATGAAAATTCACAAATTATATACTGAGTAATTTGCTTAGTTTATTATTAAATCTAAAGGGCAAGAGAGTGGAAAAATTATCCAGAATTATCCCATTCTTCAATTCTACCCCCAAAGCATGCATATAAGATAATTCCATAGCAGTTATGGAATTAGTCCTATCAGCTGCAAAATACTTCCATCACCTCTGGATATCTATATGTATACATAAGGATGAACATCTGACATAATTCACTTCCACTGTTGACTTTTCTTTTTTTTTTCTTTTTTAAGCTTGCTGATTTTTTCAGATCTTAAAAAAGGCTTTCTGTAGAGATCAATCCTTTTTCCTGAACTCCTCAACTTCCTGGTGCTTTATTGTTCCTCCTTTTATTTTGCAATGTCACCCTGTAGTTTCTCAATGTTGTTTTCCTCTTGAAAATATGTATTTCACTTGATATTTCAGAGTTATTTTTTCCTGTAGACAATTTTTGTTGACATCTTGTACTAAGAGGCCAGCTTATAAAATGTGACCATTTTCCAGAAGGATGCCTTTCCTGGTTTGTGTCCATGATATGGTTCTGATATAAAAACTGTAGTCATGAAGCCATATGAACTTGATAGTGCCTTTTTTTATTGTTTTATCTCATTCACTACTTAGGTGCACCACCTGCAACAAACAAAAAATAAATAATTCTTCTGACATAATATTGAGACCTGATACATCCTTACAAGATTTATATTTTAGTCTAAATTGTCCATTGATTTAGACTGGTTAACATCTACATTCAATTCTTACCACCTCTAGAATTTCGACATAAATTTTCTACCCCCTACTTCTCTTCAGTAAAGTCAAGCTGGTTTGCTTCCTACATTACTTAGTTCTGTAGTGAACATACTATAGATGTGAATTGGATTCACGACTTCCTGATAAATTACTGGAAGCAAGGGTTTCTACTCAGTATTTGTGATACCATTCTTTTCATAATCATAATGTAGGAACAATTTCCTTCTCTTGTTTATAATATAGCATAAACTAAGCCATTCTTAGACCTGAGCTGCCACTCTAAACATTTGTATTGTCTCTTCACGTTGCTGGTGTCTAAAGGCTGCAATAGATAGCTCTGTCTAGACTACATATTTCAATATAGTTTTTTTAAACTTGTTGAAATTCTGTTGTGTTTCCTTCAGATACTCATTACTACTTTCCGAGCAGGCACCACTCTCTCTAAACATTAGGGTTTTTATCAATAATTATTTCCAGGTTTATACTAATGTCTTGATAATCTCATTTACACTTCTAACTATTCACTTCTGGTACTTCATTTTCATACTTGCTCTTCTTCATTCTCCATTCCTCTTTTAATGTACCCAGTCTGTTCCTAAATTTCAGAATAATTCTATGTATAAACTAATACAGGTTCTATTTTTGCTTTGATATTTAGTAATGATTTCTCAGAGTCACTTTCTTACGTTCTTTTTGAGAAATCAAGCTTTTTAAGATTACCCAGTTTCCACAATCCATGTGTTTATATAGTTAATACTGTAATTTTCCACTTTTACCTCTGCTTCAGGTATAGTCCAGTCTCATTCTTCTTTAGTGACAATATCTAAGCTTGAAAGTCATCTTTATTACACTGTTCTGCATTCTGCATCATGTATGCCCCAATTTAAGTGTCTGACATACCTGTCCTGTGGGACTTGTACTCACTGTGAGGGTCCAGTTCTCTTAGAAATGGTGTTTGCGATATAGAAAGATTATCTCCCAAAATTAGCTACTATCATAAGACTTTTACTGCTCACCAAAAATAAACCACCTGGGGTTAGCAGGAATTAATTTTATTCAAGATTTAAATTATTCGTAACTCCATATTATTTTTTGAATATATGTGTAAGAAAGTATTTCCTCTTTGCAAATATACAGCAGTACGAGACATTACCAGTATTCTTGAGAAGATTTCAGAGGATACCCTAAGTCTTTGAGCATTCTCCCAGTGTTCTGCTGAAACAGTTTCTCTTTAATCCAACTTGTTTTCTAAATTATGTTTTCCTGTCAGATTAGGACACTTCCTGCTCTACTTCTCTGGTCAGCTCATTTAAACTTTTACCTTGTTGCTATTTTAGAACATGTTTTGTCCTTTTCTACTTCTTTGGCAGAAGGAGAGAAGGTAGTACATTAATGGAAGGAACGTCTCCAAACTACAACAAACTGGTTTTCTTAAAATATTATTTTATAGCAACTCCTCTTCTTTTCCCTACCTTTAAAAAATAGGGGGTTTCTTTGTTTTTAATTTAAATCTGTCAGTAGTCTGCTGTATGTCCTGTGCTTTTTACAGCACAAAGAAATAACCAGGAAACTATAGTATGGGGGGCAGATAAGGGGAAAATCAAAGAGAATTATTAAAATATGTTCTTTCTGGAAGATGGAGTCTCACAAAATCGCACATACAGCTAATAATCACCTCCTTCTTTAATTCATTAATAATAAAAATTTAGTACTTAATAATTCCTTTGCTGGAATTATCCTTACTGGATAAAAATCCAGATTTGCTATAGGAATATATTCATATATATCTTATTAACAGATTTTATAGATTATATAAACCACAAGCAACTTCTGCTCCCACAGTACAGTGGTATATCCTAATTCAGATAACTGTCAAAGAAAAAAAAAAAAAAAAAGAAAGAATTTTCTTCACTATGTTTGTTGTGCTTTTGAGTTCTATTGACTTCAGTGGTACTTAAGCATATGTGTAAAAGAAGAGCTTTGAGGGACTCATTATATGGTTTGTCATTGTATAAAAATATGTGAAGTGTTATTGCCTTTTTCTCCTACAACATATGTGTGTAACTCTGTAGAGACAGCTCTGTATCAATACATCTCATTTAATTATGATAAAATTATATTTCTAACCAATATTTCTTTTTGTTGTTTTTTTATTTGTTTGTTTGTTTGTTTGTTTTTTCCCTGTGGAATAGTTTGACTAATATAAGGCACTAAATTACTAAATATATTTACCATTATATATAATTTCATAAACTGCTTAGGTTAGTCATTGATACATTAGTTAATAAACTGTATCAGACACAGTACATGGTACAATTCTTAACTGACAGTATCTGCCCAGAGCAGTCAAAAGAGTGACCACACAATGATAGTTACAGTTCAATCTAAAAGGAAGGTTGTACTTTTATCTAGGTCAGGACAGGGAATACTGACAGAATAATACGGAGAGGTTTTATTAGTACTGGATATGCTATACTTGGCCTCCCCATAGTAAATGTATGAATAAATAAATAAATAAATAAATAAGATTTACATTTGCTTAACTGCATACCAATTTCCACCATTCAGAAGGAGGTTTCACCTAGAATTATTTAAAAAGGTAATGGAAATTCAGAAAGAGACATAAAATGTTTACAATAACACTTACTGAACATGCTTGATTACCAGTGGCATAATACTCACAGACTCTTTTCACATTTTAAAAAAGAGGTGCAAGAAATCAGCTTATCTTGAAGGGAATTAGAGAAGCTCTGAGGATTATGTCTTCCTAGTAAGCACATAAGGTAAATTTTCATTTCAATCTCTGTGATCTATTGATAACTCTCAATATTGGCATTTAATATTTGTGAAACAGGAATTAATAATGCCTAAAAGACTAGAATGCCTGAATGTTTTTTTGGTTTTGTTGTGTTTGTTTGTTTTTACAGCTTTATAATTGATTCAACTTTCATACTACTTTATGATACTAAGTTAAATCTTGAAAGCACTGGCTGGCTGGACCACCCAACACCCTGCAAAGTTAGTACGTTCTTTAAAGTAAGCCACTGCAGATATTTAAAACAAGGTCTAAGCTTTCACACCAGAAAAAAAATGCAGAGCAAGCTTTCATTTGTGATCTCTGACTGCCACTTGTAAACTCTTTGGAACATTATTTTGTTTCTTAAATGATTTCTTCAATAAATTCACATTCTGCAGGGTAAGTGTACATCATTTATTCAGATTTATGCTTATGTGATCTTGAACTACTTTTACATTGTACATACATGCATTTCTTCAGATTAATTTCACTCAAAAATATTGAGAATGGTTTTTCGGAAGTGCATCTATATGAGTAGGCACATTATTCATTCAGTGTCACAGTTAGACATTTGTGGAAATTGAAAATTCTGAATGTGTAATCCTTAAATTCCATATGTCCCATTTGTACCAGAAAAGGATTAAGGTCAAAAGTACACAGTGGTAAATCACATTGCATATCTGACTTTCCCTGAATAGAAAAAGCAGTTTTACAGGCCTGTTCAGTCATGAAGTTTTGTTTCACCTCATTTCCTCTTTTGTGCTTCCTATGACTAGTCTTGCTCATTTACTCACTCTAACAAGGTAAAGATAAATTTGCGAACTAGTTTTTCAATCACAGACCCAGTGATGCTTCAGATTTAGATTTCTTCACACACTACTGTTGCAGTAAGTTTACAAAATGAGGCTTGAAAATACCCTAAGGCTGCTTTGATGATATTTCTTCTGGATGGAGTGGACAGCAGAAATAAACTTATCTATTTCTAGGGAAACACTGGTGTATTCAACATTAACTATTTGAAACTGAGTTCAGTTATGGAATCATAGTCACACCTTCCAAATTTCCTAATACAGAGCTATTCATTTCATTTCTAGAGATATTATCTGTCAAAACCCATATGAAAAGTAGATTCTGCAGAAGTATAGTTTTCCAGCTAAGACACTATAGTGAATTAACATTCTTAATACTTTAAATTTATCCCTGTTTACAACATTCAAATTTATTAAGCCCAAGGATTTCTATAACTTGTTATCTTAATTGTCCAACATTTAATGAGATGTTGCATCACGGATCTTTGTTTTCTTGAACATAACATAGCCACAGAATCACAGAATGGTAGAGTCTGGAAGGAAGCCCTGGAAGTCATCTGGTCAAACCACCCCTGCTCAAGCAGGACCACCTCAACCCTGTAGCTCAGGACCACATCCAGATGGCTTTTGAATATCTCCAAGATTATACACTCCACAATCCTTCTGGGCAACGTGTCAGCGCTCAGTCAAACTCACAGTGAAAAAGTGTTTTCTGATGTTCAGATAGAGCCTCCTGTGTTTCAGTGTGTGCCCACTGCATCAAATCCTGTTACTGACCATCACTGGAAAGAACCTGGCTCTATCTTATCTGTACCCTCCCTTCAGTTATTTATATACATGGATAAGATCCTTCTGAACTTTCTTTTGTCTAAGATAAAGAGTCTCCACTCACAGCCTTTACTCTTAGGAGTGATGATCCAGTCCCTTCATCATCTTGGCGGCCCTTCATTGGACTCTTTCCAGTATGTTCATGTCTTTCTTATACTGAGGAGCTCAGCTTTGGACATAATACTCCAGGTATGGCCTCACCAGTACTGAATAGAGGTGAAAGGTCACCTCCCTCAATGTGCTGACAGCACTAACATGTAAATATGTAATTAAAGACTCAAAAGCAACCTGTAGACAAGTGCAACCTTAAGGGACTTCCACCTGAGAAAATACAGACAATTGGTTTTATACCCCTAGAAGTAGGGAGAGAGTTCTAATAATATAATTTCTGGACAGTGATGCCTAAATTTCCTTAGCATCTCATATTGGGAACTTCCAATCCTCACTCAGTCTGACTCTTTGAACTGACAGATGACACAGAAACTGCCACAGTTTCTTGTCACATCTAAATGGCATGCTGAGCTTTGAAACTTCAGCCCTGGAATGTGTATTAGCCATGCATAACCGAGTGCCCAAACAGTCACAGACTGTAAAAAAATAAAATTTATGTATAAACACAGTCAGAACTAATAACTATGAACAAGGACAGGACTACGGGCCTCCAAATCCGTAGACCATGAGGTCTGAATTAAAATCAGTGATGTTTTCATTTGCTATATGTTTTCCTTTTAAAAAGGCCAAGTGCTAGAGAAATGTATGATCATTTGAAACAACAGCTACCTGAATGTACCTGGTGAGTGACTCTTACAGTATTTCTTACAATGAGAACAGCACTGACTAGACGTCTAACAAATTTGAATCCTGAAGAGATTGTAACAAGTCATTACAACCATGAGAATAGCAGTCACCATTCTGATTATAATGTTGGTAAAAGTGTGCTAGAGCATTACCACTACCATTTGTCACAAAGCAGTTAAGGTCAGAGAACTGTGGTGGGTTGACGTTGTCTAGTTGCATGAACTCATCAAGCCTCACTCCTCCTACTCAGCAGCACAGGGGGAGAAAATATGATGAAAAAGTTTGTGGATCAAGATACAAACAAGGACATTGTTCACCAACTACCATCACAGGCAAAAGTAAAACAACTTGGGTAAGATTAGTTTCATTTACTGCTAATTAAAAATAGAGTAGGATAGTGAAAAACAAAATGAAAACTTAAAACCACCTTCCCAGTACCCTTCTTCCAAGGCTCAACTTCACTCCTGACTTTTCAACCTTTTCCCCTCCAAGCAGATTCAGGGGTGTGGGGAACAGGGGTAGTTGTCAGTTCATAACACTTCATCTCTGTCACATTTTTCTCCTCATGCTGCTTCCCTGATCCAGTGTGGGGTCACTCCCATAGGAGACAGTCCTTCACAAACTTCTCCAGCATAGGTCCTTTCCACAGCTTGCAGTTTTTCAAGAACTGCACCAGCCTGGGTCTTTTGCACAAGGTGCAGTCCATCAGGAACAGAGTGCTCCAACATGGATCCCTCATGGTCCACAGTTCCTGCTGCTGCAAAATCTGCTTATTCATGAAGTCCTCTCCATGGGCCACAGCTCCTGTCAGAAGCCTGCTCTGGTATGGGCTCTTGATGTGCTTCATCTGCCTTCAGGGAATCTCCACCTGCTGTGTGATTGGGTCCTCCATAGACTGCAGCCATATAACCGGCTTCACCATGGTCTCCTCAGATTGCAGTGGAATCTGTTCCAGCACCTGGAGCACCTCCTTTGCCTTCTTCTTCACTGACCTGGATGTTTCCAGTGATGTTTATCTCACATTATTCTCACTCTTCTTTCCTCCAGCTGTTGCACCATGTATTTTACCCTTTCTTAAATATGTTACCACAGAGACACCAACAGAATTTCTTATGGGCTCAGCTTTGGGCAACAGAAGGTCTGTCTTGGGAGTGGCTAAAACTGTGTCTGACATGAGGGCAGTTCCTGGTGTCTCCTCAGAGAGGTCACCCCTGCACATCCCCCCCCGCCCTTGCTGCCAAAGTTTTGTCATGTAAATAAAAGTACTTAGTTAGGTGCTGTCAGATTCTCTTTGCTGAATATTTTTTCCTATTTTGTAATGAAATTTAAACTCTTTCTATTTTTCGATTTGAAAAATATTTGTCATTAAATCAGTTTTTTTCCAAATTTTTTATAGTATGAGAAAAAAGGTATGAATAAGTGATTAGTGTTTTGAATAAGAAGTTTTTTTCCTCTTCATTGAAGGAAATATTTGAATTGACATCCCCAAATGTTAATTACTTACAAATTATAACATCAATTAATAATTACAAATAATAATTTAAAATAATTATAAATTAATTATGCAATTTTAAATATTTACAAATTTTTAAAAAATAAAATTAAAAATAATTAAAAATTATATTTCATTTTGAAATGAAAAGTCAAGTTTCAGTTTGAAACTGTTCACATTGTGATATCTGATTTTTCTTTCAACTATTTTTTGCTGTAGCAGTACAACACTCCTGAAAAAGTTTTGTGTATTTTCTCCCAGCTAACTAATGGACTTCACACAGGAAAAGGCTTTTATTATTGTGAGTTTTTTCCCCATAACATGTTTATGTATCCTATATTTTATTTATAAAATAAGTTGTATAATTTATTAAACAAAATAAAACAAAAAAAAATCAGTAATGCACTTCAGCATTTTAACTTTATTTTCCAAGGATCTTAAAATGTAATGGTTATTAACTATCAAATAGAAACTATGATGAAAAATAACATTAGAATGTTTAATATTATGAGCTACAGTTATTCTTTTGCTAGAAAAAATAGTCTCTTTTGACCACCTGTGTTCAAGGATGTTGTAATGAAAAACAAAGTGCTTCAAAATAAGTCACAATTTATAGAGGCTTGAACTTACTTTTATGTACAGAAAGACTGAAAGGACTGTAGCAATTTAGTTTACATACACAAGAAATTAAAGCAGATATGAGAAGGCTATACAAAGTAATAAACGGTGTAGAAAGAGTAAGCTCAGCACCCTCATTTACCCTTTCACATGAAGTAAAATGAGAGATTTTCAAATGGCAGTTATTTAAAATTGCTAACCAAGTCTTTTGCAAAATTAGATTGTTCTGTTGTCTCAGTAGTATAGCATTCAAAATGCAGTACAACTTTACATTATCTTTCAGTGGAAACTATTTGCAAGCACTTTACAACATTAATAACAGAACTGGAGATAAGTAGTAACAGAGGAAGAAAATAAAATAATAAGTGAGAAAGAACAGAGATTTCTCCAGCTGGGATTTGTAATGAACTGATGAGAAAAGTAACAGAGTTACACAAGAAAACAGGTTCAGATCACTCAAATTATATAGTACATTCACATAAAATCCCCCACCATACTATGTAAGATGATAGAGGAAAAGACATTTTGGCCTAAGTAACAAAAGGCACAGAGAGAGAAAGACAGGATATTGGAAATGCAGTGAGCTGAAAGACAGCTTCAAACAAATGGAATTTCACACCAACATAAATAAAAATTCCATAGAGGAACAGCTCTTCTACAAAGCTTTGGAAGGGAGATAACATTCACCAGTGAGGCACACCTGGATCACTTCAAGTGTTGAGGGACTCTGATGTTTTTAAGTGACCACCTGCTCCTTTAAACTATAACTTTCTTTACAGGTTCATCTGGCAGATGTCAATTCCAGCAGCTGCTGTGGTGGGTTGATGTTGCCTACTAAGCCGCGTTATCACTACTCCTTCTGAATTGGACAGGCAAGAGGAAATACAGCAAAAGATTTATAGGTCCAGATAAGGACAGGAACATCACTCAACAATTACTATCACAGATGAAACAGACTTGACTTGTCAATCAAAAGTGAGAGTAGGAAAATTAGAAGTAAAAACAAATCTCAAAACACTTTCCCCCCTCTCTTCCCTTCTTCCCAGTCTCAACTTCATTCCCAATGTTCTCTACCTTCTCTACCCCAAGCAGTTGAGGGGGGCAGGGAATAGAGGTTATGGTCAGTTCATCACATGTTGTCTCTGCCACCCCTTTCTCTTCCTCATACTCTCCCCCTGCTCCATGGGAGACAGTCCTTCACAAACTGTTCCAATGTAGGTACTCACCGAGAGCTGCAGTTCTTCACAAACTGCTCCAGTATGTGTCCTTTCCATGGGGTGTATTCCTTCAGGAATGGACTGCTCCAGCATGGGTCCCCCATGGAATCACAGCATCACAGCTTCTGCCAGAAAACCTGCTCTAGCATGGACTCTTGTCTCCAAGGTGTTACAGGTCCTGCCAGGAGCTTGCTCCAGCATATCCACCTGCTCCAGTGTGGTCCTCCACAGGCTACAAGGCAGATATCTGCTCCACTGTGGACCTCTATGGGCTGCAAGAGGACAACTTGCTTCACCATGGTCTTCACCACAGATAGCAGGAAAATCTCTGCTCTGGTGCCCGGAGCACCTCCTCCCCATCCTTCTTCACATTGACCTTGGTGCCTGCATAGTTATTTCTCCCACACATTCTCACTCTTTGCTGTTGCACAGCAGTTTTTACACCTTCTTAAGTATGTTATCACAGAGGCACTACCAATGTCACTGGTTGGCTCAGCTTTGGACAGCACCAGGCCTGTCTTGGAGCTGGCTGGCACTGGCTCTATTGGACATGGGGGAAACTTCTTACATCTTCTCACAGAAGCCACCCCTGTAGTCCCACCCCTGCTACCAAAACCTTATCATGTAAACCCCATAAAATGTCTCTTCTTAAAAGTGCAAAGTGAAGAGACTGGGGACAGAAAAATAACAGTTATAGTATGCTGCACAGTCCCTAGCAGAGCCTTTTGCTCCTGGATTTCTGAAGAATTATTACAATAATAAATAACTACTGTAAAACCTATGAACTTTGATTTTAACCTCAGCCTTAGGAGTTGTTTTTTCTTTTTTATTTTCCTTTTTAAACTTTCTATAAGCTGTTGTGCTGAAACTATCAGTATTCATTCTGGCTTTGTCTTTTAACCTGTTCAAGGAAGGAGAGTGCGGAGCCGCGGAAGAACGACACGCTTAGACGGACTCAATGTGGGCATATATTGTGTCGTATCCTCTCTTATTAGTCCAGGGTACATATATTTATACAGACAACGCTAATTATTATGCCTACTAGTCACTAGCTGATTGGCTTAAGCTCTAAGGGTCGTATTCACACGGTCCACCTACTTGCAGTTAGCTAACAGCACAGGCTTCTCATAACACTAAGTTTTTCATGCCACTATTTCTAATTCCTCTTAACTTGTTTTCGACACACCACAGTACACAAGGCCGAAGCGTCCTTGACATTCTTCATGTATCAGCAGCTGCGAGCAGCTGCAGGCAAACCCTAGTGAGGCCCAGCATCAGCGAGACCCAGCATCAGCCCCTAGAACAGGCTCTGATCGTACAACTGCTCGGTGGGCTCATGACCCTTGTCTCTGAGCCATTCTCCAACAGGAGAGGTTTTGTCTGTTTGTTTCATAATTATATAATTTCAGGTTCTCTTCACTTCATTTGTGGCACCATCAATTTCAAGGTATCACATTAAAATACAACAATGTGGTAGGTTGGCCTTAGCTAACAGCCTCTCACAATGACGCTCACTCACTCCTCTTCTTCCTTGAGCAGGAGGAAGAGAGCAAATAAGAAAAACGGGAACAAGAAAGCCTATGGGTTTAGATAGGCAGGGAGATTACCAATTATTGTCACAGACAAAACTGATTGAACTCAGGGAATTTAAATTATTACCAATTAAATATGAATATTTGAATATTGTTTCAAGTATTGGGTAACCAAACCAAAAAGTGAAATAACTGCACATCTATAGAAAACACCTCTCCCTCCCTGCCTTTTCCAAGCTCAGCTCTACTTCTTCACTCCAGACTCCTCTCCCTCCCTCTGTGAAATGGCCATCTGCTACACCAAGTCCCTTCAGTGGGGCAATGGGAGGCCCTGAGTGGCCTCATAGTCACAATTTTGTGTTTTCTCTTCACTGCTCCATCTAACTCTCTCCTCTGGCATAGGTTCTCTGTGAGCTGCTGTTCCTGTCAGGAATCTCTGCTTCACCATGCAGCACATCCTCACTCTTCTTCGCTGGCCTTGGTGTTCACAGAGTTGTTTCTCACAGTGTTTTCCTCACTCCTCACTGCCAGGCATCATTTTTTGCTCTTTCTTAGATACATGTTCACTAAGGGTTTACCAGTTTGGCAGAAGCTTAGCTGTGTCCTGCAGTGTATCCATTGAAGCCAGCTGGAACTAGCTGTGGCTGGCATGAAAGAAACCAAAGTTTGTTGAAAAATTACATAACCAAACTCCTCGCTGTTTCAGCATCAAGTCCAACTGTATTAACTTTGGCTGTATGTTTTGCACTCAACCATGGGATGCCATTGTACATGGGTCTACAGGCCAGAGGCCCATTACTCTCCACAGGGTAACACAGTCACAGGAAGTGGAGAGAGAAAGGTGAGTTGAGAGGAAAAGAATAGGCTACATTTCAAAACAGGAATAATCAGCAGATATGTTTCAGTCTGACAGCCAGAGAGACTGAAAGGAGAAATTCCTCTGTAGTAAAATATATCTGGGAGTGTTACCTGACTTGAAATGGCCCTTGTCTTTGTTCTGAGTAGTGACAGATGTGCGTTATGAGTAACATTCACCAGTAAAGCTTAAAAATATTGACACAATTTGGAGGTTCCAGTTCATGTGTGATTGTTAAAACTTTGTGAACAAAGAAGAATATTTTGTGAAACAATGTGACGAATGCTCTAAGTGGAACTTACTGTTAATGGTAGTATTTTTTTCTAAGGAAGAAAACTAACATAGAAGTAGTTAGTATTCACTGTATATTGATATTTTTAGGCCAGCAGAATCTGAGATTCAAAGCCTTCTAAAATGATTTCCATTTAATAAGAAATTAGTCATGCAGAATAACAATATTTTCATATCATTATTCATTTATTTATAAAATATGTGTAACGGTTTTCCTCAGAGGTAACAGAAACAAATCTGTAGGTGGGCCATGCTCTTTCTGGGAAAGCCTCAGGCCAAGTTCCTTTACCCTCTCACAAGAAACATCTTTCTTGTCATGTTCCTCTCCTAGGAACTGTGCAGGATCACAGGTAAACTACAGATTTTCTGTTAACTAATCACACCACTTTTTATCTCAGCTTTCAAGTTTGACCTACTTGTTCTCACAGTTCTCCCCAAGCTGCGTGATTTTGCCATGTTCTCTGAGAAGCCTCAGCATCATTTCTGACTGCTGCTGTCTGTGGTAAAGATGGGTACCAGTTCAATTTAGTACTGTCTGCCTTTGCTTCCCAAATTCCAAATGGTAGATATTAACACCTCAGGTTTTTTTTTTGTTGTTGTTTTTTTGTTGGTTTTTTGTTTGTTTGTTTGTTTTGTTTTAAATTCAGGTAATCTCTGGCTTTCAATCAGGCATTCATGTCTTTTTTCCTTTTTGACACTGTAATCAGAGTAGTCCTGTGCTGAACTGCACAGCTCAGTGCTTCACCCTGAATCATACTGTTTGGAGGGACTTGCAGAGGGGTTAATCATCGATATGACAATGACAACAGAATCTGTCCATCTGTAGATGTATTCCCTAGATATAGTAAATCTGTAATTACCTTCTTCTCTTCCTTCCACTCCACCTTCTATTCCACTCTTGTCTTGCATTACAAAATATTTTGATTACCTCTCTTTTTCATGCCCTTCCTACAGCACAGTGTAGTTCCCTTTATTTGGTTAGATCTGATGGTTTAACTATGCTGACAAAGGGCCTTTAAGAGCACATTCAACAGAATGAATTTTTTTTGACCTTAGTTTCGCCATGTGATGTCATAAGCCAAACTGACAGAAGGACTTTTTACTGGAAGCATATTTATGTAAACAGAAAAGGTTTTACCAGCTTAGGTATATCAGGTATGTAAAAAGGTTTTTGGTGTTTTTTTTTCTCCATAACTCTGTGATTCAGACCAAGACTCTAACATTCATGGCTTTCTATATTATTGATCTTCCTGTAACACTTTTTTCTGTATTTACTGACAACCATTATCTTAAATGGCAGCAAAACCAAACAATATTGAGACGTTCATTCCCTGGCTTTCTTTCTATGTCTTTATATGGACCACATTTATAAGGAAACAATTTAGAGAGCTCTGGTATCCACAAAGTTATCATAATCTCTTCATCTTTCAGTAGGAAGTGCCTTTTTTAATCTCAGTATTCTATAGACTATACACTTTATTTTTTTCTCCAAGTTTTCCTTTTTGAGTTAGATTTTCCACATGTGATATTCATTATCTTTGTGTAACATCATTCAAACTTAACTTTATGAAGTATCTTGTTCCATGTTGTCTTTTTATCAGGATATAGCATAACATTCTGGTACTGTTACACAGTTGAAAATAATATTTTACAACTGTCATGAAATCCTTAAGATCTCTTTAAATTTTCATATTCTGAGCTCTCCCAATATACTCTTCTTCACTCTAAAATTCAAATCTGATATGCTAACCCCATGACATAATTAAAATCAGGAAGAAAAATAGAAGAAACGTTAACATATTTACCCCATTCATGAACTTTTCAAGTGTGCACATGTTCATCATCATTCAGGATGTTGCATTTAACTCTCTCTAAGAAGAATTATTTATTTAGCTTTCTCTATTTTTAACTCGGACATTTCGATTTATAGGAAATTGAAGTTTTTATATTCCTGGGTTCTCTTTCTGTTTTTCCTAAGGAATAAATATAATTTTCAATGCTTTTATTTATTAATTTATTGTAAATAAACTTTTCTAGGAAATAGCATATAAAATGCAATATGGGTTTTATAATTGTCATGGAATATACTGCTCATTATGATATATCAGAAAAATGAGGATGGACAAAACCCAATTTAATTCACAACTAATTAATCTCATTATTTCTACTACAACTCCATTAGAATCCAAGAGAGTGCAATTTATTCTAGACTATTTTTTGTTGCAGAAACTGATTTTTTATTTAACTTAGTTGTCAAAGCTTTTTAAATAATTTGTTTTTCAAATTGACATCATGCTGATATTAGTTAGATTTCAGTTTGTGGCTTAGTATATTCAGAAGAAATAAACAAAATATTCTATGCACCGTGAATAACAGTTCACTGTATTTGTTACTGTAATATAGAGTGAGTATCCCAGTTCTGAGATATGGACTCTTTGCACTAAACTGAGAATCACTGTTCTTTGGTACAGTTTCGTTGTTTTATTCACTCAGAGATGACATGCTGCAAGAAAGAAGGTGAACTTTCACTTCTAATCCCACAAATTCAAACCCACTGTTTTATGCTGAACAGAGAGAAATAACATAATTCCAAGTAAAAAAAGAAACATTGACAGAAACCTGAGCTGAGAAAGTCTAACCTATTTTTTTTTCTCAAAGACAGTGAATAATTGATTCACTCTTATCTGAGAGTGTTGCCTTGTGTAATGTTAGTCTTTGGAGTTTCTTAGTAGTCATTTACTATTAGAGAAGGGCCAAAGTTTGAAGTCAAAATTGTAGATCTTGATACTGCAGTCTTTATTCACATTGAATAAGTTTCTTATATGAAAAAAATATTGATAACTTGGCTCTTAGTAAATTTTTATTGTGTTTGAGCTTTACCCTTCTAAGTAAAAATAAATAAATTAATGCATCATTATGGTATACATAAGCTTATTGAATGTGCAAGTGAACACCCCATGGTCTACCTGTCTCTGATTTCTTAAGATTAATAAATTAATTGAAGAGCAGAAATACAGTATTGGCTAGAAATTTAAAAAATACTGCAATTGTTCAAAACTTGTGAATATCTCTTTGAAATAAATTAGCTATTTAATTTGATAGCTTTCTCGCCTTTCCAGTCACACACTTCTGATTGTTTCCTGGTATACACTGGTATTACGTTCTTGCTGTATCATTTTATTACATCATTTACTGCCTTCCTTTGAATTCTTCCCGGTTGTCTAGAGGGCAAAAATTCTGTAAGAGTTTCCCCACTCCTTTCTTAGCACTCTCTTTCCCTTCTCTAGTGTGCTTCCTGTGACTGTTTAGTATTTTCTTGTCTTTGATCTGGTAACTTCAGTGTTTAATTTAGCCTATTTTCTATCTTGTTCCATATGAAAACAGATACAAGTCCTCCTCAAATTACCTGGATAGCAAATCAGTGCACAGTGTTGCTCTGATCACTGATGACAGTTTTTATCTTGCTTCTGATGAGATAATGTGCTCTTAATCAATACGTCTTCCTCTTCTGTTCACCTTTGACATGCTTAGGATTCTTTTCTTCCAAATCTCTACTTTGTTTGACAAAATGATTTCATATCTATCCTCTGAGTGCTCTCCAAAACTCATCATTGTCTTGCTTCTTCACATCAGCCAGTAAAGATTCCATTTCAGTTTTACCTGTACACATACTACCTAAACCAATATGTTTACTTGGAATTCCATTGTCTCCGTATTTATCTCTATGTCTTTCATTACTTTCAGCAATAACTGCAGTTTTTGCCTGAGTCTCTTTAAGTCAATCTGAACTATATTTGGCTGTTTTTAACAACCTGACTTGTTATTAAAAATAAAATAGAACATTTCTTCTGAAAGGAAACAGATTTTATTGAGTTGTTATATATAAGTGTTATATATATATATGTTTCTTTTTCTATTCTATTTTGTGATGACTTGCTGAATAAACTCATAGGGTAGTTCAGCTCCTGTCTACTTGTGGCACTGCACTTAAGAATCATCATTAATGTCTTCATCATGCTGTTAAAAAATAAAGTAAAAAGAGAGCATAAACTAACACAGTGGTCAAGAGTCTATGAAATTAGAAATCATTATTTTCAAAAGAGAACTTAAAGATAAGCTCGATAATTACTTTAACAAAATGAAAGATAAAACTATATCTTAAGTAAATAAGTCAAGTGTGAAAGAAATCTACTTCTACATTTCTTCTTTCTCATTTTAATCACATAATTTAATCACTTCGGAAAAAAATACTTTCACTAAGATTAAGAACACTGCCCTTTCTTCTTCTACTTTTATTACAATTAAATAATTTGACCTCAAGTTAAAAAACATTGTCAGGTAACTTATGATTCAGTCCTTAATACTTCTGTAGGGTTGGTGCATTTTTTTCTTCAGTAGATAATCTTGTTTTAGTTCAGCTGCTCACAATAGCAAATACATTTTTTAATTAGTAAATTAAGAAAAAAAAAATATTTTCGGAGCTTCTTATCTTTCTAGTTTTGTTAGCCCATCTGTGCATGTCTTGAAAGGAGCTGATATGTGTAATGGTAATTTATTTCATATCACACTAGAGCTGTTAATCCAGGTATTCAAATAATTTTCACAATTCAAATTCATTTTAAAGCTTAAAGTTATTAGTGTTAATGAGTAATTTAATTTACTTTAAGTTAATTAAATTTTATTTAATTCAGTTACATGAAGGCACTTTAATAGTCTTTCAAAATACACGAAACAATAATATCCATGGAATTAAGGAAAGTATTGTGTTACCAGTATTATTCATTACATTGTAGAATTACAAAGGTCCAATGGCTTCTAGAATCCTCCACAAGCTTATGTAAAAGATAATGATTAAAAACAAACCACAGAGCAAACAATGAAGGGTAAAATTAACATATAAAATATGATTTCTGATTGAATAAGGAAACCTAGATGACACTTAAAGTTTACAGCCACAACGAGAACAATTAAAGTAATTTTCGAAAGGAATAAATTAGAACCTGGCAGAAAAAAAAAGTCAAAACAAAACTTAGTTATGTCAAAGGTTGCATGTTTCCCTCAAAGTTTTACATAAACTGTACAGATGATAAGTAAAAAATGTAGATATTTCTGTTATTACCTTTCTCTGCACATAGTACATATGTGCTCATATTGAGTCCATGCATATACATGTGAAAAATGTAAACCAATTTTTCATGTTCAGTGAAAGCCTGAATATCTTATTCATTAATAACAAATAAATCTCAATCCATTTGTGAGCAATAAACTGTGATTCGGATGCTCTGGCTAGCGCACACATCTTTGGTGCAGTGTTCCACATGTATTAAGCTACACATTTTACTGCACCAAACCAAAAATATCCTACACTCTAGAATAAATGATGCAGACTCTTGATAACTGTGCAGGAAGAACAACTAAAGGCTTCTTTTTGTAGTCATTATGAAATCCTCTTTCCCTTGGGTAGCGTTTCTTGTTTTACATCTCCCATTCTCTTTTCTGTAAAAAAAAACAAGACTGAAATACAAAAGGAGAAGGTCCATTCCCTTAACTTCTCTTCATTAAAATACTACTTTAAAATATAGAAATTATATGGTGTTCTGTACATAACAAAAGTATAAGATACCATTGAGAAACTGATACAGTTGTATCGAAACTTTGTCTCATTTCCTAGAAGCTTGTTAAAAAAAAAAAATGTGGCATGCATTCTGAGCAACTTCATAGATATATAAAAATATGCTTAAGAATGTAAACAAAAATGTAAGAAATCTATGTGTTTATAGCTTTCTTGAGTGTGTGAATTGGAGAAGATGTTATATCTAGAAAAAAATAATAATGTCAGAAAGCAGAAACAACTTAAAATTCAGATCAACAAAATAGAGTTAAAAAGAGAAATGGGCACTATATGTGGTCTGAACACAGTCACTCAACACAAATGAGTTATCAAATAGCCTTTAAAAAATTAAAAATGAAATATGAGATTGTCATAAAGGTGTTTGTCCTGTCAATCTATATTTTGTATTTTTAATTTATTCAAGATACAGTCTCTTTGGTTATGTAATTCAGTTTTTTAGTTACAGTAATTGGATGAATTTATCATATAGTTACATTAGGTAAGGTTCTGTCTTAGCCCTCTATATGTAAGTGTAGGGAAATAAAGGAAAATTTTATATACCATTATGGCCCTGTGTAAGTTGTATAAGGGAACACTGGCTATATCATAGTCTTATATTTTTTAGCAACATCAAAGTGACTGACTCATGTCTTTAAATCAGAAGAAGATAAAAAGAATTGTCTCAGGCCTGAGGTGCATTTTAAGGAATAGAATATTGAACTAGGTTTTCCATATCCAAGACAGTTCAGAGTACAGTCTTTTTTCTTATCACCCACTGTTATTTGTTACCTACTTTGTACTCTAAAATCTATCTGCATACAGAACAACAAAATATATAATGAAATGCATCTCAGTAATCCACATGACAGCATTAAGATTTTGTAGTGGTAATAAAGGAAAATCCATCACACATCACCTTTTGAATTCAACACACTTTCACTGAACAACATTTCAAAACCTTGACTGTGTTTATTGCAAAATATTCTGATTTTTATATCAGAGGATATTAAAAAAAACTAATTTATTCAATTTGCTGCAATCTGAGATTAATCAGAAAAAGAACAATCTAAAATAATTCCTAATGTCTTCATTAAACTTCCTCTAAAGCCTTATGGAGACACTAGAAATATATGAAGCATTTTTCCCTTACATTCAGCACAATGTAAGTCATTAGCAACTACCCAGTGCAAGTGAATAAGATCTTTTCTGAAGAAGATTTAATTTAAAAGAATTTCAGACCCTGTGATGAAAACATGTGAAGTCCATTATAACAACTTAAGGTTAAATTCTGGCTAGCAGTTACTTAACGTAAATTGGTATTTATATAAATTCTTAAACAAATAATACAGATATTGAGATCCCCATCTTAATTTATTTCAAGATAACTCTTTGTTTAAAAGATCTGTTTATGTTTATGTATTTCAACATGTTAAAGAACGATATACCTGATACTGTGATTTTGAAACCTGACAATCTAGTCTCCATTAAATAAATGTGAATATTGTAGGCCACACTGAAGGAGATTGAACATCATGATGTCAGGGGTAATGATAAGACAAGGGGTAATGCTTTTAAACTAAGAGAGGTTATATCCAGACTAGATATAAATAAGGTATTTTTTATGACTAGGGTTGTGAAACACTGACGCAGCTTGCCTAGAGAGGTGGTAGATGCCCCATCCTTGGAAGCATTTCAGGTCAGGCTGGATGAGGCTTTGAGCAACTTGGTCTAGTTGAAGATGTCCCTGCGCATTGCAAGGAGGTTGGAGTAGATGACCATTAAATCTCCCTTCCAACCCAAACCATTCTATGATTTTATGATAATTTAAAATCTGATATACTGGACTGAATACCAGTGTGAAATCAAAATGAAAATAGAACAGGGTAAAACAATTTTCCATGACATCTGACTGTTCTGCCATAACTTTTCATGTGTCCATGAACGATGACCAGGAAACTGATCTAATTTAAAAAAAAAAATAATTAATTGTGAAGAAAACTTTCTATTGTCTCTATTTGTCTGTATTTGTATTTGTTTTTGTATTTGTTTTTGTATTTGTTTTTGTATTTGTATTTGTATTTGTATTTGTATTTGTATTTGTATTTGTATTTGTATTTGTATTTGTATTTGTATTTGTATTTGTATTTGTATTTGTATTTGTATTTGTATTTGCTTCTATTGCTTCATTGTACACATTCATCTGGTAGCAACCTCTTATATAGGTCATCACCTCACAATGCAGGCAGCACCATTCACCTCTCCAACAAACACCCCAGACTTCTTTTCCAAGATGTCCTACAAATTAGGCAGTGAAGTTCCCTGTGTGTAGAGGAATCTCATCAAGAAAGGCATGAATTTCACATGGGGAATACACGTACTTGAACAGGATGTGTGTCCTGCCAGGTGCATCGGGAAGGAGCAGCACAAAAGAAGCAGCAGGAAAGAGTAATGAAGGAAGGATGGTACGTTCTCAGACAATTCTGATCCAGGTAAACTGTACAAATCTCAGTGTCTCTTTGTAAAAAGGATTATTGGACTTGAGATTTTTTTTTTGTTTTGTCTCTATGACTAACCAGTTTTTATAGAATACACAGAAGGAAAATATTTATTTTCTTTCTTATTTTAGAAAAGCATATATGTGTATACATATTCATATATATATATGAATGAATACTTGAACAATGATAACACTGAACTTCATTCGTATAAAATGGGGACATGAACAACACTGTAAAATACAGCAGACACATTTCAATATAATACTTATATGTATCTACCGTACAGCCGCTGAATGCATTTGAGACAGTGACATAAGCAGATGAATGTTCCAGATAGGGCTATATTATAGTGCTAAATAATAAAATTATAATACTTGGCATGACTCTTCTGCCCTGCAAATATTCCATATCTTTTTTGTTTTGTTTTGTGTTTTTTAAAATATGGCTCTGACTGTACTGAATGACATATTCACCAAAACACTGTTTTGACTACTTCCATTAAATTACTTATAATAAAAGACAGTGTGTATAAGTACTTCAAATTATCCATGTGAACCCAGAATATGTTATATTTACCAGCACTGAAGTTCATCTTCCATTGTGTTGTTCAGACTCCCTGAAGCTGAAAAAAAGCACAAATAAGTAGTACTCCTGAGGGTGTATAATTTTTTAAAAAAATATATACAGGTATAAGTAATAGGGTTGATATGAAGGCAAGTTAGATCTCACTGGGTGACCATTTAGCTAAGAAGATGTCAGAGTCCAATACTTCCTAACCAGGTTCTTTTAGATATTCCACTTGTGAAGGGTGTCATCATTCATATCAAGTTTACTTATTTGAAGATAATTGATGTTCAGTCAAGCTGGTGAACAGGATTTTAAACTAAATTTGCTAGGGGAGAGAAACCTCATTCCATCCCACTCCTACCAGTTTGATGCCAGTGCCAGCAATAAATGCCCAGAGCCTGGAGAAGGGTCACAAGTCAGCAGGAGAGCACTCAAAGAGCATCACAAAGGAATTCCAGACAGTAAGTCAACTTAACTGCAGCTCAAGTTAAATTCCTCTGTGCAAATGCACATAGCATGAAGAATAAACAAGAGGAGCTACACACATTCTCATGCCTGCAGTGCTACAATCTTATTGGAATCATGGAGAAGTGGTGGGATGGCTTTTATGGCTGGAGTGTTGAAATGGAAGGACACGAGCTCCTTAGGAAGGACAGGGAGGACAGACAAGGAGGGAGTGTTGCCCTCTATGTCAATGACCAGCTCAAGTCTATGGAGCTCTGATTGGGAATGAATGAGGAACTGAGACTTTATGGGTCAGGACTAAAGGGAGGACAGGGACAGGAGATGTTATAGTAGGGGTCTGCTATAGGCCACCCAACCAGGACAATCAAGTGGGTAAGGCCCTCTATAGACCGATAGGACCAGCCTCACATTCACAAGGCTTTGTCCTCATGGGAGGCTTCAGCGACCCTAATATCTGTTGGAGGGATGACACATCAGTGCATAACCAATCCAGGAAGTTCCTAGAATGCATCAATGATAACTTCCTCCTCTAAGTGATAAAGGAGCCAACAAGGAGAGGTGCTATGCTGGACCTTGTTCTCAAAAACTAATTGGGGCTGGTGGGGATCGTGAAGCTCAAGGGCAGCCTTGGCTGAAGTGACAATGAAATGGTGGAGTTCAAGATTCTTAGGGCAGTGAAGAGGTCACACAGCAAACTCGCTACCTTGGACATCAGCAGGTCAGACTTTGGTCTCCTCAGGGATGTGCTTGCTAGAGTAGCATGGGATACAGTGCTGGAGGGAAGAGGGACCTAAGAAATCTAGTTAATATTCAAACATCACCTCCTCCAAATTCAGGACTGATGCATCCCAACAGAGAAGAAGTCAGGTAAGAATACAAGGAGGCCTGTATGGATGAAAAAAGCTCCTGGAAAAATTCAAACACACACAAAAAAAGAAGCCTACAGAATATGGGAGCAAGAAAAGATAGCCTGGGAGGAACATAGAGAAATTACCCAAGCAGCCAGGGATCAGGTTAGGAAGGTCAAAAGCCCTGATAGAATTAAATCTGGCCAGGGACATCAAGGACAACAAGAAAAGAATCTATTGGTAGGTCAGTGATAAAGGGAAGTCTAGGGAAAATGTGGGCCCTCTCCAGAAGGAAATGGGAGACCTAGTTATATGAGATATGGAGAAAGCTGAGGTACTCAATGATGTTTTTGGCTCAGTCTTCACCAGCAAGTGCTCCAGCCACACCACTGAAGTTGCAGAAGGCACAGGTGGGGACTGGGAGAATGGAGAACCACCCACTGTAGACCAGATTCAAGACAATCTAAGAAACCTGAAGGTGTACAAGTCCATGGGACCTGATGAGATGTAACTGTAGGTTCTCACGGAACTGATCAATGAAGTGGCTAAGCCACTGTCCATCGTATTTGAGAAGTTGTGACAGTCCAGAGAAGTTCCTGCTGACTGGAAAAGGGAAAACATAACCCCTTATTTTCAAAAAGTGAAAAAAAGAAGACACAGGGAACTACAGACCAGTAAATATCAACTCTGTGCCTGGTAAGATCATGGAATGGTTCCTCCTAGAAACTCTGCTAGGGCATATGGAAAATGAGGAGGTGATTGACAACAGCCAGTGTGGCTTCACAAAGAGCGAATTGTGCCTGACAAACTCAGTGTCCTTGTACGACAGGGTTACAGGATTGGTAGATAAGGGAAGAGCAACTGACCTCTTCTACCTGGACTTGTGTAAAACATTTGATGCTGTCCCATACAACATCCTTATATCTAAAATGGAGAGACATGGGCTTGACAGATGAACCACTCAGTGGATAAGGAACTGGCTGGATGGTCACACTCAAAGAGTTGTGGTCAATGGCTTGTTGTCCAAGTGTACAACTGTGCCAAGTGGCTTTCCTCAAGGGTCAGTATTAGGACCAGTGCTGTTTAACAGTTTTGCTGGTGACATGGACAGTGGGATTAAGTGCACCCTCAGCAAGTTCATCAATGACAGCAAGCTTTTGACATGCTGGAGGGAAGGGATGTCATCCAGAGGGACCTTGACAGGCTTGAGGTGGGCCCGCACAAACCTCATGAAGCTCAACAAAGCCAAATACAAGGTTCTGCACATGGGTCAACGCATGCACAGACACAGGCTGGGTAATGAGCAGATTGAAAGCAGTCCTTCAATGAGGACCTGGGGATATTGTTAGAGGACAAACTGAATATCACCTAGCAATGTGCACTCACAGCCCTGTAAACCAACTGTATCCTGGGCTGCTTCAAGGGAAGTGTAGCCAGCAGGTCAAGGGAGGTGATTCTCCCCCTCTACTTTGCTCTTGTGATACCCCACTTGGAGTACTGTGTTCAACTCTGGGGCCCCCAATATAAAGAGGACATAGTCCTGTTTGAGCAGCTCCAGAGGAGGGTCACAAAGATGAATGGGGGGACTGAAGCACCTACCTTATGAGGACAGGCTGAGAGAGTTGGGGTTGTTCAGCCTGAAGAAGAGAAGTCTGTGGGGAGACCTTATAGTGGCCTTCTAGTACTTAAAGGGGACCTACAGAAAAGATGGGAAGGGACTGTTTGTCAGGTAGTGTAATGATAGAACGAAGGGTAATGACTGTAAAATGAAAGAGGGTAGATTTAGATTAGATATAAGGAAGAAATTCTTTACTGTGTTGGTAGTGAGGCACTGTAATGCATTGTCAGAGAAGTTGTGGATGTCTGCTCTATGGAGGTGTTCAAGGCCAGGTTGGCTGGGGCTTTGAGAAACCTGATCTAGTAGAATGTGTTCCTTCCCATGGCAGGGGGATTGGAACTAGGTTATATTTAAGTTTCCTTCCAACCCAAACCGTTCTATGAGTCTACTTTATATGGGCCTTCTGTTAAGCACAGTGGTTCAAAATATACAAAAACCACAATAAAAATCTAGATTACACATAGAAAAATATCGCAATTGCAGTACACAGTTCAGTCACAATACCAGTGTGAGTCCCATCACTGGTCTTTACAGTGTGCTTACCATCATAACTCTGGGTTTCTCCAATCATTAGGAAGGCAAATGTGGGTTGAAACCTGCTCAAGATGGCTTCTCTCTGAAATTCTTTTGCTAGCTTTCTGGGTTTTATATTCTGTCTTGTGCTGAACCATATATTCACTCCCCCCATACTCCTCTGGCTAACTCAGGGAAACATTTGCACTCATTTAATGAACTGGAGGAGAACCATTTACACCACCACTGATCCATGCAATTGTTGATATCTGTTTATCTAAAACAAAGTCACCTTCAGGTCCCTTTTGTGCTGAGATAAAGTCAGCTTCATTGAAAAAGTGGTGGTCAGTCACACCTAGCATTATTCCTTGAGCTTCAGGGGCACATCATGCCTTCCCATCTCCTCTGAGCCTTCCTATATGGTAGGGGTTTACTGGTCAGTCACAGCAGAAATTAATACTTTTTAGTTCTTTAACGCTTTCTCTACTAAGCTAGTCAAACAGTTGCATTTGAGTTTCATGGAGAAAATAGGAAATATACTATTAAAAATAGTAGAACTCATGAAAAGATAGGAAATCATGACCTGTTGTTCAGAACAGTGATGTAATATTTAAAAGAAAACAAAATCATGAAAATGTATACATAATATGGCACAAGGTTCCTGAAGTAGAAGTATGAAAAAAATACAGTGCAACAT
Organism: Tyto alba; assembly: GCF_018691265.1. Lineage (NCBI taxonomy): Eukaryota > Metazoa > Chordata > Aves > Strigiformes > Tytonidae > Tyto > Tyto alba. The sequence goes on from NW_024881275.1 coordinate 27,307,816, forward strand.
CCCTTCCCTGACAACTGTGGTGAAAATTGGATATGAGTAGCTTTCAGAAAGCTGGGATACTTAATATTTGTAGTATTGAGAGAAGGCCCAAATTATTGTTCTCGTTTAGAGTAGAGAACTTGTTTTCAGTAGAATTCTAGTTGGTCAGCATGTTTCACTTGTGTTATTATCACAGGGCCAAAAAACAGATGAGCTAACTATGTGATCAAATATGGACAAAGGAAGACCAAAGTTCAATTATCAGACACTGTGAGGAAGACTATGGATGACTACCAGGGGGGAAAAGACTCCAACCCTAATTTTACCACGCATGTCCAGACTATGTAGTTAAGTTTTAGGAAAACTTATGAATATGTAGATCAGTTCTAAGAAATTCACTCAAGATGTATAATCTCACAACATATATTCTCTGTGATTCTTCTAGTTTGTTGGAGCACTTGTGGTGGAGTGATCCTCAGTGCTGCTCAGCACTGTGAATAAAGAATACCTGCTTAACAGTTACATTGGATTCTAATTATTGAGTGAATTTCTGCATTTCAGATGGCAACCCAGATGGGACCCTCTCAGCCCAGCTGCAGGACCCAATGAGATTAGGATTTTCTTGGGTACCCTCAAGGATTTTCTCTGGAGAAACTCCTCTCAATTGGATCACTACCGGGGTGGGAAAGGACCGTCTTATATAAAAGGTAATCTTTTTGGAAGTTGTTCAGGGACTGGCCCATTCAGGAGCAACCCATAAGCCATTAACACAGGGTGAGCATATACCGGGTTGTTAGCACCTCAATGGTATATTTGGAATTTTGAATGCCTGCAAATTGCCTGTCAGGCTTTTGCAAGTTTGGTGAATAATCTTTTTATGTATTGTGAATTTTGGCGCCTGGGGACAGGCTTTTATATTGTGAATTCTGATGCCAACAATTGCCTGGGGACAGGCTTTTAAAAGATTGGTAAAAGATCTCCTTTTTCTATTGTGAATATGTGAGTGACCAAGAGTGACTGAAACTCGTTTCATATGAAGTGAGTGCGGACCCCCAGTCTGTGATTCTGTTATCCAGCAAGGGAAACAGCTGGAGATGGGTGAAGCGAAGGACCCAGAGGTGGGTTGAATAAATGGTTCTGTAATTGCTTGTTACATCCTGGTAATATTTGTGTATCTGTGCTGGTATCTGGTTGTATAAGATATAATCAAAGTTGGGTGTATTTCAATAGCTATATTGAATGTGTTAAATATAAGTTGTGGGTTGATTAGTGGCATAAGCTTTTTGAGACTGTAAAAGTATATTGTGGCTGGGAAGGAAATCTGAAGCACGGTTAAAATGGGGAATCAACAAAGTGAGGGAGTAATCATGAAAACTCCACTAGGGTGTGTACTAGCTCATTGGAAGGATTTAGGTGGACCTCTCAGGGGGTTGGTAAATAAGAAAACTCTCATAAAATACTGCAATCAGTGGTGGTCACTATATAAATAGGAAAATGGGGAAAAATGGCCTTTTAATGGGAGATTGGATCATAATACTCTCATACAACTGATGTTATTTTTAAGATGAGAGAAGAAATGGGATGAAGTAGGGTATGCAGACATATTATTTCCTCTAAGAAATCACCTGGAGTGCAAGAGAGATTGTGGAATAAATATGCCACCCCCAAGACCCCTTGGTGCTTGCCTTAGAAAAGGATAGAAAAAGAAAGAGAAAAATAGAAGAAATAAAGGATTTGGAGATGAGTGAGAACTTCTCTCCTATTACCCACTGAACTCACAGTAAAATGGGACCAATAAATCATGCCCCTTTAAGACAAGCTATAGGACCTGAAGGGCCCATGGGAATTAAAGTTCCTTTCTCCACTGGGGATTTAGATACCTGGAAAGAGATAGTTAAAGGGTACAGAGATGATCTCTCAGGGGTAGCAAAAAGATTTGATCAATTGTAAAGAATCAAGATCCTGATTGGAAAGATATTGACTTAATGTTGAATGCATTGACAGAGACAGAGAAACATCTTGTCTTAAAGACAGCAAGAACCCAGGTACAGGCACAAATTACAGCAGTGGTTTTGCAAGGGACGGTGGACACCTATATTCCCCTTACTGAACCTACACTGAACCCTAAAGATGATGCAGAATATAGACCGTTGAAACAATATCAAGGATGGATTAGATTTGGATTGGAAAATGCAATACCAAAAGCAGTAAATTGGTCAGCCCTGTATGTTGTTAAGCAGGGTTCAAATGAAACCCCCACTGAGTTTCTAGATAAATTAGGATCTGCAATGCATAAATATACTATGTTAGATCCTTCCTCTGATATTGGACAACAACAACTCATATCGTTATTTTTGGGGCAATCGTCTGAAGATACTAGAAGGAAATTGCAAAATCTGAAGAAATCAGAGATAAGAGATTTGGAGAAATTAATCAAAGAAGCTTGGAGGTTATACAGGTATAAGAAAGATAGTAATAGAAGGAAACTTGGCTGAACAATCGCTACTGCTACTATCACAGCTTTGAACCAACAGAAATTAGGGCGACCAGCTGACAGAAAGGTGATAGATTGGAGAGAAGGTATGGGGCAGATAAAGCAAGGTCTACAAAGTTATCCGCATGCTTATTGAAGGGGGTATGGACATTGGAAGAGGGAATGTGCCAAACTAATTTCAGGAACATCCAAACCCCATTCTGTGGCTGAACTGGATTGACAGAAACCAGAGGGATATCCCCTAGCAGACCCTCTGGTCAGGACTGAACTAAGGAATCAAGGTGAAGAAACAGAATTCCTGATTGATACGGGTGCTACATATTCAGTATTAAATCAAGAATTAATATTCCTGCAAGCAGATTTTGTAAATGTGGTTGGAGCCACAAGACAATAAAAGAAAGCCGATTTCTTCCAACCAATTAAATTCAAAATTGGAAAATGAGTAGGGTTTCATAAATTTTTGTACCTCCCAGAGTCCCCAAAACAGCTTTTGGGGAGGGATTTGTTAGAGCAATTAGATGCCTAAATAATTTTTGATCAAGGGAAAATAAAATTCAAGGTAAAGGACGAAAAATTGATTGAGGTTTTAAGTGTAGCCATGATTCTGGTTACAGAACAATATAAAAGTACCCCTGAAATTGAAGAAGTTGTTAATCAGGTATACCCAGGAGTATGGGCCTCTGGGGTACCGGCAAGAGCTAAAAATGCTACACCAGTTAAGATACAGCTAAAGCCTGGATCCAAAGTGTCTAAAATAAAACAGTGTCCGTTGAGTTTAAAAGACAAAAGGGGTCTAAAGGAAATAATAGATATTTTTTTAAAGTATGGACTATTAATTGAATATGAATCTGAATATAATATCCCTATTTTACCAGTAAAGAAACCAGATAGGAAATACCAAATAGTACAGGATCTACAAGCAATAAATAGGATAGTAGAGGACCTGTACCCTGTGGTGGCTAATCATTATATTTTACTAACTCAATTAAAAGGAAAATATGAGTGGTTCACTGTTTTAGATCTGAAGGATGCTTTCTTTTGCCTTAACCTGTCGCTGGAGAGTCATAATTTGTTTGCCTTTGAACGGGAAAAGCCTGACTCTGGACGTAAGACCCTGGACCCTGCTCACTTGGACAGTGTTATCGCAAGGATTTTAAAACAGCCCTACCATTTTTGGAAATCAATTGGATAAAGAATTAGAGCAGTGGGAGATGCCACCTGGAAGTGGAGTCATTTTACAGTATGTAGATGACACCTTAATATCAACTGAGAGAAAAGAGGAATGTCATGAATGGACTGTGTGTTTATTGAATTTTCTTGGACTAAGAGACTATCAAGTATCACAGCAGAAAACCCAGATTCAGAAGGAGGAGATCTATCTAAGATTCCTGATTTCTAAAGGACAGAGACAATTTGGGAATAAAAGAAAAGAAGCCATGTGCCAGACTCTGGAACTGACCGTAATTAAGGAACTTTGGACTTTCCTAGGAATGACAGTGACAGAACCTAGGATACATGATTGCATGGAAACAATCAAAGCTGTGTATTCCAACAGACCAGATTTGAAAGATACCTCCCTAAAAGATGCTGATTATACTTTGTTTACGGACAGGATCAGCTACATGAAGAATGGAACCCAAATGGTGTGGTATGTTATAATTATTATGGACACAGTCGTGGAAGCCAAACCACTGCCGGAGGACACCTCAGCACAGAAAATAGAAATAATAGCTCTAACAAGAGCTCTAGAATTGGCACAAGGAAAACAAATGAACATCTGGACAGTCAAAGTATGATTTTAGAGTGGTACGTGCCCATGTGGCAATATGGAAAAAGTGAGGACTTTTAACTTCCCAAGGAAAAAATATTAAACATGGAGATGTGATTTTACAACTACTAGAGGCAATCCAGCTTCTGGTGGCTGTAGCTGTCATGCACTGCAAAGGACACCAAAAGGGTAACACTGGCAAGGAGCAAGGTAACAATTTGGCCAATTATGAGGCAAAACAAGAGGAAGGAGAAACACTAAGCCTAATTCCAGAGAAGACTTTGCCTTTACCAGATGGTAAAATATAATTAAAAGGATATTAAGTTAATAAGGGATTTGAAAGCAGAATTTAATTCTTCAGCACGGGTTACTACAGGGGATGACAAACAGTAGTCCCTTTTAGAGTATTGTGGACCCTCGTTAAAAGCAAGCATAATAGTTCTCATTGGGGAACTGAGGCCTTATATAAGTCCCTCACACGACAAATAATAGCCAGGAACCTATTTTAAACTATAAAGAATTTCGTATCAAGCTGTGAGATTTGTTTGAAAAACAATCCAAAAGTAGAAAATCTGGTGAAATTTTGACAAATAAGTAAAGGGCAGGTTCCAGGCCAAGGATAGCAAATTGATTTTTCAGAATTACCCAGGAAAGGAAGATATAAATATCTATTAGTATTGACAGATACATTCTTGGGATGGCCAGAGGCATTTCCTTGTTCCACAGATAAGGCCAGAGAAGTAGTGAATTTCTGTGCTTCAGTATTGATATCTACCTTCTTCCCTTCACTACCACAAGTGCTCCAACGAACTAGAAAAATCACAGAGAATATATGCTGCGAGATTATACATCTTGAGTGAATTTCTTAGAACTGATCTACATATTCATAAGTTTTCCTAAAACTTAACTACATAGTCTGGGCATGCGTGGTAAAATTAGGGTTAGGGTCTTTTCCCCTCTGGTGGCCATTCAGTCTTCCTCACAATGTCCAGTGGTTGAACTTTGGGTTTCCTTTGCCCATATATGGTTGTGGAGTTAGCTCATCCCTTCTTTGGCCCTGGGGTGCTCCAAGAAGGTCAGTTTAAACTAATACACAGGTGATTATCTTGACACTGGCGTCTTGGGTACCTGTTATCAGGGGTACTCAGAGACCTTAACAAACCATCTCAAGGTCTACTTAAATTTTCTCGGAGAAAAGTTGCACATTTAAAAACACCTTTTTCTATTTAACTAAACTATGCAAGTGAAAGGGAGAAAATAATACGAATGGAACATGCTGACCAACAAGTTCTTTGCTCTAAACAAGATAAATAGTTCTGGCCTCTCACTGCCATAGTAAATAGAATAGAATAGAATAGAATAGAATAGAATAGAATAGAATAGAATAGAATAGAATAGAATAGAATAGAATAGAATAGAATAGAATAGAATAGAATAGAATAGAATAGAATAGAATAGAATAGAATAGAATAGAATAGAATAGAATAGAATAGAATAGAATAGAATAGAATAGAATAGAATAGAATAGAATAGAATAGTTCAGTTGGAAGCGACCTAAATGATCACTTAATGACCAGTTCAGGCCTGAACAAAAGTGAAAGCATGTTACTAAGAGCACTGTTCAGATGCCTTTTAAACACTGACAGGCTTGGGCTATTGACCACCTCTCTAGGAAGTCTGTTTCAGTGTTTGACCACCCTTTCTGCAAAGAAATGCTTCCTAATGTCAAGTCTGAAACTCCTCTGATGCAGCTTTGAACCATTCCCACATGTCCTATCACTGGATCCCAGAGAGAAGAGATCACCACCTTCCTCTCTACTTCCATTCCTCAGAAAGCAGTAGAGAGCAATGAGGTTGACCCCCAGCCTCCTTTTCTCCAAACTAAACAAACTCAAAGTAGACAGCTGCATCTCACAGGATATGCTTTCCAGACCTTCCATAAGCTTTGTTGCGCTCCTCTGCATGTATTCAAGGACCTTCACATCCCTTTAAATTGTGGGGCCCGGAACTGCATACAGTATTCAAGGTGAAGCTGCACCAATGCTAAATACAGCAGGACAATCACCTCTTTTGACTGGCTGGCTACGCTGTGTTTGATGCACCCCAGGATGCTGAGGTTTGCCCTCTTGGCTGCCACATCACACTGCTGGATCATACTGAATCTGCTGTCAACCAGTACTCGTGGGTCCCTTTCTTCAGGGCTGCCCTCCAGCCACTCCTCTTCCAATTTAGACTTGTGCCAGGTATTACTGATCCCAAGTGAAGAATCTAGTTTTTGTTCTTGTTAGATTTAATCTCATTAAGCATTTCCCAGTGCTCCAATCTATCTAGGTCCCTCTGCAAGGCCTGTTGTCCCTCAAGAGAGTCAACAGCACCTCGTAGTCTAGTATCACCAGCAAACTTCTTAATGATGCGTTCAACTCCTGCATCCAGATTATTGATAAAAATATTGCCCACAACTGGCCTTAGAATTGAGCCCTGAGGAACACCACTGGTGACTGGTTGCCAGACAGATGTGGCCCCATTCACTATAACCCTTTGAGCCCTGAAATTCTGTCAGTTCATCACCCAGCATACTGTGTACCTGCTTATCTCACAGTTGGACAACTTGTCCAGAAGGTTGCTGTGAGGAATGGTATCAAAAGTCTTACTAAAATGCAGAAAACCTGCATTTTTTACCCACCAGGTGGGTGACCTTATAGTAGAAAGATATCCTATTAATTAGACAGGACTTTCCCTTTATGCACCCATGTTGACTGTGCCTGATAATTACATTGACCTTTGAGTGCCTTTCAACAGCATCCAGTATGTTCTTGTCCATAATTTTTCCATGTACTGAGGTTAGACTAAAAGGTCTATAGTTTCTTGGATCTTCCCTCATGCCCTCTTTGTAAATTGGAATAACTCTGGCTAGCTTCCAGTCATCAGGGACTTCCCCAGACTCCCAAGACCTTTGGTAGATGATTGAGAAGTGCTACTGTAATATCCACTAACTCGCACCGGGCCCCATAGACTTATGAACATTCAACTGATACAACTGGTCCCTTACAATTTCAGTGTCCATCAATGGAAAATCACTGTTCCCACAGTCATGGTGCTCCAGCATGGGGGATTGATCAGACCAAGGTCTATCACTTTTGCTAAAGACTGAAGCAAAAAACCCACACTTGAATGCCTTGTCTTTTTTTTTCATCCCTATTAGTCAGATGACCATCTACATCAACTATTGGTGCAATATTTTCCTTAGACCCACTCTTGCTACTAACATATTGATAAAAGTTTTTCAAGAGATATTCAAAATAGGGGAAGGGAGATGACTATTTGTTCTGTTTTGATTTCAAAACAAGTTTTTTCAGTCAAAAACTCCATGTCTGTTGGACTGCTTATATGTGACAGAGGAAAAATGGTAAAAGTTAAAAAAGCCATTCAGGTTGAATTCTGCCATCATTCAATAGCTGGCTGGTAATAACTTGATTTTTCCCACAAAACTGAGAAGAAAACTGGGAAAGAAAACAACAAAAGAACAAAAAAGCCCACAAGCAACAAAACAAATAAACCCCAGAGAGGTGGGATGGGAAATCAGATGTAGTATGTTTTTATATATATAGTATATATATATAAATAAATAAAATAGTAGATATGTTATAAACACAAGTCAGATTCCAAAACTCTCTGACCAGGTTCTTGTAAATATTCCAATCATATTTAATATCCTTATTTAAAGATAGCTGATGTTACATGATTTAGTAGAGTGATACAAAAAATATAACGCATAACACAGTACAGATGTAAGTAACACATAACTGTTTACCTGAAAGAAAGGTCACTCTTTGGTCTCTATTGTGTTGAGATAAAATTAGTTTCTTTACAACTGCTGTGGTCAGTAATACCTTATATAATTCCCTGAGATTTGTTGGCCCAACAGCTGCCTATCTCCTCTGACACTTCTGTTGTAGGGATATACTGGTCAGTGAACTACAACTCCTCTAGGAGTCACTCACAGTAGATGAATTAAGGATCATATCTGAATGTGGTCCTGATATCTCAACTTTGACTACACTGTCCATGACTGTGGCTAAAGCACACCTACAGCATCTTCTTGTGAATGCTTTTTTTATTGTTCATTGAGTGTGCATTCCACAGATTCCTAAAATTTAGATCCCTAACATATGTGTATGATTACTGCAAAAAACAGTATTCTTACTCTTAGCTAAAACTCACTTCCTCACCCACACTAAACTTCAGAAATGACCTGCATAGGAGACACAAATATAATAATATATATGAACTTGTATAAATAATGCATATTTTCTGAATTTTGTGAACTCTGCAGGAATTTTCTTCACTTCCTTGTGCAAGGGTCCGGGTACTGCTTAGAAGACACAGACAAAAGTGTTGGTACTGTCATCACAAATTTCCTTCAGGAGGAAGTCTCAGAGCTCTTCCATTTCATTTTCTGACCTGAGCTTTCACAGTGTTCAGTTGCATTTATATCTATATCAAGGTAAAACACTTTTTTGGTAAAACTGTAAGGCAAGGATAATAAATCAAGAGTACTACGTAGCATAGCCCCATGTATTTAAAGAGAAAAAATAATTTTTTTTACAATTCAGAATGAACTATTAAACACCAAAAGAAAAATATCTACTTCATTATTCATATTTTGTTCCAAACATTACAGCAATTTATAGTACTTAATCTTTATACAGAAATGTGTTTCTTCATGCTCCCTTGCTTGTCATATGAAGTTGCAATTTCCCTCCTACTCAAATGCAGTTTTGACACTTTTGAGTGTACTCATTTTTCCAAATTGTTTTCTATGAGTTTTATATCTCAATAACCTCAATTAGTCTTATGGTATCCTTAAAGTTCACAATGATCTGTAAAAATGCTTAATTCTGGAGGTAACTTGGAACACTTTAATTATGAACTGCATTTTTCATCTCAGATGGCAGAGAATTTATATGAACAGCAAAGTGACTTAGATATACTTTATTATTTTTAAAAGCTTACCTCTTAAAGCAACAACTAAAAGACTTTATTCAAAAACACATAGTTTTCATTGTTTACCTTTATGACTGTGATTGATAGAGAGCTTTAAAGAATATTGACTTTTTGAATGTTGAATACTAACCCATTTCATTACATTTTAATAAATTTTTTTTTTTGCTAGACAAATATATTATTTTTTTTAGAAAGCTTATATACCCTGAATGAAGGACCTCTTTATCAAGAAAAGTGACCTCTGGTCACAGAACACTCTTGTTCTGGTGTTTGTGAGATAGTCATTGCTAAGAAAATATTTAGTAAAATCAAACATATACTCTGATAGTTAATGTGTTAAATATAGAGAGAAATTTTCTAAATGAGTAAGTCTTTAGATAAACTCAAAGTAGATTCTAGGTGGACTAACAGATATGGTGAAATAAGTTATCTTAGTTCACCTATGTGGGACATATGTTTGAAATACATTTACCAAATGTGTGTTTACCAAAAAGAAATCACCATTTAAATGAAAGCTCTTCTATTATGCTGACAATTTTTTAATTGATAAAAGTTTCTAAGTAAGTTGAAATTAATCACTGAGATTTTCTATTGCAATTTAGGATTCCCAGTAGCTCAACATATTTCATAAACATCCAGAATTTGATCTCTCCCTCTCATTACAAAAGTCCCTGTCTTTTCTCACTAGCCAAAAAGGGAAGCAGAATAGAAAGTTCAATCCAGCAAACAACTACAAAATCAAGAGGTGGCGGCTCAGGTGATGAGTGATATTCACAGGCTAGAAAATATGGTGCTTATCACATTAAGACAAAAGGCAAGGGAGATTTCTCACTGTTTCCTTAATGAAAGAATTCTTAAATATTTCCCCAAAAGTTGTGCAGACCCAAACCTGTCACACCGAAGACAGGCCTTGCAGTCAAGCATGCTGAGCAGTTGGATGTTGCACTGCACTTCTGGATGTCATATACCTGCTGCCCTGGTGTAACTTCAGGGTAGATACTATATTCTATGGGTTTCAGACTCAGCACACTGCATATCTGTTCACAGGATCTGCACACAAAGATTAAGAGGTAACAGATGATATCCTAAGCAGCTCATCATCATAATTACAATGATCTGGTTATTACCAGGTTGTTGCACTGAACACAGTCTGACATTCAGAGGTACCCAATGTATAATCCAAAGAAGGAAAGCTCTTGTGAAGTATGTCACAGTGTTGAAGATGTAGCTTAGGTAGTCTCTTAAAGTGGGATAAGAATACATAAATATTTTAAAAATTAAGTAGACAGTTTCACCTGGAAAGGTCTCTAATGATCACCCTTGTCCAAGTCTCGCACTGGTTTTGCTTAACATGGTACTAAATTTATTTGAGCCTCAGAGCATGGCAGGATCCTAATTCCAAGACAATCAAGTCAGTCAACCAGAGAGTCTGTCATTGTCTCAGTAGCCCAGATAAAAGGTCTCACAGTTAACTGCAAGTAAATAACATAGCCATGACCCTTGAAAAGCATGAACAGTTTGGCTTTCATTCTAATTGCAAGAAAAGCCTTTCCAATTTTTTTGTAAAGTGAACAAAATCTTAAAGGAATAAATACCAGTGCCTGACTACAGGCAGTTCATGTTCTTAAGCAAAAGCTTCCCTTTCTCCAATATGTGTAACGTACATATTACACACCTGGTTGCATTGCTGTCATGCTGTCCAAACTGCCAACAGAAAATAAAGTCATAGGAACAGGACCTGAGCCTGCAGCAACATGATGTCATACAATGCAACTAAATGACTTGTTCATATAGTAAAAGATGTAAGCTCTGAAATCTCACTTACCCTTTGTAAGGAGGATTATAAACACACAAGAATTTATGAGAAGAAGAAAAAGAAAAAAAATAGTAGTTAAAAATAATGCTCACCATAGTGGTTATTTTTTTCAAATGCCAGTACAGGACAGAATTTTCAAAAGAAGGAGCTTGCAGCATCAGGTAGCTCCAGACAGTCTTACTCTCCTAAAGAGAAAAAGGGATTATATGTGTCCTAAAACTAGAGAATTGTAGATTGTATCAAAGGGCTCTTTACATCACTGAGTGTTGAATCTTGCTTTAAGTATAGGGTGTGTCATGTACCACATACAGCAGTGTTAGGGAGGTGTTGAGGAGATCCTTGTCAGAACTCCAAAATGCTGTGCATCTCTTATCACTAATAAGAACATGACCTTTAACCACATTCAGGATACATGTTAATATTCTGAATAATTACAAGAAAAAGAGTAACTATATTCTTCGATCTTAACCACAGAAGAATTACTCTATTCAAAGTACAAACAAATGACCCTGGCACACTGTATTGTCAGCAATGGGCAGCCACTTTCAGTAGTCAAACTGTAGGATATAAAAAAGCCTTTTTTTCCTGACATCTGTTTGTTCAAATTTGACAACCACTTGTGTCTTCAGGTGTTTGAAATACACCTGTAAGTACATGACTATGTAAGGCTTACATTTTCTTTGAAAATGATCTGTGTATTTATTGATTTCTAATAATACTAAACCTGTCTCATCAAAACATGCAGAGATATCCTTATATTACAGAACCCAGAGAAAATCCAGTTATGATGAAACAGAAGAGGGAATACTGGATGACAACCTTCTTAACCCATAGTATTAAGACTAATATAATTCTTCAGACCAGAAGCTATTCCTGCATCTCAGACAGCTGCATTATTAGGATTGAGCTGCCTTGAGCTAGTTCTCAAAGCCAATGCCATATTTGCATCACAGATTACTTTTCATGTCTAGTCTGTACCAGTCCCAATCTTTCTCTCATTTGTTATCTCCTTCAGTGCCTCCTACTCTAAAAAGATATCAAGAGCCTTGGGGAACTTGTTCCACCCCTGCTCCCAGTGGATGAGCTTAGCTCTTTTCCTTCAGATATTTTCCACATAGCAGTTGTATATACACTTTCCAATTACCTGGGGACTGATGTCTAATTCAAAGAGGATGCTCTGTGTTAGGGCATGGTGTTGCCATCATGGTACTGCATCTGGAGCTGTGAAGAGCCTTTTTTCTTCTTGTGTTTCTGCCCTTCCAGTGATCCTGTCTTCTTGCACGACAAATGCTGCTGTCACAGCAGGCATCAGGGGAACAAGAATAATAATACTAGAATATTTTGAGAGAAGGATGATCTGAAGTATAATTTATTTTCAATCTTGGAATTCATAGAGTAAAGAAAAATTGCTCAAAATGTGATAGTGTTCCATTACTTATTTAATACAGGCAAGTTCTCTTACGTATGATTCTCTTGAGAAGTAAACAAGTGTTTCATTTGAGTCTGAGCTTTTAGGATGACACATGTTAAGACTGTACATTATTCATACACTATGCAGAAAGGCTTGTAATAATTTTGAGGATACCATCCCTTGAGATAACAGAAAATCTTAGGACATAACTACAAGAATGAAAGCTCTTTAGAAAGGATTAGGAATAACATAGCTAAAATGACATAGCATAAATTGAAGTGTGTTGGTTAAGACGATTACATGAATTACCTGAACACTTTGCAGTCAAATCAGTGGACATCAGTTTGATTGCTGTGTCACTGAACCACTAATAATTTGCTTAAGCATTAGACTAAAGAAATAGTAAAAATGTGTATTCCAGACACTATGATTGTTTCACAGAAGTAATCAGATACACTTGATACAGTGATTCTTTAGGGTCTTAAATTATCAAGATTATGTAATAATTTATGATTCTGAACTGAAAAGTTGCTCTGGAGTGAAGGTTCAAATGGTTCTCTTCAGGAATAATTGAATCAGGAATAATTGAATATATTAAGTTTATGATTAATTCTTGACACCACAGTTAGTATACCTATACTTAGTCCACTTATATGAAGTAGATAATACTTGTTCAATTTGAACTTCACACTGTGAGTAATAAAAGACACAGGACAGAAGCCCCCTTGGTATAGCTGCAGTTACTTTTGAGAGACGACGAGGAGAAAAACCTTATAAAAAGCCTCAAGATAGATAAATCAACGGTGCTCAGTAATGAATAATGAAGAATATAGGCAACAGAAAATTGGATAGCCTGCACAAGCTACTAGAATATTTAGGTGTTTCTCACTCCTTTCAATTACTTCTTTGTCTTCTTCAATAATTGACCTATCAAGGCACAATCTGATTGGCTGTAAACAATAAAAATTTATGGACCAAAGAAAGCCTGTTCTTTTTTTCTTATTGTTTAGTTTGATACCATTGAGAAAAGTAGAACTTTCCTACCTGAAAGGTAGTTGTAAACAGCAAGAGACAGTTTCAGTAACAATTTTCAGTCTTTTATGATAAATCTATCCTGGGGGGTAATAAATTATGAGAGCATGGATTTAGCACCAATGTCAATGAGAAAACTGGTGGTTTGTATATTTTGTCAGGAGAGAGGAACAGTACTACTTAAAAAAAGGTTTTGAGGTGGTATAAATATAAATATTAAACAAATCTATCTATGAAACACAACAGTAGGGACAAAAATTAATATATATAACTAGTTATATACTTCAAGTACCAGGGAAATATATGTAGAGAGAATGGAACAGACATATAAAGAAAAAAGACTATATTTGATATGGGTTTTAAAATTAGGTATTTAAAGCTACTAAAAGAACTTGAGGTAATCTGAACTTTGAATTCTGTTCTTCTACATTGTGTGATTTAAAAACTGTATGTATAACTGTATACTTGTCTAATAAGATGTGTTCATGTACTTTACTTTGAATACAGTCATGTGTTCTTAATTTTTTCCCAACATACACACACACATACAGTTAGGCCCAATCCAAATAAAACCTATTAAAGTACACTTTTGAATATATTTAAACATAACAAAACTAATATGCCATTTCAGTAACTATTGAAAAGAAGTTGCTGTAAGGATAGAATAGAGGAGGTATACCCATTTCAGGATTTATGAACACCACAAATAAGATTTGAAAGTCTATTGCACCTTTTTTTGCCTTCTGATGAAATCTTTAAATCCACATGAAAAATATGAGTAAAATAGAGAAGGCATTTATCTTTAAGTGCTGTAGTTCTAACTCTAGGTAGCATGTCATGTTTTTTTCTCATCTAAAAACAATATAAAAGAGAAATAAGACTTTACTCATTTTATTTTAAAATTCACAAAACTAGGAAGTGACAATATCCTCTACTACATATTATATGAAAAATTACTTTAAATTCTAGACAAAAAACAATTGGACATCCAATTTAACAATGTAGAGGTACTTAACACTTTTCAGTGAAACAACCAATTGGACATCAGTAAATTATTCAACAGAACAAGTTAAGGAAATCGAAGTTTGAAAGAAAAAATAACATTTAGGACACTGTCTGCTACTATTAGCAGACTAGTAGACTACAATAAATAAAAAATTACTTACTTACATGTAAACTTGTAATGATCATCAAAAGGTAAGTATTTTTTAGAATGTGGGTTGCTTGCATTAAGAAAATATATGCAAATAGCTTTCTGTTTCATGCCACAAAGTAGGGAATGAATAGCCTTTGAAGAGAATCAAAAGAGATGGGAATAAAAGCAGTAAATTTGAACGTGCTTAGTGGAATAGAAATATGCTTAGCAAGCCATCAAAAAGAATAAATTAAGGAAGGCTGAAAAAGATAGAAAAATATAGTGCAAATCTGAAAAAGTCAGAATAGAAATTAATTCAAAACGCATTGATCATACTAAAAAGAAATACATTGAAATCATCCAGTGTAATTATTTACAAATCACCTATATTATATATAGAAAGTAGATGCAAGCAAGAAATTAAAACTGTGAGAAGGACACTGAACATCATGTCTCAAGTCTTCAATTAATGCAACATTATCTTTCTGATTAATGGAAACCAAATTATTAAATTAAACTTTTTAGTGGGTAGTACCACATCAGTAGCAAAACTAGAGAATTTCAGGAGTGTTTAGAATACTGTCAGTTACTGAAATATGCAGTGTTCAAAATTTGATTTACAAAGTCTTGGTACCAAATGGTCTATTCACTTCAGAGAAATGGCAGTGCAGCTGTTACTTTGAAAACACAGCATGATAATTCTGGATTAATATAATATTTTATTTAAATTTGGATGTTTTGATCATAAAGCAATAACAGAATAAACCTAGGTATTTCAAAAAAACAAAATGAAGGAGAAGATCACAGGTTTTGATTTGCATATAATTAACATTGTTAATTCCACAGATAAGTAGTCCTAAAGTATATTGAACTGGAATAAAACTAGACATCTTTAAGATAATTTGTCTTGAAATCTGGAATCTCTTTGCTTAAGAGAGTCCTAGGAAAAAAAGGTTGAATATTTAAATTTCCATTTTTAAAACTGTTAGAAGAAATGTGTATTTTAGTTCATTTATACTAAATGATACAAGTAAATACCAAATAATTTCAGTTTCTTGGATTTTTTTAGATTTTTATCTGAATAGGTGAAGGTCTTTTAAAATTAAAAATATTTGTACAGAGACTTTTTAATTAAGATGTCTATGTACTTTAGTGATCTCTAAGGTAACATCCACAGCTGTAATGTTTTTTGTGCAGTTCAAGATACTTGTATAATCCAGGTGCTTAAAGATTTCATGTTTAAACAGTTCTGCTTATTTTAAAGAAAGAACACCTTTTTAACATTTGGTAGTACAGTGAATGACCAAAATGGTCAAAACCCATCTGTGATAGATGCACTCTTCCTGTTTGAGCTAACTAAACTTTGGTCCAGGCTTATGCTCAGCAAGTAGGATTAATCAAAGTTAATCCTGCTCTGTAAGTCTATCAGTGAGGACTCAGCACTAAACCCCCCAAAATGGTTTGGTTTGAGACTGGGCTGATAAACAGCTGAAATTGCATTAACTCAGCAGAAAATCTGACTACAAATCAACCACATTACATCATAAACATCTGCAGCCATCAGGACCTGTTGAGCCCTCCCTCCATGGCAGCTGGCTGTGTGGAAACGAGCTCTCCTTGAGTAGAGATGCCTCTCAAGGTTACACCTTGAGGATGAGAAATCCCTTTCCTGACATCAGACATTGATAGCTACTGACAATTTTTGCATGCATATAAGAATTAAGATATGTACAATAATCTTAAGCAATAATCTTTGTATCCTATACTAAGTCTGTGTAGTAAATAATAAAGTATTGCCCACTAATTCATCTGTATTCTACATACTTAAATTTATTAAAACTCAGCAAACTACTACATCAGATCTGAGTGGTCTCTGACTCTTCTCCTGTGATACCAGCCCACACACAAGTCTTTTTTTTTCCCCTCTCTCTGTTGTGATGATTTTAATAGTTTCTATAAACTCTCCCAAAATCCCATTTTTAACACTGATTATAATTCTTCAAAAAGACATACCAAAGTTATTGAAATAGCCTTAAAAATAAAAATACTTTATGAGGAGGCAGGGACTTACTTTTATTTCTATCTTGTATTTGTACAGTTCCCAATACCCTTAATATTTTGTTTCTAACTGTTGTCCTTAAGGACTACTACTATTAGTAACAACAATAGCAATAGTAATATGCAAATAGTCGTAATACAGAAAATTTATTCTTGCAAGCACTTTCCTCTAACTGTTCATAAATATCAAGCATTTCTCATTTTTATAATTCTATAAATATTCCTATAAATAAGAGGTTATATGCTGGCAATGAAAACTGAGGCACACTGAAGAATTATTTTTATTGGTTTTGCTCTGAAGTACTACTTTTTGAAATAATTTCTTTAGATATGTCTCTTTCATGAGTGTTTATCAAAGGTGTTGACATAGTATCACCCAGTAATCCATAGGTTTATCATAAAATTCAGAAAAAACTCACTTCAGTGATGTAGCAACAGTTTGAAGGTCATAACAAACTCTGAAGGTCAATTTCCTGAAGCATAGTTCAGAGATTTTGCTACATGCAGTGGTGAACTTGGTATCTTGTTGCAGCCTACTTCAGTCAGGAGATAATTTGTGAATAATCAAGAAATACTTCACAAATACTTCTAAACTCCAGTTTCCTAATTGAAAGGTCCAAATCTAAAAATCCTAATTCACTCCCTTAATCCTATCAGGATGCAGTCAAATGTGGTAATTCAATTTGAAACAAGTTATTATTAGGTAGGAGACACATTGGTAGGCTGAAAGGTGTTAAAGGAGACTTTAAAGACTTCAGATGTTTTCTCGAGTAGAATATGCAATTTTCTACTTAACTGTTTTTCCATATGTGTCATTTATGTTTTGCAGCAGACACTTTTCTATACAAAGCAAGCGAATAATTTGGGGGGGTGGACGGCAGGGAAAGGAAACACCAATCTCATCTAGCAACTCTACCTCTAGCATTTCCTAAAAACTTGTACCCTCTCACCCAAACATCATGCATGAAGATCTCTCTACCACAGTGCAACCTTTCCTTAGCCTGTATGCTTTATCTTTTAGTCCAATTGAATGTAGGGTGATTCCCCTAACAAACAGTATAAATTAGCTTACTAGAACACACACAGGAGAAAATAGGGATCAGTGGAAACATTTGTAGCAAAATTTGTGTTAAAGTTGAGAGCATTCAACTGCACTTTTGAAGTTTCTCGTGTTTGTTTTTACCTTAGCCTGTACCTACACAGGATTTTCTGTTTCTTCCCCTATCATACACTGCCATTTGCCATTGTTACTAACACAGTGTAACTCTCAAAGAAGTGATAAAGTCTGTGCCCAGACGTATCATGGGTGCATAGACTGGAGGAGACTTTAGGAGGTCTCTACTGCAACCTGTGCTCACAACATGGTCAGTTCTGAGCTTAGGTCATGCTGCTCAGGACTTCATTTTGCTGGGACTTGAAATCCTTCAAGCATGAAAGGAAGCTGTAGAATCTCTCTTCCCAACCTGTGGTACTGCTTAATCATCCTTATAATGATTTCCACCAACCACTCCCTATCCATTTACGAAGTCCTCTACTTCAGTTTACCTCTGTTTTGTCTCATCCTCCTACCAAGTGCAGCTGTGAGGAACTGGTCTCTGTCCCCTCTTCAGGACACCTGAAGCTCAGCAGGTAGCCTTCTCAAGATTAGTCTAGAGACATTGCTCCTTGTCTTGGTTTAAGCCTGGTCGGCAGCCAACCACCACAGCTGGTCACCCACCCTTCCCCCTCCCCACATGGGAATGGGGGAGGGAATTAGAGGGGTGAAGGGAGACTCACAGGCTGAGATAGGAACAGTTTACTAATGGTAATAAAATGAGAACAATGATGATAATAGGGGAAAAAAAAAAAAAAAAAAAAAAAAAAAGAAATACATAAACAGGCAGTGCACAATGTAATTGCTCACCATCCTCTAACCAATGCCCAGCCCATTCCCAGATAGCAACCCCAAAATATCAAGATCCCACAATAGCAATCCCGGAAGCGAGAGAGATCTCCTTCCCAACCACCCCTCCTCTATATAGTGAGCATGACGTTCCATGATATGGAATATTTCATTGGCCAATTTGGGTCTGTTGCTCTGTCCATGCTCCCTCCCTGCTTCCTGTGCCCTTGCGCACGGGCAGGACATGGGGAGTCGGAGAGTCCATGAAGTCTCGGTAGCAGCTGAAAACATCAGTGTCCTATCAGCATTCTTCTCATACCAAACCCAAAGTTAAATCCAAAACACAGCACTCATCTAGTCCCTGAAAAGGAATATTAACTCTATTTCAGCCCAAAACAGGACACTCCTCAATAACTAACTCCTTCCACATTTGCCGATAAACACCAAAAAATGGCACTGTAATACATCTCAGAAGAAATTTGAGAGCTGTGCAAGAATACTTGTGAAGAGGACAGCCATTAAGAGAGTTTGGTTTGCTACCTATCTAGAAATGAAAACAAGTTCAGTAATCCAAGATCTATTCATTTTTTTATTTTAAGAATAATAAGAATAATATTAGGAAGGGATTAATTTAAGCTTAGCCTATCTCTAAAAGGTTTGTGTAGCTGTGCAGATATAATAACTTCGTACAGTTGTGGTGAGTTTTACACTGATTGTGCTGGCATAGCAATTGTTGCAATCAGCAGGACTTTTAAGTTTAAAGCTGTAGGTGAACTTTGTGTCTTAGTCAAGTGTTTGAGAACCTTTTCCCTTTCTCTGTTTCTTTTGGGGTGGGTTTGAGACATCATTTAAAAAAAAAACATGAAAGCATACGGAATCACTGATGCTTTGTTGGATTACCTGGTCCATTTCTTTATGAGGACAGGATATTTTCCAACTTTATTTATGTTTCATCCAGTGTAATTTTAAACATCAGATTCTAATTAAAAGTCAGCCTTACCTGTCTGTGCATGTCATTCCATGTCTGCATTTTCAACAGTTACAACTACAAATGCATTTAAAAGCCAAAACTTTTTGAGTAAAACTGACAAATTAAGCCAGTAAATTAAATTTGTTCAAGAGGTTTAGATTTGCACAGAGCACATGTTTGTGCAGAAGAAGAGTTCTCCTGTCCCACTTTGAATATCCAACTTCACAAGGATTTTCTGAAGTTTTTGTTCTTTTCTTGGATAGAAATAACACAAACCCCTACATTCACTTAATATCCCTACATTGCCACATATGTTCCTTCATTTTTTTGCTTTAATAACCTTGCTGAATAATTATTTTCCCTCTTTTTCTTTTTTGTCCTTCAAATATTTGTAAGCTATTATCAAGTACTTTAAACCAGCTGGTTTCTCTGCCAGAAGGAGTATGGTAAAATTAATAATTAAAACAGAATTGTGGGCCTATTTTGAACTCAACTGTAAATTCTACATACTCAGATCTGACTGGTCTTTCAGGATAAATTAATCTATTAGTTTTATACATACTTTAAGTTTTTCTGAATGCAATTTTTCTACAGTTAATCAACAGGAATTTTTTTCTGTTACATTCAAAACTTGTGTAGCAGTTGCTAATAGGCCTGTTCCTTCTGGAGTTGTACCACTCAGTCCTGAGTGAGTCACCATGGTAATAACACAAATAGTCTCAGGCGTTTATACCCTTGGTGAATTTCTCTAAATCATTAGTGTACGATAGCTGATATTTCAGTATTCAGTCAAATAGATAACTAGGTTTACCAAATCGACTAAATGCTACTACAGATGAATGACAGGCTATGTATATGTATCTATAAGCACTTAGCAGTCACCAGACTTCATCCAGGTGTGAGTCCCTCAATACAGTACAGAGAATGTAATGTATAAAGTACTATTATTCATAGCTGTCAAGTACCTATGATAGAAAAGGCAACTAATACAATTTCATTTGTAACTGAATAATGATTTGTATTATACTGTATCTACTCTCAATAACCTAGGCAAATCAAACCATACTTCTTCACCAAAATCATATTTTATTGTGCCAGTCACAACAAGGACACCGTTGCATGTCATGGGATCTACTTCCATCGTAAATAAGCTGCAATGGGCATAAGTAGTCGTGTGCTTCTTTCTACTACATATCTAAATGATTTTTCAACCATATGGCAGATACAGTCCTGTCTTTTGTTGTGGTCCATTGTAACTTTCCTTTATTGTGACAAAGAAATTAGTGGAATTACTACAGTATGAAAATCATGCAAATAAGTATCTTTAACTTTTTTTTTTTTTATGTTTTAAAACCTACCTAAGATAAAATAGAATAGTAACTGTGAAATTTAAGATTTTTACATTATAAATTATAAAGGCAGATTAAAGCACTGAGTACTTTATAGGCACAGCAGATAATACCTCACTGTATCAAATATCATTATAGTACCCTTAAAGCCATAATACGTAAAGATTTCTGTTAAAGACATGCCCCAGTTTATTAAGATAATCTTAAATTTATTTTAATCATAATTTAATTTATGTTTATGACTGGTTTAATTTCTTTAGCATTAAAAGGTTGCAGAATATCTTGTGATCAGCCTTAATAACAATAACATTCCGGTTTTTTAATGTTCTAAAATAATTTAAAATAACAAAACTGCTCAAAGGAATTAATCTTCAAATACATCAGGATACTTAAAAGATAAATCACTCTTAGTAATAGTAATTTTCATTTACAAATTAACTTTGATTTTTTGTGCTTCCTACCATTGGCATTTGAGTAACTGTGGTCTGTAAACTACAATTTCTATCTTGAACTTAGAAAACCATTAAGAATACTCTTAAAATAAAAGTGGATTTTAAATGTTACTCTCCCACAAAAATTCACCATAACTAGCAAAAGCCAGCTGTTTTGTTGGATGATTTGAATAACAACTTTTTATTTCAGAAAAGGAAAAACAGACCAAGATAATTCTTACCAGTATCTTGTTATTTGGATTCTCTATGAAATTAGGAAGATGGGAAATGAAAGAATCAATTATAATTTCTCAAGGCCAGTCTACTTATTTCAGGAATGCCAGAATCCCAGCCCACTTTCAAACACATTTTGTTTCTTCTGTTGTATATCAGCATCTCCAGCCTACTTCATTTTCCTCAAACTCTTGAGTTTGCAGGTAACTGCAGTTAAATCTACATCCTTATAGTCTTATAGAGTTATACTAAGTGTGTGTGAGGGATAACCTGGAAATGCTCAGTCTCCCTGATCTGCAAATCCATGTGAAGGGAGTCCTCCATGTTATGTTCAACGCAGTAAGACCATTCTTCCCATGGAGTGTCATACTTAGCTGGCCTAGTTATCCCTGGATTGAGTTCGAGGTTGAGGATGAGCACTCTTAAAACTATTTCCCAAGCCCCTGGCTTATCTCAATAACAATGCTTTCCAGTTTTGCAGACACCTCATAGGCTGCAGATTTTCTAGCCTTTCTAAATAGCCTTATAAACTCCCATACCAGAGGATTAATATAGTTCACAAAAGCACGTGGATTTTATAGCCACAATAGTTGTGGGATTGAAATCCATAAATAATTTTAATTATTTCTTCTGTCTGAAAGGACGAATTAGGGTACAAGACTGTAATATGGCCACAGAAGAATTCTATCCACAGATATTTGAGAATGGTCTAAGAGCTATAACAATGCTGTCTTGAGATCTGACTCAATGCCTTTCTTCTATTTTGTACTTCAGTGACTCTCAGTATCAGCTATTTCTGACTAAGAAACTCAAATACAGTGAAGAAAACCTGAAAACACAAATGGATTCTATAAGAATGAACTAACACAGAAATAATTAAAATTGTTGAAAATTGTGTATGTTCACATCCAGTAAGTGAAGGAAAAGTTTCTGCAAGTTTACTTTTTCTGTATTTTGCATACAGTCTTTAAGAATACTTAAAGAGACACTACTGTCAAAAAATGTAGTCTAGTCCTTCTCTTAATCTTAGCAATGTGCTCTTAGTGTTTATATCCCACTCACACTATATCCTCAGTATATAGCCCTAGTTTGTCCATAACCATCAGAACCTAATCAAAAGCCAGGGTCAGGATGTGCGGCAAGGGATAGAAAATGAGGCTAGGATAAGCCTTTTCAGCAGTAATCCAAAGTTCTTCTGCTTAGGAGAGTGTAAGATATATTTTTCCCTCCAGTTACCTCTAGTAAATTACTCCCAGTGGTAGCCAGCACAGTCCAAGAGCATCAAAATGCTAGGTGTTACATTGATTAGCATGCTGGGGAGCCTTCCTGTGATGCATTGCCCTGCCAGGAGGCTCTATGCATGCCTGCATTTTTGTTTGGTTTGTTCTCACTTCTCATTTTTGGCGCTTGTCAGAATTTGTTAGAATTATGGAATTTTGGATCAAAATAAATCTTCCATAATAGTGTGTTGTTTTTGGTTTTTTTTTTGTTTTTTTTTTTTTTTTTTTTTTCCAAAAGATTCTACCAATATTAACATGAAATGGGCCAGAAAGTGTTAGGATTACTGAATCTTTTGACTTTTTTGACCTATTTTGCAATGTGGAGCTTTAGCCTCAGAAATCATTATAGCCGTTTTGAGAGACAAGTGTACCCTTTATTATCAAGCTTATGCAGCCTTTTCCTGGGCACTGAATAGGAGAAGAGCTCTGTGTGTAGAACAGTTGCAGAATGAAAGCAAATGTGATCCAGGATCATATATTCTTATTATGGGTGGAGACAGGGAGAAAACATGAGATTAGAAGCACAAAGAAAGGTGAAAGAGGAGTCTTGCAAAGTAGGAAACTGAAAACTGTTTCCCTAGCTGAACAATGTGGAGAGAAAAGACAGTTTCTGGAATTAAAAAAAAAAAAAAATGACCGTATAGTACAATTAGTAGAATTCTGAGAGCTTTAGGACATAGGTTTAGACATCTTTTTTAAGATAAAAGGCCAGGATTTGACCCTCCTGCAAGAGATCCTATTGTTTAAAGAAATTATTTTTGTTTAACCAATGTAAGGGGTCTATAGTGAATAAATTTTTAATAATGTTACCTAAGTTAAAGGTGTTAAAATTAGATGAATTAATCTCTGTTTCCTGATGTTACTATATTTAGAGGAGAGTATTTTTGTTTTGTCATTTTTCATTTGCTCTTGTTTCTGAAAGGTTGTGAAGGTCACATTTTGTCTTTATTTGTTTGTTTGGGGTTTTTGGTGAAATTGTTTATTTATATTTGGTCTTTGTGTCCTTTTTGGATGTGAATATGGGTTGGCAAGTCATTTTGATGCCTTTCCTTGTATAATAAATATTCATTTAATCCTTTCGTCCTTTCGTGTGACAGATGTCAATTTGAAATGCAACGGGAAGGGTACACTTAGAGAAAAGAACAAGTGAATTGTATCCAACATGTCATCTCTGTACTATCCAAGTAAATATGTAGCTCTTCTTTGTGTTTCAAATCCCATTTCCCAAAACTGCTATTTTCAGCATACTTAACACTTCAGAATTAGACATTTCACACAGTCTATCCAAAATTTCACAAACACTCCTTATCAGCTGATGATACTGGGACAGATGAGAAAATTGTTGAGCCCAAGTTGTAAATGGGCTATGCATGGGTAGGTGTTATTATTCATGCACCTTTGTTTTTCTGAGGTACATAAAGGATCAGACTGATAATTTCATAAAAGGCATATATGGAAGAAGGAAAATATCTCCTTCAAAGGGTAATGTGAGTGATGCTTTACAGCAAAGGACCGTTAGATGAGAAATGAGTGTGGAGAGAAAGAAAGTGATAGAGTAACTGTGAAATTTTCAAAGTTGTATTTATGTTGGGAGAATTATCCTGAGGTTCAACTTTAAAATAGGAAAAAGGACTGTGGTCTAACAGGGGAGATATGATCTCAGTTTGACAATGTTGTGCTCTGCTTGATGGGACTGTACCAGTGAGTCTGATACAGAATGTGATCTTCTCTTATAATCATTTATGGGGTGTCAAAATATAACTGTGTGCAAAAGAAAACAATGGAGAGGAGTCTGGAATGACTTTAAATTTCCATGCAACTTGAGCTGGGTGATTCGCTTCACAATTAGTCATGTCGGCACAAAGCTGTGGACTTAATGAAAACATGATACAGAAAATTTATTGTAGTGCTTTTTCCTTCTATCTGCTGAAACTGAAAGCATGTTTCTTGTTCAGTTTATTCTATTTTTAACCCATGTAGTGCTTCCACAAAATTAATGAAATCATGTAGAACATGAGAGAGAGATGCAGAAGCTGTCTGTCATCAGAAAGAAAGAGGCAAAAATATAAACCACTCACATGAGGTTGCTGGGGTCTGAAGCCCAGAAAATTCAAATCAGATGTGTATGTTTGCATGTTTCCAAATATTACTTATATTGCAAATTTATAACATTCCAGCAGAATCATCAGGAGAGAACAAATAACACCAAAGGGAGAGGAAATGCCTCCTTGAAAATAACATCTACTAAAAAAGGCATTCTCTTCAAATCAATTAAAGGGACTCTTGAACCACTATCACTGTTAACTTTCTTAGACAAGGTCAAGAAAATTAATATTTCCCTCTATTTGGGGATCAGTTTTATCCAGCTTGGATTTCTGGCTTGGTATCTGTAAAGAGAGAGAAGGAACAAAAATGGGAAATGAGTCATATTTTGTCAAGCTGTCAGCTATCCAAGTACTATACTCACAGTGCTCATTACAGAATTATTAACAATTGGAAGATCATTTTTCCACAGTAATTTTGTCATTAGACACACCAGAAGACAAATGACATGTTTATGTTTTCTGTAGTCACCTCTAGTTTTTAATTCCAGAACCAAACAGAAACAGTATCTGTACTGTGTTTTCAGTCTTTCAGCTACAGAGAGATAGAGATTAAGCAGTCTTGACAGAGGAGAGGTGGAGAAATGGGTTACCTGGTACCATGACAAAGGTACTTCACTGAGAGAAAAAGCTGGAGCACATATGAGTTAGGAAGATAGTGAGACTGTAACAGAGATTGTGGAAAGAGAAACTTAGGCTGTCTTGCAAGAGAACAGAGAACTGTTGGAGAATTAAAACAGCTTTCTTGAAACTGAAATACAGAATAATGTTCATCATCGACTATATTCAAACTTGTTAATCATGCACAAATTAAGTCCTGAAGTTACACAAAGTATTTGAATGTAACAAAATATTTGTTTATACTTAAAAACTAAATAAATTTTATTTTGAAATTTGAATTTTTGAAACTCATTTCTTTTTCAACATCAGTGAGTCTAAGCGTTTGAGACTATTTATCACTCATTTTCATTCTTGCTAAACACCATAACTTCCTGGGGTCTCATCTAGTATACTTGTATTTACATATTTTTCTCTGGAATCTTCTTGCATTAAAAGACTGAATCTCCTTCCTCATATATTCCTGCAGCCAACACTGAACAGAGGAAGGCTGCAGTTATAGCCTGCTCTGTAGTGCACTCCCAGCAGACACCTCTGATATTAATGACATGTACTGAAGTTTGGAATAGAATTAATGGAAGAAACACTACTGACTCTAACTCTCCCTCACTGTGAAGCAACTAGTAGCTTTTCTCATTAAACTCAAAATACCTGTGATGTCTTACCTCAATTCTGACATTTTCTAGTTGACCAAATCTCTACTTAATTTTTTTCCACCAGATACTCACATAATGTCTGTCCTCTTTTCAATCTAAATCCATCTTTTCTTCAGTAGGCTCTAGATGAATAAAACCCACAATGACTTCTCTGCATATGCACAGTCCTTTATCCAATTTTCCAACTTCCTTCAACTAAATCTATACTATTAGATGACTAACCCTTACCATGTTCCTAACTCAAACAGTGGGACAAACACAGATAATCTCTTTTACCCTGTTATTTTCGAGGCAATGTTCAGACATCTTCCTATCCACAATGTTGTCTGTCATATATTTGATATGTGTCACTGTTAATGATAGAGAAGATTAACAATAATCTGAAATGTCCAAAGATCATTTTATGCTTTGACATTAATAAATTAAATGTTTACAAAAAATTTATCTGTATCTGCACTACTCACTGCTTCTCCTTTTGATACAACTCAACCACCTACCATATCTTAAACTATGCTGTTTTGTCTACACTAAACTTTAAGGACATTTTAAAGTACGTTAAAACATGCCTTCTAACAGCTCATCTTTAAATCCTCTTCAGTGATTATATCACAATAAGACCACTGACAGCAGGATAAGAGATTGTGTTGGGAAATTAATATTCAGCTAGCACTTCAATAAAACTGTTGCATTACAGGAACCTCATCTAGAGCTATGTATGAAAAATTTCAACTCTTTTTATTATACTTTATGAAACCAACACTTAATGTCAAGATATTGACTTGACAGCTACTTGAAATGGAAGACTATACCATCAAAGGACTGAAAAAATTTCTAAAAATTTTTCTAGATGGACAAAGCTGGTGGTGAGTAAGTTTGTAAGATCTGAAGGCGGCAGATGGTCAACAACTCTAATGGCTATACTAATGTATATATCAGATATGACCCAAGGTATGAGGGGCCAAAGAAATTATCTACTGTCCCTGATCTTGTTTATGTCAAAGACTGAACAGAAACATGTGCTTCATTGAGCTGAAGGGGATAAGGCCTACCAATTTCTGTAGCTAACAGAACATGTGAATGCAATGTAGTTACTTTGACATCTGAGTATTACAAGCTTAGTGAAAGACACCATGCAGTCCAAGAGCACTGTCAGCCCTTTAACATTACATCTGAAAGGACAGGTAATCATTTCTATCTGAGAAGTCTGGAAATATTTTTCTGTGGATGCACGTTACAAAACTGAGACACACACCTTTGGAACGTCTAACACAACATCTTTTTTTTTGTTTTTTACCTGAATTCAGTAAGTTCTAATGGGGCAAATGTGTGAATGAGACAAATCAGAACCATTTAAGGTACATTGTGAAACAACACAATACTTTTATTTTAATAGAAACACATGTATTTAGAGAAAATCCTACTTCTTTGAGTCAATAGCTGTAAAGTTGACATAGTTATAAGTGGTAATGAAAGTGAAAATCACAAAACAAACAAATTAAAGTTAAAAACTTTATAATTATTTTTGTTGCTGATTCTATTTTTTGGCAGACAAAATTAAAAAAAAAAAAAACAAACTAACCAATGCACAGACACATTAAATAATGGGTACAGATTGGCTATAACCAAAGTACACACAGTATCACTACAACAAGGTTCAAGAAAAGATGAAAAGTGCCAACTATTAACTGACTGCAGTCAGGTGCAAATAAAGTCAATGAGACTAGTAGGAATGCACAGGGTTTCAGACAACTAATGAAAATACACAATAAATCCAGCCTAGGATAGCTTGCAGTACACAGAAGGGAACCACCTGACTTGTCAAAGTAGTTTTTTCTCCACAACATGAGAGACAGATAAGACCTAAGATGAAGTAGGTAGACCAGAAGCAAAAGTAATCAATATGGCAGAAGATAAGAATTATACAGATATGAGAATGATACAGAATAAAAGCAATCCATCAAAGGCAAAGATATTTGCCACGTGTGAAAATGTTGAGCACTTCTTTTTGCATATGGCAGCTGAACAGTCACAAACCTCCAAAGTGTGCACATAGACAAACACAGAAACTGACACTGAGTAGACCACTAAATTGGTTTGGGCTTCTGTACAAACCACAGAAATAGAGGTAGATTAAATGGTTATCATATTACCTATGGATAAACTTAAAAGGCCATAAAAATCAATATTAAAAGAGAAGCATTAGTCTGTTTCACATCAGAATCAACAGAGAGAAAACATCAGACAAGGAAACACTCTTGAAAGCATATGGGATCCACAAAACTGAAAAAATACAGAAGCTCCCCTGTTAGGCAGCCAGAACAGGCACATATTAACTCAGAGGGAATTTACTCAAATTTGAAAACATAGTCTTGTAAAATTGACTGAACAGTGTAGAGCTTAAAGAGCTACTCAGATGAAAGTCATGCCAATAGAATCAATATAGATGTGATAGAAATTATCACTAAAAGGAAAATAAAATTAGGGATGTATTTTAAAAAATGGGTGTTTTCTAAGTTATTGTACAAAGAATGAAATATCACTGAAGGATCACAGCAACAGATGAAGCATACCTTTGCAGTATGATAAAGAAATGGTCATAGAATTCAGTTACATAAGAGATGATGCTGAGATTCCCTTCTTTATATTGTCTCTCTCAAATGTTATTGACTGCCATTTCTCTTCTACTGGCAATAGATTCAGTTGAGGAACTGAGTGTTGCTCAGGATTTTTTTTTTTTTTTTTTTTTTTTTTTACCGGTAGAACATTACACTAAGGTGTTTTTTACTTGGGGCAGTAATTTCTACTGTTTGTTAACCAATGGTAGAATCTGGCTTCTTGGCAAATTCTGTAAACAGCTGGCAGTGTAGGACTAACATGTCTGTCAGATGGTAAGGCAGCTGCTGATGGGCTGTGTCTGATCATTTCCCCAGATGTCTTTCTTTTTAAAATTCCTATTAACACTATGAAATCTGTACATCTGTTTATAAACAGATTACCATGTAATTTTGTGAAATAAGGATGATAGAGGGATTTTTCTGTAACTGAATTTTCTGTAGTTTTTTCTGATGAACTATCATAATTAAAGCTATTTATCTGCTATATTTTATTTATTTAAGATAAGTTCTGCTTTATGATGTATCAGTTTCATTTGCTGTGTTTTCATTTTTTGAGTTTATGTGTTTTTTCCTAAGTGTTTAAGGGTAACATGGGAGTGAATGCATTCTAAGTCTATAGAAGATATAAGGTGTTGGACATCCCAGCTCCTTTGAAAGTAAAATAGAAGCCAAAAAGGTAATTTGGCATCCTGCATGAGCATTTCAGCTTGTTTGTGCTCCACAGATATCATTACTCATCCACGTATTTGATGTTGAATTATATGTCAATGATTGAGGTATTTGGCTGTCTGCTACAAAACTCAATGCTGTCACTGAAGCATTGTTTTCCAATTTCCTCAAGGCAATAACATTTTCTTTAGTCCACCTCACTCGAAATATTTTTTTTTTCTTCAATGTGGAATAACCTTATAAACTTACAATATAATTTTCAACCCCACACATTTAGACTATTATTAAATCAGTTGGTGAAAAATAATGTCACCTCCTTCTTGCACACTCTGTGGAAATCACCACAGGAACAGATCTTTGAACCAAAGACAAGCAAGCCATGCTGGACACTTGTCTTTTCGTAAATCTGTACCTGTGGTCAGTCAGTAGCTTTGCCAGTTGATATTATGTAGCTAGACAGCATGAGACACAAAGGTAGTGAACGTTAGGTAGTGTATTGAATTTTGTTTATTTAGTTCATTTGTCTTAATGTTCATTTACAAAGGTTAGTTTATTTAGTTCATTTGTCTTAATGCTCATTTACAAAGAAATGGCGAAAAGGCAACAAATAAGCACAAGCATCTCAAAATGAAGTGACAAGAAAATGATTCCATTCTTACTTTATCCAGAAAGCATTAGTTTCAGTCAATGCTTTCTTATTTCTAGTCAACCATTTAAATAAAATACAAAATCAGCACAGAAAAAATTCTCTTTTCCATTCCTCAAAGCAAAAATTTTTGCTTGACACTAGTATGGATATCTTATGCCAGTTCATAGTGATTGCCAGGTTGATGGAGCACTGAAATTAGAGAGGCAAAAATGTTTATTATCTCCATTTCTTGAATTCCACAAAATCTTCAGGAACAGTAAATTTCTACCCAAAAGTACTGCCTAGGGTGTTGACAAATCAAGTAGGTAAAGCTAATTAGTCTAATGATGATATATGTAGCTAAAGAAAAAGAAAAATATCACTCTGATTGGCATTAAGTGAACTGGTTGCTTGGGAAAAATACTATAGCTTTGCTCTCTGTTTAGAGGTGGAATCAAATAGCTCTCAGTTGGATACTGAAATTGCCAAAATGTGCATTGCACTTACAAAGGAAGATTTCCAGCTACTCCTTCTTTGCTGAGATATATTCAGGAACATTTAGTCTTAAGAGTTAATTTGATATTCTCCTACTGCTTTTAAATGTATTGTAAGCAGCTACAAATTTCTGTCTTTCTGAATTTTTGTGTTTTTTTTCTTTTTTTTTTTTTAATTTTTTCCTTGATGGCAGAATTAAGATAGTTGGTCAGGAAGGCATTCACCTACGCCTTGATCCACATAAACATTTTGGTCATATTTACAAATAGAATATGCATCCTCAGTGATAGTATTATGATACTGTTTGCATTCATAAAGATAACTTATATAAACATTTTCATATTCAGATCAAAGAACAGGTATTAATTATTTGGCAGTTCAAAGAAAGTTCTCAGAACTATTCTTCCTAAATAAAGGCATCATAAAAATCATAGGCATTTGGCTTTCATTTAAGCTATGGTTTTGAACTTCCTGGTTTTTTTAACCATGTACAGTAATTGATGTGTTAAAGATTTGAGGAAAACAATCCCCCTGAAAAGACCAGGCTGTCCTGAACTCATTAACTTCTTGACTTTTTCCAGAAAGTGTAAGTTAGGCATTCATTTGGGGCAGTTCTTGCTTTTTTCACTCATAGTTATCTTAGCAATTCTGATTATAAGGTTCTAATACAGGGAATCATGAAAAAGCATCCCTCATAAATTCCATAACAGCACAACTCGCTAATAATTCAATTGTTTTGTTTAAAAACTTGTTAGAAATTTAAAATGTTGACGTGTTTTACAAAGCAGTAACATAACTAGTCAACAAATGTTTGCTTTAGTTTCAGCACATGTAACTCATGCCTCTAAGGTTCAGTCATTTTTCAGACTGAAGTGATACTTTGTCCAGAAGTTAAATTCAAAAATAGACACTGTTGAAGTGTTGTAGCTGTTGTTCAATAGGAACTGCTGATAATTGCAGCTCAGAGTAGTCAGAGGTGAACACAAAATATTAAAGTTCTGAATTTGAATCTGTCAATAACACAGAAAGAATGATGATTAATTTCAGCCTACAACAATATCTGAATTTTATGATCCTAAAATTCAGGTTAAAAATTAATGTTAAAAAGATTTTTCAAGTAATATTACCCCATACTTCTTAAGTGCTATTCAATTGTTTAAAGTTCTTAGTGTTTGGACATTCTTTCTTCCAACTGCAACCCGGAAATTAAAAACAAAAAATAAGAGGAGGAAGAGTAAAACATTTCCTTTAACTTAAAAGAAAACATTAATCTGCTTTTGATTCACATTTTGGATAAAGATTGATTGATACAATTTTAGCTAAACCTCTTCATTACATCCTTCTCATATTATCTATTTAT
Source organism: Tyto alba (assembly GCF_018691265.1). Lineage (NCBI taxonomy): Eukaryota > Metazoa > Chordata > Aves > Strigiformes > Tytonidae > Tyto > Tyto alba. Next base: position 27,339,802 of record NW_024881275.1, read on the forward strand.
GAAATAAAATATGCAGGTGTGGTTCTGAGACATACTAGTGGATGATAACTCTAAAGACTGTTTTTACATTGAAATATTTTACTGTAGACTGAGTTGTTCCCTTCTGTTTCTTTCAAGATGTAAAGGGATGTTGCATCTTGAGACATACCTTTTCACTCCTTCCTCAATTCCAGCAGAACTGGAAATGTCAGCCCCAGGGAACTTTGTTCTTCTAAGTGTTTATTTGTTTGTTTTTAGGGGATACTCTGGAGAGGACTTGTTTCTTGAAATGTAAAGTAAAGGAAAGATTAATAAAGCTCTGTGTTATCATTGTTCACTGGGTATTGCAATTAAAAAAAAAAAAAAAAAAAATTAAATTGGACCTTAAAAGATATTCTTTCTACTCTCAATTTTACAATTTTTTTTTACCCTTAGTTTTTTCATGCCATGATTTCATTGGCTTAAGTTTCCTAAAATGATATAATTTCCTTTCTCAGATTAAATCAGAATATCTTCAGTCTTTGGTGTTCATTAGTTATATTTTATTTTCAGTGAAAATAAAATATTTTTCATATAGATGAATTTTTGTCCTCTATGCACAGGTAATTGTAATCTGTAATCACCTTCCTAAAAAGGATTTCCTGATAGCTTGTCTGTTTGTGAAAGATGTTCAACTATAACTAGTATTTAAATTAAAAAAAAAAAAAAAAAAAAAAAAAAAAACAACAAAAACCAAACAAAACAAAACAAAAAAAACAAACAAAAAAAAAAAAAAAAACAAACAAACCCAAATATATAAATTGGTTCAAATTCCTGACTCAAACATTATTCAACCAGATATTTATTTAATTGTAACCTCTTTTCAGTTTAGAAAGCCTAAGATTTGTCATGCTTTTCACTTTAAACACTCATCCAGATATGATTTTGATAAACTGTTAATAGTGAATATTTAGGGAAAAAATATTAATATGACACGCATGACATAAATTTCCTCTGATATATCCTTCTGTCAACCCTTGGATTAAGGAAGACTTGATATAGAGGAGTCACTGTGTTTCATAGGTACCAGTGAACCCATATTTCACAAATTAACCGAGTACCTATTTTACTCCTCTTAGTTCTTTGGCTTTCTCGTTTCTGCCAGTGTAATAAAGTAACAATGTTTTCTATATTCAATTACTCCTTCCATAAAAAAGTACGTCACTTATGTATCGCAGTGACATATTTTTTATACTTTTTGAAACAGGAAAAGAATAATTCCTATTCATCTTCTCTAAAATAATTACTAACTTAATAGACCCATAGCTATCTCTCTTCTCTATGTTTCCTCAGAGCTTGTTATCTTATATTAAGTTGGTCTTTAGACACATATAAATGTGTAATGCTATGATAATAAAAAGAGAAATTATTTATGCTACCATTGTTCTGAAAAACAAGTTACATTTAAAAATATATTACAATTTTTAGCTAATCAAAGAAATAAAATCACATTTCAAATGAAAATTAATGATACCTTAATATTAATATGCTGTTTTATTAGACAAGATCCCAATTTGTTACTCTTTCCATGTTGTTAAGTTTATCTAAAATATATACTGGTCAAAGGAAGCATAATTTAAAAATATTTTATATATTAGGAAGGTCAGAGATCCTGTTAGTGAAAAATATAAATCTTTAAAAGCTGTTAAAATAGAAGTCCAAAAATTTTTCACTAAACACTTTTCTACTAAAACTGGTTTCTTGCTTCATAAGAATATGTCACATTCATTTACATTAACAGAATCTTTACTGTATTATATCAATAGATATATTAGTAACATTAGTATAATGTATATAAATAGTATTTAGAGATAATATCAAAACATAAATACAGCAGTCAAAGAAAAACTTTATATTTAAAGACTTCAGTGTTTCAGTATTTTCAGAATTTTCAGTGAACTGAAAATTGATTGGCACTTTTTAGAAAGAAGGTTGGAACCCATAGAATAAGTAACTGAGAAGCAGTAGAACTTAATTATGACTGCTTCCTTAAAATTTGTAAATTAGGACACTGGGTATCAGTGACAAATTTTTCAGTAAGAATGAGCCACAGTTGTTATGCAATCCCTTTGCTTTAAAATCACTTTGTTTGTCAGAACCGAAACATTTACAAAAGAAAGGCAAATTGAATTAAATAATATTGAACTCTCATTGAGACAGAGAGCAAGGAAGAGTGAGAGAAAAAACAGGCCTTTCCTTGTTTTCAGATGGAACTGTAAGTCTGAAAAACTCTAGTACACAATGATACCAAGAAATCACAATTTAGCTTCTTTGCATTAACAAGTTACTTTAATAATCCTTCTCTATTTGTTATTTTAATTCATAAATGCAAAAAATGAATACATTTTAAAATGTATAATATGTACCAGTTGTCAAAAAGAGCAAAATGAAAAGGGAAAAAAATGCAAAATAAGTATAGTTATTAGAAGCAAAGCTCCATAGTTTTTCTATTGAAACAGTGTATTAATAATGGGTTCCATAATACCATAATAGCTGTTTAGAAAAATACTTATGTAAAAGCCTATAATCAGCCATTACTCTGTGCTACATTATGGTTATTGCAAAGTCAGTTCCAACAACATATGCTGCCACTTAAATATTGCCTTTCCATGTACGATAAACTGAAATATTTAGGCTTATCGCATACCCAACTTAGCATTTCAGATCTTTTTAAAATCAAAGCTGTTGTTTTCTGAGCTATCATTTCATACCAAATGGTTAAACATTCTAAATTAAAAGTCAGATGATAATCAGTGGTTCATATTGAGTGGAGAATGGGGAAGAGGAAAGAGACGTTAGTTATATTAAGGTAGAACCACATTTTCTGTCATAACCATCTGCAAAATAGTATTTATCTAGAGGACATTGTACAATGAGCTCTAACATTTACTGGACAAAGCTTTGGCTTCACAACAGGATTTACCGTCTCCATCAAGGACAACACACTCACAGAGCATAACTCAGGGGTTCCAATTACAATAGGAAATACAGGTTGCTATGTAAAAACTCATGCAGGTTTTGTAGCAGCAGATGGACATTTTGAATGGAATTGATCCCTATTTGGCTCTTGTGCCTTGTATTTCCATGTTTGACTTTTAAAACAAACCAGCCACAAAAGATGTTGAGCTTGTAGAACATGAGCCTGAACATATCTGATCCTTATCTCTCATCTCTGAGGTAACAGATGAAGTCATTCACATTCCTACTACATTTAGGTCAAAGCCCAAGTACATTCCATGTATAGGAGACTAAGTCTCATCTCTTCCCTCTGTCATTAAGTTTTATTTTAATTTAATGAGGTAGAGTCATGTGAGTTGTGTACAAGTGGACCTCTATGGCTCGTACAGGTCATTTTGAAATCCATGGATCGTGCTGTGACTTTTATAGCTGATTTCACTGCCTCCACAGAGCAGTAAATTAGTCAGATTCTCAATTATTAGTGTAGATCTTCTGCATGAAAGTGTGGGGGGAAAACATGATCAAAAATGGGAAAACACATGAAAAATAACAACAAAACAGAGATGCAGTCACAGTAGCTGAAGCTATATGCTTGTAACATTCATTTACATAACTATGCAGATATTAATTTGACAATGACACTTCAAAAATTCTTGTGTTCAGTTTCTTGGCTACATACATGTAAGCCTCTATGACATGCAGCATCAAATAAACATGCTTTCCTTGGTCTGGTTTGGCAAATACAGGAGAGCTATTTTTTAGATTTCAGAAGCATATGGAATTTTTAGGGAAAAAAAAAAATGCAAAGAATCTGAACAAGAGTGAGAAGAGAAAGAGGACATTCAGCATTCCCCTTCTTTGGAGACATATTGTAGCATACATACCTTCTCCAAGAACACAGCTATCTGATTTACTCAGCCTGAGGTGCTGGTATTATGGAATGGGCTCTAAATGTATATAGTCATATACACAGCAGTAGATGTGTTACACCACAGAGGTTTGCAATATCTGTTGTGGAAGGCTGGTCAGATGTTTTGCCAACAGCAATTTGCTGGTTGCTTCATGCTGATAAGATGCTGGTTGCTTCATACCAATAAGATGCTGGTTGCTGGTCAGGGGATTCAGTCAGAAGTCAACTTTGGTTGGAAGACTATTGTTTGAGCCTTTTTTTGTTTCAATCGGTCTTTTGACTTATGAGTGAATATCATGACCCTTCCCAATATGCTCACTCTATCCATTTGATACGATACCATACATAACAATTATATAAAGTAATAATAATAATGATAAATAAAAATATTACAAGAGGATGTATTAAAAAATTCAACACTTGGGTTGCAGAGGGTGAATATCCAGTAAAGATGTCTCACCAGTGGTGTGCAGTCTCCTTCTCCATCTGGCTAGCTAACGACATTATTTGATTCTTTGTGATTACAGTCTGTATCACAGAGTTTGACAGAGTTTTATTTCGTCGTTCTAGGTGTCATCGCAAATGTTCTAATTGTTCCATGATGATTTTCAGTGGAGTCAGAGATAAGCTGTCTCCATTAAGTCCTAAGCTTTGGGGATGCCAGTACATGTTTAGTTGTTCTTCATGAATTCAATAAAAAGAATACATCTGTCTGTGCCAGATGGAATACATTTTTGAGGCATCCTGAAAATGGAGTAGTTAAATGATACATTTCTATTATATTTTTGTCATTCATTATTATACAAACATGCTTATCACTAATTTCTACAAACGTATCAAAGCTTTTGGGCAAGATTGACCATTTACACACTGAAAGTAAGATTGGCTATAATACAGGCAGAATTGGCTTTGCCTCAGAAATCATCTTGTTGTCTTGCCTTGGTTGCATATTCCCATTGCCACCTAAGAGCTGTCTCTCGTGGACCTTCCAATGGCCATCCTGGGGTAAAAGCCTTTCCCAAATGAACCATTACTTTACACAAGCAAATCCATCTTACCAGGATTTAAAAGATAGAATCTTAAGACATCTAGTTATTCTCGCAGATAACATTTAGTTGCAGGAACATATTCCCATTTTTCCTGTCCAGGTTTCATGACTAAAACAGTATTGTCTTTTCCTGTGGCTATTACTTCACCTGGTTCAGGAGGTCCACTTGAACTTTGAACCCATACTTTAGCTCCGTTATTGAAAGTAGTTGATCCAAACCCTTTGTCTCCATGATCAGTGGTGACTTGAGGTGGATCCCCTTTTTTCACAATTGCTTTCAAAACTGGCAATATCAATAGTTGTGCTATTCTGTCATGGGGATGAATAATCAAATCTTGTTCACTATTGTTTAACAGAATTACTTTAATTTCTCCTTGATAATCTGCATCAATCACTCCTCCCATGACATGAATACTTTTCAAGGCTAGGCTCGAACGGGCAGTTATCAAACCAAAGTTTCCCAGAGGAATTTGAATTCCTATTCCAGTATTGATAACTCTCATCTGTTTTTGTTTTTTTCCTGATCAGTTCCAATGCATAGAGATCTAGCCCTACAGCCCCTGGAGTGGCCTGGTAAGGGGCCATCGCACCCGGAACAACTTCCCAGTAAGTCAAAGTCTCACTTACTGTCAGAGGTTTCATTTGCAAATTGGATGTAGTCATGCTCATCAAAGGGGTGTCCGTTTCCCCAGTGGGCCTATTGTTAAGGATATGTAGCTCATCTGTGAAATGAGTTTTCCACTGGGATAGGTTCCCATGTCCTAACTTCTTCAACTGCTCTTTCAACAACCCATTCATTCATTCAATCTATCCTGCAGATTGTGGATAATATGGTATAAGAAAAGCCAACTGAATATTTTGCTGCTCAGCATACTGTTGGAAAAATTTGTTTCAAAAATTAGACCCATTGTCAGTTTGAATCTGCAATGGAATTCGATAGTACAAAATGATTATGCCTATAGCACAGATAGTACTATGATGAGTAGCTTTCTTACAAGGATGGGCAATCAAATATCCAGAATATGTATCTGCAGCGGTGCAGACATATTTACACCCTTGGTCTTGGGGTAAAGGTCCAGTATAATCTATTTGCCAAATTTGTCCTAACAGTTTTCCTCTCCCCAGTTGTCCTTTCACAATATTAGGCACTGGGTGTTTGTGAGTATGTTGGCACACGGGGCAATGAGCGATTATAGTTTTAATCATATCAAGTGACATTGTTATGCCACGCTCTTGGACCCACCTGTAAGTGGCTTTCTCTCCAAGGTGCCCACAATTTTGGTGCACTGATTTTGCCAAGCCTTCACGATCTTCCTTCTGAGGGAATTCTAATCCACTTGAGAAATCTTTGCCCAGTTGTCTACAAGAGAGTTATAACGACATTCTAAAGTGTCCGTGTTAGTATGAGCATCAATATGAAACACAGTCGCCTTAGTCCTCTGTACTATTTCCCAAATACCTTTCCACAATTCCTTTCCCCAGACTTCTTTGGAGTATATTTTCCAATCTTTGGATACCCATGTTAGCAGCCAAGTAGCTAACCTATTAGCTACTGACCAGGAGTTAGTATATAAATGGCATTCTCCTAGATCTTCTTGTTTCAAGGCCATGTAAGCTGCATATTACTCAGCATACTGGCTGCTTTTCCCTTCTCCTGTAGTTTCTAATTTTTTTTTCTAGATGCAAATAGTAAGTTACTGCTTTCCAAAACCTCTTCCCTCCTAAATACTTAGCTGATCCATCAGTGAACCAAGCATGTTCCTTTTCAAAGAGTGTCAATTGGTCTAAAGCTTTTCCCCATCGTACTGGGAATTCCTGTTAAACTGTGAAATCAGGGTTCATGTCTTGATTACCTGTGGGGGGCAGTAGCTACTCACTCGTGGAGGGTAGCTACTCCTCTGACCCCTACCTTGGCCCTATCCTGAATATACCATTTCCACTTTATGATACTCGATTCTTAAGCCTGCCTAATTGAATGGGTTCTAGGAGAGCTTTTAACACATTGCATGATAGGAATTTCAGGATGAAAGAACACTTCATGTCCTATCGTAAGCTGTTCTGTTTCTACCAATGCCCAATAACATTCTAACAGTTTTTTCTCAAAAACTGCATAATTGTTTCCCACCTCTGGCATCTTTCGTCCCCAAAAACCTAAGGGAACCTTTTTCTTTCCTTGTTTTTGACATAGGCTCCAACTGACATGTAATCCATTTACTGACACATTTAATTCCACTTCTCCCTCCTGCACTGGCCACAAATCTAGGGCCTTTTGAATAGCTTCTTTTGCTGACTCAAAGGCAGCTTACTGTTCATTCCCCTATTCAAACTCATATTTTTGCCTTGTTACTTTATACAAAGGAGTCAGGATCTGTCCTAAATGGGGAATATACTGCATCCAAAAGCCAAACAATGAAATAAATCTCTGTGCCTCATTTTTATCTTGTGGTACTGCAAAATTCAGAATTTTCTGTCGAGGTTTGGAGGAGGGAGAAGTGGAATTAAATGTGCCAGTAAATGAAATCAGAATACTTATTCTCTTAATCCTCCCTTTCCCCCAGAACAACAGATCTGCCTGCGGAGGGCCCACCGTGTACAGATGGGAAGTCCTGCTGAGTGTCCAGTAGAGTTGCTGTAGGCTGAGCTACCCCTGGCTTCTTAGTTTCAGAACTCTGCACTCTGCTGTTAGGCTTATTCAGCCCTCTTTGTATATTCACCATAGCTCGTAAGTTGGAACACCAACAATCTTTTCACGAGACATGTCATCCTTCAATAAAGCTGTAAAAATTTCCTTGCAAGAAACTCTGTTCTCATTTCCTTTAGGGCTGTCCCGAGTATCTCGGTTTCCTGCACTTCCTCGGGGGCCCCATTCTCCAAGATCATCTAGCTGCTGTATTTTGTCATTTATCTCATCAATGGGATTTCCTGTCTTATTAATTAAGAGTCATTATTACATTTTTATATGCTGGTGGGGCAGTTTTAATCAATCGATTCCTATGAGTGACAGACAAGGCAGCTTGCATCTTTGTGTCAGGGTGTCCTATAAAGTTTGCCAATTTCATCCCTTCCTCTTTCATCCACCATATACAATCTTGCAAAGTATACCAGGGACGTTTTCCACTTGGCCAATCATTCCCTGTGGAGTATTTATTATTACATCCCCAGGTGGCCAAGATTAACAAATTTGTATCCCGAGGATTATTTCTGAGTGCATCTTGCACAAAGGAGTCAGAACTCAAAACTAAAAACTTCCTAGATTCCCCTGGATCTAGGGTTACCCCTGCTGGTCTCTGATCATTCAAACGCACCATCCAAGAGAGCAGGGGTTCCCCTGGTCTCTGCTTAAATCTTTCAATTATATCATTTATTTCATGCTGAGTATAATCCTCTATCACATCCTTCCTTACTTGTTGCTCATTAGTATCCAATTCTATTTTCTGTCTCCACACTGGTTTTACATCCACACGTCCATTTGAGCAACCAGCCTCATCAGAACCCGTAGAATCCCCAATATCTCCATCCCATCTGTCAGGATCCCACTGTACCCCTGTTTCTGCAATCACAGAATGCACTTTCTTATGGTTTATTCATCCCCTTCTTTTCTCATACTTATACGGTGCAACCCTTACTGCAGCTCTTTCAGCTACAGCCTGATAAGAATCCAACTTATCTTCAAGCAACTTATTTTGACACTGTAACATTACAATTTGATTCTGTAAATCACACATCTTTTGCTCCATGTGGGAGCACTCTAACAACAGTTTTTCTCTCTGTTGGTGCTGTTTCCCATATACTGTTAACAAAACCCATCCCCGTCTTCCTGAACACACAATTTCTTTTCCTTTTTCGATAGATAATTTTTGGATGTATTTTAATACATCCAGTGGTTCAGCTTCTTTTACCCAAATTTCCCACTGTTCACATGGTCTTCTGACCTTAGCCCACTCGAGAGCCAGTGAACAGTAGGGAAGGTCTTCCCATCCAGGAATTTCAGACGGAGCTGATTCATTACATTTAGATTTAAAAAATGACATTTAGTTCTGATCCTGTCTGTGACGCCAAATTTGTTTTGCCAATTGACAAGGTTAACACAAAGGACACAGACAGTAAACTAAAGAATAGGCTTATTTTAGTTTAGTTTAAAGCAGCAGAAAGAATAAGCAAGATAATGCACCTAGTCATCACTACATAAAGCTAGCTATAGTGATTAAGAAAGATACATCACCAATTGCCCTCACACTTTACCATCATCTGGATCCATGCATCAGCTGGGGAGCCCCGTCACAGCGAAGGGTCGGAGAGCCTTTCCCGGCAATTAGGAAGTCCCACGCAGGGCGTCCGCTCGTAGGTGAGGTCTCCGTCTTTCCTGTGAGAGTGTCCGGCTTTTATATAGTTTAACAAACAAATCTATACAAAATTCATGGGAGATATCTGGTAGATTGACATGCCTCACTCAGTCATGTTCGGATCTGGCCAGGATCCAGGCACATCTAAGGAGTTTCTGTTTTTCTTTACATTTGGGATTTATAGTTACTTCCTGTTGTTTACTTATAGTTTTCAGGGATTGTTCCCAGGGTTGCATTTCATGCTGATAAGATGCTGGTTGCTGGTTGGGGGTTTCACCCAGAAGTCAACTTTGGTTTGAGGCCTATTGTTTGGGACTTTTTTGTTTCAGCAGAGGACAATGACTGAGCTGATATTGCTAATAGTACTATCTTGCTAATAGAATTCATTTTTTCTCATAATAACACACCATCTAAAAAACTCTGTTCAGAAATAGATACCTTCCTGAACATCTGCCTTGTGATACTGGACTAAGCCATGCTAGCAGCCATGATAACATGCTATGCAATAATATTCCCTTCCAATTTCATAAAGCTGGCAGGTCTAGTGCTCACAGGTTTTTGAAGATTCCCTTTCTGTGTCTCATATTGTTTGTTGTTGTTGCCTTTTGTCTTGTGTGCTCACCTCATCACTATCTGAAATGAATCTGACTGTTGTTTTTCCTTTTGTAACCCCTTTCTACTACTTTGACAGGCAAAAGATACTTTCTTACTGGTTTAAACTGTAACTGAGGGAGTGCAGGAGAGTCCTCAGATGGAGTAAAGATGACCCTAGCAGAATAAAGGCCATGTTAAAAGGGCACTGCTAACTGAAGCACTGATTGGGAAATGACCCTAAGAGTCAGTGAGTGATTGAGAGCCACAATGAGGTTATTCTAAGCTATATCAGGTAGCATGGTAGTCCTTGATTGTCCATTGTACCAGAAAGTTTAATGACTCTTGCTGATTTTCATGTTCTATTGAATTCACAGAATCATGCAAGATTAAAGTTGTCTGACAAAATAGACAAGATTCACCTGAGAGCATTACTTCAAGTCAAATTACAGACAGACATGAATATTTTTTACCATCACTGTGAACTTCCCAGGAGTCATACAGAAACTTGTAGCATACTAAGTTAGTGTTCTGTGATCCTTGAATCAGGACTAACTATCTTAAGCATAACAAATTGTTTGTAATGTTAATGTAGAGTACAACTGTTACTCACTTTTGTCTGTCATACAGAGTGAGATGAGAGAAGGTTCTAGAAATTCTGATATGTAATTTAAAGCAGGGTGTAAACAAGGTGACTCTAAACTGGATTATTTTAGCTCAAAACATTAACTATTACCCAAAATCCCAAATCTTAACTCCACTTAATTGCTATACAAATCCTCAAGTACTAAAAGTCATAGCTGTTTCACTAAAAATTTACTTCAGATTATTCATACTGCAGCCTTGATCCCCTTATAGTGCATCTTTCTTTTGCCTAAGAGAGATTTAATCCAAGCCATATTGCACAGTCTCCTTCTCTTAAGGCTTATATTTGTCCAGGTGTTGTTTGATCAAAACTGACACTGATCCTAAAGACAAGGATGTCTGCAAAGTATGGGTAAACCAATTAAGGTCAAAGACAGCTGTAAATATAAATATCAGTGACCATTTTTATACACTCATACCCATGGCTGCAGTCCCTCCAGGGGTGTACCTGTTCTGTCATGGTCTTGTCCATGGCAACAAAATTTGAGGTGTTCCAGCATGACCTCAATGCACAGCCACTAATGCTTCAAGATATACCTGCTGCAGCATGGACTTGCCCCTTGGGCCACAATCACTTCAGAGGTATATCTGCTGTAACACAGACATAATCATGGCTACAAACACTTTGAGATATACATGCTCTGGCATGGGTTTATCCATGGCAACAGATGTTTCAGGTTGTTCTGCTCCCACATGAACTCCTCCACAGACCACAGTGCCTTTGACCCAAGTTCACACTTGAGTTTCAGCCTGTCCAGAACAGTGGCACAGAAACAGCAACAGTGTCCTGGACATCTGCCGACCCAGGCATTGCTGTTATCAAAATATTCCCAGGCACAGCAGAGGAAAATGATAAGCAGTACAGTAAGCAACAAAAGCAAAAAAAAAAACCAGCCACTAGTGAGCACTAAATTCTAATGTACAGTAGGGCAAGCAAGCCTCATGACAAGCACAGGAGCCTGCCAATTAATAGCCAAACATCAATAACAGCTATAAATTCAATCTAACATAATCCAGTCAAACCTGTTATCTCAAACTCATTGAGACCCACTTTGCGCACCAAAAAAGAACAGCTTTTCGAGACAGGTGTCATATCCTTCTTAATTTGGGGAATTTGAATGGTCTGTTCTCTATGTAAATCTGTACAAATAGCTTTGAGTCAAATTACTCTTCAGTACTTTGTTACTGAATAATCACTGTTACTAAAAACAAAAGAATCTGTATCTTCTTGCTAGAAACTGAAAGAACAACCAACAGAGGTTTTCATAAATTAATCTTTCTAGATAGATATGCCTAATCCCTAGTATTTCACTTTTCAAACTATGTCACATTCCAACAACAGCAACAGCTTTTCCAGGGGTTTCTTACATAGGACAACTGACTTTAGAAATGAATGGTAATAACAAATTCATGTAAAACCCCACAAACAACAGGTATATGCAAGAGCTGAAAACCAGTCTTCTTAATGACCACTACAAAATAGTTGTTTACGGTGGAAAAATCTTTTCTAGATACTATCTAGCTATCTAGAAGGAATAAACTGGTTTTATAAAGTCATATTTACAATTATTAATATAATGCTCAATACACCAATCCAATAAACCAGCTGTGGTCTTTTCAATAGATGCCAAAAAGCTATTCAATAGTATCAAATAACATAATCTATTTCCTTTATTAGAGAGAATTAAACTCAATCCTAACTTCATTAATAGAGTACAGATTTCATACTGAATAAAGACTTGTTTCTTACTATGTAGTTCTATTTACATTTACAGCAGTATTTACATGATCAGTAATAATAACCGTTATGATTGCTCCTAGTTTTCTTATGTTTGTCTTTTAAACTGACACTGATTTTCTGGATACTACTGACATATGTTGCCACCATTACTTTTTAATCTACTACAAGTACAGAGACATGTACAGGGTGCTATCAAATTTTAATAGTTTGATAAGATCCAGATAGATTCTGTCTGAGGACAAGATCTGAACTATGTGCTTGAAAGAAAATATGTTTTTGCAAATCTTCCTTGACATCCCAGGCAGCCTTGGTAAGCAGTGTTATTGTGTAGGAGAAACTCATTCACAGCTCAACATAATCCCAGTGGGAAGATACCCACATAAAGAAGCTACATTCTCTTTAAATTCTTAACCTTGTTAATTAAAATCCATTGACATACTTAGGTTGAATTTAACATGAGGCAGTCAGTTTGATAATTAAATGCAAATCATGAAATTATCAATTTGACACCAAACTGATAAAAATTTGTGGTCACTTACAGAGGTTGACTAAAAGGTCAGGAACATAAATAGTGTTCTCCTCTATCCCTTCACTTGCAGGGTGTAAAGAACTGAAACAATTCATGTCTTAAACATTCAATGACACAGAAAGCCTCAAAGACAAGCTGTGGCCTTTCTGATTAGTCCAAGGAACACTGCTCAAAGAAGCTCAGAGTGTATCAAAGAGTGTATGTCTTCATTCCCTTGTGGTTGCACTGTCAAATTAAGACAAGTCCCTAAGAGGGGGAGACCTAAATTGAGTGAAAGAAGATGTTGGGTTAATGACTACACTTTAATTTATGACTATACCCTTGAAGAAGGGCGATAAAGACTGATAATCTAAAGGCTGGACAATTCCCAAGAAGCAAAAACTGAGGAAGAAATAAATATGGTGGTGGGGAACATGACCACTGACTCAATTGGACAAGGAAATTGATGCATCCCATCCCTGTCAATGCACGCGCAGAACTCATGCTCCACCTTTTCCTCATCTCTAATGGAAATTAGTTTGTGTAATATCTGCCTCTCTTTGTCTAGTATGTTAATCAGACGATAAGATGAACTTAAAAGGTGACAAAAAACTTTGTTATGTGTGCACTCACCACCCAAGATTACCAGGCCTGAGACAACACTGGAACCTGAGGTGGTGATCCAAACTCTTTTCCTTTCCTTTCTTTTTAATTTCTTCCATTTATTTTCTTTTTTATAGATTTATAAGAAAACACATTGCATACTATCATTTTCCAAGTTTATTTTGTTACTACTGCAAGTAAAACATTTTAACCAGGCTTTTGGTATTGTTTCACCTTAATTTAACCCAAGGGGATCACAGAATCTTTATGAATCCCCTGGGTTCCCAGTCCTGGTCATAATGATGATGGGAATGATGAAGGAAGAAACAGGAAGACCCAGCAGGTCAATACATTGCTCCATGACTGGTGTTACTAGAAGAATTTTGAGTTTTTTGATCATGGGTTGGTCTACATGACACCAGGCCTGCTGACAGCAGATGGGGCACACATGGCTCAAAGGGATAGCTGATCTTTGCACAGGAGCTAGCAGGGTTCATTGAAAGAGCTTTAAATTAGGTTTGAAGGTGAAAGGGACAAAACCAGGCTCATTAGAGTTAAGCCTGGGGGAAGGACACCAGTGTTTGAGGGACAGTATACTGGTGAGGTCCTTCAGTCTGCTCCACAATGTGCTGCGTACCAGAGCATATATGAAATATCTTTAGCTAATGAACACAGCATGAGGAATAAGCAAGAGGAGCTAGACGCTTTGGCCCTTTCCTACAGCTATGACACTACTGACATAAGCAAAACCTGGTAAGATGAGTTCAGTGACTGGTATGCTGTAATGGATGGCTAAAGACTTTTCAGGAGGGATAGTCAGGGCAGGTGTGGCAGTGGGTTAATGCTGTATGTAAGAGAGGAGTTGGATTGTATGGTGTTTACAGTTGGCAATGGCACAATTGACAGGCTCTGGGTAAGGATGAAGGGGAAAATAAATAAAGCAGACATTGTGGGAGTCTGCTATCAGCCACCCAGCCAGGTTGATAACATTAATGAATTATTCTACAAGAAATTAAGGAATATCTATATATCATCTTCCCTAGTCCTTATTGATAATTTTAAGTTCCCAGACATCAACTGGGAATATCATACAGCTGACACAAAAGGGTACAGGAAATTTCTGAAACATGCTGAAGATAACTTCTTTGTGCAGACACTAAGGAAGATGACTAGGAAAGGTGCCCTATAGATTTGTTATTTGTAAACAGAAGGGGACTCAGAAACAGCTTGGTGATTGGTAGCTATCTTGGTCACAGTGAGTATGAAGTAGTTGAGCTTCAAATTATTGGTGATGGGAGAAAAACTGCCAGCAAAACTTGGGCTACTGAAGAAGATAGTTGGTAAGATCCCCTCAGAATATGTTTTTCAAAGTATCGGGATCCATGAATGCTGGTCACTTTTTAAGAGCCATCTCTTAGGAGCACAGGATCAGGCAATATAAGAAAGTGGGGCAGAAGACCAGCTTTGCCAAGCAGGGATCCTCTTTTAGAACTTAGACAGAAAAGGAAAGTGTAAGAATATTGGAAACAAGTACTAGCAACACAGGAGGACTACAGAGATGTTGTTCACTACTGTAAGGAATAAAATCATGTGGTCAAAGCTTGATTAGAGTTCAAGATGTGCATAACTGCAAAGGACAAAAAAAAAAAGATCTTTTCTAAACATGTTAATAGCAAAAGGAGAATCAGAAGTAACTTTACTCTGTTGCTTGATGTGTTGGCTTTGTGTGTGTGGTGGGGTTTTTTTGGTAGCAGGTGAGTGGGCTACAGAGGTGGTCCTCTGTGAGAAGCTTCTCAAAGCTCCCCTGGCTCCAAGTTGGACCCACCTCTGCAACAAGGGTGAGCCAATTAGCGATGGTGGCTGAGCCTCTGTGATAACATATGTAAGAAGGAGAACCTAGGAGGAGCTGGGATTTGGAATGAGGAGATGTGAGGAGGACACCTATGCAAACACCAAGGTCAGTGGAAGAAAGGAGGAAGGGGAGGGGGTGCCAGTGCAGAACCCGCCCCCCCCCCCTTCAGCCCATGGTGAGATGGCAAGTCACTCCCCTGCCTCCCATGGAGATCCATGATGGAGCAGAGACCCATCTGCAGCCCAAAGAGGACCCAATGTTGGAGCATGTACCTGAAGAATGACTCTGAGAAGAAGACCTCACTGTTGTAGTTTGGTGCTGGGAGGATTGCAACACACTGCAGGGGATTCCACACTGGAGGAGCTCGGGAAGAATGCATCCTGTGGGAAGAACTCATGTTGGGGAAAGTTCATGGAGGATTGTCTCCTGTGAGATGGACGCCATGCTAGAAGAGGGGAAGAATGCCAGGAGACCTCTTCCTGAGGAGGAAGGAGCAGTGGACTAACTGTAACACCATTCCCTGTCCTCTGTACTGCTGGAGGGGAGGAGGTAGAGAAATTGGGAGCAAACCTGAGCCCAGGAAGAAGGGAAGGGTGAGGGGAATGTGGTTTTGGATGTGGTTATGCTTCTCACTCTCTTCCTCTGTCTGTTAAGTGTTGTTGCTGGTTTTAGTGTTTGAATTAAATTGATGTTCTTTTTCTTCCCCTAAAGAGTCTGTCTTTTGCCTGTGATCCTAATAGATGAGCCATCCTTTCCTGTCCTTATCTCATTTCCCAAACCTATTGCCTTATCTTCTCTTTTCCATTCTTGAAGGGAGAGGGTTGAGTGAATGGCTGAGTGGTGCTCATTTGATCTCTGGATTCAACCACAACACTTGATGAGATCTTTCACCTGAACAAATAGGAACACAGACAAAGCAGAGATGTTTAATATGTTCTTCACCTCTATCTTCAACACCAACGATAAGCCCTGGGATCCCTGGAACCCTGTGTTAGAAGACCATGACTGGTGGGATGATAAACTCCCAGCTGATCCTGAACTTGTTCAAAACTTGTTGTTCTAGATGGATACGCATGAATCTATGGGGCCCGATAGGATTCATCCCAGTGTACTGAAAGACCTGGATGATGTCATTGTGGGACCTTTCTTGATTGTTTTGCAATAGTCTTAGGAGTCTAGAGAGGTTCCTGTCAATTGGAAGCTGGTAAATGTCCCAGATATCAACAAGGGTAAGAAGGAATACGCTAGTAATTACTGGCCTGTCAGTATCACTTCAGTGTCTGGTAAAATTATGGAGATAGTTATTCTGAGAGTTACTGAAAAATATTTGAGAGAGAATACAATCATTGGTCATAGCCAGCATGGGTTTATGAGGGGAAAGTCCTCCTTAAATATCTTAGCTTCCTTTTATGACAAAGTTCCTTTTAACCCAAACTATTTGATGATTCTAAGATGTTGAAAGGCCTCAAGGGCAAGACTTATGAGGAGTGGCTGAGATCACTTGGTTTCTTCAGGTCGAAGGAGAGAAGGCTGAGGGTGACCTCACCACAGCCTACAACTTCCTCAAGGAAAGCAGTGGAGGGGGAGGTGCTGATCTCCTCTCTCTGGTGAACAGTGATAGAACACGAGGAAATGGAATGAAGCTGTGTCAAGGGAAGTTCAGATTGAACATTAGGAAAAGGTTCTTCATTGAGAGGGTGGTCAGTCATTGGAACAGGCTCCCCAGGGAAGTTGTCACGACACAAAGCCTGTCAGAGATAAGGAGTGTCTGGATAGCACTCTTAGTTATATGGTTTAATTTTAGGTAGTCCTGTGAGGAGCATGGAGTTGGGCTTGATGACCCTTACAGGTCCCTTGCAACTTGAGGTGTTCTATGATTCTATGATACCATTTACTTTTATAAACATAAAAAAAAAAAAATTCCAAATAAAGAGATGTTTGCAGCACAATATTCATAACACTGATTATGTGTGTTATGCTGTTAATGCCATGAGAACAGTGCTTGCCATATTATAATAGTCATGAATACTTCATTAACTGATGATAGGTAAATCTTCAGAAACATTTTACCTTGTGTTCATAAAAATTAATGTCTCATAATGAAGGGTTATGAGCATCTATATACTTATCTTGAAAAATAGCATGACACATGCAAATTTAATCAACTATTCGTCTAAATGTTGGGTTTCTTTGAATGCAAGGTTCAGCTCTGGTCACCTCATGGTAAAACAATAATAAAGTATAACAGAAATAGAAATGGCTCAAAAGGGAAAATGAGAATAATGGAGCCTTTATATCAGAAAGGATCTTAATAAGATTGTGATAGCCGACATAGGGAATGACAAGAAGCAGTAAAAGAAGAAGGAATATAGCCAAAGTGTAGAAAATAGCAACTATAGAGAACATATAGATGTTGGCATACCTGAGAAAAAATTTAAATTAATGGGGTTCTTCTTAATCAATGAAAGGAAATATGGTTGGTGCACTGCAGTTAACAATTATAAAGTATTATCAAGAAAATAGTGTTTACTAAAGAACTCTTTAGGATGAACAGGAATAAAATGTGTTATCACACTTCTGTTTCATAATACAAAATACTGCTTCTTTAATCATGTGATCCAGATCACCATGAAATTTTATCTCCTTTTCATTTTTTCATCTTAGAATATTGAGCACACAGATTTTATAAGAGTTCATAGGTTTCACTGAGATGTAATCAAAGAACTTGTGTGTATTAGCAGTGACTGAATTTAGCTTAATCCAGTACGGCACAACTTCTACATGGCTGAAAAAATCACCAGAATGTCAATGGATATATAGCATTATTAAAACAACTGCACAGCATATATCTCTAAGGTCAAGATACTGCCACTGTTCAGCACATCTAATATCAAAACAACTAGGAAAAGCAGAAGAATTTGTTAGGAATAACAAAGCAGTACATAGTTATTCTTCAGAAGAAATATACTTGTACCAACAACATCAAGAGTCCTGATACATTATTTACTGCTTCTTTTCTCCATGAAATAGATGTCTCTGGAGGAGTTAAACTGAGGATTCATCATGGAGTTGATCTAGAGTGAATGGTTACAGGTATCCTTGCCAGATTGAAAATTTAGATTTGTCTAGATATCATGAAATGCAAAGGGCTGCATGAGAGCAATGAGATCAAGGTAAAACATTATACTCATAGCAGACTGTGAAATAATAAACTAAAGCCAACCAAAGCACAAAATGTGACAATTAGCTTCTATTTATTCAGTTAATTAAAAAGTCAATTATAAATTCCCATAAATAAGGGGACTTTTATGACAATTAGAATCATAGTCTATGGGATAAAGTAATTCTTTTAATCTCAGTTCATAT
This sequence comes from Tyto alba, assembly GCF_018691265.1. Lineage (NCBI taxonomy): Eukaryota > Metazoa > Chordata > Aves > Strigiformes > Tytonidae > Tyto > Tyto alba. The sequence continues at coordinate 27,358,385 of NW_024881275.1, forward strand.
CTACTGTCATCAAAGGTGAGCACAGCATCAAAATTCTATGACTCATCAAAATGTCATCCCTAAGATTTATTTCCAGGAAGGGTTTGAGAGTAGCACAGGGAAATTGCACAAATTTGTCATAAATAGGTATAAATATAGGAAGGTGCTTCATAAATACAAGTACTTAATATATAACAGCTGCATAACTTGAATAACAAGTTGTCCTTGCTTTGTGTAGAGAGGGAGTAGTATATTTTGCCTGAACAGAGAGAAGTGAAGCCTCAGCAAAAATAAGAATTCCAGAAAATAATTTTAGTACAGTTACTGTTACTTTTCACTTCCTTTAAAGCATAGAATATGCTTTATATGTTGGACACATATGTAGTCCTTTTTTTTCTCAGTAAAATACATTAAATTCAAGAGATCTATTACTAAGTGCCATTAAAACAGATTTCTTAGATTACTCCATTTAATAACATTAAGCTGTAAATATAAATTATTATTATTATAATCCAGTGAAATTGAAAATTTAATAGTTTTGGGGACTTCATAACTTTCTAATTTTTAGAAATTTTTATATTCTTATTTATATCCCCTGTGGTTGTCTTCCACCATTGTACTTTTTTAACAACATATGACAGGGAGCAGTTGTATCAGTTTAGTAAAAGTCCTTGAACAATTGTCATAAAACTGGATAGAAAATCACAATTATTCACTAGCAATATATGTATGAACAAAACACACATTTTCTGATTTATTGTTGAAAAAACAGTGTAGCCAGGTATTACTTTCTTTAGAAACCGTGCATACACCATTTCTTGTCACAGTTTTCTCACCAAATATCCAGCTCTTTTGGACTGATCCATCTCTCTGAAAGTTTTCATAAGAGAGTATCCCAGTTTTCTGTGGGAGCTAAACCTTGACAGAAGACTAGTACCACGACCTTTTACCAGAGGTCATAAATTCTTGGTCCTTCTGATTTATTCTTTGTTTCTAGGCTATCATCTGCTGTCCAGAAAAGATTAAATTTCTGTCAGCTGACCCAAGACGTGGACTTGAGCCCCTGAAGTGATGTGGCTTCAGGGTAGGCCAGTGAGAAAGTCTCTGTAGCCCTTTTCAGGCTTGGGAGGCTGAGGTTGCAGATTGTATGGAGAGAGCTGCTCAGGTCCTAGAAAAAGGCTATTTGATGCCAGCTAGCTCTCTGCCTGGGGCAATTAACCATAAAGAAAGGCTTCACTTTTCAGTTCCAGAGCTAAACTATAACTCAGTTGGTATCTCTGAATCAAGAGGTTCCAGTGTGCACATTGCCTTCCTGTGCCACCTGAAAGGTGAGCAGCTGTGCCATCCACCCACCTTTCTGAGCTGTGGTGAAGTGCAAGAGCAAGAACCGGTTACTCATTGTGGACTCAACACAGCACCACATTCAGATGAGGAAGGGTTCATTAAATTTATACTAACTCTGACTGTTCTATGTTCTCCATTAATGTTACAGTTGTTTTTGAAGGTTCGGATGTCATTAAAAAACTTTAGTAAAACATTATGATAAAGGTACTTAATCAGGAGGTTCTTCCCTTCACATTCCAAAATCTATTTTTTCACTATCACCCAGAACACACTGCCTTGAAAAAGTGAAGACAAAATTTCAAAAAATACTGTGCTCTTAGCAGAAAAAGCTATGAATAGCCCTGGGGATTAAATAAATATATTGGGTAGCCTGGAGCAAACAGATAAACTTTATCTATTGTGGGATGTATATGATCAATAACAGAATGTGAGGGATGTAAGCAATTATTTTGTGCTGCTTGCACTTCTATATAAACCTAATGTGAATTCTGCATTTCTGACAGTGCAAAATTCGCATTTCACTTTTCCAATCTTTTTGTATGCCTATAAATATGGGCCACAATTATCCTGATAATTAGGCTTCAGTTAACAGGTCATTCACCTTAATGTAGGAAAGTAGGGCTAGGCGTGATTATCCCCCAAGATAGCCACACGTTTTCCTTTCTCAGACTAAATATAACAGTTGAAATCTTGACAATTTCCACAGGTTGACTTAGAGAAGATAGGAAGAAGATGAGATGATATGGCTTATAAAACAAGATTGTTCCTAAATTAAAAGCTTTATAAAAATTTTCTTTTTCAGAACTTACAATATAATTATGTTTGTTTTACTTTTTCATGTAATTTTTAATTTACTAGAATAAAAAATGAAAAATTGGCTCATGAACAAACTCTTCATAGGTATGACAGAAAGCCTTTAAATAATGTATTAATTGTAAAAATCTCAGTCATAAATAGTTATGATTTCAGTGAATTGTCACATTAATTAAATAAAGTTTTCATATGTTCTTCAATCAGTTCTGGATTTTAGTTCTCTATATTATCTGAAGTAAATTTAAATATTCTTTTTCTCAACATCTCTCTCTGGCTCTCTTTTTCAATTTTTTTGCGACCTAAATCTAGTTTATCCTCTTGTGACTAATGTTCAGAAATATAATCATGTTATTTCCTTGTGTAGGAAGATGGGGTTTTGTGTTTGTTTGTTTAGTTGCAGATGTATGTTCTAACAACAAATGGTAAATATTTGCTTAAAGTACTGCATTTTCCTTGTTTTTAGCAATGTCCTTCTTTCTTTAACAAAATATAAAGGAAGAGATTTTACTGAACAGCAAATGTAAATTTATTTTTCTATTTGTCTCATTATTTTCCATTTTATTTCTTTCCAGTTTGTAATGAAAATTGAAATCAGTATAGAATTTTCATGTTACCTCTAACTGTGTTTGAAAGTGGTGTTAGTGGTTTCAATCATGACTAGAACTTATCTACACAAAGCAGATAAGCAGGCACTCCTTTACTCCAGCTCTGGGGAACATGGGGGATAGCTCTACCAAAGATGTGTTCACCAATAGGTACAAAGCACAACATATTTATACACATTTTCAGCAGAGTCATGGTTACATAAGATTCAATAAAATGCATAGAATGCTTGCTTCTTAATTTGACCTCTATGCTGATTGACTTTCAGTTACCTCACCTTACCTATATTCCTGTTCTACAGAAATTATTGGTCACTTTATGGATTCTTTTGAATACAAAGAGGGGATGGTAATGACTAGCCTATTCATTTTATTTCCTATAAGTCATTATCATATGCAAATGTCTCTAACACGTGTGGTTATGTTGGACAGGGCTCCTCTGGTGGTTGTTGACAGTCTTCCTCACTGTGTCTGCTGACTGAACTAGATCCTTGAGCATACTCATTTCATCCTTGGTTGATCTGCCAAACCAAACACAATATCTTCTGATTCTGATATCTATTGTTTTGACTCTAGGTCCATAACCAGTATCCATTGTTTTACTTCAAAGTCCATAACAATTCCTATAGTGATCAAGGCAAACACCATACTAGTTACCTATTCCTAAGGGCCTTAACATATCTTATATTCTCATAGCTGGTATAACTCCATAATAAAATCAAAATCATATTCTAAAATCAAAATAATATTGTAGGATTCAAGCTATTTTATTAGGGTGACTGTAACAGTGTAAGTAGGGAAACTCAGACTGCTAATTCCGATACAGATTATTAGACCTTCTGGTCTAATTTTCTTAAAATTTCCAATACTCTTCAAAAGTTACTTTGTCTTACAAGTGGGTCTTAAGGGCATACTTAAAATCCTTCAGGTCGCTTAAGAATTGGTTGGACTTTTTTTAATTTAAGTGATACTTTTTAGCATTTTAATTTTTCTGACACAAGTCAAGTTGATTAATAACAACTGGTAATAATAACAAATGAAAAGCAAAATGTGTTGTACTTTCAGGAAATTAAATTCAAGTTAATACATATGAAATTTCTCAATATAACACAGGATCTTCATTAACAGTTTTATCAAATAGGCTATCAGTAAATTTATTCACAGTAATTCACCATAAAATTACTGTCAGTAATTTTGTTCACAGTTTTCTTTTATCTTTTTAAATTACTTTTGCTATTGCAGTTTAATTAGAATGTATTTGTTATTTGATCAACTGTAGCCTGCTTTGATCTACCAATGGAAGTGTCTTATGCAACATGTATTTAAAACTGTGTTTTCACATTCCAGCTTCACTCCCACCCTCTCATCTGCTCCTTTTTAGTTTCTCTATCTCCCATTAGTTTGTCTAGCTCTGTATACACCACATTCATTCTAGCTCTGGTGTGCTGTGTTTGAGTGATGGGGATTTTTGGTAGCAGGGAAGGGGGCTACAGTGGTGGCCCCTGTGAGAAGCTTCACAAAAGCTCCCCGGGCTCCAAGTCTGACCCGCCTCTGGACAAGGCCAACCCAATTAACAATGCACCACTACGAGAATGTATTTAAACAGGGTAACCTGAGAGTGTTAGGGGACTTGTGAGCAGGAGTTACCAGGAGGTCACTGTCCTGGGTTGAGTGAGTGGTGGAGTTTTTTGGTGGCAGGGGAGGGGGCTATCAGGGCGGCCCCCTGTGAGAAGCTTCTTGATGCTCCCCCAGCTCCACATCAGCTCCACTTCTGTTTGGAAAACTGAGCCAATCAGCTGCGCCTCTGCGATAACATATTTAAGAAGGGACGTGGTGATGAGCAGTCGGACTTGTGAGGAGGAGTTGCTGCAGCTGCATGAACACCAAGGTCAGTGGAGGACAGAGGAAGAAAGGAGGGGGGAGGTGTGCCGGAGCAGAGACGCCCCTGTATCCTGTGGTGAGACGGCAGGGCGGCCCCCCCTGCCACCCATGAAGATCTACGGTGCAGCAGACTGATTTATGGCCTGTGGTTTCCGCCTGATTGATCAAGGTGCTGTGCCCAAAGAAGGCCGGGGTCACATGGGAAATGGTAACCCGCTACTGTAATTCAGTGCTGGGAGGATTGCAGCATGCAGGGGTGTCCCATGCCGGAGCAGCTCGGGAAGGGCTGCAGCCCGTAGGAGAGAATCCATTCGGAGAAAGTTAGTGACACATGATGGAGCAGCGTGGGGAATGCTGTGGCCCATGGGAGGAATTCATGTCAGAGAAAGTTTGTGGAGGACTGTTTCCTGTGAGAGGGGGACCATGATGGAGTAGGGGGAGGAAGTTCCGGAAACTCCTCTCACCGAAGATAAAGAAAATGGCAGCACTGACTGTACCCCCCATTCCCTAGCCCTGCGCCACTGGAGGAGGAGGTAGAGATATCGGGAGCAGAACTGAGCCCAGGAAGAAGGGAGGGGTGGGGGGAAGGTGTTCTCAAGATGTGACAGTGTTTCTCACTGTCCTACTCTGTTATGTGTTGTTAGAGTCTGTAATAAATGTATGTTCTTTTTTTCTTCCCCTAACGAGTCTGCCTTTTGCTCGTGATCATAAAGGGGGATTTTTTCCCCACCCCAGTCCTATCTCGAACCCCAAGCCTGGCTCTCTGTCCCTTCTTATTGCTGGAAGAGAAGGGAGAAAGAGCCACTGCATTGTGGTTGGCTGCCAATCAGGCCCAAACCACGACATTGGTAAATAAAACTTTCAACTAAGCTAAGAGTCTTCCATCTGAAAACTGAAAAATAAAATAAAAAAAAAAGAAGACTTGACGAGGTCTAACAGTACAGATTTACAAATCTATAAGCAGTATATTTAGATTTAGTGAACGTTCACGATCTTTCTGTAAGAACTATTTGCTATCAAACATAACTGAAATTAGATGAATTTAAAACAGATATAAAGAGGTAGTTCACTGAGAGGTATATGACTGGACACGTTCCTTACTAAAGGAAGAAATACCACGTATATTTCACTGCTTTTTTTTTGCCCTTGTCATGTACTTATGGCTACTGTTGGAGACAGTGTACTAGATTGGGCAGACATTTGACATGACCGTTTAAGTACTCATCCTTTCTTATCCACCCATGATCTTTTTGTACAGAGACAGAGCAAATGAGCTAGGGAAGGAACTCTTAAAAATTGCATGACCACTTACACTCTCATGGGAAATTTTGTCAAAAATATTTGTTTCTTCATTAGAATATCCTTATACCAAAATAATTATTTGAATGCTATCTCATGCTAGAAACTTGAACTACTACATCCATTTTCTATATAAATTTGACTACCACTAGTTTAACGAGTAGCAGTTCTGCTATCACTTTTACTTTTCCTTTCCAGTTCTTTTCTTTCTTTGGAGAGCACCAATGATACAAACACATAAAACTGTAAATCTAGACTTGTTCACAAACTGGCACAGATGACAGAGCCTCTTATAGAACCCATACAACCATGTCCGTGTCATAACCTATAGTCTTTGCAATAGTAATAATGATAAAGAAAGACATCATATTTGAAAAGTCATGGCGGACTGGTGAAGTTCCCAGTGACTGGAAAAGGGGAAACATTATCCCTTATTTTTAAAAAGGGAAAAAAAGAAGATCCAGGGAACTACAGGCCAGTCGGTCTCACCTCCATGCCCATCAAGATCATAGAGCAGATCCTGCTGGAACCTATGCTAAGGCACATGGAAAACTGAGAGGTGATTGGTGACAGCCAACGTGGCCTCACTAAGGGCAAATTGTTCCTGACAAACTGGGTGGCCTTCTATGACAGGGTTACAGCACTGATGGCTAAGGGAAGAATGACTGACATCATCTACCCGGACTTTTGTAAAGCATTTGACACTGTCCCATACAACATCCTTATACCCAAAATGGAGAGACATGGACTTGACAGGTGGACCATTCAGTGGATATGGAACTGGCTAGATAGTCACACTCAAAGAGTTGTGGTCAACGACTCAACATCCAAGTGGAGACCAGTGACAAGTGACATTCCTGATGTGTTGGTAATGGGACCAGTGCTGTTTAACATCTTTGTAGGTGACATGGACAGTGTCCATGGATTGAGTGTACCATCAGCAAGTCTGCCAATGACATCAAGCTGTGTGGTGCAGTTGACACGTGGGAGGGAAGGGATGTCATTCAGAGGGACCTTGACAGGTTTGAGAGATGGGCCCTTGCAAACCTCATGAATTTCAACAAGGCTAAGTACAAGGTCCTGTACATGGGCTGGGACAATCCCAAACATGGACACAGACTAGCCTTTGAGAACAACCCTGCAGAGAAGGACTTGGAGATATTAGTGGATGGAAAACTGAATATGAGCCAACAACATCCGCTCTCAGCTCAGAAAACCAACTGTATCCTAGTCTGCATCAAGAGAAGCATGGCCAGCAGGTTGAGGTAGGTGATTCTCCCCCTCTGCTCTGTTCTCATGAGATTCCACCTGGAGTACTGCAGCTCTGGGGCTCCCAATATAGGAAAGACGTGGACTTGCTTGAGCGGGTCCACAGTAAGGCCACAAAGATGATCAGGAGGCTGGAGCAGCTCCCTTATGAGGACAGGTTGAGAGAGTTGGGGTTGTTCAGAAGGCTCTGGGGAGATCTTACAGCAGCCTTCCAGTGCTTAAAGGGGCCTACAGAAAGGATGGGGAGGGACCCTTTGTCAGGCAGTGTAGTGATAGGATAAATGGTAACAGTTGCAGGTAGTTTTAGATTAGATATAATGATGATATTATTTACTGTGAGGGTGGTGAGACAATAGAACAGGTTGCCCAGAGAAGCTGTGGATGCACCCTTCCTGGAATTGTTCAAGTCCAGGTTGGTTGGGGCTTTCAGCCACCTGATCTAGTGGAAAGTGTTCTTGCCTATGACATTGAGGTTGGAACTAGATAATCTTCAAGGTCCTTTTTAAACCACACCATTCTAATTCAGTGATAAATACATGACTTTAAAAACATTTACCACACAATCTTTTAGTTCATTTTTTCAGTCCCACATGTAAATCCTCAAAAATTCACTCTCTCACTAATATAATTTATTCAAGACACTATGCATTTCAGAATCAGTTTCTTCAATGACATGATTCTCTTTTTTTCTTTCTTTTCTTTCTCTTTGTATGTCAAGAGGAGAGGATAAAAACAAACAGGAAATCATAATCTATGTAATTAATGATGGGCTGTGGCATTAAATAAATAATAAATAAGTAAAAATCCTTAAAATCTAGTGTAATTTACATAATAAATAATCCCATTTATTTTGATTTTTTTCTTACAAACACCTTTGTCAGTCATTAATAGTTACTGAGGTTTACATATTTGTATTTTTTTTTTCCTGTGATCAACTAATTGGAAACACGAGTATTTGAAAACAGAGTGCCATGGCTTTCAAATGTTTCATTTAAGGCACTGATATAGTAAATTTAAAATTTCTTTGCACATTTATTAAGATCTAATTATTTCTATCTTTCTTTTCCAGGTCAGATTAAAATTAGTATCTTCAGTTAATATCTTTGCAGTCCTACCTATGACTATGACTCAGTAACAATGAATCATTTTTTCACAGGCCAAATTTCATTGAAAGTTCATTGTTTATAAAAGAGTGCATTCAAAATTGTGTACTTTATTGTACATATTTGGTGTGATTTACACTTTCCTCTGTAATTTTGAAGTGTTCCTCTTGTTTATTTAACTTACATGTTTTATGGTGTGGTTGAACAAGCAGTCAAAGGGTTGTAAAACCATGGATTATATTTGGAACAAACTGGAAGGATGAAACTGGCTCATCACCAAGTCAAATATGTCATGGAATTATGCTGAAATACCTATTTATTTCTTGGAGTACAGTAGAGATTCATTGGTTTCTTACATATTATGGAGTGAGAGTACACAATTAACTTATACAGAACACAGAACCTAACGCCTTATGAAGTGTATTCTAACTGGCATTTCACCTGGCTGCAAGCACAAGGTCAAACACAGCAGTATTTAAAGAACACCTCTAAGATGCAGATGGCAGACACCATATCTGTGTTGAGCAAATCACTCAGATATGCCACCACCTCTAAATCAAATTCCATCAATATTCCTCAAACATATCTCAACTTTAAGCAGGCAACTGAATATCATTAATGTTAATTCTTTGTTTATATAACGTGCTCTAATGAATCAGAATTTTATCTATTGAAGTCCCAGATTAATTAACACTTTAGATGATAAATAACTATTTATGTGATGTCATTATAACGAATTAATAAAATAAAATCAGATAAGATTAAAATACCAGCAGCAATATCTCACTTCAGATTTTGGTAAACAAAGATGTCACTTGTGAGTCCTTATGTCCTGTAAAGTCAGATTGTCATTTCCATATGATGACTCAAAGATTTTCGGCAGGTGCTAATAGCTTGGTCTTTTTATTTAAATGGAGAATCTCATGATAATACAGTTTATTGCACTACAAAAATAAATATATATATATATATATATATATATATATATATATATCACAACACTTTAAGAAAAATAAATCAGCAGATAATGTGATCACAACATTTAATGTAGACTTGAAATATATTCTCCTGATTGTCAGAGGGACAATTTGTGGAATATTGAGCCAGAATATAGGTGAAGCCTATTCTCACGTCACGCAATATATTGCATCCGTCTTGTTCAGCTGTTGTCCTATGCAGACTGTTCTTAGCACTGACTCTAAAAAGCCTAAAGACTTTTAGAATGTGATAGATTGTGACTGAAAAAGTGTAAGAAGAGCCAAAAAAAAAAAGATGTAGGGCAACTATATTCAGCTTTTTTCCTCCTTTTTTAATGGATTGCTATGCTAGTAGATAATAATTTGTGCAATTCACTCTAAGTTATTTAAAATTAATGTTTCTATTCTGAAACACTTGTCTACATAATTTCTAAAGAGACTCAGAAGCTCCTCTACAAGGTAATTCCTTCCCTTGATCTCAAGGTGCATTAATGGTAGGTATCAATGATCAATAGTTTGAGACGCCTCCTGTTTAAACTGCCTCCACTCTAAATGTTTAAGTATTAACCTGACCTAAAGTGGTTGCTAGCCTAAAACAAAATCTGCTGACTTCTCAAACCTCTCACGTAGGTGGGTCATCAATCAGGTGTAGATACATTATGAAAGGACAACAAAAAACGTCAGCAAATTAGTATCTGACAGTTATTCAGGTAGCACTGGAGCAGGAACTAAGGGCAGAAGCAGAAATACAAGAATATGCAGTTAATACAGAAATCTGCTTCATTCAGGGCAGGCTGTTGATATCTATTGAACACTGTTTTTCTGGCATGTCATGGAAAGGGAAGGAAGGGAGCTCCATTGACTTCCAAATTTCAGCAATTCCCATCAAGTGCACAAGCCAAATGTTCCTGAAACCAAGTGATTGGGGAAGCAGCCAGAAATTTCTTAACTAGTCTGTTATCAGGCTTTCCAGGGAAAATAATCGAGTCAGACCTAGTCTCATCCAGCACACTTTGACCACCATGCTCCTGTGGGGCAAACACACTTGCCTGGAAACACTGATGGGGTAAAGCTTCTGCTTGGTTTTTAATGTAAACTTAAGTTAGGATGGTATCCTACTTCTTGACATAGAAAGGATTCTTGGCTTTCCTCACCTCTAGGAACTGAAATGATTAGTTTAGACTACACTCTGAGATTTTGGGCAGATACAGTTTGGTGAAAATAATCAGACTTAAAAGCTGGTAAAAGAGATTATACATTGCTTCTTTTTATCAAGAGTTTCATTTCTACAGTGGTCTGAAAGAAGTGGCTTTATGATCAGACTGCATTGGCAGCCATTCTGTGACAGACCTGTTATACTCAATTCATGTTTCTTTTCCTTGTATACTGGAAAACATACTCAAATATGTCTTTAGAATAAGCTTCTATTCCTGGTACCAGAAAGCTATCTTACTAAACAGAACATTTTGTACAGCCTTCATAATGTCAACAAAGTGCTGCCTTAAGTCCAATAAGCAGTAGATTTATTGAAAGTGACTTGTGCAGTCAATATCTAGAATGAAACAGTTAGTTTCTTCTTGTCCAATTTTTATATTATTCTTCATTTTCCCAGGGAACTACAAAGCCAAAACACATCCAGTAAATACTTCCTTGTAAAATGATCTGTTCCATCTGACACTGAGAAGTAATACATTTTCACTGCTTTAGTATCAGAATATGCATCCTTCATTTTATTTGAATTCAGCTACTGGACCCTACTGATCAAAGCCATTTCATAAGGTATCATAAATTATAACAGCCATCTCATCCACAAGCAAAGGATGAGACTTTTCCTCTACTACTTAGACACCAGAGTTAATTCCCAGACCTCTCCTCTCTACACAAATAATTCTGTACTTTTCCTGTGTCCCTTCCATTTTTAGAACTGCTGCAGTTTTATGAGGTTTTACAGACCTTGGTTATAACTTCATCTTTTTGATGTCAGCAGTCCCAGGACAGTCACAATCCAATCATTCTGCTCTCATCTAATTTGATTAATTTGATTGTACACAATCCTGACAACTAGAAGGAAATTCTAACGAATTTAGACTGGATCTGAAAGAGTTGATTTTCCTCTATGAAATGGGTGTAGCACATTATAGATAGCAGTAAACTATTCTGGAAAAAATATTTATTTAGCATCTTATAAATTCTTTTGATACTGATCATCAAAATAAGTGGAACTACCCTTGGATGTTCTTCATACGTTTATCTTCTGTGTATAGCATTTAGTAATTTGTAGTTAAATTTTTTGTGTGAAGAAGAAAGTCATTAGAAAATTTAGTTAGAGAAAATTGTTGTCTTATAACTTTTGAAAGCTGGACATTTCTATTAAGTCTTCAGCTTCCTAATACTCAAGTAAGGAAATCTAACTTCCTCAAGATGGCAGCCAAAGTAGACAAGATGCTGAGTGAATACTGTGTTAAACAACAAAGATGAGAGGAAACACTAGAGACAAGATGTCTGAAATTCTACTCTTTGGGTTGGGAGTAGGGAAAGTGAACAGATAGCCATCTCCAACCCTTTGGGTTCTACAACAACTTTTTTTTTCCCCTCACAAAAAAATAAAAATTGTTATCCATTTTTTAAACCTTTTTATTTTTTTTTTTTTTTAATTTTTTTAATAATATAGTTGTCACACAGGGAGGATGTGCTATTATTCCCCGCTAGTGGTAATCAGAGTAGTTCAGTGCTTCCTTCTTGCCTTGTTGGGAACATGGTAAAAAGTATGTGGGCTTTTCTTATGCAAGTTATTTATCTTCCACCTTTCATTAAATAGTTCTGGTGTATTGAAAATATTTTCAAGATTCATAAGGCAGCTTGTTATACTCACCACAGAATATTTTTCTCCATTAATGCCAAGGGTCTCTAAGATCTTTATGAATAAGTTTTAACGGTCCTCAGATGGCCATGTAGATGAGAAGACAATTTAGTTTTCCTCAGCAGAGGTCATGGCTACACAGAATTACAACCCTTGTATTGCTTCTCGCTTTTTGTCAAAAAAAAGTGCTTTATATCTTAAATTCCTTTTTGCATCCTTTATTCTACAGCATCTCAAGAGACATAAATTGCAACCCTGTAAAGTGCAACAAATAAACATCTCTAAAACTATAGATATTTTCACATTAAGAAGCATGTGACTATAATCTCAAATGACGTGTAATGCTAGTACTACTTATTAGAATGTCCTTAAAGAAATTAGTGTCACTAGAAATGTCTTCATAAGAATCGAATTAGTTGTGCAAATTTGTTGTCAGACAAAAAGATTTAAAGTTCTTCAAAAATAAAGCCAGTTTTTCTTCTCTGTCTAAAGCTACGTATTCAAAACACATACTAACCAGCCAAGATCATTTACTAGCCACCTTGACAGCCTGTTTTCCTCTCCTCTCCTATAATAAATTTATTTCACTGCAGGGTTAAAAGCTGCATGTGGCAGAACTGAAATAAGACAATTCAGAAATTAACTCTATTATTGCTATTTAGACATATATATTTAGATTGCTTTTATGATAATCACCAAGATGTCCTCTCTTTTCATGATGTTTTCTTATCAGTATGTGTGCCCAGACAAAAGGGAAACATTGTGAGATTAAGCATCCTTGTGTGAGCACTCCTCTAACACTAATTTTGAATCCAGCTATTTCCATTATTTCATTATGTGCTAAACCCTTTTGCAAAGTACTCTGCCACACATTATGTGGAAAAAAAAAAAAAAAAGATAAAACAGTAAAATTACCTCTATTCACTTAACTTTAATTAGAAATGGTTTTTTTTTTTACTGCTTGTCAATTTTAATGAGGCTCTGTTTTATAAGACATGATACTTAAACTACTACAACTGTGCATTATCTTCATTGACTTTGAAATTTTTGGCTCCCAAGGATAATAACAAACCAGAGCATTCATAAAACTAATATTTAGAAGCCATGAACTGCTTTTTTTTTTTTTTTTTGAATGTTAATTGCTAGTAACACCATTCAAAGCCCCATGTGCTATATTTCATCTTTTGCCATACATTTTCCTAATCAAATTATATGAGAGTGATTCAAGGACAGTTTTGTCTACCTTTGACTTAATGACAGTATTACAGCAAAAAGATGCCATAAGTTAGTAGCTAGTTACTACAATATTGAAAAGCAATAGTATTTCAACCAGTTCAGGTGCAACTTGTGTGCAGTGTATTCAAACACAATTACATGATCTGCTTTTTCACTGTTCTTCAACTGAGACACTGCTGGATGAAAAAATATTATTTTTTTATTCAAGATTAAAGTTCAGTACTTTATATTCTTGTAGAGTGGCATTTTGTCGTTCAAGTAGCATTTATTAAGTTGTAAATTATAAGAAATGACTGTGTCAAAGGGTTGCTCAAAGACTATAACCATGAATATTGCCAAATACCTGCTGAAAATAAATAGTGTGTAGTATACAAATTCTCTCCTATGTTTGCATAACTAAATTTAGATGTACATCAGAGAAAATATATATCTTTATTTTTAATTTATTTGTACCCTTTCCTAATAAAGTCAGGAAGGAAATATAGTTAATCCAAATTATCACAGGTAAAATATATCTTATTGTTGCAATTACCTTAATAAAATAGTTTGATTCCTAGAATATTTTTCTGATTTTAGTTTAAAATATGACCTTGATTTAAAATGGAGTTATAGCAGCTATGACAATATAAGGTATGTTGAGGCCCTTAGGAACAGATAACTAGTATGGTGCTTGCCTTAATCACTATAGGAATTCTTATGGACTCTGAATCAGAACAAGGAGTACTGGTTATGGATCTTGAGTTAAAACAATAGGTACCAGAAGAGACTGGTGTTGGTTTGGAAAATCAGCCAAACATGAAATGAGCATGCACAAGGATGGAGTTCAATCAGCAGACACAGTGAGGAAGACTATCAACAACCACCAGAGGACCCCCATCCTACATAACCACGCATGCGTTAGAGACATTTGCATATGATAATGAGTTCCAGGAAATAACATGAACATGCTAATCATTACCTTCCCCCCATTCTATTTAAATCAATCAGTAAAGATGACCAATGATTTCTGTAGAATAAGTAAGGTGAGGTAATTGAAAGCCAATCATTATCAAACTAAAATTTATGACTTTTGTTGATCTTCTGTAACCATGACTCTGTAACCATGACTGCTGAAATAAATATGTTGTGCTTTGTATCTGTCGTGGAACACGTCTTTGGCGGAGTTATCCCCCGTGTTCCCCATCGCTGGAATAAATAAGTGCCTGCTTATCTGCTTTGTGTAGGTAAGTTCTATTCGTGATTGCGACTGCTAACATTATTAGTAACTAAAAGCTCTTCATAACCTGGAAAAGGTGTATAAGAATGTTTCTATCTGATGTATAGATGTATTATCATAGATGTATAAGATCTATATTTCATATGTATATAAATGAGATATATTATACATAAAATACATAGAAAGTCATATATATATATAAATATACATATATACCTGAACACCTCCAAGTCTACCCTTGGTTATTTTTATTTTTCAGGGACCAAACTGAGTTATTCTCCTCGGGTAAGTTAGTGCCTTTGCTGTGTTCACCTGGACTTAAAGTCATTGCAAATGTCTGGCTTTGTTGGTTGGCATGTAAGGAGGACAACATAGAGATCCACTCCTCAAAATTTAAAACTTTCTAACTCTAAATTGATAATATTTCCCCAAACCCCAACACTCCAAAATTACAAGGGAAAAAAAAAAAAAAAAAAGAGAGACAGGTAGATACAAAGGAGGTTTTTTATGTATTTTAAACTGAAACAAAACTTTTCTTATGGGAGGGGGAAAAGACACAAAAACTCATTGTTGCCTGGACTGCCTATTGCCAAACTGTCAATAACAATTTCTCTACTTTTATATTTAAAATGCTGGCCTGTGTATAAGAGGTTTCAAAGGAAGCAGGAGTGGATTTGAAATGTCGTCTGGGAATTTCTATATTTGGGAGTTTACATATGAAGACAACCTAATCCAAATTTATAACTAATGTCCATAAGGAAAAAAAAAAAAAAAAAAAAAAAAGGAAGAAGTTGTGTAGGTTCATTTTTTTTTATTCAGCTTCCCGACAGCTCTGTCTGCTTAGGAGCAACTGACAGTACAAGTAGTTTTCTAGGTACTGATCTTGAGAACCTAAAATTGAAAAATGTAGTAGATCATCCAATTCTCCTTTGAACAGCCAGCTTTGAAGATGTGTCCAAGTATGCTCCATGGATGAAGGCTCTACGGAAAAACTAACCAACTATTATATCAAGCAACTTACATCAGTTGGCAACTGGATCTTATATTGTCAGTGCCACACCAAGGCACAACTCATAGACTGATCTACTAATACTGAAAGTGATTGTGGACAGAAAATTAGATAATATTGCCAAACCTATCTGCAGTGTTCGACACAGGAGGTCATAGAGCAGGAGTATCACTCCTACATGAGCTACCTATCAGGAGCAGACAACCCAGTATCGCAAGTCCTCAACATAATTAAACATGGAAAAACTAGAAAGGATATCTCACTCCTAGAGCTCTTCCATAGTATTTAAAAGCCATACTACACCATGTCACGCCATTCCTTCAGCTACAAGAGACAAGCAGAATATGCAGAGCGGATGTCACTTCAACCTACATCTTTATGATGATAGTGTTCATCTGTGCACCAGTTACTGGTGGATTCCAATAAACAAATCATTAGTAATCAGGTGCCTAAACCAATTTAAAATGGTGGCAAGAGAATCATATTTTAAGACAATTAGGGTTTTTTTAGATTTTCTGAGACAAGTAAATCTTATTCTATAATACAAGAATTTACTAAAACACTCGGAGAATAGCAGTGGTTATCATTAAGGTCTTGTAGAAGATGAGTTGCTAGCTAGAGAAAGAAGAATATAATACTGTCTTTAATGGAGGGACTAGAGCAAGCTATATATCAGCATAAGTTTGTACATCCGAAAAAGTTACTAGGGCAGTGAAGGTTGACCTTGGCTGCTGCCTACCAAGCAGCTCTCTCACTTCCCACTCCTCAACTGGACAGGGGAGAGAAAATATTAAATACTCAGGGATTAAGATAAGGACAGGAACATTGCTCACTAATTACCATCACAGGCAAAACAGACTCAACTTGAGGAAATGAATTTAACTTTTTGCCAATCAAATCAGAGTAGGATAATTATAAATACAAACAAACCTAAAATGAGCCTGCTTCAGCACAGACTTTCCATGGGGTCACAGGGTCCTTCAGGGTACATCCATCTCCTCCAACATGGGGTTCTCCACAGGGTGCAGGTGAATATCTGCTCCACCATAGACCCTTATGGGCTGCAGAGGGACAACCTGCTTCACCATGGTCTTCACCACAGCCTGCAGGAGTATCTCTGCTTCAGCAGCTGGACCACCTCCATTCCTCTTTCAGTGACCTTGGTATCTGCATAGTTCTTTTTTCCACATATTCTCACTCCTGTCTCACACAGCAGTCTTTACCCTTCTTAAATATGTTATCAGAGAGGCACTACCAATGTTACTGGTTGGCTCAGCTTTGGACAGGTGTGGGTCCATCTTGGAGCCCTCTGACACTGTCTCTAAGATGGGGGCAGCTTCTGTCACGTTCTCCCAGAAGCCATCCCTGTAAACCACTAGTACCAAAAACTTACCTCATAAAGAAAATACAGACAGATAGATAAGAATCTAGACATAAGTTCATCAAAAATTTGAAATTGTCAAGACAAAGTAGTGTTATTCCTGCCTTGTATCCTCTTCTAGTAAAGTAAAAGGTCCTTCAGATAGAGGCCATTAGGTTATATTTTACAACTTTATTTTAGTAGGGTTTTTTTGATGAAGAATCAGCTAGGTGAACTTGATCTAAAGTAAGAGTAATATTTAAATGCCCGCATAACTTCATAGAAAATACGATGCTAAGATACACTTAATTTCCATTCACTGATGCTGACAAAGGGTCAAGACCTTTAATAACATCTAGTTATGAATAAAGAAAATCCGTTTGAAGAATGAAATAATTTCAATTAGAAAATAAATTGCTTTGAAGAGCTAATTATGACATTTCTTTTACTTTTTGGGGCAAGTACATAGTTTTCACAACATCCAAGTGGCCCAAAGAATTAGGTTTCTTATTTGAATTCTCTTTAAAGACTGTTAAATGAACAGACTCATTTTCATTTAACTTCCAGTGTATTCCTCTGCTTTCAGTTTGCTGGGAAGCTTTAATATTTCTCCTGTGTAGAGGATCGTGCCACCTCCATGTTAGATGATGGTAGGTCAGTGCCTCTGAATCTGTGTATCAAGGTTATGCACAAATTCCAGCTGGTACCTTCTCTATATTCTGGTGATCATAAACACATCAGGCTCTATTCCTTCCAATTAGGAACAGCTTTTTTTTTTGCCATTACAGGGCCTAAATTTTAAAGTAATTATTAGATGAGTTTGACTACTTTTAAAACTGACTTCTGACCTTTAAATTACTTCAACAACTTCTTTTTCTTCTGGGACAATGCAGGTCACTGGGCCAGAAGGAGGCATATTACAGATGAGTGTAGAAAATTTTCTGATGAGAAGTTTACACATAGAAGGAGAAAAAAAAACTTCAAGAGGTAGTCAGGAAAGTTCAGCTAAGTCTTTTATAGGTAATGGCATATGTGTCTTCCACTTTCTCCATAAATTCCTTACCACAACCAAGATACAATTAGCAATAGAGGGAAAGTAGGATCATGTGTGGCTCTGGACAGATCTTGTTTCTTATATGAAATTCTTATGTAAAGGACATTCATCTGGGCAGTAGACAGATGGCCAGATAAACCTGCTTTTAGTTCTTAAGCATTGCACCAAATTGAAGCACAGAAACTCTCATGAACTGGAGTGTAATCTCCATACATTTGCTGGGTAATTAATCCTCCATTTAGCATCATGATCCACTGTGCAAAGTGCACATGTAACAGGGATAAAGAAGAAGCACTATGGTAAATTGAATTTATGCATTGTAAAAGAAAGGAAGGGAGCAATAAATTGTGTATATATGTAATTCACATATTCCATGGATGTCATATCAAATGTACAGAAAAGAAAAACCTCTAACAATCTCTTTTAGTTGTTGATATGCATTGTTCAAAAATAATGCTCTTAGTTGTGTGAACTTAGTTGTGTTCCTGCAAAGCAGGAACGGAAAATTAGACCTTCTGTGTATATGGTATTTCTTCTGTAGTATCACCTATAAACTCTGTAAATCAAGTTTTCTTTAGGAATAAAATATACCCTTACCATTGTGAAGAAACTGAGTGAAGTTGAAGTTACTCCACAGTAACTGAGAGCAGAATTTAGTTTGTTGTCTTTCCAGTTCTTAAAAATACGATTCCAAGGAGGATGAAATTTATGACAGTAGAATGGCAGTCATGACAGCCTGGTTGCTTTTCAGTTTGTTTGTTGTTCTGAGTCATCGCTCTGTAGACTTCTCAAGTCCAGAGGGAGAAAAAGAGTATGCTTTAACAGTTTCTTTCTCTCTTCACCCCAGTATTTTAAGAGAAAACCTAAATCTAATTTTAAAAATTTTTCAAGCTAGCTGGAAGAGGTGGTCATTACATTTAACCATTGCATGTGTAAGTGTGTTTGACGAAATAAACAAGCAAGCCTATTTATCTTTATCCTTTATAAATATTTCCTGAAATCATGAAAACAGGAAATTGTTCATTGAGAGAAATTCCAGGAACTGGATGATGTGACTGTGTCAGTGAAAAGTATCTGAGACTAAAGAAGTAATATTCTGTTTCCACAGTTCACAGCATATAGCTGCTATTTTCATTAGGAAAAGGTCTGTAGTGAATTTTGCTTAACAGTACAAGCATTCATCTCAGTGGGACAATATTAAAGTTTCTATAAATGCATTAGGGTGATTGACCTATTTTTCTTAGGTCCTTATATCACATTTCAGGAAAGATCTGGTAGGGGAACTTTTATGCCAGTATACTACTGACTGAGATTACATTAGGTTTCTGTGTGAGAAGAGATTTGAGTAGAAGCTTGATCAGAAGCAGACTAAAAATGAGCAACTTTTGTAGGAAAGGTCTATGTTGTCCCTTCCTGATGCTGAAATATAAAGAAAAGTCTAAATTGCTTCATAATTTCAATAGTCAATTCATAGCCAGATAACATAGGTTACACTGTTAAAGGCACCCATTTTGGGCTATAACATGTGGCCCACTGTCTGCATGATGTAAATTCACATTTTTGCCTTTGTGACACTGAAGGCATTTAACCTTCTCTACCACATTATGTTTGTTCCAAATTTCCTACTATATTTATATGTTGTCCCCTGGCTCTGCCCTATAAGAAACTATGGGGGACTAGCACACATACTGAAGCATGGCAACCACAATACTCCCTTGCTTTGCCCTTGGTCCACGCCAGGCAATGGTATGGACTGCTTTTGAGGACAGTATGGTTCAGATACCATTCCCAGTACACAGTGTAGATGACATCACACTGGTTTGGACAGAGGAATGAGTTTAATGACATTGTGACTGTATTACATAATGCTACTAGTTGGGGAGGGGGGGAGGGGGAGAATGACACACAGATCAAACTATCCCCATAACCCTTCCTCAGTTTAATTACAGAGTTAATTGCTTAGTTTCATCCAGATACATCCCTGGGCAAACCAACATACCAGTCATTTGAATAAACAGGAGACATGAGAACAAAATTCAGAGCTACTGAGCAGTGTGGATGCATCCCAGAAGAATATATGTGGTTAGAACAATGTTCACTGTCCTCACTGGGCACACTCAGACACATAGAGTGCTGTAAGATTGGTGAAATTAATGTATGGAAGACCAGACTGATATGCTAATAGTATTTTTTAGGGACCTTAGCACCAAAGAACATTCTGAGCACTTATGAATATAACCGTACAGGTTATTTCACTCAATAAATTAAGTTTTCAGTCCTTTGTTTTAAATAATGATTACTATGTTAGAAGCTGTTTCTTGCCACACCTCTTCCTTCATTTTAAGTCTAATTACCTGAAAATCCCCTGTAATCCAAAAAAGCTGTGCAATTTTCTACATTACTGAAGGGAGTTCGAATCCTCCTTTAAGATAAAACTCCCTAACTACACTGCTCCAGGCTATAAATAGGGCCCAAACTTGAGCCTTTTCTGTTGGATGTGTGTCCCTGTGAAGAAAATCCAGACTGACCAGGACAAGAGAGTGCCTCCCTCTAGCCTAGTGATAAACCACTTTTTAAAAAAGAATATTGACTCTTCTCTGTACTTTCAGACTTTTTTTTTCTGTATTTTACTCAATGACCATTTAACTTAATATATGCTGTGGTGAACAAAACCACTGTGGTGGATCTACATGAAGGCTGCTCAGACAATTCTGATAGAGGACAGTCTAATTTCTAGATTGTGGCCTAGTTTATGTATGAGTGAAATACTGATGTTTAGCCAGGACAGTAGCAGGTCTACAGACAAATGGAAATGCTCCTCTAGGCACCTGATGAACCACACCATGACCAAATTATAACACACGTGAAGCTAAGGTAATTTCACACTTAGAATCATGTGTCTCTATGACCTGCAGGTCCTTTATGGATAAATCTCTATTATTCAGATAATCTCCTAAATTGTAACAGATGCATTAATGTGATGTAATTATTATATATGAAAAGGTCCTAACTTAGTATTTACATTTTCTCATAGATACCCTTATATTGTATATAATATATAATTTATATCTGTATTGTCACATCACTTAATAGTACTATCTTATTGTAGTGAAGTTGTTCCTGTTTATACATCTTACAGCTGGAGAAACTCTAATTAAGAACATATCTAAATTCCAGAGAAAAAAAACTGAAAATTTGCGCAATATACAGACATTTGAATCCTCTACTGAATATTCTCAAGTAATTGACTACATCATCACATATAGAAAAACAAGGTGAAGGAATTAAGTGAATTACCCGGATAGGAGGGATTGTATCTAGACAGAAAATTGGAATTCAAACTATGCCTTTCTCCAAATTCATAAGAAACAGTTAAAGACAGCAATTTGTTTTCTTATTTGGAAAAATGACATATCTGTGCATGCTACTAAAGTCAGAAAAAGAGTATTTTCTGATGCCTCTGTTAAGTTGACTGCACAGTACCTACTCTCTATTTTATTACTGAAGGTGGCTGTGTTCCAAGTAGGTGTAGCACACATACTATTTCAATTCAAAAATACATAAAGTTCAATTATGATTTATTACAAAAAAATATAGCTAAGCAATGCTTAATGTACAAAATTTTGGAATCTAATGGTGTCTTGGTTTGGGCTGAAATAGAGTTAATATTCCTTTTCAGGGACTAGATGAGTGCTGTGTTTTGGATTTAGCTTTGGGTTTGGTATGAGAAGAATGCTGATAGCACACTGATGTTTTCAGCTGCTATTGAGACTTCAAGGACTCTCCAACTCCTCATGTTCTGCCTGTGCGCAAGGGCACAGGAAGCAGGGAGGGAGCATGGCCACAGCACCTGACCCAAATTTGCCAATGAAATATTCCATACCATGGAACATCTATATAAAGGAGGGGTGGTTGGGAAGGTTCTCTCTTGCTTCCGGGATTGCGATTGCGGAATCTTGGTATCTCGGGATCGCTAGCTGGGAACGGGCTGGGTATTGGTTAGTGGGTGGTGAGCAATTACGCTGTACATTGCCTGTTTATATATTTCTTTTTGTTTTCCCCATCATCGTTCTCGTTTTATTGCCATTATTAAACTGTTCCTATCTCAGCCTGCGAGTCTTCCTTCACCCCTCTAATTCCCTCCCCCATTCCCATGTGGGGAGGGGGAAGGGAGGGTGACCAGCTGCAGTGGTTGGCTGCTGACCAGGCCCAAACCACGACAAATGGATAGTCCAATAAGCACATAATATAAATCACATTTTGAAAAAAAAATAGCTTGATTGGCTGATAATGGCATAATAATCACTGGAAATATTTGTCATGAGAAATAACAAGCAAGTTTACTTTAGCCCTTTTCAATTGCATTGTTAGCACGAGGGGTTTCATTTCATAGCATCCAAATAAAGTCTACTGGATAAAGTACTGTTAACTTTCATAATACAGGTTTTCAGTTGAATGATCTGTTAATAATTAACTGTTTCTAATCAGAGGACCATACTTAGGTTCTATGTTTTCTATTTCTTCCTTTCTAGAGACATTTCATATATTTATATCCTTTTTTCTTTTAACTTTTTTGTTTTTTTCTTTTTTATTATCTCTTTTCTCTTTCTTCAATAATTGATGTGATATGTACTAACTAGACCTGTCAGTAAAATTTGAGGACTATTCTCTAATTTTGTGGATTTCTGCTATAACTGAATGATCTATTTTCCTTTAAAAATTTGATGAGGGGGAGTGTTTCAATTTAAGTATCATGCAAAAAATAAATCAGCAGATTATTAAACTGTTCTTACTGTTATGCTAACAATGTGTGAGTAAGATGAAATCCACACCTCTGGGAAAATATTAGTTTCCTAATTATACATGGCTGTTTTATACAGTGCAACAGCTAAGACCAAATATGTAGTGATAACAAACTCTTAGAACTCTCACATACACGCTAAATCACAGCTGAGAGGGTTCAACCCCTGAGGTCTGGGCTGCAAATGAAGGGAATGTTTTTATTCTTTAATACCAGAAGCACATACAACTTGAAGAGATATCTCAGTACCAGTGATAAAAATTATATTCATGCAATTCCAGAATTGCTAGACTTCCATGTCACTCAGCAGAGAAAACAAGCAACATTCGATACAGATATACAGACATGCAAAGTTGAAGGATGAAAGAAGATTTTTGTTTATTTTTACAAGATCCTTGTATCTCCTATAGAAAATAAAGCACATACCGTTCTTTATTAGTTTGGTTTTTTTTGTTTTGTTTTGTTTTGTTGCTGTTGTTGTTGTTTGTTTGTTTGTGTTTTGTTTTGTTTTTGTTTTGTTTGTTTGTTTGTTTGTTTTTTTAATCAAGCTACTGTGTTTTGATGAAGAGGTGATTCAGTAATAGCTACTCATTCTGGTCTTTCTGGTAAAAGGTTTTCAGTTCACCCGTCTTCAAGTCAAGTAATTTGAACTTTACATAAATTTTAGAAAATTACTCAGAGATGTCCTGGTCCATCAAATCAGTGGTATAATAACAATTTAAGATATGTCAATGAGACAGAAAACAGTTGGCATTTTCTATGAATAAATCTGTCCTTCACAATACGGACTATTCCAGTGTGTCTTTGCTTACTATCCTTTTTCAGCATCTCCTCTTTTCATCTCTGTATTACATTCAGTTTGAGTAACTGCTATATAATTTCTTGTGTGCCAGAAGTGTGTTATGTGACAACTCTCAGGCATGCAAAAATGTTTGCAGAAAATTTTAAAAGGTTATAAATTAAAATGTTTCACAATATTGCTCTTTTATTTCACACTACATTTTTTTATATATACAACTTTTATAAGTAGGTTAATGACTTGCTGCTGTCAGTGGAAGTTGCAGGGTATGATTTGCTTAGCAACACTGAAAATCAAATTACTCATGTATATACAAAAATGGGACTCTAGATGTCAAATTTCAATCTGATGGAGCTATGAATAGATTATCACCTGTATCTGTATAGGAATCCAAGCCAGCCTACAACCATACCCACTCAAAAAGCAAATAAATCTCTTATTTGTGCTTTCCTAATACTAACCAAATCACCTGTTTCTTGATTTAATCATGCATCAAAGAAAAGGGGTTTGTACATTTGTTGGCAGTGCTGTGTAAATTGTGGGACTTTTCCTTCCAGGAATCCTGGCTGAGAAATATTGTCAGGAAGTGACAGACTGTCTTTCCCTCATTAGTGGCTTTATGGGATTCAGACTACTTTACATCAACTTTATACACCTCAGAAGAGCTCCATTCACAGAAGCTGAATGCTAAGCAGAGTTAGAAAATGAAAACTTTTTTTTTAGTTGCCATCAAAAACTCAGGTTTCCTAGTCATTTTAGAAAATGTAAGTGTGCTTCATTTCCATCAGCCTTTCCTGAGTGTGTCTCTTCTATCTGTGTTACTGTTACCATAGAGAATGGAGGACAGCATACAGGGTTTTGATATACAAGAATCACTGCTTTTATTGCTCAGGTAAACTCCTGTAACTGCTTATCCCTTCTTTACCCCTAGATTTGTCAACCCTTCAAGCTCCTGTTTCATTCTTCCATCTGTTTTACACATGTGTTTTCAATAGAACAGAAACATTCTCAGGACAGTTTCTCTTCCTCTCTGTGCTGCATTCACCCTCAGTTCTTTCAGACTGAATCAGTATTTTCAGTGGGAACATCCTGAGATACTTGGCTAAGCAGTGACAATAAGGAAAGATGAAAGGGAAAGGGAGGGAGAAAAGGAATGAAAGAAAATAAAAAGAGAAAGAGAGACTGAAAGAGAGAAAGAAGGAGAAAAGGAGAGAAAGAAAGAAAGGTCTTGTAATTTTAAGGACGTACATGAATTTTAAGGACAGCATGAACATCTCTAATTCAGACAAAAACATAATCTTCTCATATACTAGTTAAATTATTTTACTTATGGAATAATTTCATTTTTTTTGCTAAGTTGTGGATGCAGATTTTAATTACAATTCTGTTATTTAAATTGAGAAGTTTAGTCTGGCTTCCAAGACCAGTGTTTGCTAACTACCAAGACTATGTGTTTTTCAATTAGAGAACATGGCTTTTATAAGCCAATTGTTATTGAAGTAAAAAAATAAATAAAATAAAATTATAATTTTGTGTTTCTCTTGACAAGAATATATGTTACAAATTCAGAAATACAAGAACATGGTTCTGTAGAAGAAAAGCTTGTTTGTGAAATAAATACCTGCCAGAAAACCCAACGCTCAAGTATCTTTAAAGGTAAAATAAATCTGCAAAAATATTGAAGGAATAGGTTTGTAATTATATATGTGTTCCTCTTTCAAATTACCTGTAAATAGAAATAGTTTTCTTTTAATTCTCTTCTTTATCATATTGTGACCCGGATGTAACAATATTTTATAGCTCTGCTTCCATTGCTTCTATTTACAAAACTTAATATAGCAACAAAACAGAATAATTACCATAGTTCAGTATTCTGTGTCCCTGAAAAGTTTTTCTTATCACATTTTTTTCTGCAGGCCAATGGTGACAACATGTCCTCACCTAGCCTTTTTCACTGAAGACTGACACAAATGGGTATTCCACCTTCCCTATTTCTTGATGTGTTGGGAGATTTCAATAGTTTTCAGGTCTAACACCTTTCGTTTGTTTCATTCTGCAGAGAAAGTCTTATCTATGATTCTGCTCTTCATTCCTATGAATATGCTGATATCAATACTTACTAAGACACCATTTGAGCTGTTCACATCAAAGTTTAACACCAATAACCAACCACCTTGCCATTAGTGATGGTAAAAGCAGGGATTCTATTAAGACTTTATGTCCTGTGCTAAAAATCAGTTCTGCAAACAGTTTTGGATGATTAAGAGAATATGATAAATTCCTAATGGTAATATAGGATGTGCTTTCAACAACACCTCCATATGTACCCATTCAGTATGTACTTTCTCAGCATGACATCTCTATTTATAGTTCATACAATGTCCTATGCATGCCAGTAAATTTCATATGAACAATTTATCTGTGCAGAGTGCACAGGCTTCAAACAACAAAACCCATGGTAACAAGAAATGTACTTTGTATTCACAAAGTTCATTGACAGCTGCATATGATTCTCTGTATTGCTATTTCACTTGAGTCTACATTCTCCTCACACACCAAGAAAATAGAAACAATGTGTTGCTCTCTATCAGGCCGCGACTGCCTCTTCCGTCCTATCTTACTCCTCTTACCCAATCAATCCTGCTCATATCCCTGAATGTACACACAGTTTTCACATCCTAATGATTTTTCCCATTTTCTCAAG
The DNA here is from genome assembly GCF_018691265.1 of Tyto alba. Taxonomy (NCBI): domain Eukaryota; kingdom Metazoa; phylum Chordata; class Aves; order Strigiformes; family Tytonidae; genus Tyto; species Tyto alba. The sequence continues at coordinate 27,384,691 of NW_024881275.1, forward strand.
CTGCTGTTCTGTTACCCCATCTCACTTTCTGAGCCATTCAGCTATCCCCCCTTTGTGAAAAAACTTCTTTGTTCTTTTCTCTGACAACCATCTTGGTCAAATTGATTCAGGTCAGATAGAACTAAAAAAAAGGGCCAGATAGAACTAAAATAACAGTAATGACAAAATTAGTTTTCTGTCCTTTTTAAATTTTATTGTGTGTAAACAATAACGTATGGTTACAGCTTTCAGCTGTGGTTTAAAAGCAATAAACTAGTGAAGTAACTTCTTTGTTAATACATTCACATTCTGGACCAGATGCCTAAATATCTCTACACAGCGGAAATGTTAATTCAGTCATTTCCACTAAGATAAAATCATACAGTATAAGAAAAGGTGATTTACATAAGTTGTCTGCTTTACATTAATTATATGGTTTAGCTAGCCTGATCTTAGTTGAATACTTTGGTTTACAGGATAAACAGTTAAGCCAAAACTGGTTTCTGGGCAGAATGGGATCCTTAGTCTCAGGAGAAGTATCATACTTTTTATCATTCCCCTATGTACTGGCCTGTGCTGTTGAAACTAGCACGAAGAATTATTTACTGTACTTAACTACAACAATAATGGATAGAATTATATAGCATATGTCTCAAGGATAAATTGCTTCAATTATTTTATTCTGAGGAACAATGAGAATCACACTGATGTTGCTCAAGCAATAAGAACAACAACATTCTTCTACTCTTTAGACAACATCAGCTATGATTCAGAAGTCTTTATACATGTAGAGTTTACCTATTCACTTCAGGGATTGAATTTCTGCCCTTTCACACCAGATTACTATTTACCTTCTTCATAAAATACATACCTATAAAAACTGAAACTCACAACCCATCTAAATAAATATCTGTATGATAGGCACTTGTTGTCAATGCTAGCTTAAGGAAGACCAGTGAAGACATATTATGCTATGTCTTTATTCCTCAGCAAGTGAAAAAACAGAACGAAAGATTTTACTTTATATATATGTTAAGAGAAAGCTTGTAAACAAAACAAACATAAAACACAAGAGAAGTATCTGGCAGAGTTTACACAGGCACATAAAAAATTAAGTATGAGAGACACCTTGAAACGAAGTGTTCCTATCAGTACCCTGGGAACTTGTGAAAACCTGTGAATATTACAGTGACTTAACAAAAGCAAACCTACCCAGCTAACTGGGGGAATACATTCCTGATAGTGAAATGTGTATTCAGAGGGATAAGAAGGCTCTTACAAAATCTCAACTTCATCAACAGGGAGGAGGGATTTGATGGAATCTCTTGTTGGAAAATCTCTGCCTGTGGTTGAAGAGCACAAAATCTTGTCACTATCATAAATTGGAGTTACAGTAGTGCATGTGTGTACAGCTGTACTGTGACTAAAGCCTTGAATTGACTTAATCTGGTCTAACTTCCAGGTGCACTTTTGTTATGCCTGAAGATAAGGAGATCTGAATTTCTAAAAATGATATGCACTGGGACATGAAAGGACCAAGTCAATAGAAGCAGTGGGGACCAGCAAACAAAGCTGAATCTTTGAAATGGAGGTCAAAGGTAAAAAAGAAAGCTGCTAAAAAATAAAGTGTGAACTTATTTTCATACAAGATCAGATACAGATCTTGATCATTCTCATGAAAATACTCAGAAAGCTATATTTATTATTCGACAACAATAAATAATGCCAGTTATTTTACTTACATAATGCTTTCTCAATTACCATTCGATCTATTTCCAAAGCTCTCAGATCTAAGATGCACTTCATTGTTAATATTTTAGCTTAACTGCAAAAGTTATATGGAAATAATAGCTTAAGATATTTCAGGAAAAATTATGACCCAAAGGACAAAGTGAGGATATTAAACTGAAAAAATTAGGAAAAAATCATAACAAAATTAAGAGAGAATGAAGAAATAGTGAATATTAGAAGGAATGAAATGTGTGGTTGAATCTATTTTTGTTGCCCAAAGAGCTCAAATGAAGACTACAAGGCTGAGAAGACTTATGTGTTATTGTCTGCTCCATCAATAGAGTCCAGCAGTGCAGGACTTTGCATTAATTTTTGCAAAGTTGGCCAGTGAAAGTCTTTGTGATTAAATATCTTTGGCCTGAGTCTGGTTTTAAAAAAGTAAAAAAAATAGCCTGCCTTTTATCTCTGTTTTGGCTGTTTATTCTGCAGTTAGGCAGGAGCAGAAGGTAGTAGTAATAGACAAATAAGTTAATTTGTAAGAATTTTTCTCTGCTAGTCCTAGCAAGGGAAAGATACATTTTGTCTTGTTGAGATGGATTCTTTCAAAGGATACATTTGTTTTAGAATAATTATATTTAAGGTTCAAATGTTCAGTGGTAGAAATTTCAGTGGATATGTACATCACAAGGTTAATTCTGCACCTGGAGAATCGGGAGACTGAAGCAGGTGCCTCTGAAGTGGCTGCATATGTAACACTCTCTCTTTTACATGTTGTTTTGCAACTGCACACTTCACACATCTGTATTCTGTGACAGTAGATTTTTGTCCTGAATCGGTACAGCTTACCTTCTAGAGAAATATACAAGAAATAACTAGGAAGTAGATGATCTGAACTATCAGCAATTTTGGGTAGAATTCATGATTTCTAACTGACATCCTACTGTAGTAAAGTAGATATAAGAAAGTTTAAAGTATAAAGATGTTTATGATTTGAATGAAATAGCATTTATTTGATGAAATATGTTTAAACAACTAAAAGAAAAAAATCCGTTCTTATTAACGCTGACCTTATGTAAAATTTGTATTTAATAAGCAGGCAGAGTTTGATTTTGTATTTCGAGAATGTAAAAATAGTTCACCTCAGAAATTAGGACACATGAAGGACAAGGACAGATTGAACTGTCAGTTTTTAAATATTTTTTATCATTGTGCATTATTGACAGAATTCAGGATTCAGTGATTCATTCTTATGTGTCCAACAACCAGAAATGCAGTCTTCATGTCTAGTCATGTGATGGGTTATTTCACCCACATAAAGAAAATGGACCATATGTTTGACTTTAATACATTCTAATACTAATTAATTATAAGTTTAGTTTCTGGATGTAATGTTTATCGAGAGAAAAACTTTGACATTGGGCACCTATTCTGTTGGAAAACTATCAGGAATCAACGTGCAAGTGGTAGGCTATTTTGATTTAATTATAGAAGAAATCAGTGGTCTGAATTTCCTTTCTAAATTCAAACAACTGTTCAAGAAGATAAATCAAAATCAGACTCGGCTACCTTCAACCATGTTGTTTATGCATAACTAAGCACATGAACAGTATCAGTGATCTTAATGTAACCATTTAAATAATAAAATACTATTGAATCTGAATTAAGCAATGGCACAGTTCTCTTTAAGAGAGATATTTAAAGTGCAAATCAGCATTTATCTTCCACTATTTCTGAGGCAAAACCAGTACATTTCTTGCATACTTGCAATCATTTGTGCATGCTAGTACGTAGTGTTACAACCAAAATTATCATAAATGTCATAAACTCTAAAATCTAGGAAACCAAAATTTGCTGTTGGAGTATTGTACTATATACTGTGCAAGTAAAGGTGTCTCAGTCCAGCAAAGTTGTAAAATCATCAATGAGCAAGACCATTATTTAAAATATCTTGAGATCTGGACACACAGTAGGTTTGCTTCAGACTTTAAGGACTGTATTTTATTTTCAAATTTAGTATAGGAAGAGAGAACACGATTTGCTCAAAGGTGAGAACATCAAAGCTGAGGAAATGTCTGAGAAACAGTGAGTGACTAGAGCAAGAAGGTGGTGGAAACAAGAAGTAATTACTGGAGTTTGAAGACAAGAATAAACCTGGTAAAATTTTAGTATTGATTTAAAAATAAATTATGCCCCCAAGCTTTCATGACACCTCTTTATTAGTATAAGTCACCACTCAGTGAATTATTGCTTCAGAAAATACAAACAATCTGGAAAAATTACCAGATATAGCTCCCTTCTCCACTGAACCTCTATGCCTGAACCAATTCATAGCTTCAGATCATACTCAGCTGAACCAGATCAGTGGAGTAGCTGCTGTAGAAGCTTAGAAGATGTCATGAGATTTAAAGCTCACCAGAAAGTAGACACAATTATTCATTTACCTAACTATTATTTAATTATTATTAGGAAATAGATAACAAAACCCTCAGGAGAAGAAATCAGTGTATTACTGGTGAATATGCCAAAATTCATCAGCTGAGAATCCAGCTGAGACAGATGACATTCATGAATTGCTCTATTTAAATACATTTCTTGAACCATACGAATTGACTGTAACTTTTTATTGTCCCTGTAGATCTTCATACCTCATTTTCAGTCTCTTAGGAGATCACACAGATTACTCACATTCTTAGGTTTTAAAAATTACTGTCACGGAGCTGGGAGTTGCTATCCTCTCAGCAGCTGTACTAAACAATGTGAGCTGGTTACTGTCAGACAATTGTGATTGATTTGTTCCACCGTTGTTAGTTCCTGTCCTCTCCACTGGAAGTGACTGCTATCTCTGATAAGATTCATCAGGACCTATGTCCTGATGAAACAGATCAGTTGTGCTCACATTGTCAATGCTGTATTTCAGGATTAGTGTGGAAAGTAACTTGTGAGCAGCGCTCAAGAAGATCCAAATAAACTGGATAGTAGCTTCTTAAGTATTTTTAAGTATATCACAGAAAAAATATCAGGCACTGACCTCTCACCAGTGGAGGAACCACAATGCCTTTGAAGTCAACAAGAATTTTGCTGCTGAGTGTAGCAAAGATTTATCTAGGCATGTTATATTTGCATCCACTTCAGTTATTAAACTGAAAAAATCTCTTCAGAGAAGTGTAATCCAACCATGTGCAAATTTTATTCAAAACTGTTAAGTGAGAAGAGGAAGCAAAATTCTAAATCATCAAGTTATAATTTAAAGTTGGGATCCCTCTCTGATTATACATTGATATCTGTAGATTAAAAATATTAAACAAAAATGTCGTATTAGTCTGGGTTAGCTGTTGAAAAATTAGGATTGTTTAACAAAACCTGATAGAATGAAATAAATCTCATAAAATTGTGCATAGATAAGACTTTAGATTCCTTTTTTCTATCTTTTCTCTCTTCCCTTTCTTCACTCCTTAATATTTTGTAGTAATTTCAGATGCTATAGAATAATGTAGCATTTCATTATACATTCAAACAGAAAGCACAGAGTGTAATATAATAGAAAAATTAATCACAATTTAGCATAGATTTCTTGCTCTTTTTGAAAAATTCACAGAGCAGTTTGCAAATATTACTGACAGCAATTTAAATTCTAAATCCCCATTTCATTCAAGGAAAGCTGACCCTGAACCATATCTCCATGAAAAGAAGAGTTTTCTTCAGGAAAGTTTTTTCACTTCATGACTGGCTTTGTGGTACATATTTATAATGATATTATGTACAGTCTGATATCATATTTATGTACCAGGAATAACCTTGAGCTTTCACTTAAATTAAATAAGTTTTTCTTTTGTTATAATTGGAAGTAGATTGGTGTCTCCAATAAGAGTTTGCCTATCATTCATCTGTATAAAATTTACATTTTTTTCTGTTAGCTTCATTACTCTAAATAGGGTAGATAAACTGATGTGACATTAAGGAATACCTGAAATGCTCAGAATATTGTATTATATAAAATAAATGTATCTTTTAATGATACAGAGTCTTCAAGAAGGAAAACACACCAGATAGATGTGGTTTTAATGAAGAAAGACATTTCAGGTCATTGTGATTCATATCTTCTTTCTCTTGTTCCAGTAGGAATAACTTCGCTATTGTTTTGGCTTTGACCCATTTGTTTTCAGAACTGAAGCTTACCCAGTCAGTGCCTTTAGCATAACATGAACTTTCTCAGAGATCACACCAACAGCAGCTAGGGGATGTGAGTGATTAACTGATCACCCTTTAAGTAAGCAAATGTAACCAAAGTCACTTAAGGGAATAATCTGTGGATGTTTGCAATGCAGCTCTAATAGCACTACCATTACTCTTGTGGGAGAAAGTAAGGCACACCATTGAAGGAATGGCTGTTCAGAAGCCGTGATTAGTAAGGAGAGAGGAATATATTTTCAGCTACATCTGCATTTCCTACCCCCTTACTCTACCTCACTGCTCTTGTATCTGCTATAATCCAAAGTTCATACCCAACTCTAAATTCCCCACTTAGTTATGCCTGTGCTCTTGCATTAGCTCCAAATGGCTTCCAACATGCTAACTGAAGCTGTGTAACTGAGAGGAGAATATGGCCCAGTTGTTGATTAGATCAGATTCTGACTTGCCACTGCTGCCAAATGAACAGAGGGCAAAAACAACAGAAAAAAAAAAAATTAAGTATCATTGCTATCAATGTTGTTTTTCCAGACTGACCATAACCTCATTCCCTGCCCCCTGTGCCACTGGAAGGTGTGAAGGTAGAGAAACTGGGAGAAAAACTGAGCACAGGAAGAATGGAGACATGGGGAGAAGGTGTTTTAAAGATGTGGTAACGCTTTTCACCGTCCTATTCTGTCTGTTAAGTGTTGCTGCTGTTAGTGTTCAAATTAAATAGATGTTCTCTTTCTTCCCCTGATGAGTCAGTCTTTTGCCTGTGATCCTTACGGGGGAGTCATCCCTCCCTGTCCATATTTCCATTCCTGAGCTTTTGCTTTATTTATTCCTTCCCATTCCTGAGGGGGAAAGAGTGAGTAAGCAGCTGAGCAGTGCTCAGTTGCCCTCTGGGCTCAAGCCACAGTTTCTTTCAAAAATAAAACCTTTGTAACAAATAAATGTATTTATTTAGTTCCTGATGAACTAAATAAATCCAGCTAACCTACACCACATGACAGAGGATTTTACAGTACCTGGTTAGTCCTTGGTTCTAGTGCTATGAATGCTTTATATCAACAAAATATTAATCTGGGGGGGGAAAAAAATAAGAAAAGGGAAAAGGAAATAATGCAGGGTTTATTTGGTTTTGTATTTTTTTCCTCCATGCCCTAGTTTATGGCTTGTATATAAGGACTGTAGTGCACGGACAGTGTCTTAGTGCTATTTGCTGCAAACTGCCTGTCTCCCACTTCTCTCAAGTGAGAATTTCTAACTGCTTTGAAGGGAAATCCTTACATAAATATCTCTCTCTCTTTTTTTTTTTTTTTTTTTTTTCCTTCTAAGATCTTTAGGTATCTCAACATCTCATCAGCCACTACTGAAATTCCACTGTATTTTTGACAAATTTAATTTTCTGCTATCTAGCTATTCTTACCCAAATGGTTTAACAGTTTTATGTACTTCTTAGATGCAAGCAGAAGATTATCTTTGGGATACATCTCTCAAATTAGCTGCTCCATGGATAGCAAAGCCTTTATTATCTATCACCATGTCTACTTTATTTGATTTTGGATAGCTATATGGACTTATAATTGCTTGTCAGAGGCATCAATTGATTCTCTGAAACTATACTTGAACTTGATGTATTTGGTTTTAAGTCCTTATCTGTTTTTTCCTGATATCTACCATAACTGAGCTGTGATTGAAACTCCTTGTTGCTTATGTTTTCTTTTCACACAGATAGGCTTTAGAAAGTATGGCCAAGATTTTTTTTTGGTTTTCAGATCATCTACTATGGTGCATAAAAATTATTCCTAGACTTTGTCTACTTGCATTCTCAGATAAGGTTCCATACTTACTCAGAGAAGGAAGAAGTAGGTGATCAAGGTAAAAAAGAAATGTGGATTTCTAGCTCTCATGATAAAATTCAGAGCTTTGCATTATGACACCATAATTTATGGGGAAGCTTACATACTTCATAACAGATAAATAGTAGCAGAAAATGGAGGAAAGTGTTTTCCTTTAAAGTATAGCTGGAATTGATTGTTGGGAATTTGGTCTGGGGAAGAAGATAAAATATTTAGTTCTAAGTCAGGACACTAGTTCCTCTCACCCAAATCAGTGTCCAAACGTCCCACCTCTTTTGAGGGTGAACCTCAAGGGCTGTTTTCTGTTTTTATTCATATTCATAGCTAGATAAATATGTACAGATATAACCAGTGCAGATGACAGATAAATATGGAAAACTTTTTAATTTCTTTTTTTTTGTGAATGAGCTACTTCAATCAGTTAGAGGAATTTGCTTTTATGGCATTTATAGTCTATGGGATGACAGTGTAGCTGACACCACAGTCACTGGAGTATTATAAAAGAATATTATAGAACATTACCTACAATATGGATGCATTCCTATTATTTTATTAGTAACCTGAACTAAAATTTTGGGTCTGAATCTCAGATCCTTGCCTAATCTTAAGACTGACTCAGATCTCTTCCTTGCATTCTGGTGAATCTTGAATGTACTGCTTAACCCTGTAATTTTTTTTAAAAAAAAGGACATAAGCTGAGATCTGAAAATTATTTTTCCTGAAGAATAATTCTATTACTCAAGGATAATGCTGCTGTTGCACTTCATTAAATAGCAAATAATATTACGGCAATTTTATTTTCAACAGGTTTTTCCAGGGATAATTACTAGTATGCTTTCTGGTATTTCAAATGTACAACTGCATTTTAATCCAAATAAAAATCATATCTGCTAATATATTTGTTAATAAAATTTATAATTTTTTCCATGCACATTGCCAAATATATTCAAATGTTTCAATCGAATGCCCTAGGATTTTATGGGAAACTTTGCATACATACATGAGGGAGATGGTATAGATACAAGTTATCATAGATTTTCTTCTTAATTTTAACCGGAGGGATGTGATGTACAGTTTACGTTTTCAAGGCTCATGGTTAGGAAATGCACTGTGCAGCACCTCTTAGGCAATCAAGCCATACCCATTGCCTCAGGAAGATAAATATCTGATGATGCAGTGCATTTAGTATTCAATAAAATAGAAAGTATCTGCTCAGTCTAACAAATGGGCAGGTGTTTGGTTTTCTTTTTCCCACTTAGGGCTGAAACAGAGTGATTTGGAATTATTATTTTAATTATACCTAGCCTAGCAAGATGACAACTAAAGAACCTGAAAAAAGCTGTTGATGTATAAAATATCTTTAGGGAACTATTTCCATCTTTGATTTATGTATCTTGAGAATTTCCAAGAAGAAAAAAATATCTAAAGCATTTTCTTTAAATAAAGTGTTATACTGAACCCTTAAACCACCATTATAAACTGCATTGACAATAACAGCATAGATTTATTTCTTAACATAAGTAAACTATTTGTAATTTTTAGTTTGCTTTCCATCCACACTATATTCAATCCTATTATGTGCATCCTTCCTTCTGACATGCCACTTATAATATGCTTGACCTTTAAAAACATGCATATGTGAGTGTTGCCATCTATTCTCTAACCAGTTATAGATATTTTTACTTTGAGAATCTGTATCTTTCTTCCTCCTGGTAGGAAAAGTGCATACAAAGTTTAACTTCTGGAGTAAAGGAATGCAGTAACTAGTTTATAAAAATACCTTCCATCAGCAAATACATTTATCGCAAAGTTATTTCTTATTAGAAACTTAAACAAATTATATCTTAGGTATAATAGGACTATGTTTTATTTTTTTTTTAAGTAAAACTAGAGTTACTACACATCATACAATTATAAAGTTATTGTGAATTCCACTTTTAAAAAAAATATTACTTACATAGATAAAGGTCAATGAAAACAGTAAAATTTTTACTAATTACTGTAAAATCATAATAAAATAAAATAAGAAATCTAAAAAGAGATTTTTTAAACAATTTCACAGTTAAAATATGGGGAGAAAGTAAGTCAAAGTCTTTTTTCTTAAAACTGCTCTTGTCAGTCTGCTTGCCAATTCAGTAAAAGCATTAGATCATTTTAATGAGAGGCTTTGCTCCAAACCCTGTTGTAAATTAACTTCTTGACTGATGAGACCAATAAAGCAATATTAATGAAAAATTAGTTATTCTATATGAATTTTTAGAAAAAGAGAGTAAAACCGAATACAGTTACTGGTTATTATTGGAATTGTGCACTATTATTGTAAAGTAAGACATAAAAATTAATTTACCCAAACAAAATTCGTAATTTAACTTACTTTCCTAAGGACAGAATAGATAACTAATACTCTGTAAAGTTTCTGTAAGACAGGGAAAACAAAATCAAGACCGCTGGCTCATGCAACACCCTTCTTTCAACCCTATGTAGAATTGAGAAGGCAATTCATAACAGATCAAGGTCAGTGGGTCCTATGCCATATATGCAAACAATCTTTGAAATATAAAGTAGTTGTCACATAGTGAATGTTGTCTTGGTAAATAAATATTGAATAAAACATTTTCTGAATGGTAAAATATTCATGGAGTGACTGCAATATCTTTTTTATAGCTGAGTTAATTAAAGCATAAGAGAAAGAGCACATATATAATACCTAATGTGTAATTCACTATCATATACAGAAAATTGCAAGGTAAAAAATGCATTTGTCAGGGTCAGTACTTCATGTCTGTATTAACTAGTATGAGTAGCAACTGAGTACACAGTGTTTTAGGCATTTCATATTCCATTGGAACAAATAGATATTTCCTTTCATGGCTGCACTATTTTTTTTTTGTGATCACTCTTTAAAAGCATTATGTTTACTTCATTTCTATCCATATCTTCAGATCAAAGACAAAGGGATTTTGTTGTTTAGAATGTATTCTTGTAAAGTAATATTACTCTACCATTACCCACTGGGCAGACATATTTTTCAACATTCCTCTTTTAATTAACTTGTCTTACAAATAAAGGCTACCAGATGAACATAATTTATCCACAGCATGTATTTTCAGCTAGGAGGCAGATAATTATTGCTCACTGCAGAAATAATGTTATTCTACTTGCTCATGTAAAACAAACTTTAAATGTCATTTTACAACAATAAAGATTACAGAGCACAGTGAAATCTTAAAATAAAGCAATTATGCTGAGGAACTTCTCATTAACCTAAAGGTCAGAGGTGAGAGATAATCAACAGTTCCTGCTAATACAAACTTAAATTGGTTTAAGCTAAATGTAATGATATAGTAATCGTAAAAAAAGGGACTATAAAAACATAACAACTATTGTGGTACTTTTCAAAACATGCATTCTGTAAATATCATAAGAGCTATGTCACTTCCAGCATCTGCTTTCTCTTGCTATTTGGTATTTCTTTTTCTATATTCCTGGAAGAATCATAGCATACAAAGTAGCTGCTCCCTGTTACAGGCTAAAATTACATTTTTTAATAAACTAGTGGCAGCTTTGTAACATTAAAATGTATTGTTTCAATTAAAAGAAACAACCACAAAGTAAACTTTAAACATTGAGAGAAAATTGCATTTTCAAACACAAGTGCTGCAATAGCTATAAATGTTTTTGCTTCATAACATTTAGCAGCTTATGTAATGCATCAGAAAAAGTACAGAAAGACATTTTAGTCATTTCAAACAATAAGCTAAAATATGCTATGCTTGAAGTTCTGAATATCCTTTTCAGTGCGATGCAGAAAATTAGATTTCTTAAATCACTAGCTGATTTCTCACATTTTTTTTTTCTTTCCTTCCATAAATACATACATTTTGTGGAGTTTCTGCTTATTTCCAAACAAGGGTTTGACTGTTGAGCCTACATTCATTGATGAACAGCTCAGATGTGAATAGACATTCTGTAAAACAAATATTGATCTATGTCAAAGGCAAAAATAAATTTACTACATCAGACAAAATTGTGTACAAGTTTCCTTTTAATACACCACATATCAAAACAACAGAAAGAACTTTTGGATCTTTCAGTATGCTCTGAAGCTACTCAAAATCCAAATACAGGGAAGGAAGTTTCTAACTAATACCTGTCTCTTAATATAGCTAGAGAGAAAGTAGGCATCCTGTGTTACATGCTCTTTTTTGCATAATTTAAGAAGTGATGTAGAAGTCTTGATAATCAGCAGATATGAGAAAAGGCTAAAGTAGAGATTAGAACAAAACTGCTTTCTCAGGTGATTTCATCCCATTCCAAAAACCATGTCAGCAAGATAACCACTGAGAGAAATAGAACTGAGCTTTGGGAAAATCTGTTCTGCCTACTCATTGCTAGTCTGGCATTACATGGGATTTAGCCTTTTTCCAGTTAAAGGCACAGGCTAGTGTATCAGTATTAATAGGCAGCTTCCTTATGAATCCTAAGTAATTGCTAGCAATATATTTCTCCAGCAACAGTGAAATATGTCCACTCCAAAGCACATTGGGCTTTAAGGCCCAACACTTAAAAGTGCATTAAACAGCATGCTAGGGAGACATCACCTGTATTTGAAATCATGGTGATACCATTTAAATTCTATAAGCATTCTGGAGATTGCTTGCATAATCACCTTTTCACAAGTGGAAATATGATGGCCCTAGCTCTGAAAGGCTTGCTTCAAAAAGCAACATAAGACATTTGAGCAAAGTATTTATACATAAAATATTTGCAAGTTTTCTGTTGTTTCTAAGAATTATGATCTCTGACAAAAATAAATAGTACTACTAATATTCAATTGTATCTTCTCTATAAATCTTATGTATGGGTCATAAAACTATTTCAGTGGTAAATTAGACAATGAATTAAGGAAGCACAGTCTGCCTAACAAATCCATCCAAATGTGCATAACACTGTTTGTCTCTGTAGTACAGCATCCGTGTCTCAGCAGATGGTACAGGAGAGGCAGGAAAGCAAAGCTTGTCTCTGACTTTATCTGGCTATTTTCTACCTTCACATGTAGTGAGAAAATATGCTCTTCTCCCACAGTAAATTATTTCACTATGAATAGTTCAGGATCCTTTGATTATCCCTGAACTGGCTTACACCTAGTAAATCAAATATGCTTGGGGTCATCCCCAGGGAAGTAGTCCACCAGGCATCCAATTGTTTGCATGTGTATCAACAAATTACTCTTCCTTCATCAGGTGGCATCCCCCAAACAGGCACTGCCTTGTTTCCAGCTACAGGTATAGCCTGTAGTGTGCTTTGTCTTACCTTCATAGCCAATGAGGGTGACAAATCACTTGACATGAATTGTAGTGATAAATATTTGCTTTTGAAACTTTACTGTGTTGTATTCCAAATAAAAATACAGTGTAATATAAATTGGTTACCTAGATCCAGGTAAATGAATGACTCACTTGGATTCAGTCATATAATAAAATGATTTTTTGTATTGCAGAGAAGTTTTAATTCTGAATGCACTGTTCGAGGCCTTTCAAAACTCATACATAAGTTTGTAAAAGGAGAATCTCATTGTCCTTCTGTTTGACTAGCCTTGGTGAGATGTATTCTTAAGAGCCACAGTTCTCCTTAATCTTCTATGATTTATTTCCAGGGCTTTTTAAAAAAAAAAAAAAAAAAAAAAAAAAAAAAAGTTAGCAAGTATTAAAGTTGCTACTTTGAAATGAGAAGTATTCAAAGTGAATATGAAATAATCCCTGTGTATGCACAACTATGGAAAATGTTTTAGACTGTAAAAGTGTCACAGATTTGAAGAGGCACCAGTCTTTCCTCTTCAAAGTAGGGAATGTAAACCTAAATGGATATGTGAAACACATTTAGGAATATTCAAACCTCTGAGAAGGTTACATCTTTGTTATTATGTTTTGGTTTTTTGTTTGTTTTTTTTTTTTTTGTTGTTGTTTTTTTTTTTTTAAGGAACAGGAGAAAGACTCAAAAAATTATTCAAGTAAGAAATAAATTTATAAAAAAATTTTGAAAAAAACACAGTGAAAACTCCTTCATTCTCTCAGCAAACACAATGAGAAAAACATTTAAGGATGACATCCACAAGTCCAGAATTACAAAGGAAAACAGCAGAGGCTCCAAATCTACTGCAGTGAAAAATATTTTTGCTAGTTTTGGTAAATCAAACTCTAAATGACTGTGTTAAAGACCTGTGTTAACATAACAGGTCATAAGTGTACTCTTGCATTTTTTTCTTGGATGGTTCTGGTATTGTCTTTAAAATTAAACATTCAGTAATATGGATCTTGTGATATTTGCAATTCAGGTTAACTTTCCCTCAAAAATAGTTGTAAATATTTCTTTAAGATTTTATTTTGTCTTTTTTTATTTTAATAGGAGAAGAAAGAAACTCTTTTTTTTTTGTTTTGACAAAGGTAATATGATATATAACTTCTAATGCTCTACTCTAGCAGTTATCATCAATTAATGCATTCATATGTAGAACAATAATCCTCTCAGAACACATGGTTTAATTGATTGAAAGATTTCTGCCTAAATTAAGAACCTGATAGGAACTGACAATTTATTAGAAATTAGCTCCTGTGGATTATGAATGGAAAAAATTTATGGGTAACAGTTATTGTTTTATGTTAGGTTATTTTGACTTTTGTAAGTGTAAAATACATTCTCCCTAAAAATCTACCTTTATAACATTAACAGATACCAATGCACTAAAAGGTGCATAAAAGAACAAAAGTATATATAAAAAAAAAAAATCAGAATCAAAACTGCAATGAAGCTTTAATATATGACTAGATGTCACGAAATCTGCCCTCAAGTATGTGAATATGTACCTTTCAGATAAACTATGGTGATAGACTTTATAATGGAGAAGAGAAATCATACATTTTCAGTATGTGCGACTTTCTTTTCAAATGGAAGAGATATGCAAATAAAAAGGGAAAAATAGTAACTCCAGAAGAAAAGGGAAAGTGTGGTGTTACTTTCTGTTGGCTCACAGAAATAATCCAAAAGACAGGGAGATAAGATAGCATTAAAATTATGCAGTTCTGCCATACTTATCATCAGTAGCCTGTCAAGTGCTTTGTAGCTCAGTGACATTACCACCACACACAGGAAATGCTCACCATACTCAAGGAAGCAGGTACAACTGACATTAGTTTTCTTGGTGTCCAATATCTTCTGTGTGATGAACATGGACCTAAGTCTATCTCTTTAGAGTCCCAAAGGTGTTGTGCAGAGGACAACAATTATCCAGCTCACTATGTTTGCAGAGCTATTTACTACATGTCATCAACTGTTATGATGAGGTTCCTAGAAGAATTCTGGGGTTTATTTCATGCAATGAATGACAGGGTTTTGTTGTTTGTTTTAAAATGTATATCCACCTGAACTGCTCAAAGATCTAGTGGAATAAGAATGATGTTTATCAGAAAATTAATTTGTCCATAACCACTTTTGTTGTTAAACATAAGAAGTAACTTCTACCGTTTACAAGCCTGTTTGTATAGTGATTGTGTAATTATAAAAATTAATTAGACTATAACAATTGCAATGTTTTTTAGTCAAGCTGTGATTATAGTGTCTGGAAGAGACAAAAAGAGAAGAAATAATATTTGTTCCCTATATAAACAGGGAAAAGAGAATTGTCTAAAGCAAGCATAAAACACGACGAGGTAACACCATCCAGTGGTCAGCTCCTGCAGCTCATACACAAAACCTTCTTAAGGAAATACATATAAGATTTCACTTTTGTTGATAAGTTTTCCTTTCTGCAGTCAAAAATACAGAAGAGGATTAAAAATTATTTTTCTTCTCACATCTTTTTAAAGTAGGCAGATTTTTAGTTACAGGAGAGTCTGACATCAGTACAGCAAAATATAAAAGGAAAGAGGCAGACAGATATATTAGATGCTTGTAATTGCTACAGTGAGCTGTGTTTAACAGTGCATGATGTTCTACATCTTAGTGTACACTTCTCTCTTCCTTGAAATGGAATAAGTTAATCTTGTTCAAAGAGAAAGGCGTCCTGAAGTAAACCTGAATTTGAGTTAAAGCTGTCAGCTTGAACAGTCTTTCTCATGACACAGTTGTTAGCAGTAAGGATGTTTGGGGTGACCATTTTTCTCCCATGTAGTTAAATAATGGAACTGATCAAAAGAAGGCACTTATAAGAAAGAGCACCATTCCTGCTCTAACTACACTTTTCCTAATTTTGTTGACACAAAATACTTATAGCACTGTCCTGAGAAACTTCTTCCATAAAGATCTAGCATATTCTAGATTTAGAAACTTAGATGTGTCCCTGATACTACCAAATAGTCTAAATTTACTAAATATGAATTCTCTGCTCTCACAAATATTAGCAGAAAATTTGTCTTTCTTATTTATACATGGTTTATTCACAGTCATTAAGTGCTATATTATCTGACATAGAAACATTGGTGAAGTATAAGATTTTGTAAAGTGCTTTTTATTTTCATTTAACAATATAAAAATCATTTACAGTACATTTAAAATATATCATTTGTTGTTTAAGACTTACAAGATTTAGTCTAAGTATTCTCCAACAAATGATGCTTAAGCACTGTTAGAATGTAATAGCCTGGTTTTGCACTTACTTTGCAGGGTTGTCAGAAGGCATGCACCTATTATTAACACCTTGAAGTTCACACTTACGCTGTGTGGGCACAGGTAGAAATGGATTTCATTTTACTACGTGACAGACTATCAACACGATTGTCTCTTTTCGATTTATCACACAATTTCTTATTCTATATCTCAGTGAATATGAATCTCAATTCTTTAACACAATGCCATAGACTACTTCTCTGGAAAAAAAAAAAAAAAAAAAAAAAAAAAAAAAAAAAAGCCAACCCAAACCAATCCAAATCAAAACAAACATACAAAAGAGGGTCAAATCAAATCAAATAAAATATTACAATCACAGAACACTATGGTAGTAGCCACAGTTCATCTGACCAAACTTCAGTTTTAACCTCCTGTTCTTGGTGCAGCTGTTGGGTATTTTTATGTCTGTATTATGTAAAGAAAACAGAAGAAACACCCCTTCTGTTTACTCTTGTCCATTTCTGATGGTCAGAAGTGATCTGAAAGAAGATATCCCTACTTTGTTACTTGATACAACAACTCACTAATATAAAAATTTATTCTTTAACATATCAGAAATACATATATTATTTTTTTCCATTTACACTTACTTTTCTGCTTACTAGTGCAATTTAATCACATACGACAGCTCTGCAGTTTGCAAATATTGTCATAGGCTGTTAACACACAACATTTAAAGTTATGTGTTAACACCAGTCCACCAGACAAAAAAAAATCCATCTTAATATTGACCCTCAGACACAATACAGTCAAATACATATTTATTCAGCAAAGCACTAAGTTTGTCTTCATAACCCTCTCTGCCTTACTCAAGATGAGAAATGACTAATGTTCTTTTTACTTACTCAGCATGTATGTACAGATTGTATTAAGGTAAAAAAAAAACAACCAAACAAACAAAACAATTTATCAATTGCATTAGAATTTTGGTGAAGAGTTTCTAGATTTTAGCCAGGTTAATGGGAGATAGCAAATTTTACAATGTGTATGCCTCTAATTGTCAGTTATCCACTCTGATGGATTTCTAATCAAGCTTCCTTTTTTACTCTATTATTTATTTTCATGTGTTTATGGTGTCTATTAACAGAGATGCAAAAATTACAGGAAAATACATTCATAAAAATTAAATTTATTAAACTTACCCACCCTTGTCATCTTGAAGGATAATATTTAAAGTTTAGCCATTATAACTGTATACTCCTACACATCTGTATATTTCATCCAGTCTTTCATTTTCTGCTAAGGATATATCCTACTCTTTGGGAAACTTATTTATAAAGAATATATCAGGACTAACGGCAACTTTTAACTAATCGGTTTGTTCATTGCATACTCCCAAAGCTAAAATTATATGTGATCTTCACAATAAATATTTTTTTAAGATGTGTGTGTTTATCTTTTGATGATTACTCAGAAAATCAGTGTTATTTAGTTTCCTCAATATTATTGTAAATAAAGATTAAATTATTGCTCCCTACCAATTTTTTTAAAATTTCCTTTTTTTTTTTTTTTCGTTTTAAGGTTGTTTTAGAGTTCATCAATTTTATATTCCCTAATTAGGCCTACATACATTATTTAGCTTTTGTTCATCCAGTAATTTTTTTAGAGTTCTTTATATTCTGTGTCCTTATATTATACATGACACACTTGTCTTTCCCCTGATAATTTTTTTTTTCTTTTTTAGCCATATAATTCAGCAGTATTCTTCTTCTGATTTAATTCCCCACAATGTATACATTTGCTGTGTTTTATATGTGATGTACATAGATAATGTGTGGTTTATTTTTTAAGTCATCATATCTTTTCTGTTACTGTTCCTGATTTCATTGTTCTGCATGATAATTTTTCAATAATCTCTTCAGCTTCTAAAATTTTGACATTTTAAAACCAGTCACCAAATCACACTTTTTTTCTCTTATTAACTCTTGAATTAACCTTTAAAATTACACGCATATTCTTGCCGTTGTTCTGGTGTTCTCATTATTTTTACTTTACCGTGAATGAATTCTCCTGATCAGTCATGAATTGCTATTATTCTCTGAGACTCCAGGATATAGGGGGACATGTGAAAAAGAAGCATTGTGTTATCTTGTGTTTTAAGCAGACATTTTCTTTCTTAGTAGGACATACTCCAAATAACTGAGCTGTCACTAAGACCTGCACAATAACTGTCACAGAAGAAGCTAACATTTTTTTGTAGCATGCGTTGGGGAATTTTATTTGGTCTTTCTTAGATTTTTATCCTTTAAATTATGAGTACATTCCTATGAGTACACAGTACTGTTTAAACCAGAGGAATGGTCTTAAGAATGTTTTGAAGATAAAATTAATGTTTCTTCCTCGAATTCTTGAAGGACATAAACATCAAAGAGAGAGAAGAGTCAATTAGTATATTGCCTAGAGTAGGTAAAGGACTAATGAGATGGAATTAGGAAAGAAATGCTTAAGTTAAATAACAAGAAAATCTTTCTGACACTGAGAACCACTAGCCTGTGAAATTGTTTCTTAAGGAAAAAAGTTAAGGAATACTTTCTTGAGACAATTCAATACATGTCAGCACAGCATAAAGAAATGTTGTAGAATAGAGGCAATATCTTATTGGAAGGAAAAAAACAAAACAAAACAAAACAAAACAAAACAGATAAATGTTATTTATCTTCATTTTTACCTGTGCGTTTTCAGTTTCATTACAGAGTGCTGTCATGGTTTGAGGCCAGAGGGCAACTGAGCACCATGCAGCTATTCACTCACCCCTTCCCCCTATCAGGAATGGGAAGAAGAAAATGAAGCAAAAAGGGCTCAAACAATCCATCTAATGACATGAAGGGATAGCTCACTGTTGAGTGAGTGGTGGGTCTTTTTTGGTGGCAGGGGAGAGGGCTATAGGGGTGGTCCCCTGTGAGAAGCTTCTCAAAGCTCCCCCAGCTCCAAGTCAGCTCCACCTCTGTTTGGAAACTGAGTCAATCAGCTGCGCCTCTGCAATAATGTATTTAAGAAGGGACATGGTGACGAGCAGTGGGACTTGTGAGGAGGAGTTGCTGCAGCTGCCTGAACACCAAGGTCAGTGGAGGAACGGAGGAAGAAAGGAGGGGGGAGGTGTGCCGGAACAGAGACCCCCCTGTATCCTGTGGTGAGACGGCAGGGTGGCCCCACCCTGCCACCCATGTAGATCTATGGTGGAGCAGACATTGATTTATGGCCTGTGGCTTCTGCCTGGAATAATCAAGCTGCTGTGCCCGAAAAAGGCCGGGGTCTCATGGGAAAACATAGCCCCGCTGCTGTAATTCAGTGCTGGGAGGATTGCAGCATGCGGGGGTGTCCCATGCCGGAGCAGCTCGGGAGGGAATCCAGTCGGAGGAAGTTAGTGACCCAAGATGGAGCAGTGTGGGGAACACTGCAGCCCATGGGAGGAACTCATGTCAGAGAAAGTTTGTAGAGGACTGTCTCCTGTGAGAGGGGGACCACAATGGAGCAGGGGGAACAAGTTCCAGAAGCTCCCCCCACTGAAAATGGAGAAAGCGGCAACACTGACTGCACTCTCCATCCCCGGCCCCTGTGCCACTGAGGGGAGGAGGTAGAGATATGGGGAGCAGAGCTGAGCCCGGGAAGAAGGAAGGGGTGGGGAGAAGGTGTTCTCAAGATGTGGCAATGCTTCTCACTGTCCTACTCTGTTATGTGTTGTTTGTGTCTGTAATAAATGTATGTTCTTTTTTTCTTCCCCTACCGAGTCTGCCTTTTGCTCATGCCCATAAAGGGTGATTTTTTTCCCCATCCTAGTCCTATATCGAACCCCAAGCCTGTCTCTCTGTCCCTTCTTATTGCCGGAAGAGAAGGGAGAGAGAGTGGTTTCATGGTGGTTGGCTGCCAACCAGGCTCAAATCATGACAATCACCTATTATGGTCATGGACAAAAGAAAGACTCATTAAGGGAAGGAAAAGAAACATGTCTTTAATTAATGTGCTAGCAAAACCAACACTTAACAGATAAGGTGGGACAGTGAGAAGCACCATTACATCCAAGAAACACCTCCCAGCAGCCCTCCATTCTTCCTGGACTCAGTTCTGCTCCCAATATCTCTACCTTCTCCCCCTATGGTACAGGGGGCATGGCATGGAGGATTACAGTCAGCTTGATGCTCCTTCTTTCTCAGGAGGTGGGGTGAAAGCTGCACATTCCTCCCCTGCTCCACACGGCTCCCTTTTCACTGAAGAAAGTCCTCCATTGAACTTTCTCTGGCATGAGTACTCCCCATGGGACGCAGCGATTCTCATGTTGATCCATCATGTGTCACCCCCACATGTTGCAGTCCTCCCAACTCCAAACTACAACAGCAGGGGCTGCTTTTTCCCTCAGAGTCCAGGATTATTTTAAGAGCAGCTGCCTGTCCTAGAGTGACTTTCTCCACAGGCTTCAGGTTAGCCTATACTCCACTGTGGACCCCCATGAGTGGCAGGGTGGGCACCCTGTTGTCTCACCATGGGATACAGGTGTCTCTGCTCAGGCACACCTCCCCTCACTTCCTTCTCCTTCCTTCCACTGGCCTCGGTGTTCATCCTTCTCCCAACTCCTCCTCACAAGAACCAACCCCTTCACAGGTTCCCCTTCTTAAATACATTCTCACAGAGGCGCAGCCACTGTCATTAATTGACTAGGCCCTGGTTAGAGGTGGGTCTGACTTGGATCCAAGGAAGCTGCGAGAAGCTTCTTGCAGGAGCCACCACTGTAGCCCTTTTCCTTGCTACCAAAAAAACCCACACCACAGAAACCCAGCACAAGTGCCAAAATTTTTTTGAGGAAAGCAACCTCTCTTCACGCTGAAATTACATGAATGAATCATCCATTGGTTTCTAGTCATCAGATACTGTCATTAAATCACTATAGCATTTAAGAATCTTTAACTCCTCTAGTCAGTCATTACATGACTGGTAAAGACCAAACACATCATTAATACTTAAATATCTATCAGTGTTTTAAATTTCATACTGAAGAATTCAAAATGTCACTCATCCATAATGCAGAAGGTGTTTAAGGACATCAATTGATGGCTTGCATTAGCACCCTAACCGATGAGCTACAGTTCCACAGAGGATTAGAGGCCAATGTTATTCAAATGAGATTATGAGTAATGTAACAATTGTATCTGAAAACATGAGAGGGGTAAAAGTCTTTCAGCTTGATTCTGAAAGAAAAAACCTATTTATATGAGTATGTAATTATTTTGTAAAACACTATGGATCACAGTTAATAGGATACCAAGAGAATAAATGTGTCTTTGAGGGTGGAATATTGGTTTGTATTTAGGATATGTTTAGTAGCTGTCTGACAGAGCTTAATTCCATTTAGTCAGCTTCAACAAATTCCTATGAAAAAAAAAGTGTTTATATTCCAAGTCTAATCTATAAATCTTACTGTACATACTTGAATATCCTTCTCAACATGGGTCCTGCACTATTCTATTGACAATGCAGATCCTGATTAATGGATACTTAGGATATTTGGTTCTCACTACTCATTTTGTGTCTTTGCTAAGATACAAGGTATGTTGAACAAAAGGAGAAATAAGTAGTCTCAATAATAAAATGCTTGCGAAAAACCACAATTATCAGAGGATGTTTAAAAGTAATGTAGATATTTATGACTCAAAGAGTATTAGTCAACTGCATTGTCTCAGTGAAATATTGTAAGTACTGTGAATCAGTAAATTAAGCATTGTATTATGTGTAGAGGCAAAGAACACTTTGTTCAGCATATTACTGCTATAACAGATGTTTTTTTAAAAATACTAGCTACTCATTCAAAATAATTACCTATAATCTGGAATTCCAAAAAAAAAAAAAAAAAAAAAAAAAAAAAAAAAGAAAAGTTGCTCATGTTACAAAGAATGTTAAAAACATCACTTAAGATGACAATACATAGGAAATTGGACTCAAAACCCAAAATATTTTTATTTATCCCAGGGTTTCCTTTCATTATAGAACATATGGAATAAAACACTAATGAAAAAAAAAAAAAAAAAAAAAGAGATTAAGAGATTACTTTTTTTTTATTATGAATTTTGCTCAAATTCTCTTTTCATGTATATTGTGAATACACAGTAACTCCCTTAAAATCAATAGTTTTATCATGTTTAAACTGGTTTAACTATTACATTGTCAGTTCACATTGTATTCATATATGTATGTGGACAAGACCTGACAGCCTCAAACATGGATAAATTGATCCTTTGGAATGAGCACTTCTTTTAGATGACACACAGATGACAGATGTGTCATCTGAGACTCTCCACCTAGATGCCCAGAAAACAGTCATTTTGTACAAGTTTGCTGGAGGTACATAGCCATTTGCATGAAAACAATGTCCACACTTACATTTGCTGGCTGAACTCTATTGGTTAAGTACCTCTTCCAGCTCAGAAGAACTATTTTTTAGAAGTCTTTTCCTCCTCTATTTGATTCATATACTTTAATAATAATGCATTCTAGCCATTGAAAATAGTACCAATCCAAACCCACATTCATCTATAGTATGATACTGAAATTCCAGATTGTGGGATTTTAAATCAATTTTATTCTTACCAGAGTTGTTAAGATTAAAATTAATGTACGTTTTCTATGACACAAATTAAGTCACCAATAATTAAACATATATTATTGATCTCTGATTGTTATCTCAGCCTATGACTTTGTCCAATTCATTTGTCACGTCTCCCTACCCATTTCTACCAAGCTAATACTATAATTATATGATAGTAATGCTAAGATTGAATTTGGGAAGGGGGGAAAAAACAAACAAACAGTAAAACAAACCCCAACCAACTGTATTCGGTCTAGCTTCAATTGAGTTAATTTTCCCCATAACAGCTCACATAGTACTGTGCTTTGTATTGGTAGTTAGGAATGTGTTAATAACACGTCAGTGTTTTGGCTACTGCCAATCAGTGCTTACACAGCATTGAGGCTGTCTTTCCAACATTACCCCCACTCACTCCCAAAGACCAGTAGGCTGGAGGTGAGCAAGATCTTGGGAGGGGACATAGCCAGGACAGTTGACCCAAACTGATCAAAAGGATATTCCATACCCTATGACATCTGCTCAGCAATAAAAGCTAAGAGGGAGCAGGAGGAAGCGGGGGGACACTCAATATTACGTTTGTCTTCTGGAGCAACCACTACATGTAGTGAAGACCTACTTACTAGGAAGTGGCTGTACCTCACCTGTTGATGGGAAATAGAGAATAAAGCTTTGTTTTTATTTTGCTTCCCTGCATAAACTTTGGTTTTGCATTATTAAACTGCCTTTACCTTGACCCATTAACTTTTCCATCTTATTTTCTCCCCCTCCTGCTCTGCTGAGGAGGGGAGCGATAGAGTGTTTTAGTCAACACCTGACATCCAGCCAAGGTCAAACCACCACAGTCACTTCTGGCACCCAACATGGGGCATGAGACAAACACAGTTCTGTATTGTGTGCTATAGCTATAGTGGTTATTAAGTGGTAAGCTTCTGTGCCACAAAGTTTGTTGTCTGCTTTGCTTATCTCTTTATTTTGCTGAGCTTGAGAACATGTTAGTACAAACAATAACTATGTGCTTTTCCCTGGTATTGATGGCTTTACAGTGCTGGGTGAGCTATCTTGTGGAGAAGATGAGGGAACATATCTTATTCCTACCAGGGATTGATGTATGTACTTTTATTATGCAGGCTCCCAAGGTCCTTGTTCACCCTTTATGAGCTGTTTAATACTGCTAATTAGCATTGTTAACATATTATGGGCTTTATGGAATCTGTTTTTTTCCTGGTGTAAGAGAAGACAACTTTTGGATAAGACAATACTGAAATGTGCCCTCAGGCATCTGCTATCTGGGTGGCAAGGTGTGTGGAAGAATTTGGGCATATTCCTAGGGTGGTTATTGTGAGAAATACTCAATCGTCAATGATCAATGGCTCAGACAGGTCTAATCTGTGAAGAACATTTTATTTTGTTCTTTGAAGTCTGGGCACCCCACCAAATTGATGCATCTAACAGAAATCATGCAATGATGTCTATCCTTTTCTCCTGACCACAAGCTTCCTCCCCTGATTCCTCATTGGCTGAGTACCACAGAGTGTAGAAACTTCTCAAACCACCTGTCAACATGCCTATTTGTGTATGTGTTCATACCTCAAATGTTCCTTAAAATGAGCTGTAGCCCTCCCCAGGCCAAATAAGTTAATATGCATGAACTCGTTATGCAAGCATACTAAGATAAAAAGTTCAAAAGTTCAGGTTCCCCAAGCCCTTCTGTGTCTCCATCTACCTCAAACTCCTTCCAACTATGTTATCACAAGTGGCACAAAGATCCCTTATCTTTTAGCCCAAAGCTAGGCATTTAAGGTTTTGCCAGTCTCTCCCTTCACTCTTATCTGGCTTGCCATGTGAAAACAACATTCTTTCCCATACAGTCATCAAATCCCTTAACCTGGGACTTTACACATGAACAGGCAAGTAAGGCTGGCAAACTAATGGGCCAGCTGATAGAAGGGTGCCTTGTCTGCCTCAATGAAAAACAGCAGCTTTTACCATAGTACTGGGGCTTGACCTGTGCTTACTGAGCCACAATTCAGTACTATCAGAGAACTGTGGTGAAGGCAGGGACCCAAACCACCCCTGAGAATGTATTGACTGACAGTGGGCTGAAAACTACACCTGAGGACATCATGGTAGGGATAGGGACCAAAACTCCATCTGAGGACACCATGGTTAAGATAGGGACCCAAACAACACCACCAACTGAAGAAAAATCAGTCTTAATATTTTGGGCTTTGATGGTAGAAATTATCAAAGTATACAGAATAATTTTTTTTTTTTTTAATTCAGAAATGCATCATTACCTAAATAATTATGTCAGACAGGTAAATTAACAGTCATATACCTAAAACATACACAAAAAGCCTAGTAGTTTGCATTAGCTGTATTACTACTAACCTTCAGATTACTTACAGTGACAGTAGTGCTGTACAGTATTAATTTCTACATACTAGCAGAGGCTTGTTCCAGAAGTTAATAATATATCAAGATTATCAGGTTTGCTTTCCCTATTCATGTTTATATATTGGTTGAACATTGATAATTCCAAGGACAAAAGTGGAAAACAACTTGACAGAAATTCTGAATACTTTGAATATTCTGGTCTGCTCTGTTTATGCATGCGTTTAGCACTGCCCACTGAAGTAAAAAAAAAAAAAAACACGGTTGGCCCAAGAAGCACAAAGGACAGATCTGTGTGACATTTTTTTTTTGAACTCATTAAATTAATAACTGTCTTCTTCCCCTGTGAAACAGTCAGTGTCCTTGTTGAAATGCATATGTCTCTCAAGTATTATTTGGACTATTTCCACTGCACTTAAGAAGGGTAATAAATACTGAGAAATAAGTAGCATTTTTAATATACTATGTCTCATTTACAGATTGTTTTGTTTTTTTTTCCTTTAATCTCTTAACTTTCTAGAAAGGAGGTAAGAGTTTCTACTGTAGTAAGGAAATTACCAGCTGTATCTTTGTTATCTGTCTTGATTGATGACAATACATTTGTCCCTTTCCTATCTGCTAGGAATCTTTTTTGTGTTTGACTTGAGCTGTCTTCTGAGAACCACTTTTTCAATATTCTGAAAGTTTCATTTGTTATTTCTTAGATGCAGTGCTGCTGAGGTTAATACTGTCTCTGGAAGACCTTGAAATGCTAATTCTAGCTTTGGTTGCATCAACATATTCTTGCTTGCTGAGACCTCTTGTTTCCTCAGCTGACAGAAGGCTGTTTGCGTAACATACAGGTTGCTGAAAATCTAGCAACTACAATGTCATGTTATTGCAAATCTAATCATTAGCTGGGCTCCAATTTTCAAAGTCAGAACCTTGGCTACAGTTGTTTTGCTCTTAATTCAGTGTGCACAGGTCTTGATTTTCTCCCTAAACTTTAGAAAGTCACATCACCAGATCACATAGACCCATTTATAAAAAGAACCGAGAATAAGATGCAAAGTAAGCAGCCATAAAAATAAAGCAACAAAATGTGTGAGTTGAAAAAGAACACTAGAAAGGCACTGTGAGGTTTCTTGGAGTAAAATTAGTAATAGCTCTATATGCCAATGCTACAATATGACAAAAGCAATACAAGACTTGTGAAATATTAAGACATATTCTGTTTGCCATTTTATTCCTGATGTAAGTTAGTATAGAACATTATAGAACACAGTTTTCTATAGAAGTTTGTCTCACTGCTTATGATGACCACCAGCATGGGAAATGCTGTTATATGCTTTGGAAAACAGAATTAAGATTTATGCATGAAAAAGACAGATAAGTATTAAACAGGTGGCTAAGTGACTCAATGTTTGAAAAATGTTTTTTCCATTTTGGTTCTGCCTGAATGTGTGGTGGAAGACCTAATGGAATAAATTGTTAGTTACCAACATGCAAAAACTGTGATTTTTTTTCCCCCCTATTTTTATTTTTGAGCTTGGAATTCTTTTTCATGCTGAAAATAATAATTCCAGTCATTAAGCTTAAATATGTATTTTAAATATTTTATTTCCATTTTGAATACACTTTATTTTTAGCAAGAATCAAAATGAAAATGTGGTATGAATTTTATCTATTTATTTTTAAATGAACCTTTTCATTCTGAAAATACTTAAAAGCTTTCCATTTCCTTTAATTAAGAAACAATTTCTTAGGTGAAAAATTCCCATACAAAGTTTCCTTTCAACAAGCTGACTTCCTCTAATAAAACCATAAAATTAATCCTGACCAGCTCTGCTAACCACAATGCTAATTAATGTATTTCTTATGGAAATAAAGCTAGTAGCAGAGTGACAGTGCCTAGCAGAAGTGTCAGTGTAATTTTAAATTCTATTTCTGAAAATTCCAGGTAGACTAGATGGTTCACCCTCTGCAGAATTTTCCAGGATGCTGGAACATGGACAGATCAGCACAAGAATGATGG
Organism: Tyto alba; assembly: GCF_018691265.1. Taxonomy (NCBI): domain Eukaryota; kingdom Metazoa; phylum Chordata; class Aves; order Strigiformes; family Tytonidae; genus Tyto; species Tyto alba. Next base: position 27,412,076 of record NW_024881275.1, read on the forward strand.
CTCCATGAGCACCTTGAACTTTCTAGCATAGGTGTTGTTTTTCACTGGGTAGTGCTGGTTCATTACAATCTCAGGAAGAAAGGCACTCAGACTCTGTAAAGTATCACTTAAAATGCTAGAGCTAATAACATAAAGACAGGAAACAGATAATATTAGGACTCTTCTGGAGGATGTGTGGGTCAGAAACACTGACTGAACCACGGTGGGTGAATGCCATCTACAGTCACACTTTCAACTGCAATATCTCTCTAACAGCAAGTCTGCTAAATTTGACAAGATACTTATTTTCAACAACCATATATTTTTCTCACTACAGGTTGTTTACATCTGTAGTGTCATGATTTCCAGCATAGTACTAGCATCCAAAAACATCCTATAAGTGGTACTACAAAAACAGTAATGTTGCAGAATAGAATAATATCCAATTACTACAACCCACTTACTATATTAAAAAAATCCTTAGGAAGATAGGTGGGAAAAGAAATTGAACTTTAATTACACTGGATTGCTCACCCCAACTTTGAAAAAAATTCCTGCTTTAAACATATTATTCTGTGAATTCTGAAAAGAATACTGTTAAATGGTTTGTGTTTTGTTTCTCCATTTAAATATTCAGACTATACTACTTTAGCCTACCTCTCTTACCTCTGAAATTATTGTGAGGATTAAAGAGTCCATTTTGTCCAAATAGTTCAAAGTACTTGAGCAATACAAAATAATATTAATATAAGTCTATTTTTGTTAATGTGTATAGTACTACTAGAATAGAAGAACATAGATTCTTTCTTTTAAAACTGAAAAAAAAAAAAAAGTTTATGCAAATTTTCCACTCAAATGGAACACTTAATCACTTGCATAATGCAATGTGAATCACCCTGTTACATGAAAGGTTTTCCAGAAAGAAAAGCACATTTCTACAGTAACTTTTAAAAGGCCATCAGCGAAATCTCTGATTTCTGGCCAAAATTTAGTGAATAAATACCTGCTACTTGGGAGATCTGTTCACATAAGAAACTTTAAATATTTAGAAGGGTTTGGAAAGAAAGTGCCATTTCCAGCTGACTGCAGCAACCTGCTAATGGTTAGATGTATAGCTAGTGAACCTACAAGTCAAAGACTTAGAAAATATAAGCAGTTAATGAACGTTCTGTACAGGATAACATACATAGCTACCTTAATTTCTCACTGAAGTTTCAAGTAACCATAAATGTCTTCTGATTTAATGAAAAAAATGTGCTCATTTCTGGAACACATTGGTAGGTAAACCCAAATATTTTAAGGGAGTATTTTTCCATGTGCTTTCTTTAAATAATGACCTTCAAATTAAGAATAAATTAATGAAATCTAGTATGACACAAGAATAGTCAGATACTTTCTAAATGCAAAACATCTTATGTTGAAAATGTGTTTTTTTCCTGTAACATTCTAACCAGGAGAGACACAAGAAATAGCTTTATCCAACTGATGGATCTTCATAAAGGTAACTTTGCACATAGATTTTCAAAATTCAGAGACAGACATTTTGCACAATCTGCAAACCACAATCTGGAGCTAATGTTTCCAGAAGAGACAGTATATTTTGAGACCTTGTTTAGTGTTGGGTCACTAAACCTCTATAAATGAACTCAGATACATTTTTAATAATTTTCAAAGAATGTACAAAATCTAACAATTTTAATAAGAATTTTACTTAGGAGATTTTTATGTTATATAAGAAGTTTGGTTTTTAAATTATTAAAATTTAATAAGTAAATCTTACACCAGAAACATCCTTTCAGATCATATTTAGAATCTGATTTCTGCTAAGTTTTATACCTTCATAATGACTTCTTTTAAATTCTAATTGTTTTGCTAGGAATTGAGGAGTTTACTGAATCAAAATAAATATCCCATAGAGAGCCAAGTAACAGAGCAAAAGTTTAACCAGTTTAAGGGAGTATAATGCTAAAAAGTGGGTCCTAAACCAGCCATGTTGCCACATGAAGAAGAGTAATTTATCACATTAGGAAGTCATGTTTGCTATATCTTTTGAGATACTAGATATTAAAAAGAAATAATTTTTCATGGTGCCTGCTATTCATCCCTTCATATTTCTTCATGAAATACTGTTCAAATAAGCAGATATAGAGTATATTTGGTCTTATCCTGAAAAGAAAACATATGTACTGTTTACCCAGCTGAATAAAATGGTGTGCCTATGTACATATGCTTGATGGTTTCAACCTGTCTTTGCAAACTGAATTGATGAAATATTTTCTACATGAAATAACGTCCATCAGTTAAGCTTCACAGAGAAAAACAAGGAGATATTCTCTGGCTCACTGTTACAAAGGTATATCAGAGTGACTTCACACAGATAATAAACTTGAACAAACTTTAATTTGTATTCAAATCCAAACCACCAAAACCAACAAGACAGCCAGGGTAATCAAAACCATGCTCTGATAACATTTAACAAACTATAGGTTCAGTGTACCAATTAGGGAAGCTAGTACTACACAACATCACAGAAGGACGATGATACGTTATGATGATGACTCCAAAGTGTGCACACATTCACTCACTGAAGGGGAAACCTCTCACTCAAGGGTACCCAGAAGATGTATTCATGCACCAATGGGTGAAGGCACTCAATCCCTGGAATTTCCCTTGGGTGGCATCCCATCACCAAGAGGAGGGATTTCGATCACAGATCCACTGCTCTGAGGAGAACCACTCAAAGGTAATCTCTGGTGGGTGCCCCATTTTATAGCCTGGTCAGATCTGAACTGTGGTCATATATGATCAGCATTCCAGAAACTTCTCTCAGTAGAGGTGTTTTGTTGGTCAAGGGCCTCATCTGTTGACCACAGGTCCCACCTCGCTTTTCCCACCACAGAGAGGTGCATGTACTGGTCTGCAACTGACCAGGGTGCACACATGACAGCAACAACAGTGTGCCACCACAGGCATGAAAATAAATATATAAAAAAGCTGGCAGCTGCCGTAGTAAAAGTCCTAGCCTCAGCAGGTGGGAAGGGGTGTGTGTGGGGCGTAAGCGTGTTCCTGCTACACTCACTGCAGTTGGATTCACCAGTTCAGACCAGTAGTAACAGTAATATGTTTTCATAATGTGACATGTCTTCAATACTTCTAACTGACCTTGGTACCACAGGCAAAAACAGAAAAGTGTATGTACTGAAGGCAATTTTAAGAGAACACAAAGATGTCATGATGTGTCATGAATTTTCCAACACGATCATAACACTTCAGTGAAATCATAAGTCTTCTCTCTACAATATGAGGAAGTGACAAAAGCAGGTAAACTCTAACTGGACCGAAGCCACAGGAGACAGAATGACACACCAGCTCATTAATTTAGAGGAAATATGGTTACTTTTTTGGGGGGTTCAGGGTGAGGATGGAAGATTGAAAAATTTCAGTGAACAACAGTAATTTAGCAACCATGTTAATTTACAGGTAAGGTTTTTTTTTTTTTTTTGGTGTTATTTTGGTTTGGTTTGGTTTGGTTTTTTGTTTGTTTGTTTGTTTGTTTGTTTTTCCATATGGCCATTGTCAGAAGTGCCTCTAATCTCATGTAGATTCGATATTGATCTGTTGCTGATGCTCACTAAGCAGCCAAAGGGGAATTGCATTAGCAGCTACAAACTCCATCAATCATAGTCTCCTTAACAACAGCACTTAAATGATCTCTCTTGGTATTAACTTATATTGTATCTCTGGCTAGAATCCACGATTGAACAGAAAAGGATCCTTTTGAGGGAGTAGTTCTGTGGACACTGTGATCATTTAAAGAAAAAGATTCTTGCTTTCTTTAGTGTTTTGTGTACACTAATTAGTCTGTATTAAGCTCATTAGCTTGATTTAATCCAAGTAGTTCTATTGGAACAGAAAAAGAAAGAATGACTTCATTTACTTACAAATATCAAAGAAACAATGTGATAACAGAATACTAACTATATGGATTTAATGCAGGAGTATAAACTCCACTTTGTTAAGAACCTATGTTAAAAGTCATCATGGACTCTGGGACTTGAGATACTTTGTGTATTATTTATTACACCAATAATTTCCTCATAATGGTTTCTTCTTTGTAGGATAACATGTTTTAGCACAATGGACCAAACTATAGCTTGATGTGTACATTTTGATATGGCTTCATCTAGAACTCCTCTGAAAGTTATGATTGCATATATACCAGAGAACCAATATATTTTTTCTCTTTAAAGACTTATTTTTTAGACTATGTCAGCCATCACATTTTGCTCAATAGATGAAAATGTCATCAATATCAAAACTTTAAAATATTTAAACATCAAATTGCCATTCTTATAGTATTCCATTTTCTTGGCATCTCCAAAGAAAATGTCTAGGTCCACCAGAATATAGACAGAGTAGACAACTATTTCCTTCAGCTGTTATTTTAAAAACAATTGTGTAGGCTTTAAGATTCAACTTTAATAAATATGCAGAACCCATATTGTAGCTCATTTTCCTTTCGTTACAGATAATATTTTTTTTTTGGAATCACATTTATTTTTTGAAGAGTTTGGGACATCTGATGTTGAATAAACTTCAAAAGCAATTGACAAGAATAACATTGTTAGTGTCAAAACAATGTAGTATGAGATGTTGAACTGCACAGTACTGAATTATAATGCTGAGCTTGCCTTTAAACATCAGAAACAAAAATATTCTTTTTTAGTAGATTTGAATTACAAGAAAATCCAATTATTGTACTTAGTTTTAAATTCTACTATAAAATAGTATTTGCTGTGTTTTCATTTCAAAAAAACCTGTATAATTTTAAACCTGTTATTACCCATCTTAAACTAAGATGTAAATAGAGTTAGATTAGTGGTCTATCAATGAAGGTCAATGAAGATAATTCCATTCAATCCTAATTTAACTTAGTTATACAAAAGCTTTATCTCTATTATAATTTTACTTTGTGAATTCAGTAACAAGAATGAATCTGAAATTAACTGCAGTTTTAAAAAGAGGAGAAGCACATACCTTTTCAGTAAACACAAACTGTAAGATCTTATCCACTTCGTAAAAAACAAAGTGGATAGGATTTATTTTCAGCATTATGTTCTTTTAAATTTGTAAGAGCCTTGTTAATCTCTGAATTGTGTTATGGGTCAGAGATTAAGGCAATAAAAACAGATATAAAACAGTCTTTCTCCTTGATATTATTTTTTTCTTGTTTTGATACTGTGCTTATTTTCAAATGAATCATTCATATCTAGTGTGCAGAGTGAGTATGAAACTACAATTTACCCTAGACCCCAAGGAGGTAGAAGAATATCGTTCTTGACCCTAAGTAATCTGCTCACAACCTCATCCTAACTCCCTGGGAAACATTAGATGCAAGAAGAAACCAACCTACATATAATCATTCCTGTGGGACTTCAGTGGCACTGTGCCAAATTATATTACATGCCTTCCTTATATTTCAACAAGATGTTTGTCTCCTGTTAGCTACTGTGCTGGACATGAGAGTATGCAAGATCATTAACATATATATTACCTTAACTGGTGATTTCTGTTAATTTTCCCTTTTTAATATCTTGTATGTGTAACTATTATTTTAATTTAATGCAGATTTTAAAATATTCAAGAGTCAGAAGTAATTTTGTAAAATTCCTACCAAACCTATTTATGACAAATGCAAGAGTGAACATAAAATTAAACATTAAATATAAATCTGCTTAGGATTTAACTCAAATAATTATATACAAAGTGAGTGATTCTGCTTGATTCAGTGTCCTTTGGTTCAAACCTGAAAGGAATTTGTTGTGTTTGCCATTTGATGCTGTTTTGTATAGTCATATTTTTCAATGTGGTAAAATGAAGCAATAGTAGATAGATATGTTTTAATGTATATAGAAAAAACACACATGCTTGTATAGTTTGACCCCAAATTATACCTTACAAGTAACTAATTTTTCTTTCAGGCTGTATGATTTAATTAGTAGGTGAGAAAAAACTTATTTTAATATTGAAATTCATAATATATATATATCTCTGTCCTATTAATTTGCAAACTGGCACAAAATGTATACTGTGTTGATATAGAAGATGAGACTATTCAAGGTTTCTGAGAGCCTCTGGCTAAAATTCTGCCGTGATATTAAAGTGAATATTTATATGATTTACCTCCTCCTGATGTGGTTCACTTTACTCACATGTAGTAACTTGATGTTCATTTGCAAGGCTGATTTAAAAAAAAAAAAAAAATCGGAATTAGGATTACAGTAAATGAGTCCATATAATAAATGTCTGCATGAAATGGAAGTCAGTGCTCAGACCACAGTTAATAAATTCTGAACTCAGAGCAGTATAAGCATGAGGGACACAGATAGAGAGAAAGCTGCAGAAAACAGCTACACACAGAAATTATCTGGCAAGAACAGAGGACAAAAGTATGGAGCTTGAATATTCAGAAAACCCCTAGCCTTTAGTCAAGGCTTTTTTTCCCATCATGTATTTATTGCAGATTGTTCAAGCCTTTCCTGAGCACCAAAAAATGGCCTGTGGATATCCATAAACTTCATCATTATTTTAAACTTTTCCCATCCATCTTTTCTGTTTGCTCAAGACTTTCTCTCTTAACTGTTAAGAACCCTGCTCTCGGATCCTCTTTGGAGTGCTACTCTGGGTTCACAAGCAACAGATTGTGGACATGACTCACTATTTCTAGGCAGTTCCCACTCTGATTTACACCTGGCCTGCTACTTGTTCCCCTTGTTTCCATTCTCATTTCTTTTCATTTAGTGTATTGCTTCCTCGCTGATTCCATTTAGGTTCTCACTCCAAACTGATTCTCACCCACATACACACACAGAAATTCTTTAAAACCATAATTCATTACTATTGCTTGTGCACTGTAATGATCCCCTCATTCTCATTCATGTTGCAGAAACTGTCAAATAAACAAATAACAAAAATAAAATTTATTTTCCAACACAATTAATCAACACTCTGCAAACATACAAACAGCAGGTTCAGATGTCCACAAGAGGAGAAGAAACTATCACCACACAAAGTCCTATGGTTTAACAACAACTCAAAAGACTCTCTGGGGTTTAACAACCCAAAACGCTCTCCTAGGGTTTAACAACAAATCAAAACGGTCAATCACTCACCTAACAAAAAGAGGCCTTTCATCCTCTAGGAACTTTTTAGGGCAGCGTCCTAACCCATAGGAACTCCAAGGAGTTTCCTTGGGTGTCATCCCAATCCAAGGGGAGAGTCCTTACCTGTAGCACATTGCTCCAGGAGGGATTAGCTCAAAATGGCTCCCCCCAGGGGACTCCATTTATACCCAAACCAAATCTGATCTGTGGTCAATACCAGCCTCTATTGGCCAAGGACCCCAACTACCATAAAGCCCTAAGAACAAGGGCACAGGAAAGGTTCAACAGCCAGGAAGACACATTTTCATCGGGTGGTTGCACCTGCCACAATGTTTCTCTTACATACTCAGAGTGCAAACTCTTCCAGATGGGGATCCAGTCAGCATCTGTGAAATTTTATTTTTGAAAATAAAAAATAAAAAGGACAGTATTTGATTCTTTTGATTTTATCTTAAATAAAATACTGAATATTTGTGGCAAATTCCTGAGTCTTAGTAATTTCCACAAAGAAATAGTAGTGCCAACTGTGTCTAGCAATGTCTTCCTCAGCACACATAAGGCATCTTTACAGAACAACTGCCATCTTTACACAGTCATGCATTTTGCCAGTGCTGTTCTTTATGCAGTTTGAAACAATCTGGACCACAAGAAATCAAGTGAAACTAGAGACAGCAGTTTTTAAAAACTTAACTCCAATAAATAAAAAAAAAAAAAAAAAAAATCCATTACTGGTCAAATGTATCAAACAACCTAATTTTAGAAGACTGAAGAAGTGTCTGGAAAGTGTTATGTGTGTTCTCTATTTAAAACATCTTAAGGGTATGAAGTAGTAATAATCAAACCAAGTATCATTTGAATTTATGTTACCCTTCTACCTTTCCTGGTGAACATTTTGAATAATGTCTTATAGAGCAGATCTACAGCAGGAAGCTTAATAGGGATGCTGTTTCCATAACAACAAATAGGATTTGAACAAAAACACAATACTCAGTGGTTACTGTTCTTCATGGCACATAAAAGCAGTTATTCAAAATTACAAGCAGTGTGACATTGAAAAATAAATTAAGGCAAAGTGTGCTAACAATTCTGTTCCATATTTAGTAAATGTTTAACTCATAAATACTTGAGGGTCAGCTATAAGGACCCAGAAATTTACTGTATTGAGTATGTCAAGATAATTCATGACCTGGGAGAGGAGAGGCTTTTTTCTAATATACAATTAAATGAAAAGACAGTAACACTGAGTCAAACCACAGAAACAAGACATCTCGTTAAGTATAAATTGGCTCACAGAATGAATAAATTAAAGGTCTAATTCTGCCTTCAGTGAGCCTTTGTTTTTAACTTTTTAATTTGCACTCATGGAACAAAGAGTTCAGATCTTTTTGTACCTTTCTTTTCTATTTTATTATTTTCATCAACTACATTACACTTTTGACACTGTTTTATTCTGAGAATGCCAGGATTTCTGACATGTTATTTTAATTCTAGGGTATATATTTGTCTTTTTTTTTTTCGAAAATGTAAATTTCTGCTCATACTTTCATATAGTAATACTGTATATTGATCAGTGATGATGGGAAATGGAAATTAGAATATTTCAGCATCATAGACAGTCCTGCTGCTTTGTTTTTTCTCAGGGAATAATATATATTTTGAATTGGTAAATAAAGTTACACAGACTACAGCTTTGTAGTATAACCTTTATTTTCTATCTTACCTATTATGAAATGCAGAGGTCATATAGAAACTGAGTTTAAAAGTTTAATGATATCTGACTCATTAGACATTTCCCAGTGTAGATTTTGGCAATGCAGCCTACTTGGATGATTCCAATATCATACTGACACATCAGAACTAGAGTAGCCATACCCTCAGTAACATCTGAGGGCAGTTTGGTATGAAAAAGAGAATATTCAATACCTCTTCAATTAATAGAAACGTCAGCTGCTAGTGTTGCTTCATTAGAATATCAAATTTCAAGTATATATTTTTGGCTCTGCTTTCACCTCATGATTATGGGTAAGATGAAATTGACAATTTTACACAATGACTTGTTTGCACTCAGCTTGAGGACAAATTTTCTCAAAAAGTTCTCAAGTCCTTAAAAACAAAACGAGATGGAAACTCTTAGAAAAGGAATTGCAATGAAAAGTTTATGATTGTTTTCTTGTTTTCTGCATTCACATTATCACATGCTTCACATAAAAATTTCTTGATATTCAAGCAGTATATTAGTTATAGATGCTTCTGTCAACAAAGTATGAAGGCCTCATAATTGCATGAGAGCAGATAATCAGGAAATGAGAACTATGAAAATTTGACAAAGTACCATGCCTAGATTAATTACATTGCCAGATCCTAAAGGAAATAATAATAAGAAAAAGAACATCTGATTTTGAATGGTAGAGTTCTTTTAAACAGGGGCAGTAAATTATATCACAGGATATAAATGCTATTAGATATATTATCAGAGCATCTCCATTTAAGAAATGGATCGAGGCATTTACGATACTTTTGTCAGTGGTATGAACAACCATAAGAAAGGCCTGAAACATTTAGAAATGTATTATTTAATATAGGTAGCACAAGATTCAGATGCTTATCATGATTCTCTGATTTTAGCAAGATTGTCACATGACACAATGACCACAAAAGGCAAAAACCTGGCTTTAAGAATATTGACAGTGATCAATTTAAATTCTGTTTGAAGTAAATTATTGCTCTGTTAAGGAGAGGAATATGATGTGAACTAAAGTACTGGCAAGACACATTTCTGTCTTATAACTCTCACTTCAAGATTATATGAAATTTAAATAGTGAGAATTAATTTGATATTAAGAAAAATTTGTGGTTTGAAATCCAAAACAATTTAAATAGAAAAATAAAAAAAGGCAGTTAGTGAAGGCTCTTAAAATTGCTGAAGATTATTTATCAAATACAGCAAAACGTGCAAAGTATTAGGCAGGGAAAAAAGGAAGCAATATCTCAAGCCATAAGAATAAAGCTGAATTAGTAGTAGTTAATTTTAAAAAATAGTGAAATCATAAAGTATTGAACATTACTGATGTTATTATGAATAAAAATATACAGTTGAGAATTTTGATTAACTACATTTGGTACATAATGTGTATCCTAAGCAAAAACAATTAAGTTCAGCCTTAGTTTCTATTTGGGTTTTTAGTTAGTTTGTTTCCTTATTTAATTTCCAGAAAAACAGTGATATTAAAAAAACCCAACCAAACAAACAAAAAACACCAACAAAAAAACCCACCAAACAAAAAAAAACAACCAACAAACAAAAACAAAACCCAGAAGTCACATACTTGAATTAATTAATTAATGCAGTTTTATCTATTTTATGGAAAACAGGAAAAGTGGCCACAAAATTTGAATTATGTGAAAAATATTGTCATCAAAATAAAATTATTACATAATCTGCTACTTAAGGATTAAGCTAATTATTCAGCTACAATGTTCTGAGAGCATTTTTTTCATACATGCTCCTGAAGGACTACATATAGAAAATGAGATGCTCTGATAAAGAACTTAGCAAAATTCAACAGGTGAAAAACTCAACACCTAAAGATACCTCCAAAACCTGAGAAAACTGCAATCCCACTGTCCTCTGAATTTCTCATCTATATTTCTAAACATCACAGGATGACAGTTTCATAAAACACTGATTTGTTGTGTATCCACTTTGTGTGAAACTAAGCAGGAATAAGAAAAAACATATTTGTTCCATTAGGTATATAAGAGTAAAGATTAAAGGTCTTAGTGAAATTCATGCAAGATGGGCAGCATCATTATAATATTTCATGGAAGACTTTCATTCTACCGTAATGCAGTCACTTGACATTGTCTGTTCTTTCTATTAATGTTAAGAATATATACTAGTTTGAGTCAATGTGGAATTGGACCAGATAAGATTCCTGTTTTCACTTAAAAATTTTCAACAGCAGATTTTAACATCTGAACCTGTACCAATTAATTTTGATGAAATATACCAAAATCTGTTAACCAAATCTCAGCAGATCACATAAAATTACTAGCCAATGTCAGAAAAAAGAAAAAAAAAATTTTAATAACAAGATTTTACATAACTAGTTGCAAATACAATACCTTAATTCCAGTTCTCCCCAATGAAAAAGCAACCTGAGAATTTAGTTACATTGCTCAAAGGATAAAAACTAAATAAAACACTTGTCATCCAGATGTAGTTACTTCATGTTCTTAATCAAATACAGACTGCTTCAAAGAGTACTTGAAAAAAGTAACTAGTTGCTAATAAAAAGTAGGTGACTATTGTACATGAAAAAGATTTAAAAAAAAATTATGGAAGGAACTGATATTAAAAGCATGATACTTAAAATTTATATCTCAGATAAAACCCTGTGGTTTTCACTGTTCCAGAAGTGGTGACTATTTGTTGTATATTTAAAATATAATCCATGTTTTATTTTAGATATGTATATATAAATCACCAATATTTTACCAAGTAATGAAACACACAGGATTTGAAGAAAGAAAAAGCAGCAAAACAATTTATTCATTGTGGGCGGAGGGGAAGAAAAATAATGGAAAAAACATGATGTCAAGTATTCAAACTGCTAAAACCTGTAATGAAAATTTTCTCACATACCAAGAGAATATCACAGAGAATGGGAAAGCACATTGTCTTTGAGCAATTTATGAATCCTGGAATTCCAAAATAGTATAAAGCAGTGGTCAAGAAACATTTAACAGATGTCAAAAGGAGCGAATAAACTTTTTTTAAAAAAATAAAATAAAAGAACAATAAAAAGGTAGACAGCATTTTTTAAAAAAAAGAGAATCAAAAAAGCACCTGGTAAGAGACATACAATTTCAATGATTTACTGTTTTTTAACAAGTTTGGAAAACCAAACAAGAACAAAAAACAACTATATTTTGACAGCTCCATGATTAAGATAAGGATATTATGAAAAACATATCTTAAGGACTGAAAATTGTACTTCCAAGAGAAACTTCAAGACAAAACTGTATTAATACATTGTCTACTACAACAATAAATGTAGATGAAGCATAACGAAAACATGAAAAGTCCAGAAAATAAAAGTCAAATGAGGAATTTTATGTACTAATATATCTCATCTAGAATACTGTATGCAACTCCTTATTAAGAAAGAAAAAAGAAAAAAAAAAAAAAAAACAAAGAAAAAAGGGCTTCTTAAGTTAAAAAAAAAAAAAAAAAAGGGATGCTGAAGACCAGATATATCAATTATTTGAAGATACTGATAGGAGAAATAAAGGCCACACAGAGGTCATTTCAAGGCAACTTTTGACAAAATAATGGTGAAAAGAACTGTCACAGTATAATTGTTTATGGTAACAGTTCAATATTAAAATATGCACAATGTATCCTACCCTTTGGTTCTTGTCCCTAACATTTTGACTGAGAAGATTTGCAGTTTATTGTCTAACCTCACAATATTCCAACTGTCTTCCATTATCTGCCTATTAGTGTGTTGATGTCTGTTTTTAGGAAACAGAAGCATCAAATACTTGCAGGTGATTCCCTGCCTCTGTTTGGTTTATAGCTTTCACATAGTTGCTGAGGTGACACAAATGTGCAACCAGCTTTTTATCCCCCTTTAATAGCAGTTGAGAGATCATCCTATTACTCAGAATTTAGGTTTATAGAGTTACAGCTTGGAAGGGATGTATTAAAAGATTGAATAAAAAATTGAAACTGGCTCACATGTCTGAATACTGATTCAGTAGCTAATCACTAAATGTACTGTGTATTTTGGAAATAAAATTAGAGAATTATTTTTTTGTTCTTATGGAGTAAAGGACAGCCAAAAAAATTCTACAGTTTTAAATCAAAAGGTCTAATCTTAAGGCATAATATAAATGAAGAGGTCTGACAATCAGGACTGGATCACTTTTTACAGGGACAACACTGGGGTTTGTGTTCAGACCCAAATTTGAACTTTATATGGAGAAAATTGAATCCAGTTATCCAATTTGGCCTCAACTCATACCGGGACCTTTCCCACTACCAGAAACCAAATAGATCAAACAATTTGTTAGTAGTGCAAATATTGTACAGGTGACAAGTGTAAGAATCTGTTGAATTGTTTTTCAATATCTTTTAAGAAACAGTTAACAAATATTTTTGCAACAAATATTTGATTCTTTTTTTCTTTCCAAATTAATCTTTAAAAAAGTCAGGGTTTTGTTTGTTTATCTTTTAAAAATTATTTTTGAATGGGAAAAATACCTATTTCTTTCTAAATAGGCTTAGGTAGCCGGAGTTTTTTACACATCCACCTCTAGTATTTCTGATTATATTCCTTAGGACTATTTTAATTAATTTAAGGAAGGAGAAGAAAAATTAATACAACTAAAACGATACAGGCTTTTTAGGGTAAAGTCAACAGGTAACATCTTTGTTACTCATGTACTTTTCTTTTTTCCTGAAAAAAAATACAATCTATTATACTTCTCTCCCACTTTTGACATGGTCCATGCAGCTTCCATATTCATTGTTTGAAATCAATCTGTGATTTTACAACACTGCGTTGAATCTCATTTAATTAATACCACTAGATTTGCCATTAGATCATGCAGCCTGAAGTTTGTCTTCAAACATGGCAAACAAAAAATAACTATTCTTCAGTAGTATGCAGCTATGAGTACTGGTATTTTCTTAATTCTTCATCCATATCTTGTCAGGCAGACTTGACTACTTCACAAAGTCAAAATTTAGAGTCTCTCTTTTTGCTCAGACTAAAATCTGAAAGGATGCTTCCAAGGGGAATATTAGGCAAGATTTTCAAAGGTGAAAGATGAGAAATATTCTGAAAATCCATATGGGAGCAAAAATCATAGTTTATTCCTAGCTAGGAATTACATTACATTACATTACATGCTTACATTACAATATGCATCTATAAATAACTGATTGAACTGGCTGTAATGAAACAGAGAAAACTTCATATGTTGGCTAATTCACTATGTGTCTTAAAATTTAAATTAAAAATGTGAGTGTCGTCTAACCTGATGCTAAGTTTGAGATTGTGGAAGTTCATCTTTCAGACATTACTGTTAAATTTAAAGTGTAGATTAAATGGATTTTCCAGTCTGTGATGAGATTTTTTAGCTTTAGGGGTAATGGTTTCTTAGCTCTTCCCTGGGCCACTCAGAAGAAAATGAGTTTAAAATTTTGAAATACATTAGATAACAGAAAATAAATGCATGGTGCTTTGGCTAGATCTGTAAAATAAATTTTGGTTGACATGGAAGAGAAGGTTATATTCCTCCCACTTATATTTTGTAAATGATTTCAGCCTACTTCTAAGTACCAGATTTTTAGGGCAAACTTATAAAAATGTGTTGACCAACTGTGGTAAATATTAATTTTTTACTCATCTGTTTTGTGAGATTTGAGTCATCAAACCATCTTCAGACATGAATGTGACATGAATACAATTGTGGAAAATACCACACAGTGTGCCCTGCTGACTGACTAGGAAGACCCTGCCCTGCCCTTCCCTGACTGCCCCAGGGGATCCCCCACCTCTCCTAGATCCCCAGCACAGCACCATAGCTCCATCTTTGCTGGTGGTTAAAACTCAGTCCAGGGAAATCTTTTTAGTTGGGCTGCTGATGTAGAAACTTGAAGCACAAAGCAAGTCTGCGTCCGATTCAGATGAAAATAAAAGTTGCAATTGTGTCTGTGAGCAGTACTCCTTCAGATATATTTTATTTCTTTTGGCTTTAGATTAAACATTCCCAGTGAATAAAGGATTTTTTTTTTTGAGTAGTAATTGAAGTAATTTGATTATAGAATTTATGAAACTACCAGAGCAATTTTAGTCAGTCATATCACTCTCTGCAAAGACTGAGACAAGAGAGAAAAATTAATCAAGTTTAAGCCTTATTATGCATATTTCTCTCTCTAATAGTTTCCAAAGGTCTTTTGTACTATCACAAGAATTTTGATGACATAAATTATAAAATAGACAATTAAAGAAGGTAATGCTAAAGAGACAGGGTGGACAGGCAGAATCAAAGCAGAGTTTTATGTTTAAAGAAAGATTAGAGACAGATAAGAACATGTTTTTTCCCCAGATTAGAGTTGCCCAGAGATGCACATCTATTAAATCAGCAGTTATACATATTTCTTGATGGACACTGATTCCCTCTTTAATAATTCATCACTATGTCTCATAATGACTGCACCCCTTACATTACATATTGTCCATGTAATTTTGATTTTATTACAATTTACTACTTAGTAACAATCTCCTAAACACTTAGGTCATTCTCTTCTTTGTTTTCACCTTATCTTTGGTTTGAGCCCTCTCATTTTCAGTGTTTTCTGTCCAAAAGAGCTTACTGGTAACCATCTTCCCTTTACAGATCCTTGTTCACCTTCCATAATTATACTTAGCCTAATAATTTCTTAAGGTGCCTATAACAATCTGGACACTCTTCAACATACAATTTCAATAAAAATTATTTCTGACTTCAATCCCTTTGACACAGTCCTTTTAACCTAACGTTCCTTCTGTGCCATGTGTGTAAAAGGAGCTCTCTCTATGGTGAGGATTTGCCTGTCTTGATGTATAGCAAGGTATCATCTAGGAGGCTGAATGTCACAGATTCACTATAACTCTTATGGTTCTGGAAAAAACCTTATATCAAACAATGTGCAGATTATGACAATCTGATTTATGACCACCTTAATGTTTCCATAAGTTTCAGGATTTTTTTTTTTCTTGATGTTCTAGAGGTAAATAACCCACAGGAATGCTGTCTTTGAAAACTTAATCTAACACA